>NC_135646.1:34959992-36159992 GCF_053574225.1 Canis aureus
CCTGTCAGCGTGGACACGGCCCCACGTCCTCCTCAGGCCTCCAGAGCGCAGAGGGGCTCCTGTTACTGCTGGCGGACGAGGCCTACTGTGCACGTGCGTCCTTGACCCGGGCCTGGGTTCGGGCGCCCCCTGCGGGACGCTCAGGAGCTGAAGGAGGCCTTGCAGGAGGCGGCGTCCCAGCGCCCAGGGCGGGACCTGCTTCCTTCCAGGCTCCAGCTGAGACCTAGGAGCTTCGGAAACGTCGCGCTGAAATGGAGCACAACACCCGGCTTCCCCAGAAATGCTTAAGGACAATGAATTTGAACCCACAGGATGCGAAATGAAATGTGGACCAAACTTTTACCACGTCTGCCAAGACTCAACCCTCTTCCACTGTGGGCGGGACCGCGGGCTAGTGCAGCCGCCCTGGAAACAGTCAGGAGGCTCCTCAGGAAGTTACCGATAGACCTGCCCTGCGACCGGCAGGTGCACGGCCTGGAGCTCACTCTGAAGATACAGATGCAATGAAAAGCCGGGACACCTGCGCCCCAATGTCTACAGCACCCGGGTCCACAGTAGCCACACTGTGGCAGGAGCCTCGGTGCCTTCAGACAGATGATGGATAAAGAGGATGGGAGATAGATGATGGTCATAGAGAGAGGAATGGTACTCAGCTATCAAAGAGAAGGAAATCTTGCCATTTGCAATGACGCGGATAGAACTAGAGGGATCGTGTTAAGTGAAATAAGTCAGTCGGGAAAGAGAATGACCGTGTGGTGTCATTCATAGGTGGAATTAAAGAAGCAAAGCAGATGAACTACTGTGAAGGGAAGGAAAAACAAATAAGATGAAAACAGATGCAGGAAATACAGACTCTTAATCATAGGAAACAAACTGAATGTCGCTGGAGGGGAGGGGGGGAGGGGTTAACGGGGGACGGGCACGAAGGAGGGCAGGTGATATCACGAGCACTGCTGTTCTCTCCAACTGGTGAATCCCTGAATTCTAGCTCTGAAAGTAGAATTATACTTTCGTTATAACGAAAACACTATACGTTAATTAATTGGGTTTAAATTAAATTAAGTTAAAAAATATCAGTTGCATCAGAACACATTTCCTTCTGGACTCTCTGTTCTGCTCCTTCAGCTTATGCTGGAACCACCCCCTGTGGGTCTAAGTAGGTGCCACGCCTCGTTCATGGCCCAACCCAGGGCTAGAACTCAGGACCCCGAGATCAGGACCGGAGGGGAGGTCAGGAGTCAGATGCTTAACCGACAGAGCCAGCCAGGGGTCCGAGAACCACACTGCTTTATCCTGTGTCTCTGTGACATCGTTTGAAATAGGAAAGTGCTGCGTCCCGCTCTGTCCTGCTTTTCCAATACTGATTTGCTGTCCGGGGTCACTTGTGAGGGCTGACGGATGTTAGGTTTTTTTTTTTTTCCTATTTCTAGGATCTACCACCATGATTTTGATAGGAATGACATTGAAACCGAGGGTGGCTTCAGGAACTGCGGACACTTTCACAAGATGAGGCTTCCACCCCACGAGCCCAGGATGACCTCCCAGAGCCTGGTATGGCTCAGTGCACACGTCTTGTGCTCCTTTGGTTCAGGCTCATTATTTATTCTCTGTGATGCTCCTGAGAAGGGAGTCACGTCCTTCATTTCCTTCCTGAGTGCTCATTATTGGGACACAGCAAGGCTACTGAGCTCTGTAGGTTCAGTTGGTGTCCCGTGAATTTACTGAATTCAATCACTAGTTCTAACAGGTTTTGGTGTGGGCTCTCGGGTTTCCTGTTTCTAGTACCGCGTCTTCAGCAAATAGGGACAGTGTGACGTCCCCCTTCCAGGTGTGAAACCTTTGCTGTTTCCTGTCTGTTGACTACATTAGGACTTCCAGTGCTGAGAGGGGACCTCCTTGGCTTGTTCCTGCTCTTAGGGGAGACGATTTCAGGTTTTCACCCTTGAAGATGATGTCAGCTTCCTAGCGGCCTTTATTCTGTTGATAGACATTTCCTCAAAACACACTATGCTTTTGATGCTGTATTTTGTCAAATGTTTTTTGTGCAACTCTTGAGAGGATCGTATGCTTTTTGTCCTTTCTCTCGTTTTTCTTTTTTTTAAGATTTTATTTATATATCCTTGAGAGACACAGAGACACAGAAAGAGAAAGACAGAGACACTGGCAGAGGGAGAAGGCGGCTCCATGTAGGGAACCCAACGTGGGACTCGATCCCGGGACTCCAGGATCACGCCCTGGGCTGAAGGCAGGCGCTAAACCGCTGAACCACCGGGGGCTGCCCCATGTTCTTTCTCTGGTTAATGTGATGGATCCTGCTGACTCATGGACAGAGGGGCCGTGGGTAGGACACCTGTGTCTCTGCCTCTCTCTCTCTCTCTTTCTCTCTCTCTCTCATGAATAAATAAATAAAATATATTTTTAACAAGTATATTGTAGGGCAGCCCTGGTGGCTCAGCGATTTAGCGCCACCTTCAGCCCAGTGTGGGATGCTGGAGATGCAGGATGGAGTCCCACGTCAGGCTCCCTGCATGGAACCTGCTTCTCCCTCTATCTGTGTCTCTGCCTCTCTCTCCCTCTCTCTCAAATAATAAATAAATAAATAAATAAATAAATAAATAAATAAATAAATAAATAAAATGAAAAAGTATATTGCAGCTATATTGGTAGCTATATTAATCAAGTGTGTTGTTTTTACATTTTATGGTGACTGGACCTAGCAAGTCTCTACATCAAAAACCATCACTTCTAGTCCTCACAACAGTGTCACGGGACAGGCGGTATTATTTCCTTTTTATAGATGAAATTGATGACCTCAAGCACATGCGGTTCCTTCCCTTTCTTTTGTCTGTTCAGAATATACAAGCTATAAGTGAGTAAATTGCAAGAAACCCACTTGTGTGACGAACACCTCTACTTTCCTCAGAATATTTTTCTCAATTCTGAACTCCTTATCTATCTTACTACTCCTTTTCGAATAACTTAGGATACATTTTCCCAGGACTAGTTCAGAGAACCAGTCCCTGGATTAATGTCTTTCCCTAAGTATGAATCAGTGACCTGAAACAGACCCAGCATACACAGATTCTCCTACTTATTCAACACCCATCCATTCCAAAAAGAAGTCTATTTGGCCTTCTATATGGCAGGTACAGAGACAGGCTCCGTCCCCACTGGGTTTCGATCTATGTCCCAGAGTACTATCTGCAGTCTTTTGAACTTCATATCAGGATCCTTAATGCTGATTTCTGAGGGCAAAACAAGCAAGTCCACAGTTCTCCTTCATGCTTCCCCAGCAGACCCTTGGGTTCTCTCCACAGAGTTGAACTGTTATGGAGCCATTGGTTGTGTAGGTCAGTCACAGAGCAGCATTGCCATCCAAAACAAAAAGGAGGAAAAAGGAGTTTGGAAGTAATTGGGTCTCACAAATTGTGGGGAGGGAATATTGAAACTGTGACAATGTTTCTTAGTGCACCTTTTCTCAGAGCCACATCTCTCCTGTTCTTGATTGAGGGACAGGAGAGTCTAGGTAGGGAGAAATAGGTAGGGGGCTACAGATTCAGGCTCACAAAGATCCTAAGGATGCTGAGATGTAAGGAAACCAGAAATAAACAAACGAGACCACCCTGCCCTAGGTATGGGTAGAGAGGGTCTTTTTTAGGACAGTCCTCTGTGCCCAAAAAAGGATAACCAGACTCTAAAAAGAAGTAAACCATTAAAGATGTGAAAGATGTTATCACTAGTCCTTACTCATGTGGGCAACCCAGCCTGGGCCCCTCCCACTCCTGAGAGCTTTCTCAGTATCCTTCCTTAATAAACTCCCGTCGCTTTACTCACTCTTTGTCCACAAGATTCATTCTTCGACTCCGTGAGACAAGAACCTGACTTTCTCACTTCATTCTGCCTGCTGCACTTCTCTTACCCAAGCTCCCTGGGAAATTACTTCATTGGCTTAATCCCATCTCACACTCCTCCTGCCTCATATCCTTTGGATTCTTCACCACCAAAGGCCAACGAACCAAGAGATGCAGGGAGGGATAGAAGACCCAGGTGATAGGGGGAACTAAGGCCAAAAAAATATAGTTTACAATTACATCTGCTTTTAAAAAAAAAAGATTTTGTTTATTTACTCATGAGAGACACAGAGAGAGAGAGAGAAAGAGAGAGAGGCAGAGACAGAGACAAAGGGAGAAGCAGGCTCCCTGTGGGAAGCCCAATGTGGGACCCCATCCTAGGACCCCAGGATCAACCACTGAGCCACTCAGACATCCCTACAATTACATTTACTAACAAACTTGCAGTCCATAAACAAATACTTGAAACCGACAGAGTGGGACATTCTTCCAAGAATTCACAGCTGCCTGAATGTTAATGCTTTGCTAGAGGCCAAAAGCAACATTTTTTTGCTGATAGCCAGACCTCCAGGATCCTGTAAATCTTTCATGTGTGAAAATCCTTTTGGAAACTTCTTTGATCTCTAGAGTCCCCATCCCACACAGCAACTTAAAAGATTATAACCAAGGCTCCTCATAATCCTGGTGAAGCTTTTCAGGCCCAGGGGTCCTGTCCCCATACTTTAATAAAAACACCTTTTTGCATGGAAAATGTCTCAAGGATTCTCTCTTGACCACTGGCTCCTGGCCCACAGTACATCACAGGTACATCTCTGAGTTAATTGCATCAGCACATCAGGAAAGTACAGAAGATTTTTGCCTATCTTCTTGTATGACACATTCCGGAGGGGGACATTCCCATCTGTTCGATCTGGGTTTTTCTCTTCCTGGGATATATAGCTAGCTAGCTAGGTAGATGATAGAGTGATAGATCTACTGATAGATCGATCCCAGGAACATAAATAGATGTTTATTTAAACAAACATATAAACAAATCTATGTTTCCACTTAATATATTTATTATTAAATGTATTACTCATAATATAATAATTATCTATAAACAGAACTATATATTTATATTTAAATATGCAAAATAAACATTTCTATATCTAATCTCTATACGTCCATATATAGATCTCCCTATAGAGATAGAGACAAAATGGTTAGAAATAGATGTGTGCAGAAAGAGAGAGAAATAGATATAGACCTATAAATATGGAGAGGATCTGCTTTCAAATTCTATCCAACGACCTCTCCTCACAGGCACAGGCAAACGCACACACTCAAGAGCCTTCTGGTATGTGGCCATGACAGGAAATAACACCCCTTGAGATGCCATCTCTTCTCCAACTTAAAGGTACCCGCTTTTCTCCAAAGAAGACCTACACAGAGTGAGAAAGCACATGAAAAAATGTTCCACGTGACTTTTCATCAGGGAGATAGAAATCAAAACCACAATGAGATACCACCTCACACCAGTGAAAATGGGGGAAATTAACAAGACGGGAAATGACAAAGGTTGGAGAGGATGTGGAGAAAGTGGAACACTCTTGCATTGTTAGTGGGAATGTGAACTGGTGCAGCCACTCTGGAAAACAGTGTGGAGGTTCCTCAAAAAGCTGGAAATGGAGCTATACTACAACCCATCGATTGCACTACTGGGTATTTACCCCAAAGACACAGATGTAGTGAAATGACTGGACACTTGCACCCCAATGTTCACACCGGCAATGTTAATAGCCAAACTGTGGAAGGAGACTTGATGTCCTTCAACAGATGAATGGATAAAGAAGATGTGGTCTATGTATACAATGTATTATTATTTAGCCATCTGCAAGGATGAATACCTACCATTTTCAGAGAGAGAGAGAGAGAGAGACAGAGAGAAAGAGAGAGAGAGAGGCAGAGACAGGCAGAGGGAGAAGCAGGCTCCATGCACCGGGAGCCCGACGTGGGATTCGATCCTGGGTCTCCAGGATTGCGCCCTGGGCCAAAGGCAGGCGCCAAACCACTGCGCCACCCAGGGATCCCAATTTTTGCCTTATTCTTAAAGAGTACCTTCGATGGGAACAAAGTAAGAATTTTATATCAGAAGGAAAGTAAAACACTTATGAACACCTCCTCAACCTGAAAAGCAGGAAAGGATATTAAATAGCAAAAATCAGATAAAAATACTTCTTTTATAGTAGACACCATATTGCAAGTGCATTTAAAATTAGCAATGCATAACATTTATTTCCTGGACATTTGTCTTCCAAAGAGTTCACAGTGCTTCAGTGTCAGTTAAGAAATGATTCATGTGAAATTTTTATTAAACCAAATTTACTGGGAAATTACTGCCCAGATAATACTTAATTTTGATTTTATTGAGTTCCTTCCTAATCACTGAGCCTTTTCGTTAGAGCTTTCAACTATAGCAAATGCCTTAGAAGGCCAATTTCTAAGGTGCTATTATAATACCCTAATGGAATCACGTATCGTTTTCCTTCGCTCTGATATGGCACACAGTAGGCACCTGATAAAATACTGAATGAGGGAATGGATAAAATTGCTTTTTATCATTTCATTCAGCAATTTCATTCTTATCTTTGTCCATTTCATGTTCTAATGTTTATCAACATCAACTCAAGAAGGTTAGGGATCCATTAATTTATTAAGTATTTGGTGCATAGCTACTATGTGCAAGGTGCTAGGAATACCAAGTTAAACAGACATAGATGCAGTCCCTAGTTCCCTCCAGGCCATGCTGGTGGGAGAGACGGATACTAACCAAAAAGTGACCAAAAGACAACTAAACAAGATTATAGTAGCCAATATAAAGGTAAATATGCAGCTTAATACAAGTACATATATAAGAAGGCTTAGTCTAACTGGAGCCTCAGAGAAGATGACCAGAAGAAGCAACATTTATATTAAGACTTAGAGAAAGGAGAAGGTAAGTGGTAGAAGGAGAATATTATGAGGAAAAGGAAGGTTTCTGCCTCTGAATTGTAGGGCTCTGGGCAAGTCCCTTGAGCTTAGGCTCTGAACCTACTTCTTTCTCTGCAAAACTGTGACAATAATAATGCCTGTGCCATAGAGCTCTAATGATAAAGAGTTGGACTTTATTTGTACAATATCTAGGATGTTAGTAAGTACTTAATAAATATTTCCTGGTGGCCATAACAGCCTGGAGCCAGGCGTCCTGAGTTCGAATCCACTTAACTAGCTAGGTTAACGACCTTGGACAAGATGTTTTCTTCCTATCTATCCTTTAGTTGGCCCATCAAGATAACGTTATCTGCCCATAGGGTTGTTGGAGGATCCCATGAGTTCTTTTATGTGAAACATGACACAATTCTTGGCACATAATATGTGCCATATGAATGTTAACTTATATTAGCAATAAAGAAATCCTACAACAGTCTAATGAGGTGTTTAGAAATTATTCTATAGCTTTTAAGGGAATTGAAATTCAAAAAGAACTTAAGTGCCTGTCCGTGTTTACGTAGCTAACCAGTTCATTATCTGAAACCCAAACTCACAATTTCTGATTCTAACCTCACTCCAAGAGGCCTCCGCAAGCCCAAGAAAAAATTGCCTTCCTGGGATCTCAAGGAAGAATTCTTAACATAATAATAGGACCATTGGTAATAATGTCTCTTGGTTCTTTCCAAATCCATAAAGATGCATTTCCTGATGAGTGACTGAGCTATGAAGAGATGAGGAACCCTCATCCCTCTGAATTACTTGTGTCAGAATATTTTAACCATACTACTACGGATAGTAAATTATCCTTATTAAGAGGAAATATGTCTCAGATTGGAATCTGAGCAATCAGATGGGCAGAGAAAAACCGCTTTGACTTGCTCTTCATCTTTTAAAGACAAAGGAGAGCTTTTCTATGTTCAAAGTCAGTTGTCAAAATAGCCTTAGGAAATAAGAGTCTGCAGCATCGAATCCGGCTTCACAGCCGGGACGCCCGCGCTCCAGGTCTTCCAGATCCCAAATCCCTGGACCTGTCCCCCAACACACGCTGCCACCAGAGGTCATTTGCAATTGCTCTCTTAGGAGCTCCGGGGAAGGGGGAAGGAGCTAGATAGGAAGACGGGATGCCTGGAGGCCGAGAAAAAAAAATTTTTTTTTGAGGCCGAGAAAATTAAGGCCATTCCACTTTTAGTCCAGGGTTAGCACACGTCCAGCCATCCCACGCCCCTGCAAAGAAGAGCTGAAATTTTCATTACTTCAGTTACAGGAAAAAAAAAAAGTTTACAGCTTAATGTCTTTGAAAGCCCCACATTAGCATAAGAACTGAGCCCAGGCCTAGGGCGGGAAGCCCCTATTAGAATGAGAACAGAGCTCAATGCCCTTGAAGGCCCCATATCAAAATGTAAACAGAACTTGAGAAATTGCTCCAGCTCTTCTGGAGGTCCCCGAGACCAGCCCTTAAAACTAAGCTAAAACCCACCTCGGGGTCCAAGTCCCTGCTCCGCTGTGTCGGGTGTACTTGGATGTAAGCTCGAGCTTGAAAAAAAACCCTCGTGCGTTTCCATCGGTGTTGGCTTCTCGGTGGTTTCTCGGATTTGCAATCTTGGGCACTACAGTCTGAGATAAAAAAACAAAACCAAAAGAAGCTCGGACGCAGGCAGAGTGAACGCAGGGTTCTGAGAGAAGCGGCGGAGACCCAGGGGCTTGGGGGCTCTTCTGTGGAGGCCATCCCCCTCATTACCCACCTCCACACCATCCACCTACATCATCATCCCCCATACCATCCCCCCTACACCATCCCCCTGACACCCCCACACATTCCCTACCCACACTATACCCACACACCATCCCTCCTACACCATCCCCCACACTCCACCACCTTCATACCTCTGCCCCCACAGCATCGGACCCCAGCAAGGACCTGGGGCAGCTGTCCCCTGTGGGACATGCTCAGCCTCCCCGAGGTTCTCTGGACAGCCTGCTCCCATCAGAAGCCCTGGTGTCCCATAGAGTACACAGGGGTTGAAGGGAGGAGGGAATGCCGGGAGCTCCCGACAGGGTGGATGCAGGTGGGTGGAGCACGGTATGCACTGTGCCCTGCCTCCTCCCACTGTCCCTCCTGGAGGGCGGCACACCCTGCACAGGACACCAGCCCCTAACCCAGAGGGACCTGGGTTGGCCTGGCCCCGGGCTCTGTGGGGGCTGGGGTGATTTGAGCCCCCCCCCCGCCCAACACAAAGACTAATGGGATCCAGCCCCCATGGCCCTGGTCAGGCCTGGATACTGGCCCGGGCTGAGCGAGCCCTCTCACGGCTGCATGTGGCCTCCTGGGCCCTGGCTGTGCCCCATAGATCCGAGTCTCTGACCTAGGGCAGCCCTGGGGATCCCGGGACACCCCAGGATGGGGAGAGCAGAGGTAGGCCGGTGGGCCCTACCAACACCCATAGCAGGAGGCAGGCTCCTCCAGGTGCTGGGGCCCCAGGGGGCCCGAGGCCGGGGTCCAGCTGCCCTGCGGGGACCCAGCGCAGGAGCCCATGAGCTGCAGGTCCAGGTCAGCTCTGCTGTCCTCAGAACCGTCTCTCTGGCTGAAACCTCAGGACACACGCCCCCCACCCGGAGTCTACACATGCTCCCAGGTGGGGAACTCCAGCCCCCGACCCCCACCCCGTGTGATTCTTGCCCTCCCCTAAAGGACAGAAAGGTCTCCCTCCCCAGGGGAAGGCGTGCACTCTGGGCTCTGAGCCCGTTTGCTGTAGCAAGTCAAGAAAGTGTTGTGGTGCGAAAATGCACAGCCAGCCCATTTCTGTGTCTCCAGGAACTCTGTGCACGGGGCCTGGAGAGACCCCCAGAGAGGAGAAGGAGGCACCACCCAGGCCCCAACCAGCCCCTGCAGGGGCGCCGCCAGGCACACACACAGCTGACGTCCCCACATACCTTCCAGGGGCGGCCAGACACCAGGGTCAGGACCCCACGGACTTTACTGGGCCAGGATTGGCTGGGACAGAGTGACAGTCAGGGAGCCTCAGGTCACCAGGGTTTGTGCAAAGCGACCTAGGAGGTCTGTGCTCCCTCTGCCCTGGGGGCCTGGGCTGGCCGGGTTCCGGAGCACTTCCTCCCCTCCCTGCATCCCCGTGCCTGTGTGCCTCGGGCACAGAGGGCCTGTGGGGCGGTCAGTGTGGCCCTGGAAGGGAGGTCAGGGCAGCAGGCCCTGGTCTTGTGCCCAAGATTGCAAATCCGAGAAACCACCAAGGAGCCAAAACCGATGCAAACAAATGAGGGTTTATTTACAAGCTCGAGCTTGGGTCCAAATATACCCGACACTGCGGAGCAGCGACTTGGACCCCGAGACTAAGAGGTGGCGTAGCAGTTTTATAGGGGCCAGTGGCCCATGGGATACACAGAAAGGTGCACAGTCATGTCGGTCCACATGCAGGTGGCCGATTGAATTACATCTTACCCTATAGTATCCATTTGAGCTGGCCTATTACTTTGGTCAGAATTGGCACGCAGGGGATCCCTGGGTGGCTCAGCGGTTTGGCGCCTGCCTTTGGCCCAGGGCGCGATCTTGGAGACCTGGGATCGAATCCCACGTCGGGCTCCCAGTGCATGGAGCCTGCTTCTCCCTCTGCCTATGTCTCTGCCTCTCTCTCTCTCTGTGTGTGACTATCATAAATAAATAAAAATTTAAAAAAAGAACAATAAAGTTAGAGAACTCTTATTTAAAAAAAAGGAATTGGCGCGCGGTTTTGGCGGGCACAAAGCAGAGTTACATTGTTATGAGGCGATTTCCAGTTAGGGTGTGCCAAGCGGCTCGACTAGGGTGGGGCAGCGCCTTAAGCAATAAGCAGGTTATGTGGGGGTCATACAGGAGGTGGCAGGTGTAGCACAAAATGGAATCAGTCCTGCTCTGCTTGTCCAGGGGTAGGGGATTTTTGTTAAATTTCCTGGGTCCCACATTCACCCCTTTTTCAGAGGATCCTATGCAGGATCCAATCAAGGGTCCAGGTTGCTCTTAGAGTGAGCCAGGTGGAATGATTAAACCAGGATTTTAACCAACCTTGTTGCTGTTCTCGCTGCCATTTATATTCCAGCAAAGAAGCAACATTCTACGTGTAAGGCAGCACATAACCCCCCCCACACACACACCCTTTGTTGTAAGAAGGCTAAGTCTAATCCCTTTCTATTTTGAAGGACAACCTCAGACTAGGGAGTCTTGGAGGTGCGAAATTAGTGAGAACGGCGCAGTCTTAGCTTTAGGGGATTGTCCTTGTCCGGTTGGCCTTTCCATTCTGGAACAAAGTTCTTGAGAACGGTGTGAGGGTCACCTGACTGGACGTGGGTGTGGTGGACTCGGGGAGTAATCCCGTCGACCTTGAGAGCGGTGGGAGTGGTCAGGATCATGATGTAAGGTCCCTTCCAGCGAGGTTGAAGTGTCCGGTGTTGGTATCTCCACACGTACACCCAGTCACCTGGCCGATATCGATGGGGATCTGGGGGTGGCCCAGTCTCATAGAGGGCCCTCAGTTTAGGCCACACCTGCTCATGGGTTCATGACATTTGGAAGGAGAAAAGAAGTTGGCGACCATCAAATTCAGCAAGCACCTCAAGTTTTAAAATGGGGATAACAGGTGGAGGAAGACCGAACATGATCTCGTAGGGAGTCAGTCCCATCTTATATGGGGAGTTCCTCACCCTATATAGGGCGAAGGGGAGGAGAGTCACCCAGTCCCCGCCAGTCTCCAGGGCTAATTTAGTTAAGGTCTCCTTTAATGTTCTGTTCATCCTCTCTACCTGTCCTGAGCTCTGGGGCCTATATGCACAATCTAATTTCCAATCTGCCCCAAGTACTAATGCCACTCCCTGTGTTACCTTAGAGAAGAATCCTGCGCCATTGTGTGACCCAATCTTAACAGGAAAACCATACCTCGGTAAGATGTCTTCCAGCAGTTTCTTGGTCACGGTCTGTGCCGTTTCAGGTTTGGTGGGAAATGCCTCTGTCCATAGTGAAAAAGTATCTACAAACACTAATAAATACCTGTATCCGTATATTCAGTGAAGTCCACTTCCCAGTAGGCTCCTGGGCGGTCCCCCCGGAGCCAGGTGTCTGTTGGGCGGTGGCATTGGTTAACTGGCATGAGTGGCAGCTTGCCACGATCTGCTAGATCTTTGCTCGAGAATCTTTAATAGTGATCTTTGCATGTCGTATGAGGTCTTCCATCTTCCTTGTTCCCGTGTGAGTACTCCGATGCGTTTTGGATAGGACTTGCCATCCCAGTTCCTCTGGCAAGATGATGCTGGAGTCTGTGGCCCTCCACCAGCCACACAATCACTGGGTCATAGGCAAGTGTTTGATCCAGTGTAAGTCAGCATCACTATAGTTGGGGGTGTCCAGCAGGGTCCGCTCCCCCGGATCAGGTAGCGTGGTTGCTAAGACCTGGGTCACCAAAAGGGACGCCTCCTTTGCTTTTAAATCGGCTAGCCGGTTTCCCCTGGCTACTGGTGTGTCTGCCTTTTGGTGCCCCGGACAGTGGATGATGGCTAGGGCCTTGGGCAGCCAGAGGGCCATCAGGAGTTCAAGAATCTCCGTTTTGTTTTTAACAGTCTTTGCCTCTGCTGTCAGAAGCTCTCTCTCTGTAAAGAGCTTCGTGGATATGAGTGGTGGCAAAGGTGTACCTGCTGTCGGTGTAGATGTTTATTCGTTTACCTTCCCCCATGGTCAGTGCCTTGGCCAGTGGGATCAGTTCTGCCCATTGAGCCAAAATTCAGGCTGTCAATGTCTCCGCCCAGACGGTCTCTGTCTCCGTAGTTATGGTATGGCTGCCCCCACAAATCAGACTCCTTCTCGGACAAAACCGCTACCGTCCGTGTACCAGGTGGCATCAGCATTTGGCAGTGGCTGGTCCTGGAGATCAGCTCTGATTCCGTACACCTGTGCAAAAATTTCTTGACAGTCATGCAGAGGGGGGTCCCAGTCTGGGTTAGGGAGTAGCGTTGCCAGATTCAGGGTTGTTGGTGGCTTAAATAAAATTCTGGTGGAGTTTAGCAGTAGGCTCTGATAATGGGTCAGATGGGCATTGCTGATCCAGCTGTCTGGGAGCTGTTTGAGTACCCCTTTTATAGCGTGTGGGGTGGTAACATGCAGTTCTTCTGGACTTTTTCTATTATAGACTCGTTCTGCTATTATCACTAAGTCCTGCAAGCTCTTCTCTCCCAGTCTCTCTACTCCGCAATTTCTTTTTAATGTTCAGAGCGGCCTGGTTAACAAAAGCCATGATAATTGCGGCCTTTGTTTCCAGGGCTTCTGGGTTCATAGGGGTGTACTACCTAAAAGCCTCTATGACTCCCTCTAAGAAGGCTGCTGGACTCTCATCCTTACCCTGTCTCACATCATAGACCTTGGCTAGATTGGTAGTCTTGCACACGGCAGCCTGGAGACCTGCCATTAGAGTCTGGCGGTGGACCCAGAGACTCTCCTTACCTTCAGGCGAGTTGTGTGCTTTGGGGAGTAAAAAGGGGTTTTAGCCAAGGAGGGGAATTCTCGATCATGTCCTGACAGGCCAGGATGTTGGGCATCTGGTCAGGGTGGCCATCTGGTTTGTCCCTGAAGTTCACGGCCTTAACCTGTAAGATAATAGATAGGTGAAAATTTCCTTCTCGGGGCCATCCCACGTCAAAGGTTGGCCATTCTGATATGCAATAAATTTGGAATCTCTCTCTCTGTATGTCTATACTCAGAATAAGAGTGCTTCCCTAACATTCAAGAAGTGGGAGAGCATAAGAGACAAAGGTATGGTTTGCATCTGCCCCATTATGTCCCCCGTCCACACCAAGGCACAGTTATGACAGTTCACAAATAACACAAACACACAGTTAACAAGAACACAGTAACACAGACCAGCACACCAACAGGTAACACAGACCAGCGTGCAAACAGGTAAGAACACAGTAACAGACAAACGTTCTAGTGAGGCTGCGGAGACAAGACAGAAAGTAATCCGAAGGGCTGGCAGCCAGCCCTCCTTACAGATGAGGACCCCCGTCCTCCATACAGATAAGGACCCCTGTCCTCCTTACGGATGAGGACTCCGTCCTCCTTACGGATGAGAACCCCCGTCCTCCTTATGTCTGAGGACCCCCGTCCTCCATACAGATGAGGACCCCATCCTCCTTTCATATGAGGACCCCTGTCCTCCATACAGATGAGGACCTCCGTCCTCCTTACAGATAGGACCTCCATCCTCCAGGCAGGGGCAAGGGACGTCTCCTCGAGACCCCCGGTTGATGGCCCACCAGCGCGTCCGCCTAAGCCAATGCCGACCTAATACAGATTGGAATTCCTACAGGTTAGAGCTCTCAGAGAATACGCGCGCAAAAGGTGGAAAAAGTTGAGTGCACTCACCACGCGTGAAACCCTCCGGGTAGGGTCCTGAAGGTCTCTCAGATCCCGGAAGAGCCCCCAAATGTTGTGGCCAAGATTAAGAATCCGAGAAACCACCGAGAAGCCGACACCGATGCAAACACACGAGGGTTTATTCACAAGCTGGAGCGTGGGTCTAAGTATACCCGACACAGCGGAGCAGGGACTTGGACCCCGAGACTAAGAGGCATAGCAGCTATATAGGGGCCAGGGGCCCATGGGATACACAGAAAGTTGCACAGTCATGTCGGTCCACATGCAGGTGGCTGATTGAATTGCATCTTACCCTATAGTATCCCTTTGAGCTGGCCAATTACTTTGGTTGAATTGGCGCACAGTTTTGGCGGGCACAAAGCAGGGTTACATTGTTATGAGCCGATTTCCGATTAGGGTGCCCAAAAGCTTAACTACGGTATGGCAGCACCTTAAACAATAAGCAGGTTATGTATAGGTCATAAAGGAGGTGACAGGTGTAGCACAAAATTGAATCAGTCCTGCTCTGCTTCTCTAGGAGTAGGGGAATTTTGTTAAATTTCCTGGGTCCCGGGATCCGTGGGTGGCGCAGCGGTTTAGTGCCTGCCTTTGGCCAGGGGCGCGGTCCTGGAGACCCGGGATCGAATCCCACATCGGGCTCCCGGTGCATGGAGCCTGCTTCTCCTTCTGCCTATGTCTCTGCCTCTCTCTCTCTCTCTCTCTCTCTCTCTCTCTCTGTGACTATCATAAATAAATAAAAACTTAAAAAAAGAAAAGAAAAGGAAGGTTTCTGCCTCTGAATTGTAGGGCTCTGGGCAAGTCCCTTGAGCTTAGGCTCTGAACCTACTTCTTTCTCTGCAAAACTGTGACAGTAATAATGCCTGTGCCATAGAGCTCTAATGATAAAGAGTTGGACTTTATTTGTACAATACCTAGGACTTTAGTAAGTACTTAATAAATATTTTCGGGTGGCCATAACGGCCTGGAGCCAAGCTTCCTGAGATCGAATCCTTTAGTTGGCCCATCAAGATAACAGTATCTGCCCATAGGGTTGTTGGAGGATCCCATGAGTTCTTTTATGTGAAACATGACACAATTCTTGGCACATAATATGTGCCATATGAATGTTAACTTATATTAGCAATAAAGAAATTCTACAACAGTCCATTGAGGTGTTTAGAAATTATTCTATAGCTTTTAAGGGAATTGAAATTCAAAAAGAACCTAAGTGCCTGTCCGTGTTTACGTAGCTAACCAGTTCATTATCTGAAACCCAAACTCACAATTTCTGATTTTAACCTCACTCCAAGAGGCCTCCTCAAGCCCGAGGAAAAATTGCCTTCTTGGGATCTCAGGGAAGAATCCTTAATCTAATAATATGACCATTGGTAATACTGTCTCTCGGTTCTTTCCTAATCTATAAAGATGCATTTCCTGGGATCCCTGGGTGGCACAGTGGTTTGGCGCCTGCCTTTGGCCCAGGGCGTGATCCTGGAGACCCGGGAATGAATCCCACGTCGGGCTCCCGGTGCATGGAGCCTGCTTCTCCCTCTGCCTGTGTCTCTGCCTCTCTCTCTCTCTCTCTCTGTGACTATCATAAATAAATAAAAATTTAAAAAAAAATGCATTTCCTGATGAGTGACTGAGGTGTGAAGAAAGAGATGAGAAACCCTCATCCTCTGAATTACTTGTGTCAGAATATTTTAACCATAGTACTATGGATAGTAAATTATCCTTATTAACGGGAAATATGTCTCAGTTTGGAATCCGAGCAATCAGATGGGCAGAGAAAAACTGCTTTGACTTGCTTTTCATCTTTTAAAGACAAAGGAGAGCTTTTCTATGTACGAAGTCAGTTGTCAAGATAGCCTTAGGGAATAAGAGTCTGCAGCATCGGATCTGGCTGCACAGCTTGGATGCCTGAGCTCCAGGTCTTCCTGAGCCCAAATCCCTGGGCCTGTCCCCCAACACACGCTGCCACCAGAGGTCATTTGCAATTGCTCTCTTTGGAGCTCCGGAGAAGGGGGAAGGAGCTAGATAGGAAGACGGGATGCGTGGAGGCCAAGAAAATTAAGGCCATTCCACTTTTAGTCCAGGGTTAGCACACGTCCAGCCATCCCATGCCCCTGCAAAGAAGAGCTGAAATTTCCATTACTTCAGTTACAGCAAAAAACCAAAAGTTTACAGCTTAATGTCTTTGAAAGCCCCACATTAGCATAAGAACTGAGCCCAGGCCTAGGACGGGAAGCCCCTATTAGAATGAGAACAGAGCTCAATGCCCTTGAAGGCCCCATATCAAAATGTAAACAGAACTTGAGGAATTGCTCCAGCCCTTCTGGAGGTCCCCAAGACCAGCCCTTAAAACTCAGCTAAAACCCACTTCGGGGTCCAAGTCCCTGCTCCGTTGTGTCGGGTGTACTTGGACGCAAGCTTGAGCTTGTAAATAAACCCTGGTGCGTTTGCATCGGTTTCGGCTACTCAGTGGTTTCTCGGATTCGCAATCTTGGGCACAACAGTCTGAGATAAAAAAAAAAAAACAAAAGAAGCTCGGACGCAGGCAGAGTGAATGCAGGGTTCTGAGAGAAGCGGCAGAGACCCAGGGGCTTGGGGTCTCTTCTGTGGAGGCCCCTGCAGACTGGGGGGGCGAGATGCTCAGCCCCAGAGCCAGAGGACCCAGCGTCCCCACTCGCATCCCGCCCATCAGCGCCGAGTCTCAGGGAGCAGCACAGCGCCACCCGCTGGAGGCCAGAGGCGCTGACGCCCACCCCGCTTCTGACACCGCAGATGTGCACCTGAGAATCAGCGCCAAGGCCCATCCCCAGACCCCGCACAGACCACTCGCTGCCACCAAGTTGTCGGACCACAGAGCCTGCAGAGCTTCAGCTCTGCCTGGAAAGTAGGGTTTAGCTTCCTTTGTACTTTGTGCTTTATTTTCATTTATTTACTTTGGTTCTTTTTTATTAATTGCTTTATTTTAATTTTTATGTATGTACCTTATATATTTCTTATTTTTACTTTCATGCTACTTTAATTGTGTTTCTTATTTTGGGATTTAGAATCTTTTAACAACCAGGCCAAAATAATCTGGTGTTTTTTGGGGGAGGGCAGTTGTTATTGTTTTTCTTGGTTTTTCTTTTTCTTCCTTCTTTCTTTTCTGGAAAAAATAATGAGATGGAGAAATTCACCTCCATAAAATAACATGAGGTAGTACTCACAGCCAGGAAGTTCATCAATACACATATATGATGTCTAACTACAGTTTAAAACAATGATTAGAAAGATAGCAGCTAGGGAATCCCTGGGTGGCGCAGCTGTTTGGCACCTGCCCTTGGCCCAGGGCGCGATCCTGGAGACCCGGAATCGAATCCCACATCGGGCTTCCGGTGCATGGAGCCTGCTTCTCCCTCTGCCTATGTCTCTGCCTCTCTCTCTTTCTCTCTCTGTGACTACCATAAATAAATAAAAATAAAAAAA
The DNA here is from genome assembly GCF_053574225.1 of Canis aureus. NCBI lineage: Eukaryota > Metazoa > Chordata > Mammalia > Carnivora > Canidae > Canis > Canis aureus. The sequence continues at coordinate 34,977,714 of NC_135646.1, forward strand.
AAAGAAAAAAGAAAGATAGAGGCTGGGCTGGAAAAAGAGCATAGAAGAAAACTAGAGAATCCCTTACTGTAGAAATAAAAGAACTAAAATCTAGTCAGGCCAACGTTAAAAATGCTATAACTGAGATCCAGTCCCAAGTGGAAGCCTTAAAAACAAGAAAGGTTATGGACCACAGAGGCAGACTGAGGGAACTCAGCCACTTATTAAAACAATAACATTCATATCATAGGAGACTCAGAAGATGAAGAGAGAGAAAAGGGGGTAGAAGTTTTATTTGAATGAATTATGTAAACTTCTATAACCTGAGGAAGGACACAGACACTGAAATCGAGAGAGAGAACTCCCAATAAATTCAACAGAAGCTGACCATCACCCAGGCACCTCAGAGTCAAAGTCACAAAATACACAGACAAGAAAAGAATCCTGAAAGCAGTGGAGGTGGGGCTTGGGGGAGGTAGTCTTTAACCTACAAGGGAAGATGAATCAGTTTGCAGCAGATCTGTCCACAAACTTGGCAAGCCAGAAGGAAGTGGAAGGAAATATTCAATATGCTGAATGGGAAAAGTATGCAGCCAAGAATTCTTTCTTTTGTTTTTTTTTTAGAATAATCATCAAAATTTATTTAATCTCCCTAGGAAGAAATTAAAAATTTCTAAACATAAAATGCCGTTTTCCTCTATCATAATAGCAAAAATTTATTTTATGTTTTTAATTTTTTTTAAATTGGAGTTCAATTTGTAAGAATTCTTTCTTCAGCAAGGCTGTCATTCAGCATAGAAGGAGAGATAAAGAGTTTCTCAGACAGGCAAAAAATAAAGGAGTTCATGACCACTAAACCAGTCCAGTAAGGAATTTTAAGAGGGACTCTTCTAGTGGGGGAAAGAAAGAGACCAAAAGCAAAAAACTAGAAAAGACAAGAGAACATCACCAGCAACACCAACTCTACAGGTAACACAAAGGCACTAAGTTCATATCTTTCAATAATCATTCTGAAAGCTGATAAACTAAATGCTCCAATCAAAAGATATAGGGTATCATAGTGGCTTAAAAAACATGATCTGGGATGCCTGGGTGGCTCAGGGGTTGAGCCTCTGCCTTTGACTCAGGGTGTGATCCTGGAGTCTGGGATTGAGTCCCATATTGGGCTCCTGGTGGGGAGCCTGTTTCTCTCTCTGCCTAATTTTCTGCCTCTCTCTCTCTCCCTCTCTTAAATAAAATCTTTATTAAAAAAACAAGATCCATCTGTATGCTGCCTACAAGATGCTCACCTTAGACCTATAGACACCAGCAGATTGAAAGCCAGGGGATGGAAAATCATCTATCATGCTAATGGACAGCAAAAGAAAGCTAGAGGACCCGTACTTATATCAGACAAACTAGATTTGAAACCAAACCCTGGGGGACACCTGGTGGCTCAGTGGTTGAGCATCTGCCTTCGGCTCAGGGTGTGATCCTGGGATCCCAGGATCGAGTCCCACATCGCCCTCCCTTTGGGGAGCCTGCCTCTACCCCTAACCCTAACTGCAAACCTAAGCCCAACCCTAACTCTAACCATAACCCTAACCCCAACTCCTAACCTCCTGCCCTAATCCCTAAAGCCTAAACCCTAACCCTGACTAAATCCTGTCCCTAACCCTAACCCCTTTCCCTAATCCCTAACCCCCGTCCTAACTCCTAACCACTGACCCTTACCCTTATCCCTCACCCTAACCTCTTATCTGTAACCATAAATCACTAACCCCTAACATCTGACTTAACCCTAACCACTAACTGCCTCCCTTCCCCTGACCCTACCATTCATTCTACCCATTCACTTACCCTGTGGTTCTGAGTAGTCCCTTCTGATGTGGACGTGGCCCCCAACGGCGCCTCCAGAGTCCTCCAGGGGGTCCTGAGGAAGCCGGTCTCCTGTGAGTGTGGACATGGCCCCATGTGTTCCTGAGTCATAGTCAGCGGGTCCTGAGGACGACGGGGCTCCTGTCACTGTGGACTATGCCTCACATCCTCTGGAAGCCTCACAGCAGGTCCTCAGGAGGCCGGGGGCTCCTGTCACCCTGGACATGGCCCCACGTCCCCCCGAAAACTCACTGCGGGTCCTGAAGACGCTGTGGGCTCCTGTCAGCATAGACGCAGCCCCATATGTCCCGAAGCCAAGTGCATGTCCTGAGGAGGACGGGGGTCCTGTCAGTGTTGACGTGGCCCCACATTTTCCTCAAGCCTCACCATAAGACCTGAGGAGGTTGGGGGCTCCTGTCAGCATGGACGTGGCCCCAAAGCTTCCCAAAACTTGAGAGGGGGTCCTGAGGAAGCCAGAGACCTGTCAGTGTGGATGCGGTCCCCACATCTTTCTTAAGTCTCACCACGGGCCCTGACAAGGCTGGGGTCTTCTGTCCTCATGGACACATCCCCATATTTCCCAAAGTCTACACCGGGGGTCCTGAGGAAGTCAGCGTCCTGTCAGTGTGGACGTGACCCCACATCCTCCCGAAGCCTCACCGTGGGTTCTGAGGAGGCCGGGGCTCCTGTCAACATGGATGTGGCCCCCATCTTCCAGAAGCCTCAACTTGGATCCTGAGGAGCCCGGGAGCTCCGACCAGAGTGGACGCAGCGCCACATTTTCCTGAAGCCTTAAAGCGGGTCCTGAGGAGGCCCAGGGGCTCCTGTCGCGTCGATGCAGGCCCACAGCTTCCTGAAGCCTCACCGCGGGTCCTGAGGAGACCGGGACTCCTGACAGAGTGAACGTGGCCCAAAGTCCTACTGAAGCCTCACCGCAGGTCCTGAGGAGGCTGGGGCACATCAGCGTGGACACGACCCCACGTCCTCATCAGGCCTCACCAGCACAGGTGGGCTCATGTTAGTGCAGGCGTAGGAGTGTCCAGAGGAACTTGATTCTGAGAGGTGAGACGACATGCAGTCCCGCACAGTTCCACACTGCCTGCAGATAGAGTATCAAACATCCTCACTAGAGATGTATGCCAGAAGCTCATGGGACACAGGAGGCAAGTCGCAGGCTTCAGTGGTTGTTTCCAGGTGCAGCAGAGCGGTATTCATTAAACCTCCTGTCTTACAGCACCGAGCCATGCGTACTTTTGAGAGGTGAGCTAAAGACAGGACCCTCCCGCATAATGCCTGACTGTAGACGTAGCTGCTAACATCCTTATGTTAGGTGTTGGGAGACATTGTGAGAAAAGCATGTGGAAGCGTTGGGCCTGAAATCACGTGTATCTGAGTTGAATACAGCGATTTCCGACGGCCTTCTTCAATCAGAGTGTAGCTAGGTTCCAACTCCCATGTACAAGGGGGTATCAGACATCTGCCACCCAGGCATACACACTTCTGAGAGTTGAGCAAATGGCCTGTACCTCCCATATCTTGCCTGCAGGTACTGGTTGCTCCTAACCGGCCTAGGCTCGATGAGTGACTCAAGTGTTGTGAGTGGTATGTGGAAACTCCTGGCACACAAGACTAGTGACTCCACGCTCAATCCAGCGATTTCCTAGTAATGCTGTCTTAGACTAGTGCTACATGCTAAGTTCCATACGTGAGAAGCTAGCTAAACGCCTTGTCCAAAAGCATCTTACTTGTGAGTGTTGAGCTCACCCTCAGTCCCTCACAGTTCCACACTGCCTGCAGAGTGAGTTTCGGACGTCTTCACCAAAGACGTTTGCCAGAGGCTTCTGAGACGCAAGTTAACAATGCAGACCGGGGCGGTATCCCCAGGTGCAGTAGAGTGGTAATCTTGGAACCTCCTGACTCAGAATCCTGCTACTTTCTCACTGCCATAAGAACGAAGCAAGTTGAGAGCTGGCTTCTAAGCATGCTTCCATGTGAGAGCTGAAGTAAGGGCAGAACCCTCTCGCATCCTGCCTGACTGTAGACGTAGCTGCTAACATCATCATGTTTGTTGCTGGGAGTGGTTGTTAGAAAAGCATGTTGAATCGTTGGGCTAGAACTCACGTGTATCTGAGTTTAATACAGCGATTTCCAAAGACCTTCTGCAATCAGAGTGTAGCTAAGTTCCAACTCCCATTTCCGAGTGGGTAGCAGACATTTGCCTCCCATGCATACACACTTCTGAGAGTTGAGCTTATGGCCTGTACCCCCACATCCTGCCTTCAGGTACCCTTCACTTCTAAAAGGCCTAGGCTCGCTGCGTGACGGAAGTGTTGGGAGAGTAAGTGGAATGTCCAGGCACACAAGACTAGTTCCTCCCAGCTAAATCCAGCGATTTCCTAGTAATTCCTGTGGTAGACTGGTGCTACATACTAAGTTCCATACGTGAGCAGGTAGCTGAAAGCCTTTTCCTAAAGCATCTTACTTGTGAGAGTTGAGCTCACCCTCAGTCCCACACAGTTCCACACTGCCTGCAGAGTGACTTTCGCACGTCCTCAGCAGAACGTTTGCCAGAGGCTTCTGAGACTCAAGTTAAAATTGCAAACCTGGAGGGTATCTCCATGTGCAGTAGAATGGTAATCTTGGAACCTCGTGACTCAGAATCCTGCTACCTTCTCACTGCCATAAGAATGAAGCTAGTTAAGAGCTGTCTCCTAGCGTGCTTCCCTGTGAGAGCTGATGTCAGTGCAGAACCCTCCGGCCTCATGCCTGACTGTAGACGTAGTTGCTAACATCCTTATGTTAGGTGCTGGGAGGGGTTGGGAGAAAAGCAGTTGTAAAAGCATTGGGCCTGAACTCACGTGTATCTGAGTTGGATATAGCGATTACCTACGGCCTTCTTCAATCAGAGTGTAGCTAGGTTCCAACTCGCATGTGCGAGTGGGTAGCAGACATCTGCCTCCCATGCATACACACTTCTGAGAGTTGAGCTTATGGCCTGTACCCCCACATCCTGCCTGCAGGTACCCTTCACTTCTAAAAGGCCTAGGCTCGCTGGGTGACGGAAGTGTTGGGAGAGTAAGTGGAATGTCCAGGCACACAAGACTAGTTCCTCCCAGCTCAATCCAGCGATTTCCTTGTAATTCCTGTGGTAGACTGGTGATACATACTAAGTTCCGTTCGTGAGCAGGTAGCTGAACGCCTTGTCCAAAAGCATCTTACTTCTGAGAGTTGAGCTCATCTAGTCCCTCACAGTTCCACACTGCCTGCAGAGTGACTTTCGCACGTCCTCAGCAGAACGTTTGCCAGAGGCTTCTGAGACTCAAGTTAAAATTGCAAACCTGGAGGGTATCTCCAGGTGCAGTAGAATGGTAATCTTGGAACCTCCTGACTCAGAATCCTGCTACCTTCTCACTGCCATAAGAACGTAGCTAGTTGAGAGCTGTCTCCTAGGCGTGCTTCCCTGTGAGACCAGAGGTGAGGGCAGAACCCTTCCGCCTCCTGCCTGACTGTAGACGTAGCTGCTAACATCCTTATGTTAGGTGCTGGGAGAGGTTGGGAGAAAAAGCAGGTGTAAGCATTGGGCCTGAAATCACGTGTATCTGAGTTGGATATAGCGATTACCAACGGCCTTCTTCAATCAGAGTGTAGCTAGGTTCCAACTCGCATGTGCGAGTGGGTAGCAAACGTCTGCCTCCCATGCATACACACTTCTGAGAGTTGAGCTTATGGCCTGTACCCCCACATCCTGCCTGCAGGTACCCTTCACTTCTAAAGGGCCTAGGCTCGCTCGTGACGGAAGTGTTGGGAGAGTAAGTAGAATGTCCCGGCACACAAGACTAGGGCCTCCAAGCTCAATCCAGCGATTTCCTTGTAATTTCTTTGGTAGACTTGTGCTACATACTAAGTTCCATACGTGAGCAGGTGCTGAACGCATTGTCTAAAATCATCTTTCTTCTGAGAGTTGAGCTCACGCTCAGTCCCTCACAGTTCCACACTGCCTGCAGAGTGAGTTTCGCACGTCTTCAGCAGAGATGTTTGCCAGAGGCTTCTGAGACGCAAGTTAAAATTGCAGACCTGGAGGGTATCTCCAGGTGCAGTAGAGTGGTAATCTTGGAACCTCTGACTCAGAATACTGCTACCTTCTCACTGCCATCAGAACTGAGCTACTTGAAAGCAGGCTTCGGGGGTCCCTGGGTGGCATAGCGGTGTGGCGCCTACCTTTGCCCCAGGGCGGGATCCCGGAGACAAAGGATCAAATCCCACAACGGGCTCCCAGTGCATGGAGCCTGCTTCTCCCTCTGCCTGTGTCTCTGCTCTCTCTCTCTCACTGTGTGCTTTCATAAATAAAAAGAAAAAAAAGAAAGCTGGCTTCGAGGCATGCTTCCCTGTGAGATCTGAACTCAGGGCACAACCCTCCCGCATCCTGCCTGACTGTAGACATAGCAGCTAACATCCTTATGTTAGGTGCTGGGAGAGGTTGGGAGAAGAGCATTTGTACACATTGGGACTGAAATGACGCGTATCTGAGTTGAGCACAGCGATTTCCAACGCCCTCCTATAATCAGAGTGCAGCTAGGTTCCAACTCGCATGTACGAGTGGTTAGCAGACATCTGCCTCCCATGCATACCCACTTCTGAGAGTTGAGCTTATGGCCTGTACCCCCACATCCTGCCTGCAGGTAGCCTTCACTTTTGAAAGGCCTAGGCTCGCTGCTTGACGGAAGTGTGGGGAGAGTAAGTGGAATATCCCGACACACAAGACTAGTGCCTCCAAGCTCAATCCAGCGATTTCCTAGTAATTCCTGTGGTACACTGGTGCTACATACTAGGTTCCCTACATGAGCAGGTAGCTGAACGCCTTGTCCAAAAGCATCTTACTTCTGAGGGTTGAGCTCACCCTCAGTCCCTCAGAGTTCCACACTGCCTGCAGAGTGAGTTTCACAGGTCTTTACCAGAGACGTTTGCCAGAGGCTTCTGAGATGCAGGTTAACAATGCAAACCTGGACGGTATCTCCAGGTGCAATAGAGTGGTAATCTTGGAACTTCCTGACCTAGAAGACTGCTACATTCTCACTGCCATCAAAACTCAGCTCGTTGAGAGGTGGCTTCTAGGTATGCTTCCATGTGAGAGCTGAGGTCAGGGCAGAACACTCCCGCATCCTGCCTGACTGTAGACGTAGCAGCTAACATCTTTATGTTAGGTGCTGGGAGATGTTGGGAGAAAAGCATGTGTAAGCATTGGGCCTGAATTCACGGGTATCTGAGTTGAATATGGCGATTTCCAATGCCCTTCTATAATCAGAGTGTAGCTACGGTCCAGCTCGCATGTACGAGTGGTAGCAGACATCTGCCTCCCATACATACACACTGCTGAGATTGGAGCTTATGGCCTATACCCCCACATCCTGCCTGCAGGTACCCTTCACCTCTAAACGGCCTGGGCTCGCTGCGTGACGGAAGTGTTGGGAGAGTAAGTGGAATGTCGCGGAACACAAGACTAGTGCCTCCAAGCTCAATCCAGCGATTTCCTTGTAATTCCTGGGGTAGACAGGTGCTACGTACTAATTCCATACATGAGCAGGTAGCTGAACGCCTTGTCCAAAAGCATCTTACTTCTGAGAGTTGAGCTCATCTAGTCCCTCACAGTTCCACACTGCCTGCAGAGTGACTTTCGCACGTCCTCAGCAGAACGTTTGCCAGAGGCTTCTGAGACTCAAGTTAAAATTGCAAACCTGGAGGGTATCTCCAGGTGCAGTAGAGTGGTAATCTGGGAACCTCCTGTCTCAGAATACTGCTACCTTCACCCTGCCATAAGAATGCAGCTAGTTGACAGCTGGCTTCAAGGCATGCTTCCCTGTGAGAGCTAAGGACAGGGCACAACCCTCCCGCATCCTGCTTGACTGTAGAAGGAGCTGCTAACGTCCTCATGTTAGTGGCAGGGAAAGGTTGAGCGAAAAGCATGTGGAATCGTTGTGCCTGAACCCACGTGTGTCTGAGTTGAATACAGCGATTTCGAAAGTCCTTCTTCATCAGAGTGTAGCTAGGTTCCCACTCGCATGTCCGAGTGGGTAGCAGACATCTGCCTCCCATGCATACCCACTTCTGAGAGTTGAGCTTATGGCCTGTAACCCTACCTCCTGCCTGCAGCTACCTTTCGCTTCCAAAAGGCCTAGGCTCGCTGCTTCACCGAAGTGTTGGGAGAGGTAACTGGAATCTCCCGGCACACAAGACTAGTGCCTCCAAGCTCAATCCAGCGATTTCCCAGTAATTCCTGGGGTAGACTGGTGCTACATACTAAGTTCCATAGGTGAGAAGGTAGCTGAACGCCTTGTCCAAAATCATCTTACTGCTGAGAGTTGAGCTCACCCTCAGTCCCTCACAGTTCCACACTGCCTGCAGAGTAGGTTTCCCACGTCTTCACCAGAGACTTTTGCCAGAGGCCTCTGAGACGCAAGTTAACAATGCAGACCTGGAGGGTATCTCCAGGTGCAGTAGAGTGGTGATCTTGGAACCTCCTGACTCAGAATCCTGCTACCTTCTCACTGCCATAAGAACGAAGCTAGTTGAGAGCTGTCGCCTAACGTGCTTCCCTGTGAGAGCTGAGGTCAGGGCAGAAACCTTCCGCCTCCTGCCTGACTGTAGACGTAGCTGCTAACATCCTTATGTTAGGTGCTGGAGGGGTTGGGAGAAAAGCAGGTGTAAAAGGATTGGGCCTGAACTCACTTGTATCTGAGTTGGATATAGTGAATACCTGCGGCCTTATTTTTTTTTATTTTATTTTTATTTTTTTTTAATTTATTTTTTATTGGTGTTCAATTTACTACCATACAGTATAACACCCAGTGCCCCCTACGGCCTTATTCAATCAGAGTGTAGCTAGGTTCCAACTCGCATGTGCGAGTGGGTAGCAGACATCTGCCTCCCATGCATACACACTTCTGAGAGTTGAGCTTATGGCCTGTACCCCCACATCCTGCTTTCAGGTACCCTTCACTTCTAAAAGGCCTAGGCTCGGTGGGTGACGGAAGTGTTGGGAGAGTAAGTGGAATGTTGCGGAACACAAGACTAGTTCCTCCAAGCTCAATCCATCGATTTCCTTGTAATTCCTCTGGTAGACTGGTGATACATACTAAGTTCCATACGTGAGCATGTTGCTGAATGCCTTGTCCTAAAGCATCTTACTTGTGAGAGTTGAGCTCACCCTCAGTCCCACACAGTTCCACACTGCCTGCAGAGTGACTTTCGCACGTCCTCAGCAGAACGTTTGCCAGAGGCTTCTGAGTCTCAAGTTAAAATTGCAAACCTGGAGGGTATCTCCAGGTGCAGTAGAATGGTAATCTTGGAACCTCGTGACTCAGAATCCTGCTACCTTCTCACTGCCATAAGAATGAAGCTAGTGGAGAGCTATCTCCTAGCGTGCTTCCCTGTGAGAGCTGAGGTCAGGGCAGAACCCTCCCGCCTCCTGCCTGACTGTAGACGTAGCTGCTAATATCCTTATGTTAGGTGCTGGGAGGGGTTGGGAGAAAACAGTTGTAAAAGCATTGGGCCGGAACTCACGTGTATCTGAGTTGGATATAGCGATTACCTACGGCCTTCTTCAATCAGAGTGTAGCTAGGTTCCAACTCGCATGTGCGAGTGGGTAGCAGACATCTGCCTCCCATGCATACACACTTCTGAGAGTTGAGCTTATGGCCTGTACCCCCACATCCTGCCTGCAGGTACCCTTCACTTCTGAAAGGCCTAGGCTCGCTGGGTGACGGAAGTGTTGGGAGAGTAAGTGGAATGTTGCGGAACACAAGACTAGTTCCTCCAAGCTCAATCCAGCGATTTCCTTGTAATTCCTCTGGTAGACTGGTGATACATGCTAAGTTCCATACGTGAGCAGGTAGCTGAACTCCTTGTCCAAAAGCATCTTACTTGTGAGAGTTGAGCTCACCCTCAGTCCCACACAGTTCCACACTGCCTGCAGAGTGAGTTTCGCAAGTCTTCACCAGAGACGTTTGCCAGAGGCTTCTGAGACGCAAGTTAACAATGCCGACCTGGATGGTATCTCCAGGAGCAGTAGAGTGGTGATCTTGGAACCTCCTGACTCTGAATACTGCAACCTTCTCCCTGCCATAAGAATGAAGCTAGTTGAGAGTTGGCTTCTAAGCATGCTTCCATGTGAGAGCTGAAGGAAGGGCAGAACCCTCCCGCATCCTGCCTGACTGTAGATGTAGCTGCTAACATCATCATGTTTGTTGCTGGGAGTGGTTGTTAGAAAAGCATGTTGAATCGTTGGGCCTGAACTCACGTGTATCTGAGTTTAATACAGCGATTTCCAAAGACCTTCTGCAATCAGAGTGTAGCTAAGTTCCAACTCCCATTTCCGAGTGGGTAGCAGACATCTGCCTCCCATGCATACACACTTCTGAGAGTATAGCTTATGGCCTGTAACCCCACATCCTGCCTGCAGGTACCCTTCACTTCTAAAAGGCCTGGGCTCGCTGCCTGAGGGAAGTGTTGGGAGAGTAAGTGGAATGTTGCGGCATACAAGACTAGTGCCTCCAAGCTCAATCCAGCGATTCCTAGTAATTCCTGTGGTACACTGGTGCTACATACTAAGTTCCGTTTGTGAGCAGGTAGCTGAACGCCTTGTCCAAAGGCATCTTACTTCTGAGAGTTGAGCACCCGCAGTCACTCACAGTTCCACACTGCCTGCAGAGTAAGTTTCGCAGGTCTTCACCAGAGACATTTGACCGAGGCTTCTGAGACGCAGGTTAACAATGCAGACCTGGGCGGTATCTCCAGGTGCAATAGAGTGGTAATCTTGGAACTTCCTATCCTAGAAGACTGCTACCTTCTCACTGCCATCAGAAGGCAGCTGGTTGAGAGGTGGCTTCTAGGCATGCCTCCATGTGAGAGCTGAGGTCAGGGCAGAACCCTCCCGCCTCCTGCCTGACTGTAGACGTAGCAGCTAACATCCTTATGTTAGGTGCTGGGAGAGGTTGGGAGAAAAGCATGTGTAAGCATTGGGCCTGAATTCACGGGTATCTGAGTTGAATACAGCGATTTCCAATGCCCTTCTTCAATCAGAGTGTAGCTAGGTTCCAACTCGCATGTGCGAGTGGGTAGCAGACATCTGCCTCCCATGCATACACACTTCTGAGAGTTGAGCTTATGGCCTGTACCCCACATCCTGCCTGCAGGTACCCTTCACTTCTAAAAGGCCTAGGCTCGCTGGGTGACGGAAGTGTTGGGAGAGTAAGTGGAATCTCCCGGCACACAAGACTAGTTCCTCCAAGCTCAATCCAGCGATTTCCTTGTAATTCCTCTGGTAGACTGGTGATACATGCTAAGTTCCATACGTGAGCAGGTAGCTGAACTCCTTGTCCAAAAGCATCTTACTTGTGAGAGTTGAGCTCACCCTCAGTCCCACACAGTTCCACACTGCCTGCAGAGTGAGTTTCGCAAGTCTTCACCAGAGACGTTTGCCATAAGCTTCTGAGACGCAAGTTAACAATGCAGACCTGCACGGTTTCTCCAGGTGCAGTACAGTGGTGATCTTGGAACCTCCTGACTCAGAATACTGCAACCTTCTCCCTGCCATAAGAACGAAGCTAGTTGAGAGCTGGCTTCTAAGCATGCTTCCATGTGAGAGCTGAAGTAAGGGCAGAACCCTCCCGCATCCTGCCTGACTGTAGACGTAGCTGCTAAAATCATCATGTTTGTTGCTGGGAGTGGTTGTTAGAAAAGCATGTTGAATCGTTGGGCTAGAACTCACGTGTATCTGAGTTTAATACAGCGCTTTCCAAAGACCTTCTGCAATCAGAGTGTAGCTAAGTTCCAACTCCCATTTCCGAGTGGGTAGCAGACATTTGCCTCCAATGCATACACACTTCTGAGAGTTGAGCTTATGGCCTGTACCCCCACATCCTGCCTTCAGGTACCCTTCACTTCTAAAAGGCCTGGGCTCGCTGCGTGACGGAAGTGTTGGGAGAGTAAGTGGAATGTCCCGACACACAGGACTAGTGCCTCTAAGCTCAATCCAGCGATTTCCTAGTAATTCCTGTGGTAGACTGGTGATACATACTAAGTTCCGTTCGTGAGCAGGTAGCTGAACGCCTTGTCCAAAGGCATCTTACTTCTGAGAGTTGAGCTCAGCCTCAGTCCCTCACAGTTTCACACTGCCTGCAGAGTGTGTTTCGCAGGTCTTCACCAGAGACGTTTGCCAGAGGCTTCTGAGACGCAGGTTAACAATGCAGACCTGGGCGGTATCTTCAGGTGCAGTAGAGTGGTGATCTTGGAACCTCCTGACTCAGAATCCTGCTACCTTCTCACTGCCATAAGAACGTAGCTAGTTGAGAGCTGTCTCCTAGGCGTGCTTCCCTGTGAGACCAGAGGTGAGGGCAGAACCCTTCCGCCTCCTGCCTGACTGTAGACGTAGCTGCTAACATCCTTATGTTAGGTTCCGGGAGAGGTTGGGAAAAAAAAACAGGTGTAAGCATTGGGCCTGAACTCACGTGTATCTGAGTTGGATATAGCGATTACCAACGGCCTTCTTCAATCAGAGTGTGGCTAGGTTCCAACTCGCATGTGCGAGTGGGTAGCAAACGTCTGCCTCCCATGCATACACACTTCTGAGAGTTGAGCTTATGGCCTGTACCCCCACATCCTGCCTGCAGGTACCCTTCACTTCTAAAGGGCCTAGGCTCGCTGCGTGACGGAAGTGTTGGGAGAGTAAGTAGAATGTCCCGGCACACAAGACTAGGGCCTCCAAGCTCAATCCAGCGATTTCCTTGTAATTTCTTTGGTAGACTTGTGCTACATACTTAGTTCCATACGTGAGCAGGTGCTGAACGCATTGTCTAAAAGCATCTTTCTTCTGAGAGTTGAGCTCATCTAGTCCCTCACAGTTCCACACTGCCTGCAGAGTGACTTTCGCACGTCTTCAGCAGAGAAGTTTGCCAGAGGCTTCTGAGACTCAAGTTAAAATTACAGACCTGAAGGGTATCACCAGGTGCAGTAGAGTGGTGATCTTGGAACCTCCTGACTCAGAATCCTGCTACGTTCTCACTGCCATAAGAACGAAGCTAGTTGAGAGCTGTCGCCTAACGTGCTTCCCTGTGAGAGCTGAGGTCAGGGCAGAACCCTCCCGCCCCCTGCCTGACTGTAGACCTAGCTGCTAACATCCTTATGTTAGGTCCTGGAGGGGTTGGGAGAAAAGCAGGTGTAAAAGCATTGGGCCTGAACTCACGTGTATCTGAGTTGGATATAGTGATTACCTGCGGCCTTATTTTTTTTTATTTTATTTTTATTTTTTTTTAATTTATTTTTTATTGGTGTTCAATTTACTACCATACAGAATAACACCCAGTGCCCCCTACGGCCTTCTGCAATCAGAGTGTAGCTAAGTTCCAACTCCCATTTCCGAGTGGGTAGCAGACATCTGCCTCCCATGCATACACACTTCTGAGAGTTGAGCTTATGGCCTGTACCCCCACATCCTGCCTTCAGGTACCCTTCACTTCTAAAAGGCCTGGGCTCGCTGCGTGACGGAAGTGTTGGGAGAGTAAGTGGAATGTCCCGACACACAGGACTAGTGCCTCTAAGCTCAATCCAGCGATTTCCTAGTAATTCCTGTGGTAGACTGGTGATACATACTAAGTTCCGTTCGTGAGCAGGTAGCTGAACGCCTTGTCCAAAGGCATCTTACTTCTGAGAGTTGAGCTCAGCCTCAGTCCCTCACAGTTTCACACTGCCTGCAGAGTGTGTTTCGCAGGTCTTCACCAGAGACGTTTGCCAGAGGCTTCTGAGACGCAGGTTAACAATGCAGACCTGGGCGGTATCTTCAGGTGCAGTAGAGTGGTAATCTTGGAACCTCCTGACTCAGAATCCTGCTACCTTCTCACTGCCATAAGAACGTAGCTAGTTGAGAGCTGTCTCCTAGGCGTGCTTCCCTGTGAGACCAGAGGTGAGGGCAGAACCCTTCCGCCTCCTGCCTGACTGTAGACGTAGCTGCTAACATCCTTATGTTAGGTTCCGGGAGAGGTTGGGAAAAAAAAGCAGGTGTAAGCATTGGGCCTGAACTCACGTGTATCTGAGTTGGATATAGCGATTACCAACGGCCTTCTTCAATCAGAGTGTGGCTAGGTTCCAACTCGCATGTGCGAGTGGGTAGCAAACGTCTGCCTCCCATGCATACACACTTCTGAGAGTTGAGCTTATGGCCTGTACCCCCACATCCTGCCTGCAGGTACCCTTCACTTCTAAAGGGCCTAGGCTCGCTGCGTGACGGAAGTGTTGGGAGAGTAAGTAGAATGTCCCGGCACACAAGACTAGGGCCTCCAAGCTCAATCCAGCGATTTCCTTGTAATTTCTTTGGTAGACTTGTGCTACATACTTAGTTCCATACGTGAGCAGGTGCTGAACGCATTGTCTAAAAGCATCTTTCTTCTGAGAGTTGAGCTCATCTAGTCCCTCACAGTTCCACACTGCCTGCAGAGTGACTTTCGCACGTCTTCAGCAGAGAAGTTTGCCAGAGGCTTCTGAGACTCAAGTTAAAATTACAGACCTGAAGGGTATCACCAGGTGCAGTAGAGTGGTGATCTTGGAACCTCCTGACTCAGAATCCTGCTACGTTCTCACTGCCATAAGAACGAAGCTAGTTGAGAGCTGTCGCCTAACGTGCTTCCCTGTGAGAGCTGAGGTCAGGGCAGAACCCTCCCGCCCCCTGCCTGACTGTAGACCTAGCTGCTAACATCCTTATGTTAGGTCCTGGAGGGGTTGGGAGAAAAGCAGGTGTAAAAGCATTGGGCCTGAACTCACGTGTATCTGAGTTGGATATAGTGATTACCTGCGGCCTTATTTTTTTTTATTTTATTTTTATTTTTTTTTAATTTATTTTTTATTGGTGTTCAATTTACTACCATACAGAATAACACCCAGTGCCCCCTACGGCCTTCTGCAATCAGAGTGTAGCTAAGTTCCAACTCCCATTTCCGAGTGGGTAGCAGACATCTGCCTCCCATGCATACACACTTCTGAGAGTTGAGCTTATGGCCTGTACCCCCACATCCTGCCTTCAGGTACCCTTCACTTCTAAAAGGCCTGGGCTCGCTGCGTGACGGAAGTGTTGGGAGAGTAAGTGGAATGTCCCGACACACAGGACTAGTGCCTCTAAGCTCAATCCAGCGATTTCCTAGTAATTCCTGTGGTAGACTGGTGATACATACTAAGTTCCGTTCGTGAGCAGGTAGCTGAACGCCTTGTCCAAAGGCATCTTACTTCTGAGAGTTGAGCTCAGCCTCAGTCCCTCACAGTTTCACACTGCCTGCAGAGTGTGTTTCGCAGGTCTTCACCAGAGACGTTTGCCAGAGGCTTCTGAGACGCAGGTTAACAATGCAGACCTGGGCGGTATCTTCAGGTGCAGTAGAGTGGTAATCTTGGAACCTCCTGACTCAGAATCCTGCTACCTTCTCACTGCCATAAGAACGTAGCTAGTTGAGAGCTGTCTCCTAGGCGTGCTTCCCTGTGAGACCAGAGGTGAGGGCAGAACCCTTCCGCCTCCTGCCTGACTGTAGACGTAGCTGCTAACATCCTTATGTTAGGTTCCGGGAGAGGTTGGGAAAAAAAAACAGGTGTAAGCATTGGGCCTGAACTCACGTGTATCTGAGTTGGATATAGCGATTACCAACGGCCTTCTTCAATCAGAGTGTGGCTAGGTTCCAACTCGCATGTGCGAGTGGGTAGCAAACGTCTGCCTCCCATGCATACACACTTCTGAGAGTTGAGCTTATGGCCTGTACCCCCACATCCTGCCTGCAGGTACCCTTCACTTCTAAAGGGCCTAGGCTCGCTGCGTGACGGAAGTGTTGGGAGAGTAAGTAGAATGTCCCGGCACACAAGACTAGGGCCTCCAAGCTCAATCCAGCGATTTCCTTGTAATTTCTTTGGTAGACTTGTGCTACATACTTAGTTCCATACGTGAGCAGGTGCTGAACGCATTGTCTAAAAGCATCTTTCTTCTGAGAGTTGAGCTCATCTAGTCCCTCACAGTTCCACACTGCCTGCAGAGTGACTTTCGCATGTCTTCAGCAGAGAAGTTTGCCAGAGGCTTCTGAGACTCAAGTTAAAATTACAGACCTGAAGGGTATCACCAGGTGCAGTAGAGTGGTGATCTTGGAACCTCCTGACTCAGAATCCTGCTACGTTCTCACTGCCATAAGAACGAAGCTAGTTGAGAGCTGTCGCCTAACGTGCTTCCCTGTGAGAGCTGAGGTCAGGGCAGAACCCTCCCGCCCCCTGCCTGACTGTAGACCTAGCTGCTAACATCCTTATGTTAGGTGCTGGAGGGGTTGGGAGAAAAGCAGGTGTAAAAGCATTGGGCCTGAACTCACGTGTATCTGAGTTGGATATAGTGATTACCTTCGGCCTTCTTCATTTTTTTTTTATTTTATTTTTATTTTTTTTTAATTTATTTTTTATTGGTGTTCAATTTACTAACATACAGAATAACACCCAGTGCCCCCCACGGCCTTCTTCAATCAGAGTGTAGCTAGGTTCCAACTCGCATGTGCGAGTGGGTAGCAGACATCTGCCTCCCATGCATACACACTTCTGAGAGTTGAGCTTATGGCCTGTACCCCCACATCCTGCCTGCAGGTACCCTTCACCTCTAAACGGCCTGGGCTCGCTGCGTGACGGAAGTGTTGGGAGAGTAAGTGGAATGTCCCGGAACACAAGACTAGTGCCTCCAAGATCAATCCAGCGATTTCCTTGTAATTCCTGGGGAAGACTGGTGCTACGTACTAATTCCATACATGAGCAGGTATCTGAACGCCTTGTCCAAAAGCATCTTTCTTCTGAGAGTTGAGCTCATCTAGTCCCTCACAGTTCCACACTGCCTGCAGAGTGACTTTCGCACGTCTTCAGCAGAGAAGTTTGCCAGAGTCTTCTGAGACTCAAGTTAAAATTGCAGACCTGGAGGGTATCTCCAGGTGCAGTAGAGTGGTGATCTTGGAACCTCCTGACTCAGAATCCTGCTACCTTCTCACTGCCATAAGAACGAAGCTAGTTGAGAGCTGTCTCCTAGGCGTGCTTCTCTGTGAGAGCTGAGGTCAGGGCAGAAACCTTCCGCCTCCTGCCTGACTGTAGACGTAGCTGCTAACATCCTTATGTTAGGTGCTGGAGGGGTTGGGAGAAAAGCAGGTGTAAAAGGATTGGGCCTGAACTCACTTGTATCTGAGTTGGATATAGTGAATACCTGCGGCCTTATTTTTTTTTATTTTATTTTTATTTTTTTTTAATTTATTTTTTATTGGTGTTCAATTTACTACCATACAGAATAACACCCAGTGCCCCCTACGGCCTTCTTCAATCAGAGTGTAGCTAGGTTCCAACTCGCATGTGCGAGTGGGTAGCAGACATCTGCCTCCCATGCATACACACTTCTGAGAGTTGAGCTTATGGCCTGTACCCCCACATCCTGCCTTCAGGTACCCTTCACTTCTAAAAGGCCTAGGCTCGGTGGGTGACGGAAGTGTTGGGAGAGTAAGTGGAATGTTGCGGAACACAAGACTAGTTCCTCCAAGCTCAATCCATCGATTTCCTTGTAATTCCTCTGGTAGACTGGTGATACATACTAAGTTCCATACGTGAGCATGTTGCTGAATGCCTTGTCCTAAAGCATCTTACTTTGGAGAGTTGAGCTCACCCTCAGTCCCACACAGTTCCACACTGCCTGCAGAGTGACTTTCGCACGTCCTCAGCAGAACGTTTGCCAGAGGCTTCTGAGTCTCAAGTTAAAATTGCAAACCTGGAGGGTATCTCCAGGTGCAGTAGAATGGTAATCTTGGAACCTCGTGACTCAGAATCCTGCTACCTTCTCACTGCCATAAGAATGAAGCTAGTGGAGAGCTATCTCCTAGCGTGCTTCCCTGTGAGAGCTGAGGTCAGGGCAGAACCCTCCCGCCTCCTGCCTGACTGTAGACGTAGCTGCTAATATCCTTATGTTAGGTGCTGGGAGGGGTTGGGAGAAAACAGTTGTAAAAGCATTGGGCCGGAACTCACGTGTATCTGAGTTGGATATAGCGATTACCTACGGCCTTCTTCAATCAGAGTGTAGCTAGGTTCCAACTCGCATGTGCGAGTGGGTAGCAGACATCTGCCTCCCATGCATACACACTTCTGAGAGTTGAGCTTATGGCCTGTACCCCCACATCCTGCCTGCAGGTACCCTTCACTTCTGAAAGGCCTAGGCTCGCTGGGTGACGGAAGTGTTGGGAGAGTAAGTGGAATGTTGCGGAACACAAGACTAGTTCCTCCAAGCTCAATCCAGCGATTTCCTTGTAATTCCTCTGGTAGACTGGTGATACATGCTAAGTTCCATACGTGAGCAGGTAGCTGAACTCCTTGTCCAAAAGCATCTTACTTGTGAGAGTTGAGCTCACCCTCAGTCCCACACAGTTCCACACTGCCTGCAGAGTGAGTTTCGCAAGTCTTCACCAGAGACGTTTGCCAGAGGCTTCTGAGACGCAAGTTAACAATGCCGACCTGGATGGTATCTCCAGGAGCAGTAGAGTGGTGATCTTGGAACCTCCTGACTCTGAATACTGCAACCTTCTCCCTGCCATAAGAATGAAGCTAGTTGAGAGTTGGCTTCTAAGCATGCTTCCATGTGAGAGCTGAAGGAAGGGCAGAACCCTCCCGCATCCTGCCTGACTGTAGATGTAGCTGCTAACATCATCATGTTTGTTGCTGGGAGTGGTTGTTAGAAAAGCATGTTGAATCGTTGGGCCTGAACTCACGTGTATCTGAGTTTAATACAGCGATTTCCAAAGACCTTCTGCAGAGTGTAGCTAAGTTCCAACTCCCATTTCCGAGTGGGTAGCAGACATCTGCCTCCCATGCATACACACTTCTGAGAGTATAGCTTATGGCCTGTAACCCCACATCCTGCCTGCAGGTACCCTTCACTTCTAAAAGGCCTGGGCTCGCTGCCTGAGGGAAGTGTTGGGAGAGTAAGTGGAATGTTGCGGCATACAAGACTAGTGCCTCCAAGCTCAATCCAGCGATTCCTAGTAATTCCTGTGGTACACTGGTGCTACATACTAAGTTCCGTTTGTGAGCAGGTAGCTGAACGCCTTGTCCAAAGGCATCTTACTTCTGAGAGTTGAGCTCAGCCTCAGTCCCTCACAGTTTCACACTGCCTGCAGAGTGTGTTTCGCAGGTCTTCACCTGAGACGTTTGCCAGAGGCTTCTGAGACGCAGGTTAACAATGCAGACCTGGGCGGTATCTTCAGGTGCAGTAGAGTGGTAATCTTGGAACCTCCTGACTCAGAATCCTGCTACCTTCTCACTGCCATAAGAACGTAGCTAGTTGAGAGCTGTCTCCTAGGCGTGCTTCCCTGTGAGACCAGAGGTGAGGGCAGAACCCTTCCGCCTCCTGCCTGACTGTAGACGTAGCTGCTAACATCCTTATGTTAGGTTCCGGGAGAGGTTGGGAAAAAAAAACAGGTGTAAGCATTGGGCCTGAACTCACGTGTATCTGAGTTGGATATAGCGATTACCAACGGCCTTCTTCAATCAGAGTGTGGCTAGGTTCCAACTCGCATGTGCGAGTGGGTAGCAAACGTCTGCCTCCCATGCATACACACTTCTGAGAGTTGAGCTTATGGCCTGTACCCCCACATCCTGCCTGCAGGTACCCTTCACTTCTAAAGGGCCTAGGCTCGCTGCGTGACGGAAGTGTTGGGAGAGTAAGTAGAATGTCCCGGCACACAAGACTAGGGCCTCCAAGCTCAATCCAGCGATTTCCTTGTAATTTCTTTGGTAGACTTGTGCTACATACTTAGTTCCATACGTGAGCAGGTGCTGAACGCATTGTCTAAAAGCATCTTTCTTCTGAGAGTTGAGCTCATCTAGTCCCTCACAGTTCCACACTGCCTGCAGAGTGACTTTCGCACGTCTTCAGCAGAGAAGTTTGCCAGAGGCTTCTGAGACTCAAGTTAAAATTACAGACCTGAAGGGTATCACCAGGTGCAGTAGAGTGGTGATCTTGGAACCTCCTGACTCAGAATCCTGCTACGTTCTCACTGCCATAAGAACGAAGCTAGTTGAGAGCTGTCGCCTAACGTGCTTCCCTGTGAGAGCTGAGGTCAGGGCAGAACCCTCCCGCCCCCTGCCTGACTGTAGACCTAGCTGCTAACATCCTTATGTTAGGTGCTGGAGGGGTTGGGAGAAAAGCAGGTGTAAAAGCATTGGGCCTGAACTCACGTGTATCTGAGTTGGATATAGTGATTACCTTCGGCCTTCTTCATTTTTTTTTTATTTTATTTTTATTTTTTTTTAATTTATTTTTTATTGGTGTTCAATTTACTACCATACAGAATAACACCCAGTGCCCCCCACGGCCTTCTTCAATCAGAGTGTAGCTAGGTTCCAACTCGCATGTGCGAGTGGGTAGCAGACATCTGCCTCCCATGCATACACACTTCTGAGAGTTGAGCTTATGGCCTGTACCCCCACATCCTGCCTGCAGGTACCCTTCACCTCTAAACGGCCTGGGCTCGCTGCGTGACGGAAGTGTTGGGAGAGTAAGTGGAATGTCCCGGAACACAAGACTAGTGCCTCCAAGATCAATCCAGCGATTTCCTTGTAATTCCTGGGGTAGACTGGTGCTACGTACTAATTCCATACATGAGCAGGTATCTGAACGCCTTGTCCAAAAGCATCTTTCTTCTGAGAGTTGGGCTCATCTAGTCCCTCACAGTTCCACACTGCCTGCAGAGTGACTTTCGCACGTCTTCAGCAGAGAAGTTTGCCAGAGTCTTCTGAGACTCAAGTTAAAATTGCAGACCTGGAGGGTATCTCCAGGTGCAGTAGAGTGGTGATCTTGGAACCTCCTGACTCAGAATCCTGCTACCTTCTCACTGCCATAAGAACGAAGCTAGTTGAGAGCTGTCTCCTAGGCGTGCTTCTCTGTGAGAGCTGAGGTCAGGGCAGAAACCTTCCGCCTCCTGCCTGACTGTAGACGTAGCTGCTAACATCCTTATGTTAGGTGCTGGAGGGGTTGGGAGAAAAGCAGGTGTAAAAGGATTGGGCCTGAACTCACTTGTATCTGAGTTGGATATAGTGAATACCTGCGGCCTTATTTTTTTTTATTTTATTTTTATTTTTTTTTAATTTATTTTTTATTGGTGTTCAATTTACTACCATACAGAATAACACCCAGTGCCCCCTACGGCCTTCTTCAATCAGAGTGTAGCTAGGTTCCAACTCGCATGTGCGAGTGGGTAGCAGACATCTGCCTCCCATGCATACACACTTCTGAGAGTTGAGCTTATGGCCTGTACCCCCACATCCTGCCTTCAGGTACCCTTCACTTCTAAAAGGCCTAGGCTCGGTGGGTGACGGAAGTGTTGGGAGAGTAAGTGGAATGTTGCGGAACACAAGACTAGTTCCTCCAAGCTCAATCCATCGATTTCCTTGTAATTCCTCTGGTAGACTGGTGATACATACTAAGTTCCATACGTGAGCATGTTGCTGAATGCCTTGTCCTAAAGCATCTTACTTGTGAGAGTTGAGCTCACCCTCAGTCCCACACAGTTCCACACTGCCTGCAGAGTGACTTTCGCACGTCCTCAGCAGAACGTTTGCCAGAGGCTTCTGAGTCTCAAGTTAAAATTGCAAACCTGGAGGGTATCTCCAGGTGCAGTAGAATGGTAATCTTGGAACCTCGTGACTCAGAATCCTGCTACCTTCTCACTGCCATAAGAATGAAGCTAGTGGAGAGCTATCTCCTAGCGTGCTTCCCTGTGAGAGCTGAGGTCAGGGCAGAACCCTCCCGCCTCCTGCCTGACTGTAGACGTAGCTGCTAATATCCTTATGTTAGGTGCTGGGAGGGGTTGGGAGAAAACAGTTGTAAAAGCATTGGGCCGGAACTCACGTGTATCTGAGTTGGATATAGCGATTACCTACGGCCTTCTTCAATCAGAGTGTAGCTAGGTTCCAACTCGCATGTGCGAGTGGGTAGCAGACATCTGCCTCCCATGCATACACACTTCTGAGAGTTGAGCTTATGGCCTGTACCCCCACATCCTGCCTGCAGGTACCCTTCACTTCTGAAAGGCCTAGGCTCGCTGGGTGACGGAAGTGTTGGGAGAGTAAGTGGAATGTTGCGGAACACAAGACTAGTTCCTCCAAGCTCAATCCAGCGATTTCCTTGTAATTCCTCTGGTAGACTGGTGATACATGCTAAGTTCCATACGTGAGCAGGTAGCTGAACTCCTTGTCCAAAAGCATCTTACTTGTGAGAGTTGAGCTCACCCTCAGTCCCACACAGTTCCACACTGCCTGCAGAGTGAGTTTCGCAAGTCTTCACCAGAGACGTTTGCCAGAGGCTTCTGAGACGCAAGTTAACAATGCCGACCTGGATGGTATCTCCAGGAGCAGTAGAGTGGTGATCTTGGAACCTCCTGACTCTGAATACTGCAACCTTCTCCCTGCCATAAGAATGAAGCTAGTTGAGAGTTGGCTTCTAAGCATGCTTCCATGTGAGAGCTGAAGGAAGGGCAGAACCCTCCCGCATCCTGCCTGACTGTAGATGTAGCTGCTAACATCATCATGTTTGTTGCTGGGAGTGGTTGTTAGAAAAGCATGTTGAATCGTTGGGCCTGAACTCACGTGTATCTGAGTTTAATACAGCGATTTCCAAAGACCTTCTGCAATCAGAGTGTAGCTAAGTTCCAACTCCCATTTCCGAGTGGGTAGCAGACATCTGCCTCCCATGCATACACACTTCTGAGAGTATAGCTTATGGCCTGTAACCCCACATCCTGCCTGCAGGTACCCTTCACTTCTAAAAGGCCTGGGCTCGCTGCCTGAGGGAAGTGTTGGGAGAGTAAGTGGAATGTTGCGGCATACAAGACTAGTGCCTCCAAGCTCAATCCAGCGATTCCTAGTAATTCCTGTGGTACACTGGTGCTACATACTAAGTTCCGTTTGTGAGCAGGTAGCTGAACGCCTTGTCCAAAGGCATCTTACTTCTGAGAGTTGAGCACCCGCAGTCCCTCACAGTTCCACACTGCCTGCAGAGTAAGTTTCGCAGGTCTTCACCAGAGACATTTGACCGAGGCTTCTGAGACGCAGGTTAACAATGCAGACCTGGGCGGTATCTCCAGGTGCAATAGAGTGGTAATCTTGGAACTTCCTATCCTAGAAGACTGCTACCTTCTCACTGCCATCAGAAGGCAGCTGGTTGAGAGGTGGCTTCTAGGCATGCCTCCATGTGAGAGCTGAGGTCAGGGCAGAACCCTCCCGCCTCCTGCCTGACTGTAGACGTAGCAGCTAACATCCTTATGTTAGGTGCTGGGAGAGGTTGGGAGAAAAGCATGTGTAAGCATTGGGCCTGAATTCACGGGTATCTGAGTTGAATACAGCGATTTCCAATGCCCTTCTTCAATCAGAGTGTAGCTAGGTTCCAACTCGCATGTGCGAGTGGGTAGCAGACATCTGCCTCCCATGCATACACACTTCTGAGAGTTGAGCTTATGGCCTGTACCCCACATCCTGCCTGCAGGTACCCTTCACTTCTAAAAGGCCTAGGCTCGCTGGGTGACGGAAGTGTTGGGAGAGTAAGTGGAATCTCCCGGCACACAAGACTAGTTCCTCCAAGCTCAATCCAGCGATTTCCTTGTAATTCCTCTGGTAGACTGGTGATACATGCTAAGTTCCATACGTGAGCAGGTAGCTGAACTCCTTGTCCAAAAGCATCTTACTTGTGAGAGTTGAGCTCACCCTCAGTCCCACACAGTTCCACACTGCCTGCAGAGTGAGTTTCGCAAGTCTTCACCAGAGACGTTTGCCATAAGCTTCTGAGACGCAAGTTAACAATGCAGACCTGCACGGTTTCTCCAGGTGCAGTACAGTGGTGATCTTGGAACCTCCTGACTCAGAATACTGCAACCTTCTCCCTGCCATAAGAACGAAGCTAGTTGAGAGCTGGCTTCTAAGCATGCTTCCATGTGAGAGCTGAAGTAAGGGCAGAACCCTCCCGCATCCTGCCTGACTGTAGACGTAGCTGCTAAAATCATCATGTTTGTTGCTGGGAGTGGTTGTTAGAAAAGCATGTTGAATCGTTGGGCTAGAACTCACGTGTATCTGAGTTTAATACAGCGCTTTCCAAAGACCTTCTGCAATCAGAGTGTAGCTAAGTTCCAACTCCCATTTCCGAGTGGGTAGCAGACATTTGCCTCCAATGCATACACACTTCTGAGAGTTGAGCTTATGGCCTGTACCCCCACATCCTGCCTTCAGGTACCCTTCACTTCTAAAAGGCCTGGGCTCGCTGCGTGACGGAAGTGTTGGGAGAGTAAGTGGAATGTCCCGACACACAGGACTAGTGCCTCTAAGCTCAATCCAGCGATTTCCTAGTAATTCCTGTGGTAGACTGGTGATACATACTAAGTTCCGTTCGTGAGCAGGTAGCTGAACGCCTTGTCCAAAGGCATCTTACTTCTGAGAGTTGAGCTCAGCCTCAGTCCCTCACAGTTTCACACTGCCTGCAGAGTGTGTTTCGCAGGTCTTCACCAGAGACGTTTGCCAGAGGCTTCTGAGACGCAGGTTAACAATGCAGACCTGGGCGGTATCTTCAGGTGCAGTAGAGTGGTGATCTTGGAACCTCCTGACTCAGAATCCTGCTACCTTCTCACTGCCATAAGAACGTAGCTAGTTGAGAGCTGTCTCCTAGGCGTGCTTCCCTGTGAGACCAGAGGTGAGGGCAGAACCCTTCCGCCTCCTGCCTGACTGTAGACGTAGCTGCTAACATCCTTATGTTAGGTTCCGGGAGAGGTTGGGAAAAAAAAACAGGTGTAAGCATTGGGCCTGAACTCACGTGTATCTGAGTTGGATATAGCGATTACCAACGGCCTTCTTCAATCAGAGTGTGGCTAGGTTCCAACTCGCATGTGCGAGTGGGTAGCAAACGTCTGCCTCCCATGCATACACACTTCTGAGAGTTGAGCTTATGGCCTGTACCCCCACATCCTGCCTGCAGGTACCCTTCACTTCTAAAGGGCCTAGGCTCGCTGCGTGACGGAAGTGTTGGGAGAGTAAGTAGAATGTCCCGGCACACAAGACTAGGGCCTCCAAGCTCAATCCAGCGATTTCCTTGTAATTTCTTTGGTAGACTTGTGCTACATACTTAGTTCCATACGTGAGCAGGTGCTGAACGCATTGTCTAAAAGCATCTTTCTTCTGAGAGTTGAGCTCATCTAGTCCCTCACAGTTCCACACTGCCTGCAGAGTGACTTTCGCACGTCTTCAGCAGAGAAGTTTGCCAGAGGCTTCTGAGACTCAAGTTAAAATTACAGACCTGAAGGGTATCACCAGGTGCAGTAGAGTGGTGATCTTGGAACCTCCTGACTCAGAATCCTGCTACGTTCTCACTGCCATAAGAACGAAGCTAGTTGAGAGCTGTCGCCTAACGTGCTTCCCTGTGAGAGCTGAGGTCAGGGCAGAACCCTCCCGCCCCCTGCCTGACTGTAGACCTAGCTGCTAACATCCTTATGTTAGGTCCTGGAGGGGTTGGGAGAAAAGCAGGTGTAAAAGCATTGGGCCTGAACTCACGTGTATCTGAGTTGGATATAGTGATTACCTGCGGCCTTATTTTTTTTTATTTTATTTTTATTTTTTTTTAATTTATTTTTTATTGGTGTTCAATTTACTACCATACAGAATAACACCCAGTGCCCCCTACGGCCTTCTGCAATCAGAGTGTAGCTAAGTTCCAACTCCCATTTCCGAGTGGGTAGCAGACATCTGCCTCCCATGCATACACACTTCTGAGAGTTGAGCTTATGGCCTGTACCCCCACATCCTGCCTTCAGGTACCCTTCACTTCTAAAAGGCCTGGGCTCGCTGCGTGACGGAAGTGTTGGGAGAGTAAGTGGAATGTCCCGACACACAGGACTAGTGCCTCTAAGCTCAATCCAGCGATTTCCTAGTAATTCCTGTGGTAGACTGGTGATACATACTAAGTTCCGTTCGTGAGCAGGTAGCTGAACGCCTTGTCCAAAGGCATCTTACTTCTGAGAGTTGAGCTCAGCCTCAGTCCCTCACAGTTTCACACTGCCTGCAGAGTGTGTTTCGCAGGTCTTCACCAGAGACGTTTGCCAGAGGCTTCTGAGACGCAGGTTAACAATGCAGACCTGGGCGGTATCTTCAGGTGCAGTAGAGTGGTAATCTTGGAACCTCCTGACTCAGAATCCTGCTACCTTCTCACTGCCATAAGAACGTAGCTAGTTGAGAGCTGTCTCCTAGGCGTGCTTCCCTGTGAGACCAGAGGTGAGGGCAGAACCCTTCCGCCTCCTGCCTGACTGTAGACGTAGCTGCTAACATCCTTATGTTAGGTTCCGGGAGAGGTTGGGAAAAAAAAGCAGGTGTAAGCATTGGGCCTGAACTCACGTGTATCTGAGTTGGATATAGCGATTACCAACGGCCTTCTTCAATCAGAGTGTGGCTAGGTTCCAACTCGCATGTGCGAGTGGGTAGCAAACGTCTGCCTCCCATGCATACACACTTCTGAGAGTTGAGCTTATGGCCTGTACCCCCACATCCTGCCTGCAGGTACCCTTCACTTCTAAAGGGCCTAGGCTCGCTGCGTGACGGAAGTGTTGGGAGAGTAAGTAGAATGTCCCGGCACACAAGACTAGGGCCTCCAAGCTCAATCCAGCGATTTCCTTGTAATTTCTTTGGTAGACTTGTGCTACATACTTAGTTCCATACGTGAGCAGGTGCTGAACGCATTGTCTAAAAGCATCTTTCTTCTGAGAGTTGAGCTCATCTAGTCCCTCACAGTTCCACACTGCCTGCAGAGTGACTTTCGCACGTCTTCAGCAGAGAAGTTTGCCAGAGGCTTCTGAGACTCAAGTTAAAATTACAGACCTGAAGGGTATCACCAGGTGCAGTAGAGTGGTGATCTTGGAACCTCCTGACTCAGAATCCTGCTACGTTCTCACTGCCATAAGAACGAAGCTAGTTGAGAGCTGTCGCCTAACGTGCTTCCCTGTGAGAGCTGAGGTCAGGGCAGAACCCTCCCGCCCCCTGCCTGACTGTAGACCTAGCTGCTAACATCCTTATGTTAGGTGCTGGAGGGGTTGGGAGAAAAGCAGGTGTAAAAGCTTTGGGCCTGAACTCACGTGTATCTGAGTTGGATATAGTGATTACCTTCGGCCTTCTTCATTTTTTTTTTATTTTATTTTTATTTTTTTTTAATTTATTTTTTATTGGTGTTCAATTTACTAACATACAGAATAACACCTAGTGCCCCCCACGGCCTTCTTCAATCAGAGTGTAGCTAGGTTCCAACTCGCATGTGCGAGTGGGTAGCAGACATCTGCCTCCCATGCATACACACTTCTGAGAGTTGAGCTTATGGCCTGTACCCCCACATCCTGCCTGCAGGTACCCTTCACCTCTAAACGGCCTGGGCTCGCTGCGTGACGGAAGTGTTGGGAGAGTAAGTGGAATGTCCCGGAACACAAGACTAGTGCCTCCAAGATCAATCCAGCGATTTCCTTGTAATTCCTGGGGAAGACTGGTGCTACGTACTAATTCCATACATGAGCAGGTATCTGAACGCCTTGTCCAAAAGCATCTTTCTTCTGAGAGTTGAGCTCATCTAGTCCCTCACAGTTCCACACTGCCTGCAGAGTGACTTTCGCACGTCTTCAGCAGAGAAGTTTGCCAGAGTCTTCTGAGACTCAAGTTAAAATTGCAGACCTGGAGGGTATCTCCAGGTGCAGTAGAGTGGTGATCTTGGAACCTCCTGACTCAGAATCCTGCTACCTTCTCACTGCCATAAGAACGAAGCTAGTTGAGAGCTGTCTCCTAGGCGTGCTTCTCTGTGAGAGCTGAGGTCAGGGCAGAAACCTTCCGCCTCCTGCCTGACTGTAGACGTAGCTGCTAACATCCTTATGTTAGGTGCTGGAGGGGTTGGGAGAAAAGCAGGTGTAAAAGGATTGGGCCTGAACTCACTTGTATCTGAGTTGGATATAGTGAATACCTGCGGCCTTATTTTTTTTTATTTTATTTTTATTTTTTTTTAATTTATTTTTTATTGGTGTTCAATTTACTACCATACAGAATAACACCCAGTGCCCCCTACGGCCTTCTTCAATCAGAGTGTAGCTAGGTTCCAACTCGCATGTGCGAGTGGGTAGCAGACATCTGCCTCCCATGCATACACACTTCTGAGAGTTGAGCTTATGGCCTGTACCCCCACATCCTGCCTTCAGGTACCCTTCACTTCTAAAAGGCCTAGGCTCGGTGGGTGACGGAAGTGTTGGGAGAGTAAGTGGAATGTTGCGGAACACAAGACTAGTTCCTCCAAGCTCAATCCATCGATTTCCTTGTAATTCCTCTGGTAGACTGGTGATACATACTAAGTTCCATACGTGAGCATGTTGCTGAATGCCTTGTCCTAAAGCATCTTACTTGTGAGAGTTGAGCTCACCCTCAGTCCCACACAGTTCCACACTGCCTGCAGAGTGACTTTCGCACGTCCTCAGCAGAACGTTTGCCAGAGGCTTCTGAGTCTCAAGTTAAAATTGCAAACCTGGAGGGTATCTCCAGGTGCAGTAGAATGGTAATCTTGGAACCTCGTGACTCAGAATCCTGCTACCTTCTCACTGCCATAAGAATGAAGCTAGTGGAGAGCTATCTCCTAGCGTGCTTCCCTGTGAGAGCTGAGGTCAGGGCAGAACCCTCCCGCCTCCTGCCTGACTGTAGACGTAGCTGCTAATATCCTTATGTTAGGTGCTGGGAGGGGTTGGGAGAAAACAGTTGTAAAAGCATTGGGCCGGAACTCACGTGTATCTGAGTTGGATATAGCGATTACCTACGGCCTTCTTCAATCAGAGTGTAGCTAGGTTCCAACTCGCATGTGCGAGTGGGTAGCAGACATCTGCCTCCCATGCATACACACTTCTGAGAGTTGAGCTTATGGCCTGTACCCCCACATCCTGCCTGCAGGTACCCTTCACTTCTGAAAGGCCTAGGCTCGCTGGGTGACGGAAGTGTTGGGAGAGTAAGTGGAATGTTGCGGAACACAAGACTAGTTCCTCCAAGCTCAATCCAGCGATTTCCTTGTAATTCCTCTGGTAGACTGGTGATACATGCTAAGTTCCATACGTGAGCAGGTAGCTGAACTCCTTGTCCAAAAGCATCTTACTTGTGAGAGTTGAGCTCACCCTCAGTCCCACACAGTTCCACACTGCCTGCAGAGTGAGTTTCGCAAGTCTTCACCAGAGACGTTTGCCAGAGGCTTCTGAGACGCAAGTTAACAATGCCGACCTGGATGGTATCTCCAGGAGCAGTAGAGTGGTGATCTTGGAACCTCCTGACTCTGAATACTGCAACCTTCTCCCTGCCATAAGAATGAAGCTAGTTGAGAGTTGGCTTCTAAGCATGCTTCCATGTGAGAGCTGAAGGAAGGGCAGAACCCTCCCGCATCCTGCCTGACTGTAGATGTAGCTGCTAACATCATCATGTTTGTTGCTGGGAGTGGTTGTTAGAAAAGCATGTTGAATCGTTGGGCCTGAACTCACGTGTATCTGAGTTTAATACAGCGATTTCCAAAGACCTTCTGCAGAGTGTAGCTAAGTTCCAACTCCCATTTCCGAGTGGGTAGCAGACATCTGCCTCCCATGCATACACACTTCTGAGAGTATAGCTTATGGCCTGTAACCCCACATCCTGCCTGCAGGTACCCTTCACTTCTAAAAGGCCTGGGCTCGCTGCCTGAGGGAAGTGTTGGGAGAGTAAGTGGAATGTTGCGGCATACAAGACTAGTGCCTCCAAGCTCAATCCAGCGATTCCTAGTAATTCCTGTGGTACACTGGTGCTACATACTAAGTTCCGTTTGTGAGCAGGTAGCTGAACGCCTTGTCCAAAGGCATCTTACTTCTGAGAGTTGAGCTCAGCCTCAGTCCCTCACAGTTTCACACTGCCTGCAGAGTGTGTTTCGCAGGTCTTCACCTGAGACGTTTGCCAGAGGCTTCTGAGACGCAGGTTAACAATGCAGACCTGGGCGGTATCTTCAGGTGCAGTAGAGTGGTAATCTTGGAACCTCCTGACTCAGAATCCTGCTACCTTCTCACTGCCATAAGAACGTAGCTAGTTGAGAGCTGTCTCCTAGGCGTGCTTCCCTGTGAGACCAGAGGTGAGGGCAGAACCCTTCCGCCTCCTGCCTGACTGTAGACGTAGCTGCTAACATCCTTATGTTAGGTTCCGGGAGAGGTTGGGAAAAAAAAGCAGGTGTAAGCATTGGGCCTGAACTCACGTGTATCTGAGTTGGATATAGCGATTACCAACGGCCTTCTTCAATCAGAGTGTGGCTAGGTTCCAACTCGCATGTGCGAGTGGGTAGCAAACGTCTGCCTCCCATGCATACACACTTCTGAGAGTTGAGCTTATGGCCTGTACCCCCACATCCTGCCTGCAGGTACCCTTCACTTCTAAAGGGCCTAGGCTCGCTGCGTGACGGAAGTGTTGGGAGAGTAAGTAGAATGTCCCGGCACACAAGACTAGGGCCTCCAAGCTCAATCCAGCGATTTCCTTGTAATTTCTTTGGTAGACTTGTGCTACATACTTAGTTCCATACGTGAGCAGGTGCTGAACGCATTGTCTAAAAGCATCTTTCTTCTGAGAGTTGAGCTCATCTAGTCCCTCACAGTTCCACACTGCCTGCAGAGTGACTTTCGCACGTCTTCAGCAGAGAAGTTTGCCAGAGGCTTCTGAGACTCAAGTTAAAATTACAGACCTGAAGGGTATCACCAGGTGCAGTAGAGTGGTGATCTTGGAACCTCCTGACTCAGAATCCTGCTACGTTCTCACTGCCATAAGAACGAAGCTAGTTGAGAGCTGTCGCCTAACGTGCTTCCCTGTGAGAGCTGAGGTCAGGGCAGAACCCTCCCGCCCCCTGCCTGACTGTAGACCTAGCTGCTAACATCCTTATGTTAGGTGCTGGAGGGGTTGGGAGAAAAGCAGGTGTAAAAGCATTGGGCCTGAACTCACGTGTATCTGAGTTGGATATAGTGATTACCTTCGGCCTTCTTCATTTTTTTTTTATTTTATTTTTATTTTTTTTTAATTTATTTTTTATTGGTGTTCAATTTACTACCATACAGAATAACACCCAGTGCCCCCCACGGCCTTCTTCAATCAGAGTGTAGCTAGGTTCCAACTCGCATGTGCGAGTGGGTAGCAGACATCTGCCTCCCATGCATACACACTTCTGAGAGTTGAGCTTATGGCCTGTACCCCCACATCCTGCCTGCAGGTACCCTTCACCTCTAAACGGCCTGGGCTCGCTGCGTGACGGAAGTGTTGGGAGAGTAAGTGGAATGTCCCGGAACACAAGACTAGTGCCTCCAAGATCAATCCAGCGATTTCCTTGTAATTCCTGGGGTAGACTGGTGCTACGTACTAATTCCATACATGAGCAGGTATCTGAACGCCTTGTCCAAAAGCATCTTTCTTCTGAGAGTTGGGCTCATCTAGTCCCTCACAGTTCCACACTGCCTGCAGAGTGACTTTCGCACGTCTTCAGCAGAGAAGTTTGCCAGAGTCTTCTGAGACTCAAGTTAAAATTGCAGACCTGGAGGGTATCTCCAGGTGCAGTAGAGTGGTGATCTTGGAACCTCCTGACTCAGAATCCTGCTACCTTCTCACTGCCATAAGAACGAAGCTAGTTGAGAGCTGTCTCCTAGGCGTGCTTCTCTGTGAGAGCTGAGGTCAGGGCAGAAACCTTCCGCCTCCTGCCTGACTGTAGACGTAGCTGCTAACATCCTTATGTTAGGTGCTGGAGGGGTTGGGAGAAAAGCAGGTGTAAAAGGATTGGGCCTGAACTCACTTGTATCTGAGTTGGATATAGTGAATACCTGCGGCCTTATTTTTTTTTATTTTATTTTTATTTTTTTTTAATTTATTTTTTATTGGTGTTCAATTTACTACCATACAGAATAACACCCAGTGCCCCCTACGGCCTTCTTCAATCAGAGTGTAGCTAGGTTCCAACTCGCATGTGCGAGTGGGTAGCAGACATCTGCCTCCCATGCATACACACTTCTGAGAGTTGAGCTTATGGCCTGTACCCCCACATCCTGCCTTCAGGTACCCTTCACTTCTAAAAGGCCTAGGCTCGGTGGGTGACGGAAGTGTTGGGAGAGTAAGTGGAATGTTGCGGAACACAAGACTAGTTCCTCCAAGCTCAATCCATCGATTTCCTTGTAATTCCTCTGGTAGACTGGTGATACATACTAAGTTCCATACGTGAGCATGTTGCTGAATGCCTTGTCCTAAAGCATCTTACTTGTGAGAGTTGAGCTCACCCTCAGTCCCACACAGTTCCACACTGCCTGCAGAGTGACTTTCGCACGTCCTCAGCAGAACGTTTGCCAGAGGCTTCTGAGTCTCAAGTTAAAATTGCAAACCTGGAGGGTATCTCCAGGTGCAGTAGAATGGTAATCTTGGAACCTCGTGACTCAGAATCCTGCTACCTTCTCACTGCCATAAGAATGAAGCTAGTGGAGAGCTATCTCCTAGCGTGCTTCCCTGTGAGAGCTGAGGTCAGGGCAGAACCCTCCCGCCTCCTGCCTGACTGTAGACGTAGCTGCTAATATCCTTATGTTAGGTGCTGGGAGGGGTTGGGAGAAAACAGTTGTAAAAGCATTGGGCCGGAACTCACGTGTATCTGAGTTGGATATAGCGATTACCTACGGCCTTCTTCAATCAGAGTGTAGCTAGGTTCCAACTCGCATGTGCGAGTGGGTAGCAGACATCTGCCTCCCATGCATACACACTTCTGAGAGTTGAGCTTATGGCCTGTACCCCCACATCCTGCCTGCAGGTACCCTTCACTTCTGAAAGGCCTAGGCTCGCTGGGTGACGGAAGTGTTGGGAGAGTAAGTGGAATGTTGCGGAACACAAGACTAGTTCCTCCAAGCTCAATCCAGCGATTTCCTTGTAATTCCTCTGGTAGACTGGTGATACATGCTAAGTTCCATACGTGAGCAGGTAGCTGAACTCCTTGTCCAAAAGCATCTTACTTGTGAGAGTTGAGCTCACCCTCAGTCCCACACAGTTCCACACTGCCTGCAGAGTGAGTTTCGCAAGTCTTCACCAGAGACGTTTGCCAGAGGCTTCTGAGACGCAAGTTAACAATGCCGACCTGGATGGTATCTCCAGGAGCAGTAGAGTGGTGATCTTGGAACCTCCTGACTCTGAATACTGCAACCTTCTCCCTGCCATAAGAATGAAGCTAGTTGAGAGTTGGCTTCTAAGCATGCTTCCATGTGAGAGCTGAAGGAAGGGCAGAACCCTCCCGCATCCTGCCTGACTGTAGATGTAGCTGCTAACATCATCATGTTTGTTGCTGGGAGTGGTTGTTAGAAAAGCATGTTGAATCGTTGGGCCTGAACTCACGTGTATCTGAGTTTAATACAGCGATTTCCAAAGACCTTCTGCAGAGTGTAGCTAAGTTCCAACTCCCATTTCCGAGTGGGTAGCAGACATCTGCCTCCCATGCATACACACTTCTGAGAGTATAGCTTATGGCCTGTAACCCCACATCCTGCCTGCAGGTACCCTTCACTTCTAAAAGGCCTGGGCTCGCTGCCTGAGGGAAGTGTTGGGAGAGTAAGTGGAATGTTGCGGCATACAAGACTAGTGCCTCCAAGCTCAATCCAGCGATTCCTAGTAATTCCTGTGGTACACTGGTGCTACATACTAAGTTCCGTTTGTGAGCAGGTAGCTGAACGCCTTGTCCAAAGGCATCTTACTTCTGAGAGTTGAGCTCAGCCTCAGTCCCTCACAGTTTCACACTGCCTGCAGAGTGTGTTTCGCAGGTCTTCACCTGAGACGTTTGCCAGAGGCTTCTGAGACGCAGGTTAACAATGCAGACCTGGGCGGTATCTTCAGGTGCAGTAGAGTGGTAATCTTGGAACCTCCTGACTCAGAATCCTGCTACCTTCTCACTGCCATAAGAACGTAGCTAGTTGAGAGCTGTCTCCTAGGCGTGCTTCCCTGTGAGACCAGAGGTGAGGGCAGAACCCTTCCGCCTCCTGCCTGACTGTAGACGTAGCTGCTAACATCCTTATGTTAGGTTCCGGGAGAGGTTGGGAAAAAAAAACAGGTGTAAGCATTGGGCCTGAACTCACGTGTATCTGAGTTGGATATAGCGATTACCAACGGCCTTCTTCAATCAGAGTGTGGCTAGGTTCCAACTCGCATGTGCGAGTGGGTAGCAAACGTCTGCCTCCCATGCATACACACTTCTGAGAGTTGAGCTTATGGCCTGTACCCCCACATCCTGCCTGCAGGTACCCTTCACTTCTAAAGGGCCTAGGCTCGCTGCGTGACGGAAGTGTTGGGAGAGTAAGTAGAATGTCCCGGCACACAAGACTAGGGCCTCCAAGCTCAATCCAGCGATTTCCTTGTAATTTCTTTGGTAGACTTGTGCTACATACTTAGTTCCATACGTGAGCAGGTGCTGAACGCATTGTCTAAAAGCATCTTTCTTCTGAGAGTTGAGCTCATCTAGTCCCTCACAGTTCCACACTGCCTGCAGAGTGACTTTCGCACGTCTTCAGCAGAGAAGTTTGCCAGAGGCTTCTGAGACTCAAGTTAAAATTACAGACCTGAAGGGTATCACCAGGTGCAGTAGAGTGGTGATCTTGGAACCTCCTGACTCAGAATCCTGCTACGTTCTCACTGCCATAAGAACGAAGCTAGTTGAGAGCTGTCGCCTAACGTGCTTCCCTGTGAGAGCTGAGGTCAGGGCAGAACCCTCCCGCCCCCTGCCTGACTGTAGACCTAGCTGCTAACATCCTTATGTTAGGTGCTGGAGGGGTTGGGAGAAAAGCAGGTGTAAAAGCATTGGGCCTGAACTCACGTGTATCTGAGTTGGATATAGTGATTACCTTCGGCCTTCTTCATTTTTTTTTTATTTTATTTTTATTTTTTTTTAATTTATTTTTTATTGGTGTTCAATTTACTACCATACAGAATAACACCCAGTGCCCCCCACGGCCTTCTTCAATCAGAGTGTAGCTAGGTTCCAACTCGCATGTGCGAGTGGGTAGCAGACATCTGCCTCCCATGCATACACACTTCTGAGAGTTGAGCTTATGGCCTGTACCCCCACATCCTGCCTGCAGGTACCCTTCACCTCTAAACGGCCTGGGCTCGCTGCGTGACGGAAGTGTTGGGAGAGTAAGTGGAATGTCCCGGAACACAAGACTAGTGCCTCCAAGATCAATCCAGCGATTTCCTTGTAATTCCTGGGGTAGACTGGTGCTACGTACTAATTCCATACATGAGCAGGTATCTGAACGCCTTGTCCAAAAGCATCTTTCTTCTGAGAGTTGGGCTCATCTAGTCCCTCACAGTTCCACACTGCCTGCAGAGTGACTTTCGCACGTCTTCAGCAGAGAAGTTTGCCAGAGTCTTCTGAGACTCAAGTTAAAATTGCAGACCTGGAGGGTATCTCCAGGTGCAGTAGAGTGGTGATCTTGGAACCTCCTGACTCAGAATCCTGCTACCTTCTCACTGCCATAAGAACGAAGCTAGTTGAGAGCTGTCTCCTAGGCGTGCTTCTCTGTGAGAGCTGAGGTCAGGGCAGAAACCTTCCGCCTCCTGCCTGACTGTAGACGTAGCTGCTAACATCCTTATGTTAGGTGCTGGAGGGGTTGGGAGAAAAGCAGGTGTAAAAGGATTGGGCCTGAACTCACTTGTATCTGAGTTGGATATAGTGAATACCTGCGGCCTTATTTTTTTTTATTTTATTTTTATTTTTTTTTAATTTATTTTTTATTGGTGTTCAATTTACTACCATACAGAATAACACCCAGTGCCCCCTACGGCCTTCTTCAATCAGAGTGTAGCTAGGTTCCAACTCGCATGTGCGAGTGGGTAGCAGACATCTGCCTCCCATGCATACACACTTCTGAGAGTTGAGCTTATGGCCTGTACCCCCACATCCTGCCTTCAGGTACCCTTCACTTCTAAAAGGCCTAGGCTCGGTGGGTGACGGAAGTGTTGGGAGAGTAAGTGGAATGTTGCGGAACACAAGACTAGTTCCTCCAAGCTCAATCCATCGATTTCCTTGTAATTCCTCTGGTAGACTGGTGATACATACTAAGTTCCATACGTGAGCATGTTGCTGAATGCCTTGTCCTAAAGCATCTTACTTGTGAGAGTTGAGCTCACCCTCAGTCCCACACAGTTCCACACTGCCTGCAGAGTGACTTTCGCACGTCCTCAGCAGAACGTTTGCCAGAGGCTTCTGAGTCTCAAGTTAAAATTGCAAACCTGGAGGGTATCTCCAGGTGCAGTAGAATGGTAATCTTGGAACCTCGTGACTCAGAATCCTGCTACCTTCTCACTGCCATAAGAATGAAGCTAGTGGAGAGCTATCTCCTAGCGTGCTTCCCTGTGAGAGCTGAGGTCAGGGCAGAACCCTCCCGCCTCCTGCCTGACTGTAGACGTAGCTGCTAATATCCTTATGTTAGGTGCTGGGAGGGGTTGGGAGAAAACAGTTGTAAAAGCATTGGGCCGGAACTCACGTGTATCTGAGTTGGATATAGCGATTACCTACGGCCTTCTTCAATCAGAGTGTAGCTAGGTTCCAACTCGCATGTGCGAGTGGGTAGCAGACATCTGCCTCCCATGCATACACACTTCTGAGAGTTGAGCTTATGGCCTGTACCCCCACATCCTGCCTGCAGGTACCCTTCACTTCTGAAAGGCCTAGGCTCGCTGGGTGACGGAAGTGTTGGGAGAGTAAGTGGAATGTTGCGGAACACAAGACTAGTTCCTCCAAGCTCAATCCAGCGATTTCCTTGTAATTCCTCTGGTAGACTGGTGATACATGCTAAGTTCCATACGTGAGCAGGTAGCTGAACTCCTTGTCCAAAAGCATCTTACTTGTGAGAGTTGAGCTCACCCTCAGTCCCACACAGTTCCACACTGCCTGCAGAGTGAGTTTCGCAAGTCTTCACCAGAGACGTTTGCCAGAGGCTTCTGAGACGCAAGTTAACAATGCCGACCTGGATGGTATCTCCAGGAGCAGTAGAGTGGTGATCTTGGAACCTCCTGACTCTGAATACTGCAACCTTCTCCCTGCCATAAGAATGAAGCTAGTTGAGAGTTGGCTTCTAAGCATGCTTCCATGTGAGAGCTGAAGGAAGGGCAGAACCCTCCCGCATCCTGCCTGACTGTAGATGTAGCTGCTAACATCATCATGTTTGTTGCTGGGAGTGGTTGTTAGAAAAGCATGTTGAATCGTTGGGCCTGAACTCACGTGTATCTGAGTTTAATACAGCGATTTCCAAAGACCTTCTGCAATCAGAGTGTAGCTAAGTTCCAACTCCCATTTCCGAGTGGGTAGCAGACATCTGCCTCCCATGCATACACACTTCTGAGAGTATAGCTTATGGCCTGTAACCCCACATCCTGCCTGCAGGTACCCTTCACTTCTAAAAGGCCTGGGCTCGCTGCCTGAGGGAAGTGTTGGGAGAGTAAGTGGAATGTTGCGGCATACAAGACTAGTGCCTCCAAGCTCAATCCAGCGATTCCTAGTAATTCCTGTGGTACACTGGTGCTACATACTAAGTTCCGTTTGTGAGCAGGTAGCTGAACGCCTTGTCCAAAGGCATCTTACTTCTGAGAGTTGAGCACCCGCAGTCCCTCACAGTTCCACACTGCCTGCAGAGTAAGTTTCGCAGGTCTTCACCAGAGACATTTGACCGAGGCTTCTGAGACGCAGGTTAACAATGCAGACCTGGGCGGTATCTCCAGGTGCAATAGAGTGGTAATCTTGGAACTTCCTATCCTAGAAGACTGCTACCTTCTCACTGCCATCAGAAGGCAGCTGGTTGAGAGGTGGCTTCTAGGCATGCCTCCATGTGAGAGCTGAGGTCAGGGCAGAACCCTCCCGCCTCCTGCCTGACTGTAGACGTAGCAGCTAACATCCTTATGTTAGGTGCTGGGAGAGGTTGGGAGAAAAGCATGTGTAAGCATTGGGCCTGAATTCACGGGTATCTGAGTTGAATACAGCGATTTCCAATGCCCTTCTTCAATCAGAGTGTAGCTAGGTTCCAACTCGCATGTGCGAGTGGGTAGCAGACATCTGCCTCCCATGCATACACACTTCTGAGAGTTGAGCTTATGGCCTGTACCCCACATCCTGCCTGCAGGTACCCTTCACTTCTAAAAGGCCTAGGCTCGCTGGGTGACGGAAGTGTTGGGAGAGTAAGTGGAATCTCCCGGCACACAAGACTAGTTCCTCCAAGCTCAATCCAGCGATTTCCTTGTAATTCCTCTGGTAGACTGGTGATACATGCTAAGTTCCATACGTGAGCAGGTAGCTGAACTCCTTGTCCAAAAGCATCTTACTTGTGAGAGTTGAGCTCACCCTCAGTCCCACACAGTTCCACACTGCCTGCAGAGTGAGTTTCGCAAGTCTTCACCAGAGACGTTTGCCATAAGCTTCTGAGACGCAAGTTAACAATGCAGACCTGCACGGTTTCTCCAGGTGCAGTACAGTGGTGATCTTGGAACCTCCTGACTCAGAATACTGCAACCTTCTCCCTGCCATAAGAACGAAGCTAGTTGAGAGCTGGCTTCTAAGCATGCTTCCATGTGAGAGCTGAAGTAAGGGCAGAACCCTCCCGCATCCTGCCTGACTGTAGACGTAGCTGCTAAAATCATCATGTTTGTTGCTGGGAGTGGTTGTTAGAAAAGCATGTTGAATCGTTGGGCTAGAACTCACGTGTATCTGAGTTTAATACAGCGCTTTCCAAAGACCTTCTGCAATCAGAGTGTAGCTAAGTTCCAACTCCCATTTCCGAGTGGGTAGCAGACATTTGCCTCCAATGCATACACACTTCTGAGAGTTGAGCTTATGGCCTGTACCCCCACATCCTGCCTTCAGGTACCCTTCACTTCTAAAAGGCCTGGGCTCGCTGCGTGACGGAAGTGTTGGGAGAGTAAGTGGAATGTCCCGACACACAGGACTAGTGCCTCTAAGCTCAATCCAGCGATTTCCTAGTAATTCCTGTGGTAGACTGGTGATACATACTAAGTTCCGTTCGTGAGCAGGTAGCTGAACGCCTTGTCCAAAGGCATCTTACTTCTGAGAGTTGAGCTCAGCCTCAGTCCCTCACAGTTTCACACTGCCTGCAGAGTGTGTTTCGCAGGTCTTCACCAGAGACGTTTGCCAGAGGCTTCTGAGACGCAGGTTAACAATGCAGACCTGGGCGGTATCTTCAGGTGCAGTAGAGTGGTGATCTTGGAACCTCCTGACTCAGAATCCTGCTACCTTCTCACTGCCATAAGAACGTAGCTAGTTGAGAGCTGTCTCCTAGGCGTGCTTCCCTGTGAGACCAGAGGTGAGGGCAGAACCCTTCCGCCTCCTGCCTGACTGTAGACGTAGCTGCTAACATCCTTATGTTAGGTTCCGGGAGAGGTTGGGAAAAAAAAACAGGTGTAAGCATTGGGCCTGAACTCACGTGTATCTGAGTTGGATATAGCGATTACCAACGGCCTTCTTCAATCAGAGTGTGGCTAGGTTCCAACTCGCATGTGCGAGTGGGTAGCAAACGTCTGCCTCCCATGCATACACACTTCTGAGAGTTGAGCTTATGGCCTGTACCCCCACATCCTGCCTGCAGGTACCCTTCACTTCTAAAGGGCCTAGGCTCGCTGCGTGACGGAAGTGTTGGGAGAGTAAGTAGAATGTCCCGGCACACAAGACTAGGGCCTCCAAGCTCAATCCAGCGATTTCCTTGTAATTTCTTTGGTAGACTTGTGCTACATACTTAGTTCCATACGTGAGCAGGTGCTGAACGCATTGTCTAAAAGCATCTTTCTTCTGAGAGT
Source organism: Canis aureus (assembly GCF_053574225.1). Taxonomy (NCBI): domain Eukaryota; kingdom Metazoa; phylum Chordata; class Mammalia; order Carnivora; family Canidae; genus Canis; species Canis aureus. The sequence continues at coordinate 35,017,471 of NC_135646.1, forward strand.
TGAGCTCATCTAGTCCCTCACAGTTCCACACTGCCTGCAGAGTGACTTTCGCACGTCTTCAGCAGAGAAGTTTGCCAGAGGCTTCTGAGACTCAAGTTAAAATTACAGACCTGAAGGGTATCACCAGGTGCAGTAGAGTGGTGATCTTGGAACCTCCTGACTCAGAATCCTGCTACGTTCTCACTGCCATAAGAACGAAGCTAGTTGAGAGCTGTCGCCTAACGTGCTTCCCTGTGAGAGCTGAGGTCAGGGCAGAACCCTCCCGCCCCCTGCCTGACTGTAGACCTAGCTGCTAACATCCTTATGTTAGGTCCTGGAGGGGTTGGGAGAAAAGCAGGTGTAAAAGCATTGGGCCTGAACTCACGTGTATCTGAGTTGGATATAGTGATTACCTGCGGCCTTATTTTTTTTTATTTTATTTTTATTTTTTTTTAATTTATTTTTTATTGGTGTTCAATTTACTACCATACAGAATAACACCCAGTGCCCCCTACGGCCTTCTGCAATCAGAGTGTAGCTAAGTTCCAACTCCCATTTCCGAGTGGGTAGCAGACATCTGCCTCCCATGCATACACACTTCTGAGAGTTGAGCTTATGGCCTGTACCCCCACATCCTGCCTTCAGGTACCCTTCACTTCTAAAAGGCCTGGGCTCGCTGCGTGACGGAAGTGTTGGGAGAGTAAGTGGAATGTCCCGACACACAGGACTAGTGCCTCTAAGCTCAATCCAGCGATTTCCTAGTAATTCCTGTGGTAGACTGGTGATACATACTAAGTTCCGTTCGTGAGCAGGTAGCTGAACGCCTTGTCCAAAGGCATCTTACTTCTGAGAGTTGAGCTCAGCCTCAGTCCCTCACAGTTTCACACTGCCTGCAGAGTGTGTTTCGCAGGTCTTCACCAGAGACGTTTGCCAGAGGCTTCTGAGACGCAGGTTAACAATGCAGACCTGGGCGGTATCTTCAGGTGCAGTAGAGTGGTAATCTTGGAACCTCCTGACTCAGAATCCTGCTACCTTCTCACTGCCATAAGAACGTAGCTAGTTGAGAGCTGTCTCCTAGGCGTGCTTCCCTGTGAGACCAGAGGTGAGGGCAGAACCCTTCCGCCTCCTGCCTGACTGTAGACGTAGCTGCTAACATCCTTATGTTAGGTTCCGGGAGAGGTTGGGAAAAAAAAGCAGGTGTAAGCATTGGGCCTGAACTCACGTGTATCTGAGTTGGATATAGCGATTACCAACGGCCTTCTTCAATCAGAGTGTGGCTAGGTTCCAACTCGCATGTGCGAGTGGGTAGCAAACGTCTGCCTCCCATGCATACACACTTCTGAGAGTTGAGCTTATGGCCTGTACCCCCACATCCTGCCTGCAGGTACCCTTCACTTCTAAAGGGCCTAGGCTCGCTGCGTGACGGAAGTGTTGGGAGAGTAAGTAGAATGTCCCGGCACACAAGACTAGGGCCTCCAAGCTCAATCCAGCGATTTCCTTGTAATTTCTTTGGTAGACTTGTGCTACATACTTAGTTCCATACGTGAGCAGGTGCTGAACGCATTGTCTAAAAGCATCTTTCTTCTGAGAGTTGAGCTCATCTAGTCCCTCACAGTTCCACACTGCCTGCAGAGTGACTTTCGCACGTCTTCAGCAGAGAAGTTTGCCAGAGGCTTCTGAGACTCAAGTTAAAATTACAGACCTGAAGGGTATCACCAGGTGCAGTAGAGTGGTGATCTTGGAACCTCCTGACTCAGAATCCTGCTACGTTCTCACTGCCATAAGAACGAAGCTAGTTGAGAGCTGTCGCCTAACGTGCTTCCCTGTGAGAGCTGAGGTCAGGGCAGAACCCTCCCGCCCCCTGCCTGACTGTAGACCTAGCTGCTAACATCCTTATGTTAGGTCCTGGAGGGGTTGGGAGAAAAGCAGGTGTAAAAGCATTGGGCCTGAACTCACGTGTATCTGAGTTGGATATAGTGATTACCTGCGGCCTTATTTTTTTTTATTTTATTTTTATTTATTTTAATTTATTTTTTATTGGTGTTCAATTTACTACCATACAGAATAACACCCAGTGCCCCCTACGGCCTTCTGCAATCAGAGTGTAGCTAAGTTCCAACTCCCATTTCCGAGTGGGTAGCAGACATCTGCCTCCCATGCATACACACTTCTGAGAGTTGAGCTTATGGCCTGTACCCCCACATCCTGCCTTCAGGTACCCTTCACTTCTAAAAGGCCTGGGCTCGCTGCGTGACGGAAGTGTTGGGAGAGTAAGTGGAATGTCCCGACACACAGGACTAGTGCCTCTAAGCTCAATCCAGCGATTTCCTAGTAATTCCTGTGGTAGACTGGTGATACATACTAAGTTCCGTTCGTGAGCAGGTAGCTGAACGCCTTGTCCAAAGGCATCTTACTTCTGAGAGTTGAGCTCAGCCTCAGTCCCTCACAGTTTCACACTGCCTGCAGAGTGTGTTTCGCAGGTCTTCACCAGAGACGTTTGCCAGAGGCTTCTGAGACGCAGGTTAACAATGCAGACCTGGGCGGTATCTTCAGGTGCAGTAGAGTGGTAATCTTGGAACCTCCTGACTCAGAATCCTGCTACCTTCTCACTGCCATAAGAACGTAGCTAGTTGAGAGCTGTCTCCTAGGCGTGCTTCCCTGTGAGACCAGAGGTGAGGGCAGAACCCTTCCGCCTCCTGCCTGACTGTAGACGTAGCTGCTAACATCCTTATGTTAGGTTCCGGGAGAGGTTGGGAAAAAAAAACAGGTGTAAGCATTGGGCCTGAACTCACGTGTATCTGAGTTGGATATAGCGATTACCAACGGCCTTCTTCAATCAGAGTGTGGCTAGGTTCCAACTCGCATGTGCGAGTGGGTAGCAAACGTCTGCCTCCCATGCATACACACTTCTGAGAGTTGAGCTTATGGCCTGTACCCCCACATCCTGCCTGCAGGTACCCTTCACTTCTAAAGGGCCTAGGCTCGCTGCGTGACGGAAGTGTTGGGAGAGTAAGTAGAATGTCCCGGCACACAAGACTAGGGCCTCCAAGCTCAATCCAGCGATTTCCTTGTAATTTCTTTGGTAGACTTGTGCTACATACTTAGTTCCATACGTGAGCAGGTGCTGAACGCATTGTCTAAAAGCATCTTTCTTCTGAGAGTTGAGCTCATCTAGTCCCTCACAGTTCCACACTGCCTGCAGAGTGACTTTCGCATGTCTTCAGCAGAGAAGTTTGCCAGAGGCTTCTGAGACTCAAGTTAAAATTACAGACCTGAAGGGTATCACCAGGTGCAGTAGAGTGGTGATCTTGGAACCTCCTGACTCAGAATCCTGCTACGTTCTCACTGCCATAAGAACGAAGCTAGTTGAGAGCTGTCGCCTAACGTGCTTCCCTGTGAGAGCTGAGGTCAGGGCAGAACCCTCCCGCCCCCTGCCTGACTGTAGACCTAGCTGCTAACATCCTTATGTTAGGTGCTGGAGGGGTTGGGAGAAAAGCAGGTGTAAAAGCATTGGGCCTGAACTCACGTGTATCTGAGTTGGATATAGTGATTACCTTCGGCCTTCTTCATTTTTTTTTTATTTTATTTTTATTTTTTTTTAATTTATTTTTTATTGGTGTTCAATTTACTAACATACAGAATAACACCCAGTGCCCCCCACGGCCTTCTTCAATCAGAGTGTAGCTAGGTTCCAACTCGCATGTGCGAGTGGGTAGCAGACATCTGCCTCCCATGCATACACACTTCTGAGAGTTGAGCTTATGGCCTGTACCCCCACATCCTGCCTGCAGGTACCCTTCACCTCTAAACGGCCTGGGCTCGCTGCGTGACGGAAGTGTTGGGAGAGTAAGTGGAATGTCCCGGAACACAAGACTAGTGCCTCCAAGATCAATCCAGCGATTTCCTTGTAATTCCTGGGGAAGACTGGTGCTACGTACTAATTCCATACATGAGCAGGTATCTGAACGCCTTGTCCAAAAGCATCTTTCTTCTGAGAGTTGAGCTCATCTAGTCCCTCACAGTTCCACACTGCCTGCAGAGTGACTTTCGCACGTCTTCAGCAGAGAAGTTTGCCAGAGTCTTCTGAGACTCAAGTTAAAATTGCAGACCTGGAGGGTATCTCCAGGTGCAGTAGAGTGGTGATCTTGGAACCTCCTGACTCAGAATCCTGCTACCTTCTCACTGCCATAAGAACGAAGCTAGTTGAGAGCTGTCTCCTAGGCGTGCTTCTCTGTGAGAGCTGAGGTCAGGGCAGAAACCTTCCGCCTCCTGCCTGACTGTAGACGTAGCTGCTAACATCCTTATGTTAGGTGCTGGAGGGGTTGGGAGAAAAGCAGGTGTAAAAGGATTGGGCCTGAACTCACTTGTATCTGAGTTGGATATAGTGAATACCTGCGGCCTTATTTTTTTTTATTTTATTTTTATTTTTTTTTAATTTATTTTTTATTGGTGTTCAATTTACTACCATACAGAATAACACCCAGTGCCCCCTACGGCCTTCTTCAATCAGAGTGTAGCTAGGTTCCAACTCGCATGTGCGAGTGGGTAGCAGACATCTGCCTCCCATGCATACACACTTCTGAGAGTTGAGCTTATGGCCTGTACCCCCACATCCTGCCTTCAGGTACCCTTCACTTCTAAAAGGCCTAGGCTCGGTGGGTGACGGAAGTGTTGGGAGAGTAAGTGGAATGTTGCGGAACACAAGACTAGTTCCTCCAAGCTCAATCCATCGATTTCCTTGTAATTCCTCTGGTAGACTGGTGATACATACTAAGTTCCATACGTGAGCATGTTGCTGAATGCCTTGTCCTAAAGCATCTTACTTGTGAGAGTTGAGCTCACCCTCAGTCCCACACAGTTCCACACTGCCTGCAGAGTGACTTTCGCACGTCCTCAGCAGAACGTTTGCCAGAGGCTTCTGAGTCTCAAGTTAAAATTGCAAACCTGGAGGGTATCTCCAGGTGCAGTAGAATGGTAATCTTGGAACCTCGTGACTCAGAATCCTGCTACCTTCTCACTGCCATAAGAATGAAGCTAGTGGAGAGCTATCTCCTAGCGTGCTTCCCTGTGAGAGCTGAGGTCAGGGCAGAACCCTCCCGCCTCCTGCCTGACTGTAGACGTAGCTGCTAATATCCTTATGTTAGGTGCTGGGAGGGGTTGGGAGAAAACAGTTGTAAAAGCATTGGGCCGGAACTCACGTGTATCTGAGTTGGATATAGCGATTACCTACGGCCTTCTTCAATCAGAGTGTAGCTAGGTTCCAACTCGCATGTGCGAGTGGGTAGCAGACATCTGCCTCCCATGCATACACACTTCTGAGAGTTGAGCTTATGGCCTGTACCCCCACATCCTGCCTGCAGGTACCCTTCACTTCTGAAAGGCCTAGGCTCGCTGGGTGACGGAAGTGTTGGGAGAGTAAGTGGAATGTTGCGGAACACAAGACTAGTTCCTCCAAGCTCAATCCAGCGATTTCCTTGTAATTCCTCTGGTAGACTGGTGATACATGCTAAGTTCCATACGTGAGCAGGTAGCTGAACTCCTTGTCCAAAAGCATCTTACTTGTGAGAGTTGAGCTCACCCTCAGTCCCACACAGTTCCACACTGCCTGCAGAGTGAGTTTCGCAAGTCTTCACCAGAGACGTTTGCCAGAGGCTTCTGAGACGCAAGTTAACAATGCCGACCTGGATGGTATCTCCAGGAGCAGTAGAGTGGTGATCTTGGAACCTCCTGACTCTGAATACTGCAACCTTCTCCCTGCCATAAGAATGAAGCTAGTTGAGAGTTGGCTTCTAAGCATGCTTCCATGTGAGAGCTGAAGGAAGGGCAGAACCCTCCCGCATCCTGCCTGACTGTAGATGTAGCTGCTAACATCATCATGTTTGTTGCTGGGAGTGGTTGTTAGAAAAGCATGTTGAATCGTTGGGCCTGAACTCACGTGTATCTGAGTTTAATACAGCGATTTCCAAAGACCTTCTGCAATCAGAGTGTAGCTAAGTTCCAACTCCCATTTCCGAGTGGGTAGCAGACATCTGCCTCCCATGCATACACACTTCTGAGAGTATAGCTTATGGCCTGTAACCCCACATCCTGCCTGCAGGTACCCTTCACTTCTAAAAGGCCTGGGCTCGCTGCCTGAGGGAAGTGTTGGGAGAGTAAGTGGAATGTTGCGGCATACAAGACTAGTGCCTCCAAGCTCAATCCAGCGATTCCTAGTAATTCCTGTGGTACACTGGTGCTACATACTAAGTTCCGTTTGTGAGCAGGTAGCTGAACGCCTTGTCCAAAGGCATCTTACTTCTGAGAGTTGAGCACCCGCAGTCCCTCACAGTTCCACACTGCCTGCAGAGTAAGTTTCGCAGGTCTTCACCAGAGACATTTGACCGAGGCTTCTGAGACGCAGGTTAACAATGCAGACCTGGGCGGTATCTCCAGGTGCAATAGAGTGGTAATCTTGGAACTTCCTATCCTAGAAGACTGCTACCTTCTCACTGCCATCAGAAGGCAGCTGGTTGAGAGGTGGCTTCTAGGCATGCCTCCATGTGAGAGCTGAGGTCAGGGCAGAACCCTCCCGCCTCCTGCCTGACTGTAGACGTAGCAGCTAACATCCTTATGTTAGGTGCTGGGAGAGGTTGGGAGAAAAGCATGTGTAAGCATTGGGCCTGAATTCACGGGTATCTGAGTTGAATACAGCGATTTCCAATGCCCTTCTTCAATCAGAGTGTAGCTAGGTTCCAACTCGCATGTGCGAGTGGGTAGCAGACATCTGCCTCCCATGCATACACACTTCTGAGAGTTGAGCTTATGGCCTGTACCCCACATCCTGCCTGCAGGTACCCTTCACTTCTAAAAGGCCTAGGCTCGCTGGGTGACGGAAGTGTTGGGAGAGTAAGTGGAATCTCCCGGCACACAAGACTAGTTCCTCCAAGCTCAATCCAGCGATTTCCTTGTAATTCCTCTGGTAGACTGGTGATACATGCTAAGTTCCATACGTGAGCAGGTAGCTGAACTCCTTGTCCAAAAGCATCTTACTTGTGAGAGTTGAGCTCACCCTCAGTCCCACACAGTTCCACACTGCCTGCAGAGTGAGTTTCGCAAGTCTTCACCAGAGACGTTTGCCATAAGCTTCTGAGACGCAAGTTAACAATGCAGACCTGCACGGTTTCTCCAGGTGCAGTACAGTGGTGATCTTGGAACCTCCTGACTCAGAATACTGCAACCTTCTCCCTGCCATAAGAACGAAGCTAGTTGAGAGCTGGCTTCTAAGCATGCTTCCATGTGAGAGCTGAAGTAAGGGCAGAACCCTCCCGCATCCTGCCTGACTGTAGACGTAGCTGCTAAAATCATCATGTTTGTTGCTGGGAGTGGTTGTTAGAAAAGCATGTTGAATCGTTGGGCTAGAACTCACGTGTATCTGAGTTTAATACAGCGCTTTCCAAAGACCTTCTGCAATCAGAGTGTAGCTAAGTTCCAACTCCCATTTCCGAGTGGGTAGCAGACATTTGCCTCCAATGCATACACACTTCTGAGAGTTGAGCTTATGGCCTGTACCCCCACATCCTGCCTTCAGGTACCCTTCACTTCTAAAAGGCCTGGGCTCGCTGCGTGACGGAAGTGTTGGGAGAGTAAGTGGAATGTCCCGACACACAGGACTAGTGCCTCTAAGCTCAATCCAGCGATTTCCTAGTAATTCCTGTGGTAGACTGGTGATACATACTAAGTTCCGTTCGTGAGCAGGTAGCTGAACGCCTTGTCCAAAGGCATCTTACTTCTGAGAGTTGAGCTCAGCCTCAGTCCCTCACAGTTTCACACTGCCTGCAGAGTGTGTTTCGCAGGTCTTCACCAGAGACGTTTGCCAGAGGCTTCTGAGACGCAGGTTAACAATGCAGACCTGGGCGGTATCTTCAGGTGCAGTAGAGTGGTGATCTTGGAACCTCCTGACTCAGAATCCTGCTACCTTCTCACTGCCATAAGAACGTAGCTAGTTGAGAGCTGTCTCCTAGGCGTGCTTCCCTGTGAGACCAGAGGTGAGGGCAGAACCCTTCCGCCTCCTGCCTGACTGTAGACGTAGCTGCTAACATCCTTATGTTAGGTTCCGGGAGAGGTTGGGAAAAAAAAACAGGTGTAAGCATTGGGCCTGAACTCACGTGTATCTGAGTTGGATATAGCGATTACCAACGGCCTTCTTCAATCAGAGTGTGGCTAGGTTCCAACTCGCATGTGCGAGTGGGTAGCAAACGTCTGCCTCCCATGCATACACACTTCTGAGAGTTGAGCTTATGGCCTGTACCCCCACATCCTGCCTGCAGGTACCCTTCACTTCTAAAGGGCCTAGGCTCGCTGCGTGACGGAAGTGTTGGGAGAGTAAGTAGAATGTCCCGGCACACAAGACTAGGGCCTCCAAGCTCAATCCAGCGATTTCCTTGTAATTTCTTTGGTAGACTTGTGCTACATACTTAGTTCCATACGTGAGCAGGTGCTGAACGCATTGTCTAAAAGCATCTTTCTTCTGAGAGTTGAGCTCATCTAGTCCCTCACAGTTCCACACTGCCTGCAGAGTGACTTTCGCACGTCTTCAGCAGAGAAGTTTGCCAGAGGCTTCTGAGACTCAAGTTAAAATTACAGACCTGAAGGGTATCACCAGGTGCAGTAGAGTGGTGATCTTGGAACCTCCTGACTCAGAATCCTGCTACGTTCTCACTGCCATAAGAACGAAGCTAGTTGAGAGCTGTCGCCTAACGTGCTTCCCTGTGAGAGCTGAGGTCAGGGCAGAACCCTCCCGCCCCCTGCCTGACTGTAGACCTAGCTGCTAACATCCTTATGTTAGGTCCTGGAGGGGTTGGGAGAAAAGCAGGTGTAAAAGCATTGGGCCTGAACTCACGTGTATCTGAGTTGGATATAGTGATTACCTGCGGCCTTATTTTTTTTTATTTTATTTTTATTTTTTTTTAATTTATTTTTTATTGGTGTTCAATTTACTACCATACAGAATAACACCCAGTGCCCCCTACGGCCTTCTGCAATCAGAGTGTAGCTAAGTTCCAACTCCCATTTCCGAGTGGGTAGCAGACATCTGCCTCCCATGCATACACACTTCTGAGAGTTGAGCTTATGGCCTGTACCCCCACATCCTGCCTTCAGGTACCCTTCACTTCTAAAAGGCCTGGGCTCGCTGCGTGACGGAAGTGTTGGGAGAGTAAGTGGAATGTCCCGACACACAGGACTAGTGCCTCTAAGCTCAATCCAGCGATTTCCTAGTAATTCCTGTGGTAGACTGGTGATACATACTAAGTTCCGTTCGTGAGCAGGTAGCTGAACGCCTTGTCCAAAGGCATCTTACTTCTGAGAGTTGAGCTCAGCCTCAGTCCCTCACAGTTTCACACTGCCTGCAGAGTGTGTTTCGCAGGTCTTCACCAGAGACGTTTGCCAGAGGCTTCTGAGACGCAGGTTAACAATGCAGACCTGGGCGGTATCTTCAGGTGCAGTAGAGTGGTAATCTTGGAACCTCCTGACTCAGAATCCTGCTACCTTCTCACTGCCATAAGAACGTAGCTAGTTGAGAGCTGTCTCCTAGGCGTGCTTCCCTGTGAGACCAGAGGTGAGGGCAGAACCCTTCCGCCTCCTGCCTGACTGTAGACGTAGCTGCTAACATCCTTATGTTAGGTTCCGGGAGAGGTTGGGAAAAAAAAACAGGTGTAAGCATTGGGCCTGAACTCACGTGTATCTGAGTTGGATATAGCGATTACCAACGGCCTTCTTCAATCAGAGTGTGGCTAGGTTCCAACTCGCATGTGCGAGTGGGTAGCAAACGTCTGCCTCCCATGCATACACACTTCTGAGAGTTGAGCTTATGGCCTGTACCCCCACATCCTGCCTGCAGGTACCCTTCACTTCTAAAGGGCCTAGGCTCGCTGCGTGACGGAAGTGTTGGGAGAGTAAGTAGAATGTCCCGGCACACAAGACTAGGGCCTCCAAGCTCAATCCAGCGATTTCCTTGTAATTTCTTTGGTAGACTTGTGCTACATACTTAGTTCCATACGTGAGCAGGTGCTGAACGCATTGTCTAAAAGCATCTTTCTTCTGAGAGTTGAGCTCATCTAGTCCCTCACAGTTCCACACTGCCTGCAGAGTGACTTTCGCATGTCTTCAGCAGAGAAGTTTGCCAGAGGCTTCTGAGACTCAAGTTAAAATTACAGACCTGAAGGGTATCACCAGGTGCAGTAGAGTGGTGATCTTGGAACCTCCTGACTCAGAATCCTGCTACGTTCTCACTGCCATAAGAACGAAGCTAGTTGAGAGCTGTCGCCTAACGTGCTTCCCTGTGAGAGCTGAGGTCAGGGCAGAACCCTCCCGCCCCCTGCCTGACTGTAGACCTAGCTGCTAACATCCTTATGTTAGGTGCTGGAGGGGTTGGGAGAAAAGCAGGTGTAAAAGCATTGGGCCTGAACTCACGTGTATCTGAGTTGGATATAGTGATTACCTTCGGCCTTCTTCATTTTTTTTTTATTTTATTTTTATTTTTTTTTAATTTATTTTTTATTGGTGTTCAATTTACTAACATACAGAATAACACCCAGTGCCCCCCACGGCCTTCTTCAATCAGAGTGTAGCTAGGTTCCAACTCGCATGTGCGAGTGGGTAGCAGACATCTGCCTCCCATGCATACACACTTCTGAGAGTTGAGCTTATGGCCTGTACCCCCACATCCTGCCTGCAGGTACCCTTCACCTCTAAACGGCCTGGGCTCGCTGCGTGACGGAAGTGTTGGGAGAGTAAGTGGAATGTCCCGGAACACAAGACTAGTGCCTCCAAGATCAATCCAGCGATTTCCTTGTAATTCCTGGGGAAGACTGGTGCTACGTACTAATTCCATACATGAGCAGGTATCTGAACGCCTTGTCCAAAAGCATCTTTCTTCTGAGAGTTGAGCTCATCTAGTCCCTCACAGTTCCACACTGCCTGCAGAGTGACTTTCGCACGTCTTCAGCAGAGAAGTTTGCCAGAGTCTTCTGAGACTCAAGTTAAAATTGCAGACCTGGAGGGTATCTCCAGGTGCAGTAGAGTGGTGATCTTGGAACCTCCTGACTCAGAATCCTGCTACCTTCTCACTGCCATAAGAACGAAGCTAGTTGAGAGCTGTCTCCTAGGCGTGCTTCTCTGTGAGAGCTGAGGTCAGGGCAGAAACCTTCCGCCTCCTGCCTGACTGTAGACGTAGCTGCTAACATCCTTATGTTAGGTGCTGGAGGGGTTGGGAGAAAAGCAGGTGTAAAAGGATTGGGCCTGAACTCACTTGTATCTGAGTTGGATATAGTGAATACCTGCGGCCTTATTTTTTTTTATTTTATTTTTATTTTTTTTTAATTTATTTTTTATTGGTGTTCAATTTACTACCATACAGAATAACACCCAGTGCCCCCTACGGCCTTCTTCAATCAGAGTGTAGCTAGGTTCCAACTCGCATGTGCGAGTGGGTAGCAGACATCTGCCTCCCATGCATACACACTTCTGAGAGTTGAGCTTATGGCCTGTACCCCCACATCCTGCCTTCAGGTACCCTTCACTTCTAAAAGGCCTAGGCTCGGTGGGTGACGGAAGTGTTGGGAGAGTAAGTGGAATGTTGCGGAACACAAGACTAGTTCCTCCAAGCTCAATCCATCGATTTCCTTGTAATTCCTCTGGTAGACTGGTGATACATACTAAGTTCCATACGTGAGCATGTTGCTGAATGCCTTGTCCTAAAGCATCTTACTTGTGAGAGTTGAGCTCACCCTCAGTCCCACACAGTTCCACACTGCCTGCAGAGTGACTTTCGCACGTCCTCAGCAGAACGTTTGCCAGAGGCTTCTGAGTCTCAAGTTAAAATTGCAAACCTGGAGGGTATCTCCAGGTGCAGTAGAATGGTAATCTTGGAACCTCGTGACTCAGAATCCTGCTACCTTCTCACTGCCATAAGAATGAAGCTAGTGGAGAGCTATCTCCTAGCGTGCTTCCCTGTGAGAGCTGAGGTCAGGGCAGAACCCTCCCGCCTCCTGCCTGACTGTAGACGTAGCTGCTAATATCCTTATGTTAGGTGCTGGGAGGGGTTGGGAGAAAACAGTTGTAAAAGCATTGGGCCGGAACTCACGTGTATCTGAGTTGGATATAGCGATTACCTACGGCCTTCTTCAATCAGAGTGTAGCTAGGTTCCAACTCGCATGTGCGAGTGGGTAGCAGACATCTGCCTCCCATGCATACACACTTCTGAGAGTTGAGCTTATGGCCTGTACCCCCACATCCTGCCTGCAGGTACCCTTCACTTCTGAAAGGCCTAGGCTCGCTGGGTGACGGAAGTGTTGGGAGAGTAAGTGGAATGTTGCGGAACACAAGACTAGTTCCTCCAAGCTCAATCCAGCGATTTCCTTGTAATTCCTCTGGTAGACTGGTGATACATGCTAAGTTCCATACGTGAGCAGGTAGCTGAACTCCTTGTCCAAAAGCATCTTACTTGTGAGAGTTGAGCTCACCCTCAGTCCCACACAGTTCCACACTGCCTGCAGAGTGAGTTTCGCAAGTCTTCACCAGAGACGTTTGCCAGAGGCTTCTGAGACGCAAGTTAACAATGCCGACCTGGATGGTATCTCCAGGAGCAGTAGAGTGGTGATCTTGGAACCTCCTGACTCTGAATACTGCAACCTTCTCCCTGCCATAAGAATGAAGCTAGTTGAGAGTTGGCTTCTAAGCATGCTTCCATGTGAGAGCTGAAGGAAGGGCAGAACCCTCCCGCATCCTGCCTGACTGTAGATGTAGCTGCTAACATCATCATGTTTGTTGCTGGGAGTGGTTGTTAGAAAAGCATGTTGAATCGTTGGGCCTGAACTCACGTGTATCTGAGTTTAATACAGCGATTTCCAAAGACCTTCTGCAGAGTGTAGCTAAGTTCCAACTCCCATTTCCGAGTGGGTAGCAGACATCTGCCTCCCATGCATACACACTTCTGAGAGTATAGCTTATGGCCTGTAACCCCACATCCTGCCTGCAGGTACCCTTCACTTCTAAAAGGCCTGGGCTCGCTGCCTGAGGGAAGTGTTGGGAGAGTAAGTGGAATGTTGCGGCATACAAGACTAGTGCCTCCAAGCTCAATCCAGCGATTCCTAGTAATTCCTGTGGTACACTGGTGCTACATACTAAGTTCCGTTTGTGAGCAGGTAGCTGAACGCCTTGTCCAAAGGCATCTTACTTCTGAGAGTTGAGCTCAGCCTCAGTCCCTCACAGTTTCACACTGCCTGCAGAGTGTGTTTCGCAGGTCTTCACCTGAGACGTTTGCCAGAGGCTTCTGAGACGCAGGTTAACAATGCAGACCTGGGCGGTATCTTCAGGTGCAGTAGAGTGGTAATCTTGGAACCTCCTGACTCAGAATCCTGCTACCTTCTCACTGCCATAAGAACGTAGCTAGTTGAGAGCTGTCTCCTAGGCGTGCTTCCCTGTGAGACCAGAGGTGAGGGCAGAACCCTTCCGCCTCCTGCCTGACTGTAGACGTAGCTGCTAACATCCTTATGTTAGGTTCCGGGAGAGGTTGGGAAAAAAAAACAGGTGTAAGCATTGGGCCTGAACTCACGTGTATCTGAGTTGGATATAGCGATTACCAACGGCCTTCTTCAATCAGAGTGTGGCTAGGTTCCAACTCGCATGTGCGAGTGGGTAGCAAACGTCTGCCTCCCATGCATACACACTTCTGAGAGTTGAGCTTATGGCCTGTACCCCCACATCCTGCCTGCAGGTACCCTTCACTTCTAAAGGGCCTAGGCTCGCTGCGTGACGGAAGTGTTGGGAGAGTAAGTAGAATGTCCCGGCACACAAGACTAGGGCCTCCAAGCTCAATCCAGCGATTTCCTTGTAATTTCTTTGGTAGACTTGTGCTACATACTTAGTTCCATACGTGAGCAGGTGCTGAACGCATTGTCTAAAAGCATCTTTCTTCTGAGAGTTGAGCTCATCTAGTCCCTCACAGTTCCACACTGCCTGCAGAGTGACTTTCGCACGTCTTCAGCAGAGAAGTTTGCCAGAGGCTTCTGAGACTCAAGTTAAAATTACAGACCTGAAGGGTATCACCAGGTGCAGTAGAGTGGTGATCTTGGAACCTCCTGACTCAGAATCCTGCTACGTTCTCACTGCCATAAGAACGAAGCTAGTTGAGAGCTGTCGCCTAACGTGCTTCCCTGTGAGAGCTGAGGTCAGGGCAGAACCCTCCCGCCCCCTGCCTGACTGTAGACCTAGCTGCTAACATCCTTATGTTAGGTGCTGGAGGGGTTGGGAGAAAAGCAGGTGTAAAAGCATTGGGCCTGAACTCACGTGTATCTGAGTTGGATATAGTGATTACCTTCGGCCTTCTTCATTTTTTTTTTATTTTATTTTTATTTTTTTTTAATTTATTTTTTATTGGTGTTCAATTTACTACCATACAGAATAACACCCAGTGCCCCCCACGGCCTTCTTCAATCAGAGTGTAGCTAGGTTCCAACTCGCATGTGCGAGTGGGTAGCAGACATCTGCCTCCCATGCATACACACTTCTGAGAGTTGAGCTTATGGCCTGTACCCCCACATCCTGCCTGCAGGTACCCTTCACCTCTAAACGGCCTGGGCTCGCTGCGTGACGGAAGTGTTGGGAGAGTAAGTGGAATGTCCCGGAACACAAGACTAGTGCCTCCAAGATCAATCCAGCGATTTCCTTGTAATTCCTGGGGTAGACTGGTGCTACGTACTAATTCCATACATGAGCAGGTATCTGAACGCCTTGTCCAAAAGCATCTTTCTTCTGAGAGTTGGGCTCATCTAGTCCCTCACAGTTCCACACTGCCTGCAGAGTGACTTTCGCACGTCTTCAGCAGAGAAGTTTGCCAGAGTCTTCTGAGACTCAAGTTAAAATTGCAGACCTGGAGGGTATCTCCAGGTGCAGTAGAGTGGTGATCTTGGAACCTCCTGACTCAGAATCCTGCTACCTTCTCACTGCCATAAGAACGAAGCTAGTTGAGAGCTGTCTCCTAGGCGTGCTTCTCTGTGAGAGCTGAGGTCAGGGCAGAAACCTTCCGCCTCCTGCCTGACTGTAGACGTAGCTGCTAACATCCTTATGTTAGGTGCTGGAGGGGTTGGGAGAAAAGCAGGTGTAAAAGGATTGGGCCTGAACTCACTTGTATCTGAGTTGGATATAGTGAATACCTGCGGCCTTATTTTTTTTTATTTTATTTTTATTTTTTTTTAATTTATTTTTTATTGGTGTTCAATTTACTACCATACAGAATAACACCCAGTGCCCCCTACGGCCTTCTTCAATCAGAGTGTAGCTAGGTTCCAACTCGCATGTGCGAGTGGGTAGCAGACATCTGCCTCCCATGCATACACACTTCTGAGAGTTGAGCTTATGGCCTGTACCCCCACATCCTGCCTTCAGGTACCCTTCACTTCTAAAAGGCCTAGGCTCGGTGGGTGACGGAAGTGTTGGGAGAGTAAGTGGAATGTTGCGGAACACAAGACTAGTTCCTCCAAGCTCAATCCATCGATTTCCTTGTAATTCCTCTGGTAGACTGGTGATACATACTAAGTTCCATACGTGAGCATGTTGCTGAATGCCTTGTCCTAAAGCATCTTACTTGTGAGAGTTGAGCTCACCCTCAGTCCCACACAGTTCCACACTGCCTGCAGAGTGACTTTCGCACGTCCTCAGCAGAACGTTTGCCAGAGGCTTCTGAGTCTCAAGTTAAAATTGCAAACCTGGAGGGTATCTCCAGGTGCAGTAGAATGGTAATCTTGGAACCTCGTGACTCAGAATCCTGCTACCTTCTCACTGCCATAAGAATGAAGCTAGTGGAGAGCTATCTCCTAGCGTGCTTCCCTGTGAGAGCTGAGGTCAGGGCAGAACCCTCCCGCCTCCTGCCTGACTGTAGACGTAGCTGCTAATATCCTTATGTTAGGTGCTGGGAGGGGTTGGGAGAAAACAGTTGTAAAAGCATTGGGCCGGAACTCACGTGTATCTGAGTTGGATATAGCGATTACCTACGGCCTTCTTCAATCAGAGTGTAGCTAGGTTCCAACTCGCATGTGCGAGTGGGTAGCAGACATCTGCCTCCCATGCATACACACTTCTGAGAGTTGAGCTTATGGCCTGTACCCCCACATCCTGCCTGCAGGTACCCTTCACTTCTGAAAGGCCTAGGCTCGCTGGGTGACGGAAGTGTTGGGAGAGTAAGTGGAATGTTGCGGAACACAAGACTAGTTCCTCCAAGCTCAATCCAGCGATTTCCTTGTAATTCCTCTGGTAGACTGGTGATACATGCTAAGTTCCATACGTGAGCAGGTAGCTGAACTCCTTGTCCAAAAGCATCTTACTTGTGAGAGTTGAGCTCACCCTCAGTCCCACACAGTTCCACACTGCCTGCAGAGTGAGTTTCGCAAGTCTTCACCAGAGACGTTTGCCAGAGGCTTCTGAGACGCAAGTTAACAATGCCGACCTGGATGGTATCTCCAGGAGCAGTAGAGTGGTGATCTTGGAACCTCCTGACTCTGAATACTGCAACCTTCTCCCTGCCATAAGAATGAAGCTAGTTGAGAGTTGGCTTCTAAGCATGCTTCCATGTGAGAGCTGAAGGAAGGGCAGAACCCTCCCGCATCCTGCCTGACTGTAGATGTAGCTGCTAACATCATCATGTTTGTTGCTGGGAGTGGTTGTTAGAAAAGCATGTTGAATCGTTGGGCCTGAACTCACGTGTATCTGAGTTTAATACAGCGATTTCCAAAGACCTTCTGCAATCAGAGTGTAGCTAAGTTCCAACTCCCATTTCCGAGTGGGTAGCAGACATCTGCCTCCCATGCATACACACTTCTGAGAGTATAGCTTATGGCCTGTAACCCCACATCCTGCCTGCAGGTACCCTTCACTTCTAAAAGGCCTGGGCTCGCTGCCTGAGGGAAGTGTTGGGAGAGTAAGTGGAATGTTGCGGCATACAAGACTAGTGCCTCCAAGCTCAATCCAGCGATTCCTAGTAATTCCTGTGGTACACTGGTGCTACATACTAAGTTCCGTTTGTGAGCAGGTAGCTGAACGCCTTGTCCAAAGGCATCTTACTTCTGAGAGTTGAGCACCCGCAGTCCCTCACAGTTCCACACTGCCTGCAGAGTAAGTTTCGCAGGTCTTCACCAGAGACATTTGACCGAGGCTTCTGAGACGCAGGTTAACAATGCAGACCTGGGCGGTATCTCCAGGTGCAATAGAGTGGTAATCTTGGAACTTCCTATCCTAGAAGACTGCTACCTTCTCACTGCCATCAGAAGGCAGCTGGTTGAGAGGTGGCTTCTAGGCATGCCTCCATGTGAGAGCTGAGGTCAGGGCAGAACCCTCCCGCCTCCTGCCTGACTGTAGACGTAGCAGCTAACATCCTTATGTTAGGTGCTGGGAGAGGTTGGGAGAAAAGCATGTGTAAGCATTGGGCCTGAATTCACGGGTATCTGAGTTGAATACAGCGATTTCCAATGCCCTTCTTCAATCAGAGTGTAGCTAGGTTCCAACTCGCATGTGCGAGTGGGTAGCAGACATCTGCCTCCCATGCATACACACTTCTGAGAGTTGAGCTTATGGCCTGTACCCCACATCCTGCCTGCAGGTACCCTTCACTTCTAAAAGGCCTAGGCTCGCTGGGTGACGGAAGTGTTGGGAGAGTAAGTGGAATCTCCCGGCACACAAGACTAGTTCCTCCAAGCTCAATCCAGCGATTTCCTTGTAATTCCTCTGGTAGACTGGTGATACATGCTAAGTTCCATACGTGAGCAGGTAGCTGAACTCCTTGTCCAAAAGCATCTTACTTGTGAGAGTTGAGCTCACCCTCAGTCCCACACAGTTCCACACTGCCTGCAGAGTGAGTTTCGCAAGTCTTCACCAGAGACGTTTGCCATAAGCTTCTGAGACGCAAGTTAACAATGCAGACCTGCACGGTTTCTCCAGGTGCAGTACAGTGGTGATCTTGGAACCTCCTGACTCAGAATACTGCAACCTTCTCCCTGCCATAAGAACGAAGCTAGTTGAGAGCTGGCTTCTAAGCATGCTTCCATGTGAGAGCTGAAGTAAGGGCAGAACCCTCCCGCATCCTGCCTGACTGTAGACGTAGCTGCTAAAATCATCATGTTTGTTGCTGGGAGTGGTTGTTAGAAAAGCATGTTGAATCGTTGGGCTAGAACTCACGTGTATCTGAGTTTAATACAGCGCTTTCCAAAGACCTTCTGCAATCAGAGTGTAGCTAAGTTCCAACTCCCATTTCCGAGTGGGTAGCAGACATTTGCCTCCAATGCATACACACTTCTGAGAGTTGAGCTTATGGCCTGTACCCCCACATCCTGCCTTCAGGTACCCTTCACTTCTAAAAGGCCTGGGCTCGCTGCGTGACGGAAGTGTTGGGAGAGTAAGTGGAATGTCCCGACACACAGGACTAGTGCCTCTAAGCTCAATCCAGCGATTTCCTAGTAATTCCTGTGGTAGACTGGTGATACATACTAAGTTCCGTTCGTGAGCAGGTAGCTGAACGCCTTGTCCAAAGGCATCTTACTTCTGAGAGTTGAGCTCAGCCTCAGTCCCTCACAGTTTCACACTGCCTGCAGAGTGTGTTTCGCAGGTCTTCACCAGAGACGTTTGCCAGAGGCTTCTGAGACGCAGGTTAACAATGCAGACCTGGGCGGTATCTTCAGGTGCAGTAGAGTGGTGATCTTGGAACCTCCTGACTCAGAATCCTGCTACCTTCTCACTGCCATAAGAACGTAGCTAGTTGAGAGCTGTCTCCTAGGCGTGCTTCCCTGTGAGACCAGAGGTGAGGGCAGAACCCTTCCGCCTCCTGCCTGACTGTAGACGTAGCTGCTAACATCCTTATGTTAGGTTCCGGGAGAGGTTGGGAAAAAAAAACAGGTGTAAGCATTGGGCCTGAACTCACGTGTATCTGAGTTGGATATAGCGATTACCAACGGCCTTCTTCAATCAGAGTGTGGCTAGGTTCCAACTCGCATGTGCGAGTGGGTAGCAAACGTCTGCCTCCCATGCATACACACTTCTGAGAGTTGAGCTTATGGCCTGTACCCCCACATCCTGCCTGCAGGTACCCTTCACTTCTAAAGGGCCTAGGCTCGCTGCGTGACGGAAGTGTTGGGAGAGTAAGTAGAATGTCCCGGCACACAAGACTAGGGCCTCCAAGCTCAATCCAGCGATTTCCTTGTAATTTCTTTGGTAGACTTGTGCTACATACTTAGTTCCATACGTGAGCAGGTGCTGAACGCATTGTCTAAAAGCATCTTTCTTCTGAGAGTTGAGCTCATCTAGTCCCTCACAGTTCCACACTGCCTGCAGAGTGACTTTCGCACGTCTTCAGCAGAGAAGTTTGCCAGAGGCTTCTGAGACTCAAGTTAAAATTACAGACCTGAAGGGTATCACCAGGTGCAGTAGAGTGGTGATCTTGGAACCTCCTGACTCAGAATCCTGCTACGTTCTCACTGCCATAAGAACGAAGCTAGTTGAGAGCTGTCGCCTAACGTGCTTCCCTGTGAGAGCTGAGGTCAGGGCAGAACCCTCCCGCCCCCTGCCTGACTGTAGACCTAGCTGCTAACATCCTTATGTTAGGTCCTGGAGGGGTTGGGAGAAAAGCAGGTGTAAAAGCATTGGGCCTGAACTCACGTGTATCTGAGTTGGATATAGTGATTACCTGCGGCCTTATTTTTTTTTATTTTATTTTTATTTTTTTTTAATTTATTTTTTATTGGTGTTCAATTTACTACCATACAGAATAACACCCAGTGCCCCCTACGGCCTTCTGCAATCAGAGTGTAGCTAAGTTCCAACTCCCATTTCCGAGTGGGTAGCAGACATCTGCCTCCCATGCATACACACTTCTGAGAGTTGAGCTTATGGCCTGTACCCCCACATCCTGCCTTCAGGTACCCTTCACTTCTAAAAGGCCTGGGCTCGCTGCGTGACGGAAGTGTTGGGAGAGTAAGTGGAATGTCCCGACACACAGGACTAGTGCCTCTAAGCTCAATCCAGCGATTTCCTAGTAATTCCTGTGGTAGACTGGTGATACATACTAAGTTCCGTTCGTGAGCAGGTAGCTGAACGCCTTGTCCAAAGGCATCTTACTTCTGAGAGTTGAGCTCAGCCTCAGTCCCTCACAGTTTCACACTGCCTGCAGAGTGTGTTTCGCAGGTCTTCACCAGAGACGTTTGCCAGAGGCTTCTGAGACGCAGGTTAACAATGCAGACCTGGGCGGTATCTTCAGGTGCAGTAGAGTGGTAATCTTGGAACCTCCTGACTCAGAATCCTGCTACCTTCTCACTGCCATAAGAACGTAGCTAGTTGAGAGCTGTCTCCTAGGCGTGCTTCCCTGTGAGACCAGAGGTGAGGGCAGAACCCTTCCGCCTCCTGCCTGACTGTAGACGTAGCTGCTAACATCCTTATGTTAGGTTCCGGGAGAGGTTGGGAAAAAAAAGCAGGTGTAAGCATTGGGCCTGAACTCACGTGTATCTGAGTTGGATATAGCGATTACCAACGGCCTTCTTCAATCAGAGTGTGGCTAGGTTCCAACTCGCATGTGCGAGTGGGTAGCAAACGTCTGCCTCCCATGCATACACACTTCTGAGAGTTGAGCTTATGGCCTGTACCCCCACATCCTGCCTGCAGGTACCCTTCACTTCTAAAGGGCCTAGGCTCGCTGCGTGACGGAAGTGTTGGGAGAGTAAGTAGAATGTCCCGGCACACAAGACTAGGGCCTCCAAGCTCAATCCAGCGATTTCCTTGTAATTTCTTTGGTAGACTTGTGCTACATACTTAGTTCCATACGTGAGCAGGTGCTGAACGCATTGTCTAAAAGCATCTTTCTTCTGAGAGTTGAGCTCATCTAGTCCCTCACAGTTCCACACTGCCTGCAGAGTGACTTTCGCACGTCTTCAGCAGAGAAGTTTGCCAGAGGCTTCTGAGACTCAAGTTAAAATTACAGACCTGAAGGGTATCACCAGGTGCAGTAGAGTGGTGATCTTGGAACCTCCTGACTCAGAATCCTGCTACGTTCTCACTGCCATAAGAACGAAGCTAGTTGAGAGCTGTCGCCTAACGTGCTTCCCTGTGAGAGCTGAGGTCAGGGCAGAACCCTCCCGCCCCCTGCCTGACTGTAGACCTAGCTGCTAACATCCTTATGTTAGGTCCTGGAGGGGTTGGGAGAAAAGCAGGTGTAAAAGCATTGGGCCTGAACTCACGTGTATCTGAGTTGGATATAGTGATTACCTGCGGCCTTATTTTTTTTTATTTTATTTTTATTTTTTTTTAATTTATTTTTTATTGGTGTTCAATTTACTACCATACAGAATAACACCCAGTGCCCCCTACGGCCTTCTGCAATCAGAGTGTAGCTAAGTTCCAACTCCCATTTCCGAGTGGGTAGCAGACATCTGCCTCCCATGCATACACACTTCTGAGAGTTGAGCTTATGGCCTGTACCCCCACATCCTGCCTTCAGGTACCCTTCACTTCTAAAAGGCCTGGGCTCGCTGCGTGACGGAAGTGTTGGGAGAGTAAGTGGAATGTCCCGACACACAGGACTAGTGCCTCTAAGCTCAATCCAGCGATTTCCTAGTAATTCCTGTGGTAGACTGGTGATACATACTAAGTTCCGTTCGTGAGCAGGTAGCTGAACGCCTTGTCCAAAGGCATCTTACTTCTGAGAGTTGAGCTCAGCCTCAGTCCCTCACAGTTTCACACTGCCTGCAGAGTGTGTTTCGCAGGTCTTCACCAGAGACGTTTGCCAGAGGCTTCTGAGACGCAGGTTAACAATGCAGACCTGGGCGGTATCTTCAGGTGCAGTAGAGTGGTAATCTTGGAACCTCCTGACTCAGAATCCTGCTACCTTCTCACTGCCATAAGAACGTAGCTAGTTGAGAGCTGTCTCCTAGGCGTGCTTCCCTGTGAGACCAGAGGTGAGGGCAGAACCCTTCCGCCTCCTGCCTGACTGTAGACGTAGCTGCTAACATCCTTATGTTAGGTTCCGGGAGAGGTTGGGAAAAAAAAACAGGTGTAAGCATTGGGCCTGAACTCACGTGTATCTGAGTTGGATATAGCGATTACCAACGGCCTTCTTCAATCAGAGTGTGGCTAGGTTCCAACTCGCATGTGCGAGTGGGTAGCAAACGTCTGCCTCCCATGCATACACACTTCTGAGAGTTGAGCTTATGGCCTGTACCCCCACATCCTGCCTGCAGGTACCCTTCACTTCTAAAGGGCCTAGGCTCGCTGCGTGACGGAAGTGTTGGGAGAGTAAGTAGAATGTCCCGGCACACAAGACTAGGGCCTCCAAGCTCAATCCAGCGATTTCCTTGTAATTTCTTTGGTAGACTTGTGCTACATACTTAGTTCCATACGTGAGCAGGTGCTGAACGCATTGTCTAAAAGCATCTTTCTTCTGAGAGTTGAGCTCATCTAGTCCCTCACAGTTCCACACTGCCTGCAGAGTGACTTTCGCACGTCTTCAGCAGAGAAGTTTGCCAGAGGCTTCTGAGACTCAAGTTAAAATTACAGACCTGAAGGGTATCACCAGGTGCAGTAGAGTGGTGATCTTGGAACCTCCTGACTCAGAATCCTGCTACGTTCTCACTGCCATAAGAACGAAGCTAGTTGAGAGCTGTCGCCTAACGTGCTTCCCTGTGAGAGCTGAGGTCAGGGCAGAACCCTCCCGCCCCCTGCCTGACTGTAGACCTAGCTGCTAACATCCTTATGTTAGGTGCTGGAGGGGTTGGGAGAAAAGCAGGTGTAAAAGCATTGGGCCTGAACTCACGTGTATCTGAGTTGGATATAGTGATTACCTTCGGCCTTCTTCATTTTTTTTTTATTTTATTTTTATTTTTTTTTAATTTATTTTTTATTGGTGTTCAATTTACTACCATACAGAATAACACCCAGTGCCCCCCACGGCCTTCTTCAATCAGAGTGTAGCTAGGTTCCAACTCGCATGTGCGAGTGGGTAGCAGACATCTGCCTCCCATGCATACACACTTCTGAGAGTTGAGCTTATGGCCTGTACCCCCACATCCTGCCTGCAGGTACCCTTCACCTCTAAACGGCCTGGGCTCGCTGCGTGACGGAAGTGTTGGGAGAGTAAGTGGAATGTCCCGGAACACAAGACTAGTGCCTCCAAGATCAATCCAGCGATTTCCTTGTAATTCCTGGGGAAGACTGGTGCTACGTACTAATTCCATACATGAGCAGGTATCTGAACGCCTTGTCCAAAAGCATCTTTCTTCTGAGAGTTGAGCTCATCTAGTCCCTCACAGTTCCACACTGCCTGCAGAGTGACTTTCGCACGTCTTCAGCAGAGAAGTTTGCCAGAGTCTTCTGAGACTCAAGTTAAAATTGCAGACCTGGAGGGTATCTCCAGGTGCAGTAGAGTGGTGATCTTGGAACCTCCTGACTCAGAATCCTGCTACCTTCTCACTGCCATAAGAACGAAGCTAGTTGAGAGCTGTCTCCTAGGCGTGCTTCTCTGTGAGAGCTGAGGTCAGGGCAGAAACCTTCCGCCTCCTGCCTGACTGTAGACGTAGCTGCTAACATCCTTATGTTAGGTGCTGGAGGGGTTGGGAGAAAAGCTGGTGTAAAAGGATTGGGCCTGAACTCACTTGTATCTGAGTTGGATATAGTGAATACCTGCGGCCTTATTTTTTTTTATTTTATTTTTATTTTTTTTTAATTTATTTTTTATTGGTGTTCAATTTACTACCATACAGAATAACACCCAGTGCCCCCTACGGCCTTCTTCAATCAGAGTGTAGCTAGGTTCCAACTCGCATGTGCGAGTGGGTAGCAGACATCTGCCTCCCATGCATACACACTTCTGAGAGTTGAGCTTATGGCCTGTACCCCCACATCCTGCCTTCAGGTACCCTTCACTTCTAAAAGGCCTAGGCTCGGTGGGTGACGGAAGTGTTGGGAGAGTAAGTGGAATGTTGCGGAACACAAGACTAGTTCCTCCAAGCTCAATCCATCGATTTCCTTGTAATTCCTCTGGTAGACTGGTGATACATACTAAGTTCCATACGTGAGCATGTTGCTGAATGCCTTGTCCTAAAGCATCTTACTTGTGAGAGTTGAGCTCACCCTCAGTCCCACACAGTTCCACACTGCCTGCAGAGTGACTTTCGCACGTCCTCAGCAGAACGTTTGCCAGAGGCTTCTGAGTCTCAAGTTAAAATTGCAAACCTGGAGGGTATCTCCAGGTGCAGTAGAATGGTAATCTTGGAACCTCGTGACTCAGAATCCTGCTACCTTCTCACTGCCATAAGAATGAAGCTAGTGGAGAGCTATCTCCTAGCGTGCTTCCCTGTGAGAGCTGAGGTCAGGGCAGAACCCTCCCGCCTCCTGCCTGACTGTAGACGTAGCTGCTAATATCCTTATGTTAGGTGCTGGGAGGGGTTGGGAGAAAACAGTTGTAAAAGCATTGGGCCGGAACTCACGTGTATCTGAGTTGGATATAGCGATTACCTACGGCCTTCTTCAATCAGAGTGTAGCTAGGTTCCAACTCGCATGTGCGAGTGGGTAGCAGACATCTGCCTCCCATGCATACACACTTCTGAGAGTTGAGCTTATGGCCTGTACCCCCACATCCTGCCTGCAGGTACCCTTCACTTCTGAAAGGCCTAGGCTCGCTGGGTGACGGAAGTGTTGGGAGAGTAAGTGGAATGTTGCGGAACACAAGACTAGTTCCTCCAAGCTCAATCCAGCGATTTCCTTGTAATTCCTCTGGTAGACTGGTGATACATGCTAAGTTCCATACGTGAGCAGGTAGCTGAACTCCTTGTCCAAAAGCATCTTACTTGTGAGAGTTGAGCTCACCCTCAGTCCCACACAGTTCCACACTGCCTGCAGAGTGAGTTTCGCAAGTCTTCACCAGAGACGTTTGCCAGAGGCTTCTGAGAAGCAAGTTAACAATGCCGACCTGGATGGTATCTCCAGGAGCAGTAGAGTGGTGATCTTGGAACCTCCTGACTCTGAATACTGCAACCTTCTCCCTGCCATAAGAATGAAGCTAGTTGAGAGTTGGCTTCTAAGCATGCTTCCATGTGAGAGCTGAAGGAAGGGCAGAACCCTCCCGCATCCTGCCTGACTGTAGATGTAGCTGCTAACATCATCATGTTTGTTGCTGGGAGTGGTTGTTAGAAAAGCATGTTGAATCGTTGGGCCTGAACTCACGTGTATCTGAGTTTAATACAGCGATTTCCAAAGACCTTCTGCAATCAGAGTGTAGCTAAGTTCCAACTCCCATTTCCGAGTGGGTAGCAGACATCTGCCTCCCATGCATACACACTTCTGAGAGTATAGCTTATGGCCTGTAACCCCACATCCTGCCTGCAGGTACCCTTCACTTCTAAAAGGCCTGGGCTCGCTGCCTGAGGGAAGTGTTGGGAGAGTAAGTGGAATGTTGCGGCATACAAGACTAGTGCCTCCAAGCTCAATCCAGCGATTCCTAGTAATTCCTGTGGTACACTGGTGCTACATACTAAGTTCCGTTTGTGAGCAGGTAGCTGAACGCCTTGTCCAAAGGCATCTTACTTCTGAGAGTTGAGCACCCGCAGTCCCTCACAGTTCCACACTGCCTGCAGAGTAAGTTTCGCAGGTCTTCACCAGAGACATTTGACCGAGGCTTCTGAGACGCAGGTTAACAATGCAGACCTGGGCGGTATCTCCAGGTGCAATAGAGTGGTAATCTTGGAACTTCCTATCCTAGAAGACTGCTACCTTCTCACTGCCATCAGAAGGCAGCTGGTTGAGAGGTGGCTTCTAGGCATGCCTCCATGTGAGAGCTGAGGTCAGGGCAGAACCCTCCCGCCTCCTGCCTGACTGTAGACGTAGCAGCTAACATCCTTATGTTAGGTGCTGGGAGAGGTTGGGAGAAAAGCATGTGTAAGCATTGGGCCTGAATTCACGGGTATCTGAGTTGAATACAGCGATTTCCAATGCCCTTCTTCAATCAGAGTGTAGCTAGGTTCCAACTCGCATGTGCGAGTGGGTAGCAGACATCTGCCTCCCATGCATACACACTTCTGAGAGTTGAGCTTATGGCCTGTACCCCACATCCTGCCTGCAGGTACCCTTCACTTCTAAAAGGCCTAGGCTCGCTGGGTGACGGAAGTGTTGGGAGAGTAAGTGGAATCTCCCGGCACACAAGACTAGTTCCTCCAAGCTCAATCCAGCGATTTCCTTGTAATTCCTCTGGTAGACTGGTGATACATGCTAAGTTCCATACGTGAGCAGGTAGCTGAACTCCTTGTCCAAAAGCATCTTACTTGTGAGAGTTGAGCTCACCCTCAGTCCCACACAGTTCCACACTGCCTGCAGAGTGAGTTTCGCAAGTCTTCACCAGAGACGTTTGCCATAAGCTTCTGAGACGCAAGTTAACAATGCAGACCTGCACGGTTTCTCCAGGTGCAGTACAGTGGTGATCTTGGAACCTCCTGACTCAGAATACTGCAACCTTCTCCCTGCCATAAGAACGAAGCTAGTTGAGAGCTGGCTTCTAAGCATGCTTCCATGTGAGAGCTGAAGTAAGGGCAGAACCCTCCCGCATCCTGCCTGACTGTAGACGTAGCTGCTAACATCATCATGTTTGTTGCTGGGAGTGGTTGTTAGAAAAGCATGTTGAATCGTTGGGCCAGAACTCACGTGTATCTGAGTTTAATACAGCGATTTCCAAAGACCTTCTGCAATCAGAGTGTAGCTAAGTTCCAACTCCCATTTCCGAGTGGGTAGCAGACATTTGCCTCCAATGCATACACACTTCTGAGAGTTGAGCTTATGGCCTGTACCCCCACATCCTGCCTTCAGGTACCCTTCACTTCTAAAAGGCCTGGGCTCGCTGCGTGACGGAAGTGTTGGGAGAGTAAGTGGAATGTCCCGACACACAGGACTAGTGCCTCTAAGCTCAATCCAGCGATTTCCTAGTAATTCCTGTGGTAGACTGGTGATACATACTAAGTTCCGTTCGTGAGCAGGTAGCTGAACGCCTTGTCCAAAGGCATCTTACTTCTGAGAGTTGAGCTCAGCCTCAGTCCCTCACAGTTTCACACTGCCTGCAGAGTGTGTTTCGCAGGTCTTCACCAGAGACGTTTGCCAGAGGCTTCTGAGACGCAGGTTAACAATGCAGACCTGGGCGGTATCTTCAGGTGCAGTAGAGTGGTAATCTTGGAACCTCCTGACTCAGAATCCTGCTACCTTCTCACTGCCATAAGAACGTAGCTAGTTGAGAGCTGTCTCCTAGGCGTGCTTCCCTGTGAGACCAGAGGTGAGGGCAGAACCCTTCCGCCTCCTGCCTGACTGTAGACGTAGCTGCTAACATCCTTATGTTAGGTTCCGGGAGAGGTTGGGAAAAAAAAACAGGTGTAAGCATTGGGCCTGAACTCACGTGTATCTGAGTTGGATATAGCGATTACCAACGGCCTTCTTCAATCAGAGTGTGGCTAGGTTCCAACTCGCATGTGCGAGTGGGTAGCAAACGTCTGCCTCCCATGCATACACACTTCTGAGAGTTGAGCTTATGGCCTGTACCCCCACATCCTGCCTGCAGGTACCCTTCACTTCTAAAGGGCCTAGGCTCGCTGCGTGACGGAAGTGTTGGGAGAGTAAGTAGAATGTCCCGGCACACAAGACTAGGGCCTCCAAGCTCAATCCAGCGATTTCCTTGTAATTTCTTTGGTAGACTTGTGCTACATACTTAGTTCCATACGTGAGCAGGTGCTGAACGCATTGTCTAAAAGCATCTTTCTTCTGAGAGTTGAGCTCATCTAGTCCCTCACAGTTCCACACTGCCTGCAGAGTGACTTTCGCACGTCTTCAGCAGAGAAGTTTGCCAGAGGCTTCTGAGACTCAAGTTAAAATTACAGACCTGAAGGGTATCACCAGGTGCAGTAGAGTGGTGATCTTGGAACCTCCTGACTCAGAATCCTGCTACGTTCTCACTGCCATAAGAACGAAGCTAGTTGAGAGCTGTCGCCTAACGTGCTTCCCTGTGAGAGCTGAGGTCAGGGCAGAACCCTCCCGCCCCCTGCCTGACTGTAGACCTAGCTGCTAACATCCTTATGTTAGGTCCTGGAGGGGTTGGGAGAAAAGCAGGTGTAAAAGCATTGGGCCTGAACTCACGTGTATCTGAGTTGGATATAGTGATTACCTTCGGCCTTCTTCATTTTTTTTTATTTTATTTTTATTTTTTTTTAATTTATTTTTTATTGGTGTTCAATTTACTACCATACAGAATAACACCCAGTGCCCCCTACGGCCTTCTGCAATCAGAGTGTAGCTAAGTTCCAACTCCCATTTCCGAGTGGGTAGCAGACATCTGCCTCCCATGCATACACACTTCTGAGAGTTGAGCTTATGGCCTGTACCCCCACATCCTGCCTTCAGGTACCCTTCACTTCTAAAAGGCCTGGGCTCGCTGCGTGACGGAAGTGTTGGGAGAGTAAGTGGAATGTCCCGACACACAGGACTAGTGCCTCTAAGCTCAATCCAGCGATTTCCTAGTAATTCCTGTGGTAGACTGGTGATACATACTAAGTTCCGTTCGTGAGCAGGTAGCTGAACGCCTTGTCCAAAGGCATCTTACTTCTGAGAGTTGAGCTCAGCCTCAGTCCCTCACAGTTTCACACTGCCTGCAGAGTGTGTTTCGCAGGTCTTCACCAGAGACGTTTGCCAGAGGCTTCTGAGACGCAGGTTAACAATGCAGACCTGGGCGGTATCTTCAGGTGCAGTAGAGTGGTAATCTTGGAACCTCCTGACTCAGAATCCTGCTACCTTCTCACTGCCATAAGAACGTAGCTAGTTGAGAGCTGTCTCCTAGGCGTGCTTCCCTGTGAGACCAGAGGTGAGGGCAGAACCCTTCCGCCTCCTGCCTGACTGTAGACGTAGCTGCTAACATCCTTATGTTAGGTTCCGGGAGAGGTTGGGAAAAAAAAGCAGGGCCTGAACTCACGTGTATCTGAGTTGGATATAGCGATTACCAACGGCCTTCTTCAATCAGAGTGTGGCTAGGTTCCAACTCGCATGTGCGAGTGGGTAGCAAACGTCTGCCTCCCATGCATACACACTTCTGAGAGTTGAGCTTATGGCCTGTACCCCCACATCCTGCCTGCAGGTACCCTTCACTTCTAAAGGGCCTAGGCTCGCTGCGTGACGGAAGTGTTGGGAGAGTAAGTAGAATGTCCCGGCACACAAGACTAGGGCCTCCAAGCTCAATCCAGCGATTTCCTTGTAATTTCTTTGGTAGACTTGTGCTACATACTTAGTTCCATACGTGAGCAGGTGCTGAACGCATTGTCTAAAAGCATCTTTCTTCTGAGAGTTGAGCTCATCTAGTCCCTCACAGTTCCACACTGCCTGCAGAGTGACTTTCGCACGTCTTCAGCAGAGAAGTTTGCCAGAGGCTTCTGAGACTCAAGTTAAAATTACAGACCTGAAGGGTATCACCAGGTGCAGTAGAGTGGTGATCTTGGAACCTCCTGACTCAGAATCCTGCTACGTTCTCACTGCCATAAGAACGAAGCTAGTTGAGAGCTGTCGCCTAACGTGCTTCCCTGTGAGAGCTGAGGTCAGGGCAGAACCCTCCCGCCCCCTGCCTGACTGTAGACCTAGCTGCTAACATCCTTATGTTAGGTGCTGGAGGGGTTGGGAGAAAAGCAGGTGTAAAAGCATTGGGCCTGAACTCACGTGTATCTGAGTTGGATATAGTGATTACCTTCGGCCTTCTTCATTTTTTTTTTATTTTATTTTTATTTTTTTTTAATTTATTTTTTATTGGTGTTCAATTTACTAACATACAGAATAACACCCAGTGCCCCCTACGGCCTTCTTCAATCAGAGTGTAGCTAGGTTCCAACTCGCATGTGCGAGTGGGTAGCAGACATCTGCCTCCCATGCATACACACTTCTGAGAGTTGAGCTTATGGCCTGTACCCCCACATCCTGCCTGCAGGTACCCTTCACCTCTAAACGGCCTGGGCTCGCTGCGTGACGGAAGTGTTGGGAGAGTAAGTGGAATGTCCCGGAACACAAGACTAGTGCCTCCAAGATCAATCCAGCGATTTCCTTGTAATTCCTGGGGTAGACTGGTGCTACGTACTAATTCCATACATGAGCAGGTATCTGAACGCCTTGTCCAAAAGCATCTTTCTTCTGAGAGTTGGGCTCATCTAGTCCCTCACAGTTCCACACTGCCTGCAGAGTGACTTTCGCACGTCTTCAGCAGAGAAGTTTGCCAGAGTCTTCTGAGACTCAAGTTAAAATTGCAGACCTGGAGGGTATCTCCAGGTGCAGTAGAGTGGTGATCTTGGAACCTCCTGACTCAGAATCCTGCTACCTTCTCACTGCCATAAGAACGAAGCTAGTTGAGAGCTGTCTCCTAGGCGTGCTTCTCTGTGAGAGCTGAGGTCAGGGCAGAAACCTTCCGCCTCCTGCCTGACTGTAGACGTAGCTGCTAACATCCTTATGTTAGGTGCTGGAGGGGTTGGGAGAAAAGCAGGTGTAAAAGGATTGGGCCTGAACTCACTTGTATCTGAGTTGGATATAGTGAATACCTGCGGCCTTATTTTTTTTTATTTTATTTTTATTTTTTTTTAATTTATTTTTTATTGGTGTTCAATTTACTACCATACAGAATAACACCCAGTGCCCCCTACGGCCTTCTTCAATCAGAGTGTAGCTAGGTTCCAACTCGCATGTGCGAGTGGGTAGCAGACATCTGCCTCCCATGCATACACACTTCTGAGAGTTGAGCTTATGGCCTGTACCCCCACATCCTGCCTTCAGGTACCCTTCACTTCTAAAAGGCCTAGGCTCGGTGGGTGACGGAAGTGTTGGGAGAGTAAGTGGAATGTTGCGGAACACAAGACTAGTTCCTCCAAGCTCAATCCATCGATTTCCTTGTAATTCCTCTGGTAGACTGGTGATACATACTAAGTTCCATACGTGAGCATGTTGCTGAATGCCTTGTCCTAAAGCATCTTACTTGTGAGAGTTGAGCTCACCCTCAGTCCCACACAGTTCCACACTGCCTGCAGAGTGACTTTCGCACGTCCTCAGCAGAACGTTTGCCAGAGGCTTCTGAGTCTCAAGTTAAAATTGCAAACCTGGAGGGTATCTCCAGGTGCAGTAGAATGGTAATCTTGGAACCTCGTGACTCAGAATCCTGCTACCTTCTCACTGCCATAAGAATGAAGCTAGTGGAGAGCTATCTCCTAGCGTGCTTCCCTGTGAGAGCTGAGGTCAGGGCAGAACCCTCCCGCCTCCTGCCTGACTGTAGACGTAGCTGCTAATATCCTTATGTTAGGTGCTGGGAGAGGTTGGGAGAAAACAGTTGTAAAAGCATTGGGCCGGAACTCACGTGTATCTGAGTTGGATATAGCGATTACCTACGGCCTTCTTCAATCAGAGTGTAGCTAGGTTCCAACTCGCATGTGCGAGTGGGTAGCAGACATCTGCCTCCCATGCATACACACTTCTGAGAGTTGAGCTTATGGCCTGTACCCCCACATCCTGCCTGCAGGTACCCTTCACTTCTGAAAGGCATAGGCTCGCTGGGTGACGGAAGTGTTGGGAGAGTAAGTGGAATGTTGCGGAACACAAGACTAGTTCCTCCAAGCTCAATCCAGCGATTTCCTTGTAATTCCTCTGGTAGACTGGTGATACATGCTAAGTTCCATACGTGAGCAGGTAGCTGAACTCCTTGTCCAAAAGCATCTTACTTGTGAGAGTTGAGCTCACCCTCAGACCCACACAGTTCCACACTGCCTGCAGAGTGAGTTTCGCAAGTCTTCACCAGAGACGTTTGCCAGAGGCTTCTGAGACGCAAGTTAACAATGCCGACCTGGATGGTATCTCCAGGAGCAGTAGAGTGGTGATCTTGGAACCTCCTGACTCTGAATACTGCAACCTTCTCCCTGCCATAAGAATGAAGCTAGTTGAGAGTTGGCTTCTAAGCATGCTTCCATGTGAGAGCTGAAGGAAGGGCAGAACCCTCCCGCATCCTGCCTGACTGTAGATGTAGCTGCTAACATCATCATGTTTGTTGCTGGGAGTGGTTGTTAGAAAAGCATGTTGAATCGTTGGGCCTGAACTCACGTGTATCTGAGTTTAATACAGCGATTTCCAAAGACCTTCTGCAATCAGAGTGTAGCTAAGTTCCAACTCCCATTTCCGAGTGGGTAGCAGACATTTGCCTCCCATGCATACACACTTCTGAGAGTTGAGCTTATGGCCTGTACCCCCACATCCTGCCTGCAGGTACCCTTCACTTCTAAAAGACCTGGGCTCGCTGCGTGACGGAAGTGTTGGGAGAGTAAGTGGAATGTCCCGACGCACAAGACGGGTGCTTCCAAGCTCAATCCAGCGATTTCCTTGTAATTTCTTTGGTAGACTGGTGCTACATCCTAAGTTCCATACGTGAGCAGATAGCTGAACGCCTTGTCCAAAAGCATCTTACTTGTGAGTGTTGAGCTCACCCTCAGTCCCTCACAGTTCCACACTGCCTGCAGAGTGAGTTTGGCACGTCTTCCCCAAAGACGTTTTCCATTGGCTTCTGATACGCAAGTTAACAAGGCAGACCTGGGCGTTATCTCCAGGGGCAGGAGAATGGTAATCTTGGCTCCTCGGGACTCAGAAACTGCTACCTTCTCACTGCCTTAAGAATTCAGCTA
Source organism: Canis aureus (assembly GCF_053574225.1). Classification (NCBI taxonomy): domain Eukaryota; kingdom Metazoa; phylum Chordata; class Mammalia; order Carnivora; family Canidae; genus Canis; species Canis aureus. Next base: position 35,050,169 of record NC_135646.1, read on the forward strand.
CTTGAAAGCTGGCTTCTAGGCATGCTTCCCTGTGCGAGCTGAAATCAAGGCAGAGCCCTCCCGCATCCTGCCTTACTGTAGACATAGCAGCTAACATCCTTATGTTAGGTGCTGGGAGAGGTTGGGAGAAAAGCATGAGCAAGCTTTGAGACTGAACTGACGTTTATCTGAGTTGAATACAGCGATTTCCAACGCCCTACTATAATCAGAGTGCAGCTACGTTCCAACTTGCATGTCCGAGTGGGTAGCAGACATCTGCCTCCCATGCATACACACTTCTGAGAGTATAGCTTATGGCCTGTAACCCCACATCCTGCCTGCAGGTACCCTTCACTTTTAAAAGGCCTGGGCTCGCTGCCTGAGGGAAGTGTTGGGAGAGTAAGTGGAATGTTGCGGCATACAAGACTAGTGCCTCCAAGCTCAATCCAGCGATTCCTAGTAATTCCTGTGGTAGACTGGTGCTACATACTAAGTTCCGTTTGTGAGCAGGTAGCTGAACGCCTTGTCCAAAGGCATCTTACTTCTGAGAGTTGAGCACCCGCAGTCCCTCACAGTTCCACACTGCCTGCAGAGTAAGTTTCGCAGGTCTTCACCAGAGACATTTGACCGAGGCTTCTGAGACGCAGGTTAACAATGCAGACCTGGGCGGTATCTCCAGGTGCAATAGAGTGGTAATCTTGGAACTTCATAACCTAGAAGACTGCTACCTTCTCACTGCCATCAGAACGCAGCTGGTTGAGAGGTGGCTTCTAGGCATGCCTCCGTGTGAGAGCTGAGGTCAGTGCAGAACCCTCCCGCCTCCTGCCTGACTGTAGACGTAGCAGTTAACATCCTTATGTTAGGTGCTGGGAGAGGTTGGGAGAAAAGCATGTGTAAGCATTGGGCCTGAATTCACGGGTATCTGAGTTGAATATAGCGATTTCCAATGCCCTTCTTCAATCAGAGTGTAGCTAGGTTCCAACTCGAATGTGCGAGTGGGTAGCAGACATCTGCCTCCCATGCATACACACTTCTGAGAGTTGAGCTTATGGCCTGTACCCCCACATCCTGCCTGCAGGTACCCTTCACTTCTAAAAGGCCTAGGCTCGCTGGGTGACGGAAGTGTTGGGAGAGTAAGTGGAATGTTGCGGAACACAAGACTAGTTCCTCCAAGCTCAATCCAGCGATTTCCTTGTAATTCCTCTGGTAGACTGGTGATACATACTAAGTTCCATACTTGAGCAGGTAGCTGAATGCCTTGTCATAAAGCATCTTACTTGTGAGAGTTGAGCTCACCCTCAGTCCCACACAGTTCCACACTGCCTGCAGAGTGAGTTCGCAAGTCTTCACCAGAGACGTTTGCCAGAGGCTTCTGAGACGCAAGTTAACAATGCCGACCTGGATGATATCTCCAGGTGCAGTAGACTGGTAATCTTGGAACCTCCTGACGCAGAACACTGCAACCTTCTCCCTGCCATAAGAACGAAGCTAGTTGAGAGCTGGCTTCTAAGCATGCTTCCATGTGAGAGCTGAAGTAAGGGCAGAACCCTCCCGCATCCTGCCTGACTGTAGACGTAGCTGCTAACATCATCATGTTTGTTGCTGGGAGTGGTTGTTAGAAAAGCATGTTGAATCGTTGGGCCAGAACTCACGTGTATCTGAGTTTAATACAGCGATTTCCAAAGACCTTCTGCAATCAGAGTGTAGCTAAGTTCCAACTCCCATTTCCGAGTGGGTAGCAGACATTTGCCTCCAATGCATACACACTTCTGAGAGTTGAGCTTATGGCCTGTACCCCCACATCCTGCCTTCAGGTACCCTTCACTTCTAAAAGGCCTGGGCTCGCTGCGTGACGGAAGTGTTGGGAGAGTAAGTGGAATGTCCCGACACACAGGACTAGTGCCTCTAAGCTCAATCCAGCGATTTCCTAGTAATTCCTGTGGTAGACTGGTGATACATACTAAGTTCCGTTCGTGAGCAGGTAGCTGAACGCCTTGTCCAAAGGCATCTTACTTCTGAGAGTTGAGCTCAGCCTCAGTCCCTCACAGTTTCACACTGCCTGCAGAGTGTGTTTCGCAGGTCTTCACCAGAGACGTTTGCCAGAGGCTTCTGAGACGCAGGTTAACAATGCAGACCTGGGCGGTATCTTCAGGTGCAGTAGAGTGGTAATCTTGGAACCTCCTGACTCAGAATCCTGCTACCTTCTCACTGCCATAAGAACGTAGCTAGTTGAGAGCTGTCTCCTAGGCGTGCTTCCCTGTGAGACCAGAGGTGAGGGCAGAACCCTTCCGCCTCCTGCCTGACTGTAGACGTAGCTGCTAACATCCTTATGTTAGGTGCTGGGAGAGGTTGGGAGAAAAAGCAGGTGTAAGCATTGGGCCTGAACTCACGTGTATCTGAGTTGGATATAGCGATTACCAACGGCCTTCTTCAATCAGAGTGTGGCTAGGTTCCAACTCGCATGTGCGAGTGGGTAGCAAACGTCTGCCTCCCATGCATACACACTTCTGAGAGTTGAGCTTATGGCCTGTACCCCCATATCCTGCCTGCAGGTACCCTTCACTTCTAAAGGGCCTAGGCTCGCTGCGTGACGGAAGTGTTGGGAGAGTAAGTAGAATGTCCCGGCACACAAGACTAGGGCCTCCAAGCTCAATCCAGCGATTTCCTTGTAATTTCTTTGGTAGACTTGGGCTACATACTTAGTTCCATACGTGAGCAGGTGCTGAACGCATTGTCTAAAAGCATCTTTCTTCTGAGAGTTGAGCTCATCTAGTCCCTCACAGTTCCACACTGCCTGCAGAGTGACTTTCGCACGTCTTCAGCAGAGAAGTTTGCCAGAGGCTTCTGAGACTCAAGTTAAAATTGCAGACCTGGAGCGTATCTCCAAGTGCAGTAGAGTGTTGATCTTGGAACCTCCTGACTCAGAATCCTGCTACGTTCTCACTGCCATAAGAACGAAGCTAGTTGAGAGCTGTCGCCTAACGTGCTTCCCTTTGAGAGCTGAGGTCAGGGCAGAACCCTCCCGCCCCCTGCCTGACTGTAGACGTAGCTGCTAACATCCTTATGTTAGGTGCTGGAGGGGTTGGGAGAAAAGCAGGTGTAAAAGCATTGGGCCTGAACTCACGTGTATCTGAGTTGGATATAGTGATTACCTTCGGCCTTCTTCATTTTTTTTTATTTTATTTTTATTTTTTTTTAATTTATTTTTTATTGGTGTTCAATTTACTAACATACAGAATAACACCCAGTGCCCCCTACGGCCTTCTTCAATCAGAGTGTAGCTAGGTTCCAACTCGCATGTGCGAGTGGGTAGCAGACATCTGCCTCCCATGCATACACACTTCTGAGAGTTGAGCTTATGGCCTGTACCCCCACATCCTGCCTGCAGGTACCCTTCACTTCTAAAAGGCCTAGGCTCGCTGGGTGACGGAAGTGTTGGGAGAGTAAGTGGAATGTTGTGGTACACAAGACTAGTTCCTCCAAGCTCAATCCAGCGATTTCCTTGTAATTCCTCTGATAGACTGGTGATACATACTAAGTTCCATACTTGAGCAGGTAGCTGAATGCCTTGTCATAAAGCATCTTACTTGTGAGAGTTGAGCTCACCCTCAGTCCCACACAGTTCCACACTGCCTGCAGAGTGAGTTTCGCAAGTCTTCACCAGAGACGTTTGCCAGAGGCTTCTGAGACGCAAGTTAACAATGCCGACCTGGATGATATCTCCAGGTGCAGTAGACTGGTAATCTTGGAACCTCCTGACGCAGAATACTGCAACCTTCTCCCTGCCATAAGAACGAAGCTAGTTGAGAGCTGGCTTCTAAGCATGCTTCCATGTGAGAGCTGAAGTAAGGGCAGAACCCTCCCGCATCCTGCCTGACTGTAGACGTAGCTGCTAACATCATCATGTTTGTTGCTGGGAGTGGTTGTTAGAAAAGCATGTTGAATCGTTGGGCTAGAACTCACGTGTATCTGAGTTTAATACAGCGATTTCCAAAGACCTTCTGCAATCAGAGTGTAGCTAAGTTCCAACTCCCATTTCCGAGTGGGTAGCAGACATTTGCCTCCAATGCATACACACTTCTGAGAGTTGAGCTTATGGCCTGTACCCCCACATCCTACCTTCAGGTACCCTTCACTTCTAAAAGGCCTGGGCTCGCTGCGTGACGGAAGTGTTGGGAGAGTAAGTGGAATGTCCCGACACACAGGACTAGTGCCTCTAAGCTAAATCCAGCGATTTCCTAGTAATTCCTGTGGTAGACTGGTGATACATACTAAGTTCCGTTCGTGAGCAGGTAGCTGAACGCCTTGTCCAAAGGCATCTTACTTCTGAGAGTTGAGCTCAGCCTCAGTCCCTCACAGTTTCACACTGCCTGCAGAGTGTGTTTCGCAGGTCTTCACCAGAGACGTTTGCCAGAGGCTTCTGAGACGCAGGTTAACAATGCAGACCTGGGCGGTATCTTCAGGTGCAGTAGAGTGGTAATCTTGGAACCTCCTGACTCAGAATCCTGCTACCTTCTCACTGCCATAAGAACGTAGCTAGTTGAGAGCTGTCTCCTAGGCGTGCTTCCCTGTGAGACCAGAGGTGAGGGCAGAACCCTTCCGCCTCCTGCCTGACTGTAGACGTAGCTGCTAACATCCTTATGTTAGGTTCCGGGAGAGGTTGGTAGAAAAAGCAGGTGTAAGCATTGGGCCTGAACTCACGTGTATCTGAGTTGGATATAGCGATTACCAACGGCCTTCTTCAATCAGAGTGTGGCTAGGTTCCAACTCGCATGTGCGAGTGGGTAGCAAACGTCTGCCTCCCATGCATACACACTTCTGAGAGTTGAGCTTATGGCCTGTACCCCCATATCCTGCCTGCAGGTACCCTTCACTTCTAAAGGGCCTAGGCTCGCTGCGTGACGGAAGTGTTGGGAGAGTAAGTAGAATGTCCCGGCACACAAGACTAGGGCCTCCAAGCTGAATCCAGCGATTTCCTTGTAATTTCTTTGGTAGACTTGGGCTACATACTTAGTTCCATACGTGAGCAGGTGCTGAACGCATTGTCTAAAAGCATCTTTCTTCTGAGAGTTGAGCTCATCTAGTCCCTCACAGTTCCACACTGCCTGCAGAGTGACTTTCGCACGTCTTCAGCAGAGAAGTTTGCCAGAGGCTTCTGAGACTCAAGTTAAAATTGCAGACCTGGAGCGTATCTCCAAGTGCAGTAGAGTGTTGATCTTGGAACCTCCTGACTCAGAATCCTGCTACGTTCTCACTGCCATAAGAACGAAGCTAGTTGAGAGCTGTCGCCTAACGTGCTTCCCTTTGAGAGCTGAGGTCAGGGCAGAACCCTCCCGCCCCCTGCCTGACTGTAGACGTAGCTGCTAACATCCTTATGTTAGGTGCTGGAGGGGTTGGGAGAAAAGCAGGTGTAAAAGCATTGGTCCTGAACTCACGTGTATCTGAGTTGGATATAGTGATTACCTTCGGCCTTCTTCATTTTTTTTTATTTTATTTTTATTTTTTTTTTAATTTATTTTTTATTGGTGTTCAATTTACTAACATACAGAATAACACCCAGTGCCCCCTACGGCCTTCTTCAATCAGAGTGTAGCTAGGTTCCAACTCGCATGTGCGAGTGGGTAGCAGACATCTGCCTCCCATGCATACACACTTCTGAGAGTTGAGCTTATGGCCTGTACCCCCACATCCTGCCTGCAGGTACCCTTCACTTCTAAAAGGCCTAGGCTCGCTGGGTGACGGAAGTGTTGGGAGAGTAAGTGGAATGTTGCGGAACACAAGACTAGTTCCTCCAAGCTCAATCCAGCGATTTCCTTGTAATTCCTCTGGTAGACTGGTGATACATGCTAAGTTCCATACGTGAGCAGGTAGCTGAACTCCTTGTCCAAAAGCATCTTACTTGTGAGAGTTGAGCTCACCCTCAGTCCCACACAGTTCCACACTGCCTGCAGAGTGAGTTTCGCAAGTCTTCACCAGAGACGTTTGCCAGAGGCTTCTGAGACGCAAGTTAACAATGCCGACCTGGATGGTATCTCCAGGAGCAGTAGAGTGGTGATCTTGGAACCTCCTGACTCAGAATCCTGCTACGTTCTCACTGCCATAAGAACGAAGCTAGTTGAGAGCTGTCGCCTAACGTGCTTCCCTTTGAGAGCTGAGGTCAGGGCAGAACCCTCCCGCCCCCTACCTGACTGTAGACGTAGCTGCTAACATCATCATCATGTTTGTTGCTGGGAGTGGTTGTTAGAAAAGCATGTTGAATCGTTGGGCTAGAAATCACGTGTATCTGAGTTTAATACAGCGATTTCCAAAGACCTTCTTCAATCAGAGTGTAATTACGTTCCAACTCCCATTTCCGAGTGGGTAGCTGACATTTGCCTCCAATGCATACACATTTCTGAGAGTTGAGCTTCTGGCCTGTACCCCCACATCCTGCCTTCAGGTACCCTTCACTTCTAAAAGGCCTGGGCTCGCTGCGTGACGGAAGTGTTGGGAGAGTAAGTGGAATGTCCCGACACACAGGACTAGTGCCTCTAAGCTAAATCCAGCGATTTCCTAGTAATTTCTGTGGTAGACTGGTGATACATACTAAGTTCCGTTCGTGAGCAGGTAGCTGAACGCCTTGTCCAAAAGCATCTTACTTATGAGTGTTGAGCTCACCCTCAGTCCCTCAGAGTTCCACACTGCCTGCAGAGTGAGTTTGGCACGTCTTCCCCAGAGACTTTTTCCAGTGGCTTCTGAGACGCAAGTTAACAAGGCAGACCTGGGCGTTATCTCCAGGTGCAGGAGAATGGTAATCTTGGCTCCTCGGGACTCAGAAACTGCTACCTTCTCACTGCCTTAAGAATTCAGCGACTTGAAAGCTGGCTTCTAGGCATGCTTCACTGTGCGAGCTGAAATCAAGGCAGAACCCTCCCGCATCCTGCCTGACTGTAGACATAGCAGCTAACATCCTTATGTTAGGTGCTGGGAGAGGTTGGGAGAAAAGCATGTGCAAGCTTTGAGAGTGAACTGACGTTTATCTGAGTTGAATACAGCGATTTCCAACGCCCTACTATAATCAGAGTGCAGCTACATTCCAACTTGCATGTCCGAGTGGGTAGCAGACATCTGCCTCCCATGCATACACACTTCTGAGAGTATAGCTTATGGCCTGTAACCCCACATCCAGCCTGCAGGTACCCTTCACTTCTAAAAGGCCTGGGCTCGCTGCCTGAGGGAAGTGTTGGGAGAGTAAGTGGAATGCTGCGGCATACAAGACTAGTGCCTCCAAGCTCAATCCAGCAATTCCTAGTAATTCCTGTGGTACACTGGTGCTACATACTAAGTTCCGTTCGTGAGCAGGTAGCTGAACGCCTTGTCCAAAGGCATCTTACTTCTGAGAGTTGAGCTCAGCCTCAGTCCCTCACAGTTTCACACTGCCTGCAGAGTGTGTTTCGCAGGTCTTCACCAGAGACGTTTGACCGAGGCTTCTGAGACGCAGGTTAACAATGCAGACCTGGGCGGTATCTTCAGGTGCAGTAGAGTGGTAATCTTGGAACCTCCTGACTCAGAATCCTGCTACCTTCTCACTGCCATAAGAACGTAGCTAGTTGAGAGCTGTCTCCTAGGCGTGCTTCCCTGTGAGACCAGAGGTGAGGGCAGAACCCTTCCGCCTCCTGCCTGACTGTAGACGTAGCTGCTAACATCCTTATGTTAGGTGCTGGGAGAGGTTGGGAGAAAAAGCAGGTGTAAGCATTGGGCCTGAACTCACGTGTATCTGAGTTGGATATAGCGATTACCAACGGCCTTCTTCAATCAGAGTGTAGCTAGGTTCCAACTCGCATGTGCGAGTGGGTAGCAAACGTCTGCCTCCCATGCATACACACTTCTGAGAGTTGAGCTTATGGCCTGTACCCCCACATCCTGCCTGCAAGTACCCTTCACTTCTAAAGGGCCTAGGCTCGCTGCGTGACGGAAGTGTTGGGAGAGTAAGTAGAATGTCCCGGCACACAAGACTAGGGCCTCCAAGCTCAATCCAGCGATTTCCTTGTAATTTCTTTGGTAGACTTGGGCTACATAGTTCCATACGTGAGCAGGTGCTGAACGCATTGTCTAAAAGCATCTTTCTTCTGAGAGTTGAGCTCATCTAGTCCCTCACAGTTCCACACTGCCTGCAGAGTGAGTTTCGCACGTCTTCAGCAGAGAAGTTTGCCAGAGGCTTCTGAGACTCAAGTTAAAATTGCAGACCTGGAGGGTATCTCCAGGTGCAGTAGAGTGGTGATCTTGGAACCTCCTGACTCAGAATCCTGCTACTTTCTCACTGCCATAAGAACGAAGCTAGTTGAGAGCTGTCGCCTAACGTGCTTCCCTTTGAGAGCTGAGGTCAGGGCAGAACCCTCCCGCCCCCTGCCTGACTGTAGACGTAGCTGCTAACATCCTTATGTTAGGTGCTGGAGGGGTTGGGAGAAAAGCAGGTGTAAAAGCATTGGGCCTGAACTCACGTGTATCTGAGTTGGATATAGTGATTACCTTCGGCCTTCTTCATTTTTTTTATTTTATTTTTATTTTTTTTTAATTTATTTTTTATTGGTGTTCAATTTACTAACATACAGAATAACACCCAGTGCCCCCTAAGGCCTTCTTCAATCAGAGTGTAGCTAGGTTCCAACTCGCATGTGCGAGTGGGTAGCAGACATCTGCCTCCCATGCATACACACTTCTGAGAGTTGAGCTTATGGCCTGTACCCCCACATCCTGCCTGCAGGTACCCTTCACTTCTAAAAGGCCTAGGATCGCTGGGTGACGGAAGTGTTGGGAGAGTAAGTGGAATGTCCAGGCACACAAGACTAGTTCCTCCCAGCTCAATCCAGCGATTTCCTTGTAATTCCTGTGGTAGACGTGCTACATACTAAGTTCCATACGTGAGCAGGTAGCTGAAAATCTTGTCCAAAAGCATCTTACTTCTGAGAGTTGAGCTCATCTAGTCCCTCACAGTTCCACACTGCCTGCAGAGTGACTTTCACACGTCCTCAGAAGAACGTTTGCCAGAGGCTTCTGAGACTCAAGTTAAAATTGCAAACCTGGAGGGTATCTCCAGGTGCAGTAGAATGGTAATCTTGGAACCGCGTGACTCAGAATCCTGCTACCTTCTCACTTCCATAAGAACGTAGCTAGTTGAGAGCTGTCTCCTAGGCGTGCTTCCCTGTGAGACCAGAGGTGAGGGCAGAACCTTCCGCCTCCTGCCTGACTGTAGACGTAGCTGCTAACATCCTTATGTTAGGTGCTGGGAGAGGTTGGGAGAAAAAGCAGGTGTAAGCATTGGGCCTGAACTCACGTGTATCTGAGTTGGATATAGCGATTACCAATGGCCTTCTTCAATCAGAGTGTAGCTAGGTTCCAACTCGCATGTGCGAGTGGGTAGCAAACGTCTGCCTCCCATGCATACACACTACTGAGGGTTGAGCTTATGGCCTGTACCCCCACATCCTGCCTGCAGGTACCCTTCACTTCTAAAGGGCCTAGGCTCGCTGCATGACGGAAGTGTTGGGAGAGTAAGTGGAATGTCCCGGCACACAAGACTAGTTCTTCCAAGCTCAATCCAGCGATTTCCTTGTAATTTCTTTGGTAGACTTGTGCTACATACTAAGTTCCATACATGAGCAGGTAGCTGAACGCCTTGTCCAAAAGCATCTTACTTCTAATAGTTGAGCTCACCCTCAGTCCCACACAGTTCCACACTGCCTGCAGAGTGACTTTCGAACGTCTTCAGCAGAGAAGTTTGCCAGTGGCTTCTGAGACGCAAGTTAAAATTGCAGACCTGGAACGTATCTCCAGGTGCCGGAGAGTGGTAATCTTGGAAACTCCTGACTCAGAATACTGCTACCTTCTCACTGCCATAATAACGCAGCCAGTTGAGAGCTGTCTTCTAGGAATGCTTCCCTGTGAGAGCTGAAGTCTGCACAGAACCCTCCCGCATCCTGCCTGACTGTAGACATAGCTGCTAACATCCTCATGTTAGTTGCTGGGAGAGGTTGGGAGAAAGGCATGTGGAATTGTTCGGCCTGAACTCACGTGTATCTGAGTTGGATATAGCGATTACCAACGGTCTTCATCAATCAGAGTGTAGCTAGTTTCCAACTCGCATTTGGGTAGCAGTGGGTAGCAGACATCTGCCTCCCATGCATACACACTTCTGAGAGTTGAGCTTATGACCGGTACCCCCACATCCTGCCTCCAGGTACCCTTCACTTCTAAAAGGCCTAGGCTCGCTGCATGCCGGAAGTGTTGGGAGAGGTAATTGGAATCTCCCGGCACACAAGACTAGTGCCTCCAAGCTCAATCCAGCGATTTCATAGTAATTCCTGTGATAGACTGGTGCTACAAAACAAAACAAAAAAAATAAAAAGACTGGTGCTACATAATAAGTTCCATACGTGAGAAGGTAGGTGACGCCTTGTCCAAAAGCATCTTACTTTTGTACATGAAGTGACAACCGTTGAAAATCATTGGAATGTAGGAAAAGCATTCCTAATAGTGAAATACATCCCATTTGAAGCATCCATTCAAAAACTGGAAAGAACTCAAATACAAAAGCTAACCTTACTCATATAGGAGCTAGAGAAAACACAGCAGATAGATCCTACACCCAACAGAAGAAGAGAGTTAATTAAAATTAGAGCAGAACTCAAGGAAATCGAGACCTGACAAAATGTGGAACAGATCAACTGAACCGGGTTTGGTTCTTTGAAAGAATTAATAAGATACCTAAAGCATTAGCCAGCCTTATTAAAAAGAATAGAGAGAAGACTGAAATTAATAAAATCATTAATGAGAAAGGAGAGATCACTACCAACACCAAGGAAATACAAACGATTTTAAAAACATATTATGAACAGCAATATGCCAATAAATTAGGCAATCTAGAAGAAAAGGACGCTTTCCTGGAAAGCCAGAAACTACCAAAACTGGAACAGGAAGAAATAGAAAACCTGAGCAGACCAATAACGAGGGAGGAAATTGAAGCAGTCATCGAAACCTCCCAAGACACAAAAGTCCAGGGTCAGATGGCTTCCACTGGGAATTCTATCAAACGTTTAAAGAAGAATCTATACCTATACTACTAAAGCTATTTGGAAAGATAGAAAGAGATGGAGTACTTCCAAATTCGTTCTATGAGGCCAGCCTCACCTTAATTCCAAAACCAGACAAAGACCCCACCAAAAAGGAGGATTACAGACCAATATCCCTGATGAACAGGGATGCAAAAATTCTCAACAAGATACTAGCCAATAGGATCCAACAGTTCATTAAGAAAATTATTCATCTTGACCAAGTAGGATTTATCCCCGGAACACAAGGCTGGTTCAACACTTGTCAAACAATCAATGTGATTCATCGTATCAGGAAGAGAAAAACCAAGAACCATATGATCCTCTCATTAGATGCAGAGAAAGCATTTGACAAAATAGAGCATCCATTGCTGATCAAAACACTTCAGAGCGTAAGGATAGAGGAAACATTCTTTGACATCATAAAGGCCATCTATGAAAAACCCACAGCAAATATCATTCACAATGTGGAACCACTGGGAGCTTTTCCCTTAAGATCAGGAACAAGACAGGGATGTCCACTCTCACCACTGCTATTCAACATAGTCTGGAAGTCCTAGCCTCAGCAATCAGACAACAAAAAGAAATAAAGCTATTCAAATTGGCAAAGAAGAAGTCAAACTCTCCCTCTTCGCTGATGACATGATACTCTATCGAGAAAACCCAAAACCCTCGCCCCCAAGATTGCTAGAACTCATACAGCAATTTGGTAGCGTGGTAGGATACAAAATCAATGCCCAGAAATCAATGGCATTTATTTTTTTTTTTTAATTTTATTTATTTATGATAGTCACACACACACAGAGAGAGAGAGAGGCAGAGACACAGGCAGAGGGAGAAGCAGGCTCCATGCACTGGGAGCCCGATGTGGGATTCGATCCCGGGTCTCCAGGATCGCGCCCTGGGCCAAAGGCAGGCGCTAAACCGCTGCGCCACCCAGGGATCCCATCAATGGCATTTCTATACACTAACAATGAGACAGAAGAAATAGAAATTGAGGAGTCAATCTCATTTACAATTGCACCCAAAAGCATAAGATACCTAGGAATAAACCTAACCAAGGAGGTAAGGAACTCAACCATAAACACTATAGAACGATTCTGAAAGAAATTGAGGAAGACACAAAGAGATGGAAAAATATTCCATGCTCATGGATTGGCAGAATTAATATTGTGAAAAAGTCAATGTTACCCAGGGCAATGTACACGTTTAATGCAATCCCTATCAAAATACCATGGACTTTCTTCAGAGAGTTAGAACAAACTATTTTAATATTGGTGTGGAATCAGGAAAGACCCCGAATAGCCAGGGGAATTTTAAAAAGAAAACCATATCTGGAGGCATCACAATGCCATATTTCAGGTTGTGCTACAAAGCTGTGGTCATCAGGACAGTGTGGTCTGTCACAAAAACAGACTCATAGATCAATGGAACAGAATAGAGAACCCAGAAGTGAACCCTCAACTTATGGTCAACTGATATTCGATAAAGTAGGAAAGACTATCCATTGGAAGAAAGTCTCTCCAATATATGGTGCAGGGAAAATGGACATTCACAGTCAGAAGAATGAAACTAGACCACTCTCTTTCACCATACACAAAGATAAACTCAAAATGGATGAAAGACGTAAATGTGAGACAAGAGTCCATCAAAATCCTAGAGGAGAGCACAGGCAACACCCTTTTTGAACTCGGCCACAGTAACTTCTTTAAGATAAATCCATGAAGGCAAATGAAACAAAAGGAAAAATGAACTATTGGGACTTCATCAAGGTAAGAAGCTTTTTCACAGCAAAGGATACAGTCAACATAACTAAAAGACAACCTAAGAATGGGAGAAGGTATATGCAAAAGACGTATCAGATAAAGGGCTAGTTTCCAAGATCTATAAAGAACGTTTTAAACTCAAAACCAAGGAAACAAACAATCCAATCATGAAATGGGCAAAAGACATGAATAGAAATCTCACAGAGGAAGACATTGACATTGCCAACATGCACATGAAAACATGCTCTGCATCACTAGTAATCAGGGAAATACAAATCAAAACCACAATGAGATACCACCTCACACCGTGAGCATGGGGGAAATTAACAAGGTAGGAAACCACAAATGTTGGAGAGGTTGCTGAGAAAAGGGAACCCTCTTACACTGTTGGTGGGAATGTGATCTGGTGAAGCCACTCTGGCAAACTGAGTGGATGTTCCTCAAAGAGTTAAAAATTTACTTGCCCGATGACCCAGCAATTACACCTTTGGAGATTTACCCCAAAGATTCAGATTCAAGGAAACGCCGGGACTCCTGCACCCTGATGTTTATAGCAGAATGTCCACAATAGCCAAACTGTGGAAGGAGCTTTGGTGTCTATTGAAAGATGAATGTGTAAAGAAGATGTGGTTTATGTATAAAATGGAATATTATTTAAGCATTAGAAACGACAAATACGCACCATTTGCTTCAACGTGGATGAAACTGGAGGGTATTATGCTGAGTGAAGTAAGTCAATTGGAGAAGGACAAACAGTGTATGTTCTCATTCATTTGGAGAATATAAATAATAGTGAAAGGGAATATAAGGGAATGGAGAGGAATGTAAGGGATATATCAGAATAGGAGACAGAAAATAAAGACTCCTAACTCTGGGAAATGAACTAGGGGTGGTGGAAGGGGAGGTGTGCGGGGGTTGGGGGTGATTGGTTGACGGGCACTGAGGGGGGCACTTGACGGGATGAGCATTGAGTTTTATTCTGTATATTGGTAAATTGAACACAAATAAAAAATTAATTTAATAAAAAAAAGATTCATGGAAACTAATGAGAATGAAGATACAACCGTTCAAAATCTTTGGGATGCAGCACAAGCAGTCCTAAGGGGGAAATACATCGCAATAGAAGCCTCCATTCAAAAACTGTAAAGAGGGATCCCTGGGTGGCGCATCAAAAACCATCAAAAACGCATCAAAAACCATCAAAAACCTCCAAAGCACAAGAGTCCAGGGCCAGATGGCTTCCCAGGGGAATTTTATCAAACGTTTAAAGAAGAAACCATACCTATTCTCCTAAAGCTGTTTGGAAAGATAGAAAGAGATGGAGTACTTCCAAATTCGTTCTATGAGGCCAGCATCACCTTAATTCCAAAACCAGACAAAGACCCCACCAAAAAGGAGAATTACAGACCAATATCCCTGATGAACATGGATGCAAAAATTCTCAACAAGATACTGGCCAATAGGATCCAACAGTACATTAAGAAAATTATTCACCATGATCAAGTAGGATTTATCCCTGAGGAAGACACAAAGAGATGGAAAAATATTCCATGCTCATGGATTGACAGAATTAATATTGTGAAAATGTCAATGTTACCCAGGGCAATGTACACATTTAATGGAATCCCTATCAAATATTATGGACTTTCTTCGGAGAGTTAGAACAAATTATTTTAAGATTTGTGTGGAATCAGGGATCCCTGGGTGGCGCAGCGGGGGATCCCTGGGTGGTGCAGCGGTTTGGCGCCTGCCTTTGGCACAGGGCGCGATCCTGGAGACCCGGGATCGAATCCCACGTCGGGCTCCCGGTGCAAGTAGCCTGCTTCTCCCTCTGCCTGTGTCTCTGCCTCTCTCTCTGTGACTATTCTAAAAAAAAATTAAAAAAAAGTAGTTAAAAATAGAGCTACCCTACGATTCCAACATTACACATCTAGGTATTTACCCCAAGGATACAAAAGTAGTTGAGTAGATTCGAAGAGGAACACGCAGCCCAGTGTGGGTAGCAGCGTTATCAACAACAACGAAACTGTGTATAGAGCCCAGATGTCCATCAACTGATGAATGGGCAGAGACGATGTGGTAAATATACACACTGCGATATCACTCGGTCATCAGAAGGGATGAAAGGAAGCCATTTACAATAACGTGGGAGAAGTGGAAGGGACTTATGCTAAATGAACTCAGTCAGTCAGAGAAAGACAGATACCAAATACCATACAATTGCATTCACATGTGAATTTTAAGAAACCAAACAAACTGGTAAAGGGGCAGAGGGGGGGATGAAAGAAGCAAACAAAAAAACACACTCTTAACCACAGAGAATAAACTAATAAATAACAGGGAAGGTGCGGGGGATGGGGAATCAGAGGATGGGGATTGTGGAGGTCACTTCTGACCAGTACCAGGCGTTGTATTCAGGGGTTGAATGACTATGTGGTAAACCTGAAACTATATCATACTATGTTTACAAACAGGACTTCAAGTATAACTTTAAAATAATAATTGGTAGTATAGAGGAAACATGGGCACACAAGAGATAAAATCAGAAAGGAAACTGAAAATCCTAAGAGTCTTTAGAGCCACAAATTTCCTCCTTAGCTCAGCTCAGGAGAAGCCTGCCATGCCTATTCTCACCCCAGCAGAAGCCTGGATTTTGATTCTCTGTGGAGGCCGCTGACTTGGTGGAGTCAGGCTATCTTTGATCCCAAAACCTAAATAGAGTGCAGAAAACTAAACTGCCCAAGATGCTAGGAGTCCCAGTGCAGGCATATGCTAAGACCCAAACTCTAACCATACACAGACATAAGCCTAACCCTCCACTTAAGCCTAATGTTAACCTAACCCTTAAACAAGTACTATCACTAATCAAAAACCAAACACAAACCCCAAGACCAGAACACATTCACTGAACCTTCCTGCCAACCCTCACCCTAACTCCTAAACCTATTCTAAACCCTTAATCCTGACCCTTACCTTAAATCTAACCCTAAGCCTAACCTCTAACCCTAACCTTATCTTAATGTACTCAAATCCTATTCCTAACCTTAACCTGTACCCTAACCCTAACCCTCTAATACTAATCCTATTTCATACCCAAAAGTGTACTCTAACCTGTACCCTAAAACTAATCCCTAACCCACTGCCTAAGCCTCTCTTACCCTTTTCAAAACCGTACCCTGACCCTGACCTGACCCTAACCCTAACCCCTAACCAAACACTAACCCTAACCCTAGCCCTAACCCTATCCTAAACCTAACCCTCGCCCTAACCCTAAACCTAGCCCTAACTTTTACTCTAACCCCTAATCCTAACCACTCACACCCTAACCCCTAACCCTAACTGCAAACCTAGCCCAACCCTAACTCTAACCATAACCCAAACCCCAACTCCTAACCTCCTGCCCTAATCCCTAAAGTCTAAACCCTAACTCTAACTCCTGTCCCTAACCCAAACCCCCATCCTAACTCCTAACCACTGACCCTTACCCTTATCCCTCACCCTAACCTCTAATCTGTAACCATAAGCATAATCACTAACACCTAACATCTAACCTAAGCCTAACCACCAAATGCGTCCCCTCCCCTGTCCCTACCATTTATTCTACCCATTCACTTACCCTATGGTTCTAAGGAGTCCCTTCTGACTTGGACGTGGCCCCCAATGGCGCCTCCAGAGTCCTCCAGGGGGTCCTGAGGAAGCCGGGCTCCTGTGAGTGCGCACGTGGCCCCACGTGTTCCAGAGTCATAGTCAGCAGGTCCTGAGTATGCCGGGTCTCCTGTCACCGTGGGTATGCCTCACATCCTCTGGAAGCCTCACAGCAGGTTCTCAGGAAGCCGGGGGCTCCTGTCAGCCTGGACATGGCCCCACGTCCCCCAGAAAACTCACCGCGCATCCTGAGGAGGCTGTGGGTTCCTGTCAGCCTAGACGCAGCCCCATGTGTCCCAACGCCAAAGTGCAGGTCCTGAGGAGGACGCGGGTCCTCTCAGTCTTGATGTGGCCCACATTTTCCTCAGCCTCACCATAAGAACTGAGGAGGCTGGGGGCTCCTGCCAGCATGGACCTGGCCCCAAATTATCCCAATCCTTCACAGTGCATCCTGAGGAGGCCGGAGACTCCTGTCAGTGTGGATTCGGCATCCACATCTTTCTTAGGCCTCACCACAGGCTCTGACAAGGTTGGGGTCTTCTGTCTGCATGGACATATCCCCATATTTCCCGAAGTCTACACTGGGTGTCCTGAGGACATCAGTGTCCGGTTGTGTGGACGTGGCCCCACGTCCTCCCGAAGCATCACCGCTGGTTCTGAGGTGGCCGTGACTCCGGTCTCTGTGGTTGCGGTCCCCAGCTTCCAGAAGACTCAACTTATGTCCTGAGGGGCACTTTAGCTCCTGCCAGAGTGGACGCCGTGCCACATTTTTCAGAAGCCTCCCCACGTGTCCTGAGGCAGCCCATGGGCTCCTGTCAGGGTGGGTGCGGGCCCACAATTTCCTGAAGCCTCCCCGCAGGTCCCGAAGTGGCCCAGGGGCTCCTGTCAGGGTGAATGTGGACCCACATCTTCCTGAACCCTCACCGTGTGTTCTGAGGAGACCGGGACTCCTGTCAGTGTGAACGCTGCCCAATATCCCACTGAAGACTCCCTACAGGTTCTGAGGAGCCTGCAGCTCATCAGCGTGGATGTAACCCCACGTCTTCCTCAGGCCTCCCCAGCACAGGCTGGTTCCTGTTAGTGCAGGCAGAAGAGACCTACTGCGCATGCGTACCTCCTGGGCAGTGCCTGGGCTCGGGTGCCGCCTGTGGGATGCTCAGACGCTGCAGGATGCTGTGCAGGAAGCAGCATGCCCTTCCTGGGGCCCACCTCTGCCTCCTTCCAGGCTCCAGCTGTTAGCTTTGGAACTGTCTGACTGAAAAGGAGCCCAACACCCGGTTTCCTCAAAAATGCTTAAGGAGAAGGAATTGTAGCCCAAAGGACGCGAAATGAAATGTGGACCAGACTTTTACCACGTCCTGTAAAACTCACTCAACCCTCTTCCACTGTGGGCGGGAGCACGGGCTAGTGCAGCCGCCTTGGAAACAGTGTGGAGGCTCCCCAGGAAGTTACAAATAGAGTCGCCCTGCGACCAGCAGGTGTACGGCCTGGAGCTCACTCCGAGGATACAGATGCAGTGAGACATGGGACAACTGCACCCAATGTCCACAGCAGCCGGGTCCACAGTAGCCACACTGTGGGAGGACCCTCAGTGCCCTGTGGCAGATGATGGATAAAGAAGATGGGAGATAGATGATGGTCATAGAGAGGGGAATGATACTCAGCTATCAAAGAGAAGGAAATCTTGCCATTTGCAATGACGTGGAAAGAACTAGAGGGATCATCTTAAGTGAAATAGGTCAGTTGGAAAAGAGAATGACCATGTGGTGTCATTCATAGGTGGAATTAAAGAAGCAAAGCAGATGAACATCTGTGAAGGGAAGGAAAAACAAATAAGATGAAAACAGATGCAGGGAATACAGACTTATATAGAGGAAACAAACTGAGTGTCGCTGCAGGGGAGGGGATGGGGGAGGGGATAACAGGACCAGCATGATCGAGGGCACGTGATGTCACGAGCACTGCGGTTATCTCCAACTGGTGAATCCCTGAATTCTTCCTCTGAAAGTATAATACACTATACGTTAATTAATTGGGTTTAAATTAAATTAAGTTAAAAAATCAGTTGTATCAGAGCACGTTTCCTTCTGGACTCTCTGTTCTACTCCTTCGGCTTATGCTGGGAACAACCCTCGTGGGTCTGGTTTAAGTAGGCGTCAGACCTCGTCTATGGACCAGCCCAGGGCTAGAACTCACGACCCCTACATCAGGACTGGAGGTGAGGTCACGAGTCGGATGCTTAACAGACGGAGCCAGGCGGGGTCCCGAGGACAACACTGCTTTATCCTTTGTCTCTGTGACATCGTTTGAAATAGGAAAGTGCTGCGTCCCACTCTGTCCTGCTTCTCCAATACTGATTTGCTGTCCCGGGTCATTTGTGGGGGCGGATGGATGTTATGGTTTTTTTTTTTTTCCTATTTATAGGATCTGCAACCATGACTTGACAGGAATGACATTGAAATTGAGGGTGGCTTCAGGAACTGCAGACATTTTCACAAGATGAGGCTCCAAACCATGAGCCCAGGATGGCCTCCCAGAACCTGGTATGGCTCAGTGCACAAGTCTTGTGCTCCTTTGGTTCAGTCTCATTTTTTATTCTCTGTGATGCTCCTGAGAAGTAAGTCACGTCCGTCATTTCCTTCCTGAGTGCTCATTGTCAGGACACAGCAAGCCCCACAATAGAATAAAAACTGAGCCGAGGCTAAGGGCAGGAAGCCCCTATTAGAACAGATCTCAATGCACTTGAAGGCCCCATATCAAAATGTAAACAGAACTTGAGGAATTGCTCCAGCCCTTCGGGAGTACCCTGAGACAAGCCCTTAAAACTAAGCTAAAACCCACCTCCGGGTCCAAGTCCCTGCTCCGCTCTGTCGGGTATACTTGGAAACAAACTCAAGCTTGTAAATAAACCCTCGTGTGTTTGCATTGCTGTCGGCTTCTCAATGGTTTCTCGGATTCGCAATCTTGGGCACAACAGTCTGAGATACAAAAACAAAACCAAAAGAAGCTCGGATGCCGGTAGAGTGAACGCAGGGTTCTGAGAGAAACGGTGGAGACCTGGGGACTTGGCAGCTCTTCTGTGGAGGCCCCAGCAGACTGGGGGGCGGGATGCTCTGCCCCAGAGCCAGAGGACCCAGAGACCCCACCCGCATCCCGCCTATCAGGGCCGAGTCTCAGGAGCAGCACAGCACCGCCCGCTGAGCCCAGAGACGCTGACGCCCACCCCGCCTCTGGCCCCCGCAGGTGCATCTCCCAGGAAGATGTGCACCTGATAATCAGCGCCACGGCCCATCCCCAGACCCCACACAGACCATTCGCTGCCACCAAGTTGTCAGACCACAGAGGCTGCAGATCTTTAGCTCTGCCTGGAAAGTAGGGTTTAGATTCCTTTGTACTTTGTGTTCTTTTTTCATTTATTTCTTTGATTCTTTTTTATTAATTGCCTTATTTTAATTTTTATGTATGTACCTTATATATTTCTTATTTTTACTTTCATAGTACTTTAATTGTGTTTATTCTTTTTAATTTTTTTTCAATTTATATATGATAGTCACAAACAGAGAGAAAGAGAAAGAGAGAGAGAGAGAGAGGCAGAGACACAGGCACAGGGAGAAGCAGGCTCCATGCACTGGGAGCCCAACGTGAAATTCGATCCAGAGTCTATAGGATCCTGCCCTGGGCCAAAGGCAGGCACTAAACCCCTGCGCCACCCAGGGACCACTTTAATTGTTTCTATTTTGGGATTTAGAATCTTTTAACAAGCAGGCCAAAATAATCTGTTTTTTTGGGGGGGGGGAGGGCAGTTGTTATTGTTTTTCTTGGTTTTCCTTTTTCTTCCTTCTTTCTTTTCTGGAAAATATAATGAGATGAAGAAATTCACCTCCATAAAATAACATGAGGTCTACTCACAGCCAGGAAGTTCATCAATACACATATATGATATCTAGCTACAGTTTAAAACAATGATTATAAAGATAGCAGCTGGGCTGGAAAAAGAGCACAGAAGAAAACTAGAGAAACCTTTTCTGTAGAAATAAAAGAACTTAAATATAATCAGGTCAATGTTAAAAATGCTATAACTGAGATGCAGTCCCAAGTGGAAGCCTTAAAAAGAAGAAAGTTTATGGACCACAGAGACAGATGTAGGGAAGTCAGCCACTTATTAAAACAATAACATTCATACCATAGGAGACTCAGAAGATGAAGAAAGAGAAAAGGTGGTCCTTGCTCAGCCATTAGAAACGACAAATACCCACCGTTTGCTTCAACGTGGATGGAACTGGAAGGTATTATGCTGATTGAAGTAAGACAATCGGAGAAGGACAAACATTGTATGTTCTCATTCATTTGGGGAATATAGATAATAGTGAAGGGAATATAAGAGAAGGGAGAAGAAATGTGTGGGAAATATCAGTAAGGGAGTCAGAACATAAAGACTCCTAACTCTGGGAAACGAACTAGGGGTGATGGAAGGGGAGGATGGCGGGCGGTGGGGGTGAATGTGTGATGGGCACTGAGGGGGGCACTTGACGGGATGAGCACTGGGTGTTATTCTGTATGTTGGCAAATTGAACACCAATAAAAAATAAATTTATTATTAAAAAAAAGAAAGAAAAAGAAAGAAAAGAAAGAAATGAAAGGAAAGAAAGAAAGAAAGGAAAAAAAGAAAGAAAGAGAAAGAAAGAAAGAAAGAAAGAAAGAAAGAAAGAAAGAAAGAAAGAAAGAAAGAAAGAGTGGCACCTGTGTGGTTCAGCTAGTTAAGCTTCTGCCTTAGGCTCATATCATGATCCAGGTCCCAAGGCAGGCTCCCTGTTCAGCAGGGAACCTGCTTCTCCCTCTCCCTCTGCCCCCTCACTCATGGATTTTCTCTCCTCTCTCTCTCAAATAAATAAAAAACATATTTGAAAAAGAAACAAACCCAGAAGAAGAGAAATCTCCCATGTAGAAGAATTTCAAACAAATTGTGCAGACATTCCACACTCAAGTTCATGAGCATAGCTTCCCACTCTTATGTGAGTAATACACATTGTAACTTCCTTCTACAAAATATAATATGAAAAACTTAAAATAATATTGATAATATAATAATAATGTTTAATAATAATAAAAAAGGATCAGTTTACTGCGTAGAAAGCTGACAAACACTATCTCAGCAATGTGATCAGATCAATTCCAAGAGTGATAAATCATGTTGAGAGTATATCCTTTATATGATATAATGAAAATAGCAGTATATCTCTGTATATAATCCAAAAAACTGTTCAATCATGAGATAAATGACAGACATGTCCCACCTAAGGGAAATTTTACAAAATACTCTACTTCTCAAAGTGTTCCAGGGCAACAACAACAAGGAAAGGCTGAAAGACTGTCACAATCCAGAGGAGCCTAAGAAAACATGAGGACAAATGGAATGTGATATGAGGGATGGTATCTTAGCAAAAACTAAGGAAATCTGAATAAAGTATGGTCTTTGGTTAATGCGACTATTTTAATACTGATTCATTAGCTCATATTTGTACCGTACTAAAATAAGATATCAATAATTGGAGAAATTGAGTGCAAGTGCATGTGAATGCACTGTACTATCTTCTCAATTTCCCTATAAATCTTTGTTTCCTAATACGATCTATTTTGAAAATTGACTTAAATGAATCAGGCTCCAACTGTGAAGACATTTTAGAATAGTTGAATTAACTTTTGCCTTATTCTTAAAGAGTTCCTTTGATGGAAACAAAGTAAGAATTTTAGATCAGAAGGAAAGAAATACACTTTTGAACACGTATAATGCCTCCTCACCCTGAAAAGCAGGAATGGATAATAAATAGCAAAAATCAGATAAAAATACTTCTAGTATAATAGACACCATATTGCAAGGGCATTTAAAATTAGTAATGCATAACATTTATTTCCTTGACATTTGTCTTCCAAGGAGTTCACAGTGTTTCAGTGTCAGTTGAAACAGGGGAAGAATCTCAGGAAAAAATCCTTCACATAATAATAGGACCATTGGTAATAATGTCTCTCAGTTCTTTCCAAATCCATAAAGATGCATTTCCTGATGAGTGACTGAACTGTGAAGAAAGAGATGAGAAACCGTCACCCCCTGAACTCTTGTGTCAGAGTATTTTAACCATAGTACTACAGAGAGTAGTAAATTATCCTTATTAACAGGAAATACGTCTCAGATTGGAATCTGAGGAATCAGATGGGCAGAGAAAAAACGCTTTGACTGGCTCCTCATCTTTTATAGACAAAGGAGAGGTTTTCTATGTACAAAGTCAGTTGTCAACATAGCCTTAGGGAATAAGAGTCTGCAGCATCGAATCCAGCTGCACAGCTGGGAAGCCCATGCTCCAGGTCTTCCTGATCCCAATCACTGGGCCTGTCCCCCAACACAGGATGCCACGCTGAGGTCATTTGCAATTGCTCTCTTAGGAGCTCTTGGGAAGGGGGAAGGAGCTAGATAGGATGGGACAGGATGCATGGAGGCCGAGAAAATTAAGGCCATTCCAATTTAAATTCAGCATTAGCACACGCCCAGACATCCCAGGCCCCTGTGAAGAAGAGCTGAAATTTACATGCCTTCAGTTACAGGAAAAAAACAAAAGTTTACAGCTTAATGTCCTAGAAAGCCCCAAAATAGAATCAAAACAGAGCCCAGGCCAAGGGCAGGAAGCCCCTATTAGAATGAGAACACAGCTCAATGCCCTTGAAAGCCCCATATCAAACTGTAAACAGAAATTGAGGAATTGCTCCAGCCATTCTGGAGGTCCCTGAGACCAGCCCTTAAAACTAAGCTAAAACCCACCTCAGAGTCCAAGTCCCTGTTCCGCTGTGTTGGGTGTACTTGGATGCAAGCTCGAGTTTGGAAATCAACCCTTGTGTGTTTGCATCGGTGTCACCTCCTTAGTTGTTTCTTGGATTCGCAATCTTGGGCACAATACCCCCATGTCCCCTCCCACCTTGGCTGAACCCCTATCCCCTCCCACCCAGGCTGACACTCCGTCACCTCCCTGCCCACAACAGCTGGGCACAGACCGTCACACAGGTCCCACGGGCACGGTGGGCACTCCTGCCATCCCTGGCCTCCCAGAAGAAGGAAGGAGGTTTCGGCAGGGCACATTCCCATGGTGACCACAGGGCTCCCTGCCCAACATGGCAGCTCGTGACAGTTCGGGGTCTGTGTCCCTAATGCCTGCTCCTCCTCCCCGGTTTTCCCACAGGAAATGAAGGAGGCGGCCCTGGTCTCCTCCTAGGACATCACGCAGGTAAACCTGGACGTAAACAGGACGTTTGGCAGCCACATCATGTTTTAGGACTGGTAGGTGTTGGGTGAGGCTGCTGGGCCACGAAGCTTCGGGCCCCCTGGGGCTTCTGAGTAGGGAAAACGGGGCCTCTGAGGCCAGGAGTAACAGCAGCCAACAACATACCGCTCCATGGTAGGGTGATTGGGATGACCCCCTTGCCCACCCCTCCGGGCCTCAGGGATGAGGAGGCCACTAGGATGGGGCCTCCAGGGGTTGCCATGAGAGCTGAACACCACCAAATGGTAGAGGGACGGCCCCATCAGAAGCAGGGGATGCGGTGGGGGATGTGGGAGGCATGAACCGGACCTGGGGGCCAGGCGGCATGGCCGCGGCTGGAGCAGGACACACATCATTCCCATGAGGGTCGGACGGGTCAGAGTGACACCCACTCTCGGTGCTTTATATATTTCTAAATTCTATGCATTTAATTTGAGACAATTTGCTATTTGAAAGCATACATATGGGGATCCCTGGGTGGCGCAGCGGTTTGGCGCCTGCCTTTGGCCCAGGGCGTGATCCCGGAGACCCGGGATCGAATTCCACATTGGGCTCCCGGTGCATGGAACCTGCTTCTCCCTCTGCCTGTGTCTCTGCCTCCCTCTCTCTCTCTGTGACTATCATAAATAAATAATTTAAAAAATAAAAAAATTGAAAGCATACATATTATGATGACCCCCAGATAATGTCCCCGGTCCAGCCAGGGCCCTGCACTGACCACACCGTGCCCCAGGGGCAGGTGTCACAACAAACCCCAGACTGGGGTCGCCTTTAACGGTAGATGTCTCCTTGTGCATCTTAGTGGAAGGAGATACCCTGTGTCCACAGGCCCCCACGACATCCCCCTCATTCCCCACTCCCACTCCAACCCCCTCCATCATCATCCCCAATGGCATCCCACCATCCCCCTCACACCCACACAGCCCCACACAATCCCCACCGACACTATACCCCAACACAATCCTCCCTACACCATCCCCCACACTCCACCACAATCATACTCCTGCCCCCACACGATCCACCGCCACACCATTTATCCCCGGCAAGGACCTGGTGCAGGTGCCCCCTGTGGGACATGCTCAGCCTCCCCGGGTTTTTCTGCATACCCTGATCCCATCAGAAGCCCTGGTGTCCCATAGAGTACCCAGGGGTTGCAGGGAGCAGGAAAGACATGGAGCCCCCGACAGGGTGGATGCAGGTGAGTGGTTCAGAGGATGCACCATGCCCTGTCTCCGCCCAGTGTCCCACCTGGAGGGCAGCACACCCTGCACAGGACACCAGCCCCTAACCCATAGGGACCTGGGCTGACCTGACCCCGGACTCTGTGGGGGCTGAGTTGATTTGAGCCCTCCAGGGCCAACACAAAGACTAATGGGATCCAGCTCCCCATGGCCCTGGCCAGCCCTGGATTCTGGCCCCAGGCTGCGCGAGCCCTCTCACAGCTGAATGTGGCCTCTTGGGCCCTGGGCTTACCCCAGTGATCCAGGTCGCTGACCTAGGGCGCCCTTTGGATCCTGGGAAACCCAGGGTGGGGAGAGCAGGGGTAGGCCGGTGGGCCCCACCCACAGCCACACCAGGAGCCAGGCTGCTCCAGGTGCTGGGGCCCCTGGGAGCCCAAGGCCGGGGTCCAGATGCCCTGCGTGGACCCAGTGCAGGTCCAGGTCAGCTCTGCTGTCCTCAGAACCGTCTCTCAGGCTGAAACCTCAGGACACATGCCCCCACCCGGATTCCACACATGCTCCCAGGTGGGAGACTCCAGCACCCGCCTCCCCAACCCGTGTCATTCTTGCCCTCCCCTAAAGGACAGAAAGCTCTCCATTCCCAGGGGCAGGCACGCCCCCTCGGCCCTGAGCCCGTTTGCTGTAGAAAGTCAATAAAGTGTTGTGGTGTGAAAATGCACAGCCAGCCCGTTTCTGTGTCATCCAGAACACTGTGCACAGGGCTTGGAGAGACCACCAGAGAGGAGGAGGGGGCACCACCCAGGCCCCACCAGCCGCTGCAGGGGCACCACCATGCACAGCCAGCTGACGTCCCCATGTGACTTCCAGGGGCGGCCAGATGCCAGGGTCAGGACCTGACAGACTTTACTAGGACTCAGGCTGTGCCCCGCGGGCCAGAAAGGGCTGGGACAGAGTGACAGCCAGGAAGCCTCAGGTCACCAGGTTCTGTGCAAAGCAACCCGGTTGTCTGTGCTCCCTCTGTCCAGGGGGCCTGGGCAGGCCGTGTTCCGGGGCCCTTCCTCCACGCATCATCCCCGTGCCTGTGTGCCTGGGGCAGAGAGGACCTGCGGGGTGGTCAGCATGGCCCTAGAAGGGATGTCAGGACAGCAGGCCCTTGTGTTATGCCCAAGATTGTGAATCCGAGAAACCACCGAGAGGCCAACACAGATGCAAACTCCCAAGGGTTTCTTTACAAGCTGGAGCTTGGTTCCAAGTGCACCCGACACAGCAGAGAATGGACTTGGACCCTGAGACTAAGAGGCGTAGCAGCTTTATAGGGGCCAGTGGCCCATGGGATACGCAGAAAGTTGCACAGTCATGTCTGTTCACAAGCAGGTGGCCAATTGAATTACACCTTACCCTATAGCATCCACTTGCGCTAGCCTATTACTTTGGTCAGAATCGGAGTGCAGTTTTGGGGGACATAAAGCAGGGTTACATTGTTATGAGCTGATTTCAGATAAGGGTGTGCCCAGCGGCCTGACTAGGGTGGGGCAGCGCCTTAAGCAATAAGAAGGTCATGTGGGGGTCATCCTGGAGGTGGGGGGTGTAGCACAAAATGGAATCAGTCCTGCTCTGCCTCTCCAGGGGTAGAAGATTTTTGTTAAATTTCTTGGGTCCCACACTTGCAGCTCACGCACCTGGGCCAGCCTCACCAGATGGACTCAGCGTGCACACCTTGTAGTGCTTGATCTCTCACACCAGCGTGTGGAGGGCACCCTCCTTGCCCGACTGAGTAGGGGCGGGTGAGCATGGGGCTCGGCCTGAAGGTCAGGCAGCACAGGGGACCGAGGAACCCCAGCCCCGTCCCCACCCAGACTCGCAAACACAGGCAGCCCCAGGGCTCCCCCCCCCATGCGTAGCTGGATCCTCAGGAGCTCCCACCAGGATGGCCCCAAAGTCTGGCTCCCTGCTGGAGAGGCATCAGGGAGAAGATAAGCAGCCAGCACATGGCAGGACCCATTGCTTCACATGGGAATATAGCCAAGCCGGACCTTCCAGCTCAGCTGAACCTCCAGCAGAAAGTCACGGCAAGAGCGAGCCCAGGGTCTGCCAGGAGAGCCTAGCTAGCCGCCCAGTGCCAGCACCAGAAATGATGTTGTGCCAACCATTTGGGCATTTGGGTGACCCAGCCAGAGGATCCAATAGCTGCACGTGATAGCTACATGTGATAGACACACACACACCCCAAAACCAACAAAAGTCGGAATCCCCCCAATGTTGTCTAACAGCAGCCGGATGGTTACATACACGACGCTGTGGTCTCCAAAAGGATACATGAAAGACGCAATAAACCATGACTGCAGAGGTGCTGGAGGCACAGAGATGTGACTGCTTGGTTCCAACAAGGAGCACAGAGGGGCAGGAAGCATCCTACAGAGGGGAGGCCCCTCCTTGGAAAGGACATCATGTCCCTGTGAAGGCTACGGAGGGTGAAATCTGTCCTCCTCTCTTTCAGCTTCTGGTTTTCCTCCTAAATGCCATTTTCCTCAAACATAAGACCAAAAATTTATTTTATGTTTTTAAATTTCTTTTTGTTGGTGTCCAATTTGTATGAATTCTTGCTTCAGCAAGGGTGTCATTCAGGAGAGAAGGAGAGATCATGATTTTCCCAGACAGGCAAAATATAAAGGAGTTCATGACCACTTAACTAGTCCAGTAAGGAATTTTAAGAGGGACTCTTCTAGTGGGGGAAAAAAAGAGTCCAAAAGCAACAAAGACTAGAAAGGCCCAGAGAACATCACCAGAAACACCAACTCTTCCGTTAACACAAAGGCACAAAGTTCATATCTTTGAATAATCACTCTGAATGCCGATAGACTAAATGCTTCAATCAAAAGATACAGGGTATCAGAGTGGCTTAAAACACAGGATCCGGGAAGCCTGGGTGGCTCAAAGGGTTAAGCATCTACCTTTGACTCAGGGTATGATCCTGCAGTCTGGGATCAAGTCCCATATTGAGCTCCAGGAGTGGAGTCTGCATCTCTCTCTCCCTAATTTTCTGCCTCTCTCTCTCTCTCTCATAAATAAAATCGTTATTAAAAAAACAAGATCCATCTGTATGCTGCCTACAAGATGCTCACCTTACACGTATACACACCAGCAGATTGATAGTCAGGGGAGGGAAAATCATCTACCACGCTAATGGATATCAAATGAAAGTTGGAGGACCCACACTTATATCAGACAAACGAGATTTGAAACCAAACCCTGGGGGACACCTGGTGGCTCAGTGGTTGAGCATCTGCCTTCAGCTCAGGGTGTGAACCTGGGATTACAGGATCGAGTCCCACATCGGCCTCCCTTCGGGGAGCCTGCCTCTCCCTCTGCCTATGTTTCTGCCTCTGCTTCTCTGTGTATCTCTCATGAAAAAATAAATAAAATATTTAAATCTCAAAAAGAAAGAACAAATCCTGTAAGGAGAGATGAAGAACATTATTTCATAATTAAAAAGACTATCAAGATCAAACAACTAAATATTTATGCTGCCAACATGGGAGCACGTAAATATAGAAACAAATGAACAACAAACGTATAGGAACTCACTGATAATAATACACTGACGGGATTTCAACACCCACTTATGGCAATGGACCGATCGTCTAGCAGAAAATCAACAAGGGAACAATAGCCTTGACACACCGGACCACAGGGACTCAACAGATATAGTTAGAAAATTAGATCTGAAAGCAGAATACACTTTCCTATCAAGTGCACATGGGACATTCTCCCAAACAGATCATATCAGGGCCCACAAATCAGCCCTCAACAGGTACAACAGGTACAGGAAGGTTGATATCACACCATGTACATTTTTGGCCCACGGTGCTATGAAACTAGAAGTCGAAAGTAAGAAAAAATTTGGACAGACCAAAAATATGTTGAGTTTATGATCATCCTACTAGAGTGAATGGAGCAATCAGGATATTAAAGAGGAAATTTAAAACAAATGAAAATGAAAACATGTTTCTCCAAACCTCTGGGATGTAGCAAAGGCTGTCCTAACAGGGAAGTACATAGCAATACAGGCCTACCTCAAGAAACAAGAAGTCTCCAATACACAGCCTAACCCTACACCTGAAGGAGCTGAATAAGGAATAGCAAACAAGGCCTAAAGCCTACAGACGAAGGGAAAAAATAAAGATGAGTGCAGAAATAAACAATACAGAAACAACAAAACCGTAGAATGGAATAACAAAACTAAGAGCTGGTTCTTTAAAATTATTAATAAAATGGATCAACCCTAGCCAGGCTTATCAACGAGAAAAGAGAAAAGATCTAAATAAATAAAATCACAAATGAGAGAAGAGAGATCACAATCAACACCAGAAAATAAGACAGTTATAAGGGAATACTATGAAAGATTATACGCAAACAAACTGGGAGACCTGGAAGAAATGGACAAATCCCTAGAAATGTGCAAACGAGCAGAACTGAAATAGGAATAAATAGAAAATGTGAACAGACCCATAACTAGCAAAGGAATTTAATCAGCAAAGCACCTGGGTGCCTCAGTGGTTGAGCATGTGCTTTGGCTCAGGTCATGATCCCGGGGTCCTGGGGGATCAAGTCCCACATCAGGCTCCCTGCATGGAGCCTCATTTTCCGTCTGCCTATAACTCTGCCTCTCTGTGTCTCTCATGAATACATAAATAAAGGTGCAGCCACTGTGGAAAACAGTCTGGAGGGTCCTCGAGAAGTTAAAAATAGGGGATCCCTGGGTGGCGCAGCCATTTGGCCCCTGCCTTTGGTCCAGGGCGTGATCCGGGAGACCTGGGATCGAATCCCCTGTTGGGATCCCGGTGCATGGAGCCAGCTTCTCCCACTGCCTGTGTCTCGGCCTCTCTCTCTGTGACTATCATAAAAAAAATTTTAAAAAAGAAGTTAAAAATAGTGCTACCCTACGATTCCAAAATTGCACAGCTAGGTATTTACCCGAGGATACAAAAGTAGTTTAGTAGATTCGAAGAGGAACACGCAGCCCAGTGTTGGTAGCAGCGTTATCAACAACAGCGAAACTGTGTATAGAGCCCAGAAGTCCATCGACAGATGAATGGGCAGAGACGATGTGGTAAATATACACACTGCGACATCACTCGGTCATCAGAAGGGATGAAAGGATGCCATTTACAATGACGTGGGAGAAGTGGAAGGGATTTATGCTAAATGAAATCAGTCAGAGAAAGACAGATACCAAATACCATACAATTGCATTCACATATGAATTTTAAGAAACCAAACAAACTTACAAAGGGGCGAAGGGGGGGATGAGAGATGCAAACCAAGAAACATACTCTTAACCACAGAGATTAAACCAATAAATACCAGAGGAAAGTGGGGGGGATGGGGAATCAGAGGATGGGAATAGTAGAGGTCACCTCTGACCAGTACCAGGCGTTGTATTCAAGGGTTGAATCACTATGTGGTAAACTGGAAACGATATCATACTGTGTTTACAAAGAGGAATTCAAGTAAAACTTTAAAATAATAATTGGTAGTATAGAGGAAACATGGGCGCACAAGAGATAAAATCAGAAAGGTAACTGAAAATCCAAACAAAGAGTCTTTAGAGCCACAAATCCCCTCCTTAGCTCAGCTCAGGAGAAGCCTGCCATGCCTATTCTCACCCCAGAGAAGCCTGGATTTTGATCATTTTAAAATGATCTCTGGGGAGGCTGCTGACTTGGTGGAGTCAGGCTATCCTTGAAACCAAAACCTAAATAGAGTGCATGAAACTAAACTGCCCAAGATGCTAGGATTCCCAGTGCAAGCACATGCCAAGACACAAACTCTAACCATACACAGACATAACCCTAAGCCTACACTTAAGCCTAATGTTAACCTAACCCTCAACAAGAACTATCACTAATCAAAAACCAAACACAAACCCCAAGACCAAAACACATTCACTGAACCTTCCTGCCAACCCTCACCCTAACTCCTAAACTTATTCTAAACCTTTAACCCTGACCCTTACCTTAAATCTAACCCTAACCCTAACCTCTAACCATAACCTTAACTTAATGTACTCAAATCCTATTCCTAACCTTAACCTGTACCCTAACCCTAACCCTCTAATACTAATCCTATCTCATATCCCAAACTGTACCCTAACCCGGACCCTAAAACTAATCCCTAACCCACTGCCTAAACCTCTCTTACCCTTTTCCAAAACCGTACCCTGACCCTGACCTGAACCTAACCCTAACCCCTAACCAAACTCTAACCCTAATCCTAGCCCTAACCCGTATCCTAAACCTAACCCTCGCCCTAACCCTAAACCTAGCCCTAACTTTAATTCTAACCCCTAATGCTATCCTCTAACCCTAACTCACACCCTAACCCCTAACCCTAACTGCAAACCTACCTGAACCTTAACTCTAACCATAACCCAAACCCCAACTCCTAACCTCCTGCCCTAATCCCTAAAGTCTAAACCCTAACTCTAACTCTAACTCTAACTCTAACTCCTGTCCCTAACCGAAACCCCCATCCTAACTTCTAACCACTGACCCTTACCTTTATCCCTCACCTTAACCTCTAATCTGTAACCATAAGCATAATCACTAACACCTAACATCTAACCTAAGCCTAACCACC
Organism: Canis aureus; assembly: GCF_053574225.1. Classification (NCBI taxonomy): domain Eukaryota; kingdom Metazoa; phylum Chordata; class Mammalia; order Carnivora; family Canidae; genus Canis; species Canis aureus. Next base: position 35,081,773 of record NC_135646.1, read on the forward strand.
AACCACCTCCTCTCCCCTGATCCTACCATTCATTCTACCCATTCACTTGCCCTATGGTTCTGAGGAGTCCCTTCTGACATGGACGTGGCTCCCAACGGTGCCTCCAGAGTCCTCCAGGGGGTCCTGAGGAGCCGGGCTCCTATGAATGTGGACGTGGCCCCACGTGTTCCAGAGTCATAGTCAGTGGGTTCTGAGTACGCCGGGTCTCCAGCCAACGTGGAGTATGCCTACTCTGGAAGGAGGAGGAACATCCTTCTGGATGCCTCACAACCTCTGGAAGCCTCCCAGCAGGTTCTCAGGATGCCAGGGGCTCCTATCAGCCTGGACATGGCCTCATGTCCCCTGAAAACTCACCGCGGGTCCTGAGGAGGCTGTGGGTTGCTGTCAGCCTAGACGCAGCCCCATGTGTCCTGAAGCCAAAGTGCAGGTCCTGAGGAGGAAGGGGGTCCTCTCAGTCTTGATGTGGCCCACATTTTCCTCAGCCTCACCATAAGACCTGAGGAGGCTGGGGGCTCTTGTCAGAATGGACGTGGCCCCAAATTATCCCAATCGTTCACAGTGTGTCCTGAGGAGGCCAGAGACTCCTGTCAGTGTGGAATCAACATCCACATTTTTCTGGGGCCTCACCACAGGCTCTGACAAGGCTGGGGTCTTCTGTCCACATGGACGCATCCCCATATTTCCCGAAGTCTACACTGGGGGTCCTAAGGACATCAGCGTCCGGTTGTGTGGACGTGGCTCCACGTCCTCCTGAAGCATCACCCCGGTTCTGAGGTGGCCGAGGCTCCTGTCACTGTGGATGTGGCCCCCAGCTTCCAGAAGTCTCAACTTATGTCCTGAGGGGCCAGTTAACTCCTGTTGGAGTGGAAGCAGCGCCCCATCTTTCAGAAGTCTCCCCACATGTTCTGAGGTGGCCCAGGGGCTCCTGTCAGCGTGGATGGGGGCTCACATCTTACTGAAGCCTCCCCGCGGGTCCTGAGGCAGCCCAGGGTCTCCTGTCAGGATGGGTGCGGGCCCACAATTTACTGAAGCCTCCCCGCAGGTCCTGAAGCGGCCCAAGGTCTCCTATCAGGATAGATGTGGGCCCATATCTGCCGGAAGCCTCACCGTGTGTCCTGAGGAGACCAGGGCTCCTGTCAGCATGAACGCTGCCCAATATCCCCCTGAAGACTCCCCGCAGATTCTGAGGAGGCTGTGGCTCATCAGCGTGGACATGTCCCCACGTCTTCCTCAGGCCTCCCCAGCACAGGCTGGCTCCTGTTAGTGCAGGCAGACGAGGCCTACTGCACATGCGTGCCCCTTGAGCGATGCCTGGGCTCGGGCGCCCCCTGCGGGATCCTCAGGCACTACAGGAGGCTGTGCAGGAGGCACGTGCCCATCCCCGGGCCGACCTCTGCCTCCTTCCAGGTTCCAGCTGTGGCCTGTTAGCTTCGGAAACGTCCGACTGAAAAGAAGCCCAACACATGGCTTCCCCAAAAATTCTTAAGGAGAAGGAATTGGAGCCCAAAGGATGCGAAATGAAATGTGGACCAGACTTTTACCATGTCCTGTAAAACTCACTCAACCCTCTTCCACTGTGGGCGGCACCGCAGGCTGGTGCAGACGCCATGGAAACAGTGTGGAGGCTCCTCAGGAAGTTACAAATAGAGCTGCCCTGGGACCAGCAGGTGCATGGCTTTAGCTCACCCCGAAGATACAGATGCATGAGACTCGGGGACACCTGCACCCCAATGTCCACAGCAGCCGGGTCCACAGTAGCCACACTGTGGGAAGAGCCTCGGTGCCCTCAGGCAGATGATGGATAAAGAGGATGGAAGATAGATGATGGTCATAGATGATAGATAGATGATAGGAATGGTACTCAGCTATCAAAGAGAAGAAAATATTGCCATTTGCAATGACGTGGATAGAACTAGAGGGATCATGTTAAGTGAAATAAGTCAGTCAGGAAAGAAAATTACCGTATGGTTGCATTCATAGGTGAAATTAAAGAAGCAAAGCAGATGGGCATCTGTGAAGGGAAAGAAAAACAAATAAGATGAAAACAGAGATGGAGGAAAAAAAGACTCAATCACAGGAAGCAAACTGAGGGTCGCTGTAGGGGAGGGGAGTGGAGGAACAGGGTAACTGGTAGACGGGCATGAAGGAGGGCACGTGATGTCATGAGCCCTGTTGTTATCTCCAACTGGTGAATCCCTGAATTCTACCTCTGAAAGTATAATACGCTATACTCTTAATTAATTGGGTTTAAATTAAATTAAGTTTAAAAAATCAGTTGACAGTATCGGAGTGCATTTTCTTCCAGGCTCTCTATTCTGCTCCTTCAGCTTATGCCAGAACCACACCCCTGTGGGTTTGGTTTGTTTAAGTAGGCTCCATGCCTCGTCCACAGTTCAGCACAGGGCTGGAGTTCATGACCCCGAGATCAAGACCAAGGGTGAAGTCAGGAGTCGGATGCTTAACCAACGGAGCCAGCTGGGGCCCGAGAACCACAAGGCTTTATCCTGTGTCTCTGTGATATTGTTTGAAATAGGAAAGTGGAGGGACGGGCAAGATGGCGGAAGAGTAGGGTCCCCAAATCACCTGTCCCCACCAAATTACCTAGATAATCTTCATCATCCTGAAAATCTATGAATTCGGCCTGAGATTTAAAGAGAGACCAGCTGGAATGCAACAGTGAGAAGAGTTCGCACTTCTATCAAGGTAGGAAGAGGGGGGAAAAATAAAGAAACAAAAGGCATCCAAGGGGAGGGGCCCCATGAGGTGCTGGGCTAAGGCCAGGGCGAGTGCCCCCAGGACAGGAAAGCTCTGTCCCGGAGAAGCAGGAGCTTCACCAATCTTCCCGGGTGGAAAGGCTCCTGAAGGGAGTTGGAGCAGGACGCCAGGATGGTGGGGATGCCCTCGGGCTCCCTGGAACACTAACAGACACCTGCGCACCCAGGAGACTGCACCATACCCCATGGCTGAGCTCCCTAAAAGACTGCAGGGACCACGGCTGGACCCGGAGCAGCTCGGAGGGGCTCGGGTGGCGGCTCCACATGAAGGGGGCTGCGAGGCCAGGAGCAGCTCGGAGGGGCCTCTGGCAGAGGAAGAGGATCACTGCAGAGAGGGTTGCGGGGCTCTGGGACCAGCTCAGTGGGGCTTGGGTGGTGGTGCCGCGGAGGCGGCTGTGTGGCCTGGAGGGGGAATCAAAAGCACAGGCACTGGAGCACAGGGCGCCAGGACACAGCCCAGAATCCGGCCTCCCCCTGGGACAGGCAGACCCCGGGAAGGCCCACGACAGCTAGGATGCTTCGGCCAGGAGCTGAGCAGATCAGCGTCTCCGCCTTGGCACCTCCAGGCCCTGCAGAGGGAGAGCTCCATAGTTACTGTGGGAGCTGAATCCAGGGCTGAGAGCTGCCGACGTCACTGGGATGGTTCCTCTTGGGGCCTCACGGGATAAATGAGCCCTGCACCAGGCAGAGGGCAGAGCACTCCCCCAAGAGCTAACACCTGAAAATCAGCACAACAGGCCCCTCTTCCAGAAGACCAGCTAGACGGACAAGTTCCAGGGGAAGTCAAGGGAATTAAGTATACAGAATCAGAAGACACTCCCCGTGGTTTTTTCTTTTCTTTTCTTTTATTTCTTTTTGATTTGTTTGCATCCCCCACCCTTTATTCCTTTCTTTCTTTTTCTTTCTCTTTTTCTTCTTTTTTCTTTTTTTTCTTCCTTTTCTCTTTTTCTCTTTTCTTTCCTTCTTTCTCTCTCTTTTTCTCCTTTTCCCAATACAACTTGTTTTTGGCCACTCTGCACTGAGCAAAATGACTAGAAGGAAAACCTCACCTCAAAAGAAAGAAACAGTCCTCTCTCCTAAGAGTTACAAAATACGGATTACAATTCAATGTCAGAAAGCCAATTCAGAAGCACTTATACAGCTACTGGTGGCTCTAGAAAAAAGCATAAAGGACTCAAGAGACTTCATGACTGCAAAATTTAGATCCAATCAGGCAGAAATTAAAAATCAATTGAATGAGATGCAATCCAAACTAGAAGTCCTAATGACGAGGGTTAACAAGGAGGAAGAATGAGTGAGTGACATAGAAGCCAAGTTGATGGCAAAGAGGGAAACTGAGGAAAAAACAGTCAGATAATTAAAAGACCAGGAAGACAGATTAAGGGAAATAAACGACAGCCTGAGGAAGAAAAACCTATGTGTAATTGGGGGTCCTGAGGGCGCCGAAAGGGACAGAGAGCGAGAATATGTATTTGAACAAATCCTAGCTGAAAACATTCCTAATCTGGGAAGGGAAACAGGCATTCAGATCTAGGAAATAGAGAGATCCCCCCTAAAATCAATAAAAACCATCAACACCTCGACATTTAATAGTAAATCTTGCAAATTCCAAAGATAAAGAGAAGATCCTTAAAGCAGCAAGAGACAAGAAATCCCTGACCTTTATGGGGAGGAGCATTAGGGTAACAGCAGACCACTCCAGAGAGAACTGGCAGTTCATAAAGGGCTGGCAGGATATATTCAGGGTCCTCAATGAGAAGAACATGCAACCAAGAATACTTTATCCAGCAAGGCTCTCATTCAAAATGGAAGGAGAGATAAAGAGCTTCCAAGACAGGCAGGAACTGAAAGAATATGTGACCTCCAAAACAGCTCTGCAAGAAATTTTAAGGGGGACTCTTAAAATTCCCCTTTAAGAAGAAGTTCAGTGGAACAATCCACAAAACAAGGACTGAATAGATATCATGATGACACTAAACTCATATCTGTCGATTAGTAACTCTGAATGTGAACAGGCTTAATGACCCCATCAAAAGGCGTAGGGTTTCAGACTGGATAAAAAAGCAGGACCCATCAATTTGCTGTCTACAAGAGACTCATTTTAGACAGAAGGACACCTACAGCCTGAAAATAAAAGGTTGGAGAACCATTTACCATTCAAATGGTCCTCAAAAGAAAGCAGGGGTAGCCATCCTTATATCAGATAAACTAAAATTTACCCTGAAGACTGTAGTGAGAGATGAAGAGGGACACTACATCATACTTAAAGGATCTATCCAACAAGAGGACATAACAATCCTCTACATATATGCCCCGAATGTGGGAGCTCCCAAACATTTAAATCAACTAATAACCAAAGCAAAGAAATACTTAGATAATAATACACTTATACTTGGTGACTTAAGTCTAGCCTTTTCTATACTCAAGAGGTCTTCTAAGCACAACATCTCCATAGAAATGAGAGCTTTAAATGATACACTGGACCCGATGGATTTCACAGAAATCTACAAAACATTACATCCAAACTCAACTCAATACACATTCTTTTCATTTTCAAGTGCACTCGGAACTTTCTCCAGAAAAGACCACATACTGGGTCACAAATCGAGTCTGAACCAATACCAAAAGATTGGGATTGTCCCCTGCATATTCTCAGATCATAATGCCTTGAAATTAGAACTAAATCATAACAAGAAGTTTGGAAGGACCTCAAACACGTGGAGGTGAAGGACAATCCTGCTAAAGATGAAAGGGTCATAGGAAATTAAGGAAGAATTAAAAAGATTCATAGAAACTAATGAGCATGAAGAGACAACCATTCAAAATCATTGGAATGCAGCAAAAGCAGTCCTAAGATGGAAATACATCGCAATACAAGCATCCATTCAAAAACTGGAAAGAACTCAAATACAAAAGCTAACCTTACTCATAAAAGAGCTAGAGGAAACACAGCAGATAGATCCTACACCCAACAGAAGAAGAGAGTTAATTAAAATTCGAGCAGAACTCAAGGAAATCGAGACCTGAAGAAATGTGGAACAGATTAACAGAACCGGGAATTGGTTCTTTGAAAGAATTAATAAGATAGATAAACCATTAGCCAGCCTTATTAAAGAGAAGAGAGAGAAGACTCAAATTAATAAAATCATGAATGAGAAAGGAGAGATCACTACCAACACCAAGGAAATACAAACGATTTTAAAAACATATTATGAACAGTTATACGCCAAAAAATTAGGCAATCTAGAATAAATGGACACTTCCCTGGAAAGCCAGAAACTACCAAAACTGGAACAGGAAGAAATAGAAAACCTGAACAGACCAATAACCAGGGAGGAAATTGAGCACTCATCCAAAAATTCCCAAGACACAAAAGACCAGGGCCAGATGGCTTCCCAGGGGAATTCTAAAAAACTTTAAAGAAGAAACCATACCTATCCTACTAAAGCTGTTTGGAGAGATAGAAAGAGACGGAGTACTTCCAAATTCGTTCTATGAAGCCAGCATCACCTTAATTCCAAAACCAGACAAGCACCCCACCAAAAAGTAGAATACAGACCAATATGCCTGATGAACATGGATGCAAAAATTCTCAACAAGATACTAGCCAATAGGATCCAACAATACATTAAGAATATTATTCACCATGACCAAGTAGGATTTATCCCCGGGACACAAAGCTGGTTCAACACTCGTAAAACAATCAATGTGATTCATCATATCAGCAAGAGAAAAACCTAGAACCATATGATCCTCTCATTAGACGCAGAGAAAACATTTGACAAAATAGAGCATCCATTCCTGATCAAAACCCTTCAGAATATAGGGATAGAGGGAACATAACTCGACATCTTAAAAGCCATCCAGGAAAAGCCCAATGCAAATATCATTCTCAATATGGAAGCCCTGGGAGTATTTCCCCTAAGATCAGGAACAAGACAGGGATGTCCACTCTCACCCTGCTATTGAACATAGTAATGGAAGTCCTAGCCTCAGGAATCAGACAACAAAAAGAAATAAAGGCATTCAAATTGGCAAAGAAAAAGTCAAACTCTCCCTCTTCACCAATGACATGATACTCTACCTAGAAAACCCAAAACCGTCCCCCAAAAGATTGCTACAACTCATACAACAATTTGGTAGCGTGGCAGGATACAAAATCAATGCCCAGAAATCAATGGCATTTCTATACACTAACAATGAGGCTGAAGAAAGAGAAATTGAGGAGGCAATCTCATCTACAATTGCACCCAAAAACATAAGATACCTAGGAATAAACCTAACCAAGGAGGTAAAGGATCTCAACCATAAACACTATAGAACGCTACTGAAAGAAATTGAGGAAGACACAAAGAGATGGAAAAATATTCCATGCTCATGGAATGGCAGAATTAATATTGTGAAAAAGTCAATGTTACCCAGGGCAATGTACACGTTTAATGCAATCCCAATTAAAATACCATGGACTTTCTTCAGAGAGTTAGAACAAACTATTTTAAGATTTGTGTGGAATCAGGAAAGACCCCGAATAGCCAGGGGAATTTTAAAAAAGAAAACCATATCTGGGGGCATCACAATGCCAGATTTCAGGGTGTACCACAAAGCTGTGGTCACCAAGACAGTGTGGTACTGCCACAAAAACAGACTCATAGATCAATGGAACAGAATAGAGAACCCAGAAGTGGACCCTGAACTTCATGGTCAACTGATATTCGATAAAGTAGGAAAGACTATCCATTGGAAGAAAGACCGTCTCTACAATATATGATGCAGGGAAAATGGACATCCACAGTCAGAAGAATGAAACTAGACCACTCTCTTTCACCATACACAAAGATAAACTGAAAATGGTTGAACGATCTCAATGTGAGACAAGAGTCCATCAAAATCCTAGAGGAGAGGGATCCCTGGGTGGCGCAGCGGTTTGGCGCCTGCCTTTGGCCCAGGGCGCGATCCTGGAGACCCAGGATCGAATCCCACGTCGGGCTCCCGGTGCATGGAGCCTGCTTCTCCCTCTGCCTGTGTCTCTGCCTCATTCTCTCTCTCTCTCTGTGACTATCACAAATAAATAAAAATTTAAAAAAAATCCTAGAGGAGAGCACAGGCAACACCCTTTTTGAACTCGGCACAGTAAATTCTTGCAAGATAAATCCATGAAGGCAAAAGAAACAAAAGCAAAAATGAACTATTGGTACTTCATCCAGATAAGATGCTTTTGCACAACAAAGGATACAGTCAACAGAACTAAAACACAACCTAAAGAATGGGAGAATATATATGCAAAAGACGTATCAGATAAAGGGCTAGTTTCCAAGATCTATAAAGAACGTTTTAAACTCAAAACCAAGGAAACAAACAATCCAATCATGAAATGGGCAAAAGACATGAATAGAAATCTCACAGAGGAAGACATTGACATTGCCAACATGCACATGAAAACATGCTCTGCATCACTTGTAATCAGGGAAATACAAATCAAAACCACAATGAGATACCACCTCACACCGTGAGCATGGGGGAAATTAACAAGGTAGGAAACCACAAATGTTGGAGAGGTTGCTGAGAAAAGGGAACCCTCTTACACTGTTGGTGGGAATGTGATCTGGTGAAGCCACTCTGGCAAACTGAGTGGATGTTCCTCAAAGAGTTAAAAATTTACTTGCCCGATGACCCAGCAATTGCACCTTTGGGGATTTACCCCAAAGACTCAGATGCAGGGAAACGCCGGGACTCCTGCACCCCAATGTTTATAGCAGAATGTCCACAATAGCCAAACTGTGGAAGGAGCCTTGGTGTCCATTGAAAGATGAATGTGTAAAGAAGATGAGGTTTATGAATAAAATGGAATATTATTTAGGCATTAGAAACGACAAACACCCACCATTTGCTTCAACTTGGATGAAACTGGAGGGTATCATGCTGAGTAAAGTAAGTCAATCGGAGAAGGACAAACAGTGTATGTTCTCATTCATTTGGAGAATATAAATAATAGTGAAAGGGAATATAAGGGAATGGAGACGAAATGTGAGGGAAATATCAGAATAGGAGACAGAAAATAAAGACTCCTAACTCTGGGAATCGAACTAGGGGTGGTGGAAGGGGAGGTGGGCGGGGGTTGGGGTGACTGGGTGACGGGCACTGAGGGGGGCAGTTGACGGGATGAGCACTGGGTGTTATTCTGTATATTGGTAAATTGAACACAAATAAAAAATTAACTTATTAAAAAAAAGATTCATGGAAACTAATGAGAATGAAGATACAACTGTTCGAAATCTTTGGGATGCAGCACAAGCAGTCCTAAGGGGGGAATACATCGTAATAGAAGCCTCCATTCAAAAACTGTAAAGAACTCAAATACAAGCTAACCTTACACATAGAGGAGCTAGGGAAAAAACAGCAGATAGATCCTACACCCAAGAGAAGAAGATAGTTATTTAAGATTTTAGCAGAACTCAATGAAATCGAGACCATAAGACCTGTGGAACAGAATAACAACAAAAAACCAGGAGTTGGTTTTTTGAAAGAATTAATAACATACATAGCCATTAGTAAGCCTTATTAAAAAGAAGAGAGAGAAGATTCAAATTAATAAAATCATCAAAGAGAAAGGAGAGATCACTACCAACACCAAGGAAATACAAACGATTTTAAAAACATATTATGAACAGCTATACGCCAACAAATTAGGCAATCTAGAAATATGGACGCATTCCTGGAAAGCCAGAAACTACAAAAACTGGAACAGGAAGAAAGAAAACCTGAAGAGGCCAATAACCAGAGAGGAAATTGAAGCAGTGATCAAAAACCTCCCAAGACACAAAAGTCCAAGGCCAGATGGCTTCCCAGGGAATTTCTATCAAACTTTTAAAGAAGAAAACATACCTATTCTACTAAAGCTGTTTGGAAAGATAGAAAGAGATGGAGTACTTCCAAATTCGTTCCATGAGGCCAGCATCACCTTAATTCCAAAACCAGACAAAGACCCCACCAAAAAGGAGAATTACCGACCAATAGCCCTGATGAACATGGATGCAAAAGTTCTCAACAGGATACTAGCCAATAGGATCCAACAGTACATTAAGATAATTATTCACCATGACCAAGTAGGATTTATCCCCGTGACACAAGGCTGGTTCAACACTCGAAAATAATCAATGTGATTCATCATATCACGAAAAGAAAAACCAAGAAGCATACGATCCTCTCATTAGATGCAGAGAAAGCATTTGACAAGATAGAGCATCCATTGCTGATCAAAACACTTCAGAGCGTAGGGATAGAGGGAACATTCCTCGACATCTTAAAAGCCATCTATGAAAAGCCCACAACAAATGTCATTCTCAATGGGGAAGCATTGGGAGCCTTTCCCCTAAGATCAGGAACAAGACAGGATGTCCACTCTCACCACTGCTATTCAACATAGTACTGGAAATCCTAGCCTCAGCAATCAGACAACAAAAAGACATTAAAGGCATTCATATTGGCCAAGAAGTCAAACTCACCCTCTTCTCAGATGACATGATACTCTACCTAGAAAACCCAAAAGCCTCCACCCCAAGATAGCTAGAACTCATACAACAATTTGGTAGCGTGGCAGGATACAAAATCAATGCCAGAAATCAATGGCATTTCTATACATTAACAAAGAGACTGAAGAAAGAGAAATTGAGGAGTCAATCTCATTTACAATTGCACCCAAAAGCATAAGATACATAGGAATAAACCTAATCAAAGAGGTAAAGGATCTCAACCATAAACACTATAGAATGCTACTGAAAGAAATTGAGGAAGACACAAAGAGATGGAAAAATATTCCATGCTCATGGATTGACAGAATTAATATTGTGAAAATGTCAATGTTACACAGGGCAATGTACACGTTTAATGCAATCCCTATCAAAATACTATGGATTTTCTTCGGAGAGTTAGAACAAACTATGTTAAGATTTGTGTGGAATCAGGAAAGACTCCGAATAGCCAGGGGAATTTTAAAAAAGAAAAACATATCTGGGGGCATCAGAATGGCAGATTTCAGGTTGCATTAAAAGTTGTGGTCATTAATACTGTGTGGAACCGGCACAAAAACAGACACATAGAACAATGGAACAGAATAGAGAACCCAGAAGTGGACCTTGAACTTTATGGTCAACTAATATTCGATAAAGGAGGAAACACTCTCCATTGGAAGAAAGACAGTCTCTTCAATAGATGGTGGTGGGAAAATTGGGCATCCACATGCAGAAGAATGAAACTAGAGCACTCTCTTTCACCATACACAAAGATAAACTCAAAATGGATGAAAGATCTAAATGTGAGACAAGAATCCATCAAAATCCAAGAGGAGAACACAGGCAACACCCTTTATGAACTCGGCCACAGTACATTTTTGCAAGGTACATTCACGAAGGCAAAAGAAAAAAAGCAAAAATCAACTATTGGGACTTCATCAAGATAAGAAGCTTTTGCACAGCAAAGGATACAGTCAACAAAACTAAAAGACAACCTACAGAATGGGAGAAGATATTTGCAAAAGACGAATCAGATAAAGGGCTAGTTTCCAAGATCTATAAAAAACTTCTTAAACTCAACACCAAAGGAACAAACAATCCAATAATGGGCAAAAGACATGAACAGAAATCTCACAGAGGAAGACGTAGAAATGGCCAACATGCACATGAGAAAATGCTCTGCATTACTTGTCTCAGGGAAATACAAATCAAAACTACAATGAGATACCACCTCACACCAGTGAGCATGGGGAAAATGAACAAGGCAGGAAACCATAAATGTTGGAGAGGATGCTGAGAAAAGGGAACCAACCCTCTTACTCTGTTTCTGGGAATGGGAACTGGTGCAGCCAATCTGGAAAACTGTGTGGAGGTTCCTCAAAGAGTTAAAAATAGACCTGCCCTAAGACCCAGCAATTGCAGTGTTGGGGATTTACCCAAAGTATTCAGATGCAATGAAACACCGGGACACCTGCACCCCGAAGTTTTATAGCCTTGACACACTGGACCACAGGGACTCAACAGATATAGTCTGAACATTTTAACCTAAAGCAGAATACACATTACTTTCAAGTGCACATGGGACATTCTCCAGAACAGATCATATCATGGGCCACAAATCAGGCTTCAACAGGTACAACAGGTACAAGAAAGTTGATATCACACCCTGTACATTTTTGGACCACGATGTTATGAAACTCGAAGTCGACAGTAAGAAAAAATTTGGACAGACCAAAAATACGTGGAGATTATGAACATCCTACTAGAGAATGAATGGAGCAACAGGAAATTAAAGAGGAAATTTAAAACAAATGACAATGAAAACATGTTTCTCCAAACCTCTGGGATGTAGCAAAGGCAGTCCTGAGAGAGACGTACATAGCAATACAGGCCTACCTCAATAAATAAGAAGTCTCCAATACACAGCCTAACCCTACACCTTAAGGAGTTGAAAAAGCAATAGCAAACAAAGCCTAATGCCTATAGAAGAGGGGGAAAATAAAGATGAGAGGATCAATAAACAATACAGAAACAACAAAGCAGTAGAATGGAATAAAGAAACAAAGAGATGGTTCTTCAAAATAATCAAGAAAATGGATCAAGCCCTAGCCAGCCTTATCCACAATAAAACAGAAAAGACCTAGATAAATAAAATCACAAATGAGAGAAGAGAGATCACAATCAACACCAGAAAAATTAGACAATTATAAGGGAATACTATGAAAGATTATACGCTAACATACTGGGAGACCTGGAAGAAATGGACAAATCCCTAGAAATGTGCAAATGAGCAAAACTGAAATAGGAAGAAATAGAAAATGTGAACAGACCCATAAGTAGCAAAGGAATTGAATCAGCAGGGCACCTGGGTGCCTCAGTGGTCGAGCATGTGCTTTGGCTCAGGTCATGATCCCGGGGTCCTGGGGAATGAAGTCCCACATCAGGCTCCCCGCATGGAACCTCAATTTCCCTGTGTCTATACCTCTGCCTCTCTGTGTCTCTCATGAATCCATAAATAAATCTTTAAAAAATGAAAAAAGATAAAATGATGAGAAAGGACCCAAATAAAATCACAAATGAGAAAAGAGATATAACAACCAACACTAGAGAAATACAAACGATTATAAGAGAACATTATGAAAAAATATATGCCAGCAACCTAGAACTTGGAAGAAATAGATCAATTCCTAGAAATATATAACATAGTAAAAATGAAAAAGGAAGAAATAAGACTTGAACAGACAGATAACCAGCTAAGAAAATGAATCACTAATCAAGGATCTCCCAACAGTAGACGCTTAGATCAATAGAACAGAATGGAAAGCTGAAACAAGATACAAACCTGTAACTCTATGATCCAATAATCGACAACAAGGCAGCAGGGAATATCCAAAGCACAAAGACAGTCTCTTCAACAAACCCTAACCCTGACCCCAGGATAAGAACAAATGGTGTTGGGAAAACCAGGCAGCCACATGCAGAAGAATGAAACTGGACCACTTTCTTACACCATATATATAAGAAATAAACTCAAAATGGATAAAAGACCTAAATGTGAGACCTGAAACCATACAAAGAAGAAAAGATAGCAAACGTCTTTGACATTTGCCATTGGATCTTCTTTCTAGATATGCCTCTAAGGTGAGGGAAACAAAAGCAAAAATACTATTGGGACTTCATCAAATTCAAAAGCTTCCACAAAGTGAAGGAAACAACCAAACCTAAAAGGCAACATACAAAATGAGAGGAGATATTTGTAAACAACACATCCAATAAAGATTTAGTATCCAAAATACATAAAGGAAATATAAATCTCAGCCTCCTAAACACAACTTATCCAACTGCCAATGGGCAGAAGACACGAATGGACTTTGTCTCTGACAAGACATCCAGATGGCCATGAGACACACGGAAAAACACTCAGCGTCACCCATCAACAGGGAAATGCAAACCAAAACCACAATGAGATGTCACCTGACAGCCATCATAATGGCTAAAGTTAAGAACAGAAGAAACAACAGGTGTCGTTGAGGCTATGGAGAAGAGTGAGGCCTCTTACACCCCTGGTGGGCAGGCGAACAGGTGCAGCCACTGTGGAAAACACTGTGAAGCGTCCTCGAGAAGTTGAAAATAGGGGATCCCGGGGTGGCTCAGCCGTTTGGCACCTGCCTTTGGCCCATGTCGCGATCCTGGAGAACTGGTATCGAATTCCACGTCGGACTCACGGTGCACGGAGCCTGCTTCTCCCTCTGCCTGTGTCTCTGCCTCTCTCTCTGTGACTATCATAAAAACAATTTTTTAAAAAAGTTAAAAATAGAGCTACACTACGATTCCAAAATTGCACAGCTAGGTATTTACCCCAAGGATACAGAAGTTGTTTAGTAGATTCAAAGAGGAACACGCAGCCCAGTGTTTGTAGCAGCATTATCAACAAGAGCCAAACAGTGGATACAGCCCAGATGTCCATCGACAGATGAATGGGCCGAGACGATGTGGTTAATATACACACTGCGGCATCACTCGTTCATCAGAAGGGATGAAATGAAGCCATTTACAATGACGTGGGAGAAGTGGAAAGGACTTATGCTAAATGAACTCAGTGAGAGGAAGACATATACCAAATACCATACAATTGTATTCACATGTGAATTTTAAGAAACCAAACAAACTGGCAAAGGGGCGGAGGGGGCGATGAGAGAAGCAAATAAAAAAACACACTCTTAACCACAGAGAATAAACTAATAAATACCAGAGGAAAGTGGGGGGGATGAGGAACCAGGCGATGGGGATAGTGGAGAGCACCTGTGACCAGTACCAGGCGTTGTATCTAAGGGTTGAATCACCTTGTGGTAAACCTGAAACTATATCATACTGTGTTTACAAAGAGGAATTCAAGTAAAACTTTAAAATAATAATTGGTAGTATTGATGAAACATGTGCGCACAAGAAATAAAATCAGAAAGGCAAATGAAAATCCAAATAAAGAGTCTTTGGAGTCACAAATCCCCTCCTTAGCTCAGCTCGGGAGAAGCCCTCCATGTCTATTCTGACCCTAGCAGAAGCCTGGATTTTGATTTTCTGGGGAGGCCACTGACTTGGTGGAGTCAGGCTATCTTTGAACCCAAAACCTAAATAGAGTGCATAAAACTAAACTGCCCAAGATACTAGGAGTCCCACTGCAGACACATGCCAGGACCCAAACTCTAACCATACCCAGATATAACCCTAACCCTACACTTAAGCCTAATGTTGACCTAACCCTTAAACAAGACCTATCACTAATCGAAAACCAAACACAAACCCCAAGACCGAAACACATTCACTGAACCTTCCTGCCAAACCTCAACCTAACTTCTAAACCTATTCTAAACCCTTAACCCTGACCGCTACCTTAAATCTAACTCTAACCCTAAACCTAACCTCTAAACCTAAATTGAACTTAATGTACTCAAACCCTATTCCTGACCTTAACCTGTACCCTAACCCTAACCCTCTAATACTAATCCTATCTCATACCTCAAACTGTACCCTAACCCATACCCTAAAACTATCCCCTAACCCACTCCCTTAACGTATCTCTTACTCTCTTCCAAATCCGTACCCTGACCCTGACCTGTCCCTAACCCTGACCCCTAACCAAACAATAACCCTAACCCTTGTCCTAACCAAACAATAACCCTAACCCTTGTCCTAAACCCTATCCTAACCCTAACCCTCACCCTAATTCTAAACCTAGCCCTAACTATAACCCTAGCCCCTCACCCTCAACCCTAACCCTAACTCACACCCTAACCCCTAACCCTAACTGAAAACCTAAGCCCAACCCTAACTCTAACCATAACCCTAACCCCAACTCCTAACCTCCTGCCCTAATCCCTAGAGCCTAAACCCTAATCCTAACACTAAATCCTGTCCCTTACCCTAACCTCCATCCTAACTCTTAACTACTGACCATTACCCTTATACCTCACCTAACCTCTAATCCATAACCATAAACATAATCACTAACACCTAACGTATAACCTAAGGCTAACCACCAACTGCCTCCCCTCCCCTAACCCTACCATTCATTCTGCCCTTTCACTTATCCTGTGGTTCTGAGGAGTCCTTCTGATGTAGACGTGGCCCCCAATGGCTCCTCCAGAGTCCTCCAGGGGGTCCAAGCGAGCCGGGCTCCTTTGAGTGTGGACATGGCCCAACGTGTTCCTGAGTCATAGTCAGCGGGTCCTGAGGACGCCGGGTCTCCTGTCACTGTGTACCATGTCTCACATCCTCTGGAAGCCTCACCGCAGGTCCTCAGGAAGCTGGGGGCTCCTGTCAGCATGGACATGGTCCCACATCCCACAGAAAACTCACCACGGGTCCTGAGGGGGCTGTGGGCTCCTGTCAGCATAGACGCAGCCCCATATGTCCTGAAGCCAAAGTGCTGGTCCTGAGGAGGACGGGGTTCCTGTCAGGGTTGACGTGGCCCCACATTTTCCTCAAGCCTCACCATAAGACCTGAGGAGGCTCGGGGCTCCTGTCAGCATGGATGTGGCCCATAATCTTCCCAAACCTTCACAGTGGGTTCTGAGGGGGCTGGAGACTCCTGTCAGTGTGGATGTGGCACCCACATTTTTCTTAGGCCTCACCACAGGCCCTGACAAGGCTGGGGTCTTCTGTCCGCATGGACGCATCGCCATATTTCCCCAAGTCTACACCGGGAGTCCTGAGGAAGTCAGGGTCCTGTTCTGTCCATGTGGCCCCAAGTCCTCCCAAAGCATCACCGAGGGTTCTGAGGAGGCCAGGGCTCCTGTAACCATGAATGCGGCCCCCAGCTTCCAGAAGCCTCAACTTATGTCCTGAGGGGCCTGGGAGCTCCTGCCAGAGTGGACATCGCACCACAACTTTCTGAAGCCTCCCCGCAGGTCCTGAGGCGGCTCAGGGGCTCCTGTCAGCGTGGATGTAGGCCCATATCTTCCTGAAGCCTCTCCGCTGGTCTTGAGGCTGCTCAGGGGCGCCTGTCAGCGTGGATGCGGGCCCACAATTTCCTGAAACCTCCCCGTGGGTCCTGAGGTGGCTCAGGGCTCCTGTCAGTGTGGATGTAGGCCCACATCTTCCTGAAGACTCCCCGCAAGTCCTGAGGGGGCCCAGGGGCTCCTGTCAGGGTGGATGCGGGCCCACATCTTCCTAAAGCCTCACCGCGGGTCCTGAGGAGACCGGGGCTCCTGTCAGCATGAACGGGACCCAATTTCCCCCTGAAGACTTCCCGCGGGTCCTCTGGAGGCTGCAGCTCATCAGCATAGATGCCTCCCCACATCCCTCTCAGGCCTCCTCAGCACAGGCTGGCTCCTGATAGTGCAGGCAGAGGAGGCCTACTGCACATGCCTGCCCCATGGGAGGGGTCTGGCCTCGGGCGTCCCCTGCGGGACTCTTTCAGGCTCCAGCTGGGTCCTGTTAGCTTCGGAAACATCTCACTGAAAAGGAGCCCAACACCCGGCTTCCCAGAAATACTTAAGAGCAAGGAATTGGAGCCCACAGGACGCGAAATGAAATGTGGACCAGAATTTTACCACGTCCTGCAAAACTCACTCAACCCTCTTCCACTGTGGGCGGGACCGCGGGTTGGTGGAGCCGCCCTGGAAACAGTGTGGAGGCCCCTCAGGAAGTTACA
Organism: Canis aureus; assembly: GCF_053574225.1. Lineage (NCBI taxonomy): Eukaryota > Metazoa > Chordata > Mammalia > Carnivora > Canidae > Canis > Canis aureus. Next base: position 35,099,208 of record NC_135646.1, read on the forward strand.
AATAGAGCCACCCTGCGACCAGCAGGTGAACGGCCTGGAGCTTACTCTGAAGATACAGATACAGTGAGACGTGGGACAACTGCACCCCAATGTCCACAGCAGCTGGGTCCACATTAGCCAAACTGTGGGAGGAGCCTCAGTGCCCTGTGGCAGATCATGGATAAAGAGGATGGGAGATAGATGATGGTCATAGAGAGAGGAATGGTACTCAGGTATCAAAGGGAAGGAAATCTTGCCATTTGCAATGATGTGGATAGAACTAAAGGGATCATGTTAAGTGAAGTAAGTCACTTGGGAAAGAGAATGACCGTGTGGTGTCATTCATAGGTGGAATTCAAGAAGCAAAGCAGATGAACTACTGTGAAGGGAAGGAAAGACAAGATCAAAACAGATGCAGGAAATACAGACTCTTAACGATAGGAAATGAACTGAGGGTCGCTGGAGGGGTGGGGCATAACAGGGGAAATAGGAAAGTGCTGCATCTCACTCTGTCCTGCTTCTCCAATACTGATTTGCTGTCCGGGGTTATTTGTTGAGGAGGATGGATGTTATTTTTTTTTTACTATTTCTAAGTTCTGCCACCATGATTTTGATAGGAATGACTTTGAAACTGAGGTTGGCTTCAGGAACTGCGGACATTTTCACAAGATGAGGCTCCCAACCCACAAGCCCAGGATGGCCTCCCAGAGCCTGGTATGGCTCAGTGCACAAGTCTTGTGCTCCTTTGGTTAAGTCTCATTATTTATTCTCCTTGATGCTCCTGAGAAGGCCTTCACATCCTTCCTTTCCTTCCTGAGTGCTCATTGTCGGGACACAGCAAGGCTAATCTGCTCTGTAGTTTCAGTTTGTGTCCCGTGACTTTACTGAACCCACTCCTTAGTTCTAACAGGTTAGGTGGAGGCTCTGGGGTTGCCTGTTTCTAGTTCCGCGTCTTCAGCATATAGGGATAGTGTGACGTCCCCCTTCCAGGTGTGGATCCTTTGATTTTTACAGCTTTATGTCCTAGAAAGCCCCACTATTGAATCAAAACTGATCCCAAGCCAAGGGCAGGAAGCCCCTATTAGAATGAGAACAGAGCTCAATGCCCTTGAAGGTCCCATATCAAAATGTAAACAGGACTTGAGGAATTGCTCCAGCCCTTCTGGAGGTCCCCAAGACCAGCCCTTAAAACTAAGCTAAAAGCCACCTCAGGGTCCAAGTCCCTGCTCCACTCTGTCGGGTATACTTGGACACAAGCTTGAGGTGGTAAATAAACCCTCGTGTGTTTGCATCAGTGTCGGCTTCTCGGAGATTTCTCGGATTCGCAATCTTGGGCACAACAGTCTGAGATAAAAAAAGAAAACCAAAAGAAGCTCGGACACAGGTAGAGTGAACGCAGGATTCTGAGAGAAGCGGCGGAGACCCGGGGGCTTGTGGGCTCTTCTGTGGAGGCCCCTGCAGACGGGGGACAGGATGCTCAGCCCCAGAACCAGAGGACCCAGAGACCCCACCTATATCCCGCCCATCTGGGCCGGGTCCGAGTGAGCAGCACAGCGTTGCCCGCTGGAGTCCAGACGCGCTGATGCCCACCCACCTCTGACCCCGCAGATGCATCTCCCAGGCAGATGTGCACCTGACAATCAGTGCCATGGCCAATCCCCAGACCCCGCACAGACCATTCGCTGCCACCAAGTGGTCGGACCACAGAGGCTGCAGAGCTTCAGCTCTGCTTGGAAACAAGGGTCTAGCTTCCTTTGTACTTTGTGATTTATTTTCATTTATTTTCTTTGATTCTATTTTTTAAATTGCCTTATTTTAACTTTTATGTATGTACCTTATATATTTCTCATTTTAGGTTTCATGGTACTTTAATTGTGTTTCTTATTTTGGGATTTAGAATCTTTTAACAACCAGGCAAAAATAATCTGGTAGTTTTTTTTTTGGGATGGCAGTTGTTATTGTTTTTCTTTGTCTTCTTTCGTTTCTGGAAAAAATAATGAGATGGAGAAATTCACCTCCATAAAATAATATGAGGTAGTACTCACAGCCAGGAAGTCCATCAATACAAATATATGATGTCTAACTACAGTTTAAAACAATGATTATAAAGATAGCAGCTGGGCTGGAGAAAGAGCACAGAAGAAAACTAGAGAATCCCTTACTGTAGAAATGAAAGAATTAAAATCTAGTCAGGCCAACGTTCAATATGCTATAACTGAGATGCAGTACCAAGTGGAAGCCTTAAAAACAAGGAAGGTTATGGACGACAAAGGCAGACTTCGGAACTCAGCCACTTATTAAAACAATAACATTCATATCATGGGAGACTCCCAAGATGAAGACAGAGGAAAGGTGGGCTTGCTCAGCCATTAGAAACGACAAATAACCACCATTTCCTTCAACGTGGATGGACCTGGAAGGTATCATGCTGAGTGAAGTAAGTCAATCAGAAAAAGACAAATATTGTATGTTCTCATTCACTTGGGGAATATAGATAATAGTGAAAGGGAATATAAGGGAAGGGAGAAGAAATGTGTGGGAAATATCAGAAAGGGAGATAGAACATAACGACTCCTAACTCTGGGAAATGAACTAGGGGTGATGTAAGGGGGTGAGGGCAGGGATGGGGGTGAATGTGTGACGGGCACTGAGGGGGGCACTTGACGCGATGAGCACTGGTTGTTATTCTGTATGTAGGCAAATTGAACACCAATAAAAAGTAAATTTATTATTAAGGAAAGAAAGAAGAAAGAAAGAAAGAAAGAAAGAAAGAAAGAAAGAAAGAAAGAAAGAAAGAAAGAAAGAAAGAAAGTGGCACCTGAGTGGCTCAGTTAGTTAAGCTTCTGCCTTGGGGTCAGATCATGATCCAGGTCCCAAGGAAGGCTCCCTGTTCAGCAGGGAACCTGCTTCTCCCTCGCCCTCTGTCCCTCTAGCACATGTTTATCAGTCTTCTCTCTCTCAAATAAATAAATAGCATCTTTGAAAAAGAAACAAACAAACCCAGAGGGAAAAGAAATCTCCCATGTAGAAGATTTTCAAATAATTTGTGCAGACATTCCACCCTCAAGTTCCTGAGCATAGCTTCCCAATCTTATGTGTGGAATACACATAGTAACTTCCTTCTACAAAATATATTATGAAAAACTTAAAATAATAATGATAATATAATAATAATAATAATAAAATAATAAAGAATCACTTTACTACAGAGAAACCTGAGAAACTACCTCAGCCAGATGATCAGATCGATACCAAGACTGATAAATCATGTTGATAGTATCTATCCTTTACATGATATAATAAAAATGGCAGTATATCTCTGTATATAATCCACAAAAACAGTTCAATCATGAAATAAACAACAGACATATCCCAACTGAGGGAAATTTTACAAAATACTCTACTTCTCAAAGTGTTCCAGTTCAACAACAAGAAGGAAAGGCTGAAAGACTGTCACAATCCAGAGGAGCCTAAGAAAACATGAGGACAAATGGAATGTGGTATGAGGGATAGTGATTTAGCAAAAACTAAGGAAATCTGAAAAAAGTATGGTCTTTGGTTATTGCGAAAATTTTAATATTGATTCATTAGCTAATATTTGTACCGTAGTGATATAAGATATCAATAATTGGAGAAATTGAGTGCAAGTGCATGAGAATTCTCTGTACTATCTTCTCAGTTTCCCTACAAATCTTTGTTTTCTTTCTAAGAAATAAGATTTAATTCGAAAATTGACTTAAATGAATCAGGCTCCAGTGTGAAGACATTTTAAGAATCCTTGAATTAAAAAAAAAAGAATCCTTGAATTATCTTTTGCCTTATTCTTAAAAAGTTCCTTCGATGGGAACAAAGTAAGAATTTTATATCAGAATTAAAGAAAAACACTTATGAACACGTATAATGCCTCCTAAACCTGAAGCAGGAAAGGATAATAAATAGCAAAAATCAGATAAAAATACTTCTATTATAATAGACACCATATTGCAAGTGCATTTAAAATTAGCAATGTATAACATTTATTTCCTTGACATTTGACTTCCAAAGAGTTCATAGTGTTTCAGTGTCAGTTGAAACGGGAAGAATCTCAGGGATGAATCCTTCACGTAATAATAGGACCATTGGTACTAATGTCTCTCAATCATTTCCAAATCAATAAAGATGCATTTCCTGATGAGTGACTGAGCTGTGAAGAAAGAGATGAGAAACCCTCATCCCTTTGAATTACTTGTGTCAGAATATTTTAACCATAGTATTATGGATAGTACATTATCCTTATTAACAGGAAATATGTCTCAGAGTGGAATCTGAGCAATCAGATGGGCAGAGAAAAAATGCTTTAACTCGCTCCTGCACTTTTAAAGACAAAGGAGAACTTTTCTATGTACAAAGTCAGTTGTCAAGATAGCCTTAGGGAATAAGAGTCTGCAGCATCAAATCCTGCTGCACAGCTGGGATGCCCGTGCCCCAGTTCTTCCTAATCTCAAATCCCTGGGCCTGTCCCACAACACAGGTAGCCACGCTGAGGTCATTTGCAATTTCTCTCTTAGGAGCTCCAGGGAGGGGGGCATGAGGTAGATAGGACCGGACGGGATGCGTGGAGGCTGAGAACATTACGGCCATTCTACTTTAAGTTCAGTATTAGCACACGTCCAGCAATCCCAGGCCCCTGTGAACAAGAGCTGAAATTTGCATTACTTCAGTTACTGTAAAAAAACAAAGTTTACAGCTTAATGTCTTAGAAAGCCCCACAATAGAATAAAAACTGAGCCTAAGCAAAGGGCTGGAAACCCAATTAGAATGAGAAGAGAGTTCAATGCCCCTGAAGGCCCCATATCAAAATGTAAACAGAACTGGAGGAATTGCTCCAGCCCTTCTGGAGGTCCCCGAGACCAGCCCTTAAAAGTAAGCTAAAACACTCCTCGGGGTCCAAATCCCTGTTCCACTGTGTGGCGTATACTTGAACCCATGCTCGAATTTGTAAAACAACCCACGTGTGTTTGCATCAGTGTCGGCTCTTTAGTGGATTCTCGGATTCGCCATCTTGGGCACAACACCCCCATGACCCCTCCCCACCTGGACTGACCTCCTGTCCTCTCCCACCCATGCTGACCCTCAGTCAGCTCCCCGCCCACAACAGCGGGGCACATGCCCTCACACAGGTTCCACGGGCACCTTGGGCACTCCCGCCATCCCCAGGCTCCCAGGGGAAGGAAGGAAGTTTTGGCAGGACACACTACCATGGTGGCCCCAGGGCTCCCTGCCCAGGAGAGCACTTGGTGAAAGGCCGGGATCTGTGTCCCTGATGCCAGCTCCTCCTCCCTGGTTTTCCCACAGGAAATGAGAGAGTAGGACCTGGTCTCCTCCAGGGACATCACACAGGTGGACCTGGATGTCAACAGGACGTTCAGCATTCACATCATATATTGGGACTACTACAGGGTAGGGTGAGGTTGAGGGACCAGGGGGGATCAGGACCCAGGGGAGGACCGGGGCTTTCCGGGTAGGGAAAACGGGACTTCTGAGTCGGGGGACAGAACAGCAGCCAACAACAAACCGCTCCATGGTAGGGTGTTGGGGATGACCTCTGTGCCCCACCCCCAGGGACTCGGGGATGAGGAGGCCACTAGGATGGGGCCTCCAGGGCTTGCCATGGGAGCTGAACCCCAAAGGGAAGAGGGACGACCCACTGAGAAGCAGGGGATGGGGTGGGGGACATGGGGGGCAGGAACCGGACCTGGGTGACTGGCGGAATGGCCGCAGCAGGAGCAGGACACACTTCAATCCCATGTGGGTTGGACGGATCAGAGTGACACCCACTCTCAGTGCTTTACATGTTTCTAAGTTCTATGCATTTAATTTGAGACAATTTGCAATTTGAAAACACACATAATATGATGAACCCTGTATAATGCCCCCAGTCCAGCCAGGGCCATGCACTGACCACACCCGGCCCCAGGGGCATGTGTTGCAGCAAACCCCAGACTGGAGTCTCCTTAAAGTGTAGACGTCTCCTTTTGCATCTTAGAGGAAGGGGATGCCCTGTGTCCGCAGGCCCCCCAGGACATCTCCCTCATTCTCCACTGCCACTTCATCCACCTACATCCTCTACCTCAATGGGATCCCACCTACACCATCCCCCACACTCCACCACTATCATACCCCTGCCCCCACACCATCCACCCACACACTATCGGCCCCCAGCAAGGACCCGGTGTAGGTGACCCCTGTGGGACATGCTCAGCCTCCCCGGGGTTCTCTGGAAACCCTGCTCCCATCAGAAGCCCAGGTGTCCCATAGAGTACTCAGGGGTTGCAGGGAGGAGGGAAGACAGGGAGCCCCCAACAGGGTGTGTGCAGTTGAGTGGTGCAGAGGAAGCACTGTGCCCTGCCTCTGCCCACTGTCCGTCCTGGAGAGTGGGACACCCTGCACAGGACACCAGCCGCTAACCCAGGGGGATCTGGACTGGCCTGGCCCCGGGCTCTGTGAGGGTGGGTGTGATTTGAGCCCCCGCCCCAGGACCAAGAAAAAGACTAATGGGATCAGGCCTCCATGGCCCTGTCCAGCGCTAGATTCTGGCCCCACACTGAGCGAGCCCTCTCACAGCTGGATGTGGCGTCCTGGGCCCTGGGGATTCCCCACAGATCCAGGTCACTGACCTAGGGCAGCCCTGGGGATCCCGGGACACCGAAGGTTGGGGAGAGCAGAAGTGGGCTGGTGGACCCCACCCGCACCCACACCAGGAGGCAGACTCCTCCAGGTGCTGGGGCCGCAGGGGCCCCGTGGCTGGGGTCCAGCTGCCCTGCGGGGACCCAGCTAGGAACCCATGAGCTGCAGGTCTAGGTCAGCTCTGCTGTCCTCAGAACCGTCTCTCAGGCTGAAACCTCAGGACACACGCCCCCACCCGAGGTCCACACGTGCTTCCAGTTGGGGGACTCCAGCACTCGCACCCCACCCATGTGATTCTTGCCCTCCCCTAAAGGACAGACATTCCCTCCACAGTGGAAGGCGCGAACCCTCGACTCTGAGCCCGTTTGCTGTAGAATGTCTATTGACATGTGTTGTGGTGCGAAAATGCACAGCCAGCCCGTTTCTGTGTCTCCCAGAACTGTGTGCATGGGGCGTGGATAGACCCACAGAGAGGAGGAAGGGGCACCACCCAGTCCCCAAACAGCTCCTGCATGGGCACTGCAAGGCACACACAGCTGATGTCCCCACGTGCCTTCCAGGGGCGGCCAGACGCCAGAGTCAGGACCCAACAAACTATACTGTGACTCAGCCTGTGCCCCATGGGCCAGGAGGGTCTGGGACAGAGTGACGGCCAGGGAGCCTCAGATCACCAGGGTCTATGTAAAGCGACCTGAGAGGTCTCTGCTCCCTCTGTCAAGGGGGCCGGGGCTGGCTGGTTTCTGAGGTACTTCCTCCCCTCCCCACATCTCTGTGCCTGTGTGCCTGGGGAACAGAGGGCCTGTGGGGCCGTCAGCATGACCCTGGAAGGGATGTCAGGACAGCAGGTCCTTGTGTTGTGCCCAAGATTGCAAATCCAAGAAACCACTGATGAGCCGTCACCGATGCAAACTCCGAGGATTTCTTTACAAGCTGGAGCTTGAGTCCAAGTGCACCTGACACAGCAGAGCAGGGATTTGGACCCTGAGACTAATAGGCATAGCAGCTTTAAAGGGGCCAGTGGCCCATGGGATACACAGAAAGTTGCACAGTCTTGTCGGTCAACACGCAGGTGGCCGATTGAATGACACCTTACCCTATAGGATCCACTTGACCTGGACTATTACTTTGGTTAGAATCGGCCCACAGTTTTGGCGGGCACAGAGCAGGGTAACATTGTTATGAGCCGATTTCCGATTAGGGTGTGCCCAGCGGCTTGACTGGGTTGGGGCAGTGCCTTAAGACATAAGCAGGTTATGTGGGGGTCATAGGGGAGGTGGCGGGTGTAGCACAAAATGGAATCAGTCCTGCTCTGCTTGTCCAGGGGTAGGGGATTTTTGTTAAATTTCCTGGGTCCCAACTTGCAGCTCATGCACCTGGGCCACCCTCAGCAGGTGGACTCAGTGTGCACACCTTGTGGTGCTGGATCTCTCACACCAGCGTGTAGAGGGAACCCTCCTTGCCCGAGTGAGTAGGGGCTGGGTGAGCATGGGGCTCAGCATGAAGGCCAGGCAGCACAGGGGATCGAGGAACCCCAGCCTCATCACCACCCCTACTCCCACACACAGGCTGCCCCATGGCTCTCCGTAATGGACACCCAGCGCCTCTGGAGATTCCCCCAGGGCAGCCCCAAGGTCTGGCTCCCTGCTGGAGAGGCATTGGGGAGAAGAGAAGCAGCTGGCGCTCAGCAGGACCCACTGCCGGACATGGGAATGTGGCCGAGCCAGAACTTCCAGCTCAGCTGACCCTCCAGCTGAAAGTCACTGCACGAGCCAGCCCCGGGTCGGCCAGGAGAGTCCAGCTAGCTGCCCAGCGCCAGCACCAGAAATGATGTTGTGCCAACCATTTCGGTGTTTGGGTGACCAGGCCAGAGGATCCAATAGCTGCACGTGATACCTGCATGTGATAGACACACACACCGAAACCACCAAAGTCGGAATCCCCCAATGTTGTCAAACAGCATGTGAATGTTTACATACATGATGCTGTGGTCCCCAATAGGATACATGGAAGACGCTATAAATCACTACTGCAGAGGTGCTGGAGGCAAGGAGATGTGCCTGCTGGGTTCCTACAAGGAGAGCAGAGGGACAGGAAGCATACTTCAATGGGGGGGCCCCTCTTAGGAAAGGACACCAGGTCCCTGTGAAGGCTACCGATGGTGAAATCTTTCCTCCTCTCTTTCAGCTTCTGGATTTCCTCCTCCTTTGTTCTTCCTAATTCTAGGTTAGCCTCCACCCTTGCATCCAAACCAATGACCAAAGAGGCTTATTTATGATATCCGGTCCTAAAAGGAGGCTGAGCTCTGGCTACCGGGTTCAGAAATAATCATTTTCTAGGTGTATGCTGATCCCCCGGACTCGTGCCTTCGTGGCCCTTCTCTCTCTGCAGAATGAGGGGAACCACAGGTCTTACAATGAAAGACGCCCACTTCCACTCTTAGGAGTGGAACTATCTCTTGTGGAGGACGTCATCTGGGCCAAGTAGTGTAAACGGGGCGATCAAGAATAGTTCGCAGGTGAGACATAAGCAAACACTTACCTTTGATGTCATGCTTTATTTGTTCATCCATTTATTATTTGTTAAATATTTTAATTTTATGTCCTGTCTATACCCAATACGGTGTTCAAACTCATAACCCTGAGTTCAAGATCCCCCAACCAGGCCAGCCAGGCACCCCAGTGCCATGTTTCATAACTCTTTGCTTCCTTGCCTATCTCTGCATCGAACTGGAACATTGAGTCCTTGACGGGGAGCTTTAGTTACTTCCGAATCCTAGAATGTTCTCACTGTATCCCAATCCTAGATTGACATTTACCATTGAATAGCACTTTAAATAAATAGTCAGTAAGATAACTACTACAGAAAAGGAAATTATCAAATTTTCACGTATGTGGTCCCTGCTCCCTGGGCTCCCAGGGAAGCTATGGTTTCTTTAACATTGATCAAGGTCCAAATGACTCCACCACACCTCAAAGCGTGGGCTCAGTTTCTGCCCTGACACATGCAACACCCCTGCTTTAATTAACATGTATCAATCAATCAAAGGGAGCCTAACTGGCTCGGTGTGCTTCGTAAGAACATGGGACTTTGTTCTTGGGGTAGCATGTTCAAGCCCAATGTTGGCTGTAGAGATTACAGAAAAATAAAATCTTAAAAAAAGCAATCAGTTTATCTTGGGGAGACATAGCCCCAGATTCCACAAGGGAAGGGAGCCAGCTGATGGTTCTACGCACAGTATTATATGCAGCAGAGCACAAAATGTGAACTTTCAGAAGTCTCCTAGAGTGGGGGACACACCAGCCTTAAGGTGTTCAGGTGGAGAAGTCAGGTACTGTCCCTGGAGCGACAGGGTGGGCTCAGGATCCCACGGGACCCAAGGATGGTGGCACCAACTGTTCCCAGGCACAGGAGCAGGAATGCGGCTGAGAGTAGTGGGACTCGGGCCAGCTGTCTGCCCTGTGTGGCCATAAGCTGTAAACCCCTGTGCAGTCACCGGGCCGCGTTCCTGGGCAGGCCAGCAAATGCCAGGAGTGGGAGGACACTCTCCCGGGCACGAAGAGCGCAGGTCTCCACCAGGGCAGCCCCTAAAATTTGGAGTTTTAAACATCAGTAACTTGTCTGTGTGGAGGCTGACAAAATTGAGGCGGTTCCACTTTAAGTTCACTGTTAGCACAAGTACTGCCATCCCAGGCCCCTGTGAATAAGAGCTAAAATTTACATTACTTCAGTTACAGGAAAAAAAGAAAAAAACAGCTTAGAGCTTAAGGTCCCAGAAAGCCCCATATTAGACTGAGAACAGAGCTCAATGCCCTTGAAGGCCCCATATCAAAATGTAAACAGAACTTGAGGAATTGCTCCAGCCCTTCTGGAGGTCACCGAGACCATCCCTTAAAACTAAGCTAAAACCCACTTCGGGGTCCAAGTGCATTCTCCTCTGTGTCGGGTGTACTTGGACGCAAGCTCGAGTTTGGAAATCAACCATCGTGTATTTGCATTGGTGTTGGCTCCTCAGTGGTTTTTCGTATTTGCAATCTTGGGCACAACACCTCCATGTCCTCTCCCCACCTGGGCTGACCTCAGTCTCCTCCCCACCCACAACAGCTTGGGACATGCCCTCACACAGTTCCCATGGCCTCGGTGGGCACTCCCGCCATCCCCAGCCTCCCAGGGCAAGACAGGATGTTTCGGCAGACCCACTCCCATGGTGGCCACAGGGCTCCCTGCCCCGCATGGCAGCTCGTGACAGGTCGGGGTCTGTGTTCCTGATGCGAGCTCCTGATCCCTGGTTTTCCCACAGGAAATGAAGGAGGAGGCCCTGGTCTCCTCCAGGGACATCACGCAGGTAGACCTGGACGTCAACAGGACGTTCAGCAGCCACACTATGTTTTGGGCCTGCTAGGGGGTCAGGTGAGGCTGCTGGACCAGGGGGCTTAGGGGCCCCAGGGGAGGCCTGGGGGCTTCGGGGTAGGGAAAATGGGGCTTCTGAAGCCGAGGGGAGCAACAGCAGCCAACAACACACCGCTCCATGGTAGGGTGATGGGGATGACCCACATGCACCCAACCCCGGGGCCTCAGGGATGAGGAGGCCAATTGGATGGGGCCTCCAGTGGTTGCCATGGGAGCCGAACCCCATAGGGGAGTGGGACGGTGCCCTGAGAAGCAGGGGATGGGGTGGGGGACGTGGGGGGCAGGAACCAGGCCTGTGGGCCAGGCGGCATGGCCACGGCTAGAGCAGGACACACATCAATCCCATGAGGGTCGGATGGGTCAGAGTGACACCCACTCTCGGTGCTTTATATATTTCTAAATTCTATGCATTTCATTTGAGACAATTTGCAATTTGAAAACATACATAGTATGACGACCCCCAGATAATGACCCTGGTCCAGCCAGGGCCCTGCACTGACCACACGGTGCCACAGGGGCAGGTGTCTCAGCAAACCCTAGACTGGGGTAGCCTTTAACTGTAGAAGTCTCCTTGTGCATCTTAGAGGAAGGGGATGCTCTGTGTCCGCAGGCCCCCCACGCCATCCTGCTCATTCCCCACCCCCACATCATCCCCCTACATCATGATCCCCAATGGCATTCCACATAACACCATCCCCCTCACAGCCCCACAGCCCCACACAATCCTAACCCACACTACACCACAACACCATCCCCCCTACACCATTCCCCACACTCCACCACCATCATACCCCTGGTCCCACACCATCTACCCTACACCATCGGCCCCCAGCAAAGACCCGGTGCAGGTGACCCCTGTGAGACATGCTCAGCCTCCCTGTGATTCTCTGGATACCCTGTTCCCATCAGAAGACCGGGTGTTCAATAGAGCACACAGGGGTTGCAGGGAGGAGTGAAGGCACGGAATCCCCAACAGAGTGGGTGCAGGTGAGTGGTGTAAAGGAACCACTGTGCCTTGCCTCCGCCCACTCTCCCTCCTGGAGGGTGACACACCCTGCACAGGACAACAGCGCCTAACCCCGTGGGACCTGGGCTGCCCTGGCACCAGGATCTGTGGGGGCTGTGTTGATTTTGGCCCACCCCCCAAGGGCCCAACACAAAGACGAATGTGTTCCAGCCCCCCATGGCCCTGGGCAGGCCTGGATTCTGGCCCCACGCTGAGAGAGCCCTCTCACAGCTGGATGTGGCCTCCTGGTCCTTGGGCGTGACCCACAGATCCAGGTCGCAGACCTAGGACAGCCCTGAGGATCCCGGTATACCCCAGGGTGGGGAGAGCAGGGGTAGGCCGGTGGGCCCCACCCGCACCCACACCAGGAGGCAAGCTCCTCCAGATACTCGGGCCCCAGGAGGCCCGAGGCCAGGGTCCAATTGCCCTTCGGAACCCAGCGCAGGAGCCCATGAGCTGCAGGTCCAGTTCAGCTCTGCTGTCCTCAGAACCGTCTCTCAGGCTGAAACCTCAGGACACACGCCCCCACCCGGAGTCCACACATGCTCCCAGGTGGGGAACTCCAGCACTCGACCCCCAACCCATGTGATTCTTGTCCTCCCGTAAAGGACTGAAACGTCTCCCTCCCCAGGTGAAGGCGCGCACCCACGGCTCTGAGCCCGTTTACTGTAGAAAGTCAATAAAGTGTAGTGGTGTAAAAATGCACAGCCAGCCCTTTTCTGTGTCTCCCAGAACTCTGTGCACGGGGTGTGGAGAGACCCACAGAGAGGAGGAGGGGGCATCACCCAGGCCCCAAACAGCCCCTGCAGGGACACCGCAAGGCATACAAAGCTGAAGTCCCCACGTGCCTCCCAGTGGTGGCCAGACGCCAGGGTCAGGACCCCACAGACTATACGGGGACTCATCCTGTGCCCCGCGGGCCAGAATGGGCTAGGACCGAGTGACAGCCAGGGAACCTCAGGTCACCAGGTTCTGTTCAAAGCGACCTAGGAGGTATGTGCTCCCTCTGTCCAGGAGGCCGGGGCTGGCCCGGTTCCACGGCACGTACTACCCTCCCCGCATCCCCATGTCAGTGTGCCTGGGGCACAGAGGGCCTGTGGGGCGCTCAGCGTGGCCCTGGAAGGGATGTCAGGACAGCAGGCCCTTGTGTTGTGCCCAAGACTACGAATCTGAGAAACCACCAAGGAGCCGACACCGAAGCAAACTCCTGAGGGTTTCTCTACAAGGTGGAGCTTGGGTCCAAGTTCACACGACACAGCGGAGCAGGGACTTGGACCCGAGACTAAGAGGCATAGCAGATTTATAGGGTCAGTGGACCGTGGGATATGCAGAAATTTGCACAGTCATGTAGGTCAACACGCAGGTGGCTGACTGAATTACACCTTACACTATAGTATCCACTTGAGCTGGCCTATTACTTTGGTCAGAATCGGCGTGCAGTTTTGGGGGACACAAAGCAGGGTTACATTGTTATGAGCCGATTTCCGATTACGGTGTGCCCAGCAGCTTGACTTGGGTGGGGCAGCGCCTTAAGCCATAAGCTGGTCATTTGGGGGTCATAGGGGAGGTTTTGGGGGTAGCACAAAATGGAATCAGTCCTGCTCTGCTTGTCCAGGGGTACGGGAATTTTGTTAAATTTCCTGGGTCCCAACTTGCAGCTCATGCACCTGGGCAACGCTCACCAGGTGGACTCAGTGTGCACAACTTGTGGTGCTGGATCTATCACACCAGCGTGTGGAGGACACCCTCCTCGCCCTAGTGAGTAGGGGCTGGGTGAGCATGGGGCTCGGCCTGGAAGCCAGGCAGCACAGGGGACTGAGGAACCCCAGCCCCGTCCCCACCCCGACCACACAGATGCAGCCTCAACGCTCCCCACCATGGGAACCCAGCTCCTCAGGAGCTCCCGCCAGGGGGGCCCCGAGGGCTGACTCCCTGCTGGAGAGGCATCGGGGAGAACAGAAGCAGCCGGAGCTCGGCAAGACCCACTGCAGGACATGGGAATGTGGCCAAGCCAGACCTACCACCTCAGCTGACCCCTCAGCTGAAATTCACTACAGAAGCTAGCCGCAGGTCGGCCAGGAAAGCCCAGCTAGCCACCCAGCATCAGTATGAGAAATGATGTTGTACCAACCATTTCGGTGTTTGGGCTACCCAGACAGAGGATCTGATAGCTGCACATGATAGCTTCATGTGATAGACCCACACACACCCCACAACCAACAAAAGTCAGAATCCCCCCAATGTTGTCAAACAGCAGCTGGATGATTACATACACGACGCCATGGTCCCGAATAGGATACCTGGAAGACGCTATAAACCATGACTGCAGAGGTGCTGGAGGCATGGAGATGTGCCTGCTGTGTTCCAAAAAGGAACGCAGAGGGGCAGGAAGCATCCTACGGAGGGGGGCGGCCTCCTAGGAAAGGACACCAAGTCCCTGTGAAGGCTACGGTTGGTGAAATCTTTCCTCTTCTTTTTTAGCTTCTGCTTTTCCTCCTAAATGCCATTTTCCTCAATCATAATAGCAAAAATTTATTTTATGTTTTTAAATTTCTTTTTATTGGAGTCCAATTTGTACGAATTCTTTCTTCAGCAAGGGTGTCATTCAGGATAGAGAGAAAGATTTTCCCAGACAGGCAAAGTATAAAGGAGTTCATGACTGCTAAACCAGTCCACTAAGGAATTTTAAGAGGGACTATTCTAGTGGGGGAAAAAAGAGACAAAAGGAACAAAGAGTAGAAAGGACCAGAGAACGTCACCAGAAACACCAACTCTACAGGTAAAACAAAGGCACAAAGTTCATATCTTTGAATAAGCACTTTGAATGCTAATACTAAATGCTCCAATCAAAAGATAGAGGGTATCAGAGTGGCTTAAAAAACAGGATCCGGGATGCCTGGGTGGCTCAGGGGTTAAGTCTCTGCATTTGACTCAGGGTGTGATTCTAGAGTCTGGGATCGAGTCCCATATTGGGGTCCCGGTGGGGAGCCTGCTTCCCTCTTGGCCTAATTTTCTGCTTCTGTCTCTGTCTCTGTCTCTCTCTCTCTCTCATTCTCTCAAAAATAAAATTGTTATTAAAAAAACAAGTCCATCGGTATGCTGCCTAATAGATGCTCACCTTAGACCTATAGACAACAGCAGATAGAAAGGCAGGGGATGGAAAATCATCTATCATGCTAATGGTTATGAAAAGAAAGCTGGAGACCAATACTTATATTAGAGAAACTAGATTTGAAACGAAACCCTGGGGGTCACCTGGTGGCTCAGTGGTTGAGCATCTGCCTTTGGCTCCAGGTGTGTTCGTGGGATCCCAGGATGGAGTCCCACATTGGCATCCCTTTGGGGAGCCTCTCTCCCTCTGCCTATGTTTCTGCCTCTTCTTCTCTGTGTATCTCTCATGAATAAATAAATAAACAAAATATTTAATCTCAAAAAGAAAGAACAAATACTGTAAGAAGTGATGAAGAAGGGCATTATTTCATAGTTAAAAAGACTCTCCATCAGGATCAAACAACTAAATATTTATGCTGCCAACATGCGAGTACCTAAATATGGAACCCAATTACCAATAAACGTACAGGAACTCACTGATAATAATACAATGACAGGGGATTTTAACACCTACCCACTTATGGCAATGGACCGATCGTCTATGCAGAAAATCAACAGTGGAACAATAGCCTTGACACACTGGACCACAGGGACTCCACAGATATAGTCTGAATATTTCTTCCTAAAGCAAAATACACATTCCTTTCAAGTGCACATGGGATATTCTCTAGAACAGATCATATCATGGGCCACAAATCAGCCCTCAACAGGTAGAACAGGTACAAGAAGGTTGATATCACACCCTGTACATTTTCGACCATGACGCTATGAAACTCGAAGTCGACAGTAAGAAAAAATTTGGACAGACCTAAAATATGTGGAGATTGTGAACATCCTACCAGAGAAGGAATGGAGCAACCAGGAAATTAAAGAGGAAATTTAAAACAAATGAAAATGAAAACATGTTTCTCCAAACCACTGGGATGTAGCAAAGGCAGTCCAGAGGGAAGTACATAGCAATACAGGCCTATCTCAGGAAACAAGAAGTCTCTAATACACAACCTAACCTTACACCTAAAGGAGCTGGAAAAGGAATAGGAAACAAAGCCTAAAGCCTACAGAAGAAGGGAAAAAATAAAGATGAGAGCAGAAATAAACAATACAGAAACAGTAGAATGGAATAACGAAACTAAGAGCTGGTTCTTCAAAATAATTAATAAAATGGATCAAGCCCTAGCCAACCCAATGAACGAGAAATGAGAAAAGACCTAAATAAATAAAAGCACAAAAGAGAGAAGAGAGATCACAATCAACACCAGAAAAATAAGACAATCATAAGGGAATACTATGAAATATTATATGTTAACAAACTGGGAGACCTGGAAGAAATAGACAAATCCCTAGAAATGTGCAAACAAGCAAAACTGAAATAGGAAGAAATAGAAAATGTGAATAGACCCATAACTAGCAGAGGAATTGAATAAGCAAGGCACCTGGGTGCCTCAGTGGTGGAGCATGTGCTTTGGCTCAGGTCATGATCCCGGGGTCCTGGGGAATCAAGTCACACATCAGGCTCCCCGCATGGAGCCTCATTTTCCCTGTGCCTATACCTATGCATCTCTGTGTCTCTCATGAATACATAAACAAAATCTTTAAAAACCAAAAAAAGATAAAAGATGAGAAAGGACCCAAATAAAATCACAAATGAGAAAAGAGAAATAACAACATTAGAGAAATACAAACAATTATAAGAGAATATGATGAAAAACTACATGCCAGCAACCTAGAACCTGGAAGAAATAGATCAATTCCTGGAAATATATAACATAGCAAAAATGAAAAATGAAGAAATAAGAAACTTGAACAACAGTTACCAGCAAAGAAATTGAATCAGCAATCAGGGTTCCCCAACAGGAGACGCTTAGATCAATAGAACAGAATGGAAAGCCAAAACAAGATACAAACATGTATCTATGACCCATAATGGACAACAAGGCAGGAAAGAATATCCAATGGCATAAAGACAGTCTCTTCAACAAACACTAACCCTGACCCCCGGATAAGAACAAATGGTGTTGGGAAAACCAGGCAGCCAAATGCAGAAGAATGAAACTGGACCACTTTCTTACACCATATATATAAAAAATGAATTCAAAATGGATGAAAGACCTAAATGTGAGATCTGAAACCATATATAGAAGAAAAGATAGGCAGCAATGTCTTTGACATTGGCCTTTGGATCTTCTTTCAGGATATGCCTCTGAGGTGAGGGAAACAAAAGCAAAAATACTATTGGGACTTCATCAAATTGAAAAGCTTCTGCAAAGTGAAGGAAACAACTAAAACTAAAAAGCAACATACAGGAGGAGAGGCAAGATGGCGGAAGAGAAGGGTCCCCAAGTCACCTGTCCTGACCAAATTACCTAGATAAACTTCAAATCATCCTGAAAATCTAGGAATTCAGCCTGAGACTTAAACAGAGACCAGATAGAATGCTACAGTGAGAAAAGTTCACACTTCTATCAAGGTAGGAAGATGGGGAAAAAGAAATAAAGATACAAAAGGCATCCAAGGGGGAGAGGCCACACAGAGCCAGGCTAAGGCCAGGGCGAGTGCCCCCCGGGCAGGAGAGCTCTGTCCCAGAGAAGCAGGAGCTGTACCATTCTTCCAGGGGGAAATGACGCCCGCAGGGATTCACAGCAAGACCCCAGGAGGGCGGGGATATCCTCGGGCTCCATGGGACACAAACATACACCTGCACTCCCAGGAGATTGCACCGAGCTCCCTAAGGGCTGTAGGGCACATGCATTGACCCAGGAGCAGCTCTGAGGGGATCCGGCAGCGGCTCTGTGCGGAGGGGGCAGCGGGTCCCTGGGAACAGCTAGGTGGCGGGGCCTAGGGAAGAGGAAGTGGCTTCGTGTGGAGGGGGCTGCGGGGCTCCAGGAGCAGCTCAGAGGGGCTATGGTGGCTCCGTGGAGAGGTGCCTACCCAGCCGGGAGCGAGAATCCAACAGCGCAGGTCGGGGAGCACAGGGCCGGGACACAGCCTAGGATTCGGCCTCCCCGGGACAGGCAGAGGCCTGGAGGGCCCAGGACAGCAAGGACGCTCCTGCTCAGAGCTGAAAAGATCAGCAGCCCTGCCCCAGAGCCTCCAGGCCCTGCAGACGGACTGCTCCAGAGTTACTGGGGAGGCTGAATACAGGTGTTCTGACCTGGCTGCTGCCACTGGGGTTGTTCCTCCTTGGGCGTCACAGGGTATACAACCCCCACTGAGCGCTTCACCAGGCAGGGGGAGAGGAGCTCCCCCAAGGGCTAGCACCTGAAAATCAGCACAACAGGCCCCTCCCCCCAGAAGACCAGCTAGACGGACAAGTTCCACGGGAAGTCAAGGGACTTAAAGTAGAAAGTATCAGAAGATACTCCCCCATGTTTTTTTAAATTTCTGATTGCTTCCCCCATCCTTTCCCCCCTTTCTTTCTTTTTCTTTCTCCTTTTATTCTCTTTTTTGCTTTTTTCTTCCTTTTTCCTTTTTTCTTTTTCTCTTCTCTTTTTTTCTTTCTCTCTTCTCTTTTTCTCCTTTTCCCAATACAACTTGTTTTTGGCCACTCTGCACTGAGCAAAATGACTAGAAGGAAAACCTCACCTCAAAATAAAAAACAGTCCTCTCCCACAGAGTTACAAACTGGATTACAACTCAATGTCAGAAAACCAATTCAGAAGCACTATTATACAGCTACTGGTGATTCTAGAAAAAAGTATAAAGGACTCAAGAGACTTCATGACTGCAGAATTTAGATACAATCAGGCAGAAAGTAAAAAACAATTGAATGAGATGCAATCCAAACTAGAATTCCTAATGACGAGGGTTAACGAGGTGGAAGAACGAGTGAGTGACATAGAAGACAAGTTGATGGCATCGAGGAAAACTGAGGAAAAAAAAGAGACAGACAATTAAGAGACCAGGAAGACAGATTAAGGGAAACAAACGACAGCCTGAGGAAGAAAAACCTATGTGTAATTGGGGATCCTGAGGGCGCCGAAAGGGACAGAGGGACAGAATATGTATTTGAACAAATCCTAGCTGAAAACTTTCCTAATCTGGGAAGGGAAACAGGCATTCAGATCCAGAAATAGAGAGATCCCCCCTAAAATCAATAAAAACTGTCCAACACCTCGATTTAATAGTGAAGCTTGCAAATTCCAAACATAAAGAGAAGATCCTTAAAGCAGCAAGAGACAAGAAATCCCTGACCTTTATGGGGAGGAGCAGACCTCTCCACAGCAACCTGGCAGCCGAGAAAGTGCTGGCTGGATATATTCAGGGTCCTCCATGAGAATAACATGCAACCAAGAATACTTTATCCAGCCAGGCTCTCATTCAAAATGGAAGGAGAGATAAAGAGCTTTCAAGACAGGCAGGAACTGAAAGAATATGTGACCTCCAAACCAGCTCTGCAAGAAATTTTAAGGGGGACTCTTAAAATTCCCCTTCAAGAAGAAGTTCAGTGGAACAATCCACAAAAACAAGGACTGAATAGATGTCATGATGACACTAAACTCATATCTGTTGATAGTAACTCTGAACGTGAATGGGCTTAATGACCCCTTCAAAGGCGCAGGATTTCAGACTGGATAAAAAATCAGGACCCAACTATTTGCTTTCTACAAGAGACTCATATTAGACAGAAGGACACCTACAATCTGAAAATAATGGGTTGGAGAGCCATTTACCATTCAAATGGTCCTCAAAAGAAAGCAGTGAAAAAAAAAAGAAGAAAGAAAGCAGTGGTAGCCATCCATATATCAGATAAACTAAAATTTACCCCGAAGACTATAGTGAGAGATGAAGACAGACACTAAATCATACTTAAAGGATCTAAACAACAAGAGGGCTTAATAATCCTCAATATATATTCCCCGAATATCGGAGCTGCCAAATATTTAAACCAATTAATAACGAAAGTGAAGAAATACTTAGATAATAATTATCTTATACTTGGTGACTTCAATCTAGGTCTTTCTACCCTTGATAGGTCTTCTAAGCACAACCTCTCCAAAGAAACGAGAGCTTTAAATGATACACTGGAGCAGATAGATTTCACAGATATCTACAGAACTTTACATCCAAACTGAACTGAATACACATTCTTCTCAAGTGCACATGGAACGTTCTCCAGAATAGACCACATACTGGGTCCCAAATAACGTCTGAACCGATAACAAAAGATTCAGATCATCCCCTGCATATTCTCAGACCATAATGCCTTAAAATTAGAACTAAATCACAACAAGAAGTTTGGAAGGACCTCAAACACGTGGAGGTTAAGGACCATCCTGCTAAAAGAGGAAAGGTTCAACCAGGAAATTGAGGAAGAATTAAAAGGATTCATGGAGGGATCCCTGGGTGGCGCAGTGGTTTGGCGCCTGCCTTTGGCCCAGGGCGCGGTCCTGGGAACCCCGGATCGAATCCCACGTCAGGCTCCCGGTGCATGGAGCCTGCTTCTCCCTCTGCCTGTGTCTCTGCCTCTCTCTCTCTCTCTCTCTCTCTCTCTATGTGACTATCATAAATAAATAAAATTTAAAAAAAAATAAAATAAAAGGATTCATGGAAACTAATTGGAATGAAGATACAAATGTTCAAAATCTTTGGCATGCAGCAAAAGCAGTCCTAAGGGGGAAATACATCACAATAGAAGCATCCATTCAAAAACTGGAAGGAACTCAAATACAAAAGCTAACCTTACTCATAAAGGAGCTAGAGAAAAAAACAGCAGCTAGATCCTACACCCAAACAGAATAAGAGATTTAATTAAAATTAGAGCAGACCTCAAGGAAACTGAGACCATAAGAAATGTGGAACAGATCAACAAAACCAGGAGTTGGTTCTTTGAAAGAATTAATACCATACATAAACCATTAGCCAGTCTTATTAAGAAGAGAGACAAGACTCAAATTAATAAAATCATGAATGAGAAAGGAGAGATCAGTACAAACACCAAGGAAATACAAACGATTTTAAAAACTTATTATGAACACACAGCTATACGGAAATAAATTATGCAATCTAGAAGAAATGGACGCTTTCCTGGAAAGCCACAAACTACCAAAACTGGAACAGGAAGACATAGAATACCTAAACAGGCCAATAACCAGGGAAGAAATTGAAGCAGTCATCAAAAACCTCCCAAGTAACAAAAGTCCAGGGCCAGATGGCTTCCCAGGGGAAATCTATCAAACGTTTAAAGAAGAAACCATACTTCTCCTACTAAAGCTGTTTGGAAAGATAGAAAGAGATGGAGTACTTCCAAATTCGTTCTATGAAGCCAGCATCACCTTAATTCCAAAACCAGACAAAGACCCCACCTAAAAGGAGAATACAGACCAATATCCCTGATGAACGTGGATGCAAAAATTCTCAACAAGATACTAGCCAATAGGATCCAACAATACATTAAGAATATTATTCACCATGACCAAGTAGGATTTATCCCCGGGACACAAGGCTGGTTCAACACGTGTAAAAAAATCAATGTCAATCATCATATCAGCAAGAGAAAAACCAAGAACCATATGATCCTCTCATTAGATGCAGAGAAAGCATTTGACAAAATAGAGCATCCACTCCTGATCAAGACTCTTCAGAGCGTAGGGATAGAGGGAGCATTCCTCGATATCTTAAAAGCCATCTACGAAAAGCCCACAGCAAATATCATTCTTAGTGGGGCAGCACTGGGAGCCTTTCCCCTAATATCAGGAACAAGACTGGGATGTCCACTCTCACCATTGCTATTCAACATAGTCTGGAAGTCCTAGCCTTAGCAGTCAGACAGCAAAAAGACATTAAAGGCATTCAAATTGGCAAAGAAGAAGTCAAAATCTCCCCCTTCTCAGATGACATGATACTCTACCTAGAACACCCAAAAGCCTCCACCCCAAGATTGCTAGAACTCATACAGCAATTTGGTAGCATTGCAATATAAAAACTCAATATCCAGAAATCAATGGCATGTCTATACACTGACAATGAGACTGAGGAAAGAGAAATTAAGGAGTCGATTTCATTTACAGTTGCACCCAAATCAAAAGATACCTAGGAACAAACCTAACCAAGGAGGTAAATGATCTATACCCTAAAAACAATAGAACACTTCTGAAAGAAATTGAGGAAGACACAAAGAGATGGAAATGCCCATGGATTGGCAGAATTAATATTGTGAAAATGTCAATGTTACCCAGGCAATGTACACGTTTAATGCAATCCCTATCAAAATACCATGGACTTTATTCAGAGAGTTAGAACAAATTATTTTAAGATTTGTGTGGAATCAGAAAAGAACCCAAAAGCCAGGGGAATTTTAAAAAAGAAAACCATATCTGGGGGCATCACAATGCCAGGTTTCAGGTGTACTACAAAGCTGTGGTCATCACGACAGTGTGGTACTGGCACAAAAACAGACACATAGATCAATGGAACAGAATAGGGAAACCAGAAGTGGACCTTGAACTTTATGGTCAACTCATATTCGATAAAGGAGTAAAGACTATCCATTGGAAGAAAGACAGTCTCTTCAATAGATGGTGCTGGGAAAATTGGACATCCACCTTCTGAAGAATGAAACTAGACCACTCTCTTTCACCATACACAAAGATAAACTCAAAATGGATGAAAGATCTAAATGTGAGACAAGAATCCATCAAAATCCGAGAGGAGAACACAAGCAACACCCGTTTTAAACTTGGACACAGCAACTTCTTGAAACCTACATCCATGAAGGCAAAAGAAACAAAAGCAAAAATGAACTATTGTGACTTTATCAAGATAAGAAGCTTTTGCACAGCAAAGGATACAGTCAACAAAACTAAAAGACAACCTACAGCATGGGAGAAGATATATGCAAAAGACGTTTCAGATAAAGGGCTAGTTTCCAAGATCTATAAAGAACTTCTTAAAATCAACACCAAAGAGACAAACAATCCAATCATGAAATGGGCAAAAGACATGAAGAGAAATCTCACAGAGGAAGACACTGACATGGCAACATGCACATGAAAACATGCTCTGCATCACTTGCCCTTAGGGACATACAAATCAAAACCACAATGAGATACCACCTCACACCAGTGAGAATGGGGAAAATGAACAAGGCAGGAAACCACAAATGTTGGAGAGGATGCGGAGAAAAGGGAACCCTCTTACACTGCTGTTGGGAATGTGAACTGGTGCAGTCACTCTGGAAAACTGTGTGGAGGTTCCACAAAGTGTTAAAAATAGACCTGCCCGATGACTCAGCAATTGCACTATTGGGGATTTACCCCAAAGATTCAGATGCAATGAAACGCCGGGACACCTGCACCCCGATGTTTATAGCAGAATATCCACAATAGCCAAACAGTGTCAGGAGCCTTGGTGTCCATCGAAAGATGAATGGATAAAGAAGATGTGGTTTATGTATACAATGGAATAATATTCAACCATTAGAAACGACAAATACCCAACAATTGTTTCAACGTGGATGGAACTGGAGGCTATTATGCTGAGTGAAGTAAGTCAATCGGAGAAGAACAAACAGTGTATGTTCTCATTCCTTTGGGGAATATAAATAATAGTGAAAGGGAATATAAGGGAATGGAGAAGAAACGTTTGGGAAATATCAGAAAGGGAGAGAGATCATAAAGACTCCTAACTCTGGGAAAAGAACTAGCAGTAATGGAAGGGGAGGAGGGCGGGGGGTGGGGGTGAATGGGTGACGGGCACTGAGGGGGACACTTGACGGGATGAGCACTGTGTGTTATTCTGTATGTTGGTCAATTGAACACCAATAAAAAATAAATTTATTTAAAAAAAAATCAAACAACTGCATATTTATGCTGCCAACATGGGAGTACCGAAATATAGAAACCAATTAACAACAAACCTACAGGAACACACTGATAATAATACAATGACTGGGGATTTTAACACCCACTTATGGCAATGGACCGATCGTCTATGCAGAAAATCAACAGGGGAACAATAGGCTTGACACACTGGACCAAAGTGACTCAACAGATATAGTCTGAACATTTCTTCCTAAAGCAGAATACACATTCCTTTCAAGTGCACATGGGACATTCTCCAGAATAGATTATATCATGGACCACAAATCAGCCCTCAACAGGTACAACAGGTACAAGAAGGACGGTATCACACCATGTATATTTTCGGACAACGACGCTATGAAACTTGAAGTCGACAGTAAGAAAAAATTTGGACAGACCAAATATTTGTGGAGATTATGATCATCCTACCAGAGAAGGAATGGAGTAACCAGGAAATTAAAGAGGAAATTTAAAACAAATGAAAATGAAAACATGTTTCTTCAAACTTCTTGGATGTAGCAAAGACAGTCCTTAGAGGGAAGTAGATAGCAATACAGGCCTACCTCAAGAAACAAGAAGTCTCCAATACACAACCCAACACTACACCTAAAGGAGCTGGAAAAGGAATAGGGAAGAAATCCTAAAGCCTCCTTAAGAAGGAAAAAATAAAGATGAGAGCAGAAATAATCAATACAGAAACAACAAAACAGTAGAATGGAATAATGAAACTAAGAACTGGTTCTTCAAAATAACTAAGAAAATGGATCAAGCCCTAGCCAGCCTTATCAACAAGAAAACAGAAAAGAACTAAATAAATAAAATCACAAAAGAGAGAAGAGAGATCACAATCAACACCAGAAAATAAGACAATTATAAGGGAATAGCATAAAAGATTATACGCTAACAACCTGGGAGACCAGGAAGAATTGGAGAGATCCCTAGAAATGTGCAAATGAGCAAAACTGAAAGAGGAAGAAATAGAAAATGTGACTAGACCCATAACTAGCAAAGGAATTTAATCAGCAAGGCACCTGGGTGCCTCAGTGGTTGAGCATCTGCTTTGGCTCAGGTCATGATCCCGGGGTCCTGGGGAATCATGTCCCACATCAGGCTCCCTGCGTGGAGCCTCATTTTCCCCCTGCCTATACCCCTGCCTCTCTGTGTCTTGCATGAATACATAAATAAAATATTTAAAAAAGAAAAAAGACAAAAAGATGAGAAAGAACCAAAATAAAATCACAAATGAGATAAGAGAAATAACAAACAAAACTAGAGAAATAAAAACGTTTATAAGAGAACATTATGAAAAATTATATGCCAGCAACCTAGAACCTGGAAGAAATAGATCAATTCCTGGAAATATATAACACAGCAAAAATGAAAAAGGAAGAAATAAGAAAGTAGAACACACAGATAACCAGCAACGAAATTGAATCAGCAATCAGGAATCTCCCAACAGGAGATGCTTAGATCAATAGAATAGAATGGAATGCCGAAACAAGATACAAACCTCTAACTCTATGATCCATTAATCGACAACAAGGCAGCAGGGAATATCCAATGGCACAAAGACAGTCTCTTCAACAAACCCTAACCCTGACCCCAGGATAAGAACAAATGGTGTTGGGAAAACCAGGCAGCCACATGCAGAAGAATGAAACTGGACCACTTTCTTACACAATATATATAAAAAATAAATTCAAAATGGATGAAAGACCTAAATGTGAGACCTGAAACCATAAAAAGAAGAAAAGAGGCAACAACGTTTTTGACGTTGGCCATTGGATCTTCTTTCTAGATATGCCTCTGAGTTGAGGGAAACAAAAGCAAAAATACTCTTGGGACTTCATCAAATTCAAAAGCTTCTGCAAAATGAAAGAAACAACCAACGCTAAAAGGCAACATACAAAATGAAAGGAGATATTTGTAAATAACACATCCAATAAACAGTTAGTATGCAAAATACGCAAAGCAAATATAAATCTCAACCTCCTAAACACAAATTATCCAACTGCAGATGGGTAGAAGACATGAATGGACTTTGCCTCTGACAAGACATCCAGATGGCCACCAGACACTGAAAGACACTCAGCGTCACCCATCATCAGGGAAATTCAAATGAAAACCACAATAAGATGTCACCTGACAGCCGACAGAATGGCTAAAATTAACAACAGAAGAAACAACAGGTGTTGTTGAGGCTATAGAGGAGAGGGAGCCCCCTTACACTCCTGGTGGGCATGCGAACAGTTGCAGCCACTGTGAAAAACACTGTGAAGGGTCCTCGAGATGTTAAAAACAGGGGATCCCTGGGTGGTGCAGCGGTTTGGTACCTGCCTTTGGCCCATGTCGCGATCCTGGAGACCTGGGATCGAATCCCACGTCGGACTAACAGTGCACGGAGCCTGTATCTCCCTCTGCCTGTGTCTCTGCCTCTCTCTCTGTGACTATCATAAAAAAAATTAAAAAAGAAGTTAAAAATAGCGCTACCCTACGATTCCAAAATTGCAGAGGTACGTATTTACCCCGAGGATACAAAAGTATTTTAGTAGATTCCAAGTAGGGGGATCCCTGGATGGCGCAGCGGTTTGACGCCTGCCTTTGGCCCAGGGCGCGATCCTGGAGACCCGGGATCGAATCCCACATCGGGCTCCCGGTGCATGGAGCCTGCTTCTCCCTCTGCCTGTGTCTCTGCCTCTCTCTCTGCGACTATCATAAATAAATAAATACCTTAAAAAAATTAAAAAAAAAGATTCCAAGTAGGACACGCAGACCAGTGTTTGTAGCAGCGTTATCAACAACAGCCAAACTGTGGATACAGCCCAGATGTCCATCGACTGATGAATGGGCAGAGACGATGTGGTAAATATACCCACTGCGACATCACTGGGTCATCAGAAGCGATGAAATGAAGCCATTTACAATGATGTGGGAGAAGTGGAAAGGACTTATGCTTAATGAACTCAGTCAGTCAGAGAAAGATATGAAATACCATACAATTGCATTCACATGTGAATTTTAAGAAACCAGACAAACTGGCAAAGGGGCAGGGGGGGTGATGAGAGAAGCAAACAAAAAAACACACTCTTAACCACCGAGAATCAACTAATAAATACCAGAGGAAGGTGAGGGAGATGGGGAATCAGGGGATGGGGAAAGTGGAGAGCACCTGTGGCCAGTACCAGGCGTTGTAAGCAAGAGTTGAATCACTATGTGGTAAACCTGAAACTATATCATACTGTGTTTACAAAGAGGAATTCAAGTAAAACATTAAAATAATAATTGGTAGTATTGATGAAACATGTACGCACTAGAGATAAAATCAGAAAGGCAACTGAAAATCCAAATAAAGAGTCTTTAGAGCCACAAATCCCCTCCTAGCTCAGCTCGGGAGAAGCCTGCCATGTCTATTCTGACACCATCAGAAGCCTGGATTTTGATTCTCTGGGGAGGCCACTGACTTGGTGGAGTCAGGCTATCTTTGAACCCAAAACCTAAATAGAGTGCATAAAACTAAACGGCCCAAGATGCTAGGAGTCCCAATGCAGGCACATGCTAAGTCCCAAACTCTAACCATACACAGACATAACCCTAACCCTACACTTAATCGTAATGTTAACCTAACCCTTAAACAAGACCCATCACTAATCGAAAAACAAACACAAACCCCAAGACCAAAACACATTCACTGAACCTTCCTGCCAACCCTCACCCTAACTCCTAAATGCAGGTGCACCTAAACTTAGGTTTCCTTAACCCTGACCCCTACATTAAATCTAACACGAACCCTAACCTCTAACCCTATCCTTAAAATAAGGTATTCAAATCCTATTCCTAACCTTACCCTGTACCCTAACCCTAACCCTCTAATACTAATCCTATCTCATACCGCAAACTGTACCCTTACCCATACCCTAAAGCCAACCCCTAACCCACTCCCTAACCCTATATCTTGCCCTTTTCCAAAACCGTACCCTGACCCTGACCTGACCCTAACCCTAAACCCTAACCAAACACTAACACTAACCCTAGCCCTAACCCCTATCCTAATCCTAACCCTCGCCCTAACCCTAAACCTAGCCCTAACTTTAACTCTAACCCTTAACTCTAACCCCTAACTCTAAACCCTAACAATAACTCACACCCTAACCCCTAACCCTAACTGCAAACCTAAGCCCAACCCTAACTCTAACCATAACCCTATCCCCAACTCCTAACCTCCTGCCCTCATCCCTAGAGCCTAAACACTAACCCTAACACTAAATCCTGTCCCTTACCCTAACCACCATCCTAACTCTTAACACTGACCAATACCCTTATGCCTCACCTAACGTTTAATTCGTAACCATAAGCATAATCACTAACCCCTAACATCTAACCTAAGGCTAACCACCAACTTCCTCCCCTCCCCTAACCCTACCATTCATTCTACCCTTTCACTTACACTGTGGTTCTGAGGAGTCCCTTCTGATATGGACGTGGCCCCCAATGGCTCCTCCAGATTCCTCCAAGGGGTCCTGAGGAAGCCGGGCTCCTGTGAGTGTGGACGTGGCCCCACGTGTTCCTGAGTCATAGTCAGCGGGTCCTGAGGACGCTGGGTCTCCTGTCACTGTGGACTATGCCTCACATCCTCTGCAAGCCTCACAGCAGGTCCTCAGGAGGCCGGTGGCTCCTGTCAGCCTGGACATGGTCCCATGTCCCCCAGAAAACTCACCGCAGGTCCTGAGGAGGCTGTGGGCTCCTGTCAGCATACACGCAGCCCCTTATGTCCCGAAGCCAAAGTGCAGGTCCTGAGGAAGACAGGGTTCCTGTCAGGGTTGACGTGGTCCCACATTTTCCTCAAGCCTCACCATAAGACCTGCGGAGGCTGGGGGCTCCTGTCAGCATGGACGTGGCCTCAAATCTTCCCAAAACTTCACAGTGTGTCCTGAGGAGGCTGGAGACTCCTGTCACTGTGGATGCGGCACCCACAGTTTTCTTAGGCCTCACCACAGGCCCTGACAAAGCTGGGGTCTTCTGTCCACATGGATGCATCCACATATTTCCCCAAGTCTACACCAGGGGTCCTGAGGAAGTCAGCGTCCTGTTGTGTCCATGTGGCCCCAAGTCCTTCGAAGCGTAGCCGAGGATTCGAGGAGGCCAGGGCTCCTGTAACCATGAATGCGGGCCCCGCTTCCAGAAGCCTCAACTTATGTCCTGAGGGGCCCGGGAGCTCCTGCCAGAGTGAACGCGTCGCCACATCTTCCTGAAGCCTCCCCACAGTTCCTGAGGCTGCTCAGGGGCGCCTGTCAGCGTGGATGTGCCTCACAATTTCCTGAAACCTCCCCGCCAGTCCTGAGGTGCTCAGGGCTCCTGTCACCGTGAATGCGGGCCCACATCTTCCTAAAGCCTCAACGTGGGTCCTGAGGAGACCACGGTTCCTGTCAGCATGAATGTGGTCCAATTTCCCCC
The DNA here is from genome assembly GCF_053574225.1 of Canis aureus. Taxonomy (NCBI): domain Eukaryota; kingdom Metazoa; phylum Chordata; class Mammalia; order Carnivora; family Canidae; genus Canis; species Canis aureus. The sequence continues at coordinate 35,128,626 of NC_135646.1, forward strand.
TGAAGACTCCCCGCGGGTCCTGAGGAGGCTGCAGCTCATCAGCATAGATCCGTCCCCATGTCTTCTGCAGGCCTCCCCAGCACAGGCTGGCTCCTGTTAGTGCAGGCAGAGGCGGCCTACTGCACATATATGCCCTATGGGAGGGGCCTGGGCGCAGGCGCCCCCTGCGGGATGCTCTGGTGCTACAGGAGACTGTGCATGCGGCAGCAGGTGCTCTATGGGCCGCACCTGCCTGCTTTCAGGCTCCAGCTGGGGCCTGTTAGCTTCGGAAACATCTCACTGAAAAGGAGCCCAACACCCGGCTTCCCAGAAATACTTAAGACAAGGAATTGGAGCCCACAGGACGTGAAATGAAATGTGGACCAGACTTTTACCACGTCCTGCAAAACTCACTCAACCATCTTCCACTGTGGGGGGGACCGCGGGTTGGTGCAGCCACCCTGGAAACAGTGTGGAGGCCCCTCAGGATGTTACAAATAGAGCCGCCCTGCGACCAGTAGGTGAACGGCCTGGAGCTCACTCTGAGGATACAGATGCAGTGAGACTTGGGACACCTGCACCCCAATGTCCACAGCAGCTGGGTCCACAGTAGCCACACTGTGGGAGGAGCCTCGGTACCCTCTGCCAGATGATGGATAAAGAGGATGGGAGATAGATGATGGTCATAGAGAGAGGAATGGTACTCAGCTATGGATGAGAAGGAAATCTTTCCATTTGCAATAATGTGGATAGAACTAAAGGGATCATGTTAAGTGAAGTAAGTCACTCGGGAAAGAGAATGACCGTGTGGTTTCATTCATAGGTGGAATTAAAGAAGCAAAGCAGATGAACAACTGTGAAGGGAAGGAAAAACAAATAAGATGAAAACAGATGCAGGAAATACAGACCCTTAATGATAGGAAACAAACTGAGGGTAGCTGGAGGGGGCAGATAACAGGGGACAGGCATGAAGGAGGGCACGTGATGTCTCGAGCACTGTTGTTATCTCCAACTGATGAATCCCTGAATTCTTCCTCTGAAAGTATAATACACTATACGTTAATTAATTGGGTTTAAATTAAGTTAAAAAAAATCAGTTCTTTCAGAGCACATTTCCTTCTGGACTCTCTATTTTGCTCATTCAGCTTATGCCGGGACCACCCCCCGTGGGTCTGGTTTGTCTACGTAGGCTCCACGCCTCATCCTTGGCCCAGCATAGGGCTAGAACTCACAACCCCTGAGATCAGGCCGGAGGTGAGGTCAGGAGTCGGATGCTTAACCGACGGAGTCAGCCAGGAGCCTGAGAACCACACTGCTTTATCTCTGTGACATCTTTTGAAAAAGGAAAGTGCTGCGTCCCACTCTGTCATGCTTCTCCAATACTGATTTGCTGTCTGGGGTCATTTGTTGTGGGGGTTGGATGTTATGGGTTTTTTTTTCCTATTTCTAACATCTGCCACCATGATTTTGATAGGAATGACATTGAAACTGAGGGTGGCTTCAGGAACTGCGGACATTTTCACAAGATGAGGCTCCCACCCCACAAGCCCAGGACGGCCTCCCAGAGCCTGGTTTGGCTCAGTGCACAAGTCTTGTGCTCCTTTGGTTCAGTCTCATTATTTATTTTCCTTGATGCTCCTGAGAAGGACGTCACATCCTTCATTTCCTTCCTGAGTGCTCATTGTCGGGACACAGCAAGGCTACTCTGCTCTGTAGGGTCAGTTTGTGTCCCGTGACTTTTGAACTCACTCCTTAATTCTAACAGGATTTGGTGGAGGCTCTCGGGTTTCTCGTTTCTAGTACCTCTTCTTCAGCATATAGGGACAGTGTGACGTCCCCCTTCCAGATGTGGAACCTTTGCTGTTTACACTTAATGTCCTAGAAAGCCCCACAATTGAATCAAAACTGAGCCAAGGCCAAGGGCAGGAAGCCCATATTAGAATGAGAACAGGGCTCAATTCCCTTGAAGGCCCCATATCAAAATGTAAACAGAACTTGAGGAATTGGGGATCCCTGGGTGGCGCAGCAGTTTGGCACCCGCCTTTGGCCCAGGGCGCGATTCTGGAGACCCGGGATCGAATCCCACATCTGGCTCCCAGTGCATGGAGCCCTCTTCTCTTTCTGCCTATGTCTCTGCCTCTCTCTCTCTCTCTGTGACTATCATAAATAAATAAAAATTAAAAAAAAAAAGAACTTGAGGAATTGCTTCTGCCCTTCTGGAGGTCCCTGAGACCAGCCCTTAAAACTAAACTAAAACCCACCTCAGGGTCCAAGTCCCTGCTCTGCTGTGGGATCTTGGATACCAGATCGAGCTTGTAAATAATCCCTCTTGTGTTTGCATCGGAATTGGCTTCTTGGTGGTTTCTCATATTCGCTATCTTGGGCACAACAGTCTGAGGTAAAAAACAAAACCAAAGAAACTCGGACGCGGGCAGAGTGAAAGCAGGGTTCTGAGAGAAGCGGCAGAGACCCGGGGGCTTGGCGGCTCCTTTGGTTCCTGCAGCCTGCAGACTGGGGGGCGGAATCCTCAGCCCCAGAGCCAGAGGACCCAGTGTCCCCACCCGCATCCCCCCATCAGCGCCGAGTCTCAGGGAGCAGCACAGCGCCGCCCGATGGAGCCCAGAGATGCTGACGCCCACCCCGTCTCTGATCCCCACAGGTGCATATCCCAGGCAGATGTGCACCTGACAATCTGCACCACATCCCATCCCCAGACCCCACACAGACCACTCGCTTCCACCAAGTTGTCAGACCACAGAGGCTGCAGAGCTTCAGCTCTGCCTGGAAAGTAGGGTCTAGCTTCCTTTGTACTTTGTGCTTTATTTTCATTTATTTTCTTTGATTCTTTTATATTAATTGCCTTACTTTAATTTTTATGTATGTACATTATAAATTTCTTATTTTTACTTTCATAGTATTTTAATTGTGTTTCTTTTTTTAATTTTTTCAATTTATTTATGATAATCACAAACAGAGAGAAAGAGAGATAGATAGATAGATAGAGAGAGAGAGAGAGAGAGAAGTAGAGACACAGGCAGAGGGAGAAGCACGCTCCAGGCACTGGGAGCCCGATGTGGGATTTGATCCAGAGTCTACAGGATCGTGCCCTGGGCCAAAGACAGGCACTAAACCACTGCGCCACCAGGGATCACTTTAATTGTTGCTATTTTGGGAGTTAGAATCTTTTAACAAGCAGGCCAAAATAATCTGTTTTTTTTGGGGGGGGGGGAGGGCAGTTGTTATTGTTTTTCTTGAATTTCTTTTTCTTCCTTCTTTCTTTTCTGGAAAAAATAATGAGATGGAGAAATTCACCTCCATAAAATAACATGAGGTTCTAATCACAGCCAGGAAGATCATCAATACACATATATGATGTCTAACTACAGTTTAAAACAATGATTATAAAAAAAAACAATGATTATAAAGATAGCAGCTGGGCTGGATAAAGAGCACAGAAGAAAACTAGAGAAACGTTTACTGTAGAAATAAAAGAATGAAAATCTAGTCAGGCCAATGTTAAAAATGTTATAACTGAGATGCAGTCCCAAGTGGAAACCTTAAAAACAAGAAAGGTTATGGACAACAGAGACAGACGTAGGGAAGTCAGCCACTTATTAAAACAATAACATTCATACCATAGAGACTCAGAAGATGAAGAGAGAGAAAAGGTGGGACTTGCTTAGACATTAGAAACGACAAATTCCCACCATGTACTTCAAGGTGGATGGAACTGGAAGGTATTATGCTGAGTGAAGTAAGTCAATCGGAGGACAAACATTGTATGTTCTCATTCATTTGGGGAATATAGATAATAGTGAAAGGGAATATAAGGGAACGGAGAAGAAATGAGTGGGAAATATCAGAAAGGGAGACAGAACATAAAGACTCCTAACTCAGGGAAATGAACTAGGGGTGATGGAAGGGGAGGATGGCGGGCGGTGGGGATGAATGGGTTATGGGCACTGAGGGGGGCACTTGACAGGATGAGCAGTGGGTGTTATTCTGTATGTTGGCAAATTGACACCAATAAAATATAAAATTCTTATTAAAAATAAAGGAAGAAAGAAAGAAAGAAAGAAAGAGAAAGAAAGAAAGAAAGAAAGAAAGAAAGAAAGAAAGAAAGAAAGAAAGAAAGAGTGGCACCTGTGTGGCTCTGTCAGTTAAGCTTTTCCCTTAGGCTCAGATCATGATCCAGGTCCCAAGGAAGGCTCCCTGTTCAGCAGGAAACCTGCTTCTCCCTCTCCCTCTGCCCCTCTCGTTCATGCTTTATCTCTCCTCTCTCTCTCAAATAAATAGAAAACATCTTGAAAAAGAAACAAACAAACCCACAAGGAAGAGAAATCGCCCATTTAGAAGAATTTCAAACCATTTGTGAAGACATTCCAGCCTCAAGTTCATGAGCATAGCTTCCCACTCTTAAGTGTGGAATACACATAGTAACTTCCTTCTACAAAATATAATATGAAAAACTTAAAATATTGATAATATAATAATAATAATAATTAATAATAATATTAATAATAATCAGTTTACTATGGAGAAAGCTGACAAACACTACCTCAGCAAGATGATCAGATTGATACCAAGACTGATAAATCATGTTGATAGTATCTATCCTTTATATGATATAATGAAAATGGCAGTATATCTCTGTATATAATCCACAACAGTTCAGTCATGAGATAAACAACAGACATGTCCCAGCTGAGGGAAATTTTACAAAATACTCTACTTCTCAAAGTGTTCCAGTTCAACAACAACAAGGAAATGCTGAAGGACTGTAACAATCGAGAGGAGCCTAAGAAAACAGGAGGACAAATGGAATGTGATATTGGGATGGTAACTTAGCAAAAACTAAGGAAATCTGAATAAAGTATGGTCTTTGGTTAATGCGACTATTTTAATATTGATTCATTATTTCATATTTGTACCGTACTAATATAAGATATCAATAATTGGAGAAATTGAGTGCCAGTGAATGCGAATGCTCTGTACTATCTTCTCAATTTCCCTTTAATCTTTGTTTTTTTCCTAATAAATAAGATTTATTTTGAAAATTGACTTAAATGAATCAGGATCCAAGTGTGAAGACATTTTAAGAATAGTTGAATTAACTTTTGCCTTATTCTTAAAGAGTTCCTTCGGTGGGAACAAAGAAATAATTTTATATCAGAAGGAAAGAACAACACTTATGAACACGTATAATGCCTCCTCATCCTGAAAAGCAGGAAAGGATAATAAAAGCAAAAATCAGAAAAAAATACTTCTATTATAATAGACACCATATTGCAAGTGCGTTTAAAATTAGCAATGCATCACATTTATTTCCTGGACATTTGTCTTCCAAAGAGTTCACAGTTTTTCAGTGTCAGTTGAATTAGGGGAAGAATCTCAGGGAAGAATCCTTCACATAATAATAGGACCATTGTAATAATGTTTCTCAGTTCTTTCCAAATCCATAAAGATGCATTCCCTGATGAGTGACTGAGCTGTGAAGAAAGAGATGAGAAAGCATCATGCCTCTGAACTATTTGTGTCAGAATATTTTAACCATAGTACTACGGATAGTAAATTATCCTTATTACCAGGAAATACGTCTCAGATTGGAATCTGAGCAATTAGATGGGCAGAGAAAAAAAACTTAGAGTCACTCCTCATCTTTTAAAGATAAAGGAGAGCTTTTTTATGTACAAAGTCAGTTGTTAAGATAGCCTTAGGGAATAAGAGTCTGCAGCATGGAATCCCGCTGCGCAGATGGGAAGCCCGTGCCCCAGGTCGTCCTGATCCCAAATCCCTGGGCCTGTACCCCAACACACGCTGCCAAGCTAAGGTCATTTGCAATTGCTCTCTTAGGAGCTCCAGGGAAGGGGAAAGAGCTAGATAGGATGGGACTGGACACAAGGAGGTCGAGAAAATGAAGGCCTTTCTACTTTAAGTTCAGTGTTCGAACAAGTCCAGCCATCCCAGGCCCCTGTGAAGAAGACCTGAAATTTACATTACTTCAGTTACAGGAAAAAAACAAAGGTTTACAGCTTAATGGCCTAGAAAGCCCCACAATAAAATGAAACTGAGCCCATGTCAAGGGCTGGAAGCGCCTATTAGAATGAGAGCAGAGCCCAATATCCTTGAAGGTCCCATATCAAAATGTAAACATAACTTGAGGAATTGCTCCAGCCCTTCTGGAGGAACCCGAGACAAGCCCTTAAAACTAAGCTAAAACCCACCTCGGGGTCCACGTCCCTGCTCCGCTGTGTTGGGTGTACTTGGACGCAAGCTGGAGTTTGGAAATGAACCCTTATGTGTTTGCATTGGTGTCAGCCCCTTAGCGGTTTCTCAGATTCGCAAACTTGGGCACAACACCCCCATGTCCCCTCCTACCTTGGCTGAACCCCTATCCCCTCCCACCCAGGATAACACTCAGTCTCCTCCCTGCCTACAGCAGCTGGGCACAGGCCGTCACACAGGTCCCATGAGCACGGTGGGGACTCCCGCCGTCCCTGGCCTCCCAGAAGAAGGAAGGAGGTTTTGGCAGTAGACACTCCCATGGTGGCCCCAGGGATCCATGCCCAGGACAGACAGGTTGGGGTCTGTGTCCCTGATGCCAGCTCCTCCTCCCCGGTTTTCCCACAGGAAATGAAGGAGGAGACCCTAGTCTCCTCTAGGGACATCACGCTGGGGGACATGGACATCAACAGGATGTTCAGCAGTCACGTCATGTTTTGGGACTACTAGGGGGTAGGGTGAGGCTGAGGGGCCAGGGGGATCGGGACCCGGGAGGACCGGGGGCTTCTGGGTAGGGAACACAGGGCTTCAGAGCCTGGGGAAGAACAGCAGCGAACAACACACCACTCCATGGTAGATTGTTGGGGATGAACACCGTGCCCCCACCCTCGGGGTCTCAGGGATGAGGAGGCCACTAGGACGGGGCCTCCAGGGATTGCCATGTAAGCTGAACCCCAAAGGGGTGAGGGACGGCCCCCTGAAAAGCAGGGGGCTCGGGTGAGGGCCGTGCGGCCAGTAAGGGGACCTGGGGGCAGGGTGCATGGCCATGACTGGAGGACACACATCGATCTGATGAGGTTCGGACGGGTCAGGGTGATACCCACCCTCAGGACTTTATATATTTCTAAATTCTATGCATTCAATTTGAGACAATTTGCAATTTGTAAACATACATAGTATGATGACCCCCAGATAATGCCCCTGGTCCAGCCAGGGCCCTGCAGTCACCACAGGGGTCCCCAGGGGCAGGTGTCACAGCATACCCCAGACTGGGGTCGCCTTTATCTGTAGACGTCTCCGTGTGCATCTTAGAGAAAGGGGATGCCCTGTGTCCGCAGGCCCCCCACACCATCCTCCCATTCCCCAGACCCACACGATCCCCTAACATCATCATCCCCCATGGCATAGCCCCTACACCATCCCCCTCACACACTCACAGCCTCACACAATCCCCACCCACACTATACCCCAACACCATCCCCGCTACACCATCCCCCACAACCCACCACCATCATACCCTTGCCCCCACACCATCGACCCCCACACCATCGTCCCTGAGCAAGGACCCAGTGCACCTGCACCCTGTGAGACATGCTCAGACTCCCCGGGGTTCTCTGGATACCCTGCTCACATCAGAAGCCCGGGTGTCCCATTGAGTACCCAGCGGTTGCAGGGAGGAGGGAAGGCAGGGAGTCCCGGACAGTGTGTGTGCAGGAGAGTGGTGCAGAAGACACACTGTGCCCTGCCTCCAACCACTGTCCGTCCGGGAGTGCGGCACAACCTGCACCGGACACCAGCCCATAACCCATAGGGACCTGGAATGACTTGGGCCCAGGCTCTGTGGGGGCTGGGTTGATTTGAGCCCCCACAGGTCCCAACTCAAAGACTAATGGAATCAGGCCCCCATGGCCCTGGCCAACCCTGGATTCTGGCCCCGGGCTGAGCGAGCCCTCTCAAAGTGCATGTGGCCTCCTGGGCCCTGGGCGTGTCCCACCGATACAGGTCGCTTATCTAGGGCAGCCCTGGGGATCCCGGGACACACCAGTGTGGGGAGAGGAGGGGTAAGCCGGTGGGCCACACCCGCACCCACACCATGAGGCAGGCTCCTCCAGGTGCTGGGGCCCCAGAGGGTCCGAGGCAGGGGTCCAGCTGCCCTGTGGGGATCCAGCACAGGAGCCCATGACCAGCAGGTCCAGGTCAGCTCTGCTGTCCTCAGAACTGTCACTAAGGCTGAAACCTCAGGACACACGCCACCACCCGGAGTCCACACATGCTCCCAGATGGGGGACTCCAGCACCCGCCCACCCACCCCATGTGATTCTTGCCCCCACATAAAGGACAGAAAGGTCTCCTTCCCCAGGGGAAGACACGCACCTACGGCTCTGAGCCCATTTGCTGTACAAAGTCATTAAAGTGTTGTGGTGTGAAAATGCACAGCCAGCCCATTTCTGTGTCTCCCAGACCTCTGTGCACGGGGGGTGGAGAGACCCCCAGACGGAGGAGGGGGCACCACCTAGGCCCCAACCAGCCCCTGCAGGGGCGCCACCAGGCAAACACAGCTGACATCCCCACGTGCCTTCCCGGGGTGGCCGGACCCACTGCCAGACATGGGAAAGTGGCGGAGCCGGAACTTCCAGCTCAGCTGACCCTCCAGCTGGAAGTCACTGCACGAGTGAGCGCCAGTGTGGCCAGGAGAGCCCAGCTAGCCGCCCAGTACCAGCACCAGAAATGATATTCTGCCAACCATTTTGGGGTTTTGGGTGACCCAGCCGGAGGATCCGATAGCTGCACGGGATAGCTGCATGTGATAGACACACACGCACCTCAAAACCAACAAAAGTCGGAATCCCCCAATGTTGTCAAACAGCAGCCAGATGGTTACATACACTACGCTGTGGTCCCCAATAGGATACATGGAAAACGCTATAAGCCATTACTGCAGAGGTGCTGGAGGCACCGAGATGTGCCTGCTGTGATCCAACAAGGAGTGCAGAGGGGCAGGAAGCATCCTCCGGAGAGGGGGCCCACCTAGGAAAGGACACTAGGTCCCTGTGAAGGCTAAAGAGGGTGAAATCTGTCCTCCTCTCTTTCAGCTTCTGGTTTTCCTCCTAAATGCCATTTTCCTCAATCATATTAGAAAGAATTTATTTTATGTTTTTAAATTTCTTTCTATTGGTGTCCAATTTGTATGAATTCTTTCTTCAGCAAGGGTGTCATTCAGGAGAGAAGGAGAGTTAAAGATTTTCCTAGGCAGGCAACATATAAAGGAGTTCATGACCACTTAACCAGTCCAGTAAGAAATTTTAAGAGGGACTCTTCTAGTGGGGGGAAAAAAAGAGACCAAAAGCAACAAAGACTAGAAAGGACCAGAGAACGTCACCAGAAACACCAACTCTTCTGGTAACAGAAATGCACAAAGTTCATATCTTTGAATAATCACTCTGACTGCTGATAGACTAAATGCTTCAATCAAAAGATATAGGGTATCAGAGTGGCTTAAAAAGCAGGATCTAGGATGCCTGGGTGGCTCAGGGGTTGACCCTCTGCCTTTGACTCAGGGTGTGATCCTGGAGTCTTGGATCGAGTCCCATATTGGGCTCCTGGTGGGGAGCCTGTTTCTCTCTCTGCCTAATTTTCTGCCTCCCTCTCTCGCTCTCTCTCTCTCACACTATCATAAATAAAATTATTATTAAAAAAACAACATCCATCTGTACGCTGCCTATAAGATGCTCACCTTCGACCTATAGACACCAACAGATTGAAAGTCAGGGGATGGAAAATCATCTATGACGCTAATGGATATCAAAAGAAAGCTAGAGGACTCATACTTATATCAGACAAATGAGATTTGAAACCAAAACCTGGGGACACCTGGTGGCTCAGTGGTTGAGCATCTGCCTTCGGCTCAGGGTGTGATTCTGGGATCCCAGGATCGAGTTCCACATCAGCCTCCCTTTGGGGAGCCTGCCTCTCACTCTGCTATGTTCCTTCCTCTGCTTCTCTGTGTAATTCTCATGAATAAATAAATAAATAAATAAATATTTTAAATTTCAAAAAAGAAAGAACAAATACTGTAAGAAGAGATGAAGAAGGGCATTATTTCATAATTAAAAAGACTCTCTATCATGATCAAACAACTAAATATTTATGCTGCCAACATGGGAGTACCTAAATATAGAAACCACTGTTGGTGGGAATGTGAACTGGTGCAGCCTCTCTGGAAAACTTTGTGGAGGTTCCTCAATGAGATAAAAATAGACCTTCAAGACAACCCAGAAATTGCACTTTTGGGGATTTACCCCAAAGATTCAGATGCAATGAAACACTGGGACACCTGCACCCCGATCCTTATATTAGGAATGTCCACAATAGCCAAACTGTGGAAGGAGCCTCGGTGTCCATCGAAAGTTGAATGAATAAAGAAGATGTGGTTTATGTATACAATGGAATATTACTCAGCCATTAGAAGTGGACTGCTCCCGAGTTACTGTGTATGCTGGATACAGGTTTCCAGAGCTGGCGGCTGCCACTGGGGTTGTTCCTCCTGGAACCTCACGAAGTAAACTAACCGCACTGAGCCCTGCACCACGCAGGGGACAGAGCAGCTCCCCCAATTGCTAACACCTGAAAATCAGCACAATAGGCCCCCCTGCCAGAAGACCAGCTAGACGGACAAGTTCCAGGGGAAGTCAAGGGACTTAAAGTACACAGAAACAGAAGATACTCCCCCATTTTTTTTTATTTCTGATTGCTTCCCCCACCCTTTTTCCCATTTTCTTTCTTTTCTTTCTTTTTTTATTCTCTTTTTTCCTTCTTTCTTCCTTTATACTTTTTCCTTTTTCTCTTCTCTTTCCTTCTTTCTCTCCTCTCTTTTTCTCCTTTTCCCAATTCAATTTGTTTTTGGCCACTAGGCACTCAGGAAAATGACTAGAAGGAAAACCTCACCTCAATAGAAAGAATCAGAAACAGTCCTCTCTCCCACAGAGTTACAAAATCTGGATTACAACTGAATGTCAGAAAGCCAATTCAGAAGCACTATTATACAGCTAATGGTGGCTCTAGAAAAAAGCATAAAGGATTCAAGAGACTTCAGGACTGCAGAATTTAGATCCAATCAGGCTGAAATTAAAAATCAATTGAATGCAATGCAATCCAAACTAGAAGTCCTAATGACGAGGGATAACGAGGTGGAAGAACGAGTGAGTGACATAGAACACAAGTTGATGGCAAAGAGCGAAACTGAGGAAAAAAGAGACAGACAATTAAAAGACCAGGAGGACAGATTAAGGGAAATAAACGACAGCCTGAGGAAGAAAAACCTATGTGAAATTGGGGTTCCCAAGGGTGCCGAAATGGACAGAGGGCCAGAATATGGATTTGAACAAATCCTAGCTGAAAACATTCCTACTCTGGGAAGGGAAACAGGCATTCAGATCCAGGAAATAGAGAGATACCCCCCTAAAATAAATAAAAACCGTCCAACACCTCGACATTTAATCATGAAGCTTGCAAATTCCAAAGATAAAGAGAAGATCCTTAAAGCAGCAAGAGACAAGAAAATCCTGACCTTTATGGGGAGGAGCATTAGGGTAACAGCAGACGTCTCCACAGCGACCTGGCAGCCCAGAAAGGGCTGGCAGGATATATTCAGGGTCCTCCATGAGAAGAACATGCAACCAAGAATACTTTATCCAGCAAGGCTCTCATTCAAAATGGAAGGAGAGATAAAGAGCTTCCAAGACAGGCAGGAACTGAAAGAATATGTGACCTCCAAACTAGCTCTGCAAGAAATTTTAAGGGGGACTCTTAAAATTCCCCTTTAAGAAGAAGTTCAGTGGAACAATCCACAAAAACAAGGACTGAATAGATATCATGAAGACACTAAACTCATATCTGTTGATAGTAACTCTGAACGTGAACAGGCTTAATGACCCCATCAAAAGGCACAGGGTTTCAGACTGGATAAAAAAGCAGACCCATATATAGCTGTCTACAAGAGACTCATATTAGACAGGACACCTACAACCTGAAAATGAAATGTTGGAGAACCATTTTCCATTCAAACGGTCCTCAAAAGAAAGCAGGGGTAGCCATCCTTATATCAGATAAACTAAAATTTACCCAGAAGACTATAGTGAGAGATGAAGAGGGACATTAAATCATACTTAAGGGATCTATCCCACAAGAGGACTTAACAATCCTCAATATATGCCCCGAATGTGGGAGCTCCCAAATATTTAAACCAATTAATAACCAAAGTGAAGAAATACTTAGATAATAATACACTTATACTTGGTGACTTCAATCTAGCTCTTTCTACCCTCGATAGGTCTCTAAGCACAACATCTCCAAAGAAACAAGAGCTTTAAATGATACACTGGACCAGATGGATTTCACAGAAATCTACAGAACTTTACATCCAAACTCAACTGAATACACATTCTTCTCAAGTGCACATGGAACTTTCTTCAGAATAGACCATATACTGGGTCACAAATAGGGTCTGAACCGATACCAAGGGATGGGGATCGTTCCCTGCATATTCTCAGACCATAATGCCTTGAAATTAGAACTAAATCACAACAAGAAGTTTGGAAGGACCTCAAACACGTGGAGGTGAAGGATCAACCTGCTAAAAGATGAAAGGTTCAACCAGGAAATTGAGGAAGAATTAAAAAGATACATGGAAACTAATGAGAATGAACATACAACCGTTCAAATTCTTTGGGATGCAGCAAAAGCAGTCCTAAGGGGGAAATATATCACAATACAAGAATCCATTCAGAAATGGGAACCTACTCAAATACAAAAGCTAACATTACACATAAAGGGGCTAGAGGAAAAAAAGCTGATAGATCCTACACCCAACAGAAGAATAGAGTTAATTAAAATTCGAGCAGAACTTAAGGTAATCGAGACCAGAAGAACTGTGGAACAGATCAACAGAATGAGGAAATGGTTCTTTGAATGAATTAATAAGATAGATAAACCATTAGCCAACCTTATTAGAAAGAAGAGAGAGAAGACTCAAATTAATAAAATCATGAATGAGAAAGGAGAGATCACTACCAAAACCAAGGAAATACAAACGATTTTAACAACATATTATGAACAGCCATACACCAATAAATTACGCAATGTAGAAGAAATGGATGCATTCCTGGAAAGCCAGAAACTACCAAAACTGGAACAGGAAGAAATAGAAAACCTAAATAGGCCAATAACCAGGGAGGAAATTGAAGCAGTCATCCAAAACCTCCCACGACACAAAAGTCCGGGGCCAGATGGCTTCCCAGGGGAATTCTATCAAACGTTTAAAGAAGAAACCATACCTATCCTACTAAAGCTGTTTGGAAAGATAGAAAGAGATGGAGTACTTCCAAATTCGTTCTATGAAGCCAGCATCACCTTAATTCCAAAACCAGACAAAGACCCCACCAAAAAGGAGAATTACAGACCAATAGCCCTGATGAACATGGATGCAAAAATTCTCAACAAGATACTGGCCAATAGGATCCCACAGTACATTAAGAAAATTATTCACCATGACCAAGTAGGACTTATCCCTGGGACACAAGGCTGGTTCAACACTCATAAAACAATCACTGTGATTCATCATATCAGCAAGAGACAAACCAAGAACCATATGATCCTCTCATTAGATGCAGAGAAAGCATTTGACAAAATACAGCATCCATTCCTGGTCAAAACACTTCAGAGCATAAGGATAGAGGGAACATTCCTCGACATCTTAAAAGCCATCTAGGAAAAGCCCACAGCAAATATCATTCTCAATGGGGAAGCACTGGGAGCCTTACCCCTAAGATCAGGAAAAAGACAGGTATGTCCACTCTGACCACTGCTATTCAAAATAGTACTGGAAGTCCTGCCTCAGCAATCAGACAACAAAAAGAAATAAAGTCATTCAAATTGACAAAGAAGTCAAACTCTCCCTCTTCACCGATGACATGATACTCTACCTAGAAAAACCAAAAGCCTCCACCCCAGGATAGCTAGAACTCATACAGCAATTTGGTAGTGTTGCAGGATACAAAATCAATGCCCGGAAATCAATGGCATTTCTATACACTAACAATGAGACTGAAGAAAGAGAAATTAGGGAGTTAGTCTCATTTACAATTGCACCCAAAAGCATAAGATACCTAGGAATAAACCTAACCAAGGAGGTAAAGGATCTATACCCTAAAAACTATAGAAAACTTCTGAAAGAAATTGAGGAAGACACAAAGAGATGGAAAAATATTCCATGCTCATGGATTGGCAGAATTAACATTGTGAAAATAATAATTTTACCAAGGCAATGTTCACTTTTAATGCAAACCCTATCAAAATACCATGGACTTTCTTTAGAGACTTAGAACTAATTATTTTAAGATTTGTGTGGAATCAGGATCCCTGGGTCATGCAGCGGTTTGGCGCCTGCCTTTGGCCCAGGGCACGATCATGTAAACCCAAGATTGAATCCCATGTCAGGCTCCTGGTTAATGAGGCCTGCTTCTCCCTCTGACTGTGTCTCTGCCTCTCTCTCTCTCTCTCTGTTTGTGACTATCATAATAAAAAAAGACTTGTGTGGAATCAGAAAAGACCCTGAATAGCGAGGCGAATTTTAAAATGACAACCATATCTAGGGGCATCACAATGCCAGATTTCAGGGTGTACTACAAAGCTGTGGTTCAAGACAGTGTGGTACTGGCACAAAAACAGACAAATGGATCAATGGAACAGAAGAGAGAACCCAGAAGTGGACCCTGAACTTTATGGTCAACTAATATTTGATAAAGTTGGAAAGACTATCGATTGGAAGAAAGACAGTCTCTTCAATAAATGGTGCTGGGAAAATGGACATACACATGCAGAAGAAAGAATGAAACTACACCACTCTCTTTCACCATACACAAAAATAATCTCAAAATGAATGAAAGATCAAAATGTGAGACAAGAGTCCATCAAAATCCGAGAGGAGAACACAAGCTATATCTTTTTTTGAACTTGGCCACAGTAACCTCTTGGAGATACATCCACGAAGGCAAAATAAACAAAAGCAAAAATGAACTATTGTGATTTCATCAAGATAAGAAGCTTTTGCACAGCAAAGGATACAGTCAACAAAACTAAAAGACAACCTACAGAATGGGAGAAGATATTTGCAAATGACGTATCAGATAAAGGGTTAGTTTCAAAGATCAATAAAGAACTTCTTAAAATCAACAACAAAGAGACAAAGAATCCAATCATGAAATGGGCAAAAGACATGAAGAGAAATCTCACAGAGGACGACATTGCCATGGCCAACATGAACATAAAACAAATGCTCTGCATCACTTGCTATCATGGAAATACAAATCAAAACCACAATGACTTACTTCACTCAGCATAATACCCTCCAGTTCCATCCACGTTGAAGCAAATGGTGGGTATTTGTCATTTCTAATATCTGAGTAATATTCCATTGTATACATAAACCACATCTTCTTTATCCATTCATCTTTCGTTGGACATCGAGGCTCTTTCCACAGTTATGCTGAGTGAAGTAAGTCAGTCGGAGAAGGACAAACATTATATGTTCTCATTCATTTGGGAAATATAAATAATAGTGAAAGGGAATACAAGGGAAGGGAGAAGAAATGTGTGGGAAATATCAGAAAGGGAGACAGAACGTAAAGACTGCTAACTCTGGGAAACGAACTAGGGGTGGTAGAAGGGGAGGAGGGCGGGGGGTGGGAGTGAATGGGTGACGGGCACTGGGTGTTATTCTGTATGTTAGTAAATTGAACACCAATAAAAAATAAATTAAAAAAAAAACCACAATGAGAACCACCTTACACCACTGAATGGGGATAATTAACAAGGAAAGAAAAAAACAAATGTTGGAGAGGATGCAGAGTAAAGGGAAGACTCTTACACTTTTGGTGGTAATGTGAACTGGTGCAACCACTCTGGAAAACTGTGTGGAGGTTCCTCAAAGAGTTAAAAATAGACCTGCCCTATGACCCAGCAATTGCACTGTTGGGGATTTACCTCAAAGATTCAGATGCAATGAAACGCGGGGACACCTGCACCCCGATGTTCATAGCAGCAACGTCCACAATAGCCAAAATGTGGAAGGAGGCTTGGAGTCCTTTGAAAGATGAATGGATAAGGAACATGTGGTTTATGTATACAATGGAATATTACTGAGCCATTAGAAACGACAAATACCCACCTTTTGCTTCAACCTGGATGAAACTGGAAGGTTTGACGCTGAGTGAAGTAAGTCAATCGGAGAAGGACAAACATATGTTCTCATTCAATTGGTTAATATAAATAATAGTGAAAGGGAATATAAGGGAATGTAGAAGAAATGTGTGGGAAATATCAGAAAGGGAGACAGAACATAAAGACTCCTGACTCTGAGAAAGGAACAAGGGATGATGGAAGGGGAGGAGGGCAAGGGGTGCGGGTGAATGGGTGACGGGCACTGAGGGGGGCACTTGCCGGGATGAGCCTGGGTGTTACTCTGCTTGTTGGTAAATTGAACACCAATAAAAAATAAATTTATTTTTTAAAAAAAGTTCAAACAACTAAATATTTATGCTGCAAACATAGGAGTACCTAAATATAGAAACCAATTAATGACAAATGTACAGGAACTCACTGATAATAATACAATGACAGGGGATTTTACCACCCAATGATGGCAATGGACTGATCGTCTAAGCAGAAAATCAACAGGGGAACAATTGCCTAGACACACTGGACCACAGGGACTCAACAGATATAGTCTGAACATTTCATCCTAAAGCAGAATATACATTCCTTTCAAGTACACATGGGACATTCTCCAGAACAGATCATATCATGGCCCACAAATCAGCCATCAACAGGTACAACAGGTACAAGAAAGTTGATATCACACCCTGTACATTTTCACCCTGTACGATGCTAAGAAACTCGAAGTCGACAGTAAGAAAAAAATTGGACAGACCAAAAATACGTGGAGATTATGAACATCCTACTAGAGAATGAATGGAGCAACCAGGAAATTAAGGAGGAAATATAAAACAAATGAAAATGAAAACGTTTCTCCAAACGTCTGGGATGTAGCAAAGGCAGTCCTAAGAGGGAAGTACATAGCAATCCAGGCCTACCTCAAGAAATAAGAAGTCTCCAATACACAACCTAACCCTACACCTAAAGGAGCTGGAAAAGGAATAGCAAACAAAGCCTAAAGCCTACAGAAGAAGGGAAAAAATAAAGATGAGAGCAGAAATAAACAATACAGAAAAAACAAAACAGTAGAATGGAATAACGAAACTAAGAGCTGGTTCTTTTTTTTTTTTTTTTTGATAGTCACACAGAGAGAGAGAGAGAAAGGCAGAGACACAGGCAGAGGGAGAAGCCGGCTCCATGCACCGGGAGCCCGACGTGGGATTCGATCCCGGGTCTCCAGGATCGCGCCCTGGGCCAAAGGCAGGAGCCAAACCACTGCACCACCCAGGGATCCCTAAGAGCTGGTTCTTCAAAATAATTAATAAAATATATCAAGCCCTTGCCAGCCTTATCAATGAGAAAAGAGAAAACCTAAATAAATAAAATCACAAATGAGAGAAGAGAGATCACAATCAACACCAGAAAAATAAAACAATTATAAGGGAATACTATGAAAGATTATATGCTAACAAACTGGGAGACCTGGAAGAAATGGACAAATCCCTAGAAATGTGCAAATGAGCAAAACTGAAATAGGAAGAAATAGAAAATATGAACAGACCCATAATTAGCAAAGAAACAGAATCAGTAAGGCACCTGGGTGCCTCAGTGGTTGAGCATCTGCTTTAGCTAAGATCATGTTCCCAGGCTCCTGGGGGATCACGTCCCACATCAGGCTCCCCGCATAGAGCCTCATTTTCCCTCTGCCTATAACTCTGCCTCTCTGTGTCTCTCATGAATATGTAAATAAAGGTGCAGCCACTGTGGAAAACAGTCTGGAGGGTCCTTGAGAAGTTAAAGATAGGGGATCCCTGGGTGACACAGCGGTTTGGCAACTGCCTTTGGCCCAGGGCCTGATCCTGGAGACCAGGGATCGAATCCCACGTCGGGCTACTAGTGCATGTAGCCTGCTTTTTTCTCTGCCTGTGTCTCTGCCTCTCTCTCTGTGACTATCATAAAAAAATTTTTAAAAAAGAAGTTAAAAATAGAGCTACCCTACAATTCCAAAATTGCACAGCTAGGTATTTACCCTGAGGATACAAAAGTAGTTTAGTAGATTCGAAGGGGAACACGCAGCCCAGTGTTGGTAGCAGCATTATCAACAACAGCGAAACTGTGTATACAGCCCAGATGTCCATTGACGATGAATGGGCAGAGACGATGTGGTAAATATACACACTGCAACATCACTGGGTCATCAGAAGGGATGAAATGAAGCCATTTACAATGATGTGGGAGAAGTGGAAGGGACTTACGCTAAATGAACTCAGTCAGTCAGAGTAAGGCAGGTACCAAATACCATACAATTGCATTCACATGTGAATTTTAAGAAACCAAACTGGCAAAGGGGCAAATGGGGGGATGAGAGATGCAAACCAAGATACACACTCTTAACCACACAAAATAATCTAATAAATACCAGAGGAAGGTGGGGCGGATGGGGAATCAGGGAATGGGGATAGTGGAGGTCACCTCTGACCAGTACCAGGCGTTGTATTCAAGGGTTGAATCACTATGTTGTAAACCTGAAACTATATCATACTGTGTTTACAAAGAGGAATTCAAGTAAAACTTTAAAATAATAACTGGTAGTATAGAGGATACATGTGCGCACAAGAGATAAAATCAGAAAGGCAACTGAAAATCCAAACAAAAGTCTTTAGAGCCACAAACCCCTCCTTAGCTCAGCTCAGGAGAAGCCTGCCATGCCTATTCTCACCCCAGCAGAAGCCTGGATTTTGATTCTCTGGGGAGGCCACTGACTTGGTGGAGTCAGGCTATCTTTGAAACCAAAACCTAAATAGAGTGCATCAAACTAAACTGTCCAAGATGCTAGGAGTCCCAGTGCAAGCACATGCCAAGACCCAAACTCTAACCATACACAGACATAACCCTTACCCTACACTTAATCGTAATGTTAACCTAACCCTTAAACAAGATCTATCACTAATCAAAAACCAAACACAAACCCCAAGACCGAAACACATTCACTGAACCTTCCTGCCAACCCTCACCCTAACTCCTAAACCTATTCTAAACCCTTAACCCTGACCCTTACCTTAAATCTAACCCTAACCTCTAACCATAACCTTAACTTAATGTACTCAAATCGTATTCCTAAACTTAACCTATACCCTAACCCTAACCCTCTAATACTAATCCTATCTCATACCCAAAATTGTACCCTAACCCGTACACTAAAACTAATCCCTAACCCACTGCCTAGCCCACTCTTTTTTTTTTTTTTTTTTTTTTTATTGGTGTTCAATTTACTAACATACAGAATAACACCCAGTGCCCGTCACCCATTCACTCCCACCCCCCGCCCTCCTCCCCTTCTACCACCCCTAGTTCGTTTCCCAGAGTTAGCAGTCTTTATGTTCTGTCTCCCTTTCTGATATTTCCCACACATTTCTTCTCCCTTCCCTTATTTTCCCTTTCACTATTATTTATATTCCCCAAATGAATGAGAACATATAATGTTTGTCCTTCTCCGACTGACTTACTTCACTCAGCATAATACCCTCCAGTTCCATCCACGTTGAAGCAAATGGTGGGTATTTGTCATTTCTAATAGCTGAGTAATATTCCATTGTATACATAAACCACATCTTCTTTATCCATTCATCTTTCGTTGGACACCGAGGCTCCTTCCACAGTTTGGCTATCGTGGCCATTGCTGCTAGAAACATCGGGGTGCAGGTGTCCCAGCGTTTCATTGCATTTGTATCTTTGGGGTAAATCCCCAACAGTGCAATTGCTGGGTCGTAGGGCAGGTATATTTTTAACTGTTTGAGGAACCTCCACACAGTTTTCCACAGTGGCTGCACCAGTTCACATTCCCACCAACAGTGTAAGAGGGTTCCCTTTTCTCCACATCCTCTCCAACATTTGTTGTTTCCTGCCTTGTTAATTTTTCCCATTCTCACTGGTGTGAGGTGGTATCTCATTGTGGTTTTGATTTGTATTTCCCTGATGGCAAGTGATGCAGAGCATTTTCTCATGTGTATGTTGGCCATGTCTATGTCTTCTTCTGTGAGATTTCTGTTCATGTCTTTTGCCCATTTCATGATTGGATTGTTTGTTTCTTTGGTGTTGAGTTTAATAAGTTCTTTATAGATCTTGGAAACTAGCCCTTTATCTGATATGTCATTTGCAAGTATCTTCTCCCATTCTGTAGGTTGTCTTTGAGTTTTGTTGACTGTATCCTTTGCTGTGCAAAAGCTTCTTATCTTGATGAAGTCCCAATAGTTCATTTTTGCTTTTGTTTCTTTTGCCTTCGTGGATGTATCTTGCAAGAAGTTACTATGGCCGAGTTCAAAAAGGGTGTTGCCTGTGTTCTTCTCTAGGATTTTGATGGAATCTTGCCTCACATTTAGATCTTTCATCCATTTTGAGTTTATCTTTGTGTATGGTGAAAGAGAGTGGTCTAGTTTCATTCTTCTGCATGTGGATGTCCAATTTTCCCAGCACCATTTATTGAAGAGACTGTCTTTCTTCCAATGGATAGTCTTTCCTCCTTTATCGAATATTAGTTGCCCATAAAGTTCAGGGTCCACTTCTGGATTCTCTATTCTGTTCCACTGATCTATGTGTCTGTTTTTGTGCCAGTACCACACTGTCTTGATGACCACAGCTTTGTAGTACAACCTGAAATCTGGCATTGTGATGCCCCCAGATATGGTTTTCTTTTTTAAAATTCCCCTGGCTATTCGGGGTCTCTTCTGATTCCACACAAATCTTAAAATAATTTGTTCTAACTCTCTGAAGAAAGTCCATGGTATTTTGATAGGGATTGCATTAAACGTGTATATTGCCCTGGGTAACATTGACATTTTCACAATATTAATTCTGCCAATCCATGAGCATGGAATATTTTTCCATCTCTTTGTGTCTTCCTCAATTTCTTTCAGAAGTGTTCTATAGTTTTGAGGGTATAGATCCTTTACATCTTTGGTGAGGTTTATTCCTAGGTATCTTATGCTTTTGGGTGCAATTGTAAATGGGATTGACTCCTTAATTTCTCTTTCTTCAGTCTCATTGTTAGTGTATAGAAATGCCACTGACTTCTGGGCATTGATTTTGTATCCTGCCACGCTACCGAATTGCTGTATGAGTTCTAGCAATCTTGGGGTGGAGACTTTTGGGTTTTCTATGTAGAGTATCATGTCATCGGCGAAGAGGGAGAGTTTGACTTCTTCTTTGCCAATTTGAATGCCTTTAATGTCTTTTTGTTGTCTGATTGCTGAGGCTAGGACTTCCAGTACTATGTTGAATAGCAGTGGTGAGAGTGGACATCCCTGTCTTGTTCCTGATCTTAGGGGAAAGGCTCCCAGTGCTTCCCCATTGAGAATGATATTTGCTGTGGGCTTTTCATAGATGGCTTTTAAGATGTCGAGGAATGTTCCCTCTATCCCTACACTCTGAAGAGTTTTGATCAGGAATGGATGCTGTATTTTGTCAAATGCTTTCTCTGCATCCAATGAGAGGATCATATGGTTCTTGGTTTTTCTCTTGCTGATATGATGAATCACATTGATTGTTTTACGGGTGTTGAACCAGCCTTGTGTCCCAGGGATAAATCCTACTTGGTCATGGTGAATAATTTTCTTAATGTACTGTTGGATCCTATTGGCCAGTATCTTGTTGAGAATTTTTGCATCCATGTTCATCAGGGATATTGGTCTGTAATTCTCCTTTTTGGCGGGGTCTTTGTCTGGCTTTGGAATTAAGGTGATGCTGGCTTCATAGAACGAATTTGGAAGTACTCCATCTCTTTCTATCTTTCCAAACAGCTTTAGGAGAATAGGTATGATTTCTTCTTTAAACGTTTGATAAAATTCTCCTGGGAAGCCATCTGGCCCTGGACTCTTGTGTCTTGGGAGGTTTTTGATGACTGCTTCAATTTCCTCCCTGGTTATTGGCCTGTTCAGGTTTTCTATTTCTTCCTGTTCCAGTTTTGGTAGTTTGTGGCTTTCCAGGAATGCGTCCATTTCTTCTAGATTGCCTAATTTATTGGCGTATAGCTGTTCATAATAGGTTTTTAAAATCGTTTGTATTTCCTTGGTGTTGGTAGTGATCTCTCCTTTCTCATTCATGATTTTATTAATTTGAGTCTTCTCTCTCTTCTTTTTAATAAGGCTGGCTAATGGTTTATCTATCTTATTAATTCTTTCAAAGAACCAACTCCTGGTTCTGTTGATCTGTTCCACAGTTCTTCTGGTCTCGATTTCGTTGAGTTCTGCTCGAATCTTTATTAGCTCCCTTCTTCTCTTGGGTGTAGGATCTATTTGCTGTTTTTTCTCTAGCTCCTTTATGTGTAAGGTTAGCTTTTGTATTTGAGTTCTTTCCAGTTTTTGAATGGATGCTTGTATTGCGATGTATTTCCCCCTTAGGACTGCTTTTGCTGCATCCCAAAGATTTTGAACGGTTGTATCTTCATTCTCATTAGTTTCCATGAATCTTTTTAATTCTTCCTTAATTTCCTGGTTGACCCTTTTATCTTTTAGCAGGATGGTCCTTAACCTCCATGTGTTTGAGGTCCTTCCAAACTTCTTGTTGTGATTTAGTTCTAATTTCAAGGCATTATGGTCCGAGAATATGCAGGGGACAATCCCAATCTTTTGGTATCGGTTCAGACCCGATTTGTGACCCAATATGTGGTCTATTCTGGAGAAAGTTCCATGTGCGCTTGAGAAGAATGTGTATTCAGTTGAGTTTGGATGTAAAGTTCTGTAGATATCTGTGAAATCCATCTGGTCCAGTGTATCATTTAAAGCTCTCGTTTCTTTGGAGATGTTTTGCTTAGAAGACCTATCGAGTATAGAAAGAGCTAGATTGAAGTCACCAAGTATAAGTGTATTATTATCTAAGTATTTCTTCACTTTGGTTAATAATTGATTTATATATTTGGCAGCTCCCACATTTGGAGCATATATATTGAGGATTGTTAAGTCCTCTTGTTGAATAGATCCTTTAAGTATGATATAGTGTCCCTCTTCATCTCTCACTACAGTCTTTGGGGTAAATTTTAGTTTATCTGATATAAGGATGGCTACCCCTGCTTTCTTTTGAGGACCATTCGAATGGTAAATGGTTCTCCAACCTTTTATTTTCAGGCTGTAGGTGTCCTTCTGTCTAAAATGAGTCTCTTGTAGACAGCAAATAGATGGGTCCTGCTTTTTTATCCAGTCTGAAACCCTGCGCCTTTTGATGGGGTCATTAAGCCCGTTCACATTCAGAGTTACTATTGAGAGATATGAGTTTAGTGTCATCATGATATCTATTCAGTCTTTGTTTTTGTGGACTGTTCCACTGAACTTCTTCTTAAAGGGGAATTTTAAGAGGCCCCCTTAAAATTTCTTGCAGAGCTGGTTTGGAGGTCACATATTCTTTTAGTTGCTGCCTGTCTTGGAAGCTCTTTATCTCTCCTTCCATTTTGAATGAGAGCCTTGCTGGATAAAGTATTCTTGGTTGCATGTTCTTTTCATTTAGGACCCTGAATATATCCTGCCAGCCCTTTCTGGCCTGCCAGGTCTCTGTGGAGAGGTCTGCTGTTACCCTAATACTCCTCCCCATAAAAGTCAGGGATTTCTTGTCTCTTGCTGCTTTAAGGATCTTCTCCTTATCTTTGGAATTTGCAAGCTTCACAATTAAATGTCGAGGTGTTGAACGGTTTTTATTGATTTTAGGGGGGGATCTCTCTATTTCCTGGATCTGAATGCCTGTTTCCCTTCCCAGATTAGGAAAGTTTTCAGCTAGAATTTGTTCAAATACATATTCTGGCCCTCTGTCCCTTTCGGCGCCCTCGGGAACCCCAATTAAACGTAGGTTTTTCTTCCTCAGGCTGTCGTTTATTTCCCTTAATCTATCTTCATGGTCTTTTAATTGTTTGTCTCTTTTATCCTCAGTTTCCCTCTTTGCTGTCAACTTGTCTTCTAGGTCACTCACTCGTTCTTCCACCTCGTTAACCCTCGTCGTTAGGACTTCTAGTTTGGATTGCATCTCATTCAATTGGTTTTTAATTTCTGCCTGATTAGCTCTAAATTCTGCAGTCATGAAGTCTCTTGAGTCCTTTATACTTTTTTCTAGAGCCACCAGTAGCTGTATAATAGTGCTTCTGAATTGGCTTTCTGACATTGAATTGTAATCCAGATTTTGTAACTCTGTGGGAGAGAGGACTGTTTCTGATTCTTTCTTTTGAGGTGAGGTTTTCCTTCTAGTCATTTTGCTCAGTGCAGAGTGGCCAAAAGCAAGTTGTATTGGGAAAAAGAGAAAAAGAGAGGAGAGAAAGAAGGAAAGAAAAGAGAAAGAGAAAAAAAAAGGGAAGAAAAAGAAAAAAAAACGAAAAAAAAAAAAAAAAAAGAAAAAGAGAAAGAAAAAGAAAGGAGAAAAAAAGGGGGTGGGGGAAGGAAACAAATCAAAAAGCAAAACAAAACAAAACAAAACAAAACAAACAAACAAAAAAAAAACCAAAAAAAAAAAAAAAAAAAAAAAAAAGAACCACCGGGGAGTATCTTCTGATTCTGTGTACTTTAAGTCCCTTGGCTTCTCCTGGAAGTTGTCAGTCTAGCTGATCTTCTGGGGGAGGGGCCTGTTGTGCTGATTTTCAGGTGTTAGCAGTTGGGGGAGCTGCTGTGCCCCTGCCTGGTGCAGGGCTCAGTGGGGGTTGTTTACCCCGTGAGGCCGCAGGAGGAACAGCCCCAGTGGCGGGGCAGCTCTGGAAACCTGGAGTCAGCTCCGGCAGGAACTCCGTCTGCAGGGCCTGGAGGCTCCGGGGCGGGGCCGCTGATCTGCTCAGCTGGGGCAGGAGCGTCCTTGCTGTCCTGGGCCCTCCCGGCCTCTGCCTGTCCCGGGGGAGGCGGGATCCTGGGCTGTGTCCCGGCGCCCTGTGCTCCGGGGCCTGCGCTGGTGGATTCGCGCTCCCGGGCCGCGCAGCCCCCTCCGCGGAGCTGCTGCCCGAGCCCCTCCGAGCTGGTCCTGGAACCGCGCAGCCCCCTCCGCACGGAGCCTCTTCTTCTGCCCGAGCCCCTCCGAGCTGCTCCCGGGGCCCCGCAGCCCCCTCCACGGAGCCGCCCCCGAGCCCCCCCGAGCTGCTCCGGGTCCCGCCGGGTCCCGCCGTGCGCGCTGCAGCCCTTAGGGAGCTCGGCGCACTCTCCTGGGCGCGCAGTTGCTCTGTTACTGTCCCCGGGAGCCCGAGGGCCTCCTCGCCCTCCTGGTCCTGCTCCAACTCCCCACGAGCCCCTTTCCGCCCGGGAAGGTCGGTGCAGCTCCTGCTCCTCCGGGACGGGGCTCTCCTGTCCTGGGGACACTCGCCCCGGCCTCAGCCCGGCTCCTCGCGGGGCCCCTCCCCCTTGGAGGCCTTTGTTTCTTTATTTCTTTTTCCCCGTCTTCCTACCTTGATAGATGCGCGAACTCTTCTCACTGTAGCATTCCAGCTGGTCTCTCTTTAAATCTCAGGCCGAATTCATAGATTTTCAGGATAATTTGAAGGTTTTCTAGGTAGTTTGGTGGAGACAGGTGATTTGGAGACCCTACTCCTCCGCCATCTTGCTCCTCCCCTGCCTAGCCCACTCTTAACCTTTTCCAAGCCGTACCCTGACCCTGACCTGACCCTAAACTTAACCCCTACCAAACACTAACCCTAATCCTATCCCTAACCCCTATCCTAAACCTAACCCTCACCCTAACACTAAACCTAGCCGTAACTTTTACTCTAACCCCTAACCCTAACCCCTGACCCTAACTCACTCCCTAAACCCTAACCTCAAACCTAGCCCAAACCTAACTCTCACCATAACCCAAACCCCAACTCCTAACCTCCTGCCCTAATCCCTAAAGTCTAAACCCTATCCCTAACTCTAACTCCTGTCCCTCACACAAACCCCTATCCTAACTCCTAACCACTGACCCTTACCCTTATCCCTCACCCTAACCTCTAATCCGTAACCATAAGCATAATAATAACCCCTAACATCTAACCTAAGCCTAACCACCAAATGCCTCCCCTCCCCTGACCCTACCATTCATTCTACCCATTCACTTACCCTATGGTTCTGAGGAGTCCCTACTGATATGGACGTGGTCCCCAATGGCACCTCCAAGTCCTCCAGGAGGTCCTGTGGAAGCCGGGGTCCTGTGAGTGCAGATGTGGCCCCACGTGTTCCAGAGACTTATTCAGCGGGTCCTGAGTACGCCTGGTCTCCTGTCACTGTGGGTATGCCTCACATCCTCTGGAAGCCTCACAGCAGGTTCTCAGGAGGCCCGGGGCTCCTGTCAGCCTGGACATGGCCCCACGTCCCCCAGAAAACTCACCGCAGGTCCTGAGGAGGCTGTGGGTTCCTGTCAGCCTAGATGCAGCCCCATGTCTCCCAAAGCCAAAGTGCAGGTCTTGAGGAGGACGGGGGTCCTCTCAGTCTTGACGTGGCCCCACATTTTCCTCAGCCTCACCATAAGACCTGAGGAGGTTTGGGGCTCCTGTCAGCATGGACGTGGCCCCAAATCATCCCAGTCCTTCACAGTGCATCCTGAGGAGGTCGGAGACTCCTGTCAGTGTGGATTCGGCATCCACATTTTTTTAGGCCTCACCACAGGCTCTGACAAGGCTGGGGTCTTCTGTCCGCACGGACCCATCCGCGTATTTCCCAACATCTACACCGGGGGTCCTGAGGACATCAGTGTCCGGTTGTGTGGACGTGGCCCCACGTCCTCCCGAAGCATCACCACAGGTTCTGAGGTGGCCGAGGCTCCTGTCACTGTGGATGCGGCCCCCAGCTTCCAGAAGCCTCAACTTATGTCCTGAGGGGCCCATTAGCTCCTGCCAGAGTGAACGCGGCACCACATCTTTCAGAAGCCTCCCCGCGTGTCCTGAGGTGGACCAGGGGCTCCTATCAGCGTGGATGCGGACCTACATCTTACTGAAGCCTCCCTGTGGGTCCTGAGGCAGCCCAGGGGCTCCTGTCAGGGTGGATGTGGGCCACTTCTTCCTGAAGCCTCACCATGTGTCCTGAGGAGACCGGGGCTCCTGTCATCGTGAATGCTGCCCAGTATCCCCCTGAAGACGTCCCGCAGATTCTGAGGAAGCTGTGGCTCATCAGCGTGGACGTGTCCCCATGTCTTCCTCAGGCCTCCCCAGCACAGGCTTGTTCCTGTTAGTGCAGGCAGACGAGGCCTACTGCACATGCGTGCCCTCTGGGTGGTGCCTGGGCTCTGGCGCCCCCTGTGGGATGCTCAGGCACTGCAGGAGGCTGTGCAGGAGGCAGAGTGCCCATCCCCAGGCCCACCTCTGCCTCCTTCCAGGCTCCAGCTGGGGCCTGTTATCTCCGGAAACGTCTGACTGAAAAGGAGCCCAACACCCAGCTTCCCCAAAAATACTTAAGGAGAAGGAATTGGAGCCCAAAAAGCGAAATGAAATGTGGACCAGACTTTTACCACGTCCTGTAAAACTCACTCAACCCTCTTCCACTGTGGGCGGGACAACGGGCTGGTGCAGCCGCCCTGGAAACAGTGTGGAGGCTCCTCAGGAAGTTACAAATAGAGCCGCCCTGCTACCAGCAGGTGTACAGACTGGAGCTCACTCTGAAGATACAGATGCAGTGAGACGTGGGACAACTGCACCCCAATTTCCACAGCAGCCGTGTCCACAGTAGCCACACTTGGGAGGAGCCTCGGTGCCCTCTGCCAGATGATGGATAAAGAGGATGGGAGATAGATGATGGCCATAGAGAGAGGAATGGTACTCAGCTATCAAAGAGAAGGAAATCTTGCCATTTGCAATGACGTGGATAGAACTAGAAGGATCATCCTAAGTGAAATAGGTCAGTCGGAAAAGAGAATGACCGTGTGGTGTCATTCATAGCTGAAATTAAAGAAGCAAAGCAGATGAACATCTGTGAAGGGAAGGAAAAACAAATAAGATGAAAACAGATGCAGGAAATACAGACTCTTAATTAAAGGAAACAAACTGGGGATCCCTGGGTGGCGCAGGAATTTGGCGCCTGCCTTTGGCTCAGGGCGCGATCCTGGAGACCCGGGATCGAATCCCACATCGGGCTCCCGGTGCATGGAGCCTGCTTCTCTCTCTGCCTGTGTCTCTGTCTGCCCCCCCCCCTCGTGCGTGTGTGTCTATGGTAAATAAATAAATAAAAAATTAAAAAAAAATAAAGGAAACAAACTGAGTGTCGCTGCTAGGCGGGGATGCCGGCGGGGATAACATGGGACCAGCATGAAGGAGGGCACGTGATGTCACGAGTACTGCGATTATCTCCAACTGTTTAATCCCTGAATTCTTCCTCTGAAAGTATAATACAGTATACGTTAATTAATTGGGTTCAAATTAAATTAAGTTAAAAAAATCTGTTGTATCAGAACACGTTTCCTACTGGACTCTCTGTTCTGTTCCTTCACCTTATGCTGGGACCAACCCACATGGGTGTGGTTTGTTAAGTAGGCGTCAGGCCTCGTCCATGGACCAGCCCAGGGAGAGAACTCACGACCCTGAGATCAGGACAGGAGGTGAGGTCAGGAGTCGGATGCTTAACTGATGGAGCCAGAGGGGTCCCGAGGAAAACACTGCTTTATCCTGTGTCTCTGTGACATCATTTGAAATAGGAAAGTGCTGCATCCCACTCTGTCCTGCTTTTCCAATACTGATTTGCTGTCCGGGGTCATTTGTGGGGGCGGATGGATGTTATGGGTTTTCTTTTCCTATTTATGGGATGTGCCACCATGATTTGACAGGAATGACATTTATTTATTTTATTTTTTTTATTTTTATTTTTTTTAATTTTTTTTTAAGGATTTTATTTATTTATTCAGGGAGAGAGAGAGAGAGAGAGAAGCAGAGACACAGGGAGGCAGAGGGAGAAGCAGGCATCATACAGAGAGCCCGACATGGGACTCGATCCAGGGTCTCCAGGATCATGCCCTGGGCTGCAGGCGGTGCTAAACCGCTGCGCCACCAGGGCTGCCCGACAGGAATGACATTTAAATTGAGGGTGGCTTCAGGAACTGTGGACATTTTCACACGATGAGGCTCCCAACCCACGAGCCCAGGATGGCCTCCCAAAGCCTGGTATGGCTAAGTGCACAAATCTTGTGCTCCTTTGGTTCAGTCTCATTTATTCTCTGTGATGCTCCTGAGAAGGGAGTCACGTCCGTCATTTCCTTCCTGAGTGCTCATTGTCAGGACACAGCAAGCCCCACAATAGAATAAAAACTGAGCCCAGACCAACAGCAGGAAGCTTCTATTAGAACAGATCTCAATGCCCTTGAAGGCCCCATATCAAAATGTAAACCGAACTTGAGGAATTGCTCCAGCCCTTTGGGAGTTCCCCGAGACCAGCCCTTAAAACTAAGCTAAAACCCACCTCGGGGTCCAAGTCCCTGCTCCGCTCTGTCAGGTATACTTGGACACAAGCTCGAGCTTGTAAATAAACCCTCGTGTGTTTGCATCAGTGTCAGCTTCTTGGTGGTTTCTCAGATTCGTAATCTTGGGCACAACAGTCTGAGATAAAAAAACAAAACCAAAAGAAGCTCGGACGCAGGTAGAGTGAATGCAGGTTCTGAGAGCAGTGGCCGAGACCCGGGGGCTTGGGGGCTCTTCTCTGGAGGCTCCAGCAGACAGGGGATGGGATGCTCAGCCCCAGAGCCAGAGGACCTAGCATCCCCACCGGCATCCCGCCCATCAGGGCCGGGTCTCAGGGAGCAGCCCAGCGCTGCCCGCTTGAGCCCAGAGACGCTGACGCCCACCCCACCTCTGATCCCCGCAGGATCAACTCCTAGGCAGATGTGCACCTGACAATCAGCACCACGGCCCATCCCCAGACCCCACACAGACCATTTGCTGCCGCCAAGTTGTTGGACCACAGAGGCTGCAGAGCTTCAGCTCTGCCTGGAAAGTAGGGTCTAGATTCCTTTGTACACTGTGCTCTTTTTTAATTTATTTTCTTTGATTCTTTTTTATTAATTGCCTTTTTAAATTTTTTGTATGTACCTTATATATTTCTTTTTTTACTTTCATGGTACTTTAATTGTGTTTCATGTTTTGGGATTTAGAATCTTTTAACAAGCAGGCTAAAATAATCTGGTTTTTTTTTTGAGAGGGCAGTTGTTATTGTTTTTCTTGATTTTTCTTTTTCTTTCTTCTTTCTTTTTTGGAAAAAATAATGAGATTGAGAAATTCTCCTCCATAAAATAACATGAAGTAGTACTCACAGCCAGGAAGTTCATCAATAAACATATATGATGTCTAACTACAGTTTAAAACAATGATTATAAAGATAGCAGCTGGGCTGGTAAAAGAGCACAGAAGCAAACTAGAGAATCCCTTACTGTAGAAATAAAAGAACTTAAATCAAGTCAGTCCAACGTTAAAAATTCTATAACTGAGGTGTAGTCCCAAGTGGAAGTCTTCAAAACAAGAAAGGTTATGGACCAAAGAGGCAGACTTAGGGAGTTCAGCCACTTATTAAAACTATAACATTCATATCATAGGAGACTCAGAAGATGAAGAGAGAGAAAAGGTGGACCTTGATCAGCCATTAGCAACGACAAATACCCACCATGTACTTCAAGGTGGATGGAACTGGAAGGTATTATGCTGAGTGAAGTAAGACAATCAGAGAAGGACAAACATTGTATGTTCTCATTCATTTGGGGAATATAGGTAATAGTGAAAGGGAATATAAGGGAAGGGAGTAGAAATGTGTGGGAAATATCAGAAAGGGAGACAGAACATAAAGTCTTCTAACTCTGGAAATGAACTAGGGGTGATTGAATGGGAGGAGGGCAGGGGTGAGGATGAATGGGTGACGGGCACTGAGGGGGGCACTAGACGGGATGGGAACTGGGTGTCATTCTATATTTGGCAAATTGAACACCAATAAAAAATAAATTTATTATTAAAAAAAAGAAAGAGTGGCCCCTGGGTGGCTGAGTTAGTTAAGCTTCTGCCTTAAGCTCAGATCATGATCCAGGTCCCAAGGCAGGCTCCCTGTTCAGCTGGAACCTGCTTCACCCTCTACCTCTACCCCTCTCGCTCATGCATTTTCTCCTCTCTCTCTCTCATATAAATAAATAACATCTTTGAAAAAAAATCAAAGAAACCTAGAAGGAAGAGAAATCTCCCATGTAGAAGATTTTCAAATAATTTGTGCAGACATTCCACCGTCAAGTTCATGAACATAGCTTCCCACTCTTATGTGTGCAATACACGTAGTAACATCCTTCTAAAAATATATTATGAAAAACCTAAAATAATAATGATAATACACTAATAATAATAAAAATAATAATAAAAATAACAAAAATGAATCAGTTTACTACGGAGAAAGCTGACAAACACTACCTTAGCAAGATGATCAGATCAATACCAAGACTGATAAATCATGTGATAGTATCTATCCTTTATATGATATAATAAAAATGGCAGTATATCTCTGTATAAAATCCGCAAAAACAGTTCAATCATGAGATAAACGACAGACATGTCCCAACTGAGGGAAATTTTACAAAATACTCTCCTTCTCAAAGTGTTCCAGTTCAACAACAACAAGGAAAGGCTGAAAGACTGTCACAATCCAGAGGAGCCTAAGAAAACATGAGGACAAATGGAATGTAATATGAGGGATGGTAACTTAGCAAAAACTAAGGAAATCTGAATAAAGTATGGTCTTTGGTTAATGCGACTATTTTAATATTGATTCATTAGCTCATATTTGTACCGTACTAATATAAGATATCAATAATTGGAGAAATAGAGTGCCAGTGCATGTGAATGCACTATACTATCTTCTCAATTTCCCTATAAATCTTTGTTTTTTTCCTAATAAATAAGATTTATTTTGAAAATTGACTTAAATGAATCAGGCTCCAAGTGTGAAGACATTTTAAGAATAGTTGAATTAACTTTTGCCTTATTCTTAAAGAGTTCCTTTGATGGAAACAAAGTAAGAATTTTAGATCAGAAGGAAAGAAAAACACTTATGAATACGTATAATGCCTCCTCAACCTGAAAAGCAGGAACGGATAATAAATAGCAAAAATCAGATAAAAATAATTCTAGTATAATAGACACCATACTGCAAGTGCATTTAAAATTAGCAATGGGGGATCCCTAGGTGGCGTAGTGGTTTGGCGCCTGCCTTCGGCCCAGGGCGCAATCCTGGAGACCCGGGATCGAGTCCCACGTCGGGCTCCCGGTGCATGGAGCCTGCTTCTCCCTCTGCCTGTGTCTCTGCCTCTCTCTCTCTCGGTGACTATCATAAATAAATAAAAGAAAAAAAATAAAAAAATAAAATTAGCAATGCATAACATTCATTTCCTTGACATTTGTCTTCCAAAGAGTTCACAGTGTTTCAGTGTCAGTTGAAATAGGGGAAGAATCTCAGGGAAGAATCCTTCACATAATAATAGGACCATTGGTAATAATGTCTCTCAGTTCTTTCCAAATCCATAAAGATGCATTTCCTGATGAGTGACTGAACTGTGAAGAAAGAGATGAGAAACCCTTCCCTCTGAATTACTTGTGTCAGAATATTTTAACCATAGTACTACAGATAGTAGTAAATTATCCTTATTAACAGGAAATACATCTCAGATTGGAATCTGAGCAATCAGATGTGCAGAGATAAAACTCTATGACTCGCTCCTCAACTTTTAAGGACAAAGGAGAGCTTTTCTATGTACAAAGTCAGTTGTCAAGATAGCCTCAGGGAATAAGATTCTGCAGCTTCAAATCCCGCTGCACAGCTGGGACGCCCGTGCTCCAGGTCTTCCTGATCCCAAATCACTGGGCCTGTTGCCCAACACAGGATGCCACGCTGAGGTTATTTGCAATTGCTCTCTTAGGAGCTCTGGGGAAAGGGGAAGGAGCTGGATAGGTGGGACAGGAAGCAAGGAGGCTGAGAAAATTAAGGCCATTCCAATTTAAATTCAGCATTAGCACACGCCCAGCCATTCCAGGCCCCTGTGAAGAAGTGCCGAAATTTACATTGCTTCAGTTACAGGAAAAAAACAAAAGTTTACAGCTTAATGTCCTAGAAAGCCCCACAATTTAATCAAAACTAAGCCCATGCCAAGGGCTGGAACCGTCTATTAGAATGAGAGCAGAGCTCAATACCCTTGAAGGCCCCATATCAAAATGTCAACAGAACTTGAGGAATTGCTCCAGCCCTCTGTAGGACCCCAAGACAAGCCCTTAAAACTAAGCTAAAACCCACCTCGGGGTCCAAGTCTCTGCTCCGCTGTGTTGGGAGTACTTGGACGCAAGCTCGAGTTTGGAAATCAACCCTTGTGTGTTTGCATTGGTGTCAGATACTTAGTGGTTTCTCGGATTCGCCACCTTGGGCACAACACTCCCATGTCCCCTCCCACCTTGGCTGAACCCCTATCCCCTCCCACGCAGGGTGAAACTCAGGCACCTCCCCGCCCACAACAACCCAGTGCACAAGCCGTCACACAGGTCCCACGGGCACGGTGGGCACTCCCGTCATCCCTGGACTCCCAGAGGAAGGAAGGAGGTTTCCGCAGGACACACTCCCATTGTGGCCCCAGGGCTCCCTGCCCAGCATGGCAGCTCGTGACAGGTCGGGGTCTGTATCCCTGGCGCCTGTTCCTCCTCCCTGGTTTTCCCACAGGAAATGAAGGAGGATGCCCTTTTCTTCTCCAGGGATATCACGAAAGTAGACCTGGACGTCAACAGGATGTTGGGCAGCCACATCATGTTTTAGTACTGCTAGGGGGTCGGGTGAGGCTGCTTGTACAGGGGGCTTTGGGGCCCCGGGGGCTTCTGGGTAGGGAAAACAGGGCCTCTGTGCCAGGGGGAGCAACGGCAGCCAACAACACACTGCTCAATGGTAGGGTGATTGGGATGACCCCCGTGCCCACCCCCCGGGCCTCAGGGATGAGTGGCCAGTAGGATGGGGCCTCCAGGGGTTGCCATGGGAGCTGAACACCAAAAGGGATAGGGACGGCCCCATGAGAAGCAAGGGATGGGGTGGGGGCTGTGGGAAGCAGGGACCGGACCTGGGGGCCAGGCGGCATGGCCGTGGCTGGAGCAGGACACACATCGATCCCATGAGGGTCGGATGGGTCAGAGTGACACCCACTCTCAGTACTTTATATATTTCTAAATTCTATGCATTTAATTTGAGACAATTTGCAATTTGAAAGCATACATATTATGATGACCCCCAGATAATGCCCCCGGTCCAGTCAGACACCTGCACTGACCACACCGTGCCCCAGGGGAAGGTATCACAACAAACCCCAGACTGGGGCCGCCGTTGACTGTAGAAGTTTCCTTCTGCATCTTAGGGGAAGGAGATACCTTGTGTCCGCAGGCCCCCCACGACATCCCCCTCATTCCCCACTCCTACTCCACCCCCCTACATCATCATTCCCAATGGCATCCCACCTACACCATCCCCCTCACACCCACACAGCTCCACGCAAACCCAACCCACACTATACCCCAACACCATCCCCCTACACCATCCCCCACACTCCACCACAATCATACCCCTGCCCCCACACCATCCACCCCCACACCATTTACCCCCAGCAAGGACCAGGTGCAGGTGACCCCTGTGGGACATGCTCAGCCTCCCGGCATTTCTCTGCATACCCTGATCCCATCAGAAGCCCAGGTGTCTCAAAGAGTACCCAGGGGTTGCAGAGAGGAGGAAAGACAGGGAGTCCCCGACAGGGTGGGTGCAGGTGAGTGGTTCAGAGGATGCACCGTGCTCTGCCTTTGCCCACTGTCCCTCCTGGAGGGCGGCACACCCTGCACAGGACACCAGCCCCTAACCCATAGGGACCTGGGCTGACCTGGCCCCGGGCTCTGTGGGGGCTGAGATGATTTGAGCCCCTCCAGGCCCAACACAAAGACTAATGGGATCCAGCCCCCCATGGCCCTGGCCAGCCCTGGATTCTGGCCCCAGGCTGAGCGAGCCCTCTCACAGCTGGATGTGGCCTCTTAGGCCCTGGGCCTACCCCCACAGATCCAGGTCACTCACCTAGGGCGCCCTTTGGATCCTGGGACACCCCAGGTTGGGGAGAGCAGGAGTAGGCCAGTAGGTCCCACCCGCACCAACATCAGGAAGCAGGTTGCTCCAGGTGCTGGGGCCACTGGGAGCCCAAGGCCGGGGTCCAGCTACCCTGCAGGGACCCAGTGCAGGAGCCCATGAGCTGCAGGTCCAGGTCAGTTCTGCTGCCCTCAGAACCGTCTCTCAGGCTGAAACCTCAGGACATATGCCCCCACCCAGATTCCACACATGCTCCCAGGTGGGGGACTCCAGCACCCGCCCTCCCAACCCGTGTCATTCTTTCCCTCCCCTAAAGGACAGAAAGCTCTCCCTCCCCAGGGGAGGTTCAGAATCGGCATGCAGTTTTGGGGGGCACAAAGCAGGGTTACATTGTTATGAGTTGATTTCCGATTAGGGTGTGCACAGCGGCCTGACTATGGTGGGGCAGCACCTTAAGCCATAAGCAGGTCATGTGGGGGTCATCCTGGAGGTGGCAGGTGTAGCATAAAATGGAATCAGTCCTGCTCTGCTTGTCCAGGGATAGGAGATTTTTGTTAAATTTCCTGGGTCCCACACTTGCAGCTCAAGCACCTGGGCCACCCTCACCAGGTGGACTCAGCCTGCACACCTTGTGGTGCGGGATCTCTCACACCAGCGTGTGGAGGGCACCCTCCTTGCCCGAGTGAGTAGGGGCTGGGTGAGCATGGGGCTCGGCCTGAAGGCCAGGCAGCACAGGAGACCGAGGAACCCAGCCCCGTCCCCACCCCGACTCCCACACACAGGCAGCCCCTGGGCTCCCTGCCATGTGCACCCAGCTCTTCAGGAGCTCCCCGCATGGTGGCCCCGATTTCTGGCTCCCTGCTGGAGAGGCATCGGGGAGAAGAGAAGCAGCCGCCATTGGCGGGCCACACTTCCGGACATGTGAACGTGGCTGAGCTGGACCTTCCAGATCAGCTGCCCCTCCAGTGGAATGTCACTGCACAAGCGAGCACCGGGTCGGCCAGGAGTGCCTGGCTAGCCGCCCAGCTCCAGCACCAGAAATGATATTGTGCCAACCATTTCGGTATCGGGGTGACCCAGCCAGAGGATCCGATAGCTGCATGTGATAGACACACACACACCCCAAAACCAACAAAAGTCAGAATCCCCCTAATGTTGTCAAACAGCTTCCGGATTTTTCCATACACGACACTGTGGTCCCCAATAGGATACATGGAAGGCGGTATAAAGCATGACTGCAGAGGTGCGGGAGGTACGGAGATGTGACTGCTGGGTTTCAACAAGGAGCACAGAGGGTCAGGAAGCGGGGGCCAATCCTAGGAAAGGATACCAGGTTGCTGTGAAGGCTACGGATGGTGAAATCTGTCCTCCTCCGTTTCAGCTTCTGGTTTTCCTCCTAAATGCCATTTTCCTCATTCATAATAGCAAAAATTTATTTTATGTGTTTAAATTTCTTTTTATTGGAGTCCAATTTGTATGAATTCTTTCTTCAGCAATGGTGTCATTCAGGATAGAAGGAGAGAGAAAGATTGTCCCAGATAAGCAAAATATAAAGGAGTTCAGGACCACTTAACCAGTCCAGTAAGGAATTTTAAGAGGGACTGTTGTAGTGGGTGAAAAAAAGAGACCAAAAGCAACAGAGACTACAAAGGGCCAGAGAACGTCACCAGAAACACCAACTCTACCGGTAACACAAAGGCAATCAGTTCATATCTTTCAATAATCACTCTGAATGCTGATAGACAAAATGCTCCAATCAAATGATAGAGGGTATCTGAGTGGCTTAAAAAGCAGGATCCGGGATGCCTGGGTGGCACAGGGGTTGAGCCTCTGCCTTTGACTCAGGGTGTGATCCTGGAGTCTTGGATCCAGTCCCATATTGGGCTCCTGGTGGGGAGCCTGCTTCTCTCTCTGCCTAATTTTCTGCCTCTCTCTCTCGCTCATAAATAAAATCGTTATTAAAAAAACCAGATCCATCGGTATGCTGCCAACAAGATGCTCACGTTAGACCTATAGACACCGGGAGATTGAAAGTAGGGCATGGAAAAACATCTATAAAAGTAATGGATATCAAAAGAAAGCTGGAAGACCCATACTTATATCAGACTAACTAGATTTGAAACCAAACCCTGGGGGACACCTGGTGGCTCAGTGGTTGAGCATCTGCCTTCAGATCAGGGGGTGATCCTGGGATCCAAGGATCGAGTCCCACATCGGCCTCCCTTTGGGGAGCCTGCCTGTCCTTCTGCCTATATTTCTGCCTCTTCTTCTCTGTGTATCTCTCATGAATAAATAAATAAAATATTTACATTTCAATAAAGAAAGAACAAATACTGTAAAAAGCGATGAAGAAGGGCATTATTTCATAATTTAAAAACCCTCTATCAAGATCAAAAAACTATTTATGCTGCCAACATGGGAGTACCTAAATATAGAAACCAATTAACAACAAACGTACAGAAACTCACTGATGATAATACAATGACAGGGGATTTTAACAACCACTTATGGCAATGGACCGATCGTCTATAGAGAAAATCAACAAGGGAAAATAGCCTTGACACACTGGACCACAGGGACTCAACAGATATAGACTGAACATTTCAACCTAAAGCAGTATACACATTCCTTTCAAGTGCACATGGGACATTCTCCAGAACAGATCATTCATGGCCCACAAATCAGCCATCAACAGGTACAACAGGTACAAGAAGGTTGATAGCACATCCTGTACATTTTCAGACCAGGACGCTATGAAAATCGAAGTCAACAGTAAGAAAAAATTTGGACATAGCAAAAATACGTGGAGATTATGAACATCCTACTAGAGAATGAATGGGGCAACCAGGAAATTATAGAGGAAATTTAAAACAAATGAAAATGAATGAAAACATGTTTCTCCAAACCTCTGGGATGTAGCAAAGGTAGTCCTAAGAGGGAAGTACATAGCAATACAGGCCTACCTCAAGAAACAAGAAGTCTCCAATACACAGCCTAACCCTACACCTTAAGGAGCTGGAAAAGGAATAGCAAACACTGCCTAAAGGCTATAGAAGAGGGGAAAAAATGAAAGCAGAAATAAACAATACAGAAACAACAAAGCAGTAGAATGGAATAACAAAACAAAGGGTCGGTTCTTCAAAACAATTAAGAAAATGGATCAAGCCCTACTCACCCTTATCAATGAGAAAAGAGAAAAGACCTAAATAAATAAAACCACAAATGAGAGAAGAGAGATCACAATCAACACCAGAAAAATTAGACAATTATAAGGGAATACTATGAAAGCTTATACGCTAACATACTAGGAGACCTGGAGGAAATGGACAAATGCCTAGAAATGTGCAAATGAGTAAAACTGAAATAGGAAGAAATAGAAAATGTGAACAGACCCATAACTAGCGAAGGAATTGAATCAGCAAGGCACCTGGGTGCCTCATTGGTTGAGCATCGGCTTTGGCTCAGGTCATGATCCCGGGGTCCTCGGGAATCAAGTTCCACATCAGGCTCCCCGCATGGAGCCTCAATTTCCCTCTGCCTATACCTCTGCCTCTCTGTGTCTCTCACGAATACATAAATATAATCTTTAAAAAAGAAAAAAGATGAAAAGATGAGAAAGGACCCAAATAAAATCACAAATGAGAAAAGAGAAATAACAACCAACACTAGAGAAACACAAATGATTATAAGAGAACATTATGAAAAATTATATGCCAGGAACCTAGAAACTGGAAGAAATAGATCAATTCCTAGAAATATTTAACACAGCAAAAATGAAAAAGGAAGAAATAAGAAACTTGAACAGACAGATAACCAGCAAAGAAATTGAATCAGCAATCAAGGGTCTCCCAACAGGAGACGCTTAGAACAATACAACAGAATGGAAATCCGAAACAAGATACAAACCTGTAACTCTATGATCCATTAATCGACAACAAGGCAGGAAGGAATATCCAAAGGCAGAATGACAGTCTCATCAACAAACCCTAACCCTGAGCCCAGGATAAGAACAAATGGTGTTGGGAAACCAGGCAGCCACATGCAAAAGAATGAAACTGGACCACTTTCTTACACCATATATATAAAAAATGAATTCAAAATGGATGAGAGACCTAAAAGTGAGACCTGAAACCATAAAAGAAGAAAAGATAGGCAGCAACGTCTTTGACATTGGCCATTGGAACTTCTTTCTAGATATGCCTCTGAGGTGAGGGAAACAAAAGCAAAAATACTATTGGGACTTCATCAAATTGAAAAGCTTCCACAAAGTGAAGGAAACAACCAAAGCTAAAAGGCAACAAACAAAATGAGAGGCGATATTTGTAAACAATACATCCAATAAAGATTTAGTATGCAAAATACATAAAGCAAATATAAATCTCAGCATCCTAAACACAAATTATACAACTGCAATTGGGCAGAAGACATGAATGTACTTTGTCTCTGACAAGACATCAGGATGGCCACCAGACACACGGAAAGACACTCAGCGTCAC
Organism: Canis aureus; assembly: GCF_053574225.1. Classification (NCBI taxonomy): domain Eukaryota; kingdom Metazoa; phylum Chordata; class Mammalia; order Carnivora; family Canidae; genus Canis; species Canis aureus. The sequence goes on from NC_135646.1 coordinate 35,168,338, forward strand.
CCATCATCAGGGAAATGCAAACCAAAACCACAATGAGATGTCACCTGACATCTGACAGCTGCCAGAATGGCTAAAATTAACAACACAAGAAACTATAGGTGTTGGTGAGGCTATGGAAAAGGGGGATCCCCCTTAAACTCCTGGTGGGCATGTGAAAATGTGCAGCCACTGTGGAAAACAGTGTGGAGCGTCCTCGAAAATTTAAAAATAGGGGATCCCTGGTGGCGCAGCCGTTTGTCTCCTGCTTTTGGCCCAGTGCGTGAACTTGGAGACCCAGGATCGAAACCCACATCGGGATCCAGGGACTCCTGTCAGGGTGAGGCAGGCCCAGGGGCTCCTATCAGGGTGATTCAGGGTTATGCGGGCCCAAGGGCTGCTGTCAGGGTGATGCGGGCCCACATCTTTCTGAAGCCTCCCCGAGGGTCCTGAGGCAGCCCAGGGGCTCCTGTCAGCATGGATGCGGGCCCACAATTTCCTGAAGCCTCCCCGTGGATCCTGAGATGGCCCAGGGGCTCCTGTCCGGGTGGATTCTGCCCCAAATCTTCCTGAAGCCTCACCGCGGGTCCTGAGGAAACCAGGACTCCTATCAGCATGAACACCGCCCAATGTCCCCCTGAAGACTGCCCGCGGGTCCTGAGGAGGCTGCAGCTCGCCAGGGTGGACGTGTACCCCCATCCTCCTCAGGCCTCCCCAGCAGAGGCAGGCTCCTTTTAGTGCAGACAGAGGAGGCCGACTGGGCATGCGCGCCCCCTGGGTGGGGCCTGGGCTCGGGCGCCCCCTGCGGGATGCTCAGGCACTGCAGGAGGCCCTGCAGGAGGCAGCGGGGGCTCCCGGGGCCGCACCTGCCTCCTCCCAGGCTCCAGCTATGGCCTGTTAGTTTTGGAAACGTCTCACTGAAACGGAGCCCAACACCCAGCTTCCCCAGAAATACTTAAGGACAAGGAATTGGTGCCCACAGGACACGAAATGAAATGTGGACCAGACTTTTACCACGTCCTGCAAAACTCACTCAACCCTTTCCACTGTGGGAGGGACTGCAGGCTGGTGCAGCTGCCCTGGAAACAGTGTGGAGGCTCCTCAGGAAGTTACAAATAGAGCCGCCCTGCGACCGCACGTGCAGGACCTGGAGCTCAATCTGAAGATATAAATGCAGTGAGACTCGGGACACCTGCACCCCAATGTCCACAGCTGCCGGGTCCACAGTAGACACACTGTGGGAGGAGAACCAGTGCCCTCTAGCAGATGATGGATAAAGAGGATGGGAGATAGATAATGGTCATAGAGAGAGGAATGGAATGAAACTATCAAAGAGAAGGAAATCTTGCCATTTGCAATGACGTGGATAGTACTAGAGGGATCATGTTAATTGAAATAAATCAGTCGGGAAAGAGAATGACCGGGTAGAGTCATTCATACGTGGAATTAAAGAAGCAAACCAGATGAACATCTGGAAGGAAAAACAAATAAGATGAAAACAGATGTAGGAAATACAGACTCTTAATGATAGGAAACAAACTGAGTGTCACTGGAGGGGAGGGGAGGGGGGAGAGGATAACAGGCGACCGGCATGAAGAAGGGCACGTGATGTCACGAGGACTGCTGTTATCTCCAACTGGTGAATCCCTGAATTCTTCCTCTGAAAGTATAATACATTATACGTTAATTAATTGGGTTAAATTAAATTAAGATAAAAAAATCAGTTGTATCAGAATACATTTCCATCTGGACTCTCTGTTTTGCTCTTTCAGCTTATGCCGGGACCACCCCCCGAGGGTCTGGTTTGTTTAAGTAGGCGCCACACCTAGTCCATGGCCCAGGCCAGGGCTAGAACTCACGACCCCTGAGATCAGGACCAGAGGAGAGGTCAGGAGTCGGATGCTTAACCGACGGAGCCAGCCGGGGGCCTGAGAACCACACTGCTTTATCCTGTGTCTCTGTGACATCCTTTGAAATAGGAAAGTGCTGCATCCTACTCTGTCCTGCTTCTCCAATACTGAGGTATTTGTGGGGGTGGACGGAAGTTAGGGAATTTTGTCCTATTTCTAAGATCTGCCACCATGATTTTGATAGGAATGACATTGAAACTGAGGGTGGCTTCAGGAACTGCGGATATTTTCACAAGATGGGGCTCCCACCCCACGAGCCCAGGACGGCCTTCCAGAGCCTGGTATGGCTCAGTGCACAAGTGTTGTGCTCCTTTGGTTCAGTCTCATTATTTATTTTCCTTGATGCTCCTGAGAAGGGAGTCACGTCCTTCATTTCCTTCCTGCGTGCTCATTGTCAGGACACAGCAAGGCTACTCTGCTCTGTAGCGTCAGTTTGGGTCCCATGACTTTACTGAACTCACTCTTTAGTTCTAACAGGTTTGGTGGAGGCTCTCGGGTTTCCTGTTTCTAGTACATGTCTTCAGCATATAGGGACAGTGTGACGTCCCTCTTCCAGATGTGGAACCTTTGTGTTTACAGCTTAATGTCCTAGAAAGGCCAGCAATGGAATAAAAACAGAGCCCAGGCCAAGAGCAGGAAGCCCCTATTAGAATGAGAACAGAGCTCAATGCCCAAGAAGTCCCCATATCAAAATGTAAACAGGACTTGAGGAATTGCTCCAGCCCTTCTGGAGGTCCCCGAGACCAGCCCTTAATACTAAACTAAAACCCACCTCAGGGACCAAGTCCCTGCTCCGCTGTGTTGGGTATACTTGGACACAAGCTCGAGCATGGAAATAAACCCTCGTGTGTTTGCATCGGTGTCGGCTTCTCGGTGGTTTCTCGGATTCACAATCTTGGGCACAACAGTTTGAGATTAAAAACAAAACCAAAAGAAGCTGGAACACAGGCAAAATAAACGCAGGGTATGGAGAGAAACGGCGGAGACCCGGGGGCTTGGGGAATCTTCTGTGAAGGCCCCTGAAGACTGGGGAGCGGGATGCTCAGCCCCAGAGCCACAGTACCCAAGTATCCACCGGCGTCTGGCCCAGTCTCAGGGAGCAGCACAGCGCCGCCTGCTGGAGGCCAGAGGCGCTGACGCCCACCCCGCTTCTGACCCCGCAGGTGCATCTCCCAAGCAGATGTGCATTGGACAACCAGCGCCATGGCCCATCCCCAGACCCCGCACAGACCACCCGCTGCCACCAAGTTGTGGAACCACAGAGGCTGCAGAGCTTCATCTTCAGCTCTGCCTGGAAAGTAGGGTCTAGCCTCCTTTGTACTTTGTGCTTTATATTCATGTATTTTCTTTGATTCTTTTTTATTATATGCCTTATTTTAATTTTTATGTATGTACCTTATATATTTCTTATTTTTACTTTTATGGTATTTTAATTCTGTTTCTTTTTTTAATTATTTAAAATTTATTTATGATAGTCACAGAGAGAGAGAGAGAGAGAGAGGCAGATACACAGGCAGAGGGAGAGGCAGGCTCCATGCCGGGAGCCCAACGTGGGATTCAATCCCGGGTCTCCAGTATTACGCCCTGGGCCAAAGACAGGCGCTAAACCGCTGTGCCACCCAGGGGTCACTTTAATTGTGTTTTTATTTTGGGATTTAGAATCTTTTAACAAGCAGGCCAAAATAATCTGGTGTTGTTGTTGTTTTTTTTTTTTTTTTTTTTTGGAGGGCAGTTGTTATTGTTTTTCTTGGTTTTTCTTTTTCTTCCCTCATTCTTTTCTGGAAAAAACAATGAGATTGAGAAATTCACCTCCATAAAATAACATGAGGTTCTACTCACAGCCAGGAAGTTCATTAATACACATATATGATGTCTAACTACAGTTTAAAACAATGATTATAAAGATAGCTGCTGGGCTGGAAAAGAGCACAGAAGAAAACTAGAGAATCCCTTACTGTAGAAATAAAAGAACTAAAACCTAGTCAAGCCAACGTTAAAAATGCTATAACTCTGACGCAGTCCCAAGTGGAAGCTTTAAAAACAAGAAAGGTTATGGACCATAGAGGCAGATTTAGGGAACTCAGCCACTTATTAAAACAATAACATTCATATCATAGGAGACTCAGAAGATGAAGAGAGAGAACAGGTGGGCCTTGCTCAGCCATTAGGAACGACAAATACCCACCATTTGCTTCAACGTGGATGGAACTAGAAGGTATTATGCTGAGTGAAGTAAGTCAATCGGAGAAGGACAAACATTGTATGTTCTCATTCATTTGGGGAATATGGATAATAGTGTAAGGGAATATAAGGGAAGGGAGAAGAAATGAGTCGGAAATATCAGAAAGGGAGACAGAACATAAATACTCGAAACTCTGGGAAATGAACTAGTGGTGATGGAATGGGAGGAGGGCGGTGGGTGGGGGTGAAAGGGTGACGGGCACTGAGGGGGGCACTTGACAGGATGAGCACTGGGTGTTATTCTGTATGCTGCCAAATTGAACACCAATAAGAAAATAAATTTATTATTAAAAAGAAAGAAAGAAGAAAGAAAGAAAGAAAGAAGGAAAGAAAGAAAGAAAGAAAGAAAGAAAGAAAGAAAGAAAGAAAGAAAGAAAGAAAGAAAGAAGAAAGAGTGGCACTTGGGTGGTCATTCAGTTAAGCTTCTGCCTTAGGCTCAGATCAAGATCCAGGTCCCAAGTCAGGCTCCCTGTTCAGCAGGTAACCTGATTCTCCCTCTCCCTATGCCCCTCTCGCTCATGCTTTTTCTCTCCTCTCTCTCACAAATAATTAAATAACATCTTTGAAAAAGAAACAAACCCAGAAGGAAGAGAAATCTCCCATGTAGAATAATTTCAAACAATTTGTGTAGACATTCCACCCTCAAGTTCATAAGCATAGCTTCCCACTCTTATGTGTGCAATACACATAGTAAATTGCTTCTAGAAAATATATTATGAAAAACTTAAAATAATAATGATAATATCATAATAATAATAATAATAATAATCACTTTACTACGGAGAAAGCTGACAAACACCTCAACAAGATGAACAGATCGATACCAAGCCCGATAAATCATGTAGATAGTATCTATTTTTTATATGATATAATGAAAATGGGAGTATATCTCTGTATATAATCCAAAAAAAACAGTTCACTCATGAGATAAACAACAGACATGTCCCAACTGAGGGAAATATTACAAAATATTCTACTTCTCAAAGTGTTCCAGTTCAACAACAACAAGGAAATGCTGAAAGACTGTAACAATCGAGAGGAGCCTAAGAAAACAGGAGGACAAATGGAATGTGATATGAGGGGTAGTAACTTAGCAAAAACTAAGGAAATCTGAATAAATTATGGTCTTTGGTTAATGCGACTATTTTAATATTGATTCACTAGCTAATATTTGTACTGTACTAATATAAGATATCAATAAATGGAGAAATTGAGCGCAAGTGCATGCGAATGCTCTGTACTATCTTCTCAATTTCCCTGTAAATCTTTGTTTTTTTTCCTAATAAATAAGATTTATTTTGAAAATTGACTTAAATGAATCAGGCTCCAAGTCTGAAGACATTTTAAGAATCATTGAATGAACTTTTGCCTTATTCTTAAAGAGTTCCTTCGATGGGAACAAAGTAATAATTTTATATCAGAAGGAAAGAAAAACACATATGAACACGTATAATGCCTCCTCAACCTGAAAAGCAGGAATGGATAATAAATAGCAAAAATCAGATAAAAATACTTCTATTATAATAGACACCATATTGCAAGTGCATTTAAAATTAGCAATGCAGGGATCCCTGGGTGGCGCAGCGGTTTGGCGCCTGCCTTTGGCCCAGGGCGCGATCCTGGAGACCCGGGATCGAATCCCACATTGGGCTCCCGGTGCATGGAGCCTGCTTCTCCCTCGGCCTGTGTCTCTGCCTCTCTCTCTCTCTCTGTGACTATCATAAATAAATAAAAATTGAAAAAAAAATAAAAAAATAAAATTAGCAATGCATAACATTTATCTCCTTGACATTTGTCTTCCAAAGAGTTCACAGTGTTTCAGTGTCAGTTGAAACAGGGGAAGAATCTCAGGGAAGAATCCTTCACATAATAATAGGACCATTGGTACTAATGTCTCTCAATTAATTCCAAATCCATACAGATGCATTTCCTGATGAGTGACTGAGCTGTGAAGAAAGAGATGAGAAACCCTCATCCCTCTGAATTACTTGTGTCAGAATATTTTAACCATAGTACTACAGAATGTAAATTATCCTTATTAACAGGAAATACGTCTCAGATTGGAATCTGAGCAATCAGATGGGCAGAGAAAAAACGCTTTGACTCGCTCCTCATCTTTTAAAGACAAAGGAGAGGTTTTCTATGTACAAAGTCAGTTGTCAAGACAGCCTTAGGGAATAAGAGCATGCAGCATCGAATCCCGCTGCACAACTGGGACGCCCGCGCCCCAGATCTTCCTAATCCCAAATCCCTGGGCCTGTCCCCCAACACACACTGCCAGGCTGAGGTCATTTGCAATTGCTCTCTTAGGAGCTCCGGGGAAAGGTGAAGGAGCTAGATAAGATGGGAAGGGATGCAAGGAGGCCAAGAAAATGAAGGCCTAACCACTTTACGTTCAGCATTTGAACAAATCAGGCCATCACAGGCCCCTGTGAAGAAGAGCTGAAATTTACATTACTTCAGTTACAGGAAAAAAAAACAAAAGTTTACAGCTTAATGTCCTAGAAAGCCCCCACAATAGAATAAGAACTGAGCCCACGTCAAGGGCTGGAAGTGCCTATTAGAATGAGAACAGAGCTCAATGCCCTTGAAGGACCCATATCAAAATGTAAACAGAACTTGAGGAATTGCTCCAGCCCTTCTGGAGGACCCTGAGACAAGCCCTTAAAACTAAGCTAAAACCCACCTCGGGGTCCAAGTCCCTGCTCCGCTGTGTTGGGTGTACTTGGACGCAAGCTCAAGTTTGGAAATCAACCCTGTGTGTTTGCATTGCTGTCAGCTCCTTAGTGGTTTCTCGGATTCGCAATCTTTGGCACAACACCCCCATGTCCCCTCCCACCTGGGCTGAACCCCATCCCCTCCCACCCAGGGTGACACTCAGTCACCTGCCCGCCCACAACAGCTGGGCACAGGCCGTCGCACAGGTCCCACAGGCATGGTAGGCACTCCCGCCATCCCTGGCCTCCCAGAGGAAGGAAGGAGGTTTTGGCAGGACACATTCCCATGGTGGCCCCAGGGCTGCCTGCCCAGCATGGCAGCTTGTGAGAGGTCAGGTCTGTGTCCCTGACACCTGCTCCTCCTCCCCGGTTTTCCCACAGGAAATGAAGGAGGACGTCCTTGTCTCCTCCTAGGACATCAAGCAGGTAGACCTGGACGTCAACAGGACGTTGGGCAGCCACATCATGTTTTAGGACTGCTAGGGGGTCGGATGAGGCTGCTGGGCCAGGGGGCTTCGGGGCCCCGGTGGCTTCTGGGTAGGGAAAACGGGTTCTCTGAGGCCAGGGGAGCAACAGCAGTCAACAAGTCACCACTCCATGGTAGGGTGATGGGGATGACCACCGTGCCCACACCCCTGGGGCCTCAGGGATGAGGAGGCCATTAGGATGGGGACTCCAGGGGTTGCCATGGGAGCCAAACACCATAGGGGAGAGGGACAGCCCCTTGAGAAACAGGGGACGGGGTGGGGGATGTGGGGGGGCAAGAACTAGACCTGGGGGCCAAGCAGCATGGCCATGGCTGAAGCAGGACACACATCGATCCCATGAGGGTCAGATGGGTCAGAGTGACACCCACTCTCAGTGCTTTATATATTTCTAAATTCTATGCATTTAATTTGAGACAATTTGCAATTTGAAAACATAGAAATTATGATGACCTCCAGATAATGCCCCCAGTCCAGCCAGGGCCCTGCACTGACCACACCACGACTCAGGGGCAGGTGTCACAAGAAACCCCAGACTGGGTTCGCCTTTAACTGTAGAAGTCTCCTTCTGCATCTTAGGGGAAGGAGATACCCTGTGTCCACAGGCCCCCGACGACATCCCGCTCATTCCCCACTCCCACATCATTCCCCTACATTATCATGCCAAATGGGATCCCACCTACACCATCCCCCTCACACCCACACAGCCCCACACAATCCCCACCCAGACTATACCACAACACCATCCCCCCTACACCATCCCCACACTCCACCACAATCATACTTTTGCCCCCACACCATCTACCCCCACACCATTTACCCCGAGCAAGGACCCAGTACAGGTGCCCCCTGTCGGACATGCTCAGCCTCCCCGGGGTTCTCGGCATACCCTGATCCCATTAGAAGCCCGGGTGTCCCATAGAGTACCCAAGGGTTGCAGGGAGGAGGAAAGACAGGGAGCCCCCGACAGGGTGGGTGCACCTGAGTGGTGTAGAGGATGCGTCATGCCCTGCCTCTGCCCACTGTCCCTCATTTAGGGCGGCACACCCTGCACAGGACACCAGCCCCTAACCCATAGGGACCTGGGCTGACCTGGCCCTGGGCTCTGTGGGGGCTGAGTTGATTTGAGCCCCCACCAGGCCCAACACAAAGACTAATAGGATCCAGCCCCCCATGGCCCTGGCCAGCCCTGGAATCTGGCCCCGGGCTGGGCGAGCCCTCTCACAGCTAGATGTGGCCTCTTGGGCCCTGGGCCTACCCCACAGATCCAGGTCGCTGACCTAGGGTGCCCTGTGGATCCTGGGACACCCCAGGGTGGGGAGGCAAGGGTAGGCTTGTGGGCCCCACCCGCACCACACCAGGAGGCAGGCTGCTCCAGGTGCTGGGGCCCCAAGGACCCTGAGGCTGGGGACCAAGTGCCCTTCGAGGACCCATCACAGGAGCCCATGGGCTGTAGGTCCAGGTCAGTTCTGCTGTCCTAAGAACCGTCTCTCAGGCTAAAACCTCAGGACACATGTCCCCACCTGGATTCCACACATGCTCACAGGTGGGGGACTCCAGCACCCGCCCCCCCAACCCACGTCATACGTGCCCTCCCCTAAAGGACAGAATGGTCTCCCTCCCCAGGGAAGGCATGCACCCTCGGCTCTGAGCCCATTTGCTGTAGAAAGTAAATGAAGTGTTGTGGTGGGAAAATGCACAGCCAGCCCATTTCTGTGTCTCCCAGAAAACTGTGCACGGGGCTTAGAGAGACCCCCAGAGAGGAAGAGGGGGCACAACCCAGGCCCCACCAGCCCCTGCAGGGGCGCTGCCATGCACACACAGCCGACTTCCCCATGTGCCATGCAGGGGCGGCCAGACGCCAGGGTCAGGACCTGACAGACTTTACTGGGACTCAGGCTGTGCCCCGCAGGCCAGGAGGGGTGGGACAGAGTGACAGCCAGGAAGCCTCAGGTCACCAGGGTCTGTGCAAAGCCACCCGGAGGACTGTGCTCCCTCTGTCCAGGGGGCAGGGGCTGGCTGGGTTCCGGGGCAATTCCTCCACCCATCATCCCCGTGCCTGTGTGCCTGGGGCAGAGAGGGCCTGCGCGGTGGTCAGCATGGCCCTGGAAGGGATGTCAGGACAGCAGTCCCTTGTGTTGTGCCCAAGATTGTGAATCCAAGAAACCACCGAGGAGCCAACACCGATGCAAACTCCCAAGGGTTTCCTTACAAGCTGGAGCTTGTGTCCAAGTGCACCCGACACAGAGGAGCAGGGACTTGGACCCTGAGACTAAAAGGCGTAGTAGCTTTATAGGGGCTAGTGCACATGCATATGCAGAAAGTTACACAGTCATGTCGGTTCACACGCAGGTGGCCGATTGAATTCCACTTGAGCTGGCGTATTACTTTGGTCAGAATCGGGGCACAGTTTTGGGGGGCACAAAGCAGGGTTACATTGTTATGAGCTGATTTCTGATTAGGGTGAGCCCAGCGGCCTGACTAGGTTGGGGCAGTGCCTTAAGCCATAAGCAGGTCATGTGGGGGTCATCCTGGAGATGGCAGGTGTAGCACAAAATGGAAACAGTCCTGCCCTGCTTGTCCAGGGCTAGGAGATTTTTGTAAAATTTCTTGGGTCCCACACTTGCAGCTCACGCACCTGAGCCACCCTCACTAGGTGGACTCAGCGTGCACACCTTGTGGTGTGGGATCTCTCACACCAGCGTGTGGAGGGCACCCTCCTTGCCCGAGTGAGTAGGGGCTGGGTGAGCATGGGACTCAGCCTGAGGCCAGGCAGCACAGCAGACCGAGGAACCCCAGCCCCATCCCCACCCCAACTCCCACACACAGGGAGCCCCTGCGCTCCCCGTCATGGGCACCCAGCTCCTCAGTAGCTCCCCCCAGGGTGGCACTGATGTCTAGCTCCCTGCTGGAGAGGCATCCGGGAGAAGATAAGCAGCCAGCGCATGGCACGACCCACTGCCGCACATGAGAATATGGCCAAGCCGGACCTTCCAGCTCAGCTAACCCACCAGCGGAAAGTCACTGCATGAGCGAGCCCTGGGTCTGCCAGGAGCGCCTAGCTATCTGCCCAGCGCCAGCACCAGAAATGATGTTGTACCAACCATTTTGGCATTTGGGTGACCCAGCCAGAGGATCCAATAGCTGCATATGATAGCTGCATGTGATAGAGACACACACACCCCAAAACCAACAAAAGTCGGAATCCCCCCAATGTTGTCTAACACCAGCCGGATGATTCCATACACGACGCTGTGGTCCCAAATAGGATACATGGAAGACGCAATAAACCACGACTGCAGAGGTGCTGGAGGCACAGAGATGTGCCTGCTGGGTTCCAACAAGGAGCACAGAGGGGAAGGAAGTATCCTACGGAGGGGAGGCCCCTCCTTGGAAAGGTCATCATGTCCCTGTGAAGGCTACAGATGGAGAATTCTGTCCTCCTCTCTTTCAGCTTCTGGTTTTCCTCCTAAATGCCATTTTCCTCAATCATAAGACCAAAAATTAATTTTATATTTTTAAATTTCTTTTTATTGGAATCCAATTTGTATGAATTCTTGCTTCAGCAAGGGTGTCATTCAGGAGAGAAGGAGAGATCATGAATTCCCAAATAGGCAAAATATAAAGGAGTTCATGACCACTTAAACATTCCAGTAAGGAATTTTAAGAGGGACTCTTCTGGTGGGGTAAAAAAAGAGAACAAAAGCAACAAAGACTAGAAAGGCCCAGAGAACGTCACCAGAAACATCAACTCTTCCGGTAACACAAAGGCACAAAGTTCATATCTTTGAATAATCACTCTGAATGCTGATAGACTAAATGCTTCAATCAAAAGATATAGGGTATCAGAGTGGCTTAAAACACATGATCTGGGATGCGAGGGTGGCTCAAGGGGTTGAGCATCTGCCTTTGACTCAGGCTGTGATCCTGGAGTCTGGGATCGAGTCCCATATTGGGCTCCTGGTGGGGAGCATGGTTTTCTCTCTGCCTAATTTTCTGCCTCTCTCTCTCTCTCTCTGTCTCTGTCTCTCTCTCTCTCTCTGTCTCTCTCTTTCTCATAAATAAAATCGTTATTAGAAAAACAAGATCCATCAGTATGCTGCCTACAAGATGCTCACGTTAGACCTATAGATACCAGCAGATTGACAGGGGAGGGAAAATCATCTATCACGCTATGGATATCAAACAAAAGCTGGAGGACCCATACTTATATCATACAAATGAGATTTGAAACCAAACTGTGGGGGACACCTGGTGGCTCAATTGTTGAGCATCTGCCTTCGGATCAGGGTGTGATCCTGGGATCCCAGGATCAGCCTCCCTTTGGGGAGCCTACCTCTCCCTCTGCCTATGTTTCTGCCTCTGCTTCTCTGTGTATCTCTCATGAATAAATAAATAAAATATTTATATTTCAAAAAAGAAAGAACAAATACTGTAAGAAGTGATGAAGAAAGGCATTATTTCATAATTAAAAAGACTCTCTATCAAGAACAAACAACTAAATATATATTTTCTGCCAACATGGGAGTACCTAAATATAGAAACCAATTAACAACAAACATACAGAAACTCACTGATAATAATACAATGACAGGGGATTTTAACAACCACTATGGCAATGGACCGATCGTCTATACAGAAAATTAACAAGGGAAAAATAGCCTTGACACAGTGGACCACAGGGACTCAACAGATATACTCTGAACATTTCAACCTAAAGCAGAATACACATTCCTTTCAAGTGCACATGGGACATTCTCCAGAACAGATCATTCATGGCCCACAAATCAGCCCTCAACAGGTACAACAGGTACAAGAAGGTTGATATCACACCCTGTACATTTTCGGACCACGACGCTATGAAACTCAAAGTCGACAGTAAGAAAAAATTTGGACAGACCAAAAATACGTGGAGATTATGAACATCCTACTAGAGAATGAATGGAGCAACCAGGAAATTAGAGAGGAAATTTAAAACAAATGAAAATGAAAACATGTTTCTCCAAACCTCTGGGATGTAGCAAAGGCAGTCCTAAGAGGGAAGTACATAGCAATACAGGCCTACCTCAAGAAACAAGAAGTCTCCAATACACAGCCAAACCGTACACCATCAGGACCGGGAAAAGGATAGCAAACAATGCCTAAAGGCTATAGAAGAGGGGAAAAAAAAGATGAGAGGAGAAATAAACAATACAGAAACAACAAAGCAGTAGAATGGAATAACAAAACAAAGGGTCGGTTCTTCAAAACAATTAAGAAAATGGATCAAGCCCTACTCACCCTTATCAATGAGAAAAGAGAAAATGCCTAAATAAATAAAACCACAAATGAGAGAAGAGAGATCACAATCAACACCAGAAAAATAAGACCATTTTAAGGGAATACTATGAAAGATTACACACTAACATACTGGGAGACCTGGAGGAAATGGACAAATGCCTAGAAATGTGCAAATGAGTAAAACTGAAATAGGAAGAAATAGAAAATGTGAACAGACCCATAACTAGCAAAGGAATTGAATCAGCAAGGCACCTGGGTGCCTCATTGGTTGAACATCTCCTTTGGCTCAGGTCATGATCCCGGGGTCCTGGGGAATCAAGTCCCACATCAGGCTCCCCACATGGAGCCTCAATTTCCCTCTGCCTATAGCTCTGCCTCTCTGTGTCTCTCATGAATACATAAATAATATCTTTAAAAAAGAAAAAGATAAAAAGATGAGCAAGGACCCAAATAAAATCACAAATGAGAAAAGAGAAATGACAACCAACACTAGAGAAATACAAACGATTATAAGAGAACATTATGAAAAATTATATGCCAGCAACCTAGAACCTGGAAGAAATAGATCAATTCCTGGAAATATATAACACAGCAAAATGAAAAAGGAAGAAATAAGAAACTTGAACAGACAGATAACCAGCAAAGAAATTGAATCAGCAATCAAGGATCTCCCAACAGGAGACGCTTAGATCAATAGAACAGAATGGAAAGCCGAAACCAGATAAAACCTGTAACTCTATGATCCATTAATCGACAACAAGGCAGGAAGGAATATCCAAAGCACAAAGACAGTCTCTTCAATGAACCCTAACCCTGACCCCTGGATAAGAACAAATGGTGTTGGGAAAACCAGGCAGCCACATGAAAAGAATGAAACTGGACCACTTTCTTACACCGTATATATAAAAAATAAATTCAGGATCCCTGGGTAGCGCAACGGTTTGGCGCCTGCCTTTGGCCCAGGGCGCAATCCTGGAGACCTGGGATCGAATACCATATCGGGTTCCCGGTGCATGGAGCCTGCTTCTCCCTCTACCTGTGTCTCTGCCTCTATCTCTATCTCTCTGTGACTATCATAAATAAATAAAAATTTAAAAAATATATTTAAAAAAAGAAAAATAAATAAATTCAAAATGAATGAAAGACCTAAATGTGAGACCTGAAACCACAAAGAAGAAAAGATAGGCAGCAACATCTTTGACATTGGCAATTGGATCTTCTTTCTAGATATGCCTCTGAGGTGAGGGAAACAAAAGCAAAAATAATATTGGGATTTCATCAAATTGAAAAACTTCTGCAAAGTGAAGGAAACAACCAAAGTTAAAAGGCAACATACAGGAGGAGGGGCAAGATGGCGGAAGAGAAGGGTCCCCAAGTCACCTGTCCCCACCAAATTACCTAGATAACCTTCAAATCATCCTGAAAATCTAAGAATTCGACCTGAGATTTAAACAGAGACCAGATGGAATGCTACAGTGAGAAAAGTTCGCGCTTCTATCAAGGTAGGAAGATGGGAAAAAGAACTAAAGAAACAGGGATCCCTGGGTGGCGCAGCGGTTTGGCGCCTGCCTTTGGCCCAGTGCGCGATCCTGGAGACCCGGGATCGAATCCCACATCGGGCTCCCTGCATGGAGCCTGCTTCTCCCTCTGCCTGTGTCTCTGCCTCTCTCTCTCTGTCTGTGAGACTATCATAAATAAATAAAAATTAAAAAAAAAAGAACTAAAGAAACAAAAGGCATCCAAGGGGGAGAGGGCCCACGAGGAGCCGGGCTAAGGCCAGGGCGAGTGTCCCCTGGTCAGGAGAGCTCTGTATCAGAGAGGAGGAGCTGCACCAATCTTCCAGGGTGGAATGGCACCCACAAGGATTCAGAGCAGTACCCCAGGAGGGCAGAGATACCCTCGGGCTCCATGGGACACTCCCAGGAGAGTGCACCTCGCTCCTTAAGGGCTGCAGGGCACATGCGTTGACCCAGGAGCAGCTCTGAGGGGCTCGGGGGGTGGCTCTGTGCGGAGGGGGTTGCGGGTCCCTGGGAGCAGCTAGGTACCGGGCCTAGGCCAGAGGAAGTAGCTCCTGGAGCAGCTCAGAGGGGCTTGGGCGGCAGCTACATGGAGAGGTGGCTGCATGGCTGGGAATGAGAATCCAACAGCACAGGCTCCGGAGAACAGGGTACTGGGACACAGCCCAGGATTTGGCCTCCCCCAGACCAGGCAGAGGCCCGGAGGGCCCAGGACAGTAAGGGTGCTCCTGCCAAGAGCTCCGCAGATCAGCAGGCCCACCCCGGGCCCCCAGGCCCTGCAGATGGACTGCTCTGGAATTACTGTGGGGGTTGAATACTGGTTTTCAGACCTGGCCACTGTCACTGGGGTTGTTCCTCCTTGGGCTTCACGGGGTAAACAACCCCCACTGAGCGCTACACCAGGCAGGGGGAGAGGAGCTGCCCCAAGGGCTAACACCTGAAAATCAGCACAACAAGCCCCTCCCCCAGAAGACCAGCTAGACGGACAAGTTCCAAGGGATGTCAAGGGACTTAAAGTATACAGAATCAGAAGATAGTCCCCCTAATTTTTTTTAATTCTGATTGCTTCCCCCACCCTTTTTCTCCCCCTTTCTTCTTTTTCTTTCTCTTTTATTCTCTTTTTTCCTATTTTCTTCCTTTTTTCTTTTTTCTTTTTCTCTTTTCTTTCATTCTTTCTCTCTACTCTTTTTCTCCTTTTCCAAATTCAACTTGTTTTTGGCCACTCTTCACTGAGCAAAATGACTAGAAGGAAAACCTCACCACAAAAAGAAAAAATCAGAAACAATCCTCTCTCCCACAGAGTTACAAAATCTGGATTACAATTCAATGTCAGAAAGCCAATTCAGAAGCACTATTATACAGCTACTGGTGGCTCTAGAAAAAAGCATAAAGGACTCACGAGACTTCATGACTGCAGAATTTAGATCCAATCAGGTAGAAAGTAAAAATCAATTGAATGAGATGCAAACCAAACTAGAAGTCCTAAAGACGAGGGTTAATAGGTGGAAGAACGAGTGAGTGACATGGAAGACAAGTTGATGACAAAGAGGGAAACTGAGGAAAAAAGAGACAGACAATTAAAAGACCAGGAAGACAGATTAAGGGAAATAAACGACAGCCTGAGGAAGAAAAACCTATGTGTAATTGGGAGTACCGAGGGCACCAAAAAGGGACAGAAGGCCAGAATATGTATTTGAAAAAATCCTAGCTGAAAACTTTCCTAATCTGGGAACGGAAACAGGCATTCACATCCAGGAAATAGAGAGATACCCCCATGAAATCAATAAAAAGTGTCCAACACCTCGACATTTAATAGTGAAGCTTGCAAATTCCAAAGATAAAGAGAAGATCCTTAAAGCAGCAAGAGACAAGAAATCCCAGACCTTTATGGGGAGGAGCATTAGGGTAACAGCAGACCTCTCCACAGCGACCTGGCAGCCCAGAAAGGGCTGGCAGGATATATTCAGGGTCCTCCATGAGAAGAACATGCAACCAAGAATACTTTATCCAGCAAGGCTCTCATTCAAAATGGAAGGAGAGATAAAGAGCTTCCAAGACAGGCAGGAACTGAAAGAATATGTGACCTCCAAACTAGCTCTGCAAGAAATTTTAAGGGGAACTCTTAAAATTCCCCTTTAAGAAGAAGTTCAGTGGAACAATCCGCAAAAACAAGGACTGAAGAGATATCATGATGACACTAAACTCATATCTGTTGATAGTAACTCTGAACGTGAACGGGCTTAATGACCCAATCAAAAGGCGCAGGGTTTCAGACTGGATAAAAAAGCAGGACCCATCTATTTGCTGTCTACAAGAGACTCATTTTAGACAGAAGAACACCTACAGCCTGAAAATAAAAGTTTGGAGAACCATTTGCCATTCAAACGGTCCTCAAAAGAAAGCAGGGGTAGCCATCCTTATATCAGATAAACTAAAATTTACCCCGAAGACTGAAATGAGAGATGAAGAGAGACACATCATACTTAAAGGATCTATCCAACAAGGACTTAACGAACCTCAATATATATGCCCCAAATGTGGGAATTGCCAAATATTTAAACCAATTAATAACAAACGTGAAGAAATACTTAGATAATATTTATCTTATGCTTGGTGACTTCAATCTAGCCCATTTTATACTTGATAGTTATTCTAAGCACAACATCTCCAAAGAAATGAGATCTTTAAATGATACACTGGACCAGATGGATTTCACAGATATATACAGAACTTTACATCCAAACTCAACTGAATACACATTCTTCTCAATTGCACATGGAACTTTCTCCAGAATAGACCACATACTGGGTCACAAATCGGGTCTGAACCAATACCAAAAGACTGGGATCATTCCCTGCAGATTCTCAGAGCATAATGCCTTGAAATTAGAACTAAATCACAATAATAAGTTTGGAAGGGCCTCAAACACGTGGAGGTGAAAGACTATTCTGCTAAAAGATGAAAGGGTCAACCAGGAAATTAAGGAAGAATTAGAAAGATACATGGAAACTAATGAGAATGAACATACAACCGTTCAAAATATTTGGGATGCAGCAAAAGCATTCCTAAGGAGGAAATACATCGCAATACAAGCATCCATTCAAAAACTGGAAAGAACTCAAATACAAAAGCTAACCTTACACAAAAGGAGCTAGAAAGAAACAACAGATATATCCTACACCCAACAGAAGAAGAGACTTAATTAGAATTCGAGCAGAACTCAAGGAAATCGAGACCAGAAGAAATGTGGAAAAAATCAACAGAACCGGGAGATGGTTCTTTGAACAAATTAATAAGAAAGATAAACCATTAGCCAACCAGATTAATAAGAAGATAGAGAAGACTCAAATTAATAAAATCTTGAATGAGAAAGGAGAGATCACTACCAACACCAAGGAAATACAAATGATTTTAAAAACATATTATGAACAGGTATACGCCAAAAAATTAGGCAATCTAGAAGAAATGGACGCATTCCTGGAAAGCCAGAAACTAACAACTGGAACAGGAAGAAATAGAAAACCTAAACAGGCCAATAACCAGGGAGGTAATTGAAGCAGTCATCCAAAACCTCCCACGACACAAAAGTCCAGGGGCAGATGGCTTCCCAGGGGAAATCTATCAAACGTTTAAGGAAGAAACCACACCTCTCCTACTAAAGCTGTTTGGAAAGATAGAAAGAGATGGAGTACTTCCAAATTCTTTCTATGAGGCCAGCATCACCTTAATTCCAAAACCAGACAAAGGCCCCACCAAAAAGGAGAATTACAGACCAATATCCCTGATGAACATGGATGCAAAAATTCTCAACAAGATACTAGTCAATAGGATCCAACAGTACATTAAGAAAATTAATCACCATGACCAAGTAGGATTTATCCCTGGGACACAAGGCTGGTTCAACACTTGTCAAACAATCACTGTGATTCATCGTATCAGCAAGAGAAAAACCAAGAACCATATGATCCTCTCATTAGATGCAGAGAAAGCATTTGACAAGATAGAGCATCCAATGCTGATCAAAACACTTCAGAGTGTAGGGATAGAGGGAACATTCCTCGACATCATAAAGGCCATCTACGCAAAGCCCACAGCAAATATCATTCTCAATGTAGAAGCACTGGGAGCATTTCCCCTAAGATCAGGAACAAGACAGGGATGTTCACTCTCACCACTGCTATTCAACATAGTACTGGAAGTCCTAGCCTCAGCAATCAGACAACAAAAAGAAATAAAGGCATTCGAATTGGCAAAGAAGCAGTCAAACTCTCCCTCTTCGCCGATGACATGATACTCTACCTAGAAAACCCAAAAGCCTCCCCCCCAAGATTGCTAGAACTCATACAGCAATTTGGTAGCATGGCAGGATACAAAATCAATGCCCAGAAATCAATGGCATTTCAATACACTAACAATGAGGCTGAAGAAATAAAAATTGAGGAGGCAATCTCATTTACAAATGCACCCAAAAGCATAAAATACCTAGGAATAAACCTAACCAAGGAGGTAAAGGATGTCAACCATAAACACTATAGAACACCTCTGAAAGAAATTGAGGAAGACACAAAAAGATGGAAAAATATATTCCATACTCATGGATTGGCAGAATTAATATTGTGAGTGGAGGTTCCTCAAAGAGATAAAAATTGAATTGCCCGACGACCCAGCAATTGCACCTTTGGGAATATACCACAAAGACTCAGATGCAAGGAAACGCCGGGGCTCCTGCACCCTGATGTTTATAACAGAATGTCCAAAATAGCCAAACTGTGGAAGGAGCCTTGGTGTCCATTGAAAGATGAAAGTGTAAAGAAGATGGGGTTTATGTATAAAATGGAATATTATTTAGGCATTGGAAATGACAAATACCCACCATTTGCTTCAACGTGGATGAAACTGGAGGGTATTATGCTGACTAAAGTAAGTCAATCGGAGAAGGACAGTTTATGTTCTCATTCATTTGGAGAATATAAATAATAGTGAAATGGAATTTAAGGGAATGGAGAAGAAACGTGGGGGAAATATCAGAAAGGGAGACAGAACATAAATACTCCTAACTCTGAGAAAGGAACTAGGGATGCTTTACGGGGAGGAGGGCGGGGGGTGCGGGTGAATGGGTGAAGGGCACTGAGGGGGGCCCTTGCGAGGATGAGCACTGGGTGTTATTCTGTTTGTTGGTAAATTCAACACCATAAAAATTAAATTTATTTTTAAAAATATGTTCAAACAACTAAATATTTATGCTGCCAACATGGGAGTACATAAATATAGAAACCAATTAACGACAAACATACAGAAAGTCACTGATAATAATACAATGACAGGGGATTTTAACACCCACTTATGGCAATGGACCGATCGTCTATACAGAAAATCAACAAGGGGAAAATAGATTTGACACACTGGACCACAGGGACTCAACAGATATAGTCTGAACATTTCATCCTAAAGCAGAATACACATTCCTTTCAGTTTTACATGGGACATTCTCCAGAACAGATCATATCATGGCCCACAAATCAGCCTTCAACAGGTACAACAGGTACAAGAAGGTTGATATCACACCCTGTACATTTTTGGACCACGACGCTATGAAACTCGAAGTCGACAGTAAGAAAAAATTTGGGCAGACCAAAAATACGTGGAGATTATGAACATCCTACTAGAGAATGAATAGAGCAAGCAGAAAATTAAAGAGGAAATTTAAAACAAATGAAAATGAAAACGTTTCTCCAAACCTCTAGGATGTAGCAAAGGCAGTTCTGAGAGGGAAGTACATAGCAATACAGGCCTACCTCAAGAAACAAGAAGTCTCCAATACACAGCCTAACCCTACACCTTAAGGAGTTGAAAAAGGAGTAGCAAACAAAGCCTAATGCCTATAGAAGAGGGGAAAATAAAGATGAGAGGAGAAATAAACAATACAGAAACAACAAAGCAGTAGAATGGAATAACGAAACAAAGAGATGGTTCTTCAAAATAATTAAGAAAATGGATGAAGCCCTAGCCAGCCTTATCAACGAGAAAAGAGAAAATACCTAAATAAATAAAATCACAGATGAGAGAAGAGAGATGACAATCAACACCAGAAAAATTAGACAATAATAAGGGAATACTATGAAAGATTATATGCTAACATACTGGGAGACCTGGAAGAAATGGACAAATCCCCAGAAATGTGCAAATGAGCAAAATTGAAATAGGAAGAAATAGAAAATGTGAACAGACCCATAACTAGCAAAGGAATTGAATCAGCAAGGCACCTGGGTGCCTCAGTGGTTGAGCATGTGCTTTGGCTCAGGTCATGATCCCGGGGTCTTGGAGAATGAAGTCCCACATCAGGCTCCTCGCATGGAGCCTCAATTTCCCTGTGTCTATAACTCTGCCTCTCTTTGTCTCTCATGAATACATAAGTAAAGTTGCAGCCACTGTGGAACAGTCTGGAGGGTCCTCGAGAAGTTAAAAATAGGGGATCCCTGGGTGCCGCAGTGGTTTGGCGCCTGCCTTTGGCCCAGGGCGTGATCCTGGAGACCCGGGATCGAATCCCACATCGGGCTCCCGGTGCATGTAGCCTGCTTCTCCCTCTGCCTGTGTCTTTGCCTCTCTCTCTGTGACTATCATAAAAAAAATATAAAAGAAGAAGTTAAAAATAGAGCTACCCTATGATTCCAAAATTGCACACCAGGGATTTACCCCAAGGATACAAAAGTAGTTTAGTAGATTCGAAGAGGAACACGCAGCCCAGTGTTGGTAGCAGCGTTATTAACAACAGTGAAACTGTGTATAGAGCCCAGAAGTCCATCGACAGATGAATGGGCAGAGACAATGTGGTAAATATACACACTGCGACATCACTCGGTCATCAGAAGGGATGAAATGAAGCCATTTACAATGACGTGGGAGAAGTGGAAAGGACTTATGCTAAATGAACTCAGTCAGAGGAAGACATATACCAAATATCATACAATTGCATTCACATGTGAATTTTAAGAAACCAAACAAACTGACAAAGGGGCGGAGGGGGGGATGAGAGAGCAAATAAAAAAACACACTATTAACCCCAGAGAATAAACTAATAAATACCAGAGGAAGGTGAGGGGGATGGGGAATCAGGCGATAGGGATAGTGGAGGGCACCTGTGACCAGTACCAGGCGTTGTATCCAAGGGATGAATCACTATGTGGTAAACCTGAACTATATCATACTGTGTTTACAAAGAGGAATTCAAGTAAAACTTTAAAATAATAATTGGTAGTATTGATGAAAATTGTGCGCACAAGTGATAAAATCAGAAAGGCAACTGAAAATCAAATAAAGAGTCTTTAGAGTCACAAATCCCCTCCTTAGCTCAGCTCGGGAGAAGCCTGCCATGTCTATTCTGACCACAACAGAGGCCTGGATTTTGATTCTCTGGGGAAGCCACTGACTTGGTGGAGTCAGGCTATCTTTGAACCCTAAACCTAAATAGAGTACATAAAACTAAACTGCCCAAGATACTAGGAGTCCCAGTGCAGGCACATGCCAAGACCCAAAGTCTAACCATAAACAGATATAACCCTAAGCCTACACTTAAGCCCAATGTTAACCTAAACCTTAAACAAGACCTATCACTAATCGAAAACCAAACACAAACCCCAAGACCGAAACACATTCACTGAACCTTCCTGCCAAACCTCAACCTAACTCCTAAACCTATTCTAAACCCTTAACCCTGACCGCTACCTTAAATCTAACCCTAACTCAAACCTCTAAACCTAAACTTAACTTAATGTACTCAAATCCTATTCCTGACCTTAACCTGTACCCTAATCCTAACCCTCTAATACTAATCCTATCTCATACCCGAAACTGTACCCTAACCCGTACCCTAAAACTAACCCCTAACCCACTCCCTAAATGTATCTCTTATCCTCTTCCAAAACCGTACCCTGACCCTGACCTGTCCCTAACCCTAACACCTAACCAAACAGTAACCCTAACCCTAGTTCTAACCCCTATCCTAACCCTAACCCTCGCCCTAATTCTGAACTTAGACCTAACTATAAACCAACCCCTCACCCTAAACCCTAACTCACACCCTAACCCCTAACCCTAACTGCAAACCTAAGCCCAACCCTAACACTAGCCATAACCCTAACCCCAAATCCTAACCTCCATATGTCCTGAAGCCAAAGTGCTGGTCCTGAGGAGGACGGGGTTCCTGTCAGGGTTGACGTGGCCCCACATTTTCCTCAAGCCTCACCATAAGACCTGAGGAGGCTCGGGGCTCCTGTCAGCATGGATGTGGCCCATAACCTTCCCAAACCTTCACAGTGGGTTCTGAGGGGGCTGGAGACTCCTGTCAGTGTGGATGCGGCACCCACATTTTTCTTAGGCCTGTCCCCATGGACGCATCCCCATATTTCCCCAAGTCTACACTGGGGGTCCTGAGGAAGTCAGCATCCTGTTGTGTCCATGTGGCCTCAAGTCCTCCCAAAGCGTCACTGAGGTTTCTGAGGAGGCCGGGGCTCCTGTAACCATGAATGCGGCCCCCAGCTTCCAGAAGCCTCAATTTATGTCCTGAGGGGCCTGGGAGCTCCTGCTAGAGTGGACGTGGCACCACATCTTCCTGAGCCTCCCCGCAGGTCCTGAGGCTGATCTGGGGCTCCTGTCAGCATGGATGTGGGCCCACAATTTCCTGAAACCTCCCCGCGGGTCCTGAGGTGGCTCAGGGCTCCTGTCATTGTGGATGTGAGCCCACATCTTCCTGAAGACTCCCTGCAGTGCAGTTCCTGAGGCGGCCCAGGGGCTCCTGTTAGGGTGGATGCGGGCCCACATCTTCCTAAAGCCTCACCATGATTCCTGAGGAGACCGGGGCTCCTGTCAGCATGAACGCGA
Source organism: Canis aureus (assembly GCF_053574225.1). Classification (NCBI taxonomy): domain Eukaryota; kingdom Metazoa; phylum Chordata; class Mammalia; order Carnivora; family Canidae; genus Canis; species Canis aureus. Next base: position 35,191,341 of record NC_135646.1, read on the forward strand.
CCCAATTTCCCCCTGAAGACTTCCCGCACGTCCTGTGGAGGCTGCAGCTCATCAGCGTAGACGGTCCCCACGTCCCCCTCAGGCCTCCCCAGCACAGGCAGTTAGTGCAGGGAGAGGAAGCCTACTGCACATGCATACCCCATGGGAGGGGCCTGGGCTCGGGCGCCCACTGCGGGACACTCAGGCGCTGCAGGAGGCTGTGCAGGAAGCAGCAGGTGCTCCATGGTCCCCACCTGCCTCCTTTCAGGCTCCAGCTGGGGCCTGTTAGCTTCGGAAACATCTCACTGAAAAGGAGCCCAACACCCGGTTTCCCCAGAAATACGTAAGGACAAGGAATTGGAGCCCACAGGATGTGAAATGAAATGTGGACCAGACTTTTACCACGTCCTGCAAAACTCACTCAACACTTTTCCACTGTGGGCGGGACCGCGGGTTGGTGCAGCCACCCTGGAAACAGTGTGGAGGCCCCTCAGGAAGTTACAAATAGAGCCGCCCTGCAACCAGCAGGTGAATGGCCTGGAGCTCACTCCGAAGATACAGATGCAGTGAGACGTGGGACAACTGCACCCCTATGTCCACCGCACCTCGATCCACAGTAGCAACACTGTGGGAGGACCTCGGTGCCCTGAGGCAGATGATGGATAGAGAGGATGGGAGATAGATGATGGTCATAGAGAGAGAAATGGTACTCAGCTATCAAAGAGAAGGAAATCTTTCCATTTGCAATGATGTGGATAGAACTAAAGATATCATGTTAAGTGAAGTAAGTCGCTCGGGAAAGAGAATGACCGTGTGGTGTCATTCATAGGTGGAATTAAAGAAACAAAGCAGATGAACTATTGTGAATGGTAGGAAAGACAAAGAAGATCAAAACAGATGCAGGAAACAGAGACTCTTAATGATAGGAAACGAACTGAGGGTCGCTGGAGGGGTGGGGTCATAACAGGGGAAATAGGAAAGTGCTGCATCTCACTCTGTCCTGCTTCTCCAATACTGATTTGCTGTCCAGGGTTATTTGTGAGGAGGATGGATGTTATGGTTTTTTTTTCTTATTTCTAAGGTCTGCCACCATGATTTTGATAGGAATGACATTGAAACTGACATAGGTGGCTTCAGGAACTGCGGACATTTTCACAAGATGAGGCACCCACCCCATGAGTCTAGGACAGCCTCCCAGAGCCTGGTATGGCTCAGTGCACAAGTCTTGTGCTACTTTGGCTCAGTCTCATTATTTATTCTCCTTGATGCTCCTGAGAAGGCCTTCACGTCCTTCCTTTGCTTCCTGAGTGCTCATTGTCGGGACACAGCAAGGCTACTCTGCTCTGTAGGGTCAGTTTGTGTCCCGTGACTTTACTGAACTCACTCCTTAGTTCTAACAAGTTTTGGTGGAGGCTCTGGGGTTGCCTGTTTCTAGTTCCGCATCTTCAGCATATAGGGACAGTGTGACGTCCCCCTTCCAGGTGTGGAACCTTTTATTTTTACAGCTTAATGTCGTAGAAATCCTCACTATTGAATCAAAATTAAGCCCAGGCCAAGGGCAGGAAGCCCCTATTAAATGAGAACAGAGCTCAATGCCCTTGAAGGTCCCATATCAAAATGTAAACAGAACTTGAGGAATTGCTCCAGCCCTTCTGGAGGTCCCCGAGATCAGCCCTTAAAACTAAGCTAAAACCCACCTCAGGGTCCAAGTCCCTGCTCCGCTCTGTCGGGTATACTTGGACACAAGCTCGAGGTGGTAAATAAACCCTCGTGTGTTTGCATCAGTGTTGGCTTCTTGGAGGTTTCTCGGATTCGCAATCTTGGGCACAACAGTGTGAAATAAAAAAAGAAAACCAAAAGAAGCTTGGACGCAGGTAGAGTGAATGCAGGATTCTGAGAGAAGCGGCAGAGACCCGGGGGCTTGGGGCCTCTTCTGTGGAGGCCCCTGCAGCCTGGGTGGCAGGATGCTTAGCCCCAGAGCCAGAGGACCCAGAGACCCCACCCGCATCCCGCCCATCTGGGCCTGGTCTGAGGGAGCAGCACAGCCGCGCCCGCTGGAGACCAGACAAGCTGACGCCCACCCCGCCTCTGACCCCGCAGATGCATCTCCCAGGTAGAGGTGCACCTGAGAATCAGCGCCATGGCCAATCCCCAGACCCCGCACAGACCACTAGCTGTCACCAAGGTGTTGGACCACAGAGGCTGCAGAGCTTCAGCTCTGCTTGGAAAGTAGGGTCCAGCTTCCTTTGTACTTTGTGCTTTATTTTCATTTATTTTCTTTGATTCTTTTTTATTAATTGCCGTATTTTAATTTTTATGTATGTACCTTATATATTTATTATTTTTACTATCATGGTACTTTAATTGTGTTTCTTATTTTGGAATTTAGAATCTTTAACAAGCAGGCCAAAATAATCTGGTGTTTTTTATTTTGGGAGGGCAGTTGTTATTGTTTTTCTTGGTTTTCCTTTTTCTTCCTTCTTTCTTTACTGGAAAAAATAATGAGATGGTGAAATTCACCTCCAAAAAATAATATGAGGTAGTACTCACAGCCAGGAAGTCCATCAATACAAATATATGATGTCTAACTACAGTTTAAAACAATGATTATAAAGATAGCATCTGGGCTGGAAAAAGAGCACAGAAGAAAAGTAGAGAATCCCTTACTGTAGAAATAAAAGAATTAAAATCTAGTCAGTACAATGTTCAATATGCTATAACTGAGATGCTGTCCCAAGTGGAAGCCTTAAAAACAAGGAAGGTTATGGACCACAAAAGCAGACTTCGGAACTCAGCCACTTATTAAAACAATAACATTCATATCATGGGAGACCCCAAGATTAAGACAGAGGAAAGGTGGGCTTGCTCAGCCATTAGAAATGACAAATACCCACCATTTCCTTCAAGGAGAATGGAACAGGAAGTTATTATGCTGAGTGAAGTAAGTCAATCAGAGAAAGACAAATATTGTATGTTCTCAATATAGATAATAGTGAAAGGAATATAAGGGAAGGGAGAAGAAATGTGTGGGAAATATCAGAAAGGGAGACAGAACATAAAGACTCTTAACTCTGGGAAACGAACTAGGGGTGAAAGGGGAGGAGGGCAGGGGTGGGGGTGAATGTGTGATGGGCACTGTGGGGGGCACTTGACGTGATGAGCACTGGTTGTTATTCTGTATGTTGGCAAATTGAACACCAATAAAAAGTAAATTTATTATTAAGAATAGAAAGAAAGAAAGAAAGAAAGAAAGAAAGAAAGAAAGAAAGAAAGAAAGAAAGAAAGAAAGAGAGTGGCACCTGTGTGGCTCAGTTAGTTAAGCTTCTGCCTTAGGGTCAGATCATGATCCAGGTCCCAAGGAAGGCTCCCTGTTCAGCAGGGAACCGGCTTCTCCCTCACCCTCTGCCCCTCTAGCACAGGTTTTTCACTCATCTCTATCTCAAATAAATAAATAGCATCTTTGAAAAATAAACAGACAAACCCAGAGGGAAGAGAAATCTCCCATGTAGAAGATTTTCAAACAATATGTGCATACATTCTACCCTCAAGTTCCTGAGCATAGCTTCCCAATCTTATGTGTGGAATACACATAGTAACTTCCTTCTACAAAATATAATATGAAAAACTTAAAATAATAATGATAATATAATAATAATAAAATAATAATAATAAAGAATCCCTTTACTACGGAGAAACCTGACAAACACTACCTCAGAAAGATGATCAGATCGATACCAAGACTGATAAATCATGTTGATTGTATCTATCCTTTATATGATATAATGAAAATGGCAGTATATCTCTGTATATAATCCACAAAAACAGTTCAATCATGAGATAAACAACAGACATGTCCCAACTGAGGAAAATTTTACAAAATACTCTACTTCTCAAAGTGTTCCAGTGCAACAACAACAAGGAAAGGCTGAAAGACTGTCACAATCCAGAGGAGCCTAAGAAAACAGGAGGACAAATGGAGTGTGGTATGAGGGATGGTGATTTAGCAAAAACTAAGGAAATCTGAATAAAGTATGGTCTTTGGTTATTGCGAAAATTTTAATATTGATTCATTAGCTAATATTTGTACCGTACTGATATAAGATATCAATAATTGGAGAAATTGAGTGCAAGTGCATGAGAATTCTCTGTACTATCTTCTCAATTTCCCTATAAATCTTTGTTTTCTTTCTAAGAAATAAGATTTAATTTGAAAATTGACTTAAATGAATCAGGCTCCAGTGTGAAGACATTTTAAGAATAGTTGAATTAACTTTTGCCTTATTCTTAAAAAGTTCCTTCGGTGGGAACAAAGTAAGAATTTTATATCAGAAGGAAAGAAAAACACTTATGAACACGCATAATGCCTTCTCAACCTGAAAAGCAGTAAAGGATAATAAATAACAAAAATCAGATAAAAATACTATTATAATAGATACCATATTGCAAGTGCATTTAAAATTAGCAATGTATAACATTTATTTCCTTGACATTTGACTTCCAAAGAGTTCATAGTGTTTCAGTGTCAGTTGAAACAGGGGAAGAATCTCTGGGAAGAATCCTTCACATAATAATAGGACCATTGGTATTAATGTCTCTCAATTATTTCCAAATCCATAAAGATGCATTTCCTGATGAGTGACTGAGCTGTGAAGAAAGAGATGAGAAACCCTCATCCCTTTGAATTACTTGTGTCAGAATATTTTAACCATAGTATTATGGATAGTAAATTATCCTGGAAACAGGAAATATGTCTCAGAGTGGAATCTGAGCCATTAGATGGGGAGAGAAAAAATGTTTTAACTCGCTCCTGCACTTTTAAAGACAAAGGAGAACTTTTCTATGTACAAAGTCAGTTGTCAAGATAACCTTAGGGAATAAGAGTCTGCAGCATGGAATCCTGCTGCACAGCTGGGACGCCGATGCCCCATGTCTTCCTGACCTCAAATCCCTGGGCCTGTCCCACAACACAGGTAGCCACGCTGAGATCATTTGCAATTTCTCTCTTAGGAGCTCCAGGGAGAGCGGCAGGAGCTAGATAGGACGGGACGGGTTGCATGGAGGACGAGAACTTTATGGCCATTCTACTTTAAGTTCAGTATTAGCACATGTCCAGCAATCCCAGGCCCCTGTGAAGAAGAGCTAAAATTTGCATTACTTCAGTTACTGTAAAAAAACAAAGTTTACAGCCTAATGTCTTAGAAAACCCCACAATAGAATAAAAACTGAGCCTAAGCAAAGGGTTGGAAACCCCAATTAGAATGAGAAGAGAGGGATCCCTGGGTGGCCCAGCGGTTTGGCACCTGCCTTTGGCCCAGGGCGCGATCCTGGAGACCCGGGATCAAATCCCACATCGGGCTCCCGGTGCATGGAGCCTGCTTCTCCCTCTGCCTATGTCTCTGCCTCTCTCTCTCTCTTTCTCTGTGACTATCATAAATAAATAAAAATTTTAAAAAAAGATTTAGAATGAGAAGAGAGCTCAATGCCCTTGAAGGCCGCATATCAAAATGTAAACAGAACTTGAGGAATTCCTCCAGCCCTTCTGGAGGTCCCCAAGACCAGCCCTTAAATCTAATCTAAAACCCTCCTCAGGGTCCAAGTCCCTGTTCCACTGTGTGGCATATACTTGAACCCATGCTCGAGTTTGTAAAACAACCCTCGTGTGTTTGCATCGGTGTCGGCTCCTTAGTGGTTTCTCGGATTCGCCATCTTGGGCACAACACCTCCATGACCCCTCCCCACCTGGACTGACCCCCGTCCCCTCCCACCCATGCTGACCCTCAGTCACGTCCCCGCCCACAACAGCTCGGCATAGGCCCTCACACAGTTTCACAGGCACGGTGGGCACTCCCGTCGTCCCCAGCCTCCCAGGGGAAGGAAGGAGGTTTTGGCAGGACACACTACCATGGTGGCCGCAGGGCTCCCTGCCCAGGAGAGCACCTGGTGACAGGTCGGGGTCTGTGTCCCTGACACCAGCTCCTCCACCCGGTTTTCCCACAGGAAATGGAGGAGGAGGTCCTGGTCTCCTCCAGGGACATCACGCAGGTGGACCTGGATGTCAACAGGACGTTCAGCAGTCACATCATATTTTGGGACTACTACGGGGTAGGGTGAGGTTGAGGGTCCAGGGGGGATCAGGACCCAGGGGAGAACCAGGGCATTCCGGGTAGGGAAAACGGGACTTTGAGGCGGGGGACAGAACAGCAGCCAACAACAAACCGCTCCATGGTAGGGTGTTGGGGATGACCTCTGTGCCTCCACACCCAGGGCCTCGGGGATGAGGAGGCACCAGGATGGGGCCTCCAGGGGTTGCCATGGGAGCTGAACCCCAAAGGGGTGAGGGACGACCCCCTGAGAAGCAGGGGATGGGGTGGGGACATGGTGGGAAGGAACCGAACCTGGGTGCCAGGCAGAATGGCCACGGCGGAGCAGGACACACTTCGATCCCATGAGGGTCGAACAGGTCAGAGTGACACCCACTCTCGGTGCTTTACATGTTTCTAAGTTCTATGCATTTAATTTGAGACAATTTGCAATTTGTAAACACACATAGTATGATGAACCCCAGATAATGCCCTGGTCCAGCCAGGGCCATTCACTGACCACACCCGGCCCAAGGGGCTGGTGTCACAGCAAACCCCAGACTGGAGTCTCCTTAAAGTGTAGACGTCTCCTTTTGCATCTTAGAGGAAGGGGATGCCCTGTGTCCGCAGGCCCCCCACGACATCTCCCTCATTCCCCACTGCCACTCCATCCACCTACATCATCATCCTCAATGGCATCCCACCTACACCATCCCCCTCAAACCCACACAGCCCCACATAATCCCCACCCACTCTATACCGCAACACCATCCCCCCTACACCATCCCCCACACTCCACCACCATCATACCCCTGCCCCCACACCATCCACCCCCACACCATCAGCGCCCAGCAAGGACCCGGTGCAGTGCAACCTGTGGGACATGCTCAGCCTCCCAGGGTTTCTCTGGATACCCTACTTCCTTCAGAAGCCCGGGTGTCCCATAGAGTACCCAGGAGTTGCAGGGAGGAGGGAAGACAGGGAGCTCCAGACAGGGTTTGTGCAGGTGAGTGGTGCAGAGGAAGCACTGTGCCCTGCCTCCGCCCACTGGCAGTCCTGGAGGGCGGCACACCCTGCACAGGACACCAGCCCCTAACCCAGGGCGATCAGGACTGGCCTGGCCCCGGGCTCTGTGAGGGTGGGTGTGATTGGAGTCCCCGTCCCAGGCCCAACAAAAAGACTAATGGGATCCAGCCCCCGTAGCCCTGTCCAGGCCTAGATTCTGGCCCCACACTGAGCGAGCCCTCTCACAGCTTTATGTGGCCGCCTGGGCCCTTGGCGTGCCCCACAGATCCAGGTCACTGACCTAGAGCAGCCCTGGGGATCCCAGGACACCAAAGGTTGGGGAGAGCAGAGGTAGGCTGGTGGGCCCCACCCACACCCACACCAGGAGGCAGGTTCTTCCAGTTGCTGGGGCCCAAGGGGCCCCGAGGCTAGGGTCCAGCTGCCCTGCAGGGACCCAGCTAGGAACCCATGAGCTACAGGTCAAGGTCAGCTCTGCTGTCCTCAGAACCATTTCTAAGGCTGAAACCTCAGGACACACGCCCCCCCCTGGAGTCCACACATGCTCCCAGGTGGGGGACTCCAGCACTCGCATCGCCACCCATGTGATTCTTGCCCTCTCCTAAAGGACAGAATGGTCTCCTTCCCCAGGGGAAGGCGCGCACCCTGGGCTCTGAGCCCATTTGCTGTAGAATATCAATAAAGTGATGTGATGTGAAAATGCACAGCTAGCCTGTTTCTGTGTCTCCCAGAACTCTGTGTACGGGGCATGGAGAGACCCACAGAGAGGAGGAGGGGGCAACACCCAGGCCCCAAATAGCCCCTGCATGGGCACTGCAAGGCACACACAGTTGACGTACCCACGTGCCTCCCAGGGGCGGCCAGACACCAGGGTCATGACCCCACGGACTATACTGGGACTCAGCCTGTGCCTCATGGGCCAGGAGGGCCTGGGACAGAGTGACAGCCAGGGAGCCTCAGGTCACCAGGGTCTGTGTAAAGCGACCTGGGAGGTATGTGCTCCCTCTGTCAAGGGGCCTGGGGCTGGCTGGTTTCTGGGGCACTTCCTGCCATCCCCGCATCTCTGTGCCTGTGTGCCTGGGGAACAGAGGGCCTGCGGGGCGGTCAGTGGGACCCAGGAAGGGATGTCAGGACAGCAGGCCCTTGTGTTGTGCCCAAGGTTGCAAATCCAAGAAACCACCGATGAGCCGACACCGATGAAAACTCCCGAGGATATCTTTACAAGCTGGAGCTTGAGTCAAAGTGCACCCGACACAGCGGAGCAGGGATTTAGACCCTGAGACTAAGAGGCGTAGCAGCTTTATAGGGGCCAGTGGCCCTTGGGATACACAGAAAGTTGCACAGTCATGTCGGTCCACACGCAGGTGGCCTATTGAAATCCACCTTACCTTATGGGATCCACTTGACCTGGCATATTACTTTGGTCAGAAACGGCCCGCAGTTTTGGTGGGCACAATCAGGGTTACATTCTTTTTTTTTTTTTTTAATTTTTTTTTTAAATTTATTTATGATAGTCACAGATAGAGAGAGAGAGGCAGAGACACAGACAGAGGGAGAAGCAGGCTCCATGCACTGGGAGCCCGACGTGGGATTCGATCCCGGGTCTCCAGGATCGCGCCCTGGGCCAAAGGCAGGCGCCAAACCGCTGCGCTACCCAGGGATCCCAGGGTTACATTCTTATGAGCAGATTTCTGATTAGGGTGTGCCGAGTGGCTTGACTGGGTTGGGGCAGTGCCTTAAGCCATAAGCAGGTCATGTGGGGGTCATAGGGGAGGTGGCGGGTGTAGCACTAAATAGAATCAGTCCTGCTCTGCTTGTCCAGGGGTAGGGGATTTTTGTTAAATTTCCTGGGTCCCACACTTGCAGCTCACGCACCTGGGCCACCCTCACCAGGTGGACTCACTGTGCACACCTTGTAGTGCTGGATCTCTCACACCAGCGTGTAGAGGGCACCCTCCTCATCCTAGTGAGTAGGGGCTGGGTGAGCATGGGGCTCGGCATGAAGGCCAGACAGCACAGGGTACCGAGGAACCACAGCCCCATCACCACCCCTACTCCAGCCCTATGGCTCCCCGTCATGGGCACCCGGCTCCTCTGAGATCCCCCCACAGTGGCCCCGAGGTCTGGCTCCCTGCTGGAGAGGCAACGGGGAGAAGAGAAGCAGCCGGGGCACAGTGGGACCCACTGCCGGACATCGGAATGTGGCGGAGCCGGACCTTCCAGCTCAGCTGACCCTCCAGTGGAAAGTCACTGCACAAGCGAGCCTTGGGTCAGCCAGGAAAGCCCAGCTAACCGCCCAGTGCCAGCACCAGAAAAGATGTGCCAACCATGTCGGTGTTTGGGTTACCCAGCCAGAGGATCAGATAGCTGCACATGATAGCTGCATGTAATAGACACACACACCCCAAAACCAACAAAAGTCGGAATCCCCCAATGTTGTCAAACAGCAGTTGGATGCTTACATACACGACGGTGTGGTCCCCAATAGGATACATGGAAGACGCTATAAGCCATAATTGCAGAGGTGTTGGAGGCACGGAGATGTGCCTGCTGGGTTCCAAAAAGGAGCGCAGAGGGGCAGGAAGCATCCTACGGGGGGGGGGGGGCGGCATGATGAGCATGTGCTTTGGCTAAGGTCATGATCCCGGGGTCCTGGAGAATCATGTCCCACATCAGGCTCCCTGCATGGAGCCTCATTTTCCCTCTGCCTATACCTCTGCCTCTCTGTCTCTCTCATGAATACATAAATAAAATCTTTTTTTTCCAGTTTTATTTTTTTTTATTTTAATTTATTTTTTTATTGGTGTTCAATTTACTAACATACAGAATAACACCCAGTGCCCGTCACTCATTCACTCCCACCCACCGCCCTCCTCCCTTTTACCACCCCTAGTTCGTTTCCCAGAGTTAGCAGTCTTTATGTTCTGTCTCCCTTTCTGATATTTCCCACACATTTCTTCTCCCTTCCCTTATAAATAAAATCTTTAAAAAAGAAAAAAGATAAAAAGATGAGAAAGGACCCAAATAAAATCACAAATGAGAAAAGAGAAATAACAACCAACACTACAGAAATACAAATGATAATAAGAGAATATGATGAAAAATTCTATGCCAGAAACCTAGAACCTGGAAGAAATTGATCAATACCTAGATATACATATATATATATATATATATATATATATATATATATATATATATACACACACACACACAAAAATGAAGAAATAAGAAATTTGAACATACAGTTAACCAGCAAAGAAATTGAATCAGCAATCAGGGATCTCCCAACAGGAGACACTTAGATCAATAGAACAGAATGGAAAGCTAAAACAAGATACACACAAGTATCTATTTTCCAAAAATGGACAAGACAGGAAGGAATATCCAATGGCACAAAGACAGTCTCTTCAACAAACCCTAACCCTGACCCCAGGATAAGAACAAATGGTGTTGGGAAAACCAGGCAGCCACATGCAGAAGAATGAAACTGGACCACTTTCTTACACCATATATATAAAAAATAAATTCAAAATGGATGAAAGAGCTAAATGTGAGACCTGAAACTATACAAAGAAGAAAAGATAGGCAGCAACGTCTTTGACATTGGCCATTGGATGTTCTTTCTATATATGCCTCTGAGGTGAGGGAAACAAAAGCAAACATCCTATTGGGACTTCATCAAATTGAAAAGCTTCTGCAAAGTGAAGGAAACAACCAAAGCTAAAAGGCAACATACAGGAGGAGGGGCAGATGGCGGAAGAGTAGGGTCCCCAAGTCACCTATCCCTACCAAATTACCTAGATAACCTTCACGTCATCCTGAAAATCTACGAATTCGGCCTGAGATTTAAACAGAGACCAGATCTAATGCTACAGTGAAAAAAGTTTGTGCAACTATCAAGGTAGGAAGATGGGAAAAAGAAATAAAGAAACAAAAGGCATCCAAGGGGGACGGGCCCCACGAGGAGCCAAGCTAAGGCCAGGCCGAGTGCCCCCGGGTCAGGAGAACTCTGTCCCAGAGAATCAGGAACTGCACCAATCTTCCAGGGTGGAATGGGCCTGCAGGGATTCAGAGCAGGACCCCAGGAAGGCGGGGATACCCTCGGGCTCCATGGGACACTAACAGACACCTGCACTCCCAAGAGAGTGCATCGAGCTCCCGAAGGGCTGCAGGGCACATGCATGACCCAGGAGCAGCTCTGAGGGGCTCGGGCGGTGGCTCTCTGTGGAGAGGGCTGCGGGTCCCTGGGAGCAGCTAGGCGGTGGTGCCTAGGGCAGAAGAAGAGGCTCCGTGTGGAGGGGGCTGTGCGGCTCCAGGAGCAGCTCATAAGGGCTGGGGCGGCGGCTTTGTGGAGAGGCGGCTGCGCAGCCGGGAGCGAGAATCCAACAGCAAAGGCCCCAGAGCATGGGGCACCGGGACACAGCCCAGGATTTGGCCTCCCCTGGGACAGGCAGAGGCCTGGAGGACCCAGGACAGCAAGGACGCACCTGCCCAGAGCTGAGCAGATCAGCAGCCCCACACCGGAGGCTCCAGGCCCTGCAGATGGAATGCTCCGGAGTTATGGCGGGGGCTGAATACAAGTTTTCAGATCTGGCCGCTGCCACAGGGGTTGTTCCTCCTTGGGTGTCACGGGGTAAACAAGCCCCACTGAGCGCTTCACCAGGCAGGGAAAGAGGAGCTCCCCCAAGGGCTAACACCTGAAAATCAGCACAATATGACCCTCCCCCACAATACCAACTAAACAGTCAAGTTCCAGGGGAAGTCAAGGGACTTAAAGTATACAGAATCAGAAGATACTCCCCCATGTTTTTTTTTTATTTCTGATTGCTTCCCCCACCATTTCCCCCCTTTCTTTCTTTTTCTTTCTCATTTTATTCTCTTTTTTGCTTTTATCCTCCTTTTTCCTTTTCTTTTCCTCTTCTCTTTCCTTCTTTCTCTCCTCTCTTTTTCTCCTTTTCCCAATACAACTTCTTTTTGGCCCCTCTGTACTGAGCAAAGTGACTAGAAGGAAAACATCACTTGAAAAAAACAGTCCGCTCTCCCACAGAGTTACAAATCTGGATTACAATTCAATGTCAGAACAACAATTCAGAAGCACTATTATACAGCTACTGGTGGCTCTAGAAAAAAACATAAAGGACTCAAGAGACTTCATGACTGCAGAATTTAGATCCAATCGGGCCGAAATTAAAATCAATTGAATGATGCAATCCAAACTAAAAGTCCTAATGACCAGGGTTAATGAGGTGGAAGAACGAGTGAGTGACATAGAAGACAAGTTGATGGCAAAGAGGGAAACTGAGGAAAACAGAGACAGACAACTAAAAGACCAGGAAGACAGATTAAGGGAAAAAAACGACAGCCTGAGGAAGAAAAACCTATGTGAAATTGGGGTTCCCAAGGGTGCCGAAATGGACAGAGGGCCAGAATATGTATTGGTACAAATCATAGCTGAAAATTTTCCTAATCTGGGAAGGGAAACAGGCATTCAGATCCAGGAAATAGGAGATCTCCCCCGAAATCAATAAAACCCGTCCAACACATCAACATTTAATAGTGAAGCTTGCAAATTCCAAAGATAAAGAGAAGATCCTTAAAGCAGCAAGAGACAGGAAAATCCTGACCTTTATGGGGAGGAGCATAAGGGTAACAGCAGACCTCTCCACAGCGACCTGGCAGCCCAGAAAGGGCTGGCAGGATATATTCAGGGTCCTCATTAGAAGAACATGCAACCAAGAATACTTTATCCAGCAAGGCTCTCCTTCAAAATGGAAGGAGAGATAAAGAGCTTTCAAGACAGGCAGGAACTGAAAGAATATGTGACCTCCAAACCAGCTCTGCAAGAAATTTTAAGGGGGACTCTTAAAATTCCCCTTTAAGAAGAAGTTCAGTGGAACAATCCACAAAAACAAGGACTGAATAGATATGATGACACCAAACTCATATCTGTCAATAGTAACTCTGAACGTGAAAGGGCTTAATGACCACATCAAAGGTGCAGGGTTTCAAACTGGATAAAAAAAGCAGGATCCATCTATTTGCTGTATACCAGAGACTCATATTAGACAGAAGGACACGTACAATCTGAGAATAATGGGTTGGCGAACCATTTGCCATTCAAATGGTCCTCAAAAGAAAGCAGGGGTAGCCATCCTTATATCAGGTAAACTAAAATTTACCCCGAAGATTGTAGTGAGAGATGAAGACGGACACTAAATCATACTTAAAGTATCTATCCAACAAGACGACTTAACAATCCTCAATATAGGGACGCCTGGGTGGCTCAGAGGTTAAGCATCTGCCTTCAGCCCAGGGCGTGATCCTGGAGAACCCAGATCGAGTCCCGCATCTGGCTCCCTGAATGGAGCCTGCTTCTCCCTCTGCCTGTGTCTCTGCCTGTCTCTCTCATGAATAAATAAATAAAATGTTTAAAAAAAAAACAATCCTCAATATAAATGCCCCGAATGTGGGAGCTGCCAAATATTTAAACCAATTAATAACCAAAGTGAAGAAATACTTAGAGAATAATTATCTTATACTTGGTGACTTCAATCTAGCTCTTTCTACCCTCGATAGGTCTTCTAAGCACAACATCTCCAAAGAAACGAGAGCTTTAAATGATACACTGGAGCAGATAGATTTCACAGAAATCTATAGAACTTTACATCCAAACTGAACTGAAAACGTTCTTCTCAAGTGCACATGGAACTTTCTCCAGAATGGACAACATACTGGGTCACAAATCACATCTGAACCGATACCAAAAGATTCAGATCGTCCCCTGCATATTCTCAGACCATATGCCTTGAAATTAGAACTAAATTACAAGAAGTTTGGAAGGACTTCAAACACGTGGAGGTTAAGGACCATCCTGCTAAAAGATGAAAGGGTCAACCAGGAAATTGAGCAACGATTTAAAAGTTTCATGGAAACTAATGAGAATGAAGATACAACCGTTCAAAATCTTTGGGATGCAGCACAAGCAATCCGAAGGGGGAAATACATCACAATACAAGCATCCATTCAAAAACTGGAAAGAATGGAAATACAAAAGCTAACCTTACTCATAAAGCAGCTAGAGAAAAAAACAGCAGATAGATCCTACACCCAAAAGAATAAGAGAGTTAATTAAAATTCGAGCAGACCTCAAAGAAAATCGAGACCAGAAGAAATGTGGAACAGATCAACAAAACCAGGAGTTGGTTCTATGAAAGAATTAATACCATACATAAAACATTAGCCAGTCTTATTAAAAAGAAGAGAGAGAAGACTCAAATTAATAAAATCATGAATGAGAAAGGAGAGATCACTACCAAATTAATAAAATCATGAATGAGAAAGGAGAGATCACTACCAACACCAAGGAAATACAAACGATTTTAAAAACATATTATGAACAGCTGTACGGAAATAAATTACTCAATGTAGAAGAAATGGACGCATTCCTGGAAAGCCACAAACTACCAAAACTGGAACAGGAAGACATAGAAAACCTGAACAGACCAATAACCAGAGAGGAAATTGAAGCAGTCATCCAAAACCTCCCGAGACACAAAAGTCCAGGGCCAGATGGCTTCCCAGGGGAATTCTATCAAACGTTTAAAACTTTTTTTTAAATATTTTTTATTTATTTATGGTAGTCACAGAGAGAGAGAGAGAGAGAGAGAGAGAGAGGCAGAGACATAGGCAGAGGGAGAAGCAGGCTCCATGCACAAGGAGCCCGACGTGGGATTCGATCCCGGGTCTCCAGGATCGCGCCCTGGGCCAAAGGCAGGCGCTAAACCGCTGCACCACCCAGGGATCCCTCTATCAAACGTTTAAAGAAGAAACCATACCTCTCCTACTAAAGCTGTTTGGAAAATATAAAGAGATGGAGTCCTTCCAAATTAGTTCTATGAAGCCAGAATCACCTCAACTCCAAAACCAGACAAAGACCCCACCAAAAAGGAGAATACAGACCAATAGCCCTGATGAACATGGATGCAAAAATTCTCAACAAGATACTAGCCAATAGGATCCAACAATACATTAAGAAAATTATTCACCATGACCAAGTAGGACTTATCCCTGGGACATAAGGGTGGTTCAACACTCGTAAAACAATCAATGTGATTCATCATATCAGCAAGAGAAAAACCAAGAAACATATGATCCTCTCATTAGATGCAGAGAAAGCATTTGACAAAATAGAGCATCCATTCCTGATCAAAACACTTCAGAGTGTAGGGATAGAGGGAACAATCCTCGACATCTTAAAAGCCATCTACGAAAAGTCCACAGCAAATATAATTCTCAATGGGCAGGACTTGGAGCCTTTCCCCTAAGATCAGGAACAAGACAGGGATGTCCAATCTCACCACTCGTATTCAACATAGTACTGGAAGTCCTAGCCTCAGCAATCAGACAACAAAAAGACATTAAAGGCATTCAAATTGGCCAAAAAGTAGTCAAACTCTCCCTCTTCACCGATGACATGATACTCTACCTAGAAAACACAAAACCCTCCCCCCAGGATTGCTAGAACTCATACAGCAATTTGGTAGCGTGGCAGGATACAAAATCAATGCCCAGAAATCAATGGCATTTCTATACACTAACAAAGAGACTGAAGAAAGAGAAACTAAGGAGTCAATCTCATTTACAATTGCACCCAAAAGCATAAGATACCTAGGAATAAACCTAACCAAGGAGGTAAATGATCTATACCCTAAAAACTATAGAAAACTTCTGAAAGAAATTGAGGAAGACACCAAGAGATGGAAAAATATTCCATGCTCATGGAATGGCAGAATTAATATTGTGAAAATGTCAATGTTACCCAGGCCATGTTCACATTTAATGCAATCCCTATCAAAGTACCATGAAATTTCTTCAGAGAGTTAGAACAAATTATTTTAAGATTTATGTGGAAACAGAAAAGTCCCCGAATAGCCAGGGGAATTTTAAAAAAGAAAACCATATCTGGGGGCATCACAATGCCAGATTTCAGGTTGTACAACAAAGCTGTGTTCACCAAGACAGTGTGGTACTGGCACAAAATTAGACACATAGATCAATAGAACAGAATAGAGAAACCAGAAGTGGACCCTGAATTTTATGGTCAATTCATATATTTTTTAAAGATTTTATTTATTTATTTATGAGAGAGACAGAGAGAGAGAGAGAGGCAGAGACACAGGCAGAGGAAGAAGCAGGCTCCATGCAGGGAGCCCGACATGGGACTCGATCCCGGGTCTTCAGGATCACACCCCGGGCTGCAGGCGGCGCTAAACCGCTGCGCCACCGGGGCTGCCCGGTCAATTCATATTTGATAAAGGATGAAAGACTATCCATTGGAAGAAAGACAGTCTCTTCAATAAATGGTGCTGGGAAAATGGATATCCACATGCAGAAGGATGAAACTAGACCACTCTCTTTCACCATACACAAAGATAAACTCAAAATGGATAAAAGATCTAAATATGAGACAAGAGTCCATCAAAATCCTAGATGAGAACACAGGCAACACCTTTTTGAATTTGGCCGCAGTAACTTCTTGCAAGATACATCCACGAATGCAAAAGAAACAAAAGCAAAAATGAGCTATTGTGACTTCATCAAGATAAGAAGCTTTTGCACAGCAAAGGATACAGTCAACAAAACTAAAAGACAACTTACAGAATGGGAGAAGTTATTTGCAAATGACGTATGAGATAAAGGGCTAGTTTCCAAGATCTATAAAGAACTTATTAAACTCAACACCAAAGAAACAAACAATTCAATCATGAAATGGGCAAAAGGTATGAAGAGAAATTTCACAGAGGAAGACATTGACATGACCAACATGCACATGAAAAAATGCTCTGCATCACTTGCCATCAGGGAAATATAAACCAAAAACACAATGAGATACCACCTCACACAGGTGAGCATGGGGAAATTTAACAAGGCAGGAAACCACAAATTTTGGAGAGGATGCGGAGAAAAGGGAACCCTCTTACACCTTTGGTGGGAATGTGATCTGGTGCAGCCACTCTGGAAAATCGAGTGTAGGTTCCTCAAAGAGTTAAAAATAGACCTGCCCTACGACCCAGCAATTTTACAGTTGGAGATATACCTGAAAGATTGAGATGCAATGAAACGCCGGGACACCTGCACCCTGATGTTTATAGCAGCAATGTCCACAATAGCCAAAATGTGGAAGGAGGCTTGGTGTCCATCGAAAGATGAATGGATAAAGATGATGTGGTTTATGTATACAATGGAATATTACTCAGTCATTAAAAACGACAAATACCCACCATTTGATTCAACGTGGATGAAACTGGAGGGTATTACACTGAGTGAAGTATGTCAATCAGAGAAGGACAAATAGTGTATGTTCTCATTTATTTGGGGAATATAAATAATAGTGAAAGGGAATATAAGGGAATGGAGAAGAATTGTGTGGGAAATATCAGAATTGGAGACAGAACATAAAGACATCTAACTCTGGGAAACGAACTAGGGGTGGTAGAAGGGTAGGAGGGTGGGTGGTGGGGAGAATGGTGATGGACACTGAGGGGAGCACTTGATGGGATGAGCACTGCGTGTTTTTATGTATGTTGGTAAATTGAACACAAATAAAAAATTAATTTATTAAAAAAAAGATTCATGGAAACTAATGAGAATGAAGATACAACTGTTCAAAATCTTTGGGATGCAGCACAAGCAGTCCTACGGGGGAAATACATCACAATAGAAGCCTCCATTCAAAAACTGTAAAGAGGGATCCCTGGGTGTCGCAGCGGTTTGGCGCCTGTCTTTGGCCCAGGGTGCGATCCTGAAGACCTGGGATCGAATCCCACGTCAGGCTCCCGGTGCATGGAGCCTGCTTCTCCCTCTGCCTGTGTCTCTGCCTCTCTCTCTCTCTCACTGTGTGCCTATCATGAATAAATAAAAAATTAAAAAAAAAACAAAAACTGTAAAGAACTCGAATACAAAGGTAAACTTACACATAAAGTAGCTAGGGAAAAAAACAGCAGATAAATCCTACACCCAGCAGAGGAAGAGAATTATTTAAGATTTGAGCAGAACTCAACGAAATCGAGACCAGAAGAACTGTAGAACAGATCGACAAAACCAGGAGTTGCTTCTTTGAAAAGAATAAGATACATAAACCATTAGCCAGTCTTATTAAAAAGAAGAGAGAGAAGATTCAATATAATAAAATCATGAATGAGAAAGGAGAGATCACTACCAACACCAAGGAAATACAAACGATTTTATTTTTTTTTATTTTTTTTTTAATTTTTATTTATTTATGATAGTCTCACAGAGAGAGAGAGAGAGAGGCAGAGACACAGGCAGAGGGAGAAGCAGGCTCCATGCACCGGGAGCCCGACGTGGGATTCGATCCCGGGTCTCCAGGATCGCGCCCTGGGCCAAAGGCAGGCGCCAAACCGCTGAGCTACCCAAGGATCCCTACAAACGATTTTAAAAACATATTATGAACAGCCATACGCCAATAAATTAGGCAATCTAGAAGGAATGGACGCATTCCTGGAAAGCCACAAACTACCAAAACTGGAACAGGAAGAAATAGAAAACCTGAACAGGCCAATAAGAAGAGAGGAATTTCAAGCAGTCATACAAATTCTCCCAAGACACAAAAGACCAGGGCCAGATGGCTTCCCAGGGGAATTCTATCAAACGTTTAAAGAAGAAACCATACCTCTCCTACTAAAGCTGTTTGGAAAGATAGAAAGAGATGGAGTACTTCCAAATTCGTTCCATGAGGCCAGCATCACCTTAATTCCAAAACCAGACAAAGACCCCACCAAAAAGGAAAATACAGACCAATATCCCTGATGAACATGGATGCAAAAATTCTCAACAAGATACTAGCCAAGAGGAGCCAACAGTACATTAAGAAAATTATTCACCATGAAAGAGTAGGATTTATCCCAGGGCAGAAGGCTGATTCAACACTCGTCAAACAAACAATGTGATTCATCATATCAGCAAGAGAAAAACCAAGAACCATATGATCCTCCCATTAGATGCAGAGAAAGCATTTGACAAAATAGAGCATTCATTGCTGATGGAAACCCTTCAGAGCATAGGGATATCGGGAACATTCCTCGACATCTTAAAAGCCATCTACGAAAAGCCCACAACAAATATCATTCTCAATGGGGAAGCACTGGGAGCCTTTCCCCTAAGATAAGGAACAAGACAAGGATGTCCACTCTCACCACTCTTATTCAAAATAGTACTGGAAGTCCTAGTCTCAGCAATCAGACAAAAAAAGACATTAAAGGCATTCAAATTGGCCAAAAAGTAGTCAAACTCTCCCTCTTCACCGATGACATGATACTCTACCTAGAAAACCCAAAAGCCTCCATGCCAAGATTGCTAGAACTCATACAGCAATTTGGTAGCATTGCAGGATACAAAATCAATGCCCAGAAATCAATGGCATTTCTATACACTAACAAAGAGACTGAAGAAAGAGAAATTAAGGAGTCAATCTCATTTACAATTGCACCCAAAAGCATAAGATACCTAGGAATAAACCTAACCAAGGAGGTAAAGATCGAAACCATAAACACTATAGAACGCTTCGGAAAGAAATTGAGGAAGACATAAAGAGTTGGAAATATATACCATGCTCATGGATTGGCAGAATTAATATTGTGAAAATGTCGTGTTACGCAGGGCAATGTACACGTTTAATGCAATCCCGATCAAAATACTATGGACTTTCTTCGGAGAGTTAGAACAAATTATTTCAAGATTTGTGTGGAATTAGAAAAGACCCCGAATAGCCAGGGGAATTTTAAAAAGAAAACCATATCTGGGGGCATCATAATGCCAGATTTCAGGTTGTACTACAAAACTGTGGTCATCAGGGCAGTGTGGAACTGGCACAAAAACAGACACATAGATCAATGGAACAGAATACAGAACCCAGAAGTGGACCTTGAACTTTATGGTCAACTAATATTCGATAAAAGAGGAAAGACTATGCATTGGAAGAAAGACAATCTCTTCAATAGATGGTGGTAGGAAAATTGGACATCCACATGCAGAAGAATGAAACTAGACCACTCTCTTTCACCATACACAAAGATAAACTCAAAATGGATGAAAGATCTAAATGTGAGACGAGTCCATCAAAATCCTAGAGGAGAACACAGGCAACACCCTTTTTGAACTCGTCCTCAGTAAATTCTTGCAAGATTCATCCACAAAGGCAAAAGAAACAAAAGCAAAAATCAACTATTGTTACTTCATCAAGATAAGAAGCTTTTGCACAGCATAAATACAGTCGACAAAACTAAAAGACAACCTACAGAATGGCAGAAGATATTTGGAAATGACGTATCAGATAAAGGGCTAGTTTCCTAGATCTATAAAAAATTCTTAAAATCAACACCAAAGAAACAAACAATCCAATCATGAAATGGGCAAAAGACATGAACAGAAATCTCACAGACGAAGACATAGACATGGCCAACATGCACATGAGAAAATGCTGTGCATGACTTGCCTCAGGGAAATACAAATCAAAACTACAATGAGATACCACCTCACACCAGTGAGCATGGGGAAAATGAACAAGGCAGGAAACCACAAATGTTGGAGAGGATGTGGAGAAAAGGGAACCCTCTTACACTGTTGGTAGGAATGTGATCTGCTGCAGCCGCTCTGGAAAACTGTGTGGAGGTTCCTCAAAGAGTTAAAAATAGACCTGCCCTATGACCCAGCAATTGCACTCTTGGGGATTTACCCAAAATATTCAGATGCAATGAAATGCCGGGACACCTGCACCCCGATGTTTTTAGCAAGAATGTCCATAATACCGAAACTATGGACGGAGCCATGGTGTCCATCGAAAGATGAATGGATAAAGAAGATGTGGTTTTTGTATACAATGGAATATTACTCAGCCATTAGAAACAACAAATACCGGGATCCCTGGGTGGCGCAGCGGTTTGGCGCCTGCCTTTGGCCCAGGGCGCGATCCTGGAGACTCGGGATCGAATCCCATGTCGGGCTCCCGGTGCATGGAGCCTGCTTCTCCCTCTGCCTGTGTCTCTGCCTCTCTCTCTCTATGTGACTATCATAAATAAATAAAAATTAAAAAAAAAAAAAAAAACAACAAATACCCACCATTTACTTCTACGTGGATGAAACTGGAGGGTATTATGCTAAGTGAAGTAAGTCAATCGGAGAAGGAGAAACGTATGTTCTCATTCAATTAGTTAATATAAATAACAGTGAATGGGAATATAAGGGAATGGAGAAGAAACGTGTGGGAAATATCAGAAAGGGAGACAGAACATAAAGACT
This sequence comes from Canis aureus, assembly GCF_053574225.1. Lineage (NCBI taxonomy): Eukaryota > Metazoa > Chordata > Mammalia > Carnivora > Canidae > Canis > Canis aureus. The sequence continues at coordinate 35,212,742 of NC_135646.1, forward strand.
CCTAACTCTGAAAAAGGAACAAGGGATGCTGGAAGGGGAGGAGGGCGGGGGGTGCGGGTGAATGGTGAAGGGTACTGAGGGGGTCCCTTGCCGGGATGAGCACTGGGTGTTATTCTGTTGTTTGGTAAATTGAAGAACAATAAAAAATAAATTTATCTTAAAAAAAAGTTCAAACAACTAAATACTGATGCTGCCAACATGGGAGTACGTAAATATAGAAACCAATTAACAACAAACATACAGGAACTCACTGATAATAATACAATGACAGGGGATTTTAAAACCTACCCACTTATGGCAATGGACCGATCATCTATTCAGAAAATCAACAGGGGAACAATAGTCTTGACACACTGGACCACAGGGACTCAACAGATATAGTCTGAACATTTCTTCCTAAAGCAGAATACACATTCCTTTCAAGTGCACATGGGACATTCTCCAGAACAGATCATATCATGGCCCACAAATCAGACCTCAACAGGTACAACAGGTACAAGAAGGTTGATATCACACCCTGTACATTTTCAGACCATGACTCTATGAAACTCGAAGTCGACAGTAAGAAAAAAATTGGACAGACCAAAAATACGTGGAGATTATGAACATCCTACTAGAGAATGAATGGAGCAACCAGGAAATTAAGGAGGAAATATAAAACAAATGAAAATGAAAACGTTTCTCCAAACCTCTGGGATGTAGCAAAGGCAGTCCTAAGAGGGAAGTACATAGCAATCCAGGCCTATCTCAAGAAACAAGAAGTCTCCAATACACAACCTAACCCTACGCCCAATAGGCTGGAAAAGGAATAGCAAACAAAGCCTAAAGCCTACAGAAGAAGGGAAAAAATAAAGATGAGAGAAGAAATAAACAATGCAGAAAAAAACAAAACAGTAGAATGGAATAATGAAACTAAGAGCTGGTTCTTCAAAATAATTAATAAAATGGATCAAGCCTTAGCCAGCCTTATCAACGAGAAAAGAGAAAAGACCTAAATAAATAAAATCACAAATGAGAGAAGAGAGATCACAATCAACACCAGAAAAATTAGACAATTATAAGGGAATACTATGAAAGATGATATGCTAACAAACTGGGAGTCCTGGAAGAAATGGACAAATCCCTAGAAATGTGCAAAGGAGCAAAACTGAAATAGGAAAAAATAGAAAATATGAACACACCCATAACTAGCAAAGAAATTGAATCAGCAAGGCACCTGGGTGCCTCAGTGTTTGAGCATCTGCTTTGGCTCATGTCATGATCCTGGGGGAATCACGTCCCACATCAGGCTCCCCACATGGTGCCTCATTTTCCCTCTGCCGATAACTCTGACTCTCTGTGTCTCTCATGAATACATAAATAAAGGTGCAGCCACTGTGGAAAACAGTCTGGAGGGTCCTTGAGAAGTTAAAAATAGGGGATCCCTGGGTGTGCAGTGGTTTGGCGCCTGCCTTTCGCCCAGGGTCTGATCCTGGAGACCCGGGATCGAATCCCACGTCGGGCTCCCGGGGCATGTAGCCTGCTTCTCCCTCTACCTGTGTCTCTGCCTCTTCCTCTGTGACTATCATAAAAAAGTTTTTTAAAAAAGAAGTTAAAAATAGAGCTACCCTACGATTCCAAAATTGCACAGCTAGGTATTTACCCCGAGGATACAAAAGTAGTTTAGTAGATTTGAAGAGGAACACGCAGCCAAGTGTTGGTAGAAGCATTATCAACAACAGCAAAACTGTGTATACACCCCAGATGTCCATCGACAGATGAATGGGCAGAGACGATGTGGTAAATATACACACTGCGACATCACTCGGTCATCAGGAAGGATGAAATGAAGCCATTTACAATGACGTGCGAGAAGTGCAAGACACTTATGCTAAATGAACTCAGTCAGAGAAAGACAGATACCAAATACCATACAATTGCATTCACATGTGAATTTTAAGAAACCAAACAAACTGGCAAAGGGGCAGAGGGGGGCATGAGAGAAGCAAACAAAAAAAAAACACACTCTTAGTCACAGAGAATAAAGTAATCAATACCAGAGGAAGGTGGGGGGGGATGGGGAATCAGGGGATGGGGATAGTGGAGGTCACCTCTGACCAGTACCAGGCATTGTATTCAAGGGTTGAATCACTATGTGGTAAACCTGAAACTATATCATACTGTGTTTACAAAGAGGAATTCAAGTAAAACTTTAAAATAATAATTGGTAGTATAGAGGAAACATGTGCGCACAAGAGATAAAATCAGAAAGGCAACTGAAAATCCAAACAGTCTTTAGAGCCACAAATCCCCTTCTTAGCTCAGCTCAGGAGAAGCCTGCCATGCCTCTTCTCACCCCAGCAGAAGCCTGGATTTTGATTCTCTGGGGAGGCCACTGACTTGGTGGAGTCAGGCTATCTTTGAACCTGAAACCTAAATAGAGGGCATAAAACTAAACTACCCAAGATGCTAGGATTCCCAGTGCAGGCACATGCCAAGATACAAACTCTAACCATACACAGACATAACCCTAACCATACACTTAAGGCTAATGTTAAGGTCATCCTTAAACAAGAACTATCACTAATCAAAAACCAAACACAAACCCCAAGACCAAAACACATTCACTGAACCTTCCTGCCAGCCCTCACCCTAACTCTTAAACCTATTCTAAACCCTTAACTCTGACCCTTACCTTAAATCTAACCCTAACCATAACCTCTAACCCTAACCTTATCTTAATGTACTCAATTCCTAATCCTAACCTTAACCTGTACACTAACCCTAACCCTCTAATACTAAACCTATCTCATACCCCAAACTGACACTAAACTGTACCCTAAAACTAATCCCTAACCCACTGCCTAACCCTCTCTTACCCTTTTCCAAAACCGTACCCTGACCCTGACCTGCCCCTAACCCTAACCCCTAAACAAACACTAAACCTAACCCTAGCCCTAACCCCTATCCTAAACCTAACCCTCACCCTAACCCTAAACCTAGCCCTAACTTTAACTCTAACCCCTAACCCTAAACACTAACACTAACTCACACCCTAACCTGTAACCCTAACTGCAAACCTAGCCCAACCCTAACTCTAACCATAACCCAAACCCCAACTCCTAATCTCCTGCCCTAATCCCTAAAGTCTAAACCCTAACCCTAACTCTAACTCCTGTCCCTAACCCAAACCCCCATCGTAACTCCTAACCACTTACCCTTACCCTTATCCCTCACCCTAACCTCTAATCCATAACCATAAGCATAATGACTAACCCCTAACATGACTAACCCCTAGGCCTAACCACAAACTGCCTCCCCTCCCCTGACCGTACCATTCATTCTACCCATTCACTTACCCTATGGTTTTGAGGAGTCCCTTCTGACATGGACGAGGCCCACAACGGCGCCTCCAGTGTCCTCCAGGGGGTCCTGAGGACGCCGGGCTCCTGTGAGCGTGGACGTGTCTCCACGTGTTCCAGAGTCATAGTCAGCGGGTCCTGAGTACACCAGGTCTCCTGTCACTGTGGAGTATTCCTCACATCCTCTGGAAGCCTCACAGCAGGTTCTCAGGAGGCCGGGAGCTCCTGTCAGCCTGGACATGGCCTCATGTCCCCTGAAAACTCACTGCAAGTCCTGAGGAGGCTGTGGGTTCCTGTCAGCCTAGACACAGCCCCATGTGTCCCAACGCCAAAGTGCAGGTCCTGAGGAGGACGGGGGTCCTCTCAGTCTTGACGTGGCCCCAGAATTTCCTCAGCTTCACCGTAAGACCTGAGGAGGCTGGGGGCTCCTGTCAGAATGGACGTGGCCCCAAATCATCCCAATCATTCACAGTGGGTCCTGAGGAGGCCAGAGACTCCTGTCAGTGTGGATTCGGCATCCACATTTTTCTTAGGCCTCACTACAGGCTCTGACAAGGCTGGGGTCTTCTGTCCGCATGGACGCATCCCGATATTTCCTGATGTCTACACCGGGGGTCCTGAGGACATCAGCGTCTGGTTGTGTGGACATGGCCCCACGTCTTCCTGAAGCGTCACCGCAGGTTCTAAGGTGGCCGGGGCTCCTGTCACTGCGGATGCGGCCCCCAGCTTTCAGAAGACTCAACTTATGTCCTGAGAGGCCCATTAGCTCCTGCCAGAGTGGTCGCGGCGCCACATGTTTCAGAAGCCTCCCCGCATGTCCTGACGTGGCCCAGGGGCTCCTGTCAGCGTGGATGCGGGCTCACATCTTACTGAAGCCTCCCCGTGGGTCCTGAGGCAGCCCAGGGGCTCCTCTCAGGTTGGGTGTGGGCCAACTATTTCCTGAAGCCTCCTGGGAGGTCCTGAAGCGGTCCAGGGGATCCTGTCAGGGTGGATGTGGACCCACATCTTCCTGAAGCTTCACCGTGTGTCGTGAGGAGACTGGGACTCCTGTCAGCATGAACGCTGAGCAATATCCCCCTGAAGACTCCCCACAGGCTCTGATGAGGCTGTGCTCATCAGCGTGGATGTGTCCCCCCATCTTCCTCAGGCCTCCCCAGCACAGGCTGGCTCCTGTCACTGGAGGCAGAGGAGGCCTACTGCGCATGAGTGCCCCCTGTGCAGTGCCTGGGCTCGGGCGCCCCCTGCGGGATGCTCAGATGCTACAGGAGTCTGTGCAGGAGGCACCTGCCCATCCCTGGGCCCACCTCTGCCTCCTTCCAGGCTCCAGCTGGGGCCTGTTAGCTTCGGAAACATCTCACTGAAAAGGAGCCCAACACCCGGCTTCCTCACAAATACTTAAGGAGAAGGAATTGGAGCCCAAAGGACACGAAATGAAATGTGGACCAGACTTTTACCACGTCCTGTAAAACTCACTCAACCCTCTTCCACTGTGGGCGGGACAGCGAGCTGGTGCAGCCGCCCTGGAAACAGTGTGGAGGCCCCTCAGGAAGTTACAAATAGAGCCGCCCTGCGACCAGCAGGTGTACGGCCTGGAGCTCACTCCGAAGATACAGATGCAGTGAGACTCGGGACACCAGCACCCCAATGTCCACAGCAGAAGTGTCCACAGTAGTCACATTGTGGGAGGAGCCTCGGTGCCCTCTGACTGATGATGGATAAAGAGGATAGGAAATAGATGATGGTCATAGAGAAAGGAATGGTATTCAGCTATCAAAGAGAAGGAAATCTTGCCATTTGCAATGACGTGGATAGAAGTAGAGGGATCATCTTAAGTGAAATAGGTCAGTCGGAAAAGAGAATGACCATGTGGTGTCATTCATAGGTGGAATTAAAGAAGCAAAGCAGATGAACATCTGTGCAGGGAAGGAAAAACAAATAAGATGAAAACAGATGCAGGGAATACAGACTCTTATATATAGGAAACAAACTGATTGTAGCTGCAAGGGAGGGGACGAGGGAGGGGATAACAGGGGACCAGCATGAAGGAGGGCACATGATGTCACGAGGACTGCTTTTAGCTCCAACTGGTGCATCCCTGAATTCATCCTCTGAAAGTATAATACACTATATGTTAATTAATTTTCTTTAAATTAAATTAAGTTAAAAAATCATTTGTATCAGAGCACGTTTCCTACTGGACTTTCTGTTTTATTCCTTCAGCTTATGCTGGGACCACCCTCGTGGGTCTGGTTTGTTTACGTAGGCATCAGGCCTCGTCCATGGACCAGCCCTGGGCTAGAACTCACGGCCCCGAGATCAGGACCGGAGGTGAGGTCAAGAGTCAGATGCTTAACCAACAGAGCCAGGCGGAGTCCTGAAGACAACACTGCTTTATCCTTTGTCTCTGTGACATCGTTTGTTTTATTATATTTTTAAAATATTTTTTTAATTTTTTAATTAACTTATAGTCAGAGAGAGAGGCAGAGACACAGGCAGAGGGAGAAGCAAGCTCCATGCACTGGGAGCCCGACGTGGAATTCGATCCTCGGTCTCCAGGTTCGCGCCCTGGGCCAAAGGCAGGCGCCAAACCGCTGCGCCACCCAAGGATCCCTGTGACATCGTTTGAAATAGGAAAGTGCTGCGTCCCGCTCTGTCCTGCTTCTCCAATACTGATTTGCTCTCCGGGGTCATTTGTGGGGGCTGTTGGATGTTTTGGGTTTGATTTCCTATGTATAGGATCTGCCACCATGACTTGACAGGAATGACATTGAAATTGAGGGTGGCTTCAGGAACTGCGGACATTTTCAGAAGATGAGGCTCCAAACCAATGAGCCCAGGACGGCCTCCCAGAGCTTAGTGTGGCTCAGTGCACAGGTCTTGTGCTCCTTTGGTACAGTCTCATTATTTATTCTCTGTGATGCTCCTGAGAAGGGATTCACGTCCGTCATTTCCTTCCTGATTGCTCATTGTCTGGACACAGCAAGCCCCACAATAGAATAAAAACTGAGCCCAGGCCAAGGGCAGGAAGCCCCTATTAGAAAAGATCCACTGCCCTTGAAGGCCCCATATCAAAATGTATACAGAACTTGAGGAATTGCTCCAGCCCTTCTGGAGGTCCCCGAGACCAGCCCTTAAAACTATGCAAAAACCCACCTCGGGGTCCAATTCCCTGCTCCGCTGTGTCAGGTATACTTGTACAAAAGATTGAGCTTGTAAATAGTCCCTCGTGTGTTTGCATCGGAATTGGCTTCTCGGTGGTTTCTCAGATTCGCAATCTTGGGCACAACAGTCTGAGATAAAAAAACAAAACCAAAAGAAGCTCGGACGCGGGCAGAGAGAAAGCAGGGGTCTGAGAGAAGCGGCGGAGACCCGGGGGCTTGGGGAATCTTCTATGGAGGACATGCAGACGGGGGGGCGGAATGCTCAGCCCCAGAGCCAGAGGACCCAGAGACCACACCCGCATACCGCCCATCAGTGTCGAGTCTCAGGGAGCAGCACAACACTGCCCACTGGAGGCCAGAAGTGCTGACGCCCACCCCGCCTCTGACCCCGCAGGTGCATCTCCCAGGCAGATGTGCACCTGACAATCAGCGCCATGGCCAGTCTCTATCCACGCACAGACCACTCGCTGCCACCAAGGTGTTGGACCACAGAGGCTGCAGAGATTCAGCTCTGCCTGGAAAGTATGGTCTAGTTTCCTTTGTACTTTGTGCTTTATTGTCATTTATTTTCTTTGATTCTATTTTATAAATTGCCTTATTTTATTTTTATGTATGTACCTTATATATTTCTTATTTTTAGTTTCATGGTACTTTAATTTTGTTTCTTATTTTGGGATTTAGAATCTTTTAACAACCAGGCCAAAATAATCTGGTGGTTTTTTTGGGAGGGCAGTTTTTATTGTTTTTCTTTTTCTTCCTTCTTTCTTTTCTTGGAAAAAATAAAGAGATGGAGAAATTCGCCTCCATAAAATAACATGAGGTAGTACTCACAGCCAGGAAGTCCATCAATACAAATATATGATGTCTAAGTACAGTTTAAAACAATGATTATAAAGATAGCATCTGGGCTGGAAAAAGAGCACAGAAGAAAACTAGAGAATCCCTTACTGTAGGAATAAAAGAACTAAAATCTAGTCAGGCCAACGTTAAAAATGCTATAACTGAGATGCAGTCCCAAGTGGAAGCCTTAAAAACAAGGAAGTTTATGGACCACAAACGCAGACTTGGAAACTCAGCCACTTATTAAAACAATAGCATTCATATCATGGGAGACTCAGAAGATGAAGAGAGTGAAAAGGTGGGCCTTGGTCAGCCATTAGAAATGACAAATAACCACCATATCCTTCAATGTGGATGGAACTGGAAGGTATTATGCTGAGTGAAGTAAGTTAATCAGAGAAGAACAAATATTGTATGTTCTCATTCACTTGGGGGATATAGACAATAGTGAAAGGGAATATAAGGGAAGGGAGATGAAATGTGGGGGAAATATCAGAAAGGGAGACAGAACATAAAGACTCCTAAATCTGGGAAACGAACTAGGGGTGAAAGGGGAGGAGGGCGGGGGTGGGGGTGAATGTGTGATGGGCGCTGAGGGGGGCACTTGACGGGATGAACACTGGGTGTTATTCTGTATGTTGGCAAATTGAACACCAATAAAAAGTAAATTTATTATTAAGAAAAAAAGAAAGAAAGAAAGAAAGAGAAAGAAAGAAAGAAAGAAAGAAAGAAAGAAAGAAAGAAAGAAAGAAAGAAAGAATGGCACATGGGTGGCTCAGTCTGTTAAGCTTCTGCCTTAGGGTCAGATCATGATCCAGGTCCAAGGAAGGCTCCCTGTTCAGCAGGGAACCTGCTTCTCCCTCTCCCTCTGCCCCTCTATCACATGTTTTTCACTCCTCTCTCTCTCAAATAAATAAATAAATAGCATCTTTGAAAAAGAAACAAAAAAACCCAGAGGGAAAAGAAATCTCCCATGTAGAAGATTTTCAAACAATTTGTGCAGACATTCCACCGTCAAGTTCATGAGCATGCTTCCCACTCTTATGTGTGGGATACACATAGTAACTTCCTTCTACAAAATATAATATGAAAAACTTAAAATAATAATGATAATATAATAATAATATTAGTAGTAATAATAATAATAAAGAATCACTTTACTACAGAGAAATCTGACAAACACTACCTCAGCAAGATGATCAGATCGATACCAAGACTGATGAATCATGTTGATAGTATCTAACCTTTATTTATTTTTTTTTTTTAAACTTTTTTTAAAGATTTTATTTATTTATTCATGAGAGACACAGAGAGAGAGAGACAGAGAGACAGAGAGACAGAGAGACAGAGAGAGGCAGAGACACAGGCAGAGGGAGAAGCAGGCTCCAAGCAGGGAGCCTGACATGGGACTCGATCCCAGGTCTCCATGATCACACCCTGGGCTGAAGGCCGCGCTAAACCTGGGCTGCCCCAGTATCTAACCTTTATATGATATAATAAAAATAGCAGTACATCTCTGTATATAATCCACAAAAACAGTTCAATCGTGAGATAAACAACAGACATGTCCCAACTGAGGGAAATTTTACAAAATACTCTACTTCTCAAAGTGTTCCAGTTCAACAACAACAAGGAAAGGCTGAAAGACTGTCACAGTCCAGAGGAGCTTTAGAAAACATGAGGACAAATGGAGTGTGATATGAGGAATGGAGACTTAGCAAAAACTAAGGAAATCTGAATAAAGTATGGTCTTTGGTTATTGGAAAAATTTTAATATTGATTCATTAGCTAATAATTGTACTGTACTGATATAAGATATCAATAATTGGAGAAATTGAGTGCAAGTGCATGAGAATTCTCTGTACTATATTCTCAATTTCCTTATAAAACTTTGTTTTCTTTCTAAGAAATAAGATTTAATTTGAAAATTGACTTAAATGAATCAAGCTCCCGTGTGGAGACATTTTAAATTTGTTGAATTAACTTTTGCCTTATTCTTAAAGAGTTCCTTCGATGGGAACAAAGTAATAATTTTATATCAGAAGGAAATAAAAACACTTATGAACATGTATAATGCCTCCTCAACCTGAAGCAGGAAAGGATAATAAATAGCAAAAATCAGATAAAAATACTTCTATTATAATAGACACCATATTGCAAGTGCATTTAAAATTAGCAATGTATAACATTTATTTCCTTGACATTTGTCTTCCAAAGAGTTCACAGTGTTTCAGTGTCAGTTGAAACAGGGGAAGAATCTCAGGGAAGAATCCTTCACATATTATTAGGTCCTATTATTAGGACCATTGGTACTAATGTCTCTCAATTAATTCCAAATCCATACAGATGCATTTCCTGATGAGAGACTGAGCTGTGAAGAAAGAGATGAGAAAGCCTCATCCCTCTGAATTACTTGTGTCAGAATATTTTAACCATAGTACTACGGATAGTAAATTATCCTTATTAACAGGATATGTCTCAGAGTGGAATCTGAGCAATCAGATGGGCAGAGAAAAAATGCTTAACTTGCTCAACTTCTAAAGACAAAGGAGAACTTTTCTATGTACAAAGTCAGTTGTCAAGATAGCCTTAGGGAAAAAGAGTCTGCAGCATGGAATCCTGCTGCACAGCCGGGACACCCGTGCCCCAGGTCGTCCTGATCCCAAATACCTGGGCCTGTCCCCCAACACATGCTGCCACGCTGAAGTCATTTGCAATTTCTCTCTTAGGAGCTCCAGGGAGAGTGGCATGAGCCAGATAGGACGGGACAGGATGTCTGGAGGCCGAGAACATTATGGCCATTCTACTTTAAGTTCAGTATTAGCACAGGTCCAGCAATCCCAGGCCCCTGTGAAGAAGAGCTGAAATTTGCATTATTTCAGTTACTGGAAAAAAGCAAAAGTTTACAGCTAATGTCTTAGAAAGCCCCACAATAGAATAAAAACTGAGCCTAAGCCAAGGGCTGGAAGCCCCAATTAGAATGAGAAGAGAGCACAATGCCCTTGAAGGACCCATATCAAAATGTAAACAGAACTTGAGGAATTGCTCCAGCCCTTCTGGAGGTCCCCGAGACAAGACCTTAAAACTAAGCTAAAACCTTCCTTGGGGTCCAAGTCCCTGCTCCACTCTGTGGGGTATACCTGGAACCACGCTCGAGATTTGAAATCAACCCTCGTGTCTTTGCATCGGTGTCTGCGCCTTAGTGGTTTCTCAGATTCGCAATCTTTGGCAAAACACCCCCATGACCCCTCCCCACCTGGACTGACCTCCTGCCCCTCCCACCCAGGCTGACCCTCAGTCACCTCCCCACCCACCACAGCGGGGCACAGGCCCTCACACAGTTCCACGGGCACAGTGGGCACTCCAGCTGTCCCCAGCCTCCCAGGGGAAGGAAGGAGGGTTTGGCAGGACACACTACCATGGTGACCCCAGGGCTCCCTGCCCAGGAGAGCACCTGGTGACTGTGTCCCTGACGCCAGCTCCTCCTCCCCGGTTTTCCCACAGGAAATGAAGGAGGAGGACCTGGTCTCCTCCAGGGACATCACGCAGGTGGACCTGGACGTCAACAGGACGCTCAGCAGTCACATCATATTTTGGGACTACTACAGGGTAGGGTGAGGTTGAGGGGCCAGGGGGGATCAGGACCCAGGAGAGGACCGGGGGATTCTGGGTAGGGAAAACGGGGCTTCTGAGGAAGGGGACAAAACAGCAGCCAACAACACACCGCTCCATGGTAGGGTCTTGGGGATGACCTCTATGCCCACACCCCTGGGGCCTCGGGGATGAGGAGGCAACTAGGATGGGGCCTCCAGGGCTTGCCATGGGAGCTGAACCCCAAAGGGGAGAGGGACTGCCCCCTGAGAAGCTGGGGATGGGGTGGGGGACATGAGGGGCATGAACCGGACCTGGGGGCCAGGTGGCATGGCCGTGGAGCAGGGATTTGGACCCTGAGACTAAGAAGCGTAACAGCTTTAAAGGGGCCAGTGGCCCATGGGATACACAGAAAGTTGCACAGTCGTGTCGGTCCACACGCAGGTGGCTGATTGAATTACACCTTACCCTATAGGATCCACTTGACCTGGCCTATTACTTTGGTCAGAATTGGCGTGCAGTTTTGGCAGGCACAAAGCAGGGTTATATTGTATCAGCCGATTTCCGATTAGGGTGTGCCCAGCGGCTTGACTGGTTGGGGCAGCACCTTAAGACATAAGCAGGTTATGTGGGGGTCATAGGGGAGGTGGCGGGGGTAGCACAAAATGGAATAAGTCCTGCTCTGCTTGTCCTTGGGTAGGGGCTTTTTGTTAAATTTCCTGGGTCCCACACTTGCAGCTCATGCACCTGGGCCACCCTCACCAGGTGGACTCAGTGTGCACACCTTGTGGTGCTGGATCTCACATCAGTGTGTAGAGGTCACCCTCCTCGCCCTAGTGAGTAGGGGCTGGGTGAGCATGGGGCTCGGCATGAATGCCAGCCAGCATAGGGGACCGAGAAACCCCAGCCCCATCACCACCCCTACTCCCACACACAGGCTGCCCCATGGCTCCCCGTAATGGGCACCCGGCGCCTCTGAAGATCCCCCCAGGGCGGCCCCGAGGTCCAGCTCCCTGCTGGAGAGGCATCGGGGAGAAGAGAAGCAGCTGGCGCTCAGCGGGAACCACTGCCAGACGTGGGAATGTGGCCGAGCCAGTCCTTCCAGCTCAGCTGACCTTCCAGCGGAAAGTCACTGCATGAGCCAGCCCCGGGTCGGCCAGGAGCCCAGCAAGCTGCCCAGCGCCAGCACCAGAAATGATGTTGTGCCAACCATGTCGGTGTTTGGGTGACCCAGCCAGAGGATCCGATAGCTGCACGTGATAGCTGCATGTGATAGACACACACACACACACCCTGAAACCAACAAAAGTCAGAATCCCTCAATGTTGTCAAACAGCAGTCGAACGGTTACATACATGACACTGTGGTCCTCAATAGGATACATGGAAGACGCTATAAATCACGACTGCAGAGGTGCTGGAGGCACAGAGATGTGCCTGTTGGGTTCCAACAAAGAGAGCAAAGGGGCAGGAAGCATACTTCAATGGGGGGGCCCCTCTTAGGAAAGGACACCAGGTCCCTGTGAAGGCTACGGATTGTGAAATCTTTCCTCCTCTCTTTCAGCTTCTGGATTTCCTCTTCCTTTGTTTTTCCTAATTCTAGTTTACCTCCACCCTGCATCCAAACCAATGACCAAAGAGGCTTCTTTATGATATCCGGTCCTAAAAGGAGGCTGAGCACTGGCTACCGGGTTCAGAAACGATCATTTTCTAGGTGTATGCTGATCCCCCGAACTCGTGCCTTCATGACTCTTCTCTCCCTGCAGAACGAGGGGAACCACAGGTCTTACAATGAAAGACGCCCACTTCCACTCGGGCAGGACTGTCCCTTGTGGAGGACGTCATCTGGGCCATGTAGTGCAAGTGGGGTGATCAAGAATAGGTCGCAGGTGAGACATAAGCAAGCACTTACCTTTGATATCATGCTTTATTTTTTCATCCATTTATTATTTGTTAACTATTTTTTAAATTTATTTATCTATGATAGTCACAGAGAGAGAGAGAGAGAGAGAGGCAGAGACAGAGGCAGAGGGAGAAGCAGGCTCCATGCACTGGGAGCCCGATGTGGGATTCGATCCCGGGTCTCCAGGATCGCGCCGTGGGCCAAAGGCAGGTGCTAAACCACTGCGCCACCCAGGGATCCCCTAACTATTTTGATTTTGTGTCCTGTCTATAGCCAACATGGTGTTCAAACTCATAACCCTGAGTTCAAGATACCCCAACCAGGACAGCCAGGCACCCCAGTCCCATGTTTTAAAACTCTTTGCTTCATTGCCTATCTCTGCATCGAACTGGAACATTGAGTCCATGACGGGGAGCTTTAGTAACCTCCGAATCCTAGAACGTTCTCACTGTATCTCAATCCTAGATTGACATTTACCATTGAATAGCACTTTAAATAGTCAGTAAAATAACTACTACAGAAAAGGAAATTATCTAATTTTCACGTATGTGGTCCCTGCTCCCTGGGCTCCCAGGGAAGCTATGGTTTCTTTAACATTGATCAAGGTCCAAATGACTCCACCACACCTCAAAGCGTGGGCTCAGTTTCTGCCCTGACACATGCAACACCTCTGCTTCAATTAACATGTATCAATCAATCAAAGGGAGCCTAACTGGCTCGGTGTGGTTTGTAAGAACATGGGACTCTTGTTCTTGGGGTAGCATGTTCAAGCCCAATGTTGGCTGTAGAGATTACAGAAAAATAAAATCTTAAAAAAAATCAATCAGTTTATCTTGGGGAGACAGCCCCTGATCCTACAAGGGCAGGGAGCCAGCTGATGGTTCTACGCACAATATTATGCAGCAGAGCACAAAATGTGAACTTTCAGAAGTCTCCTAGAGTGGGGGACACACCAGCCTTAAGGTGTTCAGGTGGAGAAGTCAGGGGCAGTCCCTCGAGCGACAGGGTGGGCTCAGGATCCCATGGGTCCCAAGGATGGTGGCACCAACTGTTTCCAGGCACAGGAGCGGGAATGCGGATGAGAGTAGCAGGACTTGGGCCAGCTGTCTGCCCTGTGTGGCCATAAGCTGCAAACCCCTGTGCAGTCACGGGGCCGCATTCTTGGGACAGACCAGCAAAGGCCAGGAGTGGGAGGACACCCTCCCGGGCAGGAAGAGCACAGGTCTTCACCAGGGCAGCCCCTAAAATTTGGAGATTTAAACTTCAGTATCTTGTCTGTGTGGAGGTTGACAAAATTGAGGCAGTTCCACTTTAAGTTCACTGTTAGCACAAGTACTGCCATCCCAGGCCCCTGTGAATAAGAGCTAAAATTTGCATTATTTCAGTTACAGGAAAAAAAGAAAAAAACAGCTTACAGCTTAAAGTCGAATAAAGCCCCATATTAGAATGAGAACAGAACTCAATGCCCTTGAAGGCCCCATATCAAAATGTAAACAGAACTTGAGGAATTGCTCCAGCCCTTCTGGATGTCCCTGAGACCAGCCCTTAAAACTAAGCTAAAACCCACTTCGGGGTCCAAGTGCATGCTCCTCTGTGTCGGGTGTACTTGGGCGCAAGCTCGAGTTTGGAAATCAACCATCGTGTGTTTGCATCGGTGTAGGCTCCTCAGTGGTTTCTCAGATTTGCTATCTTGGGCACAAAACCTCCATGTCCCCTCCCCACCTGGGCTGACCTCACATCCCCTCCACCCCAGGCTGACCCTCAGTCACCTTCCCACCCACAACAGCTTGGGACAGGCCCTCACACAGGTCCCATGGGCTCGGTGGGCACTCCTGCCATCCTCGGCCTCTCAGGGAAAGGCAGGAGGTTTCAGCAGACCCACTCCCATTTTGGCCCCAGGGCTCCCTGCCCAGCATGGCAGCTCGTGACAGGTTGGGGTCTGTGTCCCTGACGTGGGCTCCTGCTCCCCGGTTTTCCCACAGGAAATGAAGGAGGACGCCCTGGTCTCCTCCAGGGACATCACGCAGGTAGATCTGGACGTCAACAGGACGTTCGGCAGCCACACTATGTTTTGGGCCTGCTAGGGGGTCGGGAGAGGCTGCTGGGCCAGGGGGCTTAGGGGCCCCAGGGGAGGCTTGGGGGCTTCGGGGTAGGGAAAACGGGGCTTCTGAAGCAGGAGGGAGCAACAGCAGCCAACAACACACTGCTCCATGATAAGGTGATGGGGATGACCCACATGTCCCCATCCCCGGGGCCTCAGAGATGAGGAGGCCAATTGGATGGGGCCTCCAGTGGTTGCCATGGGAGCTGAACCCCAAAGGGGAGAGGGATGGTGCCCTGAGAAGCAGGGGATGGGTTGGGGGAAGTGGGAGGCAGGAACCAGACCTGGGGGCCAGGAGGCATGGCCGCGGCTGGAGCAGGACACACATCAATCCCATGAGGGTCGGACAGGACAGAGTGACACCCACTCTCGGTGCTTTATATATTTCTAAATTCTATGCATTTCATTTGAGACAATTTGCAATTTGAAAACATACATAGTATGATGACCCCCAGATAATGACCCTGGTCCAGCCAGGGCCCTGCACTGACCACACGGTGCCACAGGGCAGGTGTCACAGCAAACCCCAGACTGGGGTCGCCTTTAACGGTAGATGTCTCCTTGTGCATCTTAGAGGAAGGGGATGCCCTGTGTCCGCTGGCCCCCCACGCCATCCTGCTCATTCCCTACCCCCACAACATCCCCTACATCATAATCCCCAATGGCATTCCACAAAACACCATCCCCCTCAGAGCCACACACCCCACACAATCCTAACCCACACTACACCACAACACCATCCCCCCTACACCATTCCCCACACTCCACCACCATCATACCCCTAGTCCCACACCATCTACCCCACACCATCGGCCCCCAGCAAACCCGGTGCAGGTGCCCCCTGTGGGACATGCTCAGCCTCCCTGGGGTTCTCTGGATACCCTGTTCCCATCAGAAGACCGGGTGTTCAATAGAGCACACAGGGGTTGCAGGGAGGAGGGAAGGCACGGAGTCTCCAACAGAGTGGGTGTAGGTGAGTGGTGCAAAGAACCCACTGTGCCCTGCCTCCGCCCACTCTCCCTCCTGGAGGGTGACACAACCTGCACAGGACAACAGCCCCTAACCCAGTGGGACCTGGGCTGCCCTGGCACCAGGATCTCTGGGGGCTGAGTTGATTTGGGCCCCCCATGGCAACACAAGGACGAATGGATTCCAGCCCCCCATGGCCCTGTTTAGCCCTGGATTCTGACCTCATGCTGAGCGAGCCCTCTCACAGCTGGATGTGGCCTCCTGGGCCCTGGGCGTGACCCACAGATCCAGGTCGCAGACCTAGGGCAGCCCTGAGGATCCCGGTACACCCCAGGGTGGGGAGAGCAGGGGGAGGCCAGTGGGCCCCACCCGCACCCACACCAGGAGGCAGGTTCCTCCAGATACTGGGGCCCCAGGGGGCCCGAGGCCGTGCTCCAGCTGCCCTGCGGGAACCTAGCACAGGAGCCCATGAGCTGCAGGTCCAGTTCAGCTCTGCTGTCCTCAGAAACGTCTCTCAGGCTGAAACCTCAGGACACACGCACCCACCCGGAGTCCACACATGCTCCAGGTGGGGGACTCCAGCACTCGACCCCCAACCCATGTGATTCTTTTCCTCCCATAAAGGACAGAAAGGTCTCCCTCCCCAGGTGAAGACACGCACCCACGCCTCTGAGCCCGTTTACTGTAGAAAGTCAATAAAGTGTTGTGGTGTGAAAATGCACAGCCAGCCCTTTTCTGTGTCTCCCAGAACTCTGTGCACGGGGCATGGAGAGACCCACAGAGAGGAGGAGGGGGCATCACCCGGGCCCCAAACAGCCCCTTCAGGGGCACCACAAGGCACACACTGCTGATGTCCCCATGTGCCTTCCAGGGGCGGACAGACGCCAGGATCAGGACCCCACAGACTATACTGGGACTCATCCTGTGCCCCGTGGGCAAGAATGGACTAGGACAGAGTGACAGCCAGGGAACCTCAGGTCACCAGGGTCTGTGCAAAGTGACATGTGAGGTCTGTGCTCCCTCTGTCCAGGAGGCCGGGGCAGGCCTGGTTCCGGGACATGTACTACCCTCCCCGCATCCCCATGCCAGTGTGCCTGGGGCACAGAGGGCCTGTGGGGCGCTCAGTGTGGCCCGGGAAGGGATGTCAGGACAGTAGGCCCTTGTGTTGTGCCCAAGACTACAAATCTGAGAAACCACTTAGGAGCCAACACCGATGCAAACTCCCGAGGGCTTCTCTAAAAGCTGCAGCTTGGGTCCAAGTGCACCTGATACAGCGGAGCAGGGACTTGGACCCGGAGACTAAGAGGCATAGCAGCTTTATAGGGTCAGTGGACTGTGGGATATGCAGAAATTTGCACAGTCATGTTGGTCCACACGCAGGTGGCTGATTGAATTACACCTTACCCTATAGGATCCGCTTGACCTGGCCTATTACTTTGGTCAGAATCGGCGCGCAGTTTTGGGGGACACAAAGCAGGGTTACATTTTTATGAGCCGATTTCCGATTAGGGTGTGCCCAGCAGCTTGACTTGGGTGGGGCAGCGCCTTAAGATATAAGCTGGTCATTTGGGGGTCATAGGGGTGGTGGCGCGTATAGCACAAAATGGAATCAGTCCTGCTCTGCTTGTCCAGAGGTAGGGGATTTTTGTTAAATTTCCTGTGTCCCAACTTGCAGCTCACGCACCTGGGCAACGCTCACCAGGTGGACTCAGCGTGCACACCTTGTGGTGCTGGATCTATCACACCAGCCTGTGGAGGTCACCCTCCTTGCCTTAGTGAGTAGGGACTGGGTGAGCATGGGGCTTGGCCTGAAAGCCAGGCAGCACAGGGTCTGAGGAACCCCAGCCCCATCCCCACCCCAACTTCCACACACAGGCAGCCTCAGGGCTCCCCGCCATGGGCACCGGGCTCCTCAGGAGCTCCCGCCAGGGCAGCCCCGAGGTCTGACTCCCTGCTGGAGAGGCATCGGGGAGAAGAGAAGCAGCTGGCGCTCGGCAATACCCATTGCCGGACATGAGAATGTGGCTGAGACAGACCTTCCACCTCAGCTGACCCTCCAGCTGAAATTCACTACAGGAGCGAGCCCCGGGTCAGCAAGGTGAGCCCAGCTAGCCACCCAGCATCAGCACCAGAGATAATGTTGTACCAACCATTTCGGCGATTGGGTTACCCAGCCAGAGGATCCGATAGCTGCACGTGATAGCTTCATTTGATAGACACACACACACCCCACAACCAACAAAAGTCAGAATCCCCCCAATGTTGTCAAACAGCAGATGAATGGTTACATACACGAAGCCATGGTCCCGAATAGGATACCTGGAAGACGCTATAAACCATGACTGCAGAGGTGCTGGAGGCATGGAGATGTGCCTGCTGTGTTCCAAAAAGGAGCGCAGAGGGGCAAGAAGCATCCTACGGAGGGTGGGGGGCCCTCCTAGGAAAGGACACCAGGTCCCTGTGAAGGCTACGGATGGTGAAATCTTTCCTCCTCTCTTTCAGCTTCTGCATTTCCTCCTAAATGCCATTTTCCTCAATCATAATAGCAAAAATTTACTTTATGTGTTTAAATTTCTCTTTATTGGAGTCCAATTTGTATGAATTCTTTCTTCAGCAAGGGTGTCATTCAGGATAGAGAGAAAGATTTCCCCAGACAGGCAAAGTATAAAGGAGTTCATGACCGCTAAACCAGTCTAGTAAGGAATTTTAAGAGGGACTATTCTAGTGGGGGGAAAAAGAGACCAAAAGCAACAAAGACTAGAAAGGACCAGAGAATGTCACCAGAAACACCAACTCTACTGGTAACACAAAGGCACAAAGTTCATATCTTTGAATAAGCACTCTGAAAGCTGATACTAAATGCTCCAATCAAAAGATATAGGGTATCAGAGTGGCTTAAAAAACAGGATCCAGGATGCCTAGGTGGCTCAGGAGTTGAGCCTCTGCCTTTGATTCAGGGTGTGATCCTAGAGTCTGGGATCGAGTCCCATATTGGGCTCCGGGTGAGAGAGCCTGCTTCTCTCTTGGCCTAATTTTCTGCCTCTCTCTCTCTCTCTCTCTCTCTCTCTCATGCTCTCAAAAATAAAATTGTTATTAAAATAACAAGGTCCATCGGTATGCTGCCTAGTAGATGCTCACCTTAGAACTATAGACAACAGCAGATTGAAAGTCAGGGGATGGAAAATCATCTATCACGCTAATGGTTATGAAAAGAAAGCTGGAGGACCAAAACTTATATTAGACAAACTAGATTTGAAACCAAACCCTGGGGGTCACCTGGTGGCTCAGTGGTTGAGCATCTGCCTTCAGCTCAAGGTGTGTTTTTGGGATCCCAGGATTGAGTCCCACATCGGCATCCCAATGGGGAGCCTTTCTCTCCCTCTGCCTATGTTTCTGCCTCTGCTTCTCTGTGTATCTCTCATGAATAAATAAATAAAATATTTAATCTCAAAAGAGAAAGGACAAATACGGTAAGAAGTGATGAAGAAGGGCATTATTTCATAGTTAAAAAGACTCTCTATCAGGATCAAACAACTAAATATTTATGCTGTCAACATAGGAGTACCTAAATATGGAACCCAATTACCAATAAACGTACAGGAACTCACTGATAATAATACAATGACAGGGGATTTTAAAACCTACCCACTTATGGCAATGGACCGATCATCTATACAGAAAATCAACAGGGGAACAATAGCCTTGACACACTGGACCACAGGCACTCAACAGATATTTTCTGAACATTTCTTCCTAAAGCAAAATACACATTCCTTTCAAGTGCACATGGGACATTCTCCAGAACAGATCATATCATGGGCCACAAATCAGCCCTCAAGAGGTACAACAGGTACAAGAAGGTTGATATCACACCCTGTACATTTTTGACAACGATGCTATGAAACTTGAAGTCGACAGTAAGAAAAAATTTGGACAGACCAAAAATACGTGGAGATTATGAATATCCTTCGAGAGAATGAATGGAGCAACCAGGAAATTAAAGAGGAAATTTAAAACAAATGAAAATGAAAACATGTTTCTCCAAATCTCTGGGATGTAGCAAAGGCAGTCCTAAGAGGGAAGTATATAGCAATACAGGCCTATCTCAGGAAACAAGAAGTCTCTAATACACAACCTAACCTTACACCTAAAGGAGCTGGAAAAGGAATAGGAAACAAAGCCTAAAGCCTACAGAAGAAGGGAAAAAATAAAGATGAGAGCAGAAATAAACAATACAGAAACAGTAGAATGGAATAACAAAACTAAGAGCTGGTTCTTCAAAATAATTAATAAAATGGATCAAGCCCTAGCCAGCCAAATGAACGAGAAATGAGAAAAGACCAAAATAAATAAAATCACAAAAGAGAGAAGAGAGATCACAATCAACACCAGAAAAATAAGACAATCATAAGGGAATACTATGAAAGATTATATGTTAACAAACTGGGATACCTGGAAGAAATGGACAAATCCCTAGAAATGTGCAAACAAGCAAAACTGAAATAGGAAGAAATAGAAAATATGAATAGACCCATAACTAGCAGAGGAATTGAATCAGCAAGGCACCTGGGTGCCTCAGTGGTCGAGCATGTGCTTTGGCTCAGGTCATGATCCCGGGGTCCTGGGGAATCAAATCACACATCAGGCTCCCCGCATGGAGCCTCATTTTCCCTGTGCCTATACCTACGCATCTCTGTGTCTCTCATGAATACATAAATAAAATCTTTAAAAACGAAAAAAGATAAAAAGATGAGAAAGGACCAAAATAAAATCACACATGAGAAAAGAGAAATAACAACCAACACTAGAAAAATACAATTATAAGAGAACATTATGAAAAATTATATGCCAGCAACCTAGAACCTGGAAGAAATAGATCAATCCCTAGAAATATATAACATAGCAAAAATGAAAAATGAAGAAATAAGAAATTTGAACAGACAGTTAACCAGCAAAGAAATTGAATCAGCAATCAGGGTTCTCCCAACAGGAGACGCTTAGATCAATAAAACAGAATGGAAAGCCAAAACAAGATACAAACATGTATCTATGACCCATAATGGACAACAAGGCAGGAAGGAATATCCTATGGCACAAAGACAGTCTCTTCAACAAACCCTAACCCTGACCCCAGGATAAGAACAAATGATGGGAAAACCAGGCAACCAATTGCAGAAGAATGAAACTGGACCACTTTCTTACACCATATATATAAAAAATAAATTCAAAATGGATGAAAGACCTAAATGTGAGATCTGAAACCATACAAAGAAGAAAAGATAGGCAGCAACGTCTTTGACATTGGCCATTGGATCTTCTTTCTAGATATGCCTCTGAGGTGAGGGAAACAAAAGCAAAAATCCTATTGGGACTTCATCAAATCGAAAAGCTTCTGCAAAGTGAAGGAAACAACCAAAGCTAAAAGGCAACATACAGGAGGAGAGGCAAGATGGTGGAAGAGTAGGGTCCCCAAGTCACCTGTTCTCACCAAATTACCTAGATAACGTTCACATCATCCTGAAAATCTAGGAATTCGGCCTGAGATTTAAACAGAGAACAGATCGGATGCTACAGTGAGAAAAGTTCGCGCTTCTATCAAGGTAGGAAGACGGGGAAAAAGAAATAAAGAAACAAAAAGCATCCAAGTGGGAGGGGCCCCACGAGGAGCTGGGCAAAGGCCAGGGCGAGTGCCCCCCGGTCAGGAGACCTCTGTCCCAGAGAAGCAGGATCTGAATCAATCTTCCTGGGCGGAATGGCGCTTGTAGGGATTCAGAGCAGGACCCCAGGAGTGCGGGGATACCCACGGGCTCCCTGGGACACGATCAGACACCTGCACTCCCAGGAGAGTGCACCAAGCTCCCTAAGGGCTGCAGGGCACATGCACTGAATTGGGAGCAGCTCAGAGGGGCTCGGGCAGCGTTCTGCGTGTAGGGGGTTGCATGCCCCGGGAGCAGCTTGGCGCCGGTGCCTCTGGCAGAGGAAGGGGCTCAGTGCAGTGGGGGCTGCGTGGCTCCGGGAGCAACTTGGAGGTGCTCAGGTGGTGGATCCCTGAGGGGGCTGTGCGACCAGGAGCATCTCAGAGGGGTGGGCGGCTGCTCTGGGAATAGGCGGCTGTGCAGCCAGGAGCGCGAATCCAACAGCACAGGCCCCAGAGCACAGGGCGCCAGGACACATCCCAGGATTTGGCCTCCCCCGGGACAGGCAGAGGCCCGGAGGGCCCAGGACAACAAGGACGCTCCTGCCCAGAGCTGAGCAGATCAGTGGCCCCATCCCAGAGCCTCCAGGCCCTGCAGATGGACTGCTCCCGAGTTACTGCGGGGGCTGAATACAGGTTTCCAGAGGTGGCCGCTGCCACTGGGGTTGTTCCTCCTTGGGCCTCACAGGGTAAACTATCCCCAGTGAGCCCTGCATCAGGCAGGTGACAGAGCAGCTCCCCCAAGTGCTAACACCTGAAAACAGCACAACAGGACCCTCCCCTAGAAGACCAGCTAGATGGACAAGTTCCAGGGGGAAGTCAAGGGACTTAAAGTATACAGAATCTGAAGATACTCCCCCATGTTTTTTTTATTCCTGATTGCTTCCCCCACCCTTTTCCCCCGTTTCTTTCTTTTTCTTTCTGTTTTTATTCCCTTTTTTCTTCTTTCTTCCTTTATTCGTTTTTCTTTTTCTCTTTTCTTTCATTCTTTCTCTCCTCTCTTTTTCTCCTTTTCCCAATACAATTTGTTTTTGGTCACTCTGCACTGAGGAAAATGACTAGAAGGAAAACCTCACCTCAAAATAAAGAATCAGAAACAGTCCTCTCCCACAGAGTTACAAAATCTGATTTACAATTCAATATCAGAAAGCCAATTCAGAAGCACTATTATACAGCTACTGGTGGCTCTAGAATAAAGCATAAAGGACTCAAGAGACTTCATGACTGCAAAATTTAGATCCAATCAGGCCGAAATGAAAAATCAATTGAATGAGATTAAATCCAAGCTAGAAGTCCTAACAACGAGGGTTAACAAGGTGGAAGAACGAGGGAGTGATGTAGAAGACAAGTTGATGGCAAAGAGAGAAACTGAGGTAAAAAGAGACAGACAACTAAAAGACCAGGAAGACAGATGAAGGGAAATAAACGACAGCCTGAGGAAGAAAAACCTATGTGTAATTGGGGGTCCCGGGGGCACCAAAATGGACAGAGGGCCAGAATAAGTATTTGAACAAATCATACCTGAAAACTTTCCTAATCTGGGAAGGGAAACAGGCATTCAGATCCAGGAAATAGAGAGATACCCCCCTAAAATCAATAAAAACCGTCCAACACCTCGACATTTAATAGTGAAGCTTGCAAATTCCAAAGATAAAGAGAAGATCCTTAAAGCAGCAAGAGACAAGAAATCCCTGACCTTTATGGGGAGGAGCATTAGGGTAACAGCAGATGTCTCCACAGAGACCTGGCAGGCCAGAAAGGGCTGGCAGGATATATTCAGGGTACTCAATGAGAAGAACATGCAACCAAGAATACTTTATCAAGCAAAGCTCTCATTCAAAATGGAAGGAGAGATAAAGAGCTTCCAAGACAGGCAGGAACTGAAAGAATATGTGACCTCCAAACCAGCTCTGCAAGAAATTTTAAGGGGGACTCTTAAAATTCCCCTTTAAGAAGAAGTTCAGTGGAACAATCAACAAAAACAAGGACTGAACAGATATCATGATGACACTAAACTCATATCTGTCCATAGAAACTCTGAACATGAACGGGCTTAATGACCGTATCAAAGACGCAGGGTTTCAGACTCGATAAAAAAGCAGGACCCATCTATTTGCTGTCTACAAGAGACTCATTTTAGACAGAAGGACACCTACAATCTGAAAATTAAATGTTGGAGAACCATTTACCATTCAAGTGGTCCTCAAAAGAAAGCAGGGGTAGCCATCCTTATATCAGATAAACTAAAATTTACCCCGAAGACTATAGTCAGAGATGAAGAGGGACACTAAATCGTACTTAAGGGATCTATCCAACAAGTGGACTTAACTATCCTCAATATATATGCCCCGAATGTGGGAGCTGCCAAATATTTAAACCAATTAATAAACAAAGGAAAGAAATACTTAGATAATAATACATTTATACTTGGTGACTTCAATCTACCTCTTTCTACCCTTGATAGGTCTTCTAAGCACAACATCTCCAAAGAAACGAGAGCTTTAAATGATACACTGGACCAGATGGATTTCACAGAAATCTACAGAACTTTACATCCAAACTCAACTGAATGCACATTCTTCTCAAGTGCATATGGAACTTTCTCCAGAATAAACCACATATTGGGTCACAAATAGGGTGTGAACTGATACCGAAAGATTGGGATCGTCCCCTGCATATTCTCAGACCATAAGGCCTTGAAATTAGAACTCAATCACAACAAGAAGTTTGAAAGGACCTCAAACACGTGGAGGTTAAGGACCATCCTGCTAAAAGATGAAATGGTCAACCAGGAAATTAAGGAAGAATTAAAAAGATTCATGGAAACTAATGAGAATGAACATACAACTGTTCAAAATCTTTAGGATGCAGCAAAAGCAGTCCTAAGGGGGAAAAACATCACAATACAAGCATCTATTAAAAAACGGGAAACTACACAAATACAAAAGCTAACCTTACACATAAAGAGGCTAGAGAAAAAAAGTAGATAGATCATACAACAAACAGAAGAATAGAGTTAATTAAAATTCGAGCAGAATTCAAGGAAATCGAGACCAGAAGAACTTTGGAACAGATCAACGGAACGAGGAGTTGGTTCTTTGAACGAATTAATAAGATAGATAAACCATTAGCCAACCTTATTAAAAGGAAGAGAGAAAATATTCAAATTAATAAAATCATGAATGAGATAGGCGAGGTCACTACCAACAACAAGGAAATACAAACGATTTTAAAAACATATTATGAACAGCCATACACCAATAAATTAGGCAATGTAGAAGAAATGGACACATTCCTGGAAAACCAGAAACTACCAAAACAGGAACAGGAAGAAATAGAAAACCTAAACAGGCCAATAACCAGGGAGGAAATTGAAGCAGTCATCCAAAACCTCCCAAGACACAAAAGTCCAGGGCCAGATGGCTTCCCAGGAGAATTCTATCAAACGTTTAAAGAAGAAACCACATCTACACTACTAAAGCTGTTTGGAAAGATAGAAACAGATAGAGTACCTCCAAATTCGTTCGAGGAGGCCGGCATCACCTTAACTCCAAAACCAGACAAAGACTACACCAAAAAGGAGAATTACAGACCAATAGCCCTGATGAACATGGATGCAAAAATTCTCAACAAGATACTAGCCAATAGGATCCAAAAGGACTTTAAGAAATTTATTCAGCATGACCAAGTAGTATTTATCCTCGGAACACAAGGCTGGTTCAACACTCGTCAAACAATCAATGTGATTCAACATATCAGCAAGAGACAAACCAAGAACCATATGATCCTCTCATTAGATGGAGAGAAAGCATTTGACAAAATAGGGCATCCATTCCTGATCAAGACTCTTCAGAGCATAGGGAGAGACAGAATATTTCTCGTAATCTTAAAAGCAATCTAGGAAAAGCCCACAGCAAATATCATTCTCAGTGGGGCAGCACTGGGAGCCTTTCCCCTAATAGCAGGAACAAGACAGGGATGTCCACTCTCACCACTGCTATTCAACATAGTCTGGAAGTCCTAGCCTTAGCAGTCAAACAGCAAAAAGACATTAAAGGCATTCAAATTGGCAAATAAGTAGTCAAACACTCCCTCTTCTCTGATGACATGATACTCTACCTAGAAAACTCAAAAGCCTCCACCCCAAGATTGCTAGAACTCATACAACAATTTGGTAGCATTGCAAGATAAAAACTCAATGCCCAGAAATCAATGGCATTTCTATACACTGACAATGAGACTGAGGAAAGAGAAATTAAGGAGTCAATTTTATTTACAATTGCACCCAAATCATAAGATACCTAGGAATAAACCTAACCAAAGAGGTGAAGCATCTATACCCTAAACATTATAGAACACTTCTGAAAGATATTAAGGAAGACACAAAGAGATGGAAAAATATTCCATGCACACGGATTGGTAGAATTAATATTATGAAAATGTCAATTTTACGAAGGACAATGTACACGTTTAATGCAATCCCTATCAAAATACCATGGAGTTTCTTCAGAGAGTTAGAACAAATTATTTTTGTAGATTTGTGTGATATCAGGAAAGATCCCGAAAAGCCAGGGGAATTTTAAAAAAGAGAACCATATCTGGGGGCATCACAATGCCAGATTTCAGGTTGTACTACAAAGCTGTGGTCATCAAGACAGTGTGCTACTGGCAAAAAAACAGACACATCGATCAATGGAACAGAATAGAGACCCAGAACTTTATGGTCAACTAATATTTGATAAAGGGGGAAAGACTATCCACTGGAGGAAAGACAGTCTCTTCAATAGATGGTGGTAAGAAAATTGGACATCCACATGCAGAAGAATAAAACTACACCAGTCTCTTTCACCATACACAAAGGTAAACTCAAAATGGATGAAAAATCTAAATGTGAGACAGGAGTCCATCAAAATCCTAGAGGAGAACACAGGCAACACCCTTTTTGAACTCGGCCACAGTAAATTCTTGCAAGATTCATCCACGAAGGCAAAAGAAACAAAAGCAAAACTGAACTATTGTGGCTTCATCAAGATAAGAAGCTTTTGCACAGCAAAGAATACAGTCAACAAAACTAAAAGACAACCTACA
This sequence comes from Canis aureus, assembly GCF_053574225.1. Taxonomy (NCBI): domain Eukaryota; kingdom Metazoa; phylum Chordata; class Mammalia; order Carnivora; family Canidae; genus Canis; species Canis aureus. The sequence goes on from NC_135646.1 coordinate 35,239,430, forward strand.
GAATGGGAGAAGATATTTGCAAAAGACGAATCAGATAAAGGGCTAGTTTCCAAGATCTATAAAGAACTTCTTAAACTCAACACCAAAGAAACAAACAATCCAATCATGAAATGGGCAAGACACATGAACAGAAATCTCACAGACGAAGACATAGATATGGCCAACATGCACATGATAAAATGCTCTCCATCACGTGCCTCAGGGATATAGAAATCAAAATTACAATGAGATACCACCTCACACCGGTGAGGATGGGGAAAATTAACAAGGCAGGAAACCACAAATGTTGGAGAGGATGTGGAGAAAATGGAACCCTCTTACACTGTTGGTGGGAATGTGAACTGGTGCAGCCACTCTGGAAAACTGTGTGGAGGTTCCTCAAAGAGTTAAAAATAGACCTGCCCTACAACTCAGCAATTGCACTGTTGGGGATTTACCCCAAATATTCAGATGCAATGAAACGCCGGGACACCTGCACCCCGATGTTTTTAGCAGGAAAGTCCACAATAGGGAAACTGTGGATGGAGCCATGGTGTCCATTCAAAGATGAATGGATAAAGAAGATGTGATTTATGTATACAATGGAATATTACTCAGCCATTAGAAACGACAAATACCCATCATTTGCTTCAACGTGGATGGAACTGGAGGGTATTATGCTGAGTGAAGTAAGTCAATCAGAGAAGGACAAATGTATGTTCTCATTCAATTGGTTAATATAAATAAGTGAAAGGGAATATAAGGGAATAGAGAATAAATGTGTGGGAAATATCAGAAAGGGAGACAGAATATAAAGACTCCTAACTCTGAAAAGGAACTAGGGAGCTGGAAGGGGAGGAGAGTAGGGGGTGCGAGTGAATAGGTGACAGGCACTGAGGGGGACACTTGCCGGGATGAGCACTGGGTGTTATTCTGTTTGTTGGTAAATTGAACACCAATAAAAATGAATTTATTTAAAAAAAGTTCAAATAACTAAATACTGATGCTGCCAACATGGGAGTACCTAAATATAGAAACCATTTAACAACAAATGTACAGGAACTCACTGATAATAATACAATGACAGGAGATTTTAACACCCACCCACTTATGACAATGGACCGATCTTCTATGCAGAAAATCAACAGGGGAACAATAGCTTTGACACACTGGACCACAGGGACTCAACAGATATAGTCTGAACATTTCAACCTAAAGCAGAATACACATTCCTTTCAAGTGCACATGGGACATTCTCCAGAACAGATCATATCATGGGCCACAAATCAGTCCTCAACAGGTACAACAGGTAGAAGAAGGTTGATATCACACCCTGTACATTTTCGGACCATGACGCTATGAAACTCGAAGTCGACAATAAGAAAAAAATTTGGACAGACCAAAAATACGTGGAGATTACGAACATCCTACTAGAGAATGAATGGAGCAATCAGGAAATTAAAGAGGAAATTTAAAACAAATGAAAATGAAAACATGTTTCTCCAAACTTCTGGGATGTAGAAAGGCAATCCTAAGAGGGAAGTACATAGCAATACAGGCCTACGTCAGGAAACAAAAAGTCTCCAATACACAACCAAACCCTACACCTAAAGGAGCTGGAAAAGGAATAGCAAACAAAGCCTAAAGCCTCAGAAGAAGGGAAAAATAAAGATGAGAGCAGAAATAAAGAATACAGAAAAAACAAAACAGTAGAATGGATAACGAAACTAAGAGCTGGTTCTTCATAATAATTAATAAAATGGATCAAGCCCTAGCCAGGCTTATCAACGAGAAAAGAGAAAACCTAAATAAATAAAATCACAAATGAGAGAAGAGAGATCACAATCAACACCAGAAAAATTAGACAATTATAAGGGAATACTATGCAAGATTATATGCTAACAAACTGGGAGACCTGGAAGAAATGGACAAATCCCTAGAAATGTGCAAACGAGCAGAACTGAAATAGGAAGAAATAGAAAATATGAACAGACCCATAATGAGCAAAGAAATTGAATCAGCAAGGCACCTGGGTTCATCAGGGGTGGAGCATCTGCTTTGGCTCAGGTCATGATCCTGGGGTCATGGGGGATAACGTCCCACATCAGCCTCCCCGCATGGAGCCTCATTTTCCCTCTGCCTATACCTCTGCCTCTGTGTCTCTCATGAATAGATAAATAAAGGTGCAGCCACTGTGCAAAACAGTCTGGAGGGTCCTCGAGAAGTTAAAAATAGGGGATCCCTGGAGGGTGCAGTGGTTTGGCGCCTGCCTTTGGCCCAGGGCATGATCCTGGAGACCCGGGATCGAATCCCACGTCGGGCTCACGGTGCATGTAGCCTGCTTCTCCCTCTGCCTGTGTCTCTGCCTCTCTCTCTGTGACTATCATAAAAAAATTAAAAGTTAAAAATAGAGCTACCCTCCGATTCCAAAATTGCACAGTTAGGTATTTACCCTGAGGATACAAAAGTAATTTAGTAGATTCGAAGGGGAACACGCAGCCCAGTGTTGGTAGCAGCATTATCAACAACAACGAAACTGTGTATACAGCCCAGATGTCCATAGACAGATGAATGGGCAGAGACAATGTGGTAAGTATACACACTGCAACATCATTTGGTCATCACAAGGGATGAAATGAAGCCATTTACAATGATGTGGGAGAAGTGGAATGGACTTATGCTAAATGAACTCAGTCAGTCAGAGAAAGATACCAAATACCATACAATTGCATTCACATGTGAATTTTAAGAAACCAAACAAACTGGCAAAGGGGCGAAGGCGAGGATGAGAGATGCAAACCAAGAAACACACTCTTAACCACAGAGAATAAACTAATAAATACCAGAGGAAAGTGGGGGGGGGGGATGGGGAATCAGGGGATGGGGACAATGGAGGTCAACTCTGACCAGTACCAGGTATTGTATTCAAGGGTTGAATCACTATGCGGTAAATCTGAAACTATATCATACTGAGTTACAAAGAGGAATTCAAGTAAAACTTTAAAATAATAATTGGTAGTATACAGGAAGCATGTGCGCAGAGGAGATAAAATCAGAAATGCAACTGATAATCCAAACAGAGAATCTTTAGAGCCACAAATCCCCTCCTTAGCTCAGCTCAGGAGAAGCCTGCCATACCTATTCTGACCCCAGCAGAAGCCTGGATACTGATTCTCTGGGGAGGCCACTGACTTGGTGGAGTCAGGCTATCTTTGAACCCAAAACCTAAATAGAGTGCATAAAACTAAACTGCCCAAGATGCTAGGAGTCCCAGTGCAGGCACATGACAAGAAACAAACTCTAACCATACAAAGACATAACTAACCCTACACTTAAGCCTAATGTTAACCTAACCCTAAAACAAGAACTATCACTAATCAAAAACCAAACACAAACCCCAAGACCCAAACACATTCACTGAACCTTCCTGCCAACCCTCACCCTAACTCTTAAACCTATTCTAAACCCTTTACCCTGACCCTTACCTTAAATCTAACCCTAACGCTAACCTCTAACAATAACCTTAACTTAATGTACTCCAATCCTATTCCTAACCCTAACCTCTACCCTAACCCTAACCCTCTAATACTAATCCTATCTCATATCCCAAACTGTACCCTAACCCGTACCCTAAAACTAATCCCTAACCCACTGCCTCTCTCTTACCCTTTTCCAAAACCGTACCCTGACCCTGACCTGCCCCTAACCCTAAACCCTAACCAAACACTAAACTAACCCTCGCCCTAACCCTAAACCTAGCCCTAACTTTAACTCTAACCCCTTACCCTAACCCTAACCCACATCCGAACCCCTAACCCTAACTGCAAACCTAGCCCAACCCTAACTCTAACCATAATCCAAACCCCAAATCCTAACCTCCTTCCCTAAATCCTAAAGTATAACCCTAACCCTAACTCTAACTCTTGTCCCTAACCCAAACCCCCATCCTAACTCCTAACCACTGACCCTTACACTTATCCCTCACACTAACCTCTAATCCATAACCATAAGCATAATCACTAACCCCTAACATCTAACCTAAGCCTAACCACCAACTGCCTCCCCTCCCCTGACCCTACCATTCATTCTACCCATTCACTTACTCTATGTTTCTGAGGAGTCCCTTCTGACATGGACGTGGCCCGCAAAGGTGCCTCCAGAGTCCTCCAGGGATTCCTGAGGAATGTGGGCTCCTGTGAGTGCGGACGTGGCCCCACGTGTTCCAGAGTCATAGTCAGCGGGTCCTGAGGACACCGGGTCTCCTGTCACCGTGGAGTATGCCTCACATCCTCTGGAAGCCTCACAGCAGGTTCTCAGGAGGCTGGTGGCTCCTGTCAGCCTGGACAAGGCCCCACGTCCCCTGAAAACTCACCGCAGGTCTTGAGGAGGCTGTGGGTTCCTGTCAGCCTAGATGCAGCCCCATGTGTCCCGAAGCCAAAGTGCAGGTCCTGAGGAGGACGGGGGTCCTCTCAGTCTTGACATGGCCCCACATTTTCCTCAGCCTCACCATAAGACCTGAGGAGGCTGGGGGCTCCTGTCAGCATGGACGTGGTCGCAAATCATCCCAATCATTCACAGTGCATCCTGAGGAGGCCAGAGAATCCTGTCAGTGTGGATTCGGCATCCACATCTTTCTTAGGCCTCATCACAGGCTCTGACAAGGCTGGGGTCTTCTGTCCGCATGGACGCATCCCCATATTTCCGAATGTCTACACTGGGGGTCATGAGGAAGTCAGCGTCCTGTTGTGTCCATGTGGCCCCAAGTCCTCCCGAAGCATCACCAAGGGTTCTGAGGAGGCCGGGGCTCCTGTAACCATGAATGCGGCCCCGAGCTTCCAGAAGCCTCAACTTATGTCCTGAGGGGCCCAGGAGGTCCTGCCAGAGTGGACGCAGCACCACATCTTCCTGAAGCCTCCTCTCAGGTCCTGAGATGGCTCAGGGGCTCCTGTCAGTGTGGATGGGGGCCCATATCTTCCTGAAACCTCCCTGAAGGTCCTGAGGCTGCTCATGGGCTCCTGTCAGCGTGGATGCGGGCGCACAATTTCCTGAAGCCTTGACGCAGGTCCTGAGGTGGCTCTGGGCTCCGGTCAGCGTGGATGAGGGCCCACATCTTCCTGAAGCCTCCCCGCAGGTCCTGAGGTGGCCCAGGGACTCATGTCAGGGTGGATGCGGGCCCACATTTTCCAAAAGCCTCACTGCGCGTCCTGAGGAGACCGAGGCTCCGGTCAGCATGAACGCGGCCCAATTTCGCCCTGAAGACTCCCCACGGGTCCTGAGGAGGCTGTAGCTCATCAGCATAGACACGTCCCCATGTCATCCTCAGGCCTCCCCAGCACAGGCTGGCTCCTGTTAGTGCAGGTGAGGAGGCCTACTACGCATGCGTGCCCCTTGGGAAGGTCCTGGTCTTGGGCGCTCCCTGTGGGATGCTCAGGCGCTGCAGGAGGCTGTGCAGGAGGCAGCGGGTGCTCCATGGGCCCCACCTGCCTCCTTTCAGGCTCCAGCTGGGGCTGTTAGCTTCAGAAACATCTCACTGAATAGGAGCCCAACACCCGGGTTCCCCAGAAATACTTAAGGACAAGGTATTGGAGTCCAGAGGACGTGAAATGAAATGTGGACCAGACTTTTACCACTTCCTGCAAATCTCACTCACCCCTCTTCTACTGTGGGCGGGACCGCAGGTTGGTGCAGTCGCCCTGGAAACAGTGTGCAGGCCTCTCAGGAATTTACAAATAGAGCTGACCTGCGACCAGCAGGTGAACGGCCTGGAGCTCATTCCGAGGATACAGATGCAGTGAGACTCGGGACACCTGCACCCCAATGTCCACAGCAGCCGGGTCCACAGTAGCCACACTGTGGGAGGACCTCGGTGCCCTGAGGCAGATGATGGATAAAGAGGATGGGAGATAGATGATGGTCATAGAGAGAGAAATGGTACTCAGCTATCAAAGAGAAGGAAATCTTTCCATTTGCAATGATGTGGATAGAACTAAAGGGATCATGTTAAGTGAAGTAAGTCAGTCAGGAAAGAGAATGACCGTGTGGTGTCATTCATAGATGGAATTATAGAAGCAAAGCAGATGAACTACTGTGAAGGGAAAGAAAAAAAATAAGATGAAAACAGATGCAGGTAATACAGTCTCTTGATAGGAACGGAACTGAGTGTCTCTGGAAGGGGGGGGGATAACAGGGGACCGGCATGAAGGAGGGCACGTGATGTCACGGGCACTGCTGTTATCTCCAACTGGTGAATCCCTGAATTCTTCCTCTGAAAGTATAATACACTATACGTCTATTAATTGGGTTTAAATTAAATTAAGTTAAAAAAATCAGTTGTATCAGAGCGCATTTCCTTCTGGAATCTCTGTTTTGCTCATTCAGCTTATGCCGGGACCACCCTCCGTGGGTCTGGTTTGTCTAAGTAGGCTCCACGCCTCGTCTATGGCCCAGCCCAGGGCTAGAACTCAAGACCCCTGAGATCAGGACCAGAGGTGAGGTCAGGAGTCAGATGCTTAACCGATGGAGCAGGCGGGGGCCCAAGAACCACGCTGCTTTACCCTGTGTCTCTGTGATATCATTTGAAATAGAAAGTGCTGGGTCCGACTATGTCATGCTTCTCCAATACTGATTTGCTGTTTGGGGCATTTGTTGGGGGGGGGGATTGAGGTTATGGGTGTTTTTTTCCTATTTCTAAGATCTGCCACCATGATTTTGATAGGAATGACATTGAAACTGAGGGTAGCTTCAGGAACTGCGGACATTTTCACAAGATGAGGGTCCCACCCCACAAGACCAGGACGGCCTCCCAGAGCCTGGTTTGGCTCAGAGCACGAGTCTTGTGCTCCTTTGGTTCAGTCTCATTATTTATTCTCTTTGATGCTCCTGAGAAGGCCTTCATGTCCTTCCTTCCTTCCTTTCCTTCCTGAGTGCTCATTGTCGGGACACAGCAAGGCTACTCTGCTCTGTAGGGTCAGTTTGTGTCCCGTGACTTTACTTAACTCACTCCTTAGTTCTAACAGGTTTTGGTGGAGGCTCTCGGGTTTCCTGTTTCTAGTACCGCGTCTTCAGCATATAGGGACAGTGTGACGTCCCCGTTACAGGTGTGGAACCTTTGCTGTTTACAGCTTAATGTCCTAGAAAGCCCCACAATTGAATCAAAACTGAGCCCAAGCCAAGGGCAGGAAGCCCCTATTAGAATGAGAACAGAGCTCAATGCCCTTGAAAGCCCCATATCAAAATGTAAACAGAACTTGAGGAATTGCTCCAGCCCTTCTGGAGGTTCCCGAGTCCAGCCCTTAAAACTAAGCTAAAACCCTCCTCGGGGACCAAGTCTCTGCTCCGCTGTGTTGGGTATACTTCGACACAAGATCAAGCTTGTAAATAATCTCATATGTGTTTGCATCGGAATCGGCTTCTCGGTGGTTTCTCAGATTCGCAATCTTGGTCACAACAGTCTGAGATAAAAAAACAAAACCAAAAGGAGCTCAGATGCGGGCAGAGTGAAAGCAGGGTTCCGAGAGAAGCAGCGGAGACCCGGGGGCTTGGGTGCCCTTCTGTGGAAGGCCTGCAGACTGGGGGGTGGAATGCTCAGCCCCAGAGCCAGGGGACACAGCGTCTCCACCCACATCCCGCCGATCAGTGCCAAGTCTCAGGGAGCAGCACAGCACTGCCCGCTGAAGGCCAGAAGGGCTGACACCCAACCCGCCTCTGACACAGCAGTCAGATGTGCACCTGACATCACTGCCATGTCCAATCCTCAGACCCCACACAGACCACTTCCTGCCACCAAGGTGTCAACCACAGAGGCTGCAGAGATTCAGCTCTGCCTGGAAAGTAGGGTCTAGCTTCCTTTGTACTTTGTGCTTTATTTTCATTTAGTTTCTTTGATTCTATTTTATAAATTGCCTTATTTTAATTTTTATGTATGTACCTTATATATTTCTTATTTTTAGTTTCATGGTACTTTAATTTTGTTTCTTATTTTGGGATTTAGAATCTTTTAACAACCAGGCCAAAACAATCTGGTGATTCTTTTGGGGGGAGGGCAGTTGTTATTGTTTTTCTTGGTTTTTCTTTTTCTTCCTTCTTCCTACTTTCTATTTCTGGAAAAAATAATGAGATGGAGAAATTCACCTCCATAAAAAAACATGAGGTAGTACTCACAGCCAGGAAGTCCATCAATACAAATATATGATGTCTAACTACAGTTTAAAACAATGATTATAAAGATAGCATCTGGGCTGGAAAAAGAGCACAACAGAAAACTAGAGAATCCCTTACTGTAGAAATAAAAGAACTAAAATCTAGTCAGGCCAACATTAAAAATGCTATAACTGAGATGCAGTCCCAAGTGGAAGCCTTAAAAACAAGAAAGGTTATGTGCAGACATTCCATACTCAAGTTCACGAGCATAGCTTCCCACTCTTATGTGGAATACACATAGTAACTTCGTTCTACAAAATATATTATGAAAAACTTAATAATGATAATATAATAATAATAATAATATTAATAACAAAAAAGAATGACTTTACTATGGAGAAACCTAACACTACCTCAGCAAGATGATCAGATCTATACCAAGAATGATAAATCATGTTGATAATATCTATCCTTTATATGATATAATAAAAATGTCAGTATATCTCTGTATAGAATCCACAAAAACAGTTCAATCATGAGATAAACAACAGACATGTCTCAACTGAGGGAAATTTTACAAAATACTCTACTTCTCAAAGTTTTCCAGTTCACCAACAGCAAGGAAAGGCTGAAAGACTGTCATAATCCAGAGGAGCTTAAGAAAACATGAGGACAAATGGAGTGTGATATAAGGGATGGTGACTTACCAAAAACTAAGGAAATCTGAATAAAGTATGGTCTTTGGTTATTGTGAATATTTTAATATTGATTCATTAGCTAATATTTGTACCGTACTGATATAAGATATCAATAATTGGAGAAATTGAGTGCAAGTGCATGAGAATTCTCTGTACTATATTCTCAATTTCCCTATGAAGCTTTGTTTTCTTTCTAAGAAATAAGATTTAATTTGAAAATTGACTTAAATGAATCAGGCTCCAGTGTGAAGACATTTTAAGAATCATTGAATTAACTTTTGCCTTATTCTTAAAGATTTCCTTCGATGGGAACATAGTAAGAATTTTATATCAGAAGGAAAGAAAAACACTTATGAACACGTATAATGCCTCTTCAACCTGAAAAGCAGGAAAGGATAATAAATAGCAAAAATCAGATAAAAATACTTCTAGTATAATAGACACCATATTGCAAGCGCATTTAAAATTAGCAATGTATAACATTTATTTCCTTGACATTTGTCTTCCAAAGAGTTCACAGTGTTTCAGTGTCAGTTGAAACAGGGGAAGAATCTCAGGGAAGAATCCTTCACTTAATAATAGGACCATTGGTACTAATGTCTCTCAATTATTTCCAAATCCATAAAGATTCATTTCCTGATGAATGACTGAGCTGTGAAGAAATAGATGAGAAAGCCTCATCCCTCTGAATTACTTGTGTCAGAATATTTTAAACATAGTACTATGGATAATAAATTATCCTTATTAACAGGAAATACGTCTCAGATTAGAATCTGAGAAATCAGATGGGCAGAGAAAAAATGCTTTAAATCGCTCCTCAAGTTTTAAAGACAAAGGAGAACTTTTCTATGTACAAAGTCAGTTGTCAAGATATCCTTAGGGAATAAGATTCTGCAGCATCTAATCCTGCTGCACAACTGGGACGCCCGCGCCCCAGGTCTTCCTGATCCCAAATCCCTGGGCCTGTCGCCGAACACAGGCTGCCAGGCTGAGGTCATTTGCAATGTCTCTCTTAGGAGCTCCAGGGAGGGGGGCATGAGCTAGATAGGACAGGACGGGATGCGTGGAGGCCGAGAACATTATGGCCATTCTACTTTAAGTTCAGTATTAGCACACGTCCAGCCATCCCAGGCCCCTGTGTAGAAGAGCTGAAATTTGCATTACTTCAGTTACTGGAATAAAACAAAAGTTGACAGCTTAATGTCTTAGAAAGCCCCACAATAGAATAAAAACCGAGCCTAAGCCAAGGGCTGGAAGCCCCAATTAGAATGAGAGCTCAATGCCCTTGAAGGACCCATATCAAACTGTAAACAGAACTTGAGGAATTGCTCCAGCCCTTCTGGAGGTCCCTGAGACCAGCCCTTAAAACTAAGCTAAAACCCTCCTCGGGGTCCAAGTCCCTGGTCCACTGTGTGGGGTATACCTGGACCCTTGCTTGAGTTTGTAAAACAACCCACGTGTGTTTGCATAAGTGTCGGCTCCTTAGTGGTTTCTCGGATTCGCAATCTTGGACACAACACCCGAATGACCCCTCCCCACCTGGACTGACCTCCTGCCCCTCCCACCCAGGCTGACCCTCAGTTACCTCCCCACCCACCACAGCTGGGCACAGGCCCTCACACAGTTCCATGGGTACGGTGGGCACTCCCGCCGTCGCCGGCCTCCCAGGCAATGGAAGGAGGTTTTGGCAGGACACACTCCCTTGGTGGCCCCAGGGCTCCCTGCCCAGGAGAGCAACTGGTGACAGGTCGGGGTCTGTGTCCCTGATGCCAGCTCCTCCTCCCAGGTTTTCCCGCAGGAAATGAAAGAGGAGGACCTGGTCTCCTCCAGGGACATCACGCAGGTGGACCTGGACGTCAACAGGATGTGCAGCAGTCACATCATATTTTGGGACTACTATGGGGTAGGGTGAGGTTGAGGGGCTAGGGGGGATCAGGACGCAGTGGAGGACCGGGGAATTCTGGGTAGGGAAAACGGGGATTCTGAGTCGGGGGGCAGAACAGCAGCCAACAACACACCACTCCATGGTAGGGTGTTGGGGATGACCTCTGTGCCCCCACCCCCGGGGCCTCGGACATGAGGAGGCCACTAGGAAGGGGTCTCCAGGGCTTGCCATGGGAACTGAACCCCAAAGGGGAGAGGGACGGTCCTCTGAGTAGCAGGGGATGAGGTGGGGGATGTGGGGGGCAGGAACTAGACCTGGGGACCAGGTGGCATGGCCACGGCTGGACCAGGACACACATTGATTCCATGAGGGTCGGACGGGTCAGAGTGACACCCACTCTCGGTGATTTATATATTTCTAAGTTTTATGCATTTAATTTGAGACAATTTGCAATTTGAAAACACACATAGTATGATGAACCCCAGATAATGCCCCCGGTCCAGCCAGGGTCCTGCACTTACCACACCCCGCCCCAGGGACAGGTGTCTCAGCAAACCCCAGACTGGAGTTGCCTTTAAGTGTAGACATCTCCTTGTGCATCTTAGAGGAAGGGGATGCCCTGTGTCCGCAGGCCCACCATGATATCCCCCTCATTCCCCACTCCCACTCCATCTGCCTACATCATCATTCCCCATGGCATCCCACCTACACCATCCCACTCAAACCCTCACAGCCCCACACAATCCCCACCCACACTAAACCCCAACACCATGCCCCCATACCATCCACCCCCACACCATGAGCCCCCATCAAGGACCCGGTGCAGGTGCCCCCTGTGGGACATGCTCAGCATCCCCGGGGATCTCTCGATACCCTGCTCCCATCAGAAGCTGGGGGTCCCATAGAGTACCTAGGGGTTGCAGGGAGGAGCGAAGACAAGGAGCCCCCAACAGGGTGTGTGCAGATGAGTGGTGCAGAGGATGCACTGTCCCTCCTGGAGGGTGGCACACCCTTCACAGGACACCAGCCCATAACCCAGGGGGATCTGGGCTGGCCTGGCCCCAGGCTCTGTGAACGTGGGGGTGATTTAAGACCCCGCCCCAGGCCCAACAAAAAGACTAATGGGATCCAGCCCCCCATGGCCCTGTCCAGCCCTGGATTCTGGCCCTACACTGAGCGAGCCTTCTCACAGCTGGATGTGGCCTCCTGGGCCCTGGGGGTGCCCCACAGATCCAGATCGCTGACCTAGGGCAGCCCTGGGGATCCCGGGACACCCAAGGTTGGGGAGAGCAGAGGTAGGCCGGTGGACCCTACCCGCACGCACACCAGGAGGCAGGCTCCTCCAGGTGCTGGGGACACAGGAGCCCCATGACCAGGGTCCACCTGCCCTGTGGGGACCCAGTGCAGGAACCCATGAGCTGCAGGTCAAGGTCAGCTCTGCTGCCCTCACAACCATCTCTCACGCTGAAACCTGAGGACACACGCCCCCACCCGGAGTCCACACATGCTCCAGGTGGGGGACTCCAGCACTTGCCCCGCACCCATGTGATTCTTGCCCTCCCCTAAAGGACAGAATGGTCTCCCTTCCCAGGGGAAGGCATGCACCCTCGACTCTGAGCCCGTTTGCTGTAGAATGTCAATAAAGTATTATGGTGTGAAAATGCACAGCCAGCCCGTTTCTGTGTCTCCCAGAACTCTGTGTACCGGGCGTGGAGAGACCCACAGAGAGGAGGAAGGGGCACCACCCAGGCCCCAACAGCCCCTGCATGGGCACTGCTAGGCACATCTGACGTCCCCACGTGCCTTCCAGGGGCGGCCAGATGCCAGGGTCAGGACCCCACACACTATACTGGGACTCAGCCTGTGCCCCATGGGCCAGGAGGGCCTGGGACAGAGTGACAGCCAGGGAGCCTCAGGTTACCAGGGTCTGTGAAAAGCTACCTGGGATGTCTGTGCTCCCTCTGTACAGGGGGCCAATGCTGGCCCGGTTCCGGGACATGTACTCCCCTCCCTGCATCCCTGTGCCAGTGTGCCTGGGGCACTGAAGGCCTGTGGGGCGCTCAGAGTGGCCGTAGAAGGGACGTCAGGACAGCAGGCCCTTGTGTTGTGCCCAAGACTGCGAATCTGAGTAACCACCGATGAGCTGACACCAATGCAAACTCCTGAGGGTTTCTCTACAAGCCGTAGCTTGGGTCCAAGTGCACCCGACACAGCGGGGCAGGGACTTGGACCCCGAGACTAAGAGGCATAGCTTTATAGGGGCAGTGGACCATGGGATATGCAGAAATTTGCACAGTCATGTTGGTCCACATGCAAGTGGCTGATTGAATTACACCTTACCCTATAGTATCCACTTGAGCTGGCCTATTACTTTGGTCAGAATTGGCTCACAGGGATCCCTGGGTGGCGCAGCGGTTTAGCGCCTGCCTTTGGCCCAGGGCACGATCCTGGAGACCGGGATGGATCCCACGTCGGGCTTCCGGTGCATGGAGCCTGCTTCTCCCTCTGCCTGTGTCTCTGCCTCTCCCTCTCTCTCTGTGTGACTATCATAAATAAATAAAAAAAAAATTTAAAAAAAATTTATTAAAAAAAAAAAGAATTGGCTCACAGTTCTGGGGGGCACAAAGCAGGGTTACATTGTTATGAGCCAATTTCCAATTAGGGTGTGCCCAGCTGTTTGACTCGGGTGGGGCAGCACCTTAAGCCATAAGCAGGTCATGTGGGGGTCAGAGGGGAGGTGGCGGGTGTCACACAAAATGGAATCAGTCCTGCGCTGCTTGTCCAGGGGTAGGGGATTTTTATTAAATTTCCTGTGTCCCAACTTGCAGCTCATCCACCTGGGCAATGCTCACCAGGTGGACTCAGCGTGCACACCTTGTGGTGCTGGATGTCTCACACGAGCGTGTGGATGGCACCCTCCTTGCCCTAGTGAGTAAGGGCTGGGTGAGCATGGGGCTCGGCCTGAAAGCCAGGCAGCACAGGGGACCAAAGAAACCCAGCCCCGTCCACACCCCGACCTCCACACACAGGCAGCCTCAGGGCTCCCCGCCATGGGTACCTGACTCCTCAGGAGCTCCCCCCAGGGTTGCCCTGAGGTCTGACTCCCTGCTGGAGAGGCATCGGCGAGAAGAGAAGCAGCCGGTGCTCGGCGAGACACACTGTCGGACATGGGGTTGGCTGAGCCAGTCCTTCCACCTCAGCTGAAACTCCAGCTGAAATTCACTACAGGAGCAAGCCCTGGGTCAGCCAGGAGAGCCCAGCTAGCCACCCAGCGCCAGCACCAGAAATGATGTTGTACCAACCATTTCGGTGTTTGGGTTACCCAGCCAGAGGATCCGATAGCTACATGTGATAGACAAACACACACCCCACAACGAACAAAAGTCAGAATCACCCCAATGCTGTCAAACAGCAGCTGAATGGTTACATACACGACGCCATGGTCCCCAATAGGATACATGGAAGACGCTATAAACCACGACTGCAGAGGTGCTGGAGGCACGGAGATGTGCCTGCTGGGTTCCAAAAAGGAGCGCAGAGGGGCAGGAAATATCCTACGGAGGGGGGGGCCCTTAGAAAAGGACACCAGGTCCCTGTGAATGCTAAGCATGGTGAAATCTGTCCTCCTCCCTTTCAGCTTCTGCTTTTCCTCCTAATGCCATTTTCCTCAGTCATATGAGCAAAAATTTCTTTTATGTTTTTAACTTTCTTTTTAGTGGAGTCCAATTTGTATGAATTCTTTCTTCAGGAAGTGTGTCATTCAGGAGAGAAGGAGAGAGAAAGATTTTCCCTGACAGGCAAAGTATAAAGGAGTTCATGACCGCTAAACCAGTCCAGTAAGGAATTTTAAGAGGGACTCTTCTAGTGGGGGAAAAAAAGATACCAAAAGCAACAAAGACTAGAAAGGACCAGAGAACGTCACCAGAAACACCAACTCTACCACTAACAACAAGGCACAAGTTCATATCTTTGAATAAGCACTCTGAATGCTGACACTAAATGCTCCAATCAAAAGATATAGGGTGTCAGAGTGGTTTAAAAAACAGGATCTGGGATGCCTGGGTGGCTCAGGGGTTGAGGGTGTGATCCTGGAGTCTGGGATCGAGTCCCATATTGTGCTCCTGGTGGGGAGCATGCTTCTCTCTCTGCCTAATTTTCTGCCTCTCTCTCTCTCTCTCTCTCTCATGCTCTCAAAAATAAAATTGTTATTAAAAAAACAAGATCCATCAGTATGCTGCCTACTAGAGGCTCACCTTAGACCTATAGACACCAGCAGTTTGAAAGTCAGGAAATGGAAAATCATCTATCACGCTAATGGTTATGAAAAGAAAGCTGGAGGACTAATACTTATATTAGACAAACTAGATTTGAAACCAAACCCTGGGGGACACCTGGTGGCTCAGTGGTTGAGCATCTGCCTTTGGCTCAGGGGTTGATCCTGGGATCCCAGGATTGAGTCCCACATTGCCATCCTTTGGGGAGCCTGTCTCTCCCTCTGCCTATGTTTCTGCCTCTGCTCCTCTGTGTATCTCTCATGAATAAATAAATAAAATATTTAAATCTCAAAAAGAAAGAACAAATACTGTAAGGAGAGATGAAGGAGGGCATTATTTCATAATTAAAAAGACTCTCTATCAGGATCAAACAAATAAATATTTATGCTGCCAACATGGGAGTACCTAAATATGGAACCCAATTACCAGTAAGCGTACAGGAACTCACTGATAATGATACAATGACAGGAGATTTTAACACCTATCCAGTAATGGCAATGGACTGATCGTCTATGCAGAAAATCAATAGGGGAACAATAGCCTAGACACACTGGACCACAGGGACTCAACAGATATAGTCTGAACATTTCTTCCTAAAGCAGAATACACATTCCTTTCAAGTGCACATGGGACATTATCCAGAACAGATCATATCATGGGCCACAAATCACCCCTCAACAGGTACAAGAATGTTGATATCACACCCTGTACCTTTTCGGAGTATGATGCTATGAAACTCGAAGTCAACAGTAAGAAAAAATTTGGACAGACCAAAAATACGTGGAGATTATGAACATCCTACTAGAGAATGAATGGAGCAACCAGGAAAGTAAAGAGGAAATTTAAAACAAATGAAAATGAAAACATGTTTCTCCAAACCTCTGGGATGTAGAAAAGGCAGTCCAAAGAGAAAAGTACATAGTAATATAGGCATACCTCAAAACAAGAAGTCTCCAATACACAGCCTATCCCTACACCTAAAGGAGCTGGAAAAGGAATAGCAAACAAAGCCTATGGCCTACAGAAGAAGGGAAAAAAAATAAAGATGAGAGCAGAAATAAACAATACAGAAATAAAAAAACATTAGAATGGAATAATGAAACTAAGAGCTATTTCTTCAAAATAATTAATAAAATGGATCAAATCCTATCCAGCCTTAGGAACGAGAAAAGAGAAAAGACCTAAATAAATAAAATCACAAAAGAGAGAAGAGAGATCAAAATCAACACCAGAAAAGTTAGACAATTATAAGGGAATACTATGAAAGATTATATGCTAACAAACTGGGAGACCTGGAAGAAATGGACAAATCCCTAGAAATGTGCAAACGAGCAAAACTGAAATAGGAAGAAATAGAAAATGTGAACAGACCCATAACGAGCAAAGGAATTGAGTCAGCAAAGCAACTGTGTGCCTCAGTGGTTGAGCATGTGCTTTGGCTCAGGTCAGGATCCCAGGATCCTGATGGATCAAGTCCCACATCAGGCTCCCCGCATGGAGCCTCATTTTCCCTCTGCCTATACTGCTGCCTCTCTGTGTCTCTCATGAATACATAAATAAAATCTTTAAAAAAGGAAAAACATAAAAAGATGAGAAGACCCAAATAAAATCACGAATGAGAAAAGAGAAATAACAACCAACACTACAGAAATACAAACAATAATAAGAGAATATGATGAAAAAGTATATGCCAGCAACCAAGAACCTAGAAGAAATAGATCAATTCCTAGAAATATATAACATATCAAAAATGAAAAATGAAGAAATAAGAAACTTGAACAGACCGTTAACCAGCAGAGAAATTGAATCAGCAATCAGGGATCTCCCAACAGGAGATGCTTAGATCAATAGAACAGAATGGAAAGCCAAAACAAGATACAAACCTGTAACTCTATGATCCATTAATGGACAAGAAGGCAGGAAGGAATATCCAATGGCACAAGGACAGTCTCTTCAAGAAACCCTAAAACTGACCCCAGGATAAGAACAAATGGTGTTGGGAAAACCCGGCAGCCACATGCAGAAGAATGAAACTGGACCAATTTCTTACACCATATATATAAAAAATAAATTCAAAATGGATGAAAGACCTAAATGTGAGACCTGAAACCATACAAAGAAGAAAAGATAGGCAGCAAAGTCTTTGACATTGGCCATTGGATCTTCTTTCAGGATATGCCTCTGAGGTGAGGGAAACAGAAGCAAAAATACTATTGGGATTTCATCAAATTGAAAAGCTTCTGCAAAGTGAAGGAAACAACTAAAGCTAAAAAGCAACATACAGGAGGAGAGGCAAGATGGCGGAAGAGAAGGGTCCCCAAGTCACCTGTCCTGACCAAATTACCTAGATAAACTTCAAATCATCCTGAAAATCTAGGAATTCAGCCTGACACTTAAACAGAGACTAGATAGAATGCTACAGTGAGAAAGGTTCACACTTCTATCAAGGTAGGAAGATGGGGAAAAAGAAATAAAGATACAAACGGCATCCAAGGGGGACGGGCCCCACAGAGCCAGGCTAAGGCCAGGGCGAGTGCCCCCCGGTCAGGAGAGCTCTGTCCCAGAGAAGCAGGAGCTGCACCATTTTTCCAGGGGGAAAGGACGCCCGCAGGGATTCAGAGAAAGACCCCAGGTGGGCGGGGATACCCTCGGGCTCCATGGGACACAAACATAAACCTGCACTCCCAGGAGATTGCACCGAGCTCCCTAAGGGCTGTAGGGCACATGCATTGACCCAGGAGCAGCTCTGAGGGGATCCGGCAGCGGCTCTGTGCGGAGGGGGCAGCGGGTCCCTGGAAATAGCTAGGTGGCGGCGCCTAGGGAAGAGGAAGTGGCTTCGTGTGGAGGGGGCTTCGGGGCTCCAGGAGCAGCTCAGAGGGGCTATGGCGGCTCCGTGGAGAGGTGCCTACCCGGCCGGGAGCGAGAATCCAACAGCGCAGGTCGGGGAGCACAGGGCTGGGACACAGCCCAGGATTTGGCCTCTCCCGGGACAGGCAGAGGACTGGAGGGCCCAGGACAGCAAGGACGCTCCTGCTCAGAGCTGAGAAGATCAGCAGCCCTGCCCCAGAGCCTCCAGGCCCTGCAGACGGACTGCTCCAGAGTTACTGGGGAGGCTGAATACAGGTGTTCTGACCTGGCTGCTGCCACTGGGGTTGTTCCTCCTTGGTCGTCACAGGATATACAACCCCCACTGAGCGCTTCACCAGGCAGGGGGAGAGGAGCTCCCCCAAGGGCTAGCACCTGAAAATCAGCACAACAGGCCCCTCCCCCCAGAAGACCAGCTAGACGGACAAGTTCCAGGGGAAGTCAAGGGACTTAAAGTAGACAGAATCAGAAGATACTCCCCCATGTTTTTTTTTTAATTTCTGATTGCTTCCCCCATTCTTTCCCCCCCTTTCTTTCTTTTTCTTTCTCCTTTTATTCTCTTTTTTGCTTTTTTCTTCCTTTTTCCTTTTTTCTTTTTCTCTTCTCTTTTTTTCTTTCTCTCTTCTTTTTCTCCTTTTCCCAATACAACTTGTTTTTGGCCACTCTGCACTCAGCAAAATGACTAGAAGGAAAACCTCACCTCAAAAGAAAAAACAGTCCTCTCTCCCACAGAGTTACAAATCTGGATTAAAACTCAATGTCAGAAAACCAATTCAGAAGCACTATTATACAGCTACTGGTGGCTCTAGAAAAAAGCATAAAGGACTCAAGAGGCTTCATGACTGCAGAATTTAGATACAATCAGGCAGAAAGTAAAAAACAATTGAATGAGATGCAATCCAAACTAGAATTCCTAATGACGAGGGTTAACGAGGTGGAAGAACGAGTGAGTGACATAGAAGACAAGTTGATGGCAACGAGGAAAACTGAGGAAAAAAGAGACAGACAATTAAGAGACCAGGAAGACAGATTAAGGGAAATAAATAACAGCCTGAGGAAGAAAAACCTATGTGTAACTGGGGATCCTGAGGGCGCCGAAAGGGACAGAGGGACAGAATATGTATTTGAACAAATCCTAGCTGAAAACTTTCCTAATCTGGGAAGGGAAACAGGCATTCAGATCCAGGAAATAGAGATATCCCCCACCCTCTAAAATCAATAAAAACCGTCCAACACCTCGATTTAATAGTGAAGCTTGCAAATTCCAAACATAAAGAGAAGATCTTAAAGCAGCAAGAGACAAGAAATCCCTGACCTTTATGGGGAGGAGCAGACCTCTCCACAGCAACCTGGCAGCCCAGAAAGTGCTGGCTGGATATATTCAGGGTCCTCCATGAGAATAACATGCAACCAAGAATACTTTATCCAGCCAGGCTCTCATTCAAAATGGAAGGAGAGATAAAGAGCTTTCAAGACAGGCAGGAACTGAAAGAATATGTGACCTCCAAACCAGCTCTGCAAGAAATTTTAAGGGGGACTCTTAAAATTCCCCTTTAAGAAGAAGTTCAGTGGAACAATCCACAAAAACAAGGACTGAATAGATGTCATGATGACACTAAACTCATATCTGTTGATAGTAACTCTGAACGTGAATGGGCTTAATGACCCCTTCAAAGGTGCAGGGTTTGAGACTGGATAAAAAATCAGGACCTAACTATTTGCTTTCTACAAGAGACTCATATTAGACAGAAGGACACCTACCATCTGAAAATAATGGGTTGGAGAACCATTTACCATTCAAATGGTCCTCAAAAGAAAGAAGTGAAAAAAAAAAAAAAAAAGAAAGCAGTGGTAGCCATCCATATATCAGATAAACTAAAAATTACCCCGAAGATTATAGTGAGAGATGAAGACGGACACTAAATCATACTTAAAGGATCTATCCAACAAGAGGGCTTAACAATCAATATATATTCCCCGAATATCGGAGCTGCCAAATATTTAAACCAATTAATAACGAAAGTGAAGAAATACTTAGATAATAATCATCTTATACTTGATGACTTCAATCTAGGTCTTTCTACCCTCGATAGGTCTTCTAAGCACAACATCTCCAAAGAAACGAGAGCTTTAAATGATAAACTGGAGCAGATAGATTTCACAGATATCTACAGAACTTTACATCCAAACTCAACTGAATACACATTCTTCTCAAGTGCACATGGAACGTTCTCCAGAATAGACCACATACTGGGTCACAAATCACGTCTGAACCGATACCAAAAGATTCAGATCATCCCCTGCATATTCTCAGACCATAATGCCTTAAAATTAGAACTAAATCACAACAAGAAGTTTGGAAGGACCTCAAACACATGGAGGTTAAGGACCATCCTGCTAAAAGATGAAAGGTTCAACCAGGAAATTGAGGAAGAATTAAAAGGATTCATGGAAACTAATTGGAATGAAGATACAAATGTTCAAAATCTTTGGCATGCAGCAAAAGCAGTCCTAAGGGGGAAATACATCACAATAGAAGCATCCATTCAAAAACTGGAAAGAGGAGGGAGGAGCAAGATGGCGGAAGAGTAGGGTCTCCAAATCACCTGTCTCCACCAAACTACCTAGAAAACCTTCAAATTATCCTGAAAATCTATGAATTCGGCCTGAGATTTAAAGAGAGACCAGCTGGAATGCTACAGTGAGAAGAGTTCACGCATCTATCAAGGTAGGAAGACGGGGAAAAAGAAATAAAGGAACAAAGGCCTCCAAGGGGGAGGGGCCCCGCGAGGAGCCGGGCTAAGGCCAGGGCGAGTGTCCCCAGGACAGGAGAGCTCCGTCCCGGAGACGCAGGAGCTGCACCGACCTTCCCGGGCGGAGAGGGGCTCGCGGGGAGTTGGAGCAGGACCCAGGAGGGCGGGGATGCCCTCGGGCTCCCGGGGACACTAACAGCAACTGCGCGCCCAGGAGAGTGCGCCGAGCTCCCTAAGGGCTGCAGCGCGCACGGCGGGACCCGGCGGGACCCGGAGCAGCTGAAGGGGCTCGGGCGGCGGCTCCGCGGAGGGGGCTGCGCGGCCCCGGGAGCAGCTCGGAGGGGCTCGGGCAGAGGAAGAGGCTCCGTGCGGAGGGGGCTGCGCGGTTCCAGGAGCAGCTCGGAGGGGCTCGGGCGGCGGCTCCGCGGAGGGGGCTGCGGCCCGGGAGCGCGAATCCAACAGCGCAGGCTTCGGAGCACAGGGCGCCGGGACACAGCCCAGGATCCCGCCTCCCCCGGGACAGGCAGAGGCCGGGAGGGCCCAGGACAGCGAGGACGCTCCTGCCCCAGCTGAGCAGAGCAGCGGCCCCGCCCCGGAGCCTCCAGGCCCTGCAGACGGAGTTCCTGACGGAGGGGAATCCAGGTTTCCAGAGCTGCCCCGCCACTGGGGCTGTTCCTCCTGCGGCCTCACGGGGTAAACAACCCCCACTGAGCCCTGCACCAGGCAGGGGCACAGCAGCTCCCCCAACTGCTAACACCTGAAAACCAGCACAACAGGCCCCTCCCCCAGAACACCAGCTAGACTGACAACTTCCAGGAGAAGCCAAGGACTTAAAAAACACAGAATCAGAAGATACTCCCCGGTGGTTCTTTTTTTTGTTTGTTTGTTTTTGCTTTTGTTTTTGTTTTTGTTTTTGTTTTGTTTTGCTTTTTGATTTGTTTCCTTCCCCTACCCCCTTTTTTTTCTCCTTTCTTTTTCTTTCTCTTTTTCTTCCTTTTTTTTTCGTTTTTTTTTCTTTTTCTTCCCTTTTTTTTTCTCTTTCTCTTTTCTTTCCTTCTTTCTCTCCTCTCTTTTTCTCTTTTTCCCAATACAACTTGCTTTTGGCCACTCTGCACTGAGCAAAATGACTAGAAGGAAAACCTCACCTCAAAAGAAAGAATCAGAAACAGTCCTCTCTCCCACAGAGTTACAAAATCTGGATTACAATTCAATGTCAGAAAGCCAATTCAGAAGCACTATTATACAGCTACTGGTGGCTCTAGAAAAAAGTATAAAGGACTCAAGAGACTTCATGACTGCAGAATTTAGAGCTAATCAGGCAGAAATTAAAAATCAATTGAATGAGATGCAATCCAAACTAGAAGTCCTAACGACGAGGGTTAACGAGGTGGAAGAACGAGTGAGTGACCTAGAAGACAAGTTGATAGCAAAGAGGGAAACTGAGGAAAAAAGAGACAAACAATTAAAAGACCATGAAGATAGATTAAGGGAAATAAACGACAGCCTGAGGAAGAAAAACCTACGTTTAATTGGGGTTCCCGAGGGCGCCAAAAGGGACAGAGGGCCAGAATATGTATTTGAACAAATTCTAGCTGAAAACTTTCCTAATCTGGGAAGGGAAACAGGCATTCAGATCCAGGACATAGAGAGATCCCCCCCTAAAATCAATAAAAACCGTTCAACACCTCGACATTTAATTGTGAAGCTTGCAAATTCCAAAGATAAAGAGAAGATCCTTAAAGCAGCAAGAGACAAGAAATCCCTGACTTTTATGGGGAGGAGTATTAGGGTAACAGCAGACCTCTCCACAGAGACCTGGCAGGCCAGAAAGGGCTGGCAGGATATATTCAAGGTCCTAAATGAGAAGAACATGCAACCAAGAATACTTTATCCAGCAAGGCTCTCATTCAAAATGGAAGGAGAGATAAAGAGCTTCCAAGACAGGCAGCAACTAAAAGAATATGTAACCTCCAAACCAGCTCTGCAAGAAATTTTAAGGGGGCCTCTTAAAATTCCCCTTTAAGAAGAAGTTCAGTGGAACAGTCCACAAAAACAAAGACTGAATAGATACCATGATGACACTAAACTCATATCTCTCAATAGTAACTCTGAATGTGAACGGGCTTAATGACCCCATCAAAAGGCGCAGGGTTTCAGACTGGATAAAAAAGCAGGACCCATCTATTTGCTGTCTACAAGAGACTCATTTTAGACAGAAGGACACCTACAGCCTGAAAATAAAAGGTTGGAGAACCATTTACCATTCGAATGGTCCTCAAAAGAAAGCAGGGGTAGCCATCCTTATATCAGATAAACTAA
This sequence comes from Canis aureus, assembly GCF_053574225.1. Classification (NCBI taxonomy): domain Eukaryota; kingdom Metazoa; phylum Chordata; class Mammalia; order Carnivora; family Canidae; genus Canis; species Canis aureus. The sequence continues at coordinate 35,262,342 of NC_135646.1, forward strand.
AATTTACCCCAAAGACTGTAGTGAGAGATGAAGAGGGACACTATATCATACTTAAAGGATCTATTCAACAAGAGGACTTAACAATCCTCAATATATATGCTCCGAATGTGGGAGCTGCCAAATATATAAATCAATTATTAACCAAAGTGAAGAAATACTTAGATAATAATACACTTATACTTGGTGACTTCAATCTAGCTCTTTCTATACTCGATAGGTCTTCTAAGCAAAACATCTCCAAAGAAACGAGAGCTTTAAATGATACACTGGACCAGATAGATTTCACAGATATCTACAGAACTTTACATCCAAACTCAACTGAATACACATTCTTCTCAAGCGCACATGGAACTTTCTCCAGAATAGACCACATACTGGGTCACAAATCACGTCTGAACCGATACCAAAAGATTGCGATTGTCCCCTGCATATTCTCGGACCATAATGCCTTGAAATTAGAACTAAATCACAACAAGAAGTTTGGAAGGACCTCAAACACATGGAGGTTAAGGACCATCCTGCTAAAAGATAAAAGGGTCAACCAGGAAATTAAGGAAGAATTAAAAAGATTCATGGAAACTAATGAGAATGAAGATACAACCGTTCAAAATCTTTGGGATGCAGCAAAAGCAGTCCTAAGGGGGAAATACATCGCAATACAAGCATCCATTCAAAAACTGGAAAGAACTCAAATACAAAAGCTAACCTTACACATAAAGGAGCTAGAGAAAAACAGCAAATAGATCCTACACCCAAGAGAAGAAGGGAGTTACTAAAGATTCGAGCAGAACTCAACGAAATCGAGACCAGAAGAACTGTGGAACAGATCAACAGAACCAGGAGTTGGTTCTTTGAAAGAATTAATAAGATAGATAAACCATTAGCCAGCCTTATTAAAAAGAAGAGAGAGAAGACTCAAATTAATAAAATCATGAATGAGAAAGGAGAGATCACTACCAACACCAAGGAAATACAAACGATTTTAAAAACATATTATGAACAGCTATACGCCAATAAATTAGGCAATCTAGAAGAAATGGACGCATTCCTGGAAAGCCACAAACTACCAAAACTGGAACAGGAAGAAATAGAAAACCTGAACAGGCCAATAACCAGGGAGGAAATTGAAGCAGTCATCAAAAACCTCCCAAGACAAAAGAGTCCAGGGCCAGATGGCTTCCCAGGAGAATTTTATCAAACGTTTAAAGAAGAAATCATACCTATTCTCCTAAAGCTGTTTGGAAAGATAGAAAGAGATGGAGTACTTCCAAATTCGTTCTATGAAGCCAGCATCACCTTAATTCCAAAGCCAGACAAAGACCCCGCCAAAAAGGAGAATTACAGACCAATATCCCTGATGAACATGGATGCAAAAATTCTCAACAAGATACTGGCCAATAGGATCCAACAGTTCATTAAGAAAATTATTCACCATGACCAAGTAGGATTTATCCCTGGGACACAAGGCTGGTTCAACACCCGTAAAACAATCAATGTGATTCATCATATCAGCAAGAGAAAAACCAAGAACCATATGATCCTCTCATTGGATGCAGAGAAAGCATTTGACAAAATACAGCATCCATTCCTGATCAAAACTCTTCAGGGTGTAGGGATAGAGGGAACATTCCTCGACATCTTAAAAGCTATCTATGAAAAGCCCACAGCAAATATCATTCTCAATGGGGAAGCACTGGGAGCCTTTCCCCTAAGATCAGGAACAAGACAGGGATGTCCACTCTCACCACTGCTATTCAACATAGTACTGGAATTCCTAGCCTCAGCAATCAGACAACAAAAAGACATTAAAGGCATTCAAATTGGCAAAGAAGAAGTCAAACTCTCCCTCTTCGCCGATGACATGATACTCTACATAGAAAACCCAAAAGTCTCCACCCCAAGATTGCTAGAACTCATACAGCAAATCGGTAGCGTGGCAGGATACAAAATCAATGCCCAGAAGTCAGTGGCATTTCTATACACTAACAATGAGACTGAAGAAAGAGAAATTAAGGAGTCAATCCCATTTACAATTGCACCCAAAAGCATAAGATACCTAGGAATAAACCTCACCAAAGATGTAAAGGATCTATACCCTCAAAACTATAGAACACTTCTGAAAGAAATTGAGGAAGACACAAAGAGATGGAAAAATATTCCATGCTCATGGATTGGCAGAATTAATATTGTGAAAATGTCAATGTTACCCAGGGCAATATACACGTTTAATGCAATCCCTATCAAAATACCATGGACTTTCTTCAGAGAGTTAGAACAAATTATTTTAAGATTTGTGTGGAATCAGAAAAGACCCCGAATAGCCAGGGGAATTTTAAAAAAGAAAACCATATCTGGGGGCATCACAATGCCAGATTTCAGGTTGTACTACAAAGCTGTGGTCATCAAGACAGTGTGGTACTGGCACAAAAACAGACACATAGATCAGTGGAACAGAATAGAGAATCCAGAAGTGGACCCTGAACTTTATGGGCAACTAATATTCGATAAAGGAGGAAAGACTATCCATTGGAAGAAAGACAGTCTCTTCAATAAATGGTGCTGGGAAAATTGGACATCCACATGCAGAAGAATGAAACTAGACCACTCTCTTTCACCATACACAAAGATAAACTCAAAATGGATGAAAGATCTAAATGTGAGACAAGATTCCATCAAGATCCTAGAGAAGAACACAGGCAACACCCTTTTTGAACTCGGCCATACTAACTTCTTGCAAGATACATCCACGAAGGCAAAAGAAACAAAAGCAAAAATGAACTATTGGGACTTCATCAAGATAAGAAGCTTTTGCACAGCAAAGGATACAGTCAACAAAACTCAAAGACAACCTACAGAATGGGAGAAGATATTTGCAAATGACATATCAGATAAAGGGCTAGTTTCCAAGATCTATAAAGAACTTATTAAACTCAACACCAAAGAAACAAACAATCCAATCATGAAATGGGCAAAAGACATGAACAGAAATCTCACAGAGGAAGACATAGACATGGCCAACATGCATATGAGAAAATGCTCTGCATCACTTGCCATCAGGGAAATACAAATCAAAACTACAATGAGATACCACCTCACACCAGTGAGAATGGGGAAAATTAACAAGGCAGGAAACCACAAATGTTGGAGAGGATGCGGAGAAAAGGGAACCCTCTTACACTGTTGGTGGGAATGTGAACTGGTGCAGCCACTCTGGAAAACTGTGTGGAGGTTCCTCAAACAGTTAAAAATATACCTGCCCTACGACCCAGCAATTGCACTGTTGGGGATTTACCCCAAAGATACAAATGCAATGAAACGCCGGGACACCTGCACCCCGATGTTTCTAGCAGCAATGGCCACGATAGCCAAACTGTGGAAAGAGCCTCGATGTCCAACGAAAGATGAATGGATAAAGAAGATGTGGTTTATGTATACAATGGAATATTACTCAGCTATTAGAAATGACAAATACCCACCATTTGCTTCAACGTGGATGGAACTGGAGGGTATTATGCTGAGTGAAGTAAGTCAGTCGGAGAAGGACAAACATTATATGTTCTCATTCATTTGGGGAATATAAATAATAGTGAAAGGAAAAATAAGGGAAGGGAGAAGAAATGTGTGGGAAATATCAGAAAGGGAGACAGAACGTAAAGACTGCTAACTCTGGGAAACGAACTAGGGGTGGTAGAAGGGGAGGTGGGAGGGGGGTGGGAGTGAATGGGTGACGGGCACTGGGTGTTATTCTGTATGTTAGTAAATTGAACACCAATAAAATATAAAAAAAAAAAACTGGAAAGATCTCAAATACAAAAGCTAACCTTACTCATAAAGGAGCTAGAGAAAAAAACAGCAGCTCGATCCTACACCCAAACAGAATAAGAGATTTAATTAAAATTAGAGCAGACCTCAAGGAAACTGAGACCATAAGAAATGTGGAACAGATCAACAAAACCAGGAGTTGGTTCTTGAAAGAATCAATACCATACATAAAGCATTAGCCAGTCTTATTAAGAAGAGAGACAAGACTCAAATTAATAAAATCATGAATGAGAAAGGAGAGATCACTACCAAAACCAAGGAAATACAAACGATTTTTAAAACATATTATGAACAGCTATACGGAAATAAATTAGGCAATCTAGAAGAAATGGAGGCTTTCCTGGAAAGCCACAAACTACCAAAACAGGAACAGGAAGACATAGAAAACCTAAACAGGCCAATAACCAGGGAGGAAATTGAAGCAGTCATCAAAAACCTCCCAAGTCACAAAAGTCCAGGGCCAGATGGCTTCCCAGGGGAAATCTATCAAACGTTTAAAGAAGAAACCATACCTTTCCTACTAAAGCTGTTTGGAAAGATAGAAAGAGATGGAGTACTTCCAAATTCGTTCTATGAAGCCAGCATCACCTTAATTCCAAAACCAGACAAAGACCCCACCTAAAAGGAGAATACAGACCAATATCCCTGATGAACATGGATGCAAAAATTCTCAACAAGATACTAGCCAATAGGATCCAACAATACATTAAGAATATTATTCACCATGACCAAGTAGGATTTATCCCCGGGACACAAGGCTGGTTCAACACGTGTAAAAAAATCAATGTCATTCATCATATCAGCAAGAGAATAACCAAGAACCATATGATCCTCTCATTAGATGCAGAGAAAGCATTTGACAAAATAGAGCATCCATTCCTGATCAAGACTGTTCAGAGCGTAGGGATAGAGGGAACATTCCTCGACATCTTAAAAGCCATCTACGAAAAGCCCACAGCAAATATCATTCTCAGTGGTGCAGCACTGGGAGCCTTTCCCCTAATATGAGGACAAGACAGGGATGTCTACTCTCACCATTGCTATTCAACATAGTCTGGAAGTCCTAGCCTTAGCAGTCAGACAGCAAAAAGACATTAAAGGCATTCAAATTGGCAAAGAAGAAGTCAAAATCTCCCTCTTCTCAGATGACATGATACTCTACCTAGAACACCCAAAAGCCTCCACCCCAAGATTGCTAGAACTCATACAGCAATTTGGTAGCATTGCAATATAAAAACTCAATATCCAGAAATCAATGGCATTTCTATACACTGACAATGATACTGAGGAAAGAGAAATTAAGGAGTCAATTTCATTTACCGTTGCACCCAAATCAAAAGATACCTAGGAATAAACCTAACCAAGGAGGTAAATGATCTATACCCTAAAAACAATAGAACACTTCTGAAAGAAATTGAGGAAGACACAAAGAGATGGAAAAATATTCCATGCTCATGGATTGGCAGAATTAATATTGTGAAAATGTCAATGTTACCCAGGCAATGTACACGTTTAATGCAATCCCTATCAAAATCCCATGGACTTTCTTCAGAGAGTTAGAACAAATTATTTTAACATTTGTGTGGAATCAGAAAAGACCCCGAAAGCCAGGGGAATTTTAAAAAAGAAAACCATATCTGGGCCATCACAATGCCAGATTTCAGGTTGTACTACAAAGCTGTGGTCATCAAGACCTGGCACAAAAACAGACACATAGATCAATGGAACAGAATAGAGAACCCAGAAGTGGACCTTGAACTTTATGGTCAACTCATATTCGATAAAGGAGGAAAGACTATCCATTGGAAGAAAGACAGTCTCTTCAATAGATGGTGCTGGGAAAATTGGACATCCACCTTCAAAAGAATGAAACTAGACCACTCTCTTTCACCAGAAACAAAGATAAACTCAAAATGGATTAAAGATCTAAATGTGAGACAAGAATCCATCAAAATCTGAGAGGAGAACACAAGCAACACCCGTTTTAAACTTGGACACAGCAACTTCTTGAAACGTACATCCATGAAGGCAAAAGAAACAAAAGCAAAAATGAACTATTGTGTCTTCATCAAGATAAGAAGCTTTTGCACAGCAAAGGATACAGTCAACAAAACTAAAAGACAACCTACAGCATGGGAGAAGATATATGCAAAAGACGTTTCAGTTAAAGGGCTAGTTTCCAAGATCTATAAAGAACTTCTTAAAATCAACACCAAAGAGACAAACAATCCAATCATGAAATGGGCAAAACACATGAACAGAAATCTCACAGAGGAAGACACTGACATGGCAACATGCACATGAAAACATGCTCTGCATCACTTGCCCTTAGGGATATACAAATCAAAACCACAATGAGATACCACCTCACACCAGTGAGAATGGGGAAAATTAAAAAGGCAGGAAACCACAAATGTTGGAGAGGATGCGGAGAAAGGGAACCCTCTTACACTGCTGTTGGGAATGTGAACTGGTGCAGTCACTCTGGAAAACTGTGTGGAGGTTCCACAAAGTGTTAAAAATAGACCTGCCCGATGACTCAGCAATTGCACTATTGGGGATTTACCCCAAAGATTCAGATGCAATGAAACGCCGGGACACCTGCACCCCGATGTTTATAGCAGAATGTCCACAATAACCAAACAGTGTCAGGAGCCTTGGTGTCCATCGAAAGATGAATGGAAAAAAAATAAAAAAATAAAAATAAAAAAAAAATAAAAATAAAAAAAAAAAAAGAAAGATGAATGGATAAAGAAGATGTGGTTTAGGGATGCCTGTGTGGCTCAGCGGTCTAGTGCCTGCCTTTGGCCCGGGGCGTGATCCTGGGGTCCCGGGATCGAGTCCCATATCAGGCTCCCTGCATGGAGCGTGTTTCTCCCTCTGCCTGTGTCTCTGCCTCTCTCTCTCTCTCTGTCTCTCATGAACAAAGAAATAAAATCTTAAAAAAAATTAAAAAAAAAGGAGATGTGGTTTATGTATACAATGGAATAATATTCAACCATTAGAAACGACAAATACCGAACATTTGTTTCAACGTGGATGGAACTGGAGGCTTTTAGCTGAGTGAAGTAAGTCAATCGGAGAAGGACAGTGTATGTTCTCATTCCTTTGGGGAATATAAATAATAGTGAAAGGGAATATAAGGGAATGGAGAAGAAACGTTTGGGAAATATCAGAAAGGGAGAGAGATCATAAAGACTCCTAACTCTGGGAAAAGAACTAGCAGTGCTGGAAGGGGAGGAGGGCGGGGGGTGAGGGTGAATGGGTGACGGGCACTGAGGGGGACACTTGACGGGATGAGCACTGCGTGTTATTCTGTATGTTGGTCAATTGAACACCAATAAAAAATAAATTTATTTAAAAAAAAAGATCAAACAACTGCATATTTATGCTGCCAACATGGGTGTACCAAAATATAGAAACCAATTAACAACAAATGTACAGGAACACACTGTTAATAATACAATGACTGGGGATTTTAACACCCACTTATGGCAATGGACCGATCGTCTATGCAGAAAATCAACAGGGGAACAATAGGCTTGACACACTGGACCAAAGTGACTCAACAGATATAGTCTGAACATTTCTTCCTAAAGCAGAATACACATTCCTTTCAAGTGCACATGGGACATTCTCCAGAATACATTATATCATGGACCACAAATCAGCCCTCAACAGGTACAACAGGTACAAGAAGGATGGTATCACACCATATATATTTTCGGACGATGACGCTATGAAACTTGAAGTCGACAGTAAGAAAAAATTTGGACAGACCAAATGTTTGTGGAGATTATGATCATCCTACCAGAGAAGGAATGGAGTAACCAGGAAATTAAAGAGGAAATTTAAAACAAATGAAAATGAAAACATGTTTCTTCAAACTTCTTGGATGTAGCAAAGACAGTCCTTAGAGGGAAGTAGATAGCAATACAGGCCTACCTCAAGAAACAAGAAGTCTCCAATACACAACCCAACACTACACCTAAAGGAGCTGGAAAAGGAATAGGGAACAAATCCTAAAGCCTCCTTAAGAAGGAAAAAATAAAGATGAGAGCAGAAATAATCAATACAGAAACAACAAAACAGTTGAATGGAATAATGAAACTAAGAACTGGTTCTTCAAAATAACTAAGAAAATGGATCAAGCCCTAGCCAGCCTTATCAACAAGAAAACAGAAAAGAACTAAATAAATAAAATCACAAAAGAGAGAAGAGAGATCACAATCAACACCAGAAAATAAGACAATTATAAGGGAATAGCATAAAAGATTATACGCTAACAACCTGGGAGACCAGGAAGAATTGGAGAGATCCCTAGAAATGTGCAAACGAACAAAACTGAAAGAGGAAGAAATAGAAAATGTGACTAGACCCATAACTAGCAAAGGAATTTAATCAGCAAGGCACCTGGGTGCCTCAGTGGTTGAGCATCTGCTTTGGCTCAGGTCATGATCCTGGGGTCCTGGGGAATCATGTCCCACATCAGGCTCCCTGCGTGGAGCCTCATTTTCCCCCTTCCTATACCCCTGCCTCTCTGTGTCTTGCATGAATACATAAATAAAATATTTTTAAAAAAGATAAAAAGATGAGAAAGGACCCAAATAAAATCACAAAGGAGATAAGAGAAATAACAACCAAAACTAGAGAAATAAAAACGTTTATAAGAGAACATTATGAAAAATTATATGCCAGCAACCTCGAACCTGGAAGAAATAGATCAATTCCTGGAAATATATAACACAGCAAAAATGAAAAAGGAAGAAATAAGAAACTAGAACACACAGATAACCAGCAACGAAATTGAATCAGCAATCAGGAATCTCCCAACAGGAGATGCTTAGATCAATAGAATAGAATGGAATGCCGAAACAAGATACAAACCTGTAACTCTATGATCCATTAATCGACAACAAGGCAGCAGGGAATATCCAATGGCACAAAGACAGTCTCTTCAACAAACCCTAACCTGACCCCAGGATAAGAACAAATGGTGTTGGGAAAACCAGGCAGCCACATGCAGAAGAATGAAACCGGACCACTTTCTTACACAATATATATAAAAAATAAATTCAAAATGGATGAAAGACCTAAATGTGAGACCTGAAACCATAAAAAGAAGAAAAGATAGGCAACAACGTCTTTGACGTTGGCCATTGGATCTTCTTTCTAGATGTGCCTCTGAGTTGAGGGAAACAAAAGCAAAAATACTCTTGGGACTTCATCAAATTCAAAAGCTTCTGCAAAATGAAAGAAACAACCAACGCTAAAAGGCAACATACAAAATGAAAGGAGATATTTGTAAATAACACATCCAATAAACAGTTAGTATGCAAAATACGCAAAGCAAATATAAATCTCAACCTCCTAAACACAAATTATCCAACTGCAGATGGGTAGAAGACATGAATGGACTTTGTCTCTGACAAGACATCCAGATGGCCACCAGACACTGAAAGACACTCCGCGTCACCCATCATCAGGGAAATTCAAATGAAAACCACAATAAGATGTGACCTGACAGCCGACAGAATGACTAAAATTAAGAACAGAAGAAACAACAGGTGTTGTTGAGGCTATAGAGGAGAGGGAGCCCCCTTACACTCCTGGTGGGCATGCGAACAGTTGCAGCCACTGTGAAAAACACTGTGGAGGGTCCTCGAGATGTGAAAAATAGGGGATCCCTGGGTGGTGCAGCGGTTTGGTACCTGCCTTTGGCCCATGTCGCGATCCTGGAGACCTGGGATCGAATCCCACGTCGGACTAACAGTGCATGGAGCCTTCTTCTCCCTCTGCCTGTGTCTCTGCCTCTCTCTCTGTGACTATCATAAAAAAAATTAAAAAAGAAGTTAAAAATAGCGCTACCCTACACTTCCAAAATTGCAGAGCTATGTATTTACCCCGAGGATACAAAAGTCTTTTAGTAGATTCCAAGTAGGACACGCAGACCAGTGTTTGTAGCAGCGTTATCAACAACAGCCAAACTGTGGATACAGCCCAGATGTCCATCGACTGATGAATGGGCAGAGACGATGTGGTAAATATACCCACTGCGACATCACTCGGTCATCAGAAGCGATGAAATGAAGCCATTTACAATGATGTGGGAGAAGTGGAAACGACTTATGCTTAATGAACTCAGTCAGTCAGAGAAAGATATGAAATACCATACAATTGCATTCACATGTGAATTTTAAGAAACCAGACAAACTGGCAAAGGGGCAGAGGGGGGGCGATGAGAGAAGCAAACAAAAAAACACACTCTTAACCACAGAGAATCAACTAATAAATACCAGAGGAAGGTGAGGGAGATGGGGAATCAGGGGATGGGGAAAGTGGAGAGCACCTGTGGCCAGTACCAGGCGTTGTAAGCAAGAGTTGAATCACTATGTGGTAAACCTGAAACTATATCATACTGTGTTTACAAAGAGGAATTCAAGTAAAACATTAAAATAATAATTGGTAGTATTGATGAAACATGTACGCACTAGAGATAAAATCAGAAAGGCAACTGAAAATCCAAATAAAGAGTCTTTAGAGCCACAAATCCCCTCCTAGCTCAGCTCGGGAGAAGCCTGCCATGTCTATTCTGACACCATCAGAAGCCTGGATTTTGATTCTCTGGGGAGGCCACTGACTTGGTGGAGTCAGGCTATCTTTGAACCCAAAACCTAAATAGAGTGCATAAAACTAAACGGCCCAAGATGCTAGGAGTCCCAGTGCAGGCACATGCTAAGTCCCAAACTCTAACCATACACAGACATAACCCTAACCCTACACTTAATCGTAATGTTAACCTAACCCTTAAACAAGACCCATCACTAATCGAAAAACAAACACAAACCCCAAGACCAAAACACATTCACTGAACCTTCCTGCCAACCCTCACCCTAACTCCTAAATGCAGGTGCACCTAAACTTAGGTTTCCTTAACCCTAACCCCTACATTAAATCTAACACGAACCCTAACCTCTAACCCTATCCTTAAAATAAGGTATTCAAATCCTATTCCTAACCTTAACCTGTACCCTAACCCTAACCCTCTAATACTAATCCTATCTCATACCGCAAACTGTACCCTAACCCATACCCTAAAGCCAACCCCTAACCCACTCCCTAACCCTATATCTTGCCCTTTTCCAAAACCGTACCCTGACCCTGACCTGACCCTAACCCTAAACCCTAACCAAACACTAACACTAACCCTAGCCCTAACCCCTATCCTAATCCTAACCCTCGCCCTAACCCTAAACCTAGCCCTAACTTTAACTCTAACCCTTAACTCTAACCCCTAACTCTAAACCCTAACAATAACTCACACCCTAACCCCTAACCCTAACTGCAAACCTAAGCCCAACCCTAACTCTAACCATAACCCTATCCCCAACTCCTAACCTCCTGCCCTCATCCCTAGAGCCTAAACACTAACCCTAACACTAAATCCTGTCCCTTACCCTAACCACCATCCTAACTCTTAACACTGACCAATACCCTTATGCCTCACCTAACCTTTAATTCGTAACAATAAGCATAATCACTAACCCCTAACATCTAACCTAAGGCTAACCACCAACTTCCTCCCCTCCCCTAACCCTACCATTCATTCTACCCTTTCACTTACACTGTGGTTCTGAGGAGTCCCTTCTGATATGGACGTGGCCCCCAATGGCTCCTCCAGATTCCTCCAAGGGGTCCTGAGGAAGCCGGGCTCCTGTGAGTGTGGACGTGGCCCCACGTGTTCCTGAGTCATAGTCAGCGGGTCCTGAGGACGCTGGGTCTCCTGTCACTGTGGACTATGCCTCACATCCTCTGCAAGCCTCACAGCAGGTCCTCAGGAGGCCGGTGGCTCCTGTCAGCCTGGACATGGTCCCATGTCCCCCAGAAAACTCACCGCAGGTCCTGAGGAGGCTGTGGGCTCCTGTCAGCATAGACGCAGCCCCTTATGTCCCGAAGTCAAAGGGCAGGTCCTGAGGAAGACAGGGTTCCTGTCAGCATTGACGTGGTCCCACATTTTCCTCAAGCCTCACCATAAGACCTGCGGAGGCTGGGGGCTCCTGTCAGCATGGACGTGGCCTCAAATCTTCCCAAAACTTCACAGTGTGTCCTGAGGAGGCTGGAGACTCCTGTCACTGTGGATGCGGCACCCACAGTTTTCTTAGGCCTCACCACAGGCCCTGACAAAGCTGGGGTCTTCTGTCCACATGGACGCATCCACATATTCCCCCAAGTCTACACCAGGGGTCCTGAGGAAGTCAGCGTCCTGTTGTGTCCATGTGGCCCCAAGTCCTTCGAAGCGTAGCCGAGGATTCGAGGAGGCCAGGGCTCCTGTAACCATGAATGCGGGCCCCGCTTCCAGAAGCCTCAACTTATGTCCTGAGGGGCCCGGGAGCTCCTGCCAGAGTGAACGCGTCGCCACATCTTCCTGAAGCCTCCCCACAGTTCCTGAGGCTGCTCAGAGGCGCCTGTCAGCGTGGATGTGGGCCCACAATTTCCTGAAACCTCCCCGCCAGTCCTGAGGTGCTCAGGGCTCCTGTCACCGTGAATGTGGGCCCACATCTTCCTGAAGACTCCCCGTGGGTCCTGAGGCGGCCCAGGGGCTCCTGTCAGGGTGGATGCGGGCCCACATCTTCCTAAAGCCTCAACGTGGGTCCTGAGGAGACCACGGTTCCTGTCAGCATGAATGTGGTCCAATTTCCCCCTGAAGACTCCCCGCGGGTCCTGAGGAGGCTGCAGCTCATCAGCATAGATGCGTCTCCATGTCTTCTGCAGGCCTCCCCAGCACCGGCTGGCTCCTGTTAGTGCAGGCAGAGGCGGCCTACTGCACATGCGTGCCCTATGGGAGGGGCCTGGGCGCAGGCGCCCCCTGCGGGATGCTCTGGTGCTACAGGAGACTGTGCAGGCGGCAGCAGGTGCTCTATGGGCCGCACCTGCCTGCTTTCTAGCTCCAGCTGGGGCCTGTTAGCTTCGGAAACATCTCACTGAAAAGGAGCCCAACACCCGGCTTCCCAGAAATACTTAAGGAATTGGAGCCCACAGGACGTGAAATGAAATGTGGACCAGACTTTTACCACGTCCTGCAAAACTCACTCAACCATCTTCCACTGTGGGCGGGACCGCGGGTTGGTGCAGCCGCCCTGGAAACAGTGTGGAGGCCCCTCAGGATGTTACAAATAGAGCCACCCTGCGACCAGCAGGTGAATGGCCTGGAGCTCACTCCGAAGATACAGATGCAGTGAGACTTGGGACACCTGCACCCCAATGTCCACAGCAGCCGGGTCCACAGTAGCCACACTGTGGGAGGAGCCTCGGTACCCTCTGCCAGATGATGGATAAAGAGGATGGGAGATAGATGATGGTCATAGAGAGAGGAATGTTATTCAGCTATCGAAGAGAAGGAAATCTTTCCATTTGCAATAATGTGGATAGAACTAAAGGGATCATGTTAAGTGAAGTAAGTCACTCGGGAAAGAGAATGACTGTGTGGTTTCATTCATAGGTGGAATTAAAGAAGCAAAGCAGATGAACAACTGTGAAGGGAAGGAAAAACAAATAAGATGAAAACAGATGCAGGAAATACAGACCCTTAGTGATAGGAAACAAACTGAGGGTAGCTGGAAGGGGCAGACAACAGGGGACAGGCATGAAGGAGGGCACGTGATGTCTCAAGCACTGTTGTTATCTGCAACTGATGAATCCCTGAATTCTTCCTCTGAAAGTATAATACACTATACGTTAATTAATTGGGTTTAAATTAAGTTAAAAAAATCAGTTCTTTCAGAGCACATTTCCTTCTGGACTCTCTATTTTGCTCATTCAGCTTATGCCGGGCCCACCCCCCGTGGGTCTGGTTTGTCTACCTAGGCTCCACGCCTCATCCTTGGCCCAGCATAGGGCTAGAACTCACAACCCCTGAGATCAGGACCGGAGGTGAGGTCAGGAGTCGGATGCTTAACCGACGGAGTCAGCCAGGAGCCTGAGAACCACACTGCTTTATCTCTGTGACATCTTTTGAAATAGGAAAGTGCTGCGTCCCACTCTGTCATGCTTCTCCAATACTGATTTGCTGTCTGGGGTCATTTGTTGTGGGGGTTGGATGTTATGGGTTTTTTTTCCTATTTCTAACATCTGCCACCATGATTTTGATAGGAGTGACATTGAAACTGAGGGTGGCTTCAGGAACTGCGGACATTTTCACAAGATGAGGCTCCCACCCCAAAAGCCCAGGACGGCCTCCCAGAGCCTGGTTTGGCTCAGTGCACAAGTCTTGTGCTCCTTTGGTTCAGTCTCATTATTTATTTTCCTTGATGATCCTGAGAAGGGCGTCACATCCTTCATTTCCTTCCTGAGTGCTCATTGTCGGGACACAGCAAGGCTACTCTGCTCTGTAGGGTCAGTTTGTGTCCCGTGACTTTTGAACTCACTCCTTAATTCTAACAGGATTTGGTGGAGGCTCTCGGGTTTCTCGTTTCTAGTACCTCTTCTTCAGCATATAGGGACAGTGTGACGTCCCCCTTCCAGGTGTGGAACCTTTGTTGTTTACAGCTTAATGTCCTAGAAAGCCCCACAATTGAATCAAAACTGAGCCCAGGCCAAGGGCAGGAAGCCCATATTAGAATGAGAACAGGGCTCAATTCCCTTGAAGGCCCCATATCAAAATGTAAACAGAACTTGAGGAATTGCTTCTGCTCTTCTGGAGGTCCCCGAGTCCAGCCCTTAAAATTAAGCTAAAACCCACCTCAGGGTCCAAGTCCCTGCTCTGCTGTGTCGGGTATACTTGGATACAAGATCGAGCTTGTAAATAATCCCTCGTGTGTTTGCGTCGGAATCGGCTTCTTGGTGGTTTCTCATATTCGCAATCTTGGGCACAACAGTCTGAGGTAAAAAACAAAACCAAAGAAACTCGGACACGGGCAGAGTGAAAGCAGGGTTCTGAGAGAAGCGGCGGAGACCCGGGGGCTTGGCGGCTCCTTTGGTTCCTGCAGCCTGCAGACTGGGGGGCGGAATCCTCAGCCCCAGAGCCAGAGGACCCAGTGTCCCCAACCCGCATCCCCCCATCAGCGCCGAGTCTCAGGGAGCAGCACAGCGCCGCCCGCTGGAGCCCAGAGATGCTGACTCCCACCCCGTCTCTGATCCCCGCAGGTGCATATCCTAGGCTGATGTGCACCTGACAATTTGCACCACATCCCATCCCCAGACCCCACACAGACCACTCGCTTCCACCAAGTTGTCAGACCACAGAGGCTGCAGAGCTTCAGCTCTGCCTGGAAAGTATGGTCTAGCTTCCTTTGTACTTTGTGCTTTATTTTCATTTATTTTCTTTGATTCTTTTATATTAATTGCCTTACTTTAATTTTTATGTATGTACCTTATAAATTTCTTTTTTTTTTAAACTTTTAAAAAAATTTTTATTTATTTATGATAGTCACAGAGAGAGAGAGAGAGAGAGAGAGAGAGAGAGAGGCAGAGACACAGGCAGAGGGAGAAGCAGGCTCCATGCACCGGGAGCCCGATGTGGGATTCGATCCCGGGTCTCCAGGATCGCGCCCTGGGCCAAAGGCAGGCGCCAAACCGCTGCGCCACCCAGGGATCCCAAATTTCTTATTGTTACTTTCATAGTATTTTAATTGTGTTTCTCTTTTTAATTTTTTCAATTTATTTATGATAATCACAAACAGAGAGAAAGAGAGAGAGAGAGAGAGAGAGAGAGGTAGAGACACAGGCAGAGGAAGAAGCAGGCTCCAGGCACTGGGAGCCCGATGTGGGACTTAATCCAGAGTCTACAGGATCGTGCCCTGGGCCAAAGACAGGCACTAAACCGCTGCGCCACCAGGGATCACTTTAATTGTTTCTATTTTGGGAGTTAGAATCTTTTAACAAGCAGGTCAAAATAATCTGTTGTTTTTTTTGGGGGGGGGAGGGCAGTTGTTATTGTTTTTCTTGAATTTCATTTTCTTCCTTCTTTCTTTTCTGGAAAAAATAATGAGATGGAGAAATTCACCTCCATAAAATAACATGAGGTTCTAATCACAGCCAGGAAGATCGTCAATACACATATATGATGTCTAACTACAGTTTAAAACAATGATTATAAAGATAGCAGCTGGGCTGGATAAAGAGCACAGAAGAAAACTAGAGAAACGTTTACTGTAGAAATAAAAGAATGAAAATCTAGTCAGGCCAATGTTAAAAATGCTATAACTGAGATGCAGTCCCAAGTGGAAACCTTAAAAACAAGACAGGTTATGGACCACAGAGACAGACGTAGGGAAGTCAGCCACTTATTAAAACAATAACATTCATACCATAGGAGACTCAGAAGATGAAGAGAGAGAAAAGGTGGACTTGCTTAGACATTAGAAACGGGGATCCCTGGGTGGCGCAGCAGTTTGGCGCCTGCCTTTGGCCCAGGGCGCGATCCTGGAGACCCGGGATCGAATCCCACGTCGGGCTCCCGGTACATGGAGCCTGCTTCTCCCTCTGCCTGTGTCTCTGCCTCTCTCTCTCTCTCTCTCTGTGACTATCATAAATAAATAAAAATTTAAAAAAATTAAAAAAAAAGACAAATTAGAAACGACATTAGAAACGACAAATTCCCACCATGTACTTCAAGGTGGATGGAACTGGAAGGTATTATGCTGAGTGAAGTAAGTCAATCGGAGGACAAACATTGTATGTTTTCATTCATTTGGGGAATATAGATAATAGTGAAAGGGAATATAAGGGAATGGAGAAGAAATGAGTGGGAAATATCAGAAAGGGAGACAGAACATAAAGACTCCTAACTCAGGGAAATGAACTAGGGGTGATGGAAGGGGAGGATGGTGGGCGGTGGGGGTAAATGGGTTATGGGCACTGAGGGGGGCACTTGACAGGATGAGCAGTGGGTGTTATTCTGTATGTTGGCAAATTGACACCAATAAAATATAAAATTATTATTAAAAATAAAGGAAGAAAGAAAGAAAGAAAGAAGAAAGAAAGAAAGAAAGAAAGAAAGAAAGAAAGAAAGAAAGAAAGAAAGAAAGAGTGGCACCTGTGTGGCTCTGTCAGTTAAGCTTTTCCCTTAGGCTCTGATCATGATCCAGGTCCCAAGGAAGGCTCCCTGTTCAGCAGGGAACCTGCTTCTCCCTCTCCCTCTGCCCCTCTCGTTCATGCTTTATCTCTCCTCTCTCTCTCAAATAAATAGAAAACATCTTTGAAAAAGAAACAAACACACAAACCCACAAGGAAGAGAAATCGCCCGTTTAGAAGAATTTCAAACAATTTGTGAAGACATTCCAGCCTCAAGTTCATGAGCATAGCTTCCCACTCTTAAGTGTGGAATACACATAGTAACTTCCTACTACAAAATATAATATGAAAAACTTAAAATATTGAAAATATAATAATAATAATAATAATTAATAATAATAATAATCAGTTTACTATGGGGAAAGCTGACAAACACTACCTCAGCAAGATGATCAGATCGATACCAAGACTGATAAATCATGTTGATAGTATCTATCCTTTATATGATATAATGAAAATGGCAGTATATCTCTGTATATAATCCACAACAACAGTTCAGTCATGAGATAAACAACAGACATGTCCCAGGTGAGGGAAATTTTACAAAATACTCTACTTCTCAAAGTGTTCCAGTTCAACAACAAAAAGGAAAGGCTGAAAGACTGTCACAATCCAGAGGAGCCTAAGGAAACATGAGGACAAATGGAATGTGATATGAGGGATGGAAACTTAGCAAAAACTAAGGAAATCTGTATAAAGTATGGTCTTTGTTTTCGTTTTTGTTTTTTGTTTTTGGTCTTTGTTTAAAGCGAATTTTTTAATATTGATTCATTAGCTAATATTTGTACCATACTAATATAAGATATCAATAATTGGAGAAACTGAGTGCAAGTGCATGCGAATGCTCTGTACTATCTTCTCAATTTCCCTATAAATCTTTGTTTTTTCCTAACAAATAAGATTTATTTTGAAAATTGACTTAAATGAATGAGGCTCCAAATGTGAAGACATTTTTAGAATAGTTGAATTAACTTATGCCTTATTCTTAAAGAGTTCCTTTGATGGAAACAAAGTAAGAATTTTAGATCAGAAGGAAAGAAAAACACTTATGAACACGTACAATGCCTCCTCAACCTGAAAAGCAGGAACGGATAATAGCAAAAATCAGATAAAAATACTTCTATTATAATAGACACCATATTGCAAGTGCATTTAAAATTAGCAGCACATAACATTTATTTCCTTGACATTTGTCTTCCAAAGAGTTCAAAGTGTTTCAGTGTCAGTTGAAACAGGGGAAGAATCTCAGGGAAGAATCCTTCACATAATAATAGGACCATTGGTAATACTGTCTCTCAGTTCATTCCAAATACATAAAGATGCATTTCCTGATGAGTGACTGAGCTGTGAAGAAAGAGATGAGAAACCCTCATCCCTCTGAATTACTTGTGTCAGAATATTTTCACCATAGTACCACAGATAGTAAATTATCCTTATTAACAGGAAATATGTCTCAGATTGGAATCTGAGCAATCAGATGGGCAGAGAAAAATTGCTTTGACTCGCTCTTCATCTTTTAAAGACAAAGGAGAGCTTCTCTATGTACAAAGTCAGTTGTCAAGATAGCCTTAGAGAATAAGAGTCTGCAGCATGGAATCCCGCTGTGCAGCTGGGAAGCCCGTGCCCCAGGTCTTCCTGATCCCAAATCCCTGGGCCTGTCCCCCAACAGACGCTGCCATGCTGAGGTCATTTGCAATTGCTCTCTTAGGAGCTCTGGGGAAGGGGGAAGGAGATAGTTAGGATGGAACGGGAAGCATGGAGGCCAAGAAAATTAAGTCCATTCCAATTTAAATTCAGTGTTAGCCCAAGTCCACCCATCCCAGGTCCCTGTGAAGAAGAACTGAAATTTACATTACTTCAGTTACAGGAAAAAAACAAAAGTTTACAGCTTAATGACCTAGAAAGCCCCACAATAGAATCAAAACTGAGCCCAGGCCAAGGACAGGAAACCTCTATTAGAATGAGAACAGAGCTCAGTGCCCTTGAATGTCCCATATCAAAATGTAAACAGAACTTGAGGAATTGCTCCAGCCCTTCTGGAGGTCTCTGAGACCAGCCCTTAAAACTAAGCTAAAACCCGCCTCGGGATCCAAGTCCCTGCTCCACTCTTTTGGGTATACTTGGACACAAGCTCGAGCTTGTAAATAAACGCACGTGTGTTTGAATCAGTGTCAGCTTCTCCATGGTTTCTTGGATTCGCAGTCTTGGGCACAACACTCTGAGATAAAAAAACAAAACCAAAAGAAGCTCGGACACAGGTAGAGTAAATGCAGGTTTCTGAGAGAATCAGCGAGACCCGGGGGCTTGGGGGCTCTTCTGTGGAGGCCCATGCAGACTGGGGGACCAGATGCTCAGCCCCAGAGCCAGAGGACCCAGAGACCCCACCCGCATCCCGCTCATCAGGGGGGTCTCAGGGAGCAGCACTGCACCAACCACTGGAGGCCAGAGGTGCTTAGAAGGCCCACCCCGCCTCTGACCCCGCAGGTGCATCTACCTGCACCTGATAATCAGCGCCAGAGCCCATCCCCAGACCCTGCACAGACCACTCAGTGCCACCATGTTGTCGGATAAAAATGGATGTTCTTTCTAGATATGCCTCTGAGGGGCGGGAAACAAAAGCAAAAATACTATTGGGACTTCATCAAATTGAAAAGCTTCTGCAAAGTGAAGGAAACAACCAAAGCTAAAAGGCAACATAGAGGAGGAGGGGCAAGATTGCGGAAGTGTAGTGTCCCCAAATCACCTGTCCCCACGAAATTACCTAGATAACCTTCAAATCATCCTGAAAATCTACGAATTCGGCCTGAGATTTAAACAGAAACGAGATCGAATGCTACAGTTAGAAAAGTTCGTGATTCTATCAAGGTAGGAAGATGGGAAAAATAAATAAAGAACAAAAGACATCCAAGGGTGAGGGGCCCTGCAAGGAGCTGGGCTAAGGCCGGGGTGAGTGCCCACAGGACAGAAGAACTCTGTCCTGGGAGAAGGAGGAGCTGCACTAATCTTCCAGGGTGGAATGGCACCTTCAAGGAGTCAGAGAAGGACCCCAGGAAAGCGGAGATGCCCACGGGATCCCTGGGACACTAACAGACACAGCACTCCCAGAAGAGTGCACCGAGCTCCCTAAGGGCTGCAGGGCACATGCATTGACCCCGGACCAGCTCTGAGGGGCTTGGGCGGTGGCTCTGTGCGGAGGGGTTTGCATAGCCCCAGGAGAAGCTTGGTGGCGGCGCCTCCTGCAGAGGAAGAGGCTCCGTGCGAAGGGGGCTGCGGGGCTCCGGGAGCAACTCGGAGGGGCTTGGGCGGTGGCTCCGCAGTGAGGCGGCTATGCGGCCGGGAGTGAGAATCCAACAGGGCAGGCCCTGGAGCACAGGGCGCCAGGACACAGCCCAGGATTCAGCCTCCCCCGAGACAGGAAGAGGCCTGGATGGCCCAGGACAGCAAGGACGCTCCTGCCCAGAGCTGAGCAGATCAGCGGCCCTGCCCCAGAGCCTCCAGGCCCTGCAGATGGACTGCTCCCAAGTTACTGTGGGGGCTGAATACAGGTTTCCAGAGCTGGCCGCTGACACTGGGGTTGTTCCTCCTGCGGCCTCACGGGTTAAACTACCCGCACTGACACCTGCACCAGGCAGGGGACAGAGCAGCTCCCCCAAGTGCTAACACCTGAAAATCAGCACAAGAGGCCCCTCTCCCAGAAGACCAGCTAGACGGATAATTTCCAGGGGAAGTCAAGGGACTTAAAGTATATAGAATCAGAAGATACTCCCACATGTTTTTTTTTTTCATTTCTGTTTGCTTCCCCACCCTTTTCCCCCCTTTCTTTCTTTTTCTTTCTTTTTGTTCTCTTTTCTCCTTCTTTCTTCCTTTATTCTTTTTCGTTTTTCTCTTTTCTTTCCTTCTTTCTCTCCTCTCTTTTTCTCCTTTTCCCAATACAATTTGTTTTTGGCCACTCTGCACTCAGCAAAATGACTAGAAGGAAAACCTTACCTCAAAGAAAGAATCAGAAACAGGCCTCTTTCCCACAGAGTTACAAAATCTGGATTACAATTCAATGTCAGAAAGCCAATTCAGAAGCACTATTATACAGCTACTGGTGGCTCTAGAAAAAAAGCCTAAAGGACTCAAGAGACTTCATGACTGCAGAATTTAGATCCAATCAGGCTGAAATTAAAAATCAACTGAATGAGATGCAATATAAACTAGAAGTCCTAACCACGAGGGTTAAGGAGGTGGAAGAACGAGGGAGTGACATAGAAGACAAGTTGATTGAAAGAGGGAAACTGAGGAAAAAAGAGACAGACAACTAAAAGACCAGGAAGACAGATTAAGGGAAATAAACGACAGCCTGAGGAAGAAAACGCAACCTGTATTTTGGGTTCCTGAGGGCGCCGAAAGGGGCAGAGGGCCAGAATAAGTATTTGAACAAATCCTAGCTGAAAACTTTCCTAATCTGGGAAGGGAAACAGGCATTCAGATCCAGGAAATAGAGAGATCCCCCCCTAAAATCAATAAAACCATCCAACACTTCGACATTTAATAGTGAAGCTTGCAAATTCCAAACATATAGAGAAGATGCTTAAAGCAGTAAGAGAAAAGAAATCCCTGACCTAAAAAAAAAAAAAGAAAAAGAAATCCCTGACCTTTATGGGGAGGAGCATTAGGATAACAGAAGACCTCTCCACAGAGACCTGGAAGCCCAGAAAGGCCTGGCAGGATATATTCAGGGTCCTAAATGAGAAGAACAAGCAACCAAGAATACTTTATCCAGCAAGGCTCTCATTCAAAATGGAAGGAGAGATAAAGAGCCTCCAAGACAGGCAGGAACTGAAAGAATATGTGACCTCCAAAGCAGCTCTGCAAGAAATTTTAAGGGGGACTCTTAAAATTCCCCTTTAAGAAGAAGTTCAGTGGAACAATCCACAAAAACAAGGACTGAAGAGATATCATGATGACACTAAACTCATCTGTCGATAGTAACTCTGAACGTGAACAGGCTTAATGACCCCATCAAAAGGCGCAGGGTTTCAGACTGGATAAGAAAGCAGGACCCACCTATTTGCTGTCTACAAGAGACTCATTTTAGACAGAAGGACACCTACAATCTGAAAATAAAATGTTGGAGAACCATTTACCATTTAAATGGTGCTCAAAAAAAAGCAGGGGTAGCCATCCTTATATCAGATAAACTAAAATTTAACCCAAAGAGTGTAGTGAGTGTTGAAGAGGGATACTAAGTCATACTTAAGGGATCTATCCCACAAGAGGACTTAACAATCCTCAATATAGGCCCCGAATGCGGGAGCTGCCAAATATTTAAACCAATTAATAACCAAAGTGAAGAAATACTTAGATAATAATTATCTTATACTTGGTGACTTCAATCTAGCTCTTTCTACCCTTGATAGGTCTTCTAAGCACAACATCTCCAAAGAAACGAGAGCTTTAAATGATACACTGGACCAGATGGATTTCACAGAAATCTACAGAACTTTACATCCAAACTCAACTGAATACACATTCTTCTCAGGTGCACATGGAACTTTCTCCAGAATAGACCACATACTGGGTCACAAATAGGGTCTGAACTGATAACAAAGGATTGGGATCATCCCCTGCATATTCTGAGCCCATAATGCCTTGAAATTAGAACTAAATCACAACAAGAAGTTTGGAAGGACCTCAAACACGTCGAGGTGAAGGATCATCCTTGTAAAAGACGAAAGGGTTGGGGATCCCTGGGTTGTGCAGCGGTTTGGCGCCTGCCTTTGGCCCGGGGCACGATCCTGGAGACCTGGGATCGAATCCCACATCGTGCTCCCGGTGCATGGAGCCTGCTTCTCCCTCTGCCTCTCTCTCTCTCTCTCTCTCTTTCGCTCTGTGACTATCATAAATAAATAAAAATTAAAAAATAATTTAAAAAAAGAGATGAAAGTGTCAACCAGGAAATTAAGGAAGAATTAAAAAGATTCATGGAAACTAATGAGAATGAACATACAAGCATTCAAAATCTTTGGGATCAGCAAAAGCAGCCTTAAGGTGGAAGTACACCACAATACAAGCATCCATTCAAAAACGGGAAACTACTCAAATACAAAAGCTAACATTACACATAGGAGCTAGAGAAAATACAGCAGATAGATCCTACACCCAACAGAAGAATAGAGTTAATTAACATTCGAGCAGAACACAAGGAAATCAAGACCAGAAGAACTGTGGAACAGATCAACGGAACGAGGAGTTGGGTCTTTGAACGAATTAATAAGATAGATAAACCATTAGTCAACCTTATTAAAAAGAAGAGAGAGAATATTCAAATTAATAAAATCATGAATCAGAAAGGAGTGGTCACTACCAACACCAAGGAAATAAAACGATTTTTAAAACATACTATTGGCTATAACATTATTATATTATTGGCTATAATTATTATTATATTATTGGGTATACACCAATAATTTAGGCATTCTAGAAGAAATGAACGCATTCCTGGAAAGCCAGAAACTACCAAAAAATGGAACAGAAAGAAAGAGAAAAAATGAACAGGCCAATAACCAGGGAGGAAATTGAAGCAGTCATCAAAAACCTCCCAAGACACAAGAGTCCAGGGCCAAATGGCTTCCCAGGGGAATTCTATGAAACGTTTAAAGAAGAATTCATACCTATTCTACTAAAGCTGTTTGGAAAGATAGAAAGATGGAGTACTACCAAATTCGTTCCATGAAGCCAGCATCACCTTCATTCCAAAACCAGACAAAGACCCTGCCAAAAAGGAGAATTACAGACCAATATCGCTGATGAATATGGATGCAAAAATTCTCAACAAGATCCTAGCCAATAGGATCCAACAGTACACTAAGAAAATTATTCACCATGACCAAGTAGGACTTATCCCCAGGACACAAGGCTGGTTCAACACTCATAAAACAATCAATGTGATTCATCATATCGGCAAGAGAAAAACCAAGAACCATATGATCCTCCCATTAGATGCAGAGAAAGTATTTGACAAAATAGAGCATCCATTCCTGATCAAAACACTTCAGAGTGTAGGGATGGAGGGAACATTCCTCGACATCTTTTTTTTTAATTTTTATTTATGATAGTCACAGAGAGAGAGAGAGAGAGGCAGAGACACAGGCAGAGGGAGAAGCAAGCTCCATGCACCGGGAGCCTGACGTGGGATTCGATCCCGGGTCTCCAGGATCGCGCCCTGGGCTAAAGGCAGGCGCTAAACCACTGCGCCACCCAGGGATCCCCATTCCTCGACATCTTACAAGCCATCTATGAAAAGCCCACAGCAAATATCATGCTCAATGGGGAAGCACTGGAAGCCTTTCCCCTAAGATGAGGAACAAGACAGGGATGTCTACTCTCACCACTGCTATTCAACATAGTACTGGAATTCCTAGCCTCAGCAATAAGACAACAAAAAGACATTCAGGGCATTCAAATTGGCAAAGAAGAAGTCAAACTCTCCCTCTTCGCCGATGACATGATACTCTACCTAGAAAACCCAAAAGCCTCCACCCCAAGATTGCTACAACTCATACAGAATTTGGTAGCGTTGCAGGATACAAAATCAATTGCCAGAAATCAATGGCATTTCTATACACTAACAATGAGACTGAAGAAAGAGAAATTAAGGAGTCAATCTCATTTACAATTGCACCCAAAAGCATAAGATACCTAGGAATAACCCTAACTAAGGAGGTAAATGATCTATACCCTAAAAACTATAGAACACTTCTGAAAGAAATTGAGGAAGACATTTCTATACACTAACAATGAGACTGAAGAAAGAGAAATTAAGGAGTCAATCTCATTTACAATTGCACCCAAAAGCATAAGATATCTAGGAATAACCCTAACTAAGGAGGTAAATGATCTATACCCTAAAAACTATAGAACACTTCTGAAAGAAATTGAGGAAGACACAAAGAGATGGAAAAATATTCCATGCTCATGGAATGGCAGAATTAACATTGTGAAAATTTCAATGTTACCAAGGCAATGTACAGGTTTAATGCAAACCCTATTAAAATACCATGGACTTTCTTCAGAGATTTAGAACAAATTATTTTAAGATTTGTGTGGAATCGGGATCCCTGGGTGGTGCATCGGTTTGGCGCCTGCCTTTGGCCCAGGGCACGATCCTGGAGACCTGGGTTCGAATCCCATGTCAGGCACCCGGTACATGGAGCCTGCTTCTCGCTTTGTTTGTGTCCCTGCCTCTCTCTCTCTCTCTCTCTCTCTGTGTGACTATCATAAAAAAAAACACTTGTGTGGAATCAGAAAAGACCCTGAATAGCCAGGGGAATTTTAAAAAAGACAACCATATCTGGGGGCATCACAATGCCAGATTTCAGGGTGTACTACAAAGCTGTGGTTCAAGACAGTGTGGTACTAGCACAAAAACAGACAAATAGATGGGTGGAACAGAAAAGAGTCCCCAGGATTGGACCCTGAACTTTATGGTCAACTAATATTCGATAAAGGGGTAAAGACTATCCATTGGAAGAAAGACAGTCTCTTCAATACATGGTGCAGGGATAATGGACATCCACATGCAGAAGAATGAAACTAGACTACTCTCTTTCACCATAAACAAAGATAAACTCAAAATGGATGAAAGATCTAAATGTGAGACAAGAGTCCATCAAAATCCTAGAGGAGATCAGAGGCAACATCCTTTTTGAACTTGGCCACAGTAACTACTTGCAAGATACATCCACGAAGGCAAAAGAAACAAAAGCAAAAATGAACTATTGTGATTTCATCAAGATAAGAAGCTTTTGCACAGCAAAGGATACAGTCAACCAAACTAAAAGACAACCTACAGAATGGGAGAAGATATTTGCAAATGACGTATCAGATAAAGGGCTAGTTTCAAAGATCTATAAAGAACATCTTTTTAAAAATTTTTTTTTAATTTACTTATGATAGTCACAGAGAGAGAGAGAGAGAGAGGCCTCTGCACAGGCAGAGGGAGAAGCAGGCTCCATGCATCGGGAGCCTGATATGGGATTCGATCCTGGGTCTCCAGGATCGCGCCCTGGGCCAAAGGCAGGCGCCAAACCGCTGCGCCACCCAGGGATCCCTATAAAGAACATCTTAAAATCAACACCAAGAGACAAACAATGCAATCATGAAATGGGCAAAAGACATGAAGAGAAATCTCACAGAGGAAGACATTGACATGGCCAACATGAACATGGAAAAATGCTCTGCATTACTTGCCATCAGGGAAATACAAATCAAAACCACAATGAGAACCACCTCACACCACTGAATGGGGATAATTAACAAGGCAAGAAACAACAAATGTTGGAGAGGATGCGCAGAAAAGGGAAGACTCTTACACTGTTGGTGGGAATGTGAATTGGTGCAGCCACTGTGGAAAACTGTGGAGGTTCCTCAAAGAGTTAAAAATAGACCTGCCCTACGACCCAGCAATTGCACTGTTGGGGATTTACCTCAAAGATTCAGATGCAATAAAACGCTGGGACAAAAATAAAATAAAATAAAATAAAACGCTGGGACACCTGCACCCTGATGTGTATAGCAGCAATGTCCACAATAGCGAAACTGTGGACGGAGCCATGGTGTCCATCGAAAGATGAATGGATAAAGAAGATGTGGTTTATGTATACAATGGAATATTACGCAGCCATTAGAAACGACAAATACCCACCATTTGCTTCAATGTGGATGGAACTGGAGGGTATTATGCTGAGTGAAGTAAGTCAATCAGAGAAGGACAAACGTATGTTGTCATTCAATGCGTTAATATAAATAATAGTGAAAAGGAATATAAGGGAATGGAGAAGAAATGTGTGGGAAATATCAGAAATGGAGACAGAACATAAAGACTCCTAACTCTGAGAAAGTAACTAGGGATGCTGGGAGGGGAGGAGGACAGGGAGTGCGGGTGAATGGGTGACGGGTACTGAGGGGGGCACTTGACGGGATGAGCACTGGGTGTTATTCTGTATGTTGGCGACATGAACACCAATAAAAAATAAAAGTATTATTAAAAGAAGAAAAAGAAAGAAAGAAAGAAGATAGAAAGAAAGAAAGAAAGAAAGAAAGAAAGAAAGAAAGAAAGAAAGGGAAAAGAAGGAAGGAAGGAAGGAAGGAAGGAAGGAAGGAAGGAAGGAAGGAAGGAAGGAAGGAAGGAAGGAAGGGAAGAAGAGTGGCACCTGTGTGGCTCAGTTAGTTAAGCTTCTGCCTTAGGCTCAGATCATGATCCAGGTCCCAAGGCAGGCTATCTGTTCAGCAGGAAACCTGTTTCTCCCTCTCCCTCTGCCCCTCTCGCTCATGCTTTTTCTCTCCACTCTCTCTCAAATAAATAAAAAATATATTTGAAAAAGAAACAAACCCACAAGGAAGAGAAATCTCCCATGTAGAAATATTTCAAACAATTTTTGCAGACATTCCACCGTCAAGTTCATGAGCATAGCTTCCCACTCTTATGTGTGGAATACACATAGTAACTTCCTTCTACAAAATATAATGTGAAAAACTTAAAATAATATTGATAATATAATAATAATAATTAATAATAATAATAAAGGATCAGTTTACTGCGGAGAAAGGTGACAAACACTACCTCAGCAAGATGATCAGATTGATACCAAGACTGACAAATCATGTTGATAGTATCTATCCTTTATATGATATAATGAAAATGGCAGTATATCTCTGTATATAATCCACAAAAACTGTTCAATCATGAGATAAATGAGACATGTCCCAGCTGAGGGAAATTTTACAAAATACTTTATTTCTCAAAGTGTTCCAGTTCAACAACAACAAGGAAAGGCTGAAAGACTGTCACAATCCAGAGGAGCCTAAGAAAACATGAGGACAAATGGAATGTGATATGAGGGATGGTAACTTAGCAAAAACTAAGGAAATCTGAATAAAGTATGGTCTTCAGTTATTGTGACTATTTTAATATTGATTCATTAGCTAATATTTGTACTGTACTAATATAAGATATCAATAATTGGAGAAATTGAGTGCAAGTGCATGTGAATGCACTGTAGTATCTTCTCAATTTCAATATAAATCTTTGTTTTTTTCCTAATAAATAAGATTTATTTTGAAAATTGACTTAAATGAATCAGGCTCCAACTGTGAAGACATTTTAAGAATAGTTGAATTAACTTTGCCTTATTCTTAAAGAGTTCCTTTGATGGAAACATAGTAAGAATTTAGATCAGAAGGAAAGAAAAACACTTATGAATACGTATAATACCTCCTCAACCTGAAAAGCAGTAAAGGATAATAAATAGCAAAAGTCAGATAAAAATACTTCTAGTACAATAGACACCATATTGCAAGTGCATTTAAAATTAGCAATGCATAACATTTATTTCCTTGACATTTGTCTTCAAAAGAGTTCACAGTGTTTCAGTGTCAGTTGAAACAGGGGAAGAATCTCAGGGAAGAATCCTTCACATAATAATAGGACCATTGGTAATAATGTCTCTCAGTACTTTCTAAATCCATAAAGATGCATTTTCTAATGAGTGACTGAACTGTGAAGAAAGAGATGAGAAACCCTCATCCCTCTGAACTACTTGTGTCAGAATATTTTAACCATAGTACAACGGATAGTAAATTATCCTTATTAACAGGAAATAAGTCTCACATTGGAATCTGAGCAATCAGATGGGCAGAGAAAAAACACTTTGACCCGCTCCTCATCTTTTAAAGACAAAGGAGAGTTTTTCTATGTACGAAGTCAGTTGTCAAGATAGCCTTAGGGAATAAGAGTCAGCAGCATCGAATCCTGCTGCACAGCTGGAACACCCACACACCAGGTCTTCCTGATCACAATCACTGGGCCTGTCCCCCCAACACAGGATGCCACGCTGAGGTCATTTGCAATTGCTCTGTTAGGAGCTCTTGGGAAGGGGGAAGAAGCTAGATAGGATGGGACAGGACACATGGAGGCCGAGAACATTAAGGCCATTTCAATTTAAATTCAGCATTCGCACACGCCCAGCCATCCCAGGCCCCTGTGAAGAAGAGATGAAATTTACATTACTTCAGTTACAGGAAAAAAACAAAAGTTTACAGCTTAATGACCTAGAAAGCCCCACAATAGAATCAAAACAGAGCCCAGGCCAAGGGCAGGAAGCCCCTATTAGAATGATAGCAGAGCTCAATGCCCTTGAAGGCCCCATATCAAAATGTAAACAGAACTTGAGGAATTGCTCCAGCCCTTCTGGAGGTCCCTGAGACCAGCCCTTAAAACTAAGCTAAAACCCAACTCCGGGTCCTAGTCCCTGCTCCGCTGTGTTGGGTGTACTGGGACGCAAACTGGAGTTTGGAATTCAACCCTTGTGTGTTTGCATCGGTGTCAGCTCCTTAGTGGTTTCTCGGATACGCAATCTTGGACACAATACCCCCATGTCCCCTCCCACCTTGGCTGAACCCCTATCCCCTCCCAACCAGGCTGACACTCCGTCACCTCCCCGCCCACAACAACTGGGCACAGGCCCTCACAAAGGTCCCACGGGCACGGTGGGGACTCCCCCCATCCCTGGCATCCCAGAGGAAGGAAGGAGGTTTTGGTAGGACACACTTCCATGGTGACCACAGGGCTCCCTGCCCAGCACGGCAGCTCGTGACAGGTCGGGGTCTGTCCCTGACGCCTGCTCCTCCTCCCCGGTTTTCCCACAGGAAATGAAGGAGGAGGCCCTGGTCTCCTCCAGGGACATCACGCAGGTAGACCTGGACGTCAACAGGATGTTCGGCAGCCACATCATATATTAGGACTCCTAGGGGTCGGGTGAGGCTGCTGGGCCAGGGGGCTTTGGGGCCCCGGGGGCTTCTGTGTAGGGAAAACGGAGCCTCTGACACCAGGGGGAGAACAGCAGCCAACAACACACCACTCCATGGTAGGGTGATTGGGATGACCACCGTGCACACCCCTCTGGGCCTCAGGGATGAGGAGGCCACTAGGATGGGGCCTCCAGGGGTTGCCATGGGAGCTGAACACCAAAGGGGAGAGGGACGGCCCCATGAGAAGCAGGGGATGGGGTGGGGGATGTGGGGGGCAGGGACCGGACCTGGGGGCCAGGTGGCATGGCCGCGGCTGGAGCAGGATACACATTGATCCCATGAGGGTTGGACGGGTCAGAGTGACACCCACTCTCGGTGATTTATATATTTCTAAATTCTATGCATTTAATTTGAGACAATTTGCAATTTGAAACCATGCATATTATGATGACCCCCAGATAATGCCCCCGGTCCAGCCACGGCCCTGCACTGACCACACCGCACCCCAGGGGCAGGTGTCACAACAAACCCCAGACTGGGGTCGCCTTTAACTGTAGATGTCTCCTTGTGCATCTTAGGTGAAGGAGATACCCTGTGTGCGCAGGCCCCCCACGACATCCCCCTCATTCCCCACTCCCACTCCATCCCCCTACATCATCATCCCCAAAGGCATCCCACCTAAATGATCCCCCTCACACCCACACAGCCCCACACAATCCCCACCCACACTATACCCCAACACCATCCCCCCTACACCATCCCCCACACTCCACCACAATCATACCCCTGCTCCCACAGGATCCACCCCCACACCATTTATCCCTAGCAACGACCTGGTGCAGATGCCCCCTGTGGGACATGCTCAGCCTCCCCGAGTTTCTCTGTATACCCTGATCTCATCAGAAGCCCGGGTGTCCCATAGAGTACCCAGGGGTTGCAGGGAGCTGGAAAGACAGGGAGCCCCCGCAGGGTGGGTGCAGGTGAGTGGTGCAGAGGATCCACCGTGTCCTGCCTCCGCCCACTGTCTCTCCTGGAGGGCGGCACACCCTGCATAGGACACCAGCCCCTAACCCATAGGAACCTGGGCTGACCTGGCCCCGGGGTCTGTGGGGGCTTAGTTGATTTGAGCCCCCCCAGGCTTAACACAAAGACTAATGGGATCCAGCCCCCCATGGCCCTGGCCAGCCCTGGATTCTGGTCCCGGGCTGAGCAAGCCGTCTCACAGCTGGATGTGGCCTCTTGGGCCCTGGGCATACCCCACCGATCCAGGTCGCTGACCTAGGGTGCCCTTTGGATCCTGGGACACCCCAGTGTGGGGAGAGCAGGGGTAGGCTGGTGGGCCCCACCCATACTCACACCAGGAGGCAGGCTGCTCCAGGTGCTGGGGTACCTGGGAGCCCGAGGCCGGGGTCCAGCTGCCCTGTTGGGACCCAGCACAGGAGCCCATGAGCTGCAGGTCCAGGTCAGCTCTGCTCTCCTCAGAACCGTCTCTCAGGCTGAAACCTCAGGACACACGCCCCCACCCGGATTCCACACATGCTCCCAGGTGGGGGACTCCAGCACCCGCCCCCCCAACCCGTGTCATTCTTGCCCTCCCCTTAAGGACAGAAAGCTCTCCGTCCCTAGGGGAAGGCGTGCACCCTCGGCTCTGAGGCCATTTGCTGTAGAAAGTCAATAAAGTGTTGTGGTGCGAAAATGCACAGCCAGCCCTTTTCTGTGTCTCCCAGAACACTGCACGGGGCTTGGAGAGACCCCCAGGTAGGAGGAGGGGGCACCACCCAGGCCCCACCAGCTCCTGCAGGGGTGCCACCATCCACACCCAGCTGACCTCCCCATGTGACTTCCAGGGGTGGCCGGATGCCAGGTTCAGGACCTGACAGACTTTACTGGGACTCAGGCTGTGCCCCTTGGGCCAGGAGGGGCTGGGACAGAGTGACAGCCAGGAAGCCTCAGGTCACCAGTTTCTGTGCAAAGCCACCCAGATGTCTGTGCTCCCTCTGTCAAGGGGGCCGGGGCAGGCCGTGTTCCGGGGCCCCTCCTCCGCCCATCATCCCCGTGCCTGTATGCCTGGGGATCCCAGGACCGAGTCCCACATCGGATTCCATTTGGGGAGCCTGCCTCTCCTTCTGCCTATGTTTCTGCCTCTGCTGCTCTCTGTGTCTATCATGAATAAATAAATAAAATATTTACATTTCAAAAAAGAAAGAACAAATACTGTAACAAGCGATGAAGAAAGGCATTATTTCATAATTAAAAAGATTCTCTATCAAGATCAAACAACTATATATTTATGCTGCCAAAATGGCAGTACCTAAATATAGAAACCAATTAACAACAAATGTACAGGAACTCACTGATAATAATACAATGACAGCGGATTTTAACACCCACTTATGGCAATGGACCGATCGTCTATACAGAAAATCAACAAGTGAAAAATAGCCTTGACACACTGGACCACACGGACTCAACAGATATAGTCTGAACATTTCTTCCTAAAGCAGAATACACATTCCTTTCAATTGCACATGGGACATTCTCCAGAACTGGTCATATCATGGCCCACAAATCAGCCCTCAACAGGTACAACAGGTACAAGAAGGTTGATATCACACCCTGTACATTTTCGGACCACGACGCTATGAAACTCGAAGTCAACAGTAAGAAAAAATTTGGACAGACCAAAAATACGTGGAGATTATGAACATCCTACTAGAGAATGAATGGAGCAACCAGGAAATTAAAGAGGAAATTTAAAACAAATGAAAATGAAAACATGTTTCTCCAAACCTCTGGGATGTAGCAAAGGCAGTCGTATGAGGGAAGTACATAGCAATCCAGGCCTATCTCAAGAAACAAGAAGTCTCCAATACACAGCCTAACCCTACACCTTAAGAAGCTGGAAAATGATTAGTAAACAAAGCCTAAAGCCTATAGAAGAGGGGGAAAATAAAGATGAGAGCACAAATAAACAATACATAAACAACAAAGCAGTAGAATGGAATAACGAAACAAAGAGATGGTTCTTCAAAATAATTAAGAAAATGGATCAAGCCCTAGCCAGCCTTATCAACGAGAAAAGAGAAAAGACCTAAATAAATAAAATCACAAATGAGAGAAGAGAGATCAAATCAACACCAGAAAAATAAGACAATTATAAGGGAATACTATGAAAGATTATACGCTAACATACTGGGAGACCTGGAGGAAATGGACAAATGCCTAGAAATGTGCAAACGAGCAAAACTAAATAGGAAGAAATAAAAAATGTGAACAGACCCATAACTAGCAAAGGATTTGAATCAGCAAGGCACCTGGGTGCCTCAGTGGTTGAGCATCTGCTTTGGCTCAGGTCATCATCCAGGGGTCTTGGGCGAATCAAGTCCCACATCAGGCTCCCTGCATGAAGCCTCAATTTCCCTGTGTCTATACCTCTGCCTCTCTGTGTCTCTCATGAATCCATAAATAAAACCTTAAAAAGAAAAAAGATAAAAAGATGAAAGGACCCAAATAAAATCTCAAATGAGAAAAGAGACATTACAACCAACACTAGAGAAATAGAAACGATTATAAGAGAACATTATGAAAAATTATATGCCAGCAACCTAGAACCTGGAAGAAATAGACCAATTCCTGGAAATATATAACATAGCAAAAATGAAAAAGGAAGAAATAAGAAACTTGAACAGACAGATAACCAGCAAAGAAATTGAATCAGGAATCAAGGATCTCCCAACAGGAGATGCTTAGATCAATAGAACAGAATGGAAAGCCGAAACAAGATACAAACCTGTAACTCTATGATCCATTAATCGACAACAAAGCAGGATGGAATATCCAAAGCACAAAGACAGTCTCTTCAACAAACCCTAACCCTGACCCCAGGAAAAGAACAAATGGTATTGGGAAAACCAGGCAGCCAAATGCAGAAGAATGAAACTGCACCACTGTCTTACACCATATATATAAAAAATAAATTCAAAATGGAAGAAAGACCTAAATGTGAGACTTGAAACCATACAAAGAAGAAAAGATAGGCAGCAACGTCTTTGACATTGGCCATTGGATCTTCATATATATATATATACACACAAATGTGTTTTTTAAATTTTTATTTATTTATGATAGTCACACACAGAGAGAGAGAGAGAAAGAGACATAGGCAGAGACAGAAGCAGGCTCCATGCAGGGAGCCTGACGTGGGACTCGATCCCAGGTCTCCAGGATCGGGCCCTGGGCCAAAGGCAGGCGCTAAACCGCTGCGCCACCCAGAGATCCCTGGATCTTCTTTCTAGATATGCCTCTGAGGTGAGGAAACAAAAGCAAAAATACTATTGGGAATTCATCAAATTGAAAAGCTTCCGCAAAGTGAAGGAAAAAACCAAAGCTAAAAGGCAACATACAAAATGAAAGGAATAATTGGTAAACAACACATCCAGTGAAGAGTTAGTATGCAAAACACATAAAGTAAATATAAATCTCAAGATCCTAAAAACAAATTATGCAACTGGAGATGGGCAGAAAAATGAATGGAATTTGTCTCTGACAAGACAACCAGATGGCCACCAGACACACGGAAAGACACTAAGCGTCACCCATCATCAGGGAAATGCAAACCAAAGCCACAATTATATGTCACCTGACAACCGTCATAATGGCTAATATTAACAACACAAGAAACAACAGGTGTTGGTGAGGCTATGGAGAAGGGATAGCACCCTTACACTCCTGGTGGGCATGCAAAAAGATGTAGCCACTGTGGAAAACAGTGTGGATGGTCCTCGAGAAGTTAGAAAAGGGGATCCCTGGGTGGTGCAGTGGTTTGGTGCCTGTCTTTGGCCCTGGGCGCGATCCTGGAGACCCGAGATGGAATCCCACTTCGGGCTCCCAGTGCATGGAGCCTGCTTCTCCCTCTGCCTGTGTCTCTGCCTCTCTCTTTGTGACTATCATAAAAAAATTTTTTTAAAGAAGTTAAAAATAGAGCTACCCTACGATTCCAAAATTGCAGAGCTAGGTATTTACCCCGTGGATACAAAAGTACTTTAGTAGATTCTAAACACGCAGCACAGTGTTTGTAGCAGCATAATCAACAACAGCCAAACTGTGGATACAGCCCAGATGTCCATCGGCAGATGAATGGGCAGAAAGATATGGTAAATATACACACTGCGGCATCACTCGGTCATCAGAAGGGATGAAATGAAGCCATTTACAATGACGTGGAAGGAGTGGAAAGGATTTATGCTAAATGAACTCAGTCAGAGAAAGACAGATACCAAATACCATACAATTGCATTCACATGTGAATTTTAAGAAACCAAACAAACTGGCAAAGGGGCTCAGGGGGGATGAGAGAAGCGAACCAAGAGACACACTCTTAGTCACAGAGAATAAACTAATAAATACCAGAGGAAGGTGGGGGGATGGGGAATCAGGGGATAGGGACAGTGGAGGGCAGCTGTGACTAGTACCAGGCGTTGTATCCAAGGGTTGAATCACTATGTGGTAAACCGGAAGCTATATCATACTGTGTTTACAAACAGGAATTCACGTAAAACTTTAAAATAATAATTGGTAGTATTGATGAAACATGGGGGCAGTAGAGATAATATCAGAAAGACAACTGAAAATCCAAATAAAGAGTCTTTAGACCCACAAATCCCCTCCTTAGCTCAGCTCGGGAGAAGCCTGCCATGTCTATTTTGACCCCAGCAGAAGCCTGTATTTTGATTCTCTGGGGAGGCCACTGACTTGGTGGAGTCATGCTATCTTTGAACCCAAAACCTAGAGTGCATAAAACTAAACTGCCCAATACCAGGAGTCCGAGTGCAGGCACATGCCAAGACCCAAACTCTAACCAGACACAGACATAACCCTAACCCTATACTTAATCCTAATGTTAACGTAACCCTTAAACAAAACCCATCACTAATCGAAAACCAAACACAAACCCCAAGACCAAAACACATTCACTGAAACTTTCTGCCAACCCTCACCCTAAATCCTAAACCTATTCTAAACCCTTAAGCCTGACCCCTACATTAAATCTAACCCTAACCTCTAACCCTAACCTTAACTTAATATACTCAAATCCTATTCTTAACCTTAACCTGTACCCTAACCTTAACCCAATACCAATCCTATCACATACCCCAAACTGTACTCTAACCTGTACCCTAAAACTAACTCCTAAACTACACCCTAAACCTATCTCTTACCCTTTTCCAAAACCATACCCTGACCCTGACCTGACCCTAATCCCTAACTAAACACTAACCCTAAACCTAGCACTAACCCCTATCCTAAACCTAACCCTCGCCCTAACCCTAAACATAGCCTTTTACCCTAACACTTACCCCTAACTCTAACTCACACCCTAACCCCTAACCCTAAATGGAAACCTAAGCCCAACCCTAACTGTAAAAATAACCCTAACCCCACCTCCAAACCTCCTGCCCTAATCCCTAAAGCCTAAATCCTAACCCTAACTCTAAATCCTATTGCTAACCCTAACCCCATTCCCTAATCCCTAACACCCATCCTAACTCCTAACCACTGACCCTTACCCTTATCCCTCACCCTAACCTCTAATCCATAACCATAAGCTTAATCACAAACACCTAACATCTAACCTAAGCCTAACCACCAACTGCCTCCCCTCCCCTGACCCTACCATTCATTCTACCCATTCACTTACCCTGTGGTTCTGAGTAGTCCCTTCTGATGTGGACGTGGCCCCCAACGGAGCCTCCAGAGTCCTCCAGGGGGTCCTGAGGAAGCAGGGCTCCTGTGAGTGTGGACGTGGCCCCACGTGTTCCTGAGTCATAGTCAGCGGGTCCTGAGGATGCTGGGTCTCCTGTCACTGTGGACTATGCCTCACATCCTCTGGAAGCCTCAAGCAGGTCCTCAGGTGGCCGGGGGCTCCTGTCAGCCTGGACATGGCCCCACATCCCCCAGAAAACTCACGGCGCATCCTGAGGAGGCTGTGGGCTCCTGTCAGCATAGACACAGCCCCATATTTCCAGAAGCCAAAGTCCAGGTCCTGTCAGGATTGACGTGGCCCCACATTTTCCTCAGCCTCACCATAAGACCTGAGGAGGCTGGGGGCTCCTGTCAGCATAGATGTGGCCCCAAATCTTCCAAAAACTTCACAGTGGGTCCTGAGGAGGCTGGAGACCCCTGTCAGTGTGCATTGGCCACCCACATTTTTCTGAGGCCTCACCACAGGCCCTGACAAGGCTGGGGTCTTCTGTCCGCATGGACGTATCCCATATTTCCCCAAGTCAACACCGGGGGTCCTAAAGAAGTCAGCATCCTGTTGTGTAGATGTCACCCAACGTCCTCCCGAACATCACTGAGGGTTCTGAGGAGACCGGGGCTCCTGTCACCGGGAATGCGGACCCCAACTTCCAGAAGCCTCAAGTTATGTCCTGAGTGGCCCAGGGGCTCCTTTCAGCCTGGATGCAAGCCCACAATTTCCTGAAGCTGCGGCTCATCAGCGTGGACGCTTCCCCACGTCCTCCTCAGTCCTACCCCAGCACAGGCTTTCTCCTGTTATTGCAGGCAGATTAGGCCTACTGCCCATTCATGCCCCCTGGGTGGGGCCTGGGCTCGGGAGCCCCCTGCGGGACGCTCAGGCGCTGTAGGAGGCTGTGCAGGAGGCAGTGGGCGCTTCAGGGACAGCACCTGCCTCCTTTCAGGCTCCAGCTGTGGCCTGTTAGCTTCGGAAACGTCTCACTGAAACGGAGCCCAACACCCGGCTTCCCCAGAAATACTAAAGGACAAGGAATTGGAGCCCACAGGACGCGAAATGAAATGTGGACCAGACTTTTACCACATCCCACAAAACCCACTCAACCCTCTTCCACTGTGGGCGGGACTGTGGGCTGGTGCAGCCACCCTGGAAACAGTTTGAAGGCTCCTCAGGAAGTTACAAATAGAGCCGCCCTGCGACCAGCAGGTGAAAGGCCTGAGCTCACTCCGAAGATACAGATGCAGTGAGAATCGGGACACCTGCATGTCCTGATGTTCACAGTATCCGGGTCAACAGTAGCCACACTGTGGGAGGAGCCTCGGTGCCCTCGAGCAGATGATGGATAAAAAGGGAGATAAATGATGGTCATAGAGAGAAGAATGGTATTCAGCTATCAAAGAGAAAGAAATCTTTCCATTTGCAACGACGTGGATAGAACTAGAGGGATCATGTTAAGTAAAATAAGTCAGTCAGGAAAGAGAATGACCGTGTGGTGTCATTCATAGGTGGGATTAAAGAAGCAAAGCATATAACAACTGTGAAGGGAAGGAAAAACAAGATGAAAACAGTTGCAGGAAATACAGACTCTTAATGATAGGAAACAAACTGAGGGTCGTTGGAGGCGGGGGGGTGGGTTAACAGGAGACCGGCATGAAGGAGGGCATGTGATGTCATGAGCACTGCTGTTATCTCCAACTGGTGAATCCCTGAATTCTTCCTCTGAAAGTATAATACACTATCCGTTAATTAATTGGGTTTAAATTAAATTAAGTTAAAAAATCAGTTGTATCAAAGCACATTTCCTTCTGGACTCTCTGTTTTGCTCATTCAGCTTATACTGGGACCACCCGCCGTGGGACTGGTTTGCCTACATAGGCTCCATGCCTCGTCCATGGCCCAGCCCAGGGCTAGAACTCACCACCCCTAATATCGGGACAGGAGGTGTGGTCAGGAGTCGGATGCTTAACCAACGGAGCCAGGTGGGGGCCCGAGAACCACACTGCTTTATCCTGTGTGTCTCTGTGACATCATTTGAAATCGGAAAGTGCTGCATCCCGCTCTGTCCTGCTTCTCAAATACTGATTTGCTGTCCCGAGTCATTTGTGGGGGCGGATGGATGTTATGAATTTTTTTTCCTATTTCTAAGACCTGCCACCATGATTTTGATAGGAATGACATTGAAACTGAGGGAGCCTACAGGAACTGCATACATTTTCACAAGATGAGGCTCCCACCCCACGAGCCCAGGACGGCCTCCCAGAGCCTGATATGGCTCAGTGCACAAGTCTTGTGCTCCTTTGGTTCAGTCTCATTATTTATTCTTCTTGATGCTCCTGAGAAGGCCTTCATGTCCTTCCTTTCCTTCCTGAGTGCTCATTGTCGGGACACAGCAAGGCTACTCTGCTCTGTAGGGTCAGTTTGTGTCCGTGACTTTACTGAACTCACTCCTTAGTTCTAACACGTTTTGGTGGAGGCTCCCGGGTTTCCTGTTTCCAGTACCGCATTTTCAGCATATAGCAACAGTGTGACATACCCCTTCCAGGTGTGGAACCTTTGCTGTTTACAGCTTAATGTCCTAGAAAGCTCCACAATAGAATCAAAACTGAGCCCAGGCCAAGGGCAGGAAGCCCCTATTAGAATGAGAACAGAGCTCAATGCCCTTGAAGGCCACATATCAATATGTAAACAGAACTCGAGGAATTCCTCTAGCCCTTCTGGAGGTCCCTGAGACAAGCCGTTAAAACTAAGCTAAAACCCACCTCGGGGTCCAAGTCCCTGCTCCGCTGTGTCGGGTATACTCGGACACCAGCTCGAGCTTATAAATAAACAATTGTGTGTTTGCTTTGGTGTGGGCTTCTTGGTGGTTTCTCGGATTCGCAATCTTGGGCACAACAGTCTGAGATAAAAAAACAAAACCAAAAGCAGCTGAGACGTAGGCAGAGTGAAAGCAGGATTCTGAGAAATGAGCTTGGGGGCTCTTCTGTGGAGGGCCTGCAGACTGGGGGTGGGATGATCAGCCCCAGACCCAGAGGACCCAGCATCCCCACCGGCATCATGCCAAACAGCACTGAGTCTAAGGGAACAGCACAGTGCCACCCGCTGGAGGCAAGAGTCACTGAAACCCACCCAGCCCCTGACCCTGCAGGTGCATCACCTAGGCAGATGTGCACCTGACAATCAGCACCATGGGCCATCCCCAGACCCCGCACAGACCACTCACTGTCAACAAGTTGTCGGACCACAGAGGCTGTAGAGGTTCAGCACTGCCTGGAAAGTAGGGTCTAGCTTCCTTTGTAATTTGTGCTTTATTTTCATTTATTTTCTTTGATTCTATTTTATTAATTGCCTTATTTTAATTTTTATGTACGTACCATATATATTTCTTATTTTTACACTCATGGTACTTTAATTGTGTTTGTTATTTTGGGATTTAGAATCTTCTAACAAGGAGGCCAAAATAATCTGGTGTTTTTTTTTGGGGGGGGGAGGGAAGTTGTTATTGTTTTTCTTGGTTTTTCTTTTTCTTCCTTCTTTCTATTCTGGAAAAAAATAATGAGATGTAGAAATTCAACTCTATAAAATAACATGAGGTAGTACTCACAGCCAGGAAGTCCATCAATACAAATATATGATGACTAACTACAGTTTAAAACAATGATTATAGAGCATCCCTTACTGTAGAAATAAAAGAACTAAAATTTAGTCAGGCCAACGTTAAAAATGCTAAAACTGAGATGCAGTCCCAAGTGGAAGCCTTAAAAACAACGAAAGTTATGGACCACAGAGACAGATTTAGGGAATTCAGCCACTTATTAAAACAATAACATTCATGTCATAGGAGACTCAGAAGATGAAGGGAGAGAAAAGGTGGGCCTTGCTCATCCATTAGAAACGACAAATACCCACCATTTGCTTCAACGTGGATGTAACTGGAAGGTATTATGCTGAGTGAAGTATGTCAATTGGAGAAGGACAAACATTGTATGTTCTCATTCACTTGGGGAATATAAATAATAGTGAAAGGGAATATAGGGGAAGGGAGTAGAAATGTGTGAGAAATATCAGAAAGGGAGACAGAACATAAAGACTCCTAACTCTGAGAAACGAACTAGGGGTGATGGAAGGGGAGGAGGGCAGGGGTGGGTGTGAATGTGTGGTGGGCACTG
Organism: Canis aureus; assembly: GCF_053574225.1. Lineage (NCBI taxonomy): Eukaryota > Metazoa > Chordata > Mammalia > Carnivora > Canidae > Canis > Canis aureus. The sequence continues at coordinate 35,302,950 of NC_135646.1, forward strand.
AGGGGGGCATTTGACGGGATGAGCACTGAGTGTTATTCTGTATGTTGGCAAATTGAACACCAATAAAAAGTAAATTTATTATTTAAAAGAAAGAAAGATGAAAGAAAGAAAGAAAGAAAGAAAGAAAGAAAGAAAGAAAGAAAGAAAGAAAGAAAGAAATAGGGGCACCTGGGTGGCTCAGTCAGTTAAGCTTCTGCCTTAAGTCAGATCATGATCCAGGTCCCAATGTAGGCTCCCTGTTCAGCAGGGAACCTGCTTCTCCCTGTCCAGCTGCCTCTCTCACTCATGGTTTTTCTCTCCTCTCTCTCTCTCTCAAATAAATAAATAACATCTTTGAAAACGAAAAAAAAAACAAACACACAAGGAAGAGAAATCTCCCATGTAGAAGAATTTCAAACAAATTTTGCAGACTTTCCACCCTCAAGTTGGTGAGCATAGCTTCCCACTCTTACGTGTGGAATACACATAGTAACTTCCCTCTACAAAATATATTATGAAAAACGTAAAATAATAATGATAATATAATGATAATAATAATAATAATAATAATAATAGGAAGAAGAAGAAGAAGAAGAAGAAGAAGAAGAAGAAGAAGAAGGAGAAAAAGAAGAAGAAGAATCACTTAACTACGGAGAAAGATGACAAACACTACCTCAGCAAGATGATCAGATCGATACCAAGGCGGACAAATCATGTTGATAGTATCTATCTTTTATATGATATAATAAAAATGGCAGTATATCTCTGTATATAATCCACAAAAACAGTTCAATCATGAGATAAACAACAGACATGTCTCAACTGAGGGAAATTTTATAAAATACTCTACTTCTCAAAGTGTTCCAGTGCAACAACAACAAGGAAAGGCTGAAAGACTGTCACAATCCAGAGGAGCCTAAGAAAACAGGAGGACAAATGGAATGTCATATGAGGGGTGGTAACTTAGCAAAAACTAAGGAAATCTGAATAAATTTCGTCTTTGGTTAATGCGAATATTTTAATATTGATTCATTAGCTAATATTTGTACCGTACTGATATAAGATATCAATCATTGGAGAAACTGAGTGCAAGTGCATGCAAATGCTCTGTACTGTCTTCTCAATTTCCCTATAAATCTTTGTTTTTTTCCTAATAAATAAGATTTATTTTGAAAATTGACTTAAATGAATCAGGCTCCAAGTGTGAAGACATTTTAAGAATAGTTGAATTAACTGTTGCCTTATTCTTAAAGAGTTCCTTTGATGGAAACAAAGTAAGAATTTTAGAACAGAAGGAAAGAAAAACACTTATGAACACGTATAATGCCTCCTCAACCTGAAAAGCAGGAACGATTAATAAATAGCAAAAATCAGATAAAAATACTTCTATTATAATAGACACCATATTGCAAGTGCATTTAAAATTAGCAATGCATAACATTTATTTCCTTGACATTTGTCTTCCAAAGAGTTCAAAGTGTTTCAGTGTCAGTTGAAACAGGGGAAGAATCTCAGGGAAGGATCCTTCACATAATAATAGGACCATTGGTAATAATGTCTCTCAGTTATTTCCAAATCCATAACGATCCATTTCCTGAGGAGTGACTGAGCTGTGAAGAAAGAGATGAGAAACTCTCATCCCTCTGAATTACTTGTGTCAGAATATTTTAACCATAGTACTACGGATAGTAAATTATCCTTATTAACAGGAAATACGTCTCACATTGGAATCTGAGCAATCAGATGGGCAGAGAAAAAAGGCTTTGACTGGCTCTTCATCTTTTAAAGATAAAGGAGAGCTTTTCTATGTATAAAGCCAGTTGTCAAGATAGCCTTAGGGAATGAGTCTGCAGCATCAAATCCCAATGCACATCCCGTATGCCCGCACCCCAGGTCTTCCTGATCCCAAATCCCTGGGCCTCTCCCCCAACAGACCCTGCCAAGCTGAGGTCATTTGCAATTGCTCTCTCAGGAGCTCCGGGGAAGGGGGAAAGAGCTAGATAGGATGGGAGGGGACGCAAGGAGGCCAAGAAAATGAAGGTCTTTCCTCTTTAAGTTCAGGATTCGAACAGATCCATCCATCCCAGGCCCCTGTGAAGAAGAGGTTAAATTTACATTACTTCAGTTACAGGAAAAAAACAAAAGTTTGCAGCTTAATATCCTAGAAAGCCCCACAATAGAATAAGAACTGAGGCCACCCCAAAGGCTGGAAGCGCCTATTAGAATGAGAACAGAGGTCAATGTCCTTGAAGACCCCATATCAAAATGTAAACAGAACTTGAGGAATTACTCCAGCCCTTCTGGAGGTCCCTGAGACAAGTCCTAAAAACTAAGCAAAAACCCACCACGAGGTCCAAGTCCCTGCTCCTCTGTGTTGGGTGAACTTGGACGCAAACTCGAGTTTGGAAATCAACCCTTGTGGGTTTGCATCAGTGTCAGCTCCATAGTGGTTTCTCAGATTCACAATCTTGAGCACAACACCCCCATGTCCCCTCCCACCTGGGCTGAACCCCTATCCCCTCCCACCCAGGCTGACACTCCGTCACCTCCCCGCCCACAACAGCTGGGCACAGGCCCTCACACAGGTGTCACGGGCACGAAGGGCACTCCCGCCATGCCCGGCCTCCCAGAGGAAAGAAGGAGGTTTTGGCAGTACACACTCCCATGGTGGCCCCAGGGCTCCCTGCCCAGCACGGCAGCTCGTGAGAAGTCGGGGTCTGTTTCCCTGACGCCTGCTCCTCCTCCCCAGTTTTCCCACAGGAAGTGAAGGAGGAGGCCCTGGTCTCCTCCAGGGACATCACGCAGGTAGACTTGGACGTCAACAGGACGTTCGGCAGCCACACCATATTTTGGGATGGCTAGGGGGTCAGGTGAGGCTGCTGGGGCAGGGGCATTTGGGGCCCTGAGGGAAAATGGGGCTTCTGAGGCCGGGGGAGCAATAGAAGCCAAAAACACACTGCTCTCTGGTAGATGCTGGGGATGACTCCCGTGCCCACACTCCCGATGCCTCGGGGATGAGGAAGCCAGAAGGATGGGGCCTTCAGGTGTTGCCATGAGAGCTGAACACCAAAGGGGAGAGGGACGGCCCCCTGAGAAGCAGGGGATGGGGTGGGGGACGTGGGGGGAGGAACCAGACCTGGTGGCCAGGCTGCATGGCCGCTGCTGGAGCAGAACAAACATCGATCCCATGAGGGTCAGACGGGTCAGAGTGACACCCACTCTCGATGCTTTATATTATTCTAAATTCTATGCATTTAATTTGAGACAATTTGCAATTTGAAAACATACATAGTATAATGATCCCCAGATAATGCTGCTGGTCCAGCCAGGGCAGGGGCAGGTGTCACTGCAAACCCCAGACTAGTCGCCTTTAACTGTAGACGTCTCCTTGTGCATCTTAGAGGAAGGAGATGCCCTGTGTCCGCAGGCCCCCCACGACATCCCCCTCATACCCCACTCCCACTCCATCCCCCTACATCATCATCCCCATTGGCATCCCACCTACACCATCCCCCTCAAACCCACACAGCCCCACACAATCCCCACTCACACTATACCCCAACACCATCACCCCTACACCATCCCCCACACTCCAACACCATCATAACCTTGCCCTCACGCCATCCACCACCACACCATCGGCCCTCAGCAAGGACCCGGTGCAGGTGCCCCCTGTGGGACATGCTCAGCCTTCCCGGGTTTCTCTGGATACCCTGCTCCCATCAGAAGCCTGGGTGTCCCGTAGAATACCCAGGGGTTACAGGGAAGAGGGAAGACAGGGAACCCCCAACAGGGTGAGTACAGGTGAGTGGTGCAGAGGACCCACTGTGCCCTGCCTCTGCCCACTGTCCCTCATTTAGCGTACACACCCTACACAGGACACCAGCCCCTAACCCATGGGGATCTGGGCTGGCCTGGCCCTGGGCTCTGTGAGGGTTGGGGTGATTTGAGCCTCCATCCCAGGCCCAACACAAAGACTAATGGGATCCAGCCCTCATGGTCCTGGCCAGCCCTGGATTCTGGCCCTGGGCTGAGTGAGCCCTCTCACAGCTGAATGTTGACTCCTGGACCCTGGGGTAGCATGGTGGGCCCCACCCACACCCACACCAGGAGGCAGACTCCTCCAGGTGCTGGGGCGCCAGGGAGCCCGAGGCCGGGTTCCAGCTGCCCTGTTGGGACCCAGCGCAGAAGCCCATGAGCTGCAGGTCCATGTCAGCTCTGCTGTCCTCAGAACCATCTCTCAGACTGAAACCTCAGGACACACGCCCCCACCCAGAGTCCACACATGCTCCCAGGTGGGGGACTCCAGCACCCGCCCCCCAACCCATGTCATTCTTGCCCTCCCCTAAAGGATAGAAAGGTCTCCCTCCCCAGGGGAAGGCGTGCACCCTCAGCTCTGAGCCCGTTTGCTGTAGAAAGTCAATAAAGTGTGGTGCGAAAATGCACAGCCAGCCCGTTTCTGTGTCTCCCAGAACACTGTTCATGAGGCATGGAGAGAACCCCAGAGAGGAGGACGGGGTACCACCTAGGTCCCACCAGCCCCTGCAGGGGCGCCGCCAGCAACACCCAGCTGACATCCCAACGTGCCTTCCCCTGGACCAGATTCCGGGGTCATGACGCAACAGACTTTACTGGGACTCAGGCTGTGCCCCGCGGGCCACGAGGGCCTGGGACAGAGTGACAGCCAGGAAGCCTCAGGTCACCAGGGTCAGTGCAAAGCGACCCGGAGGTCTGTGCTCCCTCTGTCCAGGAGGCTGTGGCTGGCTGGGTGTGGGGCTCTTCCTCCCCTCACTGCATTCCCTTGACTGTGTGCCTGGGGCAGAGAGGGCCTGCAGGGCGGTCAGCATGGCCCTAGAAGGGATGTCAGGACAGTAGGCCCTTGTGTTGTGCCCAACATTGTGAATCTGAGAAACCACTGAGGAGCCAACACCATTGCAAACTCCCAAGGATTTCTTTACAAGCTGGAGCTTGTGTCCAGGTGCACCCGACACAGCAGAGCAGGGACTTGGACCCCGAGACTAAAAGGCTTAGCAGCTTTATAGGGGCCAGTGGCCCATGGGATTCGCAGAAAGTTGCACTGTCATGTCAGTTCACACGCAGGTGGCCGATTGAATTACACCTTACCATATAGTATCCACTTGAGCTGGCCTATTACTTTGGTCGAATTGGCACACAGATTTGGCGGGCACAAAGCGGGTTTACATTGTTATGAGCTGATTTCTGATTAGGGTGTGTTGAGCAGCCTGACTAGGTGGGGCAGCGCCTTAAGCAACAATCAGGTCATGTCAGGGTCATAGGGGAAGTGGCGGGTGTAGCACAAAATGGAATCAGTCCTGCTCTGTGTGCCCAGGGGTAGGAGATTTTTGTTAAATTTCCTGGGTCCCACACTTGAAGCTCATGCACCTGGGCCACCCGCACCAGGTGGACTCAGCCTGCACACCTTGTGGTGCTGGATAACTCACACCAGCATATGGAGGACATCCTCCTCACCCTAGAGAGTAGGGGCTGGGTGTCATGGGTCTCGGCCTGAAGGCCAGGCAGCATAGCAGACTGAAGAACCCCAGCCCCATCCCCACCCTGACTCCCACACACAGGCAGCCCCAGGGCTCCCGCCATGGGCAACCGGCTCCTCAGGAGCTCCCCCCAGAGCAGCCCGAAGGTCTGGCTCCCTGCTGGCGAGGCATCGGGGAGAATAGAAGCACCCAGCGCCTGGCGGGACCCACTGCAGGTCATGAGAATATGGCTGAGTCGGACCTTCCAGCTCAGCTGACCCTCCAGCTGAAAGTCATTGCACCAGCGAGCACAGGGTTGGTCAGGAGACACCAGCTAGCTGCCCAGATACAGCACCAGAAATGATGTTGTGCCAACCATTTCGGCATTTGGGTGACCCAGCCAGAGGATCCGATAGCTGCCCATGATAGCTGCATGTGATAGACACACACACACCCCAAAACCAACAAAAGTCAGAATCCCCCCAATGTTGTCAAAAAGTAGCCTGATGATTCCATACACGATGTTGTGGTCCCCAAAAGGATACATGGAAGATGGTATAAACCACGACTACAGAGGTGTCAGAGGTACGGAGATGTGCCTGGTGGGTTCCAACAAGAGGTGCAGAGGGGAAGGAAGCATCCTACGGAGGGGGGTCCTTGCTTGGAAAGGACACCAGGTCCCTGTGAAGGCTACGGAGGGTGAAATCTGTCCTCCTCCCTTTCAGCTTCTGCATTTCCTCCTAAATGCCATTTTCCTCAATGAAAATAGCAAAACTTTATTTTATGTTTTTAAATTTCTTTTTACAGGTGTCCAATTCATATGAATTCTTTCTTCAGCAAGGGTGTCATTCAGGAAAGAAGGAGAGATAAAGATTTCCCAGACAGACAAAGTATAAAGGAGTTCATGACCCCTAAACCAGTCCAGTAAGGAATTTTAAGAGGGATTCTTCTAGTGGGGGAAAAGAGAGACCAAAAGCAACAAAGACTAGAAAGGACCAGAGAACGTCACCAGAAACACCAACTCTACCGGTAACACAAAGGCAATAAGTTCATATTTTTCAATAATCACTCTGAATGCTGATAGAAAAATTGCTCCAATCAAAAGATATAGGGTATCAGAGTAGCTTAAAAAACAGGATCCGGGATGCCTGGGTGGCTCAGGGTTTGAGCCTCTGCCTTGGATTCAGTCTGTGATCCTGGAGTCTGGGATCCAGTCCAATATTGGGCTCCTGGTGGGGAGCATGCTTTTCTCTCTGCCTAATTTTCTGCCTCTCTCTCTCTCTCACTCCCTCATAAATAAAATCGTTATTAAAAAAACAAGATCCGAGGGATCCCTGGGTGGCGCAGCAGTTTAGCGCCTGCCTTTGGCCCAGGGCGCGATCCTAGAGACCAGGGATCGAATCCCAGGTTGGGCTCCCAGTGCATGGAGCCTGCTTCACCCTCTGCCTATGTCTCTGCCTCTCTCTCTCTCTCTGACTATCATAAATAATAAATAAAAAAAATAAAAAAAAACAAGATCCATCTGTATGCTGTCAACAAGATGCTCACGTTAGACCTATAGACACCGGGAGATTGAAAGTCAGGGGATGGAAAACCATCTATCACGGTAATGGATACCATATGAAAGCTGGAGGACCCATACTTATATCAGACTAACTATATTTGAAACCAAACCCTGGGGGACACCTGGTGGGTCAGTGGTTGAGCATCTGCCTTCGGCGCAGGGTGTGATCCTGGGATCCCAGGACCGAGTCCCACATCGGCCTCCCTGTGTGGAGCCTGCCTCTCCTTCTGCCTATGTTTCTGCCTCTGCTGCTCTCTGTGTCTCTCATGAATAAATAAATAAAATATTTACATTTCAAAAAAGAAAGAACAAATACTGTAAGAAGAGATGAAGAAGGGCATTATTTCTTAATTAAAAAGACTATCAAGATGAAACAACTAAATATTTATGCTGCCAACATGGGGGTACCTAAATATAGAAACCAATTAACAACAAACTTACAGGAACTCACTGACAATAATACAATGACAGCGGATTTTCACACCCACTTATGGCAATGGACCGATCATCTATACAGAAAATCAACAAGGGAACAATAGCCTTGACACACTGGACCACAGGGACTCAACAGATATAGTCTGAACATTTCAACCTAAAGCAGAGTACACATTCCTTTCAAGTGCGCATGGGACATTCTCCAGAACAGATCATATCATGGGCCACAAATCAGCCCTAAACAGGTACAACAGGTACAAGAAGGTTGATATCACACCATGTACATTGTCGGACCACGACACTATGAAACTCGAAGTCGACAGTAAGAAAAAATTTGGACAGACCAAAAGTACGTTGAGTTTATGATCATCCTACTAGAGAATGGAGCAACCAGAAAATTAAAGAGGAAATTTAAAACAAACGAAAATGAAAATATGTTTCTCCAAGCCTCTTGGATGCAGCAAAGGCAGTCCTAAGAGGGAAGTACATATCAATACAGGCCTACCTCAAGAAACAAGAAGTCTCCAATACACAGCCTAACCCTACACCTTAAGGACCTGGAAAAGGAATAGAAAACAAAGGTTAAAGCTTATAGAAGAGGGGAAAAATAGAGATGAGAGCAGAAATAAACAATACAGAATCAATGAAGCAGTAGAATGGAATAACGAAACAAAGAGATAGTTCTTCAAAATAATTAATAAATTGAATCAAGCCCTAGCCAGCCTTATCAACAAAAAAGAGAAAAGACCTAAATAAATAAAATCACAAATGAGAGAAGAGAGATCACAATCAACACCAGAAAAATAAGACAACTATAAGAGAACACCATGAAAGATTATATGCTAACAAACTGGGAGACCTGGAAGAAATGGACAAATCCCTAGAAATGTCACACGAGGAAACCTAAATAGGAGGAAATAGAAAATGTGAACAGACATATAAAAGCAAAGGAATTGAATCAGCAAGGCACCTGGGTGCCTCAGTGGTTGAGCATCTGCTTTGGCTCAGGTCATGATCCCAGGGTCCTGGGCGATCACGTCCCACATCAGGCTCCCTGCATGGAGCCTCATTTTCCCTCTGCCTATACCTCTGCCTCCCTGTGTCTCTCATGAACACATAGATAAAATCTTTAAAAAAGAACAAAGAAAAAAAAGAGAGTGGTCCCAAATAAAATCACAAAGGAAAAGAGAAATAACAACCAACACTAAAGAAATACAAATGTTTATAAGAGAACATTATGAAAAATTATATGCCAGCAACCAAGAACCTGGAAGAAATAGATCAATTCCTGGAAATATATGACATAGCAAAAATGAAGAAGGAAGAAATAAGAAACTTGAACAGATAACCAGCAAAGAATTTGAATCAGCATTCAAGGATCTCCCGACCGTAGATGCTTAGATCAATAGAGCAGAATGGAAATCCGAAACAAGATACAAACCTGTAACTCTATGATCCATTAATTGACAACAAGGCTGGAAGGAATATCCAAAGGCACAAAGACAGTCTCTTCAACAAACCCTAACCCTGACCCCAGGATAAGAACAAATGGCGTTGGGAAAACCAGGCAGCCACATGCAGAAGAATGAAACTGGACCACTTTCTTATACGATATATATAAAAAATGAATTCAAAATGGATGAAAGACCTAAATGTGAGACCTGAAACCATACAAAGAAGAAAAGATAGGCAGCAACATCTATGATATTGGCCATGGATCCTCTTTCTAGATATGCATCTGAGGTGAGGGAAACAAAAGCAAAAATACTATTGGGACTTCATCAAATTGAAAAACTTCTGCAAGGTGAAGGAAACAACCAAAGCTAAAAGGCAACATACAGGAGGAGGGGCAAGATGGCGGAAGAGTAGGGTCCCCAAGTCACCTGTACCCACCAAATTACCTAAGTAACCTTCAAATCATCTTGAAAATCTACGAATTCAGCCTGAGATTTAAAAAGAGACCAGATCGAATGCTACAGTATGAAAAGTTCGCGCATCTATCAAGGTAGGAAGATGGGGGAAAATAAATAAAGAAACAAAGGGCATCCAAGGGGAGGGGTCCTGCAAAGAGCCAGGCTATGGCCACAGCAAGTGCCCCCCAGTCAGGAGAGCTCTGTCCCAGAGAAGCAGGAGCTGAACCAACCTTCCAGGGTGGAATTGGGCCCGCAGGGAGTCAGCACAGGACCTTGGAGGGCGGGGATGCCCTCGGGCTCCCTGGGACACTAACAGACACCTGCATTCCCAAGAGAGTCCACTGAGCTCACTAAGGGGTACACGGCACATGCATTGACCCTGGAGCAGCTCCAAGGGGCTCGGGCGGTGGCTCTATGCTGAAGGGGCTGCACGAACCTGGGAGGGGCTTGGCGGTGGCGCCTAGGGCAGAGGAAAAGGCTCCGGGCAGAGGGGGCGGTGAGGCTCCAGGAGCAGCTCAGTGGGGCTGGGGAGGCGGTTTGGTGGAGAGGCGGCTGCACAGCCAGGAGCTCGAATCCAACAGTGCAGGCCCGGAGGACAGGACTCCGGTGCACAGCCCAGGATCTGGCCTCGCCCGAGACAGGCAGAGGCCGGGGGGGGGGGGGCCAAGACCACAAGGACCCTCCTTCCCAGAGCTGAGCAGATCAGAGGCCCTGCCCCGGAGCCTCCTGGACCATCAGACTGCTCCGGAGTAACTGGGGGGGGGCTGAATCCAGGCTTCCAGAGCTGGCCTCTGCCACTGGGATTGTTCCTCCTGGGGCCTCACGGGGTTAACAACCCCCACTGAGCCCTGCACCAGGCAGGGGGCAGAGCAGCTCCCCAAAGGGCTAACACCTGAAAATCAGCATAACAAGCCACTCCCCCAGAAGACCACCTAGACGGACAAGTTCCAGGGGAAGTCAAGGGACTTAAAGTATACAGAATAAGAAGATACTCCCCCCTGTTTTTTTTTTTTCATTTCTGATTGCTTCCCCCAACCTTTTCCCCCTTTCTTTCTTTTTCTTTCTCTTTTTATTCTCTTTTTTCCTTCTTTCTTCCTTTATTCTTTTTTCTCTTTCTCTTTTCTTTCCTTCTTTCTCTCCTCTATTTTTCTCCTTTTCCCAACACAACTTGTTTTTGACCACTGTGCACTGAGCAAAATGACTAGAAGGAAAACCTCACCTCAAAAGAAAGAATCAGAAACAGTCCTCTCTCCCACAGAGTTACAAAATGTGGATTACAATTCAATGTCAGAAAGCCAATTCAGAAGCACTATTATACAGCTACTGGTGGCTCTAGAAAAAAGCATAAAGGACTCAATAGACTCATGACTGCAGAATTTAGATCCAATCAGGCAGAAAGTAAAAATCAATTGAATGAGATGCAATCCAAACTAGAAGGGTTTGACAAGGGTTAATGAGGTGGAAGAACAAGTGAGTGACATAGAAGACAAGTTGATGGCAAAGAGGGAAACTGAGGAAAAAGAGACAGACAATTAAAAGACCGGAAAGACAGATTAAGGGAAATAAACGACAGCCTGAGGAAGAAAACCCTACGTTTAATTGGGGTTCCCGAGGGCGTCGAAATGGACAGAGGTCCAGAATACGTATTTGAATAAATCCTACCTGAAAACTTTCCTAATCTGGGAAGGGAAACAGGCATTCAGATCCAGGAAATAGAGAGATCCCCCCACTAAAATAAATAAAAACCGTCCAACACCTCCACATTTAATAGTGAAGTTTGCAAATTCCAAAGATAAAGAAAAGATCCTTAAAGCAGCAAGAGACAAGAAATCCCTGACCTTTATGGGGAGGAGCATTAGGGTCACAGAAGACCTCTCCACAGCGACCTGGCAGGCAAGAAAGGGCTGGCAGGATATATTCAGGATCCTAAATGAGAAGAACATGCAACCAAGAATACTTTATCCAACAAGGATCTCATTCAAAATGGAAGGAGAGATAAAGAGCTTCCAAGACAGGCAGGAACTGAAAGAATAAGTGACCTCCAAACGAGCTCTGCAAGAAATTTTAAGGGGGACTCTTAAAATTCCCCTTTAAGAAGAAGTTCAGTGGAACAATCCACAAAAACAAGGGCTGAATAGATATCATGATGACACTAAACTCATATCTGTTGATAGTAACTCTGAATGTGAACGGGCTTAATGACCCCATCAAAAGGCGCAGGGTTTCAGACTGGATAAAAAAGCAGGACCCATCAATTTGCTGTCTACAAGAGACTCATTTTAGACAGAAGGACACCTACAGCCTGAAAATAAATGTTTGGAGAACGATTTACCATTCAAATGGTCCTCAAAAGAAAGCAGGGGTAGCCATCCTTATATCAGATAAACTAAAATTTACCCCGAAGACTGTAGTGAGAGATGAAGAGGGACAGTAAATCATACTTAAAGGATCTATCCAACAGGAGGACTTAACAATCCTCAATATATTGCCCCATATGTGAGAGCTGCCAAATATTTAAAACAATTAATAACCAAAGTGAAGAAATACTTAGATAATAATACACTTACACTTGGTGACTTCTATCTAGTTCTTTCTACCCTCGATAGGTCTTCTAAGCACAACATATCCAATGAAACGAGAGCTTTAAATGATACACTGGACCAAATGGATTTCACAGAAATCTAAAACTTTACATCCAAACTCAACTGAATACACATTCTTCTCAGGTGCACATGGAACTTTCTCCAGAATCGACCACATACTGGGGCACAAATCGGGTCTGAACCGATACCAAAAGATTGGGATTGTCCCCTGCATATACTCAGACCATAATGCCTTGAAAGTAGAACTAAGGTATCCCTGAGTGGCGCAGCAGTTTGGCGCCTGCCTTTGGCCCAGGGCGTGAATCTGGAGACCCAGGATTGAATCCCACGTCGGGCTTCCGGTGCTAGAAGCCTGCTTCTCCCTCTGCCCGTGTCTCTGCCTCTCTTTCTCTCTCACTGTGTGACTATCATAAATTAAAAAAATAATAAAATAATGAAAAAACGAAATGAGAACTAAATCACAGCAAGAAGTTTAGAAGGAGCTCAAACACGTGGAGGTGAAGGATCATCCTGCTAAAAGACGAAAGGGTCAACCAGGAAATTAAGGAAGGATTAAAAAGATTCATGGAAACTAATGAGAATGAACATACAACCGTTCAAAATCTTTGGGATGCAGCAAAAGCAGTCCTAAGGGGGAAATACATCACAATACGAACAGGTGCAGCCAATGTGGAAAACACTGTGGAGGGTCCTCGAGAAGTTAAAAAAAGGGGATCCCTGGGTGGTGCAGTGGTTTGGCACCTGCCTTTGGCCCATGTCGCGATCCTGGAGACCCGGGATGGAATCCCATGTCGGACTCACAGTGCATGGAGCCTACTTCTACCTCTGCCTGTGTCTCTGCCTCTCTCTCTGTGACTATCAAAAAAAATTTATAAAAGATGTTAAAAATAGAGCTACCCTATGATTCCAAAATTGCACAGCTAGGTATTTACCCCGAGGATACAAAAGTCGTTTAGTAGTTTCAAAGAGGGACACGCAGTCCAGTGTTTGTAGCAGCATTATCAACAAGAGCCAAACTGTGGATACAGCCCAGATGTCCATCGACTGATGAATGGGCAGAGACGATGTGGTAAACATACCGACTGCGACATCACTGGGTCATCAGAAGGGATGAAATGAAGCCATTTACAATGATGTAGGAGAAGTGGAAAGGACTTATGCTAAATGAACTCAGTCAGAGAAAGACAGATACCAAATATCATACAATTGCATTCACATGTGAATTTTAAGAAACCAAACAAACTGGCAAAGGGGCAGAGGGGGGGATGACAGAAGCAAACAAAAAAAAAACCACACTCAACCACAGAGAATAAACTAATAAATACCAGAGATATGTGGGGGGGATGGGGAATCAGGGGATAGGGATAGTGGAGGGCACCTGTGACCAGTACCAGGCGTTCTATCCAAGGGTTGAATCACTATGTGGTAAACCTGAAACTATATCATACTGTGTTAGAAACAGTAATTCAAGTAAAACTTTAAAATAATAATTGGTAGTATTGATGAAATATGTGTGCACTAGAGATAAATCAGAAAGGCAACTGAAAATCCAAATAAAGAGTCTTTAGAGCCACAAATCCCCTCCTTAGCTCAGCTCGGGAGAATCCTGCCATGTCTATTCTAACCCCAACAGAAGCCTGTATTTTGATTCTCTGGGTAGGCCACTGACTTGGTGGAGTCAGGCTATCTTTGAACCCAAAACCTAAATAGAGTGCATAAATCTAAGCTGCACAAGATACTAGGAGTCCCCGTGGAGGCACATGCCAAGACCCAAACTCTAACCATACACAGACATAACCCTAACCCTTAATCATAATGTTAACCTAACCCTTAAACAAGACCCATCACTATTCGAAAACCAAACACATACCCCAAGACCAAAACACATTCACTGAACCTTCCTGCCAACCCTCACGCTCTTAATCCTATTATGAACTCTTCACCCTGACCCCTAACTTAAATCTAACCCGAACACTAACCTCTAACCCTAACCTTAAAATAAGGTATTCAAATCCTATTCCTAACCTTTTTTTTTTAATTTTTATTTTATTTTATTTATGATAGGCACACAGTGAGAGAGAGAGAGGCATAGACACAGGCAGAGGGAGAAGCAGGTTCCATGCACCGGGAGCCCGACGTGGGATTCGATCCCGGGTCTCCAGGATCGCGCCCCGGGCCAAAGGCAGGCGCTAAACCGCTGTGCCACCCAGGGATCCCTCAAATCCTATTCCTAACCTTAACCTGTACCCTAACCCTAACCCTCTAATACTAATCCTATCTCATACCCCAAACTGTACCCTAACCCGTACCCTAAAACCAACCCCTAACCCACTCCCTAACCCTATATCTTACCCTTTTCCAAAACCGTACCCTGACCCTAACCTGACCCTAACCCTAACCCCTAACCAAACACTAACCCTAACCCTAGCCCTAACCCCTATCCTAATCCTAACCCTCGCCCTAACCCTAAACCTAGCACTAACTTTAACTCTAACTCTTAACTCTAACCCCTAACTCTAACCCCTCACCCTAACTCACACCCTAACCCCTAACCCTAACTGCAAACCTAAGCCCAACACTAACTCTAACCATAACCCTAAACCCAACCCCAAAACTCGTGCCCTAATCCCTAAAGCCTAAACCCTAACCTAACTCTAAATCCTATCCCTACCCCAACCCACATCCTAACTCGTAGCCACTGACCCTTACCCTAATCCCTCACCCTAACCTCTAATCCATAACCATAAGCATAATCACTAACACCTAACATCTAACCTAAGGCTAACTGCCAACTGCCTCCCCTCCCCTGACCCTACCATTCATTCTACCCATTCACTTACCCTGTGGTTCAGAGGAGTCCGTTCTGATATGGACGTGGCCCCCAACGGCGCCTCCAGAGTCCTCCAGGGGGTCCTGAGGAAGCCAGGCTCCTGTGAGTGCGGACATGGCCCCACGTGTTCCTGTGTCATAGTCAGTGGGTTCAGAGGACGCCGCGTCTCCTGTCACTGTGGACTATGCCTCACATCCTCTGGAAGCCTCACAGCAAGACCTCAGGAGGCCGGGGGCTCCTGTCAGCCTGGACATGGCCTCACATCCCCCAGAAAACTCACTGTGGGTCCTGATGAAGCTGTGGGCTCCTGTCAGCATAGACCCAGCCCCATATTTCCCGAAGCCAAAGTGCAGGTCCTGAGGAGGACAGGGGTCCTGTCAGTGTTGACGTGGCCCCACATTTTCCTCAAGCCTCACCATAAGACCTGAGGAGGCTGGGGGCTCCTGTCAGCATTGACAGGGCTCCAAATCTTCCCAAAACTTCACAGTGTGTCCTGAGGAGGCCGGAGGTTCCTGTCAGTGTGCATGCGGCACCCACATCTTTCTGAAGCCTCACCAGAGGCCCTGACAAGGCTGGGGTCTTCTGTCCGCATGGACGCATACCCATATTTCCCAAAGACTAGACCAGGAGTCCTGAGGAAGTCAGCGTCCTTTTGTGTGGACATGACCACACGTACTACCAAAATGTCACTGAGGGTACTGATGAGGCCGTGGCTCCTGTCACTCTGAATGCGGCCCCCAGCTTCCAGAAGCCTCAACTTATATCCTGAGGGGCCTGGGAGTTTCTGCTAGAGTGGACGCGGTGCCACATCTTCCTGAACCCTCCCCGTGGGTCCTGAGGTGGCCCAGGGACTCCTGTCAGCGTGGATGCGGGCCCACAATATCCTGAAGCCTCCCCGCGGGTCCTGAGGTAGCTCAGGGTTTCCTATCAGGGTGTATGCGGGCCAACATCTTCCTGAAGCCTCACCGAGGGTCCTGAGAGGACCGGTGCTCCTGTCAGCGTGAACACGGCCCAATATCCCCCTTTAGACTCCCTGCGCGTCCTGAGGAGGCTGTGGCTCATCAGGGTGGATGCGTCCCCATGTCTTCATCAGGCTTCCCCAGCACAGGCTGGCTCCTTTTAGTGCAGGCAGACGAGGCCTACTGCACATGCGTGCACCCTGGGTGAGGCCTGGGCTTGGGCGCCCCCTTTGCGATGCTAGGTGCTGCAGGAGGCTGTGCAGGAGGCGGCTTGCTGGTGCAGGGGGCCGCACCTGCCTCCTTCCAGGCTCCAGCTGTGGCCTGTTAGCATTGGAAACGTCTCACTGAAAAGGAGCCCAACACCCGGCTTCCCCAGAAATACTTAAGGACAAGGAGTTGGAGCCCACAGACTGCAAAATGAAATGACCAGACTTTAGCAAGTCCTGCAAAATTTACTCAACTCCCTTCCACTGTGGGCGGGACTGCGGGCTGGTGCAGTCGCCCTGGAAACAGTGTGGAGGCTCCTCAGGAAGTTACAAATACAGACGCCCTGTGACCAGCAGGTGCAGGGCCTGGAGCTGACTCCAAAGATACAGATACAGTGAGACTCGGGACACCTGCACCCCAATGTCCACAACAGCCAGGTCCACAGTAGCCACACTGTGTGAGGTATCTCGGTGCCCTCAGGCAGATGATGAATAAAGAGGATGGGAGATAGATGATGGTCATAGAGAGAGGAATGGTGCTCAGGTATCAAAGAGAAGGAAATCTTGCCATTTGCAATGACGTGGAAGGAACTAGAGAAATCATGTTAAGTGAAATAAGTCAGTCGGGAAAGAGAATGACTGTGGGGTGTCATTCATAGGTGGAATTAAAGAAGCAAAGCAGATGAACATCTGTGAAGGGAAGGAAAAACAAATAAGATGAAAACAGATGCAGGAAATACAGACTCTTAATTATAGGAAACAAACTGAGGGTCGCTGGAGGGTAGGGGCCGGGTGAGGGGATCACAGGGGACCAGCATGAAGGAGGGCACGTGATGTCACGTGCACTGCTGTTATCTCCAACTGGTGAATCCCTGAATTCTTCCTCTGAAAGTATAATACACTATCCGTTAATTAATTGGGTTTAAATTAAATTAAGTTTAAAAAATCAGTTGTATCAGAGCACAATTCCTTCTAGAATCTCTGTTCTGCTCCTTCACCTTATGCCAGCACCACCCCCCTTGAGTCTGGTTTGTTTAAGTAGGCTCCACGCCTCATCCATGGCCCAGCCCACGGCTAGAACTCACGACCCCGAGATCAGGACGGGAGGTGAGGTCAGGTGTCGAATGCTTAACAAAAGAAGCTCGGACGCAGGCAGAGTAAAAGCAAGGTTCTGAGAGAAGCCTAAGAATCAGCGCCATGGCCCATCCCGAGACCCTGCACAGACCACTCACTGCCACCAAGTTGTTGGACCACAGAGGCTGTAGAGCTTCAGCTCTGCCTGGAAAGTAGGGTCTAGCTTCCTTTGTTCTTTGTGCTTTATTTTCATTTATTTTCTTTGATTCTTTTTTATTAATTGCCTTATTTTAATTTTTATGTATGTACCTTATATATTTATTATTTTTACTATCATGGTACTTTAATTGTGTTTCTTATTTTGGAATTTAGAATCTTTAACAAGCAGGCCAAAATAATCTGGTGTTTTTATATTTTGGGAGGGTAGTTGTTATTGTTTTTCTTGGTTTTCCTTTTTCTTCCTTCTTTCTTTTATGGAAAAAATAATGATACGGAGAAATTCACCTCCATAAAATAACATGAGGTAGTACTCACAGCCAGGAAGTTCATCAATACACATATATGATGTCTAATTACAGTTTATTTATTTATTTTTTTCTAATTACAGTTTAAAACAATGATTATAAAGGTAGCAGCTGGGCTGGAAAAAGAGCACAGAAGAAAACTAGGGAATTCCTACTGTAGAAATAAAAGAACTAAAATCTAGTCAGGCCAATGTTAAAAATGCTATAACTGAGATGCAGTCCCAAGTGGAAGCCTTCAAAACAAGAAAGGTTATGGACCACAGAGGCAGACATAGGGAACTCAGCCACTTATTAAAACAATAACATTCATATCATAGGAGACTCAGATGATGAAGAGAGAGTAAAGGTGGGCCTTGCTCAGCCATTAGAAAAGACAAATGGCCACCATTTGATTCAATGTGGATGGAACAGGAAGCTATCATGCTGAGTGAAGTAAGTCAATCAGAGAAGGACAAACATTGTATGTTCTCATTCACTTGGGGAATATAAATAAGAATGAAAGGGAATATAAGGGAACGGAGAAGAAATGTGTGGAAAATATCAGAAATGGAGACAGAACATAAAGACTCCTAACTCTGAGAAATGAACTAGGGGTGATGTAAGGGGAGGAGGATGGGGGTGGGGGTGAATGGGTGACGTGTACTGAGGGGGGCAATTGACGGGATGAGCACTGGGCGTTATTCTGTATGTGGGCAAATTGAACACCAATAAAAAGTAAATTTATTATTAGAAAGAAAGAAAAAGTGGCATCTGGGTGGCTCAGTCAGTTAAGCTTCTGCCTTAGGCTCAGATCATGATCCAGGTCCCAAGGCAGGCTCCCTGAAGCAGGGAACCTGCTTCTCCCTCTCCATCTGCCCCTCTCGCTAATGGTTTTTCTCTCCTCTCTCTCTCAAATAAATAAATAAATAACATCCTGAAAAAGAAACAAACAGAAGGAAGAGAAATCTCCCATGTAGTAGAATTTCAAAGAAGTTGTCCAGACATTCCACCCTCAAGTTGATTAGCATAGCCTCCCACTCTTATGTGTGGAATACACATAGTAACTTCCTTCTACAAAATATAACATGAAAATCTTAATATAAAAATAATAATAATAATAATAAAATCACTTTACTATGGAGAAAGCTGACAAACACTACCTCAGCAAGACAATCAGATCAATACCAAGACTGGTAAATCATGTTGATAATATCTATCCCTTATATGATATAATAAAAATGGCATTATATCTCTGTATAGAATCCACAAAAACAGTTCAATGATGAGATAAACAACAGACATGTCCCAACTGAGGTAAATTTTACAAAATACTCTACTTCTCAAAGTGTTCCAGTTCAACGACAACAAGGAAAGGCTGAAAGACTGTCACAATCCAGAGGAGCCTAAGAAAACACGAGTACAAATGGAATGTGATATGAAGGATAGTAACTTAGCAAAATCTAAGGAAATCTGAATAACCTATGGTCTTTGGTTAATGCGACTATTTTAATATTGATTCATTAGCTAATATTTGTACCGGACTAATATAACACCACAATCATATCCCTGCCCCACACCATTCACCACCACACCACCGGCCCCCAGCAAGGACCCAGTGCAGCTGCCCCCCTGTGGGACATGTTCAGCCTCCCCAGGGTTCTCTGGGTACCCTGCTCCCATCAGAAGCCCGATTGTCCCATAGAGAACCCAGGGCTTGCAGGGAGGAGGGAAGGCAAGGATTCCTGAAATGGTGGGGGCAGGTGAGTGGTGCAGAGGACACATTGGGCCCTGCCTCCGCCCACTGTCCCTCCTGGAGGTCGGCACACCCTGCACAGGACACCAGCCCCTAACCCAAAGGGACCTGGGCTGACCTGGCCCCGTGCTCTGTGGGGGCTGAGGTGATTTGAGCCCCACCCAGCCCCAAGACAAAGACTAATGGGATCCAGGCCCCCATGATCCTGGCTAGCCCTGGATTCTGGCCCCAGGCTGAGTGAGCCCTCTCACAGCTGGACGTGGCCTCTTGGGCCCTGTGTGTGCCCCACAGATCCAGGTCACTGACCTAGGGCAGGCTGGGGGATCCCGGGACAACCCAGGGTGGGGAGAGGATGGATAGGCCGGTTGGCCCCACCCGACCCCACACCAGGAGGCAGGCTCCAGGTATTGGGTATTGGGGCCCCAGAGGGCCCAAGGCCGGGGTCCAGCTGCTCTGTGGGTCCCAGTCAGGAGCCCATGAGCTGCAGGTCTAGGTCATCTCTGCTGTGCTCAAAACAGTCACTCAGGCTGAAATCTCAGGTCACACGCCCCCACCCAGAGTCCACACATGCTCCCACAATGTGGACTCTAGCACCCGCCCCCCCACACTGTGTGATTCTTGCCATCCCCTAAAGGAAAGATTTCCCTCCCCAGGGGAAGGCGCACATTAGGCTCTGAGCCCGCTTGCTGTAAAAAGTCAATAAAGTTTTGTGGTGCGAAAATGCATAGCCAGGCCATTTCTGTGTCTCCCAGAACTCTGCATGGGGCGTGGAGACATACCCAGAGAGGAGGAGGGGGCACCATCCAGGCCCCAAACAGCCCCTGCAGGGGCGCCGCCAGGTACACACAGCTGACGTCCCCACGTGCCTTCTATGGGCGGCCAGATGCCAGGGTCAGGACGCACAGATGTTCCTGGGACTCAGGCTCTGCCCACTGGGCCAAGAGGGGCTGGGACAGAGTGACAGCCAGGGAGCTTCAGGTCACCAGGGTCTGTGCACAGCGACCTGGGAGGTCTGCGCTCCCTCTGTCCTGATGAACGAGGATGGCCGAGTTCTGGGGCACTTATTCCCCTCCCCGCATCCTCGTGCCTGTGTTCCTGGGGAACAGAGGGCCTGTGGGGCGGTCAGCGTGGCCCTGGAAGGGATGCCAGGACACGAGGCCCTGGTGTTGTGCCCAAGATTGTAAATCAGGGGAACCACCAAGGAGCCCACACCTATGGAAACTCCCGAGGGTTTCTTTACAAGCTGGAGCTTGGGTCTAATTGCACCCAACACAGCGCAGCAGGGACATGGATCCCGAGACTAAGAGGCATAGCAGCTTTATAGGGGCCAGTGGCACATGGGATTCGCAGAAAGTTGCACGATCATGCCGGTGCACAAGCTGGTGGCTGATTCAATTACACCTTACCCTATAGTATCCAATTGAGCTGGCCTATTACTTTGGTCAGAATCGTCCCACAGTTTTGGGAGACACAAAGCAGGGTTACATTGTTATAAGCCGATTTCCTATTAGGGTGTGCCCAGTGGCCTGACTAGGGTGGGGCAGCACCTTAAGCAATAAGCAGGTCATGTGGGGGTCATAGGGGAGGTGGCGGGTGTAGCACAAAATGGAATCAGTTCTGCCCTGCTTGTCCAGGAGTAGGGGATTTTTGTTAACTTTCCTGGGTCCCACACTTGCAGCTCATGCACCTCAGCTACCCTGACCAGGTGGACTCAGCCTGCACACCTTGTGGTGCTGGATCTCTCACACCAGCGTGTGGAGGGCACCCTCCTCGCCCTAGTGAGTAGGGGCTGGGTGAGCATGGGGCTCGCCACAAGGCCAGGCAGCATAGGGGACTGAGAACCCCAGCCCTCACCGCAACTTGACTCCCACAAACAGGCAGCAACAGGGCTCTCCGCCATGGGCAGCTCCACAGGATCTCCCCCAGGCAGAGCTGAGGTCTGGCTCCCTGATGGAGAGGCATCGGGGAGAAGAGAATCAGCCTGCGCTCAGCGGGACCCACTGCTGGACATGGGAATTTGGCCAAGTCGGAACTTCAAGCTCAGCTGACCCTCCAGAGGAAAGTCACTGCAGGAGCGAGCCCCGAGTAAGCAAGGAGAACCCAGCTATCTGCCCAGCGCCAGCACCAGAAATGATGTTGTGCCAACCATTTCGGCATTTGGGTGACCCAGCCAGAGGATCAGATACCTGCACGTGATATCTGCATGTGATAGACACACACACAACCCAAAACCAACAAAAGTCAGAATCCCCCAATGTTGTCAAACAGCAGTCAGATGGTTACATACACTACGCTGTGGTTCCCAATAGGATACATGGAAGACGCTATAAACCATGACTGCATAGGTACTGGAGGCACGGAGATGTGCCTGCTGGGTTTCAAAAAGGAGCACAGAGAGGTTGGAAGCATCCTACGGACGGGGTGCCCCTCCTAGGAAAGGACACCAGGTCCCTGTGAAGGCTACAGATGGGAAATCTGTCCTCCTCTCTTTCAGCTTCTGGTTTCCTCCTCTTTTGTTCTTCCTAATTCTAGTTTAGCCTCCACCCTGCATCCAAGACAATGACCAAAGAGGCTTCGTTATGACATCGCGTCCTAAAAGAGGCCGAGCTCTGGCTACCGGGTTCAGAAATGGTCATTGCCTAGGTGTATGCTGATCCCCCGAAGTCGTGGTTTCACGGCTCTTCTCCCCCTGCAGAACGAGGGGAACCACAGGTCTTACAATGAAAGACGCCCACTTACACTGAGGCAGGACGATCCCTTGTGGAGGACATCATCTGGGCTAAGTAGTACAAGCGGGGCGATCAAGAATATTTCGCAGGTGAGACATAAGCAAAAACTTACCTTTGATGTCATGCTTTATTTGTTCATCCATTTCTTATTTGTTAAATATTTTCGTTTCATGTCCTCTCTATACCAACATGGAGTTCAAACTCACAACCCTGAGATCAAGATCCCCCAACCAGGCCAGCCAGGCACCCAACTGCCATGTTTCATAACTCTTTGCTTCCTTGCCTATCTCTGCATCGAACTGGAACATTAAGTCCTGGACGGGAAGCTTTAGTTACCTCCGAATCCTAGAACGTTCTCACTGTATCCCAATCCTAGATTGACATTTACCATTGAATAGCACTTTAAATAAATAGTAAAATAACTACTACAGTAAAGGAAATTATCAACTTTTCACGTGTGTGGGCCCTGTTCCCTGGGCTCCCAGGGAAGCTATGGTTTCTTTCACATTGATCAGGTCCAAATGACTCCACCACACCTCAAAGCGTGGGCTCAGTTTCTGCCCTGACACATGCAAGACCCCTGCTTCAATTAACATGTATCAATCAATCAAAGAGAGCCTGACCGGCTCAGTGTGGTTCATAAGAACATGGGACTCTTGTTCTTGGGTAGCAAGTTCAAGCCCCATGTTGGCTGTAGAGATTACAGAAAAATAAAATCTTAAAAAAATCAATCAGTTGATCTTGGAGAGACATAGCCCCGGATCCCACAAGGGCAGAGAGCCAACTGACAGTTCTACGCACAATATTATAAGCAGCAGTGCACAAAAATTGAACTTTCAGAAGTCTCCTAGAGTGGGGGACACACCAGCCTTAAGGTGTTCAGGTGGAGCAGTGGGGGGCAGTCCCTGGAGCGACAGGGTGGGCTCAGGATCCCAGGGGTCCCAAGGATGGTGGCGCCAACTGTTCCCAGGCACAGGAGCAGGAACCCGGGTAGAGCAGCAGGGCTCGGGCCAGCTGTCTGCCCTGTGTGGCCATAAGCTGCAAACCCCTGTGCAGTCATGGGCCCAGTTCCTGAGACAGACCAGCAAAGGCCAGGAGTGCGAGGACACCCTCCTGGGCAGGAAGAGAACAGGTCTCCACCAGGGCAGCCCCTAAAATTTGGAGTTTTAAACTTCAGTCACTTGTCTGTGGGGAGGCTGAGAAAATTGAGGCCGTTCCACTTTAAGTTCACGGTTAGCACAAGTACTGCCATCCCAGGACCCTGTGTATAAGAGCTAAAATTTACATTACTTCAGTTACAGGAAAAAAAGAAAAAAATCTTACAGCTTAAGGTCCCAGAAACCCCATATTAGAATGAGAACAAAGCTCAATGCCCTTGAAGGCCTCATATCAAAATGTAAACAGAACTTGAGGAATTGCTCCAGCCCTTCTGGAGGACCCTGAGACCAGCCCTTAAAACTAAGCTAAAACCCACCTCAGGGTCCAAGTTCCTGCTCCGCTGTGTGGGCTATACTTGGACCCAAGCTCGAGTTTGTAAATCAACCCTCGTGTGTTTGCATCGGTGTCGGCTTGGACAATCTTGGGCACAACACCCCCAAGTGTTGGGCACTTGCAATCTTGGGCACAACACCCCCAAGTCCCCTCCCCACCTGGGCTGATACCCTGTCCCCTCTCACCCAGGCTGACCCTCAGTCACCTCCCGCCCACAGCGGCCCACCACAGCCACTCACAGAGGTCCCACAGCCACGGTCGGCACTCTGGCCATCCCCGGCCTCCTAGGAGAAGAAAGGAGGTTTCAGCAAGACACACTCCTATGGTGGCCCCAGGGCTCCCTGCCCAGGATGGCAGCTGGTGACTGGCCTGTGTCTGTGTCCCTGATGCCGGCTCCTCCTCCCCGGTTTTCCCACAGGAAATGAAGGAGGAGGCCTCGTCTCCTCCAGGGACATCACGCAGATAGCCCTGAACATCAACAAGATGTTTGGCAGCCAAATCAAGTTTTGGGACTGCTAGAGGGTGGGGAGAGGCTGTTGAGTCAGGGAGCTTCTAGGCCCCGGGGGAAGTCCAGGGGCTTCTGGGTACGAAACACGGGGCTTAAGAGGCCGGGGGAAGCAACAGCAGCCAGCAACACACCACTGTATGGTTGGGTGCAGGGGATGACACCCGTGCCACAACCCCCGGGGCTTCGGGGTTGAGGGGGTCACTAGGTCGGTGCCTCTAGGGGTTTCCATGGGAGCTGAACCACACAGGGGTGAGGGACGGCCCCTTGAGAAGCAGGGGGCTGTGGTGGGGCCCGTGGAGGGCAGTAACCGGAGCTGCGGGCCAGGCGGCATGGCCGTGGCTGGAGCAGGACACACATCGTTCACATGAGGGTCGGACGGGTCAGGGAGACACCCACACTTGGTGTTTTATATATATCTAAATTCTATGCATTTAATTTGAGACAATTTGCAATTTGTAAACATACATAGTATGATGACCCCCAGATAATGCCCCCAGTCCAGCCAGCGCCCTTCACTGACCATACGGGGCCCCAGGGGCAGGTGTCACAGCAAACCCTAGACTGGGATCGCCTTTATCTGTACACGTATCCATGTGCGTCTGAGAGAAAGTGGATACCCTGTGTCGGCAGGCCCCCCATGTCATCCCCTCTTTCCCCACCCCCACACCATCCCCCTTCATCATCATCCCCAATAGCATCCCACCTATATCATCCCCCTCACAACGACACAGCCCAACACAATCCCCACCCACACTATTCCCCCCACCATCCCCCCTAAACCATCCCCCACACTCCACCACCATCATGCCCCTGCCCCCACAACATCCACCCCCACACCATCTGTCCCCAGCAAGGACCCTGGGCAGCTGCCCCCTGTGGGACATACTCAGCCTCACCGGGGTTCTCTGGATACCCTGCTCCCATCAGAAGACCGGGTTTCCCTTAGAGTACCCAGGGGTTGCAGGAAGGAGGGAAGGCAGGGAGCCCCAGACAGGGTGGGTGCAGGTGAGTGGTGCAGAGGACCCACTGTGCCCTGCCTCCACACCTGTCCCTCCTGGAGGGCGGCACACCCTGCATAGGACACCAGCCCCTAACCCAGAGGGACATGGGCTGGCCTGGCCCCGGGCTCTGTGGGGTTTGGGTGATTTGAGCCCCCCCAGGCCCAACACAAAGACTAATGGGATCCAGACCCCCATGGCCCTGGCCAGCCCTGGATTCTGGCCCCAGGCTGAGAGAGCTCTCCCACAGCTGGATGTGGCCTCTTGGGCCCTGGGTGTGCCCCACAGATCCAGGTCGCTGACCTAGGGCAGCCCTAGGAATCCTGGGACACCCAATGTTGGGGAGAGAAGGTGTCGGCCGGTGGGCCCCACCCGCACCCACACTAGGAGACAGGCTCCACCAGGTTCTGGGGCCCCAGGGCCCCGAGACCGGGGTCCAGCTACCCTGCGGGGAACATTGCAGGAGCCCATGAGCTCAGGTCCAGCTCAGCTCTGCTGCCCTCAGGACCGTCTCTCTTGCTGAAACCTCAGGACACGTCCCCACCCGGAGTCCAAACATGCTCCCAGGTGGGGGACTCCAGCACCCTTCCCCACCCCACATGTGATTCTTGCCCTCCCCTAAAGGACAGAAAGGTCTCCCTCCCCAGGGGAAAACACGTGCCCTCGGCTCTGAGCCCCATTGCTGTAGATCGTCAATAAAGTGTTGTGGTGCGAAAATGCACAGCCAACCCATTTATGTGTATCCCAGAACTCTGAGCAGAGGGCGTGGAGAGACCCCAAGAGAGGAGGAGGGGCTACATCCATGCCCCAAACAGCCCCTACAGTGGCGCTGCCAGTCACACCCAGCTGACATCCTCACATGCCTTCCAGGGGCTGCCAGACGCCAGGGTCAGGCACCATAGACTTTACTGGGACTCAGCCTGTGCCCAGCAGGCCAGGAGGGGCTGAGACAGAGTGACAGCCAGGGAGCCTCAGGGCACCAGTGTCTGTGGAAGAGACCTGGGTGGTCTGTGCTCACTCTGTCCAGGGGGCCAGGGCTGGCTGGGTTCCGGGGCACTTCCTCCCCTCCCCGTATCCCCGTGCCTGTGTGCCTGGGGCACAGAGGGCCTGCGGGGCGGTAGCGTGGCCCTGGAAGGGATGTCAGGACAACAGGCCCTTGTGTTGTGCCCAAGATTGCTAATCCGAGAAACAACCAAGGAGCCCACACCGATGCAAACTCCCGAGGGTTTCTTTACAAGCTGGAGCTTGGGTCCAAGTGCACCAGACACAGAGGAGTAGGGATTTGGACCCCGAGACTAAGAGGTGTAGCAGCTTTATAGGAGCCAGTGGCACACGGGAATGCTGAAAGATGCATAGTCATGTTTGTCCACACGCAGGTGGCTGATTGAATTACACTTTACCTTTTAGTATGGACTTGAACTGGCCTATTACTTTGGTCAGAATTGGCGCGCAGCTTTGTGTGGCACAATGCAGGGTTACATTGTGATGGCCCGATTTCAGATTAGGGTGTGCCCAGCGGCTTCAGTTGGATGGGGCAGCGCCTTAAGCCATAAGCAGGTCACGTGGGGTCATAGGGGAGATGGCTGGTGGAGCACAAAATGGAATCAGTCCTGCTCTGCTTCTCCAGGGGTAAGGGATTTTTGTTAAATTTACTGGGTCCCACACTGCAGCTCACGCACGTGGGCCACCCTCACAAGGTGTACTCGGCGTGCACACCTTGTGGTGCTAGATCTCTCACACCAGCATGTGGAGGGCACCCTCCTCGCCTTAGTGAATAGGGGCTGGGTGAGCATGGGGCTCAGCCTGAAAGCCAGACAGCACAGGGGACCGAAGAACACTAGCCCCGTCCCCACCCAGACTCCCAAACACAGGCAGTCCCAGGGCTCCCTGCCATGGGCAGCTGGCTCCTCAGGAGCTCCCGCCAGGATGGCCCCGAGGTCTAGCTCCCTGCTGGAGAGGCATCAGGGAGAAGATAAGCAGCCAGCGCATGGCAGGACCCACTTCCGCACATGGGAATATGGCCAAGCCGGACCTTCCAGCTCAGCCTACCCTCCAGCGGAAAATCACTGCACTCGCGAGCCGTTGGTCTGCCATGAGAGCCTAGCTAGCCGCCCAGCGCCAGCACCAGAAATGATGTGCCAACCATTTCGGCATTTGGGTGACCCAGCCAGAGGATCCAATAGCTGCACGTGATAGCGACATGTGATAGACACACACACACCCCAAAACCAACAGAAGTCGGAATCCCCCCAGTGTTGTCTAACAGCAGCCGGATGGTTACATACACGACGCTGTGGTCCCCAATAGGATACATGAAAGACACAATAAACCATGACTGCAGAGGTGCTGGAGGCACAGAGATGTGCCTGCTGGGTTCCAACAAGGAGCACAGAGGGGCAGGAAGCATCCTACGGAGGGGAGGCCCCTCCTTGGAAAGGACATCATGTCCCTGTGAAGGCTAGGGACGGTGAAATCTGTCTTCCGCTCCTTCAGCTTCTGGTTTACCTCCTAGATGCCATTTTCCTCAATCATAAGACCAAAAATTTATTTTATGTTTTTAAATTTCTTTTATTGGAGTCCAATTTGTATGAATTCTTGCTTCAGCAAGGGTGTCATTCAGGAGGAGAGGAGAGATCATGATTTTCCCAGACAGGCAAAATATAAAGGAGTTCATGACCACTTAACTATTCCAGTAAGGAATTTTAAGAGGGACTCTTCTAGTGGGGGAGAAAAAGAGACCAAAAGCAACAACTCTAGAAAGGCCCAGAGTACGTCACCAGAAACACCAACTCTTCTGGTAACACAAAAGCACAAAGTTCATATCTTTGAATAATCACTCTGAATGCAGATAGACTAAATGCTCCAATCAAAAGATATAGGGTATCAGAGTGGCTTAAAACACAGGATCTGGGATGCCTGGGTGGCTCAAGGGGTTGAGCATCTGCCTTTGACTCAGGGTGTGATCCTGGAGTCTGGGATCGAGTCCCATATGGGGCTCCTGGTGGGGAGTCTGCTTCTCTCTCTCCCTAATTTTTGGCCTCTCTCTCTCTCTCATAAATAAAATCGTTATTAAAAAAACAAGATCCATCTGTATGCTGCCTACAAGATGCTCACCTTAGACCTATACACACCAGCAGATTGATAGTCAGGGGAGGGAAAATCATCTACCACGCTAATGGATATCAAACGAAAGCTGGAGGACCCATACTTATATCAGACAAACGAGATTTGAAACCAAACCCTGGGGGACACCTGGTGGCTCAGTGGTTGAGCATCTGCCTTCGGCTCAGGGTGTGATCCCGGGATCCCAGGATCGAGTCCCACATCGGACTCCCTTAGGGGAGCATGCCTCTCGCTATGCCTATGTTTCTGCCTCTGCTTCTCTGTGTATCTCTCATGAAAAATAAATAAAATATTTAAATCTCAAAAAGGAAGAAAAACACTGTAAGAAGAGATGAAGAAGAACATTATTTCATAATTAAAAAGACACTCTATCGGGGATCCCTGGGTGGCGCAGTGGTTTGGCGCCTGCCTTTGGCCCAGGGCGCGATCCTGGAGACCCGGGATCGAATCCCACGTCGGGCTCCCGGTGCATGGAGCCTGCTTCTCCCTCTGCCTGTGTCTCTGCCTCTCTCTCTCTCTGTGACTATCATAAACAAATAAAAAAAAAACACACTCTATCAAGATCAAACAACTAAATATTTGTGCTGCCAACATGGGAGTACATAAATATAGAAACCAATTAACAACAAACATACAGGAAATCACTGGTAATAATACACTGACAGGGGATTTCAACACCCACTTATGGCAATGGACCGATTGTCTAGCAGAATCAACAAGTGAACAATAGCCTTGACACACTGGACCACAGGAACTCAACAGATATAGTCAGAATATTCGATCCGAAAGCAGAATACACATTCCTTTCAACTGCACATGGGACATTCTCCAGAACAGATAATATCAAGGCCCAGAAAACAGCTCTCAACAGGTACAACAGTTACAAGAAGGTTGATATCACACCCTGTACATTTTTGGACCACAACGCTATGAAACTTGAAGTCGACAGTAAGAAAAAATTTGGACAGACCAAAAATATGTTGAGTTTATGATCATCCTACTAGAGAATGAATGGAGCATCCAGGAAATTAAAGAGGAAATATAAAACAAACGAAAATGAAACATGTTTCTACAAACCTCTGGGATGTACCAAAGGCAGTCCTAAGAGGGAAGTACGTAGCAATACAGGCCTACCTCAAGAAACAAGAAGTCTCCAACACACATCGTAACCCTACACCTGAAGGAGCTGAAAAAGAAATAGCAAACATAGCCTAAAGCCTACAGAAGAAGGGAAAAAATAAAAATGAGAGCAGAAATAAACAATATAGGAACAACAAAACAGTAGAATGGAAAAACAAAACTGAGAGCTGGTTCTTTAAAATAATTAATAAAATGGATCAAGCCCTAGCCAGCCTTATCAACGAGAAAAGAGAAAAGACCTAAATAAATAAAATCACCAATGAGAGAAGAGAGATCAAATCAACACCAGAAAAATAAGACAATTATAAGGGAATACTATGAAAGATTATATACAAACAAACTGGGAGACCTGAAAGAAATGGACAAATCCCTAGAAATGAGCAAATGAGCAGAACTGAAATAGGAAGAAAGAGAAAGTGTGAACAGTCCCATAACTAGCAAAGGAATTGAACCAGCAAGGCACCTGTGTGCCTCAGTGGTTGAGCATCTGCTTTGGCTCAGGTCATGATCCCGGGTTCCTGGGGGATCAAGTCCCACATCAGGCTCCCCGAATGGAGCCTCGTTTTCCCTATGCCTATAACTGCCTCTCTGTGTCTCGCATGAATACATAAATAAAATCTTTAAAAAAGAGAACAAATACAAAGATGTGAAAGGACCTAAATAAAATCACAAATGAGAAAAAAGAAATAACAACCAACACTAGAGAAATACAAACGATTATAAGAGAACATTATGAAAAATTATATGCCAGGAACCTAGAACCTGGAAGAAATAGATCAATTCCTGGAAATATATAACATAGCAAAAATGAAAAAGGAAGAAATAGGAAACTTGAACAGACAGATAACCAGCAAAGAAATTGAATCTTCAATCAAGAATCTCCCAACAGGAGATGCTTAGATTAATAGAACAGAATGGAAAGCCGAAACAAGATACAAACCTGTAACTCTATGATCCATTAATGGACAACAAGGCAGGAAGGAATATCCAATGGCGCAAAGACAGTCTCTTCAACAAACCCTAACCCTCACCCCAGGATAAGAACAAATGGTGTTGGGAAAACCAGGCAGCCACATGCAGAAGAATGAAACTGGACCACTTTCTTACTCCATATATATAAAACATAAATTCAAAATGGATGAAAGACCTAACTGTGAGACCTGAATCCATTCAAAGAAGAAAAGATAGGCAGCAAAGTCTTTGTCATTGGCCATTGCATGTTCTTTCTAGATATGCCTCTGAGGTGAGGGAAACAAAAGCAAAAATCCTATTGGGACTTTATCAAATTGAAAAGCTTCCGCAAAGTGAAGGAAACAACCAAAGCTAAAAGGCAACATACAAAATGAAAGGAGATATTGGTAAACAACACATCCACTAAAGAGTTAGTATGCAAAACACATAAAGCAAATATAAATCTGAAGATCCTAAAAACAAATTATGCAACTGGAGCTGGGCAGAAAAATGAATGGACTTTCTCTCTGAAAGACTTCCAGATGGTGACCAGACACAAGGAAAGACACTAAGCATCACCCATCATCAAGGAAATGCAAATCAAAACCACAATGATAGTTCACCTGACAGCCGTCATAATGGCTAATATTAACAACAAAAGAAAAAACAGGTTTTAGTGAAGCTATGGAGAAGGGGTCGCTCCCTTACACTCCTGGTGGGCATGCGAACAGATGTAGTCACTGTGGAAAACAGTTTGAAGGTTCCCGAGAAGTTAAAAAAAAGGGGGGATCCCTGGGTGGTGCAGTGGTTTGGTGCCTGTCTTTGGCCCAGGGCGCGATCCTGGAGACCTGGGATCGAATCCCACTTTGGGCTCCCGGTGCATGGAGCCTGCTTCTTCCTCTGTGTCTCTGCCTCTCCCTCTGTGACTATCATAAAAAAATTTTAAAAAAAAGAAGTTAAAAATAGAGCTACCCTATGATTCCAAAATTGCAGAGCTAGGTATTTACCCCGAGGATACAGAAGTACTTTAGTAGATTCGAGGAGGGACACGCAGCCGAGTGTTTGTAGCAGCATTATCAACAACAGCCAAACTGTGGATACAGCCCAGATGTCCATCGACAGATGAATGGGAAGAAAGATGTGGTAAATATACACACTGTGACATCACTGGGTCTTCAGAAGGGATGAAATGAAGCCATTTACAATGACGTGGAAGGAGTGGAAAGGATTTATGCTAAATGAACTCAGTCAGTCAGAGAAAGACAGATACCAAATACCATACAGTTGCATTCACATGTGAATTTTTTGAGAGTAGCAAACCAAGATACACACTCTTAACCACAGAGAATAAACTAATAAATACCAGGGGAAGGTGGGGGGGATGGTGAGTCAGGGGATAGGGACAGTGGAGGGCACCTGTGACAAGTACCAGATGTTGTATCCAAGGGTCTAACCACTATGTGGTAAACCTGAAACTATATCATACTGTGTTCACAAACAGGAATTCAATAAAACTTTAAAATAATAATTGGTAGTATAGAGGAAACATGTGCGCACAAGAGATAAAATCAGAAAGGCAACTGTAAATCCAAATAAAGAGTCTTTAGAGCCACAAATCCCCTCCTTAGCTCAGCTCGGGAGAAGCCTGCCATGTCTATTCTGACCCCAGCAGAAGCCTGGGTTTTGATTCTCTGGGGAGGCCACTGACTTGGTGGAGTCAGGCTATCTTTGAACCCAAAACCTAAATAGAGTGCATAAAACTAAACTGCCCAAGATATTAGGAGTCCCAGTGCAGGCACATGCCAAAACAGAAACTCTAACCATATACAGACATAACCGTAATCCTACACTTAAGCCTAATGTTAACCTAACCCTTAAACAAGACCCGTCACTAATCGAAAACCAAACACAAACTCCAAGACCAAAACACATTCACTGAACCTTCCTGCCAACCCTCACCCTAAATCCTAAACCTATTCTAAACCCTTAACACTGACCCCTATCTTAAATCTGACCCTAACCTCTAACCCTAACCTTAACTTAATGTACTCAGATCCTATTCCTAACCTTAACCTGTACCCTAACCCTAACCCTCTAATACTAATCCTATCTCATACCCCAAACTGTACTCTAACCTGTACCCTAAAACTAACTCCTAAACCACTCCCTATACCTATCTCTTACCCTTTTCTTTTTTTTTAATTTTTTTTCATTTATGATAGTCACAGAGAGAGAGAGAGAGAGAGGCAGAGACACAGGCAGAGGGAGAAGCAGGCTCCATGCACCGGGAGTCTGATGTGGGATTCGATCCCGGGTCTCCAGGATCGCGCCCTGGGCCAAAGACAGGCGCCAAACCGCTGCGCCACCCAGGGATCCCTCTTACCCTTTTCCAAAACCATACCCTGACCCTACCCTGACCTGACCCTAAACCCTAACTAAACACTAATCATAACCCTAGCCCTAACCCCTATCCTAAACCTAACCCTCGCCCTAACCATAAACCTAGCCCTAAATTTTACCCTAACCCCTAACCCTTACCTCTAACCCTAACTCACACCCTAACACCTCACCCTAACTGCAAACCTAAGCCCAACCCTAACTGCAACCAGAACCCTAACCCCACCTCCAAACCTCCTGCCCTATCCCTAAAGCCTAAACCCTAACCCTAACTCTAAATACTGTCACTAACCCTAACCTCGTTCCCTAATCCCTAACCCCCATCCTAACTCCTAACCACTGACCCTTACCCTTATCCCTCACCCTAACCTCTAATCCGTAACCATAAGCTTAATCACAAATACCTAACATTTAACCTAAGCCTAACCACCAACTGACTCCCCTCCCCTGATCCTATCATTCATTCTACCCATTCACTTACCCTGTGGTTCTGAGTAATCCCTTCTGATGTGGACGAGGCCCCCAACAGCGCCTCCAAAGTCCTCCAGGGGGTCCTGAGGAAGCAGGGCTCCTGTGAGTGTGGACATGGCCCCACGTGTTCCTGAGTGAGAGTCAGCGGGTCCTGAGGACGGCGGGTCTCCTGTCACTGTGCACTATGCCTCACATCCTCTGGAAGACTCACAGAAGGTCCTCAGGTGGTCGGGGGCTCCTGTCAGCCTGGACATGGCCCCACGTCCCCTGAAAACTCACCGCGGATCCTGAGGAGGCTGTGGGCTCCTGTCAGCATAGACGCAGCCCCATATTTCCTGAAGCTTTAGTGCAGGTCCTGAGGAGGACGGGGGTCCTGTCAGTGTTGAGGTGACCCACATTTTCCTCAAGCCTCACCATAAGACCTGAGGAGGCTGGGGCTCCTGTCAGCATACATGTGGCCCCAAATCTTCCCAAACCTCACAGTGGGTCCTGAGGAGGCTGGAGAATCCTGTCAGTGTGGATGAGGCACCCACATTTTTCTTAGGCCTCACCAAAGGCCCTGACAAGGCGGGGGTCTTCTGTCTGCATGGACGCATCCCATATTTCCCTAAGTCAACACCGGGGGTCCTAAGGAAATCAGCATCCTGTTGTGTCGATGTCACCCAACGTCCTCCCAAAGCGTCACCGAGGGTTCTGAGGAGGCAGGGGCTCCTGTCACCGTGAATGCGGCCCCCAGCTTCCAGAAGCCTCAACTTATGTCCTGAGGTGGCCCAGGTGCTCCTGTCAGTGTGGATGCGGGCCCACATCTTCCTGAAGACAACCCCTGGGTCCTGAGGTGGCCCAGGGGCTCCTTTCAGTGTGGATGTGAGCCCACAATTTCCTGAAGCTGCGGCTCATCAGCATGGACGTGTCCCCACGTTCCTCCTCAGGCCTCACCAGCACAGGCTGGCTCCTGTCAGTGCAGGCAGAGGAGGCGTACTGCACATTCATGCCCCCTGGGTGGAGCCTGGGCTCCGGCGCCCACTGTGGGATGCTCAGGCGCTGCAGGAGGCAGCAGGCACTCCACGGGCCACACCTGCCTCCTTCCAGGCTCCATCTGTGGCCTGTTAGTTTCAGAAACGTCTCACTTAAATAGATCCCAACACCCGGCTTCCCCAGAAATACTTAAGGACATGGAATTGGAGCCCACAGAATGCGAAATGAAATGTGGACCAGACTTTTACCACGTCCCGCAAAACTCACTCAACCCTCTTCCACTGTCGGCGGGACTGCGGGCTGGTTGGTGCAGCCGCCCTGGAAACAGTGTGGAGGCTCCTCAGGAGTTACAAATAGAGCCTCCCTGCGACCAGCAGGTGAATGGCCTGAGCTCACTCCGAAGATACAGATGCAGTGAGAATCAGGACACCTGCATGTCCCGATGTCCACAGCATCTGGGTCCATAGTAGCCACACTGTGGGAGGAGCCTCGGTGCCCTCTGGCAGATGATGGATAAAAAGGATGGGAGATAGATGATGGTCATAGAGAGAGGAATGGTACGCAACTATCAAAGAGAAGGAAATCTTGACATTTGCAATGACGTGGATAGAACTAGAGGGATCAGGATAAGTGAAATAAGTCAGACGGGAAAGAGAATGACCGTGTGGTGTCACTCATAACTGGAATTAAAGAACTAAAGCAGATAACAATTGTGAAGGGAAGGAAAAACAAATAAGATGAAAACAGATGCAGGAAATATAGACTCTTAATGATAGGAAACAAACTGATGGTCATCAGGGTGAAGCAGGGTGGGGGGGTTAACAGGGGACCGGCATGAAGGAGGGCACGTGATGTCACGAGCACTGTGGTTATCTCCAACTGGTGAATCCCTGAATTCTTCCTCTGAAAGTATAATACTCTATATGTTAATTAATTGGGTTTAAATTAAATTAAGTTAAAAAATCAGTTGTATCAGAGCATGTTTCCTTCTGGACTCTCTGTTCTGCTCCTCCAGCTTATGCTGGGACCAACCCTCGTGGGTCTGGTTTGTTTAAGTAGGCGTCAGGCCTCGTCCATGGACCAGCCCAGGGCTAGAACTCACAACCAGGAGATCAGGACCGGAGGTGAAGTCAGGAGTCCAATGCTTAACTGACAGAGCCAGGCGGGGTCCTGAGGACAACACTGCTTTATCCTGTGTCTCTGTGACATAGTTTGAAATAGGAAACTGCTGCATCCGGATCTGTACTGCTTATCCAATACTGATTTGCTGTCCGGTGTCATATTTCGGGGCAGATGGATGTTATGGGTTTTTTTTCCCTATTTATAGGATCTGCCACCATGATTTGACAGGAATAACATTGTAATTGAGGGTGCTTCAGGAACTGCGGACATTTTTACAAGATGAGGGTTCCAACCCACGAGTCCAGGACGGCCTCCCAGAGCCTGGTATGGCTCAGTGCACAAGTCTTGTGCTCTTTTGGTTCAGTCTCATTATTTATTCTCTGTGATGCTCCTGAGAAGGGAGTCACATCCATCATTTCCTTCCTGAATGCTCATTGTCAAGACACAGCAAGCCCCACAATAGAATAAAAACTGAGCCCAGGCCAAGGGCAGGAAGCCCCTATTAGAACAGATCTCAATGCCCTTGACAGCCCCATACCAAAATGTAAACAGAACTTGAGGAATTACTCCAGCCCTTTGGGAATTCCCCGAGACCAGCCCTTAAAAATAAGCTAATAGCCACCTCGGGGTCCAAGTCCCTGCTCCGCTCTGTCGGGTATACTTGGACACAAGTTCGAGCTTGTAAATAAACCCTCGTGTGTTTGCATTGGTGTTGGCTTCTCAGTGATTTCTCAGATTCGCAATCTTGGGCACAACAGTCTGAGATAAAAAAAAACAAACAAAAGAAGCTCAGACGCAGGTAGAGTGAACACAGGGTTCTGAGAGAAGCGGCAGAGACCCGGGGGCTTTGGGGCTCTTCTGTGGAGGCCCCACCAGACTTGGGGGCGGGATGCTCAGCCCCAGAGCCAGAGGACCCAGCTGCCCCACCGGCATCCCGCCCATCAGAGCCAGGACTCAGGGAGCAGCACAGTGCCGCCCGCTGGAGCCCAGAGTCACTGACGCCCACCCCGCCTCTGACCCCCGCAGGTGCAACTCCCAGGCAGATGTGCACCTGACAATCAGCGTCAAGGCCCATACCCAGACCCCACACAGACCATTCGCTGCCACCAAGTTGTTAGACCACAGAGGCTTCAGAGCTTTAGCTCTCCCTGGAAAGTAGGGTCTATTCCTTTGTAGTTTCTGCTCTAATTTCAATTATTTTCTTTGATTCTTTATTATTAATTGCCTTCTTTTAATTTTATGTATGTACCTTATATATTTCTTATTTTTACTTTTATGGTAGTTTAATTGTGTTTCATATTTTGGGATTTAGAATCTTTTAACAAGCAGGCCAAAATAAATTGGTGTTTTTTTTTGGAGGGCAGTTGTTATTGTTTTTCTTGGTTTTTCTTTTTCTTCCTTCTTTCTTTTCTGGAAATAATAATGAGATGGAGAAATTCTCCATCATAAAATAACATGAGGTAGTACTCACAGCCAGGAAGTTCATCAATAAACATATATGGTATCTAACTACAGTTTAAAACAATGATTATAAAGTTAGCAGCTGGGCTGGAAAAAGAGCACAGAAGAAAACTAGAGAATCCCTTACTGTAGAAATAAAAGAACTAAAATCAAGTCAGTCCAACGTTAAAAAATTCTATAACTGAGATGCAGTCCCAACTGGAAGCCTTAAAATCAAGAAAGGTTATGGATAACAGAGGCAGACGTAGGGAAGTTAGCCACTTATTAAAACAATAACATTCATATCATAGGAGACTCAGAAGATGAAGAGAGAGAAATGGTGGGCCTTACTCAGCCATCAGAAATGACAAATACCCACCATTTGCTTCAAGGTGGATAGAACTGGAAGGTATTATGCTGAGTGAAGTAGGACAATCGGAGAAGGAAAAATATTGTATGTTCTCATTCATTTGGGGAATATAGGTAATAGTGAAAGGGAATATAAGAGAAGGGAGTAGAAATATGTTGGAAATATCAGAAAGGGAGGCAGAACATAAAGACTCCTAACTTGGAATTGAACTAGGGGTGACTGAAGGGGAGGAGGGCAGGGTTGAGGGTAAACGGGTGACGGGAACTGAGGGGTGCACTAGATGGGATGAGCACTGGGTCTTACTCTGATTTGGCAAACTGAACACCAATAAAAAATAAATTTATTATTTAAAAAAGAAAGAAAGAAAGAAAGAAAGAAAGAAAGAAAGAAAGAAAGAAAGAAAGAAAGAAAGAGTGGCACCTGGGTGGCTCAGTTACGCTTCTGACTTAGGCACAAATCACGATCCAGGTCCCAAGGCAGGCTCCCTGTTCAGCAGGGAACCTGCTTCTCCCTCTCCCTCTGTCCCTATCGCTCATGTTTTTCTCCTCTCTCTCTCCTATAAATAAATAACATATTTGAAAAAGAAACAAACAAACCCAGAAGGAAGAGAAATCTCCAATGTAGAAGAATTTCAAACAATTTGTGCAGACATTCCACCCACAAGTTCATGAGCATAGCTTCCCACTCTTAAGTGTGCAATAAACAAAGTAACTCTCCTCTACAAAATATATTTAGAAAAACCTAAAATAATAATGATAATATAATAATAATAATAAAATAATAACAATAATGAATCAGTTAACTACGGAGAAAGATGACAAACATTACCTCAGCAAGATGATCAGATCGATACCAAGACTGATAAATCATGTTGATAGTATCTATCCTTTATATGATATAATGAAAATGGCATTATATATCTGTATATAATCCACAGAAACAGTTCAATCATGAGATAAACAACAGACATGTCCCAACTGAAGGAAATTTTTCAAAATACTTTACTTCTCAAAGTGTTCCAGTTCAACAACAACAAGGAAAGGCTGAAAGACTGTCACAATCCAGAGGAGCCTAAGAAAACAGGAGGACAAACGGAATGTGATATGAGGGTTGGTAACTTAGCAAAAACTAAGGAAATCTGAACATAATATGGTCTTTGGTTAATGCGACTATTTTAATATTGATTCATTAGCTAATCTTTGTACCGTACTAATATAAGATATCAATAATTGGAGAAATTGAGTGCAAGTGCATGTGAATGCACTGTACTATCTTCTCAATTTCCCTATAAATCTTTGTTTTTTTCCTAATAAATAAGATTTATTTTGAAAATTAACTTAAATGAATCAGGCTCCAAGTGTGAAGACATTTTAAGAATTGTTGAATTAACTTTTGCCTTATTCTTAAAGAGTTCCTTTGATGGAAACAAAGTAAGACTTTAGGACCAGAAGGAAAGAAAAACACTTATGAACACGTATAATGCCACCTCAACCTAAAAAGCAGGAACGGATAATAAATAACAAAAATCAGATAAAAATAATTCTAGTATAATAGACACCATATTGCAAGTGCATTTAAAATTAGCAATGCATAACATTTATTTCCTGGACATTTGTCTTCCAAAGAGTTCACAGTGTTTCAGTGTCAGTTGAAACAGGGGAAGAATCTCAGGGAAGAATCCTTCACATAATAATAGGACCATTGGCAATAATGTCTCTCAGTTCGTTCCAAATCCATAAAGATACATTTCCTGATGAGTGACTGAACTGTGAAGAAAAAGAGAAACCCTCATCCCTCTGAATTACTTGTGTCAGAATGTTTTAACCATAGTACTACGGATAGTAGTAAATTATCCTTATTAACAGGAAATACGTCTCAGATTGGAATCTCAGCAATGAGATGCGCTGAGAAAAAATGCTTTAACTCGCTCCTCATCTTTTAAAGACAAAGGAGAGGTTTTCTATGTAGAAAGACAGTTGTCAAGATAGCCTTAGGGAATAAGAGTCTGCAGCATCGAACCCCGCTACACAGCTAGGACGCTCGTGCTCCAGGTCTTCCTGATCCCAAATCCCTGGGCCTGTCCCCCAACACAGGATGCCATGCTGAGGTCATTTGCAATGGCTCTCTTAGGAGCTCTGGGGAAGGGGGAAGGAGCTAGATAGGATGGGACAGGACACATGGAGGCCTAGAAAATTAAGGCCATTCCAATTTAAATTCAGTGATAGCACACGCCCAGCCATCCCAGGCTCCTGTGAAGAAGAGCTGAATTTTGCATTACTTCAGTTACAGGAAAAAAACAAAAGTTTACAGCTTAATGACCTAGAAAGCCCCACAATAGAATCAAAACTGAGCCCAGGCCAAGGGCAGGAAGTCCCTATTAGAATGGGAAGAGAGCTCAATCCCTTAAAGGCCCCATATGAAAATGTAAACAGAAATTGAGGAATTGCTCCAGCCCTTCTGGAGGTCCCAGAGACAAGCCCTTAAAACTAAGCTAAAACCTACCTCGGGGTCCAACTCCCTGCTCCGCTCTGTCGGGTGTAATTGGACAGAAGCTCGAGCTTGTAAGTAAACCCTCGTGTGTTTTCATCAGTGTCGGCTTCTCGGTGGTTTCTCGGATTTGCAATCTTGGGCACAACAGTCTGAGATAAAAAAACAAAAACAAAAGATGCTCGGACGCAGGTAGAGTGAACACAGGGTTCTGAGAGAAGCAGCAGAGACCCGGGGGCTTGGGGGCTCTTCTGTGGAGGTGCCTGCAGACTGGGGGGCAGTATACTCAGCCCCAGAGCCAGAGGACCCAGAGACCCCTCCCGCATCCCGCCCATCAGGGTCAGGTCTCAGGGAGCAGCAGAGCGCCTCCTGCTAGACTCCAGAGGCGCTGACGCCCAACCCGCCTCTCACCCCTCAGTTCCATCTACCAGGCAGATGTGCACCTGATAATCAGTGCCACAGCCCATCGCCAGACCCGGCACAGACCACTCTCTGCCACCAAGTTGTTGGACCACTGATGCTGCAGAGCTTCAGCTCTGCCTGGAAAGTAGGGTCTAGCTTCCTTTGTACTTTGTGCTTTATTTTCATTTATTT
The DNA here is from genome assembly GCF_053574225.1 of Canis aureus. NCBI lineage: Eukaryota > Metazoa > Chordata > Mammalia > Carnivora > Canidae > Canis > Canis aureus. The sequence goes on from NC_135646.1 coordinate 35,343,057, forward strand.
TCTTTGATTCTTTTTTATTAATTGCCTTATTTAATTTTTATATATGTACCTTATATATTTCTTATTTTTACTTTCATGTTACTTTTTTTTTAAGATTTTTATTTATTTACTTATTCATGATAGTCACACACAGAGAGAGAGAGAGGCAGAGACACAGGCAGAGGGAAAAGCAGGCTCCATGCAGGGAGCCCGATGTGGGATTCGATCCCGGGTCTCCAGGATCGCGCCCCGGGCCAAAGGCAGGCGCCAAACTGCTGCGCCACCCAGGGATCCCACTTTCATGTTACTTTAATTGTGTTTCATATTTTGGGATTTAGAATCTGTTAACAAGCAGGCCAAAATAATTTGGTGGTTTTTTTTAGAGAGCAGTTGTTATTGTTTTTCTTAGTTTTCTTTTTCTTCCCATTTTCTTTTCTGGAAAAAGTAATGAGATGGAGAAATTCACCTCCATAAAATAACATGAGGTAGTACTCACAGCCAGGAAGTCCATCAATACACATATATAATATAAAACTACAGTTTAAAACAATGATTTTTTTAAAGAGATTAATATTTTATTTATTTACTCATAGACACACAGAGAGAGAGAGAGACAGAGACACAGGCAGAGGGAGAAGCAGGCTCCATGAGGGAGCCTGATGTGGGACTTGATCCCGGGACTCCAGAATCACACCCCAGGCTGCAGGTGGCGCCAAACTGCTGCGCCACTGGGGCTGCCCAAAAACAATGATTATAAAGTACCAGCTGGACTGGAAAAAGAACACAGAAGAAAACTAGAGAATCCCTTACTGTAGAAATAAAAGAACTAAAATCTAGTCAGGCCAATGTTAAAAATGCTATAACTGAGATGCAGTCCCAAGTGGAAGCCTTAAAAACAAGAAAGGTTATGGACCACGGAGGCAGACGAAGGGAAGTCAGCCACTTATTAAAACAATAACATTCATATCATAGGAGACTCAGAAGATGAAGAGAGAGAAAAGGTGGGCCTTGCTCAGCCATCAGAAATGACAAATACCCACCATTTGCTTCAAAGTGGATGGAACTGGAAGGTATTATGCTGAGTGAAGTAAGTCAATCGGAGAAGGACAAATATTGTATGTTCTCATGCGTTTGGGGAATATAGGTAATAGTGAAAGGAAATATAAGGGAGGGGAGTAGAAATTGTGAGAAATATCAGAAAGGGAGACAGAACATAGACTCCTAACTCAGGGAAATGAACTAGGGGTAATGGAAGGGGAGGAGGGCAGGCGGTGGGGGTGAATGGGTGATCAGCACTTGGTGTTCTTCTGTATGATGGCAAACTGAACACCAATAAAAAAATAAATTTATTATTAAAAAAGAAAGAAAAAAAGAAAGAGTGGCACCTGGGTGGCTCAGTCAGTTAAGCTTCTGCCTTAGGCTCAGATCATGATCCAGGTCCCAAGGCAGCCTCCCTGTTTAGCAGGGAACCTGCTTCTCCCTCTCCCTCTGCCCCTCTCGCTCATGCTTTTACTCTCCTCTCTCTCTCAAAATAAATAGAAAACATCTTTGAAAAAGAAACAAACAAAAAACCCAGAAGGAAGAAAAATCTCCCATGTAGAAGAATTTCAAACAATTTGTGCATACATTTCACCGTCAAGTTCATGAGCATAGCTTCCCACTCTTATTTCCAGAATACACATAGTAACTTCCTCCTAGAAAATATAATGTGAAAAACTTAAAATAATATTGATAATATAATAATAATAATAATTAATAACAATAATAATAAAGAATCAGTTTACTACGGAGAAAGCTGAGAAACACTACCTCAGCAAGATGATCAGATCGATACCAAGACTGATAAATCATGTTGATAGTATCTAACCTTTATGATATCATGAAAATGGCAGTATATCTCTGTATATAATCCACAAAAACAGTTCAGTCATGAGATAAACGAAAGACATATCCCAAATGAGGGAAATTTTACAAAATACTCTACTTCTCAAAGCGTTCCAGTTCAAGAACAACAAGGAAATGCTGAAAGACTGTCACAATCTAGAGAAGCCTAAGAAATCAGGAGGACAAATGGAATGTGATATGAGGGATGGTAACTTAGCAAAAACTAAGGAAATCTGAATAAAGTATGGTCTTTAGTTAATGCGAATTTTTTACTCTTGATTCATTAGCTAATATTTGTACCGTACTAATATAAGATATCAATAATTGGAGAAACTGAGTGCAAGTGCATGCGAATGCTCTGTACTATCTTCTCAATTTCCCTATAAATCTTTGTTTTTTTCCTAATAAATAAGATTTATTTTGAAAATTGACTTAAATGAATCAGGCTCCAAGTGTGAAGACATTTTAAGAATTGTTGAATTATCTTTGCCTTATTCTTATAGAGTTCCTTCAGTGGGCACAAAGTAATAATTTTATATCAGAAGGAAATAACAACACTTATGAAGACGTATAATGCCTCCTCAACCTGAAAAGAAAGGATAATAAATGCAAAAATCAGATAAAATACTTCTAATATAATAGGCACCATATTGCAACTGCATTTAAAATTAGCAATGCATAATATTTATTTCCTTGACATTTGTCTTCCAAAGAGTTCACAGTGTTTCAGTGTCAGTTGAAACAGGGGAAGAATCTCAGGGAAGAATCCTTCACATAATAATAGGACCATTGGTACTAATGTCTCTCAATTATTTCCAAATCCATACAGATGCATTTCCTGATGAGTGACTGAGCTGTGAAGAAAGAGATGAGAAACCCTCATCCCTCTGAATTACTTGTGTCAGAATATTTTAACCATAGGACTACGGATAGTAAATTATCCTTATTAACAAGAAATACGTCTCAGATTGGAATCTGAGCAATCAGATGGGCAGAGTAAAAACACTTTGACTCGCTCCTCATCTTTTAAAGATAAAGGAGAGCTTTTCTATGTACAAAGTTAGTTGTCAGGATAGCCTTAGGGAATAAGAGTCTGCAGCATGTAATCCCGGGGCACAGCTGGGACGCCCACGAGCCAGTTCTTCCTGATCCCAAATCCCTGGTCCTGTCCCCCAACACACGCTGCCAAGCTGAGGTCATTTGCCATTGCTCTCTTAGGAGCTCCGGGGAAGGGGGAAAGAGCTAGATGGGACAAAATGCAAAGAGGCGGTTGAAATGAAGACCTTTCTACTTTAGGTTCAGTGTTCGAACAAGTCCAGCCATCCCAGGCCCCTGTGAAGAAGAGCTGAAATTTACATTATTTCAGTTACAGGAAAAAAACAAAAGTTTACCGCTTAATGTCCTAGAATGCCCCACAATAGAATCAAACTGAGCCCATGCCATGGGCTGGAAGCACCTATTAGAATGAGAGCAGAGCTCAATACCTTTGAAGGCCCCAAATCAAAATGTAAACAGAGGGAACCCTGGGTGGCACAGCAGTTTGGCGCCTGCCTTTGGCCCAGGGCGCGATCCTGGAGACCCGGGATTGAATCCCACTTCGGGCTCCCGGTGCATGGAGCCTGGTTCTCCCTCTGCCTGTGTCTATGCCTCTCTCTCTCTCTGTGTGACTATCATAAATAAATAAAAATTTTAAAAAAATTAAAAAAAAAACAAAAAAACAAAATGTAAACAGAAATTGAGGAATTGAGGAAGCCCTTCTGGAGGACCCCGGGACAAGCCCTTAAAACTAAGCTAAAACACACCTCGGGGTCCAAGTCCCTGCCCTGCTGTGTTGGGTGTACTTGGACACAAGCTCGAGTTTGGAAATCAACCCTTGTGTGTTTGCATTGGTGTCAGTTCCTTAGTGGTTTCTCGGATTCACAATCTTGGGCACAATACCGCCATGTCCTCTCCCACCTTGGCTGAACCCCTATCCCCTCCCACCCAGGGTGACACTCAGTCACCTCCCCGCCTACAACAGCTGGGCACAGGCTGTCACACAGGTCCCATGGGCATGGTGGGCACTCCCGCCTTCCCTGCCCTCCCAGAGGAAGGAAGGAGGTTTCGGCAGGACACACTCCCATGGTGGCCCCAGGGCTCCCTGCCCAGCACCGCACCTCGTGACAGGTCGGGTCTGTGTCCCTCACGCCTGCTCCTCCTCCCCGGTTTTCCCACAGGAAATGAAGGAGGACGCCCTGGTCTCCTCCAGGGACATCACGCAGATAGACCTGGACATCATCAAGAAGTTCAGCAGCCACATCATGTTTTAGGACTGCTAGGGGGTCGGATGAGGCTGCTGGGCCAGGGGGCTTTGGGGCCCTGGAGGCTTCTGGGTAAGGAAAACGGGGCCTCTGAGGCCAGGGAGAGCAATAGCAACCAACAACACACCGCTCCATGGTAGGGTGATGGGGATGATCACACCCCCAGGGCCTCAGGGATGAGGAGGCCACAAGGGTGGGGCCTCCAGGGGTTGCCATGGGACCTGAACACCAAAGGGGAGAGGGACGGCCCCCTGAGAAGCAGGGGATGGGGTGGGGGACGTGAGGGGCATGAACCGGACCTGGGGGCCAGGCGGCATGGCCGCGGCTGGAGCAAGACACACATCGATCCCAAGAGGGTCAGACGGTTCAGAGTGACACCCACTCTCGGTGCTTTATATATTTCTAAATTCTGTGCATTTAATTTGAGACAATTTGCAATTTTAACCATACATATTATGATGACCCCCAGATAATGCCCCCGGTCCAGCCAGGGCCCTGCACTCACCACATGGGGCCCCAGGGGCAGGTGTCACAACAAACCCCAAAATGGGGTTGCCTTTATCTGTAGATGTCTCTGTGTGCATCTTAGAGAACGGGGATGCCTTGTGTCCGCCGGCCCCCCACGCCATCCCCCCATTCCCCAGACTCACACCATCCCCCTACATCATCATCCCCCATGGCATCGCCACTACCCCATCCCCCTCACACAAACACAGCCTCACATAATCCCCCCACAGTATACCCCAACACCATCCCCCCTATACCATCCCCCACATTCCACCACCATCATACCCATGCCCCCACACCATCGACCCCGAGCAAGGACCCGGTGCAGCTGCCCCCTGTGGGACATGATCAGCCTCCCCGGGGTTCTCTGGATACCCTGCTCCCATCAGAAGCCCGGGTATCCCATAGAGTACCCAGGGGTTGCAGGGAGGAGGGACGGCAGGGAGCCCCCAACAGTGTGAGCAGGTGAGTGAATCAGAGGACCCACAGAGCCCTGCCTCCACCCACTGTCACTCCTGGAGGGTGGGACACCCTGCACAAGACACCAGGTCCTAACCCAGAGGTACCTGGGCTGATTGGGCCCAGGCTCTGTGGGGGCTGGGTTGATTTGAGTCCCCACCAGTCCCAACACAAAGACTAATGGAATCAGGCCCACATGGCCCTGGCCAGCCCTGGATTCTGGCCCCGGGCTGAGCAAGCCCTCTCACAGCTGGATGTGGCCTGCTGGGCCCTGGGCGTGACACACAGATCCAGGTCGCTGATCTAGGGCAGCCCTGGGGATCCTGGGACATCCCAGTGTGGGGAAAGGAGGGGCAAGCTGGTGGGCCCCACCCGCACCCACACCAGGAGACAGGCTCCTCCAGGTGCTGGGGCCCCCAGAGGGCCCAAGGCCGGGGTCCAGCTGCCCTGCAGGAACCCAGTGCAGGAGCCCATGAGCTGCAGGTCCAGTTCAGCTTTGCTGTCCTCAGAACCGTCTCTCAGGCTGAAACCTCAGGACACACGCCCCCACCCGGAGTCCACACATGCTCCCCAGGGGGGACTCCAGCACTCGACCCCCAACCCATGTGATTCTTGTCCTCTCGTAAAGGACAGAAAGGTCTCCTTCCCCAGGTGAAGGCACGCACCCACAGCTCTGAGCCCGTTTGCTGTAGAAAGTCAATAAAATGTTGTGGTGCGAAAATGCACAGCCAGCCCGTTTCTGTGTCTCCCAGAACTCTGTGCACAGGGCGTGTAGAGACCCCCAGAGAGGAGGAGGGGGCACCACCTAGGCCCCAACTAGCCTGTGCAGGGGCGCCACCAGACACACATAGCTGACGTCCCCACGTGCCTTCTAGGAGCGGCCAGACCCACTGCTGGACATGGGAATGTGGCCGAGCCAGAACTTCAAGCTCAGCTGACCCTCCAGCTGAAAGTCACTGCATGAGCGAGCCCCAGCGCTTCCAGGAGAGCCCAGCTAACTGCCAAGCGCCAGCACCAGAAATGATGTTGGGCCAACCATTTCGGGGTTTTTTGGTGACCCAGCCAGAGGATCCGATTGCTGCACTTGATAGCTGCATGGGATAGACACACACACACCTCAAAAGCAACAACAACAACAAAAAAGCAACAAAAGACGGAATCCCCCCAATACTGTCAAACAGCAGCCAGATGGTTACTTACACAATGCTGTGGTCCCCAATAGGATACAGGGAAAACGCTATAAGCCACGACTGCAGAGGTGCTGGATATGTGCCTGCTGTGTTCCAACAAGGAGGCAGAGGGTCAGGAAGCATCCTCCGGAGGGGGGGCCCCTCCTAGGAAAGGACATCAGGCCCCTGTAAAGGCTACGGAGGGTGAAATATGTCCTCCTCTCTTTCTGCTTCTGGTTTTCCTCCTAAATGCCTGTTTCCTCAATCATATTAGCAAGAATTTATTTTATGTTTTTAAATTTCCTTTTATTGCAGTCCAATTTGTATGAATTCTTTCTTCAGCAAGGGTGTCATTCAGGAGAGATAAAGATTTTCCCAGACAGGCAACATATAAAGGAGTTCAGGACCACTTAACCAGTCCAGTAAGGAATTTTAAGAGGGACTCTTCTAGTGGGGGGAAAAAAAGAGACCAAATGCAACAAAGACTAGAAAGGACGAGAGAACGTCACCAGAAACACCAACTCTTCCGGTAACACAGAGGCACAAAGTTCATATCTTTAAATAGTCACTCTGAAAGATGATAGACTAAATGCTCTAATCAAAAGATATAGGGTAACAGAGTAGCTAAAAATCAGGATCCGGGATGCCTGGGTGGCTCAGGGGTTGAGCCTCTGCCTTTAACTCAGGGTGTGATCCTGGAGTCTGGGATCGAGTCCCATACTGGGCTCCTGGTGGGGAGACTGCTTCTCTATCTGCATAATTTCCTGCCTCTTACTCTCTCTGTCTCTCTGATAAATAAAATTATTATTAAAAAAACAACATCCATCTGTACGCTGCCAACAAGATGCTCACTTTAGACCTATAGACACCGACAGATTGAAGTCAGGGGATGGAAAATCATCTGTCACGCTAATGGATATCGAAAGAAAGCTGGAGGACACATACTTATATCAGACAAACGAGATTTGAGACCAAACCCAGGGGGACACCTGGTGGCTCAGTGTTTGAGCATCTGCCTTCAGATCAGGGGGTGATCCTGGGATCCCAGGATCGAGTCCCACATCTGCCTCCCCTTAGGGAGCCTGCCTCTCACTCTACTATGTTTCTTCCTCTGCTCCTCTGTGTATCTCTCATGAATAAATAAATAAAATATTTAAATTTCAAACAAGAAAGAACAAATACTGTAAGAAGAGATGAAGAAGGGCATTATTTCATAATTAAAAAGACTCTCTATCAAGATCAAACAACTAAATATGTATGCTGCCTACATGGCAGTACCTAAATATAGAAACCAATTAACAACAAACGTACAGGAACTCACTGATAATAATACAATGACAAGGGATTTTAACACCCACTTATGGAAATGGACTGATCATCTATGCAGAAAATCAACCGGGGAACAATAGCCTTGACACCCTGGACCACAGGGACTCAACAGATATAGTCTGAACATTTCATCCTAAAGCAGAATACACACTCCTTTCAAGGGCACATGGGACATTCTCCAGATCAGATCATATCATGGCCCACAAATCAGCCCTCAACAGGTGCAACAGGTACAAGAAGGTTGATATCACACCCTGTACATTTTTGGAACACGACACTATGAAACTTGAAGTCGACTGTAAGAAAAAAAATTGGACAGACCAAAAATACGTGGAGATTATGAACATCCTACTAGAGAATGAATGGAGCAACCAGGAAATTAACGAGGAAATTTAAAACAAATGAAAATGAAAACATGTTTCTCCAAACCTCTGGGATGTCGCAAAGGCAGTCCTAAGAGGGAAATACATAGCAATACAGGCCTAGCTCAAGAAACAAGACGTCTCCAATACACAACATAACCCTACACCTAAAGGAGCTGGAAAAGGAATAGCAAACAAATCCTAAAGCCTACAGAAAGGAAAAAATAAAGATGAGAGCAGAAATAAACAATGCAGAAACAACAAAACAGTAGAATGGAATAACGAAACTAAGAGCTGGTTCTTCAAAATAAATAATAAAATGGATCAAGCCCTAGCCAGCCTTATCAGAGAGAAATGAAATGACCTAAATAAATAAAATCACAAATGAGAGAAGAGAGATCAAATAAACACCAGAAAAATTAGACAATTATAAGGGAATACTAAGAAATTATACGCTAACAAACTGGGAGACTTGGAAGAAATGGACAAATCTCCAGAAATGTGCAAACGAGCAACAATGAAATAGGAAGAAATAGAAAATGTGAACAGACCCATAACTAGCAAAGGAATTGAATCAGCAAGGCACCTGGGTACCTCAGTGGTTGAGCATCTGCTTTGGCTCAGTTCATGATCCCGCAGACCTGGGGGATCAAGTCCCACATCAGGCTCCCCGAATGGAGCCTCATTTTCCCTCTGCCTATACCTCTTCCTCTCTGTGTCTCTCATGAATACATAAATAAAATCTTTAAAAAAGAAAAAAGATAAGAAGATGAGAAAGGACCCAAATAAAATCACAAATGAGAAAACAGAAATAACAACCAACACTAGAGAAATACAAAAGATTATAAGAGAACATTATGAAAAATTATATGCCAGCAACCAAGAACCTGGAAGAAATAGATAAATTCCTGGAAATATATAACATTGCAAAAATAAAAAAGGAAGAAATAAGAAGCCTGAACAGACAGATAACAGGCACAGAAACTGAATCAGCAATCAAGAATCTCCCAACAGGAGATGCTTAGATAAATAAAACAGAATGGAAATCTGAAACAAGATACAAACCTGTAACTCTATGATCCATTAATCGACAACAAGGCAGGAAGGAATATCCAATCGCACAAAGACAGTCTCTTCAACAAACCCTAACCCTGACCCCAGGATAAGAACAAATGGTGTTGGGAAAACCAGGCAGCCACATGCAGAAGAATGAAACTGGACCACTTTCTTACACCATATATATAAAAAATAAATTCAAAATGGATGAAAGACCTAAATGTGAGACCTGAAACTATACAAAGAAGAAAAGATAGGCAGCAATGACTTTGATATTGGCCATTGGATGTTCTTTCAGATATGCCTCTGAGGTGAGGGAAACAAAAGCAAAAATACTATTGGGGCTTCATCAAATTGAAAAGCTTCCACAAAGTGACGGAAACAACCAAAGGTAAATGGCAACATACAGGAGGAGGGTAAAGATGGCAGAAGTGTAGTGTCCCCAAATCACCTGTCCCCACGAAATTACCTAGATAACCTTCAAAACATCCAGAAAATCTACGAATTTGGCCTGAGATTTAAACAGAGACCATATTGAATGCTACAGTGAGAAAAGTTCATGATTCTATCAAGGTAGGAAGTCGGGAAAAAGAAATAAAGAAACAAAAGGCATCCAAGTGTGAGGGGCCCTGCGAGGAGCTCGGCTAAGGCCGGGGCGAGTTCCCCCAGGACAGAAGAGCTCTGTGCTGAGAGAAGGAGGAGCTGCACTAATCTTCCAGGGCGGAATGGCGCCTTCAAGGAGTCAGAGCAGGACCCCAGGAGAGCAGGGATGCCCTAGGGCTCCCTGGGACTCTAACAGACACCTGCACTCCCAGGAGAGTGCACCGAGCTCTCTGAGGGCTGCAGGGCACATGCATTGACCCAGGAGCAGCTCTGTGGGCCTCGGGAGGCGGCTCTGCGAGGAGGGTTTGCATGGCCCCAGGAGCAGCTTGGCAGCGGCTCCTCCTGCAGAGGAAGAGGCTCCGTGCGGAGGGTGCTGTGGGGCTCTGGGAGCAACTCGGAGGGGCTTGGGCGGTGGCTCTGCAGTGAGGCGGCTTTGCAGCCGGGAGCGAGAATCCAACAGCGCAGGCCCCGGAGTACAGGGCTTCGGGATACAGCCCAGGATTCGGCCTCCCCCAGGACAGGCAGAGGCCCAGAGGGCCCAGGACAGCATGGACGCTCCTGCCCAGAGCTGAGCAGATCAGTGGCCCCGCCCCAGAGTCTCCAGGCCCTTAAGATGGACTACTCCTGAATTACTGCGGGGGCTTAATACAGGTTTCTAGAGCTGGTCGCTGACACTGGGGTTGTTCATCCTGGGGCCTCGCGGGGTAAACTACCCCCCATGAGCCCTGCACCAGGCAGGGGACAGAGCAGCTCCCCCAAGGGCTAACACCTGACAATCAGCACAACAGGCCCCTCCCCCAGAAGACCAGCCAGACGGACAAGTTCCTGGGGAAGTCAAGGGACTTAAAGTATACAGAATCAGAAGATACTCCCCCATGTTTTTTTCATTTCTGATTGCTTCCCCCACCCTTTTCCCCCTTTCTTTCTTTTTCTTTCTCTTTTATTCTCTTTTTTCCTTCTTTCTTCCTTTATTCTTTTTTCTTTTTCTCTTTTCTTTCCTTCTTTCTCTCCTCTCTTTTTCTCCTTTTCCGAATAGAATTTGTTTTTGGCCACACTGCACTCAGCAAAATGACTAGAAGGAAAAGCTCTCCTCAAAAGAAAGAATCAGAAACAGGCCTCTCTCACACAGAGTTACAAAATCTGGATTACAATTCAATGTCAGAAAGCCAATTCAGAAGCACTATTATACAGCTACTGGTGGCTCTAGAAAAAAGCATAAAGACTCAAGAGACTTCATGACTGCAGAATTTAGATCCAATCAGGCGAAAGTAAAAATCAATTGAATGAGATGCAATCCAAACTAGAAGTCCTAACGATGAGGGTTAATGAGGTGGAAGAACGAGTGAGTGACATAGAAGAAAAGTTGATGGCAAAGAGGGAAACTGAGGAATAAAGAGACAGACAATTAAAAGACCAGGAAGACAGATTAAGGGAAATAAACAACAAACTGAGGAAGAAAAATCTATGTGTAATTGGGGTTCCCGAGGGTGCCAAAATGGACAGAGGGCCAGAGTAGTTATTTGAGCAAATCCTAGCTGAAAACTTTCCGAATCTGGGAAGGGAAACAGGCATTCAGATCCAGGAAATAGAGAGATCCCCCCTAAAATCAATAAAAACCGTCCAACACCTTGACACTTAATAGTGAAGCTTGCAAATTCCTAGGATAAAGAGAAGATCCTTAAAGCAGCAAGAGACAAGAAATCCCTGACCTTTATGGGGAGGAGCATTACGGTAACAGCAGACCTCTCCACAGCGACCTGGCAGCCCAGAAAGGGCTGGCAGGATATATTCAGGGTCCTCCATGAGAAGAACATGCAACCAAGAATCCTTTATCCAGCAAGGCTCTCATTCAAAATGGAAGGAGAGATAAAGAGCTTCCAAGACAGGCAGGAACTGAAAGAATATGTGACCTCCAAAGCAGCTCTGCAAGAAATTTTAAGGGGGACTCTTAAAATTCCCCTTTAAGAAGAAGTTCAGTGGAACAATCCACAAAAACAAGGACTGAATACAAGAAACAACAGATATATCCTACACCCAACAGAAGAATAGAGTTAATTAAAATTCGAGCAGAATTCAAGGATATCGAGACCAGAAGAATGGTGGAACAGATCAATGGAACGAGGAGTTGGTTCTTTGAACGAATTAATAAGATAAATAAACCATTAGCCAAACTTATTAAAAAGAAGAGAGAATATTTAAATTAATAAAATCATGAATGAGAAAGGAGAGGTCACTACCAACACCAAGGAAATACAAAGAATTATAAAAACATATTATGAAAAGCCATACACCAATAAATTAGGAAATCTAGAAGAAATGGATGCATTTCTGGAAAGCCAGAAACTACCAAAGTGGAACAGGAAGAAATAGAAAACCTGAACAGGCCAATAACCAGGGAGGATATTGAAGCAGTCATTTAAAACCTCCCCAGACACAAAACTCAAGGGCCTGATTGCTTCCCAGGGGAATTCTATCAAACGTTTAATGAAGAAACCATACCTATCTTACTAAACCTGTTTGGAAAGATAGAAAGAGATGGAGTACTTCCAAATTTGTTCTATGAAGCCAGCATCACCTTAATTCCAAAACCAGACAATGACCCCACTAAAAAGGAGAATTATAGACCAATATCCCTGATGAACATGGATGCAAAAATTCTCAACAAGATACTAGCCAATAGGATCCAACAGTACACTAAGAAAATTATTCACCATGAACAGGCAGGACTTATCCCCAGGGACACAAGGCTGGTTCAACACTCGTCAAACAAACAATGTGATTCATCATATCAGCAAGAGAAAAACCAAGAACCATATTATCCTCTCATTAGATGCAGAGAAAGCATTTGAAAAAATAGAGCATCCATTCCTGATCAAAACACTTCAGAGAGTATGGATAGAAGGAATATGCCTCGACATCTTAAAAGCCATCTACAAAAGCCAACAGCAAATATCATTCTCAATGGGGAAGAACTGGGAGCCTTTCCACTAAGATCAGGAACAAGACAGGGATATCCACTCTCACCACTGCTATTCAACATAGTACTGGAAATCCTAGCCTCAGCAATCAGACAACAAAAAGACATTAAAGGCATTCAAATTGGAAAAGAAGAAGTCAAACTCTCCCTCTTCGCCGATGACATGATACTCTATCTAGAAAAACCAAAAGCCTCCACCCCACGATTGCTAGAACTCATACAGCAAATGATAGCGTTGCCAGATACAAAATCAATGCCCAGAAATCAATGGCATTTCTATACACTAACAATGAGACTGAAGAAAGAGAAGTTAAGGAGTCAATCTCATTTACAATTGCACCCAAAAGCATAAGATACCTAGGAATAAACCTATCCAAGGAGGCAAAGGATCTATACCCTAAAAACTATAGAACACTTCTGAAAGAAATTGAGGAAGACACAAAGAAATGGAAAAATATTCCATGCTCATGGATTGGCAGAATTAACATTGTGAAAATGTCAATGTTACCAAGGCAATGTACAGGTTTAATGCAAACCCTATCAAAATATCATGGACTTTCTTCAGAGAGTTAGAACAAATTATTTTAAAATTTGTGTGGAATCGGGATCCCTGGGTGGTACAGCTGTTTGGCGCCTGTCTTTGGCCGAGGGCACGATCCTGGAGACCCGGAATCGAATCCCATTTCAGGACCCCAGTTCATGAAGCCTGCTTCTCCCTCTGCCTGTGTCTCTGCCTCTCTCTCTCTCTCTGTCTCTCTCTCTCTCTCTCTCTCCGTGTGTGTGTGACTATCATAAAAAATAGACTTTTGTGGAATCAGAAAAGACCCTGAATAGCCAGGGGAATTAAAAAAAAAAACAACGATATCTGAGGGCATAACAATGCCAGATTTCAGGTTGTACTACAAAGCTGTGGTTCAATACAGTGTGGTACTGGCACAAAAACAGACAAATAGATCAATGGAACAGAATAGAGAAGCCAGAAGTGGACCCTGAACTTCATGGTCAACAAATATTCGATAAAGGTGGAAAGACTATCCATTGGAAGAAAGACAGTCTCTTCAATAAATGGTGCTGGCATAATGGACATCCACATGCAGAAGAATGAAAGTAGACCACTCTCTTTCATGATACACAAAGATAAACTCAAAATGGATGGAAGATCTAAATGTGAGACAAGAGTCCATCAAAATCGTAGAGGAGAACACAGGCAACATACTTTTTGAACTTGGCCACAGTAACTACTTGCAAGATACATCCACGAAGACAAAAGAAACAAAAGCAAAAATGAACTGTTGTGATTTCATCAAGATCAGAAGCTTTTGCACAGCAAAGGATACAGTCAACCAAACTAAAAGACACAGCACTGCCCACTGGAGGCCAGAAGTGCTGACGCCCACCACGCCTCTGACCCCACATGTACATCCCCCAGGCATATGTGCACCTGACAATCAGAGCCATGGCCAATCCCCAGACCCCACACAGACCACTCACTGCCACAATTGTGTCAGACCACAGAGGCTGCAGTGATTCAGCTCTGCCTGGAAAGTAGGGTCTAGATTCCTTTGTACTTTGTGGTTTATATTCATTTATTTTCTTTGATTCTTTTTTTTTATTCTTTTATATTAATTGCCTTATTTTAATTTTTATGTATGTACCTTATATATTTCTTATTTTTAGTTTCTTTTTTTTTTATTTTTTTTATTTTTAGTTTCATGGTATTTTAATTGTGTTTCTTATTTTGGGATTTATAATCTTTTAACAACCAGGCCAAAATAATCTGGTGGGTTTTTTTTGGGAGAGCAGTTGTTATTGTTTTTCTTGGTTTTTCTTTTTCTTCATGAGGTAGTACTCACAGCCAGGAAATCCATCAATACAAATATATGATGTCTAACTACAGTTTAAAACAATGATTATAAAGATAGCAGCTAGGCTGGAAAAAGAGCACAACAGAAAAGTAGAGAATCCCTTACTGTAGAAATAAAAGAAGTAAAATCTAGTCAGGCCATCGTTAAAAATGCTATAACTGAGATGCAGTCCCAAGTGGAAGCCTTGAAACAAGGAAGGTTATGGACCACAAAGGAAGACTTCGGAACTCAGCCACTTATTAAAACAATAACATTCATATCATGGGAGACTCAGAAGATGAAGAGAGAGAAAAGGTGGGCCTTGCTCAGCCATTAGAAATGACAAATACCCACCATTTCCTTCAATGTGGATGGAACTGGAGGGTATTATCCTAAGTGAAGTAAGTCAATCAGAGAACGACAAATATTGTATGTTCTCATTCACTTGGGGAATATAGATAATAGTGAAAGGGAATATTAGGGAAGGGAGAAGAAATGTGTGGGAAATATCAGAAAGGTCGACAGAACATAAAGACTCCTAACTCTGGGTAACGAACTAGGGGTGATGTAAGGTAAGGAGGGCGGGGGTGGGGGTGAATGTGTGACAGGCACTGAGGGGGGCACTTGACGCGATGAGCAATGGGTGTTATTCTGTATGTTGGCAAATTCAACACCAATAAAAAGTAAATTTATTATTAAGAATAGAAAGAAAGAAGAAAGAAAGAAGAAAGAAAGAAAGAAAGAAAGAAAGAAAGAAAGAAAGAAAGAAAGAAAGAAAGAAAGAGTGGCACCTGGGTGTCCTAGTCTGTTAAGCTTCTGCCTTAGGGTCAGATCATGATCCAGGTCCCAAGGAAGGCTCCCTGTTCAGCAGGGATCCTGCTTCTCCCTCTCCCTCTGCTCCTCTAGCACATGTTTTTCACTCCTCTCTCTCTCAAATAAATAAATAGCATCTTTGATAAAGAAACAAACAAACAAACCCAGAGGGATGAGAAATCTCCCATGTAGAAGATTTTCAAACAATTTGTGCAGACATTCCACACTCAAGTTCATGAGCATAGCTTCCCACTCTTATGTGTGGAATACACTTAGTAACTTCCTTCTACAAAATATATTATGAAAAACTTAATAATGATAATATAATAATAATAATAATATTAATAACAATAAAGAATCACTTTACTACGGAGAAACCTGACTAACACTACCTCAGCAAGATGATCAGATCGATACCAAGACTGATAAATCGTGTTGATAGTATCTATCTTTTACATGATATAATAAAAATGACAGTATATCTCTGTATATAATCCACCAAAACAGTTCAATCATGAGATAAACAACAGACATGTCCCAACTGAGGGAAATTTTACAAACTAATCTACTTCTCAAAGT
Organism: Canis aureus; assembly: GCF_053574225.1. Taxonomy (NCBI): domain Eukaryota; kingdom Metazoa; phylum Chordata; class Mammalia; order Carnivora; family Canidae; genus Canis; species Canis aureus. The sequence goes on from NC_135646.1 coordinate 35,358,918, forward strand.
TTTCCAGTTCACCAAAAGCAAGGAAAGGCTGAAAGACTCTCACAATCCAGAGGAGCCTAAGAAAACATGAGGACAAATGGAGTGTGATATAAGGGATGGTGACTTAGCAAAAACTAATGAAATCTGAATAATGTATGGTCTTTGGTTATTGCAAATATTTTAATATTGATTCGTTAGCTAATATTTGTACCGTACTGATATAAGATATCAATAATTGGAGAAATTGAGTGCAAGTGCATGAGAATTCTCTGTACTATCTTCTCAATTTCCCTATGAAGCTTTGTTTTCTTTCTAAGAAATAAGATTTAATTTGAAAATTGACTTCAATGAATCAGGCTCCAGTGTGAAGACATTTTACGAATCGTTGAATTAACTTTTGCCTTATTCTTAAAGAGTTCCTTCGATGGGAACATAGTAAGAATTTTATATCAGAAGGAAAGAAAAACACTTATGAACACGTATAATGCCTCTTCAACCTGAAAAGCAGGAAAGGATAATAAAGAGCAAAAATCAGATAAAAATACTTCTAGTATAATAGACACTGTAGGGATCCCTAGGTGGCGCAGTGGTTTGGCACCTGCCTTTGGCCCAGGGCGCGATCCTGGAGACCCGGGATCGAATCCCACGTCGGGCTCCCGGTGCATGGAGCCTGCTTCTCCCTCTGCCTATGTCTCTGCCTCATTCTCTCTCTCTCTCTGTGACTATCACAAAAAAATAAAAATTAAAAAAAATAGACACCATATTGCAAGTGCATTTAAAAAAAGCAATGTATAACATTTATTTCCTTGACATTTGTCTTCCAAAGAGTTCATAGTGTTTCAGTGTCAGTTGAAACGGGAAGAATCTCAGGGAAGAATCCGTCACTTAATAATAGGACCATTGGTACTAATGTCTCTCAATTATTTCCAAATCCATAAAGATTCATTTCCTGATGAATGACTGAGCTGTGAAGAAATAGATGAGAAAGCCTCATCCCTCTGAATTACTTGTGTCAGAATATTTTAACCATAGTACTACGGATAGTAAATTATCCTTATTTACAGGAAATACATCTCAGATTAAAATCTGAGAAATCAGATGGGCAGAGAAAAAATGCTTTAAATCGCTCCTCTAGTTTTATTTTTTTAATTTTTTAAATTTATTTATGATAGTCACAGAGAGAGAGAGAGAGAGAGAGAGAGAGAGAGAGAGAGGCAGAGACACAGGCAGAGGGAGAAGCAGGCTCCATGCACCGGGAGCCTGATGTGGGATTCGATCCCGGGTCTCCAGGATCGCGCCCTGGGCCAAATGCAGGCGCCAAACCGCTGCGCCACCCAGGGATCCCGCTCCTCAAGTTTTAAAGACAAAGGAGAACTTTTCTATGTACAAAGTCAGTTGTCAAGATAGCCTTAGGAAATAAGATTCTGCAGCATCGAATCTTGCTGCACTGCCGGGACGCCCGTGCCCCAGGTCTTCCTGATCCCAAATCCCTGGGCCTGTCCCCGAACACAGGCTGCCAGGCTGAGGTCATTTGCAATTTCTCTCTTAGGAGCTCCAGGGAGGGGGGCATGAGCTAGATAGGACAGGACGGGATGCGTGGAGGCCGAGAACATTATGGCCATTCTACTTTAAGTTCAGTATTAGCACACGTCCAGCCATCCCAGGCCCCTGTGAAGAAGAGCTGAAATTTGCATTACTTCAGTTACTGGAATAAAACAAAAGTTGACAGCTTAATGTCATAGAAAGCCCCACAATAGAATAAAAACTGAGCCTAAGCCAAGGGCTGGAAGCCCCAATTAGAATGAGAAGAGAGCTCAATGACCATGAAGGTCCAATAACAAAATGTAAACAGAACTTGAGGAATTGCTCCAGCCCTTCTGGAGGTCCCCGAGACCAGCCCTTAAAACTAAGCTAAAACCCTCCTCAGGGTCCAAGTCCAAGTCCAGGTATACCTGCACCCTTGCTTGAGTTTGTAAAACAACCCACGTGTGTTTGCATAAGTGTCGGCTCCTTAGTGGTTTCTCGGATTCGCAATCTTGGACACAACACCCGCATGACCCCTCCCCACCTGGACTGACCTCCTGTCCCCTCCCACCCAGGCTGACCCTCCGTCACCTCCCACCCACCACAGCTGGGCACAGGCCCTCACACAGTTCCACGGGCACGGTGGGCACTCCCGCCATCCCTGGACTCCCAGGGGATGGAAGGAGGTTTCGGCAGGACACACTCCCATGGTGGCCCCAGGGCTCCCTGCCCAGGAGAGCACCTGGTGACAGGTCGGGGTCTGTATCCCTGATGCCAGTTCCTCCTCCCAGGTTTTCTCGCAGGAAATGAAATGGGAGGACCTGGTCTCCTCCAGGGACATCACGCAGGTGGACCTGGACGTCAACAGGACGTTCAGCAGTCACATCATATTTTGGGACTATTACGGGATAGGGTGAGGTTGAGGGGCCAGGGGGAATCAGGACCCAGTGGAGGACCGGGGGATTCTGGGTAGGGAAAACGGGGCTTCTGAGTCGGGGGGCAGAACAGAAGCCAACAAGACAACGCTCCATGGTAGGGTGTTGGTGATGACCTCTGTGCCCCCACCCCCGGGGCCTCGGACATGAGGAGGACACTAGGAGGGGGTCTCCAGGGCTTGCCATTGGAGCTGAACCCCAAAGGGGAGAGGGACGGTCCTCTGAGTAGCAGGGGATGGGGTGGGGGACATGGGGGGCAGGAACTGGACCTGGGTGCCAAGCGGCATGGCCACGGCTGGAGCAGGATACACATCGATCCCATGAGGGTCGGACGGGTCAGAGTGACACCCACTCTCAGTGATTTATATATTTCTAAGTTCTATGCATTTAATTTGAGACATTTTGCAATTTGAAAACACACATAGGGATCCCTGGGTGGCGCAGCGGTTTGGCGCCTGCCTTTGGCCCAGGGCGCGATCCTGGAGACCCGGGATCGAATCCCACGTTGGGCTCCCGGTGCATGGAGCCTGCTTCTCCCTCTGCCTGTGTCTCTGCCTCTCTCTCTCTCTGTGACTATCATAAATAAATAAAAATTAAAAAAAAAAGAAAACACACATAGTATGATGAACCCCAGATAATGCCCCCGGTCCAGCCAGGGTCCTGCAATGACCACACCCCGCCCCAGACACAGTAAACCCCAGACTGGAGTTGCCTTTAAGTGTAGACATCTCCTTGTGCATCTTAGAGGAAGGGGATGCCCTGTGTCCGCAGGCCCCCCGTGACATCCCCCTCATTCCCCACTCCCACTCCATCCCCCTACATCATCATTCCCCATGGCATCCCACCTATACCATCCCCCTCAAACCCACACAGCCCCACACAATCCCCACCCACACTATACCCCAACACCATGCCCCCACACCATCCATCCCCACACCATCAGCCCCCATCAAGGACCTGGTGCAGGTACCCCCTGTGGTACATGCTCAGCCTCCCCAGGGATCTCTCGATACCCTGCTCCCATCAGAAGCCCAGGGGTCCCATAGAGTACCCAGGGCTTGCAGGGAGGAGCGAAGACAAGGGGCCCCCGAGAGGGTGTGTGCAGGTGAGTGGTGCAGAGGATGCACTGTCCCTCCTGGAGGGCGGTACACCCTTCACAGGACACCAGCCCATAACCCAGGGGAATCTGGGCTGGCCTGGCTCCAGGCTCTGTGAAGGTGGGGGTGATTTCAGACCCCGCCCCAGGCCCAAAAAAAGACTAATGGGATCCAGCCCCCCATGGCCCTCTCTAGCCCTGGATTCTGACCCTACACTGAGCGAGTCTTCTCACAGCTGGATGTGGCCTCCTGGGCCCTGGGCGTGCCACGCAGATCAAGGTCGCTGACCTAGGGCAGTCCTGGGGATCCCGGGACACCCAAGGTTGGGGAGAGCAGAGGTAGGCCGGTGGACCCTACCCACACCCACACCAGGAGGCAGGCTCCTCCAGGTGCTGGGGCCACAGGGGCCCCACGACCGGGGTCCACCTGCCCTGCGGGGACCCAGTGCAGGAACCCATGAGCTGCAGGTCAAGGTCAGCTCTGCTGTCCTCACAACCATCTCTCATGCTGAAACCTCAGGACACACGTCCCCACCCGGAGTCCACACATGCTCCCTGGTGGGGGACTCCAGCACTTGCCTGCCCACCCATGTGATTCTTGTCCTCCCCTAAAGGACAAAATGGTCTCCCTTCCCAGGGGAAGGCATGCACCCTCGGCTCTGAGCCCATTTGCTGTAGAATGTCAATAAAGTATTGTGGTGTGAAAATGCACAGCCAGCCTGTTTCTGTGTCTCACAGAACTCTATGTATGGGGCGTGGAGAGACCCCCAGAGAGGAGGGGGGGCACCACCCAGGCCCCAACAGCCCCTGCATGGGCACTGCAAGGCACATCTGACGTCCCCACGTGCCTTCCAGGGGCGGCCAGATGCCAGGGTCAGGACCCCACAGACTATACTGAGACTCAGCCTGTGCCCCATGGGCCAGGAGGGCCTGGGACAGAGTGACAGCCAGGGAGCCTCAGGTCACCAGGGTCTGTGAAAAGCGGCCTGGAGGGTCTGTGCTCCCTCTGTCCAGGGGGCCGAGGCTGGCCCGGTTCTGGGGCATGTACTCCCCTCCCTGCATCCCCGTGCCAGTGTGCCTGGGGCACTGAAGGCCTGTGGGGCGCTCAGAGTGGCCCTGGAAGGGATGTCAGGACAGCAGGCCCTTGTGTTGTGCCCAAGACTGCGAATCTGAGAAACTACCGATGAGCTGACACTGATGCAAACTCCTGAGGGTTTCTCTACAAGCTGTAGCTTGGGTCCAAGTGCACCTGACACAGCGGAGCAGGGACTTGGACCCGGAGACTAAGAGGCATAGCAGCTTTATAGGGGCAGTGGACCGTGGGATATGCAGAAATTTGCACAGTCATGTTGGTCCACACACAAGAGGCTGATTGAATCACACCTTACCCTATAGTATCCACTTGAGCTGGCCTATTACTTTGGTCAGAATTGGCTCACAGTTTTGGGGGGCACAAAGCAGGGTTACATTGTTATGAGCCGATTTCCAATTAGGGTTTGCCCAGTGGTTTGACTCGGGTGGGGCAGCGCCTTAAGCCATAAGCAGGTCATGTGGGGGTCATAGGGGAGTTGGCGGGTGTAGAACAAAATGGAATCAGTCCAGCGCTGCTTGTCCAGGGGTAGGGGAGTTTTATTCAATTTCCTGTGTCCCAACTTGCAGCTCACCCACCTGGGCAATGCTCACCAGGTGGACTCAGTGTGCACACCTTGTGGTGCTGGATCTCTCACACCAGCGTGTGGAGGGCACCCTCCTTGCCCTAGTGAGTAGGGGCTGGGTGAACATGGGGCTCGGCCTGAAAGCCAGGCAGCACAGGGGACCAAAGAAAACCAGCCCCGTTCCCACCCCGACCTCCACACACAGGCAGCCCCAGGGCTCCCCTCCATGGGTACCCGACTCCTCAGGAGCTCCCCCCAGGGTTGCCCTGAGGTCTGACTCCCTTCTGGAGAAGCATCGGCGAGAATAGAAGCAGCCGGCGCTCGGCAAGACACACTGTCGGACATGGTAATTTGGCCGAGCCAGTCCTTCGACCTCAGCTGAACCTCCAGCTGAAATTCACTGCAGGAGCGAGCCTCGGGTCAGCCAGGAGAGCCCAGCTAGCCACCCAGCGCCAGCACCAGAAATGATGTTGTACCAACCATTTCGGTGTTTGGGTTACCCAGCCAGAGGATCTGATAGCTACACGTCATAGATTCATGTGATAGACACACACACACCCCACAACGAACAAAAGTCAGAATCACCCCAATGCTGTCAAACAGCAGCTGGATGGTTACATACATGACACTGTGGTCCCCAATAGGATACATGGAAGACGCTATAAACCACGACTGCAGAGGTGCTGGAGGCACGGAGATGTGCCTGCTGGGTTCCAAAAAGGAGCGCAGAGGGGCAGGAAGCATCCTACAGAGGGGGGGCCCCTTAGGAAAGGACACCAGGTCCCAGTGATGGCTAAGGACGGTGAAATCTGTCCTCCTCTCTTTCAGGTTCTGGTTTTCCTCCTAAATGCCATTTTCCTCAGTCATACGAGCAAAAATTTATTTTATGTTTTTAACTTTCTTTTTATTGGATCCAATTTGTATGAATTATTTCTTCAGGAAGTGTGTTATTCAAGAGAGAAGTAGAGAGAAAGATTTTCCCTGACAGGCAAAGTATAAAGGAGTTCATGACCGCTAAACCAGTCCAGTAAGGAATTTTAAGAGGGACTCTTCTAGTGGGGGAAAAAAAGATACCAAAAGCAACAAAGACTAGAAAGGACCAGAGAACGTCACCAGAAACACCAACTCTACCACTAACAACAAGGCACAAGTTCATATCTTTGAATAAGCACTCTGAATGCTGATACTAAATGCTCCAATCAAAAGATATAGGGTGTCAGAGTGGCTTAAAAAACAGGATCCGGGATGCCTGGGTGGCTCAGGGGTTGAGCCTCTGCCTTTGACTCAGGGTGTGATCCTGGAGTCTGGGATCGAGTCCCATATTGTGCTCCTGGTGGAGAGCATGCTTCTCTCTCTGCCGAATTTTCTGCCTCTCTCTCTCTCCTCTCTCTCTCTCATGCTCTCAAAAATAAAATTGTTATTAAAAAATCAAGATCCATCAGTATGCTGCCTACTAGAGGCTCACCTTAGACCTATAGACACCAGCAGTTTGAAAGTCAGGGGATGGAAAATCATCTATCACGCTAATGGTTATGAAAAGAAAGCTGGAGGTCCAATACTTATATTAGACAAACTAGATTTGAAACCAAACCATGGGGGACACCTGGTGGCTCAGTGGTTGAGCATCTGCCTTCGGCTCAGGGTGTGTTCCTGGGATCCTAGGACTGAGTCCCACATTGGCATCCCTTTGGGGAGCCTGTCTCTCCCTCTGCTTTGTTTCTGCCTCTTCTCCTCTGTGTATCTCTCATAAATAAATAAATAAAATATTTAAATCTCAAAAAGAAAAAACAAATACTGTAAGAAGAGATGAAGGAGGGCATTATTTCATAATTAAAAAGAATCTCTATCAGGATCAAACAACTAAATATTTATGCTGCCAACATGGGAGTACCTAAATATGGAACCAAATTACCAATAAACGTACAGAAACTCACTGATAATGATACAATGACAGGGGATTTTAACACCTACCCAGTAATGGCAATGGACTGATCTTCTATGCAGAAAATCAACAGGGGAACAATAGCCTAGACACACTGGGCCACAGGGACTCAACAGATATAGTCTGAACATTTCTTCCTAAAGCAGAATACAAAATCCTTTCAAGTGCACATGGGACATTCTCCAGAACAGATCATATCATGGCCACAAATCAGCCCTCAACAGGTACAACAGGTACAAGAAGGTTGATATCACCCTGTACCTTTTCGGACCATGACGCTATGAAACTCGAAGTCAACAGTAAGAAAAAATTTGGACATACCAAAAATACGTGGAGATTATGAACATCCAAATAGAGAATGAATGGAGCAACCAGGAAATTAACGAGGAAATTTAAAACAAATGAAAATGAAAACATGTTTCTCCAAAACTCTGGGATGTAGAAAAGGCAGTCCAAAGAGGAAAGTACATAGCAATACAGGCCTACCTCAAGAAACAAGAAGTATCCAATACACAGCTTAACCCTACACCTAAAAGAGCTGGAAAAGGAATAGCAAACAAATCCTAAAGCCTACAGAAGAAGGGAAAAAATAAAGATGAGAGCAGAAATAAACAATACAGAAATAAAAAACATTAGAATGGAATAACGAAACTAAGAGCTACTTCTTCAAAATAATTAATAAAATGGATCAAACCTTATCCAGCCTTAGGAACGAGAAAAGAGAAGAGAACTAAATGAATAAAATCACAAAAGAGAGAAGAGTGATCACAATCAACACCAGAAAAATAAGACAATTATAAGGGAATACTATGAAAGATTATATGCTAACAAACTGGGAGACCTGGAAGAAATGGACAAATCCCTAGAAATGTGCAAAAGAGCAACAATGAAATAGGAAGAAATAGAAAATGTGAAGAGACCCATAACTAGCAAAGGAATTGAATCAGCAAGGCACCTGGGTGCCTCAGTGGTTGAGCATCTTTTTTGGCTCAGGTCATGATCCCAGGATCCTGGTGGATCAAGTCCCACATCAGCCTCCCCACATGAAGCCTCATTTTTCCTCTGCCTATACCTCTGCCTCTCTGCATCTCGCATGAATCCATAAATAAAATCTTTGAAAAAGAAAAAACATAAAAAGATGAGAAAGGACCCAAATAAAATCACAGATGAGAAAAGAGAAATAACAACCAACACTACAGAAATACAAACGATAATAAGAGAATATGATGAAAAAGTATATGCCAGCAACCTAGAACCTAGAAGAAATAGATCAATTCCTGGAAATATGTAACATAGCAAAAAGGAGAAATGAAGAAATAAGAAACTTGAACAGACAGATAACCAGCAAAGATATTGAATCAGCACTCAAGAATCTCCCAACAGGAGACACTTAGATCAATAGAACAGAATGGAAACCCGAAACAAGATACAAACCTGTAACTCTATGATCCATTAATCGACAACAAGGCAGGAAGGAATATCCAATGGCACAAAGACAGTCTCTTCAACGAACCCTAACCTGACCCCAGGATAAGAACAAATGGTGTTGGGAAAACCAGGCAGCCACATGCAGAAGAATGAAACTGGACCACTTTCTTACACCATATATATAAAAAATAAATTCAAAATGGATGAAAGACCTAAATGTGAGACCTGAAACCATACAAAGAAGAAAAGATAGGCAGGAATATCTTTGACGTCGGCCATTGGATCTTCTTTCTAGATATGTCTCTGAGTTGAGGGAAACAAAAGCAAAAATACTATTGGGACTTCATCAAATTCAAAAGCTTCTGCAAATTGAAAGACACAACCAACGCTAAAAGGCAACATACAAAATGAAACGAGATATTTGTAAACAACACATCCAATAAAGAGTTAGTATGCAAAATACGCAAAGCAAATATAAATCTCAGCATCCTAAACACAAATTATCCAACTGCAGATGGGCAGAAGACATTAATGGACTTTGTCTCTGACAAGACATCCAGATGGCCACCAGATACCGAAAGACACTCAGCGTCACCCATCATCAGGGAAATGGAAATGAAAACCACAATAAGATGTCACCTGACAGCCATCGGAATGGCTAAAATTAACAAGAGAAGAAACAGCAGGTGTTGTTGAGGCTTTGGAGAAAGGGTAGCTCCCTTACACTCCTGGCGGGCATGCGAAAAGTTGCAGCCATTGTGGAAAACACTGTGGAGGGTCCTCGAGAAGTTAAAAATAGGGGATCCCTGGGTGGTGCACTGGTTTGGCACCTGCCTTTGGCCCATGTCACGATTCTGGAGACCCGGGATCGAATCCCACGTCAGACTCACAGTGCATGGATCATGCTTCTCCCTCTGCTTGTGTCTCTGCCTCTCTCTCCATGACTATCATAAAAAAAATAAAAGAGAAGTTAAAAATAGAGCTACACTATGATTCCAAAATTGCAGAGCTAGGTATTTACCCCAAGGATACAAAAGTCATTTAGTAGATTCCAAGAGGGACACGTAGCCCAGTGTTTGTAGCAGCATTATCAACAACAGCCAAACTGTGGATACAGCACAGATGTCCATTGGCAGATGAATGGGCAGAAAGATGTGGCAAATATACACACTGCAACATCACTCAGTCATCAGAAGGGATGAAATGAAGCCATTTACAATGACGTGGGAGAAGGGGAAAGGACTTATGCTAAATGAACTCAGTCAGTCATAGAAAGACAGATACCAAATAACATAGAATTGCATTCACATGTGAATATTAGGAAACCAAAAAAACTGGCAAAGGGGCAGAGGGGGGATGAGAGAAGCAAACAAAAAAACACACTCTTAACCACAGAGAATAAACTAATAAATACCAGAGGAAGGTGGGGCGGATGGGGAATCAGGGGATGGGGATAGTGGAGGGCACCTGTGACCCGTACCAGGCGTTGTATCGAAGGGTTGAATCACTATGTGGTAAACCTGAAACTATATCATACTGTGTTTACAAAGAGGACTTCAAGTAAAACTTTAAAATTATAATTGGTAGTATTGATGAAACATGTACACACTAGAGATAAAATCAGAAAGGCAACTGAAAATCCAAATAAAGAGTATTATAGCCACAAACCCCTCCTTACCTCAGCTCGGGAGAAGACTGTCATGCCTATTCTCACCCAAGTAAAAGCCTGGATTTTGATTCTCTGGGGAGGCCACTGACTTGGTGGAGTCAGGCTATCTTTGAACCCAAAACCTAGAGTGCATAAAACTAAACTGCCCAAGATACTAGGAGTCCCAGTGCAAGCACATGCCAAGACCCACACTAACCATACACAGACATAACCCTAACCCTACACTTAATCCTAATGTTAACCTAACCCTTAAACAAGACCTATCACTAGTCGAAAACCAAACACAAACCCCAAGACCGAAACACATTCACTGAACCTTCCTGCCAACCCTCACCCTAACTCCTAAACGTCGGTTCACATAAACTTAGGTTTCCTTAACCCTTAACCCTATGTTAAATCTAACCCGAACCCTAACCTCTAACCGTACGTAACCTTAAAATAAGGTATTCAAATCCTATTCCTAATCTTAACCTGTACCATAACACTAACCCTCTAATACTAATCCTAGCTCATACCCCAAACTGTACCTTAACCCGTACCCTAAAACCAACCCCTAATACACTCCCTAACCCTATATCTGACCCTTTTCCAAAACCGTACCCTGACCCTGACCTGACCCTAACCCTAAACCCTAACCAAACACTAACACTAACCCTAGCCCTAACCCCTATCCTAATCCTAACCCTCGCCCTAACCCTAAACCTAGCCCTAGCTTTAACTCTAACCCTTAACTCAAACCCCTAACTCTAACCCCTAACCATAACTCACACCCTAACCCCTAACCCTAACTGCAAACCTAAGCTCAACCCTAACTCTAACCATAACACTAACCCCAACTCCGAACCTCCTGCCCTAATCCCTAAAGCCTAAACCCTAACCCTAACACCAAATCCTGTCCCTAGCCCTAACCCACATCCTAACTCCTAACCACTGACCCTTACCCTTATCCCTCACCCTAACCTCTAATCCATAACCATAAGCATAATCACTAACACCTAACATCTAACATAAGGCTAACCACCAATTGCCTCCCCTCCCCTGACCCAACCATTCATTCTACCCATTCACTTACTCTGTGATTCTGAGGAGTCCCTTCTGATATGGACGTGGCCCACAATGGCACCTCCAGAGTCTTCCAGGGGGTCCTGAGGAAGCAGGGCTCCTGTGAGTGTGCACGTGGCCCCACGTGTTCCTGAGCCATAGTCAGTGGGTCCTGAAGACGCTGGGTCTCCTGTCACTGTGGACTATGCTTCACATCCTCTGGAAGCCTCACAGCAGATCCTCAGGAGGCCGGGGGCTTCTGTCAGCCTGGACATGGCCCCACGCCACCCAGAACACTCACCGTGGGTCCTGAGGAGGCTGTGGGCTCCGGTCAGCAAAGACCCAGCCTCATATATCCCAAAGCCAAAGTGCAGGTCCTGAGGACAACGGGGGTCTTGTCAGTGTTGAGGTGGACCCGCATTTTCCTCAAGCCTCACCATAAGCCCTGAGGAGGCTGGGGGCTCCTTTCAGCATGGACGTGGCCCCAACTATTCCCAAAACTTCACAGTGCGTCCTGAGGAGGCCAGAGATTCCTGTCAGTGTGGATGCAGCACCCACATCTTTCTTAGGCCTCACCAGAGGCCCTGACAAGGCTGGGCTCTTCTGTCCGCATGGACGCATACCCATATTTCCCGAAGACTACACCAGGGGTCCTGAGGAAGTCAGCGTCCTGTTGTGTGGACGTTACCACACATACTCCCGAATTGTCACCAATGGATCTAGGAGGCCACGGCTCCTGTCATCCTGAATGCGGCCCCCAGCTTCCAGAAGCCTCAATTTATATCCTGAGGGGCCTGGTAGTTCCTGCCAGAGTGGACGCGGTGCCACATCTTCCTGAAGCCTCCCCGCGGGTCCTGAGGTGGCCCAGGGGCTCCTGTCAGCCTGGATGCGGGCCCACAATTTCCTGAAGCCTCCATGTGGGTCCTGAGGCAGCCAAGTGCTCCTGTCAGCGTGGACGCCGTGCCACATCTTCCTGAAGCCTCCCCGCAGGTCCTGAGGTGGCCCACGGTCTCCTGTGAGCATGGATGCGGTTCCACAATATCTTTTTTTTTTTTTTTTTTTTAATTATTATTTTTTTTATTGGTGTTCAATTTACTAACATACAGAATAACACCCAGTGCCCGTCACCCATTCACTCCCACCCCCCGCCCTCCTCCCCTTCTACCACCCCTAGTTCGTTTCCCAGAGTTAGCAGTCTTTACGTTCTGTCTCCCTTTCTGATATTTCCCACACATTTCTTCTCCCTTCCCTTATTTTCCCTTTCACTATTATTTATATTCCCCAAATGAATGAGAACATATAATGTTTGTCCTTCTCCGACTGACTTACTTCACTCAGCATAATACCCTCCAGTTCCATCCACGTTGAAGCAAATGGTGGGTATTTGTCATTTCTAATAGCTGAGTAATATTCCATTGTATACATAAACCACATCTTCTTGATCCATTCATCTTTCGTTGGACACCGAGGCTCCTTCCACAGTTTGGCTATCGTGGCCATTGCTGCTAGAAACATCGGGGTGCAGGTGTCCCAGCGTTTCATTGCATTTGTATCTTTGGGGTAAATCCCCAACAGTGCAATTGCTGGGTCGTAGGGCAGGTATATTTTTAACTGTTTGAGGAACCTCCACACAGTTTTCCACAGTGGCTGCACCAGTTCACATTCCCACCAACAGTGCAAGAGGGTTCCCTTTTCTCCACATCCTCTCCAACATTTGTTGTTTCCTGCCTTGTTAATTTTTCCCATTCTCACTGGTGTGAGGTGGTATCTCATTGTGGTTTTGATTTGTATTTCCCTGATGGCAAGTGATGCAGAGCATTTTCTCATGTGCATGTTGGCCATGTCTATGTCTTCTTCTGTGAGATTTCTGTTCATGTCTTTTGCCCATTTCATGATTGGATTGTTTGTTTCTTTGGTGTTGAGTTTAATAAGTTCTTTATAGATCTTGGAAACTAGCCCTTTATCTGATATGTCATTTGCAAATATCTTCTCCCATTCTGTAGGTTGTCTTTGAGTTTTGTTGACTGTATCCTTTGCTGTGCAAAAGCTTCTTATCTTGATGAAGTCCCAATAGTTCATTTTTGCTTTTGTTTCTTTTGCCTTCGTGGATGTATCTTGCAAGAAGTTACTATGGCCGAGTTCAAAAAGGGTGTTGCCTGTGTTCTTCTCTAGGATTTTGATGGAATCTTGTCTCACATTTAGATCTTTCATCCATTTTGAGTTTATCTTTGTGTATGGTGAAAGAGAGTGGTCTAGTTTCATTCTTCTGCATGTGGATGTCCAATTTTCCCAGCACCATTTATTGAAGAGACTGTCTTTCTTCCAATGGATAGTCTTTCCTCCTTTATCGAATATTAGTTGCCCATAAAGTTCAGGGTCCACTTCTGGATTCTCTATTCTGTTCCACTGATCTATGTGTCTGTTTTTGTGCCAGTACCACACTGTCTTGATGACCACAGCTTTGTAGTACAACCTGAAATCTGGCATTGTGATGCCCCCAGATATGGTTTTCTTTTTTAAAATTCCCCTGGCTATTCGGGGTCTTTTCTGATTCCACACAAATCTTAAAATAATTTGTTCTAACTCTCTGAAGAAAGTCCATGGTATTTTGATAGGGATTGCATTAAACGTGTATATTGCCCTGGGTAACATTGACATTTTCACAATATTAATTCTGCCAATCCATGAGCATGGAATATTTTTCCATCTCTTTGTGTCTTCCTCAATTTCTTTCAGAAGTGTTCTATAGTTTTGAGGGTATAGATCCTTTACATCTTTGGTTAGGTTTATTCCTAGGTATCTTATGCTTTTGGGTGCAATTGTAAATGGGATTGACTCCTTAATTTCTCTTTCTTCAGTCTCATTGTTAGTGTATAGAAATGCCACTGACTTCTGGGCATTGATTTTGTATCCTGCCACGCTACCGAATTGCTGTATGAGTTCTAGCAATCTTGGGGTGGAGACTTTTGGGTTTTCTATGTAGAGTATCATGTCATCGGCGAAGAGGGAGAGTTTGACTTCTTCTTTGCCAATTTGAATGCCTTTAATGTCTTTTTGTTGTCTGATTGCTGAGGCTAGGACTTCCAGTACTATGTTGAATAGCAGTGGTGAGAGTGGACATCCCTGTCTTGTTCCTGATCTTAGGGGAAAGGCTCCCAGTGCTTCCCCATTGAGAATGATATTTGCTGTGGGCTTTTCATAGATGGCTTTCAAGATGTCGAGGAATGTTCCCTCTATCCCTACACTCTGAAGAGTTTTGATCAGGAATGGATGCTGTATTTTGTCAAATGCTTTCTCTGCATCCAATGAGAGGATCATATGGTTCTTGGTTTTTCTCTTGCTGATATGATGAATCACATTGATTGTTTTACGGGTGTTGAACCAGCCTTGTGTCCCAGGGATAAATCCTACTTGGTCATGGTGAATAATTTTCTTAATGTACTGTTGGATCCTATTGGCCAGTATCTTGTTGAGAATTTTTGCATCCATGTTCATCAGGGATATTGGTCTGTAATTCTCCTTTTTGGCGGGGTCTTTGTCTGGCTTTGGAATTAAGGTGATGCTGGCTTCATAGAACGAATTTGGAAGTACTCCATCTCTTTCTATCTTTCCAAACAGCTTTAGGAGAATAGGTATGATTTCTTCTTTAAACGTTTGATAAAATTCTCCTGGGAAGCCATCTGGCCCTGGACTCTTGTGTCTTGGGAGGTTTTTGATGACTGCTTCAATTTCCTCCCTGGTTATTGGCCTGTTCAGGTTTTCTATTTCTTCCTGTTCCAGTTTTGGTAGTTTGTGGCTTTCCAGGAATGCGTCCATTTCTTCTAGATTGCCTAATTTATTGGCGTATAGCTGTTCATAATATGTTTTTAAAATCGTTTGTATTTCCTTGGTGTTGGTAGTGATCTCTCCTTTCTCATTCATGATTTTATTAATTTGAGTCTTCTCTCTCTTCTTTTTAATAAGGCTGGCTAATGGTTTATCTATCTTATTAATTCTTTCAAAGAACCAACTCCTGGTTCTGTTGATCTGTTCCACAGTTCTTCTGGTCTCGATTTCGTTGAGTTCTGCTCGAATCTTTATTAGCTCCCTTCTTCTCTTGGGTGTAGGATCTATTTGCTGTTTTTTCTCTAGCTCCTTTATGTATAAGGTTAGCTTTTGTATTTGAGTTCTTTCCAGTTTTTGAATGGATGCTTGTATTGCGATGTATTTCCCCCTTAGGACTGCTTTTGCTGCATCCCAAAGATTTTGAACGGTTGTATCTTCATTCTCATTAGTTTCCATGAATCTTTTTAATTCTTCCTTAATTTCCTGGTTGACCCTTTTATCTTTTAGCAGGATGGTCCTTAACCTCCATGTGTTTGAGGTCCTTCCAAACTTCTTGTTGTGATTTAGTTCTAATTTCAAGGCATTATGGTCCGAGAATATGCAGGGGACAATCCCAATCTTTTGGTATCGGTTCAGACCCGATTTGTGACCCAATATGTGGTCTATTCTGGAGAAAGTTCCATGTGCGCTTGAGAAGAATGTGTATTCAGTTGAGTTTGGATGTAAAGTTCTGTAGATATCTGTGAAATCCATCTGGTCCAGTGTATCATTTAAAGCTCTCGTTTCTTTGGAGATGTTTTGCTTAGAAGACCTATCGAGTATAGAAAGAGCTAGATTGAAGTCACCAAGTATAAGTGTATTATTATCTAAGTATTTCTTCACTTTGGTTAATAATTGATTTATATATTTGGCAGCTCCCACATTCGGAGCATATATATTGAGGATTGTTAAGTCCTCTTGTTGAATAGATCCTTTAAGTATGATATAGTGTCCCTCTTCATCTCTCACTACAGTCTTTGGGGTAAATTTTAGTTTATCTGATATAAGGATGGCTACCCCTGCTTTCTTTTGAGGACCATTCGAATGGTAAATGGTTCTCCAACCTTTTATTTTCAGGCTGTAGGTGTCCTTCTGTCTAAAATGAGTCTCTTGTAGACAGCAAATAGATGGGTCCTGCTTTTTTATCCAGTCTGAAACCCTGCGCCTTTTGATGGGGTCATTAAGCCCGTTCACATTCAGAGTTACTATTGAGAGATATGAGTTTAGTGTCATCATGATATCTATTCAGTCTTTGTTTTTGTGGACTGTTCCACTGAACTTCTTCTTAAAGGGGAATTTTAAGAGGCCCCCTTAAAATTTCTTGCAGAGCTGGTTTGGAGGTCACATATTCTTTTAGTTGCTGCCTGTCTTGGAAGCTCTTTATCTCTCCTTCCATTTTGAATGAGAGCCTTGCTGGATAAAGTATTCTTGGTTGCATGTTCTTTTCATTTAGGACCCTGAATATATCCTGCCAGCCCTTTCTGGCCTGCCAGGTCTCTGTGGAGAGGTCTGCTGTTACCCTAATACTCCTCCCCATAAAAGTCAGGGATTTCTTGTCTCTTGCTGCTTTAAGGATCTTCTCCTTATCTTTGGAATTTGCAAGCTTCACAATTAAATGTCGAGGTGTTGAACGGTTTTTATTGATTTTACGGGGGGATCTCTCTATTTCCTGGATCTGAATGCCTGTTTCCCTTCCCAGATTAGGAAAGTTTTCAGCTAGAATTTGTTCAAATACATATTCTGGCCCTCTGTCCCTTTCGGCGCCCTCGGGAACCCCAATTAAACGTAGGTTTTTCTTCCTCAGGCTGTCGTTTATTTCCCTTAATCTATCTTCATGGTCTTTTAATTGTTTGTCTCTTTTTTCCTCAGTTTCCCTCTTTGCTGTCAACTTGTCTTCTAGGTCACTCACTCGTTCTTCCACCTCGTTAACCCTCGTCGTTAGGACTTCTAGTTTGGATTGCATCTCATTCAATTGGTTTTTAATTTCTGCCTGATTAGCTCTAAATTCTGCAGTCATGAAGTCTCTTGAGTCCTTTATACTTTTTTCTAGAGCCACCAGTAGCTGTATAATAGTGCTTCTGAATTGGCTTTCTGACATTGAATTGTAATCCAGATTTTGTAACTCTGTGGGAGAGAGGACTGTTTCTGATTCTTTCTTTTGAGGTGAGGTTTTCCTTCTAGTCATTTTGCTCAGTGCAGAGTGGCCAAAAGCAAGTTGTATTGGGAAAAAGAGAAAAAGAGAGGAGAGAAAGAAGGAAAGAAAAGAGAAAGAGAAAAAAAAAGGGAAGAAAAAGAAAAAAAAAGAAAAAAAAAGAAGAAAAAGAGAAAGAAAAAGAAAGGAGAAAAAAAGGGGGTGGGGGAAGGAAACAAATCAAAAAGCAAAACAAAACAAAAACAAAAACAAAAACAAACAAAAAAAGAACCACCGGGGAGTATCTTCTGATTCTGTGTTCTTTAAGTCCCTTGGCTTCTCCTGGAAGTTGTCAGTCTAGCTGGTGTTCTGGGGGAGGGGCCTGTTGTGCTGATTTTCAGGTGTTAGCAGTTGGGGGAGCTGCTGTGCCCCTGCATGGTGCAGGGCTCGGTGGGGGTTGTTTACCCCGTGAGGCCGCAGGAGGAACAGCCCCAGTGGCGGGGCAGCTCTGGAAACCTGGAGTCAGCTCCGGCAGGAACTCCCTCTGCAGGGCCTGGAGGCTCCGGGGCGGGGCCGCTGATGTGCTCAGCTGGGGCAGGAGCGTCCTTGCTGTCCTGGGCCCTCCCGGCCTCTGCCTGTCCCGGGGGAGGCGGGATCCTGGGCTGTGTCCCGGCGCCCTGTGCTCCGGGGCCTGCGCTGGTGGATTCGCGCTCCCGGGCCGCGCAACCCCCTCCGCGGAGCTGCCGCCCGAGCCCCTCCGAGCTGCTCCTGGAACCGCGCAGCCCCCTCCGCACGGAGCCTCTTCTTCTGCCCGAGCCCCTCCGAGCTGCTCCCGGGGCCCCGCAGCCCCCTCCGCGGAGCCGCCGCCCGAGCCCCTTCAGCTGCTCCGGGTCCCGCCGGGTCCCGCTGTGCGCGCTGCAGCCCTTAGGGAGCTCGGCGCACTCTCCTGGGCGCGCAGTTGCTCTGTTACTGTCCCCGGGAGCCCGAGGGCCTCCTCGCCCTCCTGGTCCTGCTCCAACTCCCCACGAGCCCCTCTCCGCCCGGGAAGGTCGGTGCAGCTCCTGCTCCTCCGGGACGGGGCTCTCCTGTCCTGGGGACACTCGCCCCGGCCTCAGCCCGGCTCCTCGCGGGGCCCCTCCCCCTTGGAGGCCTTTGTTCCTTTATTTCTTTTTCCCCGTCTTCCTACCTTGATAGATGCGCGAACTCTTCTCACTGTAGCATTCCAGCTGGTCTCTCTTTAAATCTCAGGCCGAATTCATAGATTTTCAGGATAATTTGAAGGTTTTCTAGGTAGTTTGGTGGAGACAGGTGATTTGGAGACCCTACTCCTCCGCCATCTTGCTACTCCCCCCGGTTCCACAATATCTTGAAGCCTCCCCGCGAGTCCTGAGGCAGCCCAGGGTCTCCTATCAGGGTGTATGTGGGCCCACATCTTCCAGAAGCCTCACTGCGGGTCCTGAGGAGACCCGGGCTCCTGTCAGCGTGAACGCAGCCCAATGTCCCCCTTTAGACTCCCTGAGCGACCTGAGGAGGCTGCGGCTCATCAGGCTTGATGCGTCCCCATGTCCTCCTCAGGCCTCCCCAGCACAGGCTGGCTCCTGTTAATGCTGGCAGAGGAGGCGTACTGCACATGCAGGTCCCCTGGGTGGGGCCTGGTCTCGGGCACCCCCTTTGGGATGCTAGGCACTGCAGGAAGTTGTGTAGGAGGTGGCTTGCTGGTGCACGGGGCGGCACCTGCCTCCTTCCAGGCTCCAGCTGTGGCCTGTTAGCATCGGAAATGTCTCACTGAAACGGAGCCCAACACCCGGCTTCCCCAGACATACTTAAGGACAAGGAGTTGGAGCCCACAGACCGCAAAATGAAATGTGGACCAGACTTTGAGCAAGTCCTGCAAAACTCACTCAACCCTCTTCCACTGTGGGTGGGAACGCGGGCTGGTGCAGCCACCCTGGAAACAGTGTGGAGGCTCCTCAGGAAGGTACAAATAGAGCCGCCCTGCAACCAGCAGGTGCAGGGACAGGAGTTGACTTCGAAGATACAGATGCAGTGAGACTCAGGACACCTGTACCCCAATGTCCACAACAGCCGTGTCCACAGTAGTCACACTGTGTGAGGAGTCTCGGTGCCCTCAGGCAGATGATGTATAAAGAGGATGGGAGATAGATGATGGTCATAGAGAGAGGAATGGTTCTCAGCTATCAAAGAGAAGGAAATCTTGCCATTTGCAATGAAGTGGATAGAACTAGAGAAATCATGTTAAGTGAAATAAGTCAGTCGGAAAAGTGAATGACCGTGGGGTGTCATTCATAGGTGGAATTAAAAAAGCAAAGCAGATGAACATTTGTGAAGGGAAGGAAAAACAAATAAGATGAAAACAGATGCAGGAAATACAGACTGTTAATTATAGGAAAAAAATGAGGGTCGCTGGAGGGTAGGGGACAGGTGAGGGGATCACAGGGAACCAGCATGAAGGAGGGCATGTGATGTCATGTGCACCGCTGTTATCTCCAACTGGTGAATCCCTGAATTCTTCCTCTGAAAGTATAATACACTATACGTTAATTAATTGGGTTTAAATTAAGTTAAAAAATCAGTTGTATCAGAGCACAATTCTTTCTGGACTCTCTGTTCTGCTCCTTCAGCTTATGTCAAGAACACCACTCTGAGTCTGGTTTGTTTAAGTAGACTCCACGCCTCATCCATGGCCCAGCCCAGGGCTAGAACTCAGGACCCCAAGGTCAGGACAGGAGGTGAGGTCAGGTGTCGAATGCTTAACTGACAGAGCCAGCCAGGGGCCCGAGAACAACACTGCTATATCCTGTGTCTCTGTGACATCGTTTGAAATAGGAAAGTGCTATGTCCAACTCTGTTCTGCTTTTCCAATACTGATTTCCTCTCTGGGGTCATTTGTGGGGGCAGATGGATGTTAAGGTTTTTTTTTTTTTTCCTATTTCTAAGATCTGCCACCATGATTTTGATACGAATGACATTGAAACTGAGGGTGGCTTCAGGAACTGCGGACATTTTCCAAGATAAGCCTCCCACCCCACGAGCCCAGGAAGGCCTCCCAGAGCCTGGTATGGCTCAGTGCACAAGTCTTGTGCTCCTTTGGTTCTGTCTCATTATTTATTCTCTGTGATGCTCCTGAGAAGGGAGTCACCTCCTTCGTTTCCTTCCTGAGTTCTCATTGCCAGGACACAGCAAGGCTACTCTGCTCTGTAGAGTCAGTTTGTGTCCCCTGACTTTACTGAACTCACTCGTTAGTTCTAAGAGGCTTGTTGGAGGCTCTCGAGTTTCCTGTTTCTAGTACCACATCTTCAGCATATAGGGACAGTGTGAGTTCCCCTTCCAGTTGTGGAACCTTTGCTGTTTACAGCTTAATGCCCTAGAAAGCCCCACAATAGAATAAAAACTGAGTCCAGGCAAAGGGCAGGAAGCCCCTATTAAAATGAGAACAGAACTCAATGCCCTAGAAGGCCCCATATCAAAATGTAAACAGAACTTGAGGAATTGCTCCAGCCCTCCTGGAGGTCCCTAGACCAGCACTTAAAACTAAGCTAAAACCCATCTCGGGGTCCAAGTCCCTGCTCCGCTATGTCGGGTGCACTTAGACACAAGCTCGAGCTTGTAAATAAACCCTCGTGTGTTTGCATCGGTGTCAGCTTCTCGGTGGTATCTCGGATTCCCAATCTTGGGCAAAACAGTCTGAGATAAAATATCAAAACCAAAAGAAGCTCAGACGCACGCAGAGTAAAAACAGGGTTCTGAGAGAAGCAGCAGAGACCCGGGGGGTTGGCGGCTCTTCTGTTGAGGCCCCTGCAGATGGGGCAGGGATGCTCAACCCCAGAGCCAGAGGACCCAGCGTCCCCACCCGCATCCCGCCCATCAGCGCGGAGTCTAAGGGAGCAGCACATCGCCGCCCACTGGAGGCCAGAGGCGATGACACCCACCCAGCCTCTGACCCGCAGGTGCATCTCCCAGGCAGATGTGCACCTGAGAATCAGCGCCAAGGCCCTTCCCGAGACCCTGCACAGACCACTCAATGCCACCAAGTTGTCAGACTACAGAGGCAGCAGAGCCTCAGCCCTGCCTGGAATGTAGGGTGTAGCTTCCTTTGTACTTTGTGCTTTATTTTCATTTATTTTCTTTGATTCTATTTTATTAATTGCTTAATTTAATTTTTATTTATGTACCTTATATATTTCTTACTTTTACTATCATGGTACTTTAATTGTGTTTCTTATTTTGGGATTTAGAATCTTTAAGAAGCAGACCAAAATAATCTGGTCTTTTTTTGGGGGGGAGGGTAGTTGTTATTGTTTGTCTGGTTTTCCTTTTTCTTCCTTCTTTCTTTTCTGAAAAAAAAAGTGAGATGGAGAAATTCAACTCCATAAAATAACATGAAGTAGTACTCACAGCCAGGAAGTTCATCAATACACATATATGATGTCTAACTACAGTAAAACAATGATTATAAAGATAGCATCTGGGCTGGAAAAAAAGCACAGAAGACAACTAGAGAAACCTTTACTGTAGAAATAAAAGAACTAAAATCTAGTCAGGCCAATGTTAAAAATGATATAACTGAGATGCAGTCCCAAGTGGATGCCTTCAAAACAAGAAAGGTTATGGACCACAAAAGCAGACATAGGGAACTCAGCCACTTATAAAAACAATAACATTTGGGATCCCTGGGTGGCGCAGCGGTTTGGCGCCTGCCTTTGGCTCAGGGCGCAATCCTGGAGACCCGGGATCGAATCCCACATCGGGCTCCCGGTGCATGGAGCCTGCTTCTCCCTCGGCCTGTGTCTCTGCCTCTCTCTCTCTCTGTGACTATCATAAATAAATAAAAATTAAAAAAAAAACAATAACATTCATATCATAGGAGACTCAGATGATGAAGAGAGAGAAAAGGTGGGCCTTGATCAGCCATTAGAAACGACAAATACCCACCATTTGATTCAACGTGGATGGAACTGGATGGTATCATGCTGAGTGAAGTAAGTCAATCGGAGAAGGACAAACATTGTATGTTCTCATTCACTTGGGGAATATAAATAAGAGTGAAAGGGAATATAAGGGAACGGAGAAGAAATGTGCGGGAAATATCAGAAAGAGAGACAGAACATAAAGACTCCTAAGTCTAGGAATAAACTAGGGGTGGTGGAAGGGAAGGAGGGTGGGGGTGGGGGTGAATGGGTGACGTGTACTGAGGGGGGCACTTGACGGGTTGAGCACTGGGTGTTATTCTGTATGTGGGCAAATTGAACACCAATTAAAAGTAAATTTATTATTAAAAAAAAAGTTTGAAAGAAAGAAAAAGTGGCATCTGGTTGACTCAGTCAGTTAACCTTCTGCCTTAGGCTCAGATCATGATCCAGGTCCCAAGGCAGGCTCCCTGTTCAGCAGGGAACCTGCTTGTCCTTCTCCATCTTCCCTTCACGCTCATGGTTTTTCTCTCCTCTCTCTCTCAAATAAATAAATAACATCCTGAAAAAGAAACAAACAAACCCAGAAGGAAAAGAAATCTCCCATGTAGAATAATTTCAAAGAAGTTGTGCAGACATTCCACCCTCAAGTTGATTAGCATAGCCTCCCACTCTTATGTGTCGAATACACATAGTAACTTCCTTCTACAAAATATAATATGAAAATCTTAATATAAAAATGATAATAAATAATAATAATAAAAAGAATCACTTTACTATGGAGAAAGCTGACAAACACTACCTCAGCAAGATGATCAGATCAATACCAAGACTGATAAATCATGTTGATAATACCTATCCTTTATATAATAAAAATGGTATTATCTCTCTGTATATAATCCACAAAAAGAGTTCAATCATGAGTTAAACAACAGACATGTCCCAACTGAGGTATATTTTACAAAATACTCTACTTCTCAAAGTGTTCCAGTTCAATGACAACAAAGAAAGCCTGAAAGACTGTCACAATCCAGAGGAGCCTAAGAAAACATGAGTACAAATGGAATGGGATATGAGGGATGGTAACTTAGCAAAAACTAAGGAAATCTGAATAAAGTATGGTCTTTGGTTAATGCGACTATTTTAATATTGATTCATTAGCTAATACTTGTACCGCACTAATATACCATCACAGTCATATCCCTGCCCCACACCATCCACCCCCACACAATTGGCCCCCAGAAGGACCCAGTGGAGCTGCCCGGTGGGACAATGCTCAGCCTCCCCAGGGTTCTCTGCATACCCTGCTCCCATCAGAAGCTGGATTGTTCCATAGAGAACCCAGGGGTTGCAGGGAAGAGGGAAGGCAGGGATCCCCGAAATGGTGGGTGCAGGTGAGTGGAGCAGAGGACACATTGGGCCCTGCCTCCACCCACTGTCCCTCCTGGAGGGCGGGCACACCTGCACAGGACACCAGCCCCTAACCCAGAGGGACCTGGGCTGACCTGGCTCCACGCTCTGTGGGGGCTGAGTTGATTTGAGCCCCCCCTAGGCCCAACACAAAGACTAATGGGATCCAGGCCCCCATGGTCCTGGCTAGCCCTGGATTCTGGCCCCAGGGTGAGCCAGCCCTCTCACAGCTGGATGTGGCCTCCTGGGCCCTGGGCGTGCCCCAGAGATCCAGGTCGCTGACCTAGGGCAGGCCGTGGGTTCCCTGGACACCCCAGAGTGGGGACAGGATAGATAGGCCAGTTGGCCCCACTCGACCCCACTCCAGGAGGCAGGCTCCTCCAGCTATTGGGGCCCAGAGGGCCCAAGGCCGGGGTCCAGCTGCCTTGCGGGGGCCCAGTGCAAGAGCCCATGAGCTGCAGGTCCAGGTCATCTCTGCTGTCCTCAGAACAGTCACTCACTCAGGCTGAAATCTCAGGACAAATGCCCCCACCTAGAGTCCACACATGCTCCCACGATGTGGACTCTAGCACCCGCCCCCCCACACCGTGGGATTCTTGCCTTCCCCTAAAGGACAGAAATGTCTCCCTCCCCAAGGGAAGGCGCGCAGTAGGCTCTGAGCCTGTTTGCTGTAGAAATCAATAAAGTGTTGTGGTGGGAAAATGCACAGCCAGGCCATTTCTGTGTCTCCCAGAACTCTGTGCGTGGGGTGTGGAGAGACACCCAGAGAGGAGGAGGGGGCACCATCCAGACCCCAAACAGATCCTGCAGGGGTGCCGCCAGGTAAACACAGCTGATGTCCCCATGTGCCTTACATGGGCGGCCAGATGGCAGGGTCAGGACCCACAGACTTTACTGGGACTCAGGCTCTGCCCCCCGGGCCAGGAGGAGCTGGGACAGAGTGACAGCCAGGGAGCTTCAGGTCACCAGGGTCTGTGAACAGCATTGTGGGAGGTCTGTGCTCCCTCTGTCCAGAGGGCTGCGGGTGGCCAAGTTCCGGGGCACTTCCTCCCCTCCCCGCATCCCTGTGCCTGTGTTCCTGGGGCACAGAGGGCCTGTGGGGCGGTCAGCGTGGCCCTGGAAAGGATGTCAGGACACCAGGCCCTGGTGTTGTGCCCAAGATTGCAAATCAGGGAAACCACTAAGGAGCCCACACCGATGGAAACTCCCGAGGGTTTCTTTACAAGCTGGAGCTTGGGTCTAATTGCACCTGACACAGCGGAGCAGGGACGTAGATCCCGAGACTAAGAGGCATAGCAGCTTTATAGGGGCTAGTGGCCCATGGGATATGCAGAAAGTTCCACAATCATGCCAGTCTACACGCTGGTGGCTGACTGAATTACACCTTACCCTATAGTATCCACTTGAGCTAGCCTATTACTTTGGTCAGAATCGCACAGTTTTGGGGGGCACAAAGCAGCGTTACATTGTTATGAGCCGATTTCCAATTAGGGTGTGCCCAGTGGCCTGACTAGGGTGGGGCAGTGCCTTAAGCAATAAGCAGGTCATGTGGGGGTCATAAGGGAGGTGGCGGGTGTAGCACAAAATAGAATCAGTCCTATCCTGCTTGTCCATGGGTAGGGGATTTTTGTTAACTTTCCTGGGTCCCACACTTGCAGCTCACGTACCTGGGCCACCCTCACCTGGTGGACTCAGACTGCACACCTTGTGGTGCTGGATCTCTTACACCAGCGTGTGGAGAGCACCTTCCTCGCCCTAGTGAGTAGGGGCTGGGTGAGCATGGGGCTTGCCAGAAGCCCAGGCAGCACAGGGGTGCGAGAATCCCAGCCCTAACCCCAACTCGACTCCCACACACAGGCAGCAACAGGGCTTTCCGCCATGGGCAGCCAGGTCCTCAGGATCTCCCATCAGGGTGGCGCTGAGGTCCGGCTCCCTGCTGGAGAGGCATAAGGGAGAAGAGAAGCAGCCAGCGCTCAGCGGGATCCCCTGCCGGACAAGGGAATTGGCCAAGTCCGATGTTCCAGCTCAGCTGACCCTGCAGCAGCATCACTGCAGGAGCGAGCCCCGAGTCGGCAAGGAGAACCCAGCTAACTGCCCAGCGCCAGCACAAGAAATGATGTTGTGCCAACCATTTTGGCATTTGGGTGACCCAGCCAGAGGATCAGATAGCTGCTCGTGATATCTGCCTGTGATAGACACACACACACCCAAAACCAACAAAAGTCGGAATCCCCCCAATGTTGTCAAACAGCAGTCAGATGGTTACATACACTACGCTGTGGTCCCCAATAGGATACATAGAAGTCGCTATAAACCATGACTGCAGAGGTACTGGAGGCATGGAGATGTGCCTGCTGGGTTTCAAAAAGGAGCACAGAGAGGCAGAAAGCATCCTAAGGAAGGGGTGCCCCTCCTGGGAAAGGACACCAGGTCCCAGTGTAGGCTATGGTTGGATCTGTCCTCCTCTCTTTCAGCTTCTGGTTTTCCTCCTCTTTTGTTCTTCCTAATTCTAGTTTAGCCTCCACCCTGCATCCAAGACAATGACCAAAGAGGCTTCCTTATGACATCGCATCCTAAAAGGAGGCCGAGCTTTGGCTACCGAGTTCAGAAATGGTCATTGCCTAGGTGTATGTTGATCCCCCGAACTCGTGGCTTCACGGCTCTTCTCTCCCTGCAGAATGAGGGGAACCACAGGTCTTACAATGAAAGACGCCCACTTCCACTCGGGCGGGACTATCCTTTCTGGAGGATGTCATCTGGGCCAAGTAGTGCAAGCGGGGCGATCAAGAATATTTCGCAGGTGAGACATAAGCAAACACTTACCTTTGATGTCATGCTTTATTTGTTCATCCATTTATTATTTGTTAAATATTTTCATTTAATGTCCTCTCTATACCCAACATGGAGTTCAAACCCACAACCCTGAGATCAAGATCCCCCAACCAGGCCAGCCAGGCACCCCAGTGCCATGTTTCATAACTCTTTGCTTCCTTGCCTATCTCTGCATCGAACTGGAACATTAAGTCCTTGACGGGAAGCTTTAGTTACCTCCGAATCCTAGAACATTCTCACTGTATCCCAATCCTAGATTTACATTTACCATTGAATAGCACTTTAAATAGTAAAATAACTACTACCGTAAAGGAAATTATCAACTTTTCACATGTGTGGGCCCTGCTCCCTGGGCTCTCAGGGAAGCTATGGTTTCTTTCACATTGATCAGGTCCAAATGACTCCACCACACCTCAAAGCGTGGGCTCAGTTTCTGCCCTGACACATGCAAGACCCCTGCTTCAATTAACATGTATCAATCAATCAGAGCCTGACCAGCTCTGTGTGGTTCGTAAGAACATGGGACTCTTGTTCTTGGGGTAGCAAGTTCTATCCCCATGTTGGCTGTAGAGATTACAGAAAAATAAAATCTAAAAAAAAGTCAATCAGTTGATCTTGGGGAGACACAGCCCCGGATCCCACAAGGGCAGAGAGCCAACTGACAGTTCTACGCACAATATTATATGCAGCAGTGCACAAAATCTGAACTTTCAGAAGTCTCCTAAAGTGGGGGACACACCAGAATTAAGGTGTTCAGGTGGAGAATTGGGGGGCAGTCCCTGGAACGACAGGGCGGGCTCAGGATCCCAGGGGTCCCAAGGACAGTGGTGCCAACTGTTCCCAGGCACAGGAGGAACCCAGCTGAGAGCAGCGCACTCGGGCCAGCTGTCTGCCCTGTGTGGCCATAAGCTGCAAACCCCTGTGCAGTCACGGGGTCCACTTCCTGGGACAGGCCAGCAAAGGCCAGGAGTGCGAGGACACCCTCCCAGAAGGAAGAGCACAGGTCTCCACCAGGGCAGCCCCTAAAATTTGGAGTTTTATAATTCAGTCACTTGTCTGTGTGGAGGCTGAGAAAATTGAGGCTGTTCCCCCTTAAGTTCACTGTTAGCACAAGTACTGCCATCCCAGGCCCCTGTGAATAAGAGCTAAAATTTACATTACTTCAGTTACAGGAAAAAAGAAAAAAACAGCTTACAGCTTAAGGTCCCAGAAAGCCCCATATTAGAATGAGAGCAGAGCTCAATGCCCTTGAAGGCCTCATATCAAAATGTAAACAGAACTTGAGGAATTGCTCCAGCCCTTCTGGAGGTCCCTGAGACCAGCCCTTAAAACTCAGCTAAAACCCACTTCGGGGTCCAAGTCCCTGCTCCGCTGTGTGGGGTATACTTGGACCCAAGCTCGAGTTTGTAAATCAACCCTCGTGTGTTTGCATCGGTGTCGGCTCCTTAGTTGTTTCTCGGATTCGCAATCTTGGGCACAACACCCGCAAGTCCCCTCCCCACCTGGGCTGATCCCCTGTGCCCTCCAACCCAGGCTGACCCTCAGTCACCTCCCGCCCACAGCAGCTCACCACAGCCCCTTACAGAGGTCCCAGGGCCACGGTGGGCACTCTGGCTGTCCCCTGCCTCCCAGGAGAAGAAAGGAGGTTTTGGCAGGACACATTCCCATGGTGACCCCAGGGCTCCCTGCCCAGGATGGCAGCTGGTGACAGGCCGGTATCTGTGTCCCTGACACTGGCTCCTCCTTCCTGGTTTTCCCGCAGGAAATGAAGGAGGAGGCCTCCTCTCCTCCAGGGACATCACGCAGATAGATCTGGACATCAACAGGATGTTCAGCAGCCAAATCATGTTTCGGGACTGCTAGAGAGTGGGGTGAGGCTGTTGAGTCAGGGGGCTTCAGGGCCCTGGGGGAGGCCCAGGGGCTTCTGGGTAGGGAACACGGGGCTTAGAGGCCGGGGGAAGCAACAGCAGCCAGCAACACACCACTGTATGGTAGGGTGACGGGGATAACCCCCGTGCCCCAACCCCCGGGGCTTCGGGGATGAGGAGGCCACTAGGTCGGTGCCTTCAGGGGTTTCCATGGGAGCTGAACCCCAAAGGGGCGAGGGACAGCCTGTGGAGGGCAGTAACCGGACCTGGGGGCCAGGTGGCATGGCCGTGGCTGGAGCAGGACATGAGGGTCGGACGGGTCAAGGTGACACCCACACTCGGTGTTTTATATATATCTAAATTCTATGCATTTGAGACAATTTGAAATTTGTAAACATACATAGTATGATGACCACCAGATAATGCCCCTGGTCCAGCCAGCGCCCGGCACTGACTACACGGGGCCCCAGGGCAGGTGTCACAGCAAACTCCAGACAGGGGTCACCTTTATCTGTAGACGTATCCATGTGCATCTGAGAGAAAGTGGATGCCCTGTGTCAGCAGGCCCCCATGTCATCCCCCTCATTCCCCACCCCCACACCATCCCCCTTCATCATCATCCCAAATGGCTCCGACCCATTCCATCCCCCTCACACCCACACAGCCCCACACAATCCCCACCCACACAATACCCCTACCATCCCCCCTGCACTATACCCCACACTCCACCACCATCATGCCCCTGCCCCCACAACATCCACCACCACACCATCTGCCCCCAGCAAGGACCCAGTGCAGCTGCACCCTGTGGGTCATACTCAGCCTCACCGGGGTTCTCTGGATACCCTGCTCCCACCAGAAGACCGGGTTTCCCATAGTGTACCCAGGGGTTGCAGGAAGGAGGGAAGGCAGGGAGTCCCCGACAGGATGGGTGCAGGTGAGTGGTGCAGAGGACCCACTGTGCCCTGCCTCCACACACTGTCCCTCCTGGAGGGCGGCACACCCTGCATAGGACACCAGCCCCTAACCCAGAGGGACAAGGGCTGGCCTGGCCCCAGGGTCTGTGTGAGCTAGGTTGATTTGAGCCTCCCCCAGGCCCAACAGAAAGACTAACAGGATCCAGCCCCCCATGGCCCTAGCCAGCCCGGGATTCTGGCCCCAGGCTGAGAGAGCCCTCCCACAGCTGGATGTGGCCTCTTGGGGACAGGGCATGCCCCACAGATACAAGTCGCTGACCTATGGCAGCCCTGGGTATCCCGGGACACCCCAGGTTGGGCAGAGGGGGGGTAGGCCAGTGGGCCCTACCCGCACCCACAGCAGGAGACAGGCTCCACCAGGTTCTGAGGCCCCAGGGGGCCTGAGACCGGGGTCCAGCTGCCCTGCGGGGACCCAAAGCAGGAGCCCATGAACTGCAGGTCCAGGTCAGGTCTGCTGCCATCAGAACCATCTCTCATGCTGAAACCTCAGGACACGAACCCACCCTGAGTCCAAACATGCTCCCAGGTGGGGGACTTCAGCACCCGCCCCCGCCCCACATGTGATTCTTGCTCTCCCCTAAAGGACAGAATGTTCTCCCTCCCAAGGGAAAAGCGCGCACCCTTGGCTCTGAGCCCCTTTGCTGCAGAAAGTCAATAAAGTGTTGTGGTGCAGAATTGCACAGCCAGCCCGTTTCTGTGTCTCCCAGAACTCTGAGCAGAGGGCTTGGAGAGACCCCAAGAGACGAGGAGGGGGCTACATCCACACCCCAAACAGCCCCTGCAGTGGCGCTGCCTGGCACACACAGCTGACGTACCCACATGCCTTCCAGGGGTGCCCAGACGCCAGGGTCAGGCCCTACAGACTTTACTGGGACTCAGCCTGTGCCCAGCAGGCCAGGAGGGGCTGGGACAGAGTGACAGCCAGGGAGCCTCAGGTCACCAGGGTCTGTGGAAGTGACCTGGGAGGTCTGTGCTCCGCCTGTCCAGGGGGCCGGGGCTGGCCGGGTTCCGGGGCACTTCCTCCCCTCCCCGCATCCCCGTGCCTGTGTACCTGGGACACAGAGGGCCTGCAGGGCGGTAGCGTGGCCCTGGAAGGGATGTCAGGACAACAGGCCCTTGTGTTGTGCCCAAGATTGCGAATTCGCAATTCGAATTCGAAACCACCAAGGAGCCCACACTGATGCAAACTCCCGAGGGTTTCTCTACAAGCTGGAGCTTGGGTCCAAGTGCACTGGACACAGAGGAGTAGGGACTTGGACCCCAAGACTAAGAGGTGTAGCAGCTTTATAGGAGCCAGTGGCCCAAGGGAATGCTGAAAGATGCGTAGTTATGTCGGTCCACATGCAGGTGGCCGATTGAATTACATTTTATCCTATAGTATCGACTTGAACTAGCCTATTACTTTGGTCAGAATTGGCGCACAGCTTTGTGGGGCACAAAGCAGGGTTGCATTGTTATGAATGGATTTCGGATTAGGGTGTGCCCAGCGGCTTGAGTCGGGTGGAGCAGCGCCTTTAGCCATAAGTAGGTCATGTGGAGTCATAGGGGAGATGGCCTATGACCATTTGGAGCACAAAATGGAATCAGTCCTGCTCTGCCTGTCCAGGGTAAGGGATTTTTGTTAAAATTCCTGGGTCCCACACTGCAACTCATGCACGTGGGCCACCCTCACAAGGTGTACTCAGCCTGCACACCTTGTGGTGCTAGATCTCTCACAATAGCATGTTGAGGGAACCCTCCTCGCCTTAGTGAATAGGGGCTGGGTGAGCATGCGGCTCGGCCTGAAGGCCAGGCAGCACAGGGGACCGAGAAACCCCAGCCCCGTCCCTACCCAGACTCCCAAACACAGGCAGTCCCAGGGCTCCCCCCAATGGGCAGCTGGATCCTCAGGAGTTTCCACCAGGGCGGCCCCGAGGTCTGGCTCCATGCTGGAGAGGCACTGGGGAGAAAATAAGCAGCCAGCGCATGGCACGACCCACTGCTACACATGGGAATATGGCCAAGCCCGTCCTTCCAGCTCAGCTGACCCTCCAGCAGAAAGTCACTACAAGAGCGAGCCCCGGGTCTGCCAAGAGAGCCTAGCTAGCCGCCCAGCACCAGCACCAGAAATGATGTTGTGCCAACCATTTTGGCATTTGGGTGACCCAGCCAGAGGATTAGAGGCTGCACATGATAGCTGCATGTGATAGAGACACACACAACACAAAACCAACAAAAGTCGGAATCCCCCCAATGTTGTCTAACAGCAGCCGGATGGTTACATACACGACGCTGTGGTCCCCAATAGGATACATGAAAGACGCAATAAACCACGACTGCAGAGGTGCTGGAGGCACAGAGATGTGCCTGCTGGGTGCCAACAAGGAGCACAGAGGGGCAGGAAGCATCCTACGGAGGGGAGGCCCCTCCTTGGAAAGGACATCATGTCCCTGTGAAGGCTATGGATGTTGAAATCTGTCCTGCTCTCTTTCAGTTTCGGGTTTTCCTCCTAAACGCCATTTTCCTCAATCATAAAACCAAAAATTTATTTTATGTTTCTAAATTTCTTTTTATTGGAGTCCAATTTGTATGAATTCTTGCTTCAGCATGGGTGTCATTCAGGAGAGGAGGAGAGATCATGAATTCCCAAATAGGCAAAATATAAAGGAGTTCATTACCACTTAACATGTCCTGTAAGGAATTTGCAGAGGGACTCTTCTAGTGGGGGGAAAAAAAGAGAACAAAAGCAACAAAGACTAGAAAGGACCAGAGAATGTCACCAGAAACTCCAACTCCTCCTGTAACACAAAGGCACAAAGTTCATATCTTTGAATAATCACTCTGAATGCTGATAGACTAAGTGCTCCATTCAAAAGATATAGCGTATCAGAGTGGCTTAAAACACAGGATCCGGGATGCCTGGGTGGCTCAAGGGGTTGAGCATCTGCCTTTGACTCAGGCTGTGATCCTGGAGTCTGGGATCGAGTCCCATATTGGGCTCCTGGTGGGGAGTCTGCTTCTCTTTCTCCCTAATTTTCTCTCTCTCTCTCTCTCTCTCTCTCTCTCTGTCTCTCATAAATAAAGTTGTCATTAAAAAAACAAGATCCATCCTTACGCTGCCTACAAGATGCTCACCTTAGACCTATACACACCAGCAGATTCATAGTCAGGGGAGGGAAAATCATCTACCACGCTAATGGATATCAAACGAAAGCTGGAGGACACATACTTATATCAGACAAACGAGATTTGAATCCAAACACTAGGGGACACCTGGTGGCTCAGTGGTTGAGCATCTGCCTTCACAGGTGTGAACCTGGGATCACAGGATCGAGTCCCACATCGGCCTCCCTTAGGGGAGCCTGCCTCTCCCTCTGCCTATGTTTCTGCCTCTGCTTCTCTGTGTATCTCTCATGAAAAAATAAATAAAATATTTAAATCTCAAAAAGAAAAAACAAATACTGTAAGAAGAGATGAAGAAGAACATTATTTCTTAATTAAAAAGACTCTCTATCAAGATCAAACAACTAAATATGCTGCCAACATGGGAGTACCTAAATATAGAAACCAATTAACAACAAACATACAGGAAATCACTGATAATAATACACTGACGGGATTTCAACACCCACTTATGGCAATGGACCGATCGTCTAGCAGAAAATCAACAAGGGAACAATAGCCTTGACACACTGGACCACAGGGATTCAACAGATATAGTCAGAACATTAGATCCGAAAGCAGAATACACATTCCTTTCAAGTGCACATAGGACATTCTCCAGAACAGATCATATCAGGGCCCACAAATCAGCCTTCAACAGGTACAACAGGTACAAGAAGGTTGATAACACACCATGTACATTTTCGGAACACAGCGCTATGAAACTGGAAGTTGACAGTAAGAAAAAAATTGGACAGACCAAAAATATGTTAAGTTTATGATCATCCTACTAGAGAATGAATGCAGTAACCAGGAAATTAAAGGGGAAATTTAAAACAAATGAAAATGAAAACATGTTTCTCCAAACCTCTGGGATGTAGCAAAGGCAGTCCTAAGAGGGAAGTACATAGCAATACAGGCCTACCTCAAGAAACAAAAGTCTCCAATACACATCCTAACCCTACACCTGAAGGAGCTGAAAAAGGAATAGCAAACAAAGCCTAAAGCCTAAGAAGAAGGGAAAAAATAGATGAGAGCAGAAATAAACAATACAGAAACAACAAAACAGTAGAATGGAGTAACAAAACTAAGAGCTGGTTCTTTAAAATAATTAATAAAATGGATCAAGCCCTAGCCAGCCTTATCAACGAGAAAAGAGAAAAGACCTAAATAAATAAAACCACAAATGAGAGAAGAGAGATGACAATCAACACCAGAAAAATAAGACAATGATAAGGGAATACTATGAAAGATTATACGCTAACAAACTGGGAGACCTGGAAGAAATGGACAAATCCCTAGAAATGTGCAAATGAGCAAAACTGAAATAGGAAGAAATATAAAATATGAACAGACCCATGAGTAACAAAGAAATTGAATCGGCAAGGCACCTGGGTGCCTCAGTGGTGGAGCATCTGCTTTGGCTCAGGTCATGATCCCGGGGTCCTGGGGAATCAAGTCCCACATCAGGCTTCCCGCATGGAGCCTCATTTTCCCTCTGCCTATAACTCTGCTTCTCTGTGTCTCTCATGAATACATAAATAAAGGTGCAGCCACTGTGGAAAACAGTCTGGAGGGTCCTCGAGAAGTTAAAAATAGGGGATCCCTGGGTGGCGCAGCGATTTGGCCCCTGCCTTTGGCACAGGGCGTGATCCGGGAGACCCAGGATTGAATCCCACGTTGGATCCCGGTGCATGGAGCCTGCTTCTCCCTCTGCCTGTGTCTCTGCCTCTCTCTCTGTGACTATCATAAAAAAAATTTTAAAAAAAGAAGTTAAAAATAGAGCTACCCTACAATTCCAAAATTGCAAACCCAGGTATTTACCCCTAGAATACAAAAGTAGTTTAGTAGATTCGAAGAGGAACACACAGCCCAGTGTTGGTAGCAGCGTTACCAACAACAGCGAAACTGTGTATAGAGTCCAGATGTCCATCGACAGAAGAATGGGCAGAGACGATGTGGTAAATATACACACTGCGACATCACTCGGTCATCAGAAGGGATGAAATGAAGCCATTTACAATGATGGGGGAGAAGTGGAAAGGACTTATGCTAAATTAACTCAGTCAGAGAATGACAGATACCAACTACCATACAATTGCATTCACATGTGAATTTTAAGAAACCAAACAAACTGGTAAAGGGGCAGAGGGGGGGATGAGAGAAGCAAACAAAAAAACACACTCTTAACCACAGAGAATAAACTAATAAATACCAGGGGAAGGTGGGGGCGGATGGGGAACCAGGCGATGGGGATTGTGGAGGTCACTACTGACCAGTACCAGGCGTTGTATTCAAGGGTTGAATCACTATGGGGTAAAACTGAAACTATATCATACTATGTTTATAAACAGGACTTCAAGTAAAACTTTAAAATAATAATTGGTAGTATAGAGGAAACATGGGCACACAAGAGATAAAATCATAAAGGAAACTGAAAATCCTAAGAGTCTTTAGAGCCACAAATCCCCTCCCCTTAGCTGAGCTCAGGAGAAGCCTGCCATGCCTATTCTCACCCCAGAGAAGCCTGCATTTTGATTCTCAGGGAAGGCCGCTGACTTGGTGGAGTCAGGCTATCTTTGAAACCAAAACCTAAATAGAGTGCATAAAAATAAACTGCCCAAGATGCTAGGAGTCCCAGTGTAGGCACATGCCAAGACACAAACTCTAACCATACAGAGACATAACCCTAACCCTAAACTTAAGCCCAATGTTAACCTAACCCTTAAACAAGAACTATCACTCATCAAAAACCAAACACAAACCCCAAGACCGAAACACATTCACTAAACCTTCCTGCCAACCCTCACCCTAACTCCTAAACCTCTTCTAAACCTTTAACCCTGATGCTTATCTTAAATCTAACCCTAACCCTAACCTCTAACCATAACCTTAACTTAATGTACTCAAATCCTATTCCTAACTTTAACCTGTACCCTAACCCTAACCCTCTAATACTAATCCTATCTCATATCCCAAACTGTACCCTAACCCGGACCCTAAAACTAATCCCTAACCCGCTGCCTAACACTCTCTTACCCTTTTCCAAAACCGTACCCTGACCCTGACCTGACCCTAACCCTAACCCCTAACCAAACTCTAACCCTAATCCTAGCCCTAACCCGTATCCTAAACCTAACCCTCACCCTAACCCTAAACCTAGCCTTAACTTTAACTCTAACCCCTAACGTTAAATCTTAACCCTAATTCACACCCTAACCCCTAACCCTAACTTCAAGCCTAGCGGAACCCTAACTCTAACCATAAGCCAAACCCCAACTCTTAACCTCGTGCCCTAATCCCTAAAGTCTAAACCCTAACCCTAACTCTAACTCCTGTCCCTAACCCAAACCCCCATCCTAACTCCTAACCACTGACCCTTACCCTTATCCCTTACCCTGACCTCTAATCTGTAACCATAAGCATAATCACTATCCCAACATCTAACTTAAGCCTAACCACCAACCACCTCCCCTCCCTTGACCCTACCATTCATTCTACCCATTCACTTATCCTATGGTTCTGAGGAGTCCCTTCTGACATGGACGTGGCCCCCAATGGCGCCTCCAGAGTCCTGCAGGGGGTCCTGAGGAAGCCGGGCTGCTGTGAATGCGGACGTGGCCCCACGTGTTCCAGAGTCATAGTCAGCGGGTACTGAGTACGCCGGGTCTCCTGTCAACGTGGAGTATGCCTCCTCTGGAAGGAGGAGGAACATCCTTCTGGATGCCTCACATCCTCTGGAAGCCTCACAGCAGGTTCTCAGGAGGCCGGGGGCTCCTGTCAGCCTGGACATGGCCCCATGTCCCCTGAAAATTCACCCCGGGTCCTGAGGAGGCTGTGGGTTCCTGTCAGCCTAGACACAGCCCCATGTGTCCCGAAGCCAAAGTGCAGGTCCTGAGGAGGACGGAGGTCCTCTCAGTCTTGACGTGGCCCCACATTTTCCTCAGCCTCACCATAAGACCTGAGGAGGCTGGGGGCTCTTGTCAGAATGGACGTGGTCCTAAATCATCCCAATCGTTCAGTGTGTCCTGAGGAGGCTGGAGACTTCTATCAGTGTGGATTCGGCATCCACATATTTCTTAGGCCTCACCACTGGCTATGACAAGGCTGGGGTCTTCTGTCCGCATGGACGCATCCCCGTATTTCCCAAAGTCTACACCGGGGGTCCTGAGGACATCAGCGTCCAGTTGTGTGGACGTGGCCCCACATCCTCCCGAAGTGTCACCGCAGGTTCTGAGGTGGCAGAGGCTCCGGGCACTGTGGATGTGGCCCCCAGCTTCCAGAAGACTCAACTTATGTCCTGAAGAGCCAATTAGCTCCTGCCAGAGTGGAAGCAGTGCCCCATCTTTCAGAAGCCTCCCCACATGTTCTGAGGCGGCCCAGGGGCTCCTGTCAGCGTGGATGGGGGCCCACATCTTACTGAAGCCTCCCCGCGGGTCCTGAGGCAGCCCAGGAGCTCCCGTCAGGGTGGGTGCGGGCCCACAATTTCCTGAAGCCTCCCCGCAGGTCCTGAAGTGGTCCAAGGGCTCCTGTCAGGGTGGATGTGGGCCCACATCTTCCTGAAGCCTCACCGTGTGTCCTGAGGAGACTGGGGCTCCTGTCAGCATGAAGGCTGCCCAATATCCCGCTGAAGACTCCCTGCAGGTTCTGAGGAGGCTGTGGCTCATCAGCGTGGACATGTCCCCACGTCTTCCTCAGGCCTCCCCAGCACAGGCTGGCTCCTGGTAGTGCAGGCAGACGAGACCTACAGCACATGCCTGCCCGTGGCAGTGCCTGGGCTCAGGCACCCCTGCGGGATCCTCAGGCGCTACAGGAGGCACGTGCCCGTCCCCAGGACCACCTCTGCCTCCCCCCACGCTCCAGCTGTGGCCTGTTAGCTTCGGAAATGTCTGACTGAAAAGGAGCCCAACACACAGCTTCCCCAAAAATACTTAAGGAGAAGGAATTGGAGCCCAAAGGATGCAAAACGAAATGTGGACCAGACTTTTACCACGTCCTGCAAAACTCACTCAACCCTCTTCCACTGTGGGCAGGACCGCGGGTTGGTGCAGACGCCATGGAAACAGTGTGGAGTCTCCTCCTGAAGTTACAAATAGAGGCGACTTGCGACCAGCATGTGTAAAGCCTGGAGCTCACTCCGAAGATACAGATGCAGTGAGACATGGGACAACTGCACCCCAATGTCCACAGCAGCCGGGTCCACAGTAGCCACACTGTGGGAGGACCCTCGGTGCCCTGTGGCAGATGATGGATAAAGAGGATGGTAGATAGATGATGGTCATAGAGAGAGGAATGGCACTCAGCTATCAAAGAGCAGGAAATCTTGCCATTTGCAATGACGTGGATAGAAGGAGAGGGATCATCTTAAGTGAAATAGGTCAGTCAGAAAAGAGAATGATCGTGTAGTGTCATTCATAGGTGGAATTAAAGAAGCAAAGCAGATGAACATCTGTGCAGGGAAGGAAAAACAAGATGAAAACATGCAGGGAATACAGACTCTTATATTTAGGAAACAAACTGAGTGTCACAGCAGGGGAGGGGACGGGGGAGAGCATAACGGGAGTGGCATGAAGGAGGGCATGTGATGTCACGTGCACTGCGGTTATCTCCAACTGGTGAATCTCTGAATTCTTCCTCTGAAAGTATAATACACTATACATTAATTAATTGGGTTTAAATTAAATTAAGTTAAAAAATCAGTTGTATCAGAGCACGTTTCCTTCTGGACTCTCTGTTCTGCTCCTTCAGCTTATGGTGGGACCAACTCTCGTGGGTCTGGTTTGTTTAAGTAGGCGTCAGGCCTCGTCCATGGACCAGCCCAGGTCTAGAACTCACGACCCCGAGATCAGGACGGGAGGTGAGATCAAGTGTCGGATTCTTAACGGACGGAGCCAGGTGGGGTCCCGAGGAGAACACTGCTTTATCCTGTGTCTCTGTGACATCGTTTGAAATAGGAAAGTGCTGCGTCCCACTCTGTCTTGCTTCTCCAATACTGATTTGCTCTCTGGGGTCATTTGTAGGGGCAGATGGATGTTATGGGTTTTTTTTTTTTTCCTATTTATAGGATGTGCCACCATGATTTGACAGGAATGACATTGAAATAGAGGGTGGCTTCAGGAACTGCGGACATTTTCACAAGATGAGGCTCCCAAACCACGAGCCCAAGATGGCCTCCCAGAGCCTGGTATGGCTCAGTGTACAAGTCTTGTGCTCCTTTGGTTCTGTCTGATTATTTATTCTCTGTGATGCTCCTGAGAAGGGAGTCACGTCCGTCATTTCCTTCCTGAGTGCTCATTGTCAGGACACAGCAAGCCCCACAATAGAATAAAAACTGAGCCCAGGCCAAATGCAGGAAGCCCCTATTAGAACAGATCTCAATGCCTTTGAAGGCCCCATATCAAAATGTAAACAGAACTTGAGGAATTGCTCCAGCCCTTCGGGAGTTCCCCGAGACCAGCCCCTAAAACTAAGCTAAAAACCACCTTGGGTTCCTAGTCCCTGCTCCACTGTGTCGGGTATACATGGACACAAGCTCGAGTTTGTTTGTTTGTTTTTTTTTTAATTTATTTTTTATTGGTGTTCAATTTACTAACATACAGAATAACACCCAGTGCCCATCAACCATTCACTCCCACCCCCCGCCCTCCTCCCCTTCTACCACCCCTAGTTCGTTTCCCAGAGTTAGCAGTCTTTACGTTCTGTCTCCCTTTCTGATATTTCCCACACATTTCTTCTCCCTTCCCTTATATTCCCTTTCACTATTATTTATATTCCCCAAATGAATGAGAACATATAATGTTTGTCCTTCTCCGACTGACTTACTTCACTCAGCATAATTCCCTCCAGTTCCATCCATGCTGAAGCAAATGGTGGGTATTTGTCATTTCTAATAGCTGAGTAATGTTCCATTGTATACATAAACCACATCTTCTTTATCCATTCATCTTTCGTTGGACACCGAGGCTCCTTCCACAGTTTGGCTATCGTGGCCATTGCTGCTATAAACATCGGGGTGCAGGTGTCCCGGCGTTTCATTGCATTTGTATCTTTGGGGTAAATCCCCAACAGTGCAATTGCTGGGTCGTAGGGCAGGTATATTTTTAACTGTTTGAGGAACCTCCACACAGTTTTCCAGAGTGGCTGCACCAGTTCACATTCCCACCAACAGTGTAAGAGGGTTCCCTTTTCTCCGCATCCTCTCCAACATTTGTTGTTTCCTGCCTTGTTAATTTTCCCCATTCTCACTGGTGTGAGGTGGTATCTCATTGTAGTTTTGATTTGTATTTCCCTGATGGCAAGTGATGCAGAACATTTTCTCATATGCATGTTGGCCATGTCTATGTCTTCCTCTGTGAGATTTCTGTTCATGTCTTTTGCCCATTTCATGATTGGATTGTTTGTTTCTTTGGTGTTGAGTTTAATAAGTTCTTTATAGATCTTGGAAACTAGCCCTTTATCTGATATGTCATTTGCAAATATCTTCTCCCATTCTGTAGGTTGTCTTTGAGTTTTGTTGACTGTATCCTTTGCTGTGCAAAAGCTTCTTATCTTGTTCAGTTCATTTTTGCTTTTGTTTCTTTTGCCTTCGTGGATGTATCTTGCAAGAAGTTACTATGGCCGAGTTCAAAAAGGGTGTTGCCTGTGTTCTTCTCTAGGATTTTGATGGAATCTTGTCTCACATTTAGATCTTTCATCCATTTTGAGTTTATCTTGGTGTATGGTGAAAGAGAGTGGTCTAGTTTCATTCTTCTGCATGTGGATGTCCAATTTTCCCAGCACCATTTATTGAAGAGACTGTCTTTCTTCCAATGGATAGTCTTTCCTCCTTTATCGAATATTAGTTGCCCATAAAGTTCAGGGTCCACTTCTGGATTCTCTATTCTGTTCCACTGATCTATGTGTCTGTTTTTGTGCCAGTACCACACTGTCTTGATGACCACAGCTTTGTAGTACAACCTGAAATCTGGCATTGTGATGCCCCCAGATATGGTTTTCTTTTTTAAAATTCCCCTGGCTATTCGGGGTCTTTTCTGATTCCACACAAATCTTAAAATAATTTGTTCTAACTCTCTGAAGAAAGTCCATGGTATTTTGATAGGGATTGCATTAAGCGTGTATATTGCCCTGGGTAAAATTGACATTTTCACAATATTA
The DNA here is from genome assembly GCF_053574225.1 of Canis aureus. Taxonomy (NCBI): domain Eukaryota; kingdom Metazoa; phylum Chordata; class Mammalia; order Carnivora; family Canidae; genus Canis; species Canis aureus. Next base: position 35,399,492 of record NC_135646.1, read on the forward strand.
ATTCTGCCAATCCATGAGCATGGAATATTTTTCCATCTCTTTGTGTCTTCCTCAATTTCTTTCAGAAGTGTTCTATAGTTTTGAGGGTATAGATCCTTTACATCTTTGGTTAGGTTTATTCCTAGGTATCTTATGTCAAGCTCGAGTTTGTAAATAAACCCTCGTGTGTTTGCATCAGTGTCAGCTTCTCGGTGGTTTCTCGGATTCGCAATCTTGGGCACAACAGTCTGAGATAAAAAAACAAAACCAAAAGAAGCTCGGACACAGGTAGAGTGAACGCAGGGTTCTGAGAGAAGCAGCGGAAACCCGGGGGCTTGGGTGCTCTCCTGTGGAGGTGCCATCTGACTGGGGGGCAGGATGCTCAGCCCCAGAGCCAGAGGACACAGAGACCCCACCCGCATCCCGCCCATCAGCACAGCGCTGCCCGCTGGAGCCCATAGGCTCTGACACCCACCCCGCTTCTGACCCCCACAGGTGCAACTCCCAGGCAGATGTGCACCTGACAATCAGCGCCGCGGCCCATGCCCAGACCCCACACAGACCATTTGCTGCCACCAAGTTGTCAGACCAGAGAGGCTGCAGGGCTTCAGCTCTGCCTCAAAAGTAGAGTCTAGATTCCTTTGTAGTTTGTGCTCTTTTTGCATTTATTTTCTTTGATTCTATTTTATTAATTGCCTTATTTTAACTTTTATGTATGTACCTTATATATTTCTTATTTTTACTTTCATGGTACTTTAATTGTGTTTCATATTTTGGGATTTAGAATCTTTTAATGAGCAGGCCAAAATAATCTGGTGGTTTTATTTGGGGGGGAGGGCAGTTGTTATTGTTTTTCTTGGTTTTTCTTTTTCTTCCTTCTTTCTTTTCTGGAAAAAATAATGAAATGGAGAAATTCTCCTCCATAAAATAACATGAGGTAGTACTCACAGCCAGGAAGTTCATCAATACACATATATGATGTCTAAATACAGTTTAAAACAATGATTATCAAGATAGCAGCTAGGCTGGAATTAGAGCACAGAAGAAAACTAGAGAATCCCTTACTGTAGAAATAAAAGAACTAAAATCTAGTCAGGCCAACGTTGAAAATGCTATAACTCTGATGCAGTCCCAAGTGGAAGCCCTAAAAACAAGAAACGCTATGGACCATAGAGGCAGATTTTGGGAACTCAGCCACTTATTAAAACAATAATATTCATATCATAGGAGACTCAGAAGATGAAGAGAGAGAAAAGGTGGGCCTTGCTCAGCCATTAGAAACGACAAATACCCACCATTTGCTTCAACGTGGATGGAACTGGAAGGTATTATCCTGAGTGACGTAAGTCAATTGGAGAAGGACAAACATTGTATGTTCTCATTCATTTGGGGAATATAGATAATTTTTTTTCAATTTTCACTTATTTATGATAGAGAGAGAGAGAGAGGCAGAGACATAGGCAGAGGGATAAGCAGGCTCCATGCACCGGGATGCCCGATGTGGGATTCGATCCCGGGTCTCCAGGATTGCGCCCTGGGCCAAAGGCAGGCACCAAACCGCTGCGCCACCCAGGGATCCCGGAATATAGATAATAGTGAAAGGGAATATAGGGGAAGGGAGAAGAAATGTGTGGGAAATATCAGAAAGGGAGACAAAACATAAAGACTCCTAACTCTGGGAAAAGAACTAGGGGTGATTGAAGGGGAAGAGGGCGGTGGGTGGGGGTGAATGGGTGACGGGCACTGAGGGGGGCACTAGATGGGATGAGCACCGGGTGTTATTCTGTATGCTGGCAAATAGAACACTAATAAAAAGTAAATTTATTATTAAAAAAACGAAAGAAACAAAGTGTCGCACCTGGGTTGCTTAGTCAGTTAAGCTTCTGTCTTAGGCTCGGATCATGATCCAGGTCCCAAGGCAGGCTCCCTGTTCATCTGGGAACCTGCTTCTCCCTCTCCCTCTGTCCCGCTCACTCATGCTTTTTCTCTCCTCTCTCTCTAAAATAAATAAATAACATCTTTGAAGAAAAACAATGAAACAAACCTAGAGGGAAGAGAAATCTCCCATGTAGAAGAATTTCAAACAATTTGTGCAGACATTCCACCGTCAAGTTCATGAGCATATCTTCCCACTCTTATGTGTGCAATACACATAGTAACTTCCTTATACAAATATATTATGAAAAACTTAAAATAATAATGCTAATATAATAATAATAATAATAATAATAATAATAATAAAGAATCAGTTTACTACGGAGAAAGCTGACAAACCCTACTTCAGCAAGATGACCAGAACGATGCCAAGACTGATAATCATGTAGATAGTATCTATTCTTTATATGCTATAATGAAAATGGGAGTATATCTCTGTATATAATCCACAGAAATATTTAAATCATGATATAAACAACAGACATGTCCCAACTGAGGGAAATTTTACAAAATACTCTACTTCTCAAAGTGTTCCAGTTCAACAAAAACAAGGAAAGGCTGAAAGACTGTCACAATCCAGAGGAGCCTAAGAAAACATGAGGACAAATGGAATGTCATATGAGGGGTGGTAACTTAGCAAAAACTAAGGAAATCTGAATAAAGTATGGTCTTTGGTTAATGCGAATATTTTAATATTGATTCATTAGCTCATATTTGTACCGTACTAATATAAGATATCAATAATTGGAGAAATTGAGTGCAAGTGCATGTGAATGCTCTGTACTATCTTCTCAATTTCCGTATAAATCTTTGTTTTTTTCCTAATAAATAAGATTTATTTTGAAAATTGACTTAAATGAATCAGGCTCCAAGTGTAAAGACATTTTAAGAATCGTTGAATTAACTTTTGCCTTATTCTTAACGAGTTCCTTTGATGGGAACAAAGTAAGAATTTTAGATCAGAAGGAAAGAAAAACACTTATGAATACGTATAATGCCTCCTCAACCTGAAAAGCAGGAACGGGTAATAAATAGCAAAAATCAGATAAAAATACTTCTTTTATATTAGACACCATATTGCAAGTGCATTTAAAATTAGCAATGCATAACATTTATTTCCTGGACATTTGTCTTCCAAATGGTTCACAGTGTTTCAGTGTCAGTTGAAACAGGGGAAGAATCTCAGGGAAGAATCCTTCAGATAATAATAGGACCATTGGTAATAGTGTCTCTCAGTTCTTTCCAAATGATAAAGATGCACTTCCTAATGAGTGACTGAGCTGTGAAGAAAGAGAAGACAATCCCTCATCCTTCTGATTTACTTGTGTCAGAATATTTTAACCATAGTACTACGGATAGTAAATTATCCTTATTAACAGGAAATATGTCTCAGATTGGAATCTGAGCAATCAGAAGTGCAGAGAAAAAACACTTTGACTCGCTCTTCATCTTATAAAGAGAAAGGACAGCTTTTGTATGTACAAAGTCAGTTGTCAAGATAGCCTCAGGGAGTAAGAGTCTGCAGCATCGAATCCGGCTGCACAGCTGGGACGCCCAGGAGCCAGGTCTTCCTGATCCCAAATCCCTGGGCCTGTCCCCCAACACTGGATGTCAGGCTGAGGTCATTTGCAATTGATCTCTTAGGAGCTCCAGGTAAGGGGGAAGGAGCTAGATAGGATGGGAATGGACGCAAGAGGCCCACAAAATAAAGGTCTTTCCACTTTAAGTTCAGCGTTCGAACACGTCAATCCATCCCAGGACCCTGTGAAGAAGAGCTGAAATTTACATTACTTCAGTTACAGGAAAAAAACAAAAGTTTACAGCTTATTACCCTGGAAAGCCCCACAATAGGATAAGAACTGAGCCCACGCCAAGGGCTGGAAGCGCCTATTAGAATGAGAACAGAGCTCAATGTCCATGAAGGCCCCATATCAAAATGTAAACAGAACTTGAGGAATTGTTCCAGCCCTTCTGGAGGTCCGTGAGACAAGGCCTTAAAATTAAGCTAAAACCCAACTCGAGGTCCAGGTCCCTGCTCCGCTGTAGTGGGTTCAGGTGTACTTGGACGCAAGCTCGAGTTTGGAAATCAATCCTCATGTGTTTGCATTGGTATCAACTCCGTAGTGGTTTCTCAGATTCGCAATCTTGGGCACAACAACCCCATGTCCCCTCCCACCTGGGCTGAACCCCTATGCCATCCCACCCAGGCTGACCCTCAGTCACCTCCCTGCCCACAACAGCTGGGCCCAGGCCCTCACACAGTTCCACGGGCACAGTGGGCACTCCCACCTTCCCCGGCCTCCCAGAGGAAGGAAGGAGGTTTCTGCAGGACACACTCCCATGGTGGACCCAGGGCTCCCTGCCCAGCGCAGCAGCTCGTGACAGGTCGGGGTCTGTATCCCTGACACCTGCTCCTCCTCCCCGGTTTTCCCACAGGAAATGAAGGAGGAGGCCCTGGTCTCCTCCTAGGACATCACGCAGGTAGACCTGGACGTCAACAGGACATTCAGCAGTCACATCATGTTTTGGTACTTCTAAAGGGTAGGGTGAGGCTGAGGGGCCAGGTGGGATCGGACTCCAGGGGAGGACCAGGGGCTTCTGGGTCGGGAACACAGGGTTTCTGAGGCCGGGAGAAGAACAGCAGCCAGCAACAAACAGTTGCATGGTAAGGTGCTGGGGATAACCCCCGTGCCCCCTCCCCCGGGGTCTCAGGGATGAGGAGGCCACTAGGATGGGGGCTCCAGGGGTTGCCATGTGAGCTGAACCCCAAAGGTGTAAGGGACGGCCCTCTGAAAAGCAGGGGGCGGGGTTGCGGGCCGTGGGGGGCAGTAAGGGGACCTGGGGGCTGGGTGCATGGCTGTGACTGGAGGAGGACACACATCGATCCGATGAGGGTCGGACGGGTCAGGGTGTCACCCCTTCTCAGTGCTTTATTTATTTCTAAATTCTATGCATTTAATTTGAGACAATTTGCAATTTGTAAACATACATAGTATGATGACCCGAGATATTGCCCCCGGTCCAGCCAGGGCCCTGCACTCACCACACAGAGCCCCAGGGGCAGGTGTCACAGCAAACCCCAGACTGGGGTCACCTTTATCTGTAGACGTCTCCTTGTGCATCTTAGAGAAAGGGTTTGCCGTGTGTCTGCCAGCCCCCCACCCCATCCCCCCATTTCCCAGAAACACATCATCCCCCTACATCATCATCCCCCATGGCATTGCCCCTACACCATCCCCCTCACACACACAAAGCCCCACACAATCCCCACCCACACTATACCTCAACACTATCCCCCCTACACCGGCCCCCACACTCCACCACCATCATACCCATGCCCCGACACCATCCACCACCACACCATCGGCCCTGAACAAGGACCTGGTGCAGCTGCCCCCTGTGGGACATGCTCAGCCTCCCCGGGGTTCTCTGGATACCCTGCTCCCATCAGAAGCCTGGGTGTTCCATAGAGTACCCAGGGGTTGCAGGGAGGAGGGAAGACAGGGAGCCCCCGACAGGGTGTGTGCAGGTGAGTGGTGCAGAGGACCCACTGTGCCCTGCCTCCACCCACTGTGCCTCCTGGAGCGCGGCACACCCTGCACAGGACACCAGGCCCTAACCTAGAGGGACCTGGGCTGACTGGGCACCAGGCTCTGGGGAGCTGGGTTGATTTGAGCCCCCACCAGGCCCAACACAAAGACTAATGGGATCCAGCCCCCCCCATGGCCCTGGCCAGCCCTGGATTCTGGCCCCGGGATGAGCGAGCCTTCTCACAGTTGGATGTGGCCTCCGGGGCACTGGGCATGCCCCACAGATCCAGGTCGCTGACCTAGGGCAGACCGGGGGATCCCGGTACCCCACAGGGTGGGGAGAGAAGGGGTAGGCCGGTGGGCCCCACCCACACCCACACCAGGAGGCAGGCTCCTACAGGTGTTGGGGCCCCAGGGGTCCCGAGGCCGGGATCCAGCTGCCCTGTAGGGACCCAGCACAGGAGCCCATGAGTTGCAGTTCCAGGTCAGCTCTGCTGTCCTCAGAACCGTCTCTCAGGCTGAAACCTCAGGACACACGCCCCCAACCAGAGTCCACACATGCTCCCAGGTGGGGGACTCCAGCACTCGCCCCCTCACCCTGTGTGATTCTTACCCTCCCCTAAAGACAAAAAGGTCTCCTTCTCCAGGGGAAGGCACGCACCCTCTGCTCTGAGCCCGTTTGTTGTACAAATTCAATAAAGTGTTGTGGTGCGAAAATGCACAACCAGCCCATTTCTGTGTCTCCCAGAACTCTGTGTATAGGGCGTGGAGAGACCCCCAGAGAGGAGGAGGTGGCACTACTGAGGCCCCAACCAGCCCATGCAGGGGCCCCGCTGTGCACACACAGCTGACGTCCCCACGTGCCATCCAGGGGCTGCCGGACGCCAGGGTCAGGCCTCACAGACTTTACTGGGACTCAGCCTGTGCCCCGTGGGCCTGAATGGGCAGGACAGAGTGACAGCCAAGAAGCCTCAGGTCACCAGGGTCTGTGCAAAGTGACCTGAGAGGCCTCTGCTCCCTCTGTCCAGGGGGCCGGGCCTGGACGGGTTCCGGGGCACTTCCTCCCCTCCCCGCAACCCGTGCCTGGGTGCCTTGGGCACAGAGGGCCTGCAGGGCGGTCAGCGTGGCTGTGGAAGTGATTTCAGGACAGCAGGCCCTTGTGTTGTGCCAAAGATTGCGAATCCGAGAAACCACCAAGGAGCCGACACCAATGCAAACTCCCGAGGGTCTCTTTACAAGCTGGAGCTTGGGTCCAAGTGCACCAGATACATTGGAGCAGGGACTTCGACCCCGAGACTAAGAGGCGAGGCAGCTTTATAGGGGCCAGTGGACCATGGGATATGCAGAAAGTTGCACAGTCATGTCGGTCCACATGTAGGTGGCCGATTGAATTACACCTTACCCTATAGTATCCACTTGAGCTGGTCTATTACTTTGGTCAGAATTGGTGCATGATTTTGGTGGGCACAAAGCAGGGTTACATTGTTATGAGCCGATTTCCAATTAGGGTGTGCCCAGTGGCCTGACTAGGGTGGGGCAGCGGCTTAAGCCATAAGCAGGTCATTTGGGGATCATAGGGGAGTTGGCGGGTGTAGCACAAAATGGAATCAGTCCTGCTCTGCTTGTCCAGGGGTAGGGTTTTTTTGTTAAATTTCCTGGGTCCCACACTTATAGCTCATGCACCTGGGCCACCCTCACCAGGTGGACTCAGCATGCACACCTTGTGGTGCTGGATCTCTCACACCAATGTGTGGAGGGCACCTTCCTTGCCCGAGTGAGTAGGGGGTGGGTGAGCATGGGGCTCGGCCTGAAGGACAGTCAGGACTGGGGACCGACAACCCCCGCCCCATCCCCACCCTGACTCCCACATACAGGTAGCCCCATGGCTCCCCGCCATGGGCAGCCGGCTCCTCAGGAGCTCCCCCCAAGGGTGGACCAAATATCTGGTTCCCTGCTAGAGAGGCATTGGGGAGAAGAGAAGCAGCCAGCGCTTGGCAGGACCCACTGCTGGACATGGGAATGTGGCCGAGCCGGACCTTCCAGCTCAGCTGACCCTCTAGTGGAAAGACACTGCATGAGCTTCCCACGGGGTGGACAGGAGAGCCCAGCTAACCACCCAGCGCCAGCACCAGAAATGAGGTTTTGCCAACCATTTCGGGGTTTTGGGTTACCCAGCCAGAGGATCCAATAGCTGCACGTGATAGCTGCATGTGATAGAGACACACACACACCAAAACCAGCAAAAGTCGGAATCCCCCCAATGTTGTCAAACAGCAGCCGGATAGTTACATACAAGACACTGTGATCCCCAATAGGATACATGGAAGACGCTATAAACCACGACTGCAGACATTCTGGAGGCACGGAGATGTGCCTGATGGGTTCCAACAAGGAGCACAGAGGGGAAGGAAGCATCCTACGGACAGGGGGCACCTCCTAGGAAAGGACACCAGGTCCCTGTGAAGGCTACAGAGGGTGAAATCTCTCCCCTTCTCTTTGTGCTTCTGGTTTTCCTCCTACATGCCATTTTCCTCAATCATATTAGAAAGAATTTATTTTATGTTTTTAAATTTATTTTTATTGTAGTCCAATTTGTATGAATTCTTCTTTCAGCAAGGGTGTCATTCAGGAGAGAAGGAGAGATAAAGATTTTCTTAGGCAACATATAAAGGAGTTCATGACCACTTAACCAGTCCAGTAAGGAATTTTAAGAGGGACTCTTCTAGTGGGGGGAAAAAGAGACCAAAAGAAACAAAGACTAGAAAGGACCAGAGAAAGTCACCAGAAACACCAACACTTCCAGAAACACAAAGGCACAAAGTTCATATCTTTGAATAATCATTCTGAAGGCTGATAGACTAAATGCTCCAATCAAAAGATATAGGGTATCAGAGGGGCTTAAGAAACAGGATCCAGGAGGCCTGGGTGGTTCAGAGGTTGAGCCTCTGCCTTTGATTCAGGGTGTAATCCTGGAGTCTAGGATCGAGTCCCATATTCTGCTCCTGGTGGGGAGCCTGCTTCTCTCTCTGCCTAATTTTCTGCCTCTCTCTCTGTCTCTCTCTCCCTCTCATAAATAAAATCATTATTAAAATAACAAGATCCATCTGTATGCTGCCTACAAGATGCTCACATTAGACTTATAAACACCAGGAGATTGAAAGTCAGGGGATGGAAAATCATCTATCATGCTAATGGATATCAAAAGAAAGCTGGAGGACCCATACTTATATCAGACAAAGGAGAATTGAAACCTAACCCTGGGGGACACCTGGTGGCTCAGTGGTTGAGCATCTGCCTTCGGCTCAGGGTGATCCTGGGATCCCAGGATCGAGTCCCATATCAGCCTCCCTTTGCAGAGCCTGCCTTTCCCTCTGCCTATGTTTTGCCTCTGCTTCTCTGTGTATCCCTCATGAATAAATAAATAAAATATTTAAATTTCAAAAAAGAAAGAACAACTAGTATAAGAAGAGATGAAAAAGGGCATTATTTCATAATTAAAAAGACTATCAAGAACAAACAACTAAATATTTATGCTGCCAACATGGGAGTACCTAAATATAGAAACCAATTAACAGCAATGGTACAGGAACTCACTGATAATAATACAGTGACAGGGGATTTTAACACCTACTTATGGCAATGGACCGATCGTCTATACAGAAAATCAACAGGGTAACAATAGTCTTCACACACTGGACCACAGGGACTCAACAGATAGAGTCTGAACATTTCATCCTAAAGCAGAATACACATTCCTTTCGTTTTTTATTATTTATGATAGCACATAGAGAGAGAGAGTGAGAGAGGGGCAGAGACATTGGCAGAGCGAGAAGCAGACTCCTTTCACCGGGAGGCCGATGTGTCATTCGATCCCGGGTCTCCAGGATCGCACCCTGAGCCAAAGGCTGGCGCTAAACCGCTGCGCCACCCAGGGATCCCTACACGTTCCTTTCAACTGCACATGGGACATTCTACAGAACAGATATCATGGCCCACAAATCAGCCCTCAACAGGTACAACAGGTACAAAAAGGTTGATATCACACCCTGTACAGTTTTGGACCACGACACTATGAAACTTGAAGTCGACAGTAAGAAAAAAAAAATTGGACAGACCAAAAATACACGGAGATTATGAACATCCTACTAGAGAATGAATGAAGCAACCAATAAATTAAATAGGAAATTTAAAACAAATGAAAATGAAAGTATGTTTCTCAAAACCTCTGGGATGTAGCAAAGGCAGTCATAAGACGGAAGTACATAGCAGCCTAGCTCAAGAAACAAGACTTCTCCAATACACAACCTAACCCTACACCTAAAGGAGCTGGAAAAGGAATAGCAAACATAGCCTGAAGCCTACAGAAGAAGGGAAAAAATAAAGATGAGAGCAGAAATAAACAATGCAGAAACAACAAAACAGTAGAATGGAATAACGAAACAAAGAGCTGGTTCTTCAAAATAATTAATAAAATAGACAAGCCCTAGCCAGCCTTATCAACGAGAAAAGAAAAAAGACCTATATAAATAAAGTCACAAATGTAAGAAGAGAGAACACAATCAACACCAGAAAAATAAGACAATTATAAGGGAATACTATGAAAGATTATATGCTAACAAACTGGGAGACCAGGAAGAATTGGAGAGATCCCTAGAAATGTGCAAACAATCAAAACTGAAATAGGAAGAAATAGAAATGTGAACAGACCCATAACTAGCAAAGGAATTGAATCAGCAAGGCCCCTGGTTGCCTCAGTGGTTGAGCATGTGCTTTGGCTCTGGTCACGATCCCAGGATCCTGGGGCATCAAGTGCCACATCACGCTCCCCACATGGAGCCCCATTTTCCCTCTGCCTATACCTCTGTCTCTCTGCGTCTCACATGAATACATAAATAAAATCTTTAAAAAAGAAAAAGATATAAAGATGAGAAAGGACCCAAATAAAATCACAAATGAGAAAAGAGAAATAACCACCAACACTAGAAATACAAACGTTTATAAGAGAACTTTATGAAACATTGTATGCCAGCAGCCCCGAACCTGGAAGAAATAGATCAATTCCTAGAAATATATAACATAGCAAAAATGAAAAAGGAAGAAATAAGAAACTTGAACACACAGATAACCAGCAGAGAAATTGAATCGGCAATCAAGAATCTCCCAACAGGAGACGCTTATATCAATAGAATAGAATGGAAAGCTGAAACAAGTTATAAACCTGTAACTCGGGGATCCCTGCGTGGCGCAGCGGTTTGGCGCCTGCCTTTGGCCCAGGGCGCGATCCTGGAGACCCGGGATCGAATCCCACGTCGGACTCCCGCTGCATGGAGCCTGCTTCTCCCTCTGCCTGTGTCTCTGCCTCTCTCTCTCTCTCTCTATCATAAATAAATAAAAAAATTAAAAAAAAACTGTAACTCTATGGTCCATTAATCGACAACAAGGCAAGAAGGAATACCCAATGGCACAAAGACAGCCTCTTCAACAAACCCTAACCCTGACCCCAGGATAAGAACAAATGGTGTTGGGAAAACCAGGCAGCCAAATGCAGAAGAAGGAAACTGGACAACTTTCTTACACCATATATATAAAAAATAAATTCAAAAGGGATGAAAGACCTAAATGTGACACCTGAAACCATACAAAGAAGAAAAGATAGGCAGTAACATCTTTGACATTGGCCATTGGATCTTCTTTCCAAGTATGCATCTGAGGTGAGTGAAACAAAGGCAAAAATCCTATTGGGAGTTCATCAAATTGAAAAGCTTCTGCAAAGTGAAGGAAACAAGCAACGCTAAAATGCAACATACAAAATGAGAGGAGATATTTGTAAACAACACATCCAATAAAGAGTTAGTATGCAAAATACATAAAACAAATATGAATCTCAGCATCCTAAACACAAATTATCCAACTGCAGATGGGCAGAAGACATGAATGGACTTTGGCTCTGACAAGATATACAGATGGCCACCAGACACATGGACAGACACACAGCGTCACCCATCATCAGGGAAATGCAAACCAAAACCACAATGAGATGTCACCTGACAGCCGTCAGAATGGCTAAAATTAACAACACAAGAAACAACAGGTGTCGGTGAGGCTATGGAGAAGGCGGAGCCCCCTTACACTCCTCGTGGTCCTGTGAACAGGTGCAGCTACTGTGGAAAACAGTGTGAAGGGTCCTCAAGAAGTTAAAAGTAGAAGTATCCTATGATTCCAAAATTGCACAGCTAGGTGTTTATCCCGAGGATATAAAAGTAGTCTCTTAGATTCAAAGAGGGACACGCAGCCTAGTGTTTGTAGTGGCGTTATCAACAATAGCCAAACTGTGGATACAGCTCAGATGTCCATCGACAGATGAATGGGCAGAGACGATGTGGTAAATATACACACTGCGACATCACTTCGTCATCACAAGGGATGAAATGAAGCCATTTACAATGATGTGGGAGAAGTGGAAAGGACTTATGCTCAATGAACTCAGTCAGAGAAAGACAGATACCAAATACCATACAATTGCATTCACATGTGAATTTTAAGAAACCAAACAAACTGGCAAGGGGATCGATGGGGTGGGATGAGAGAAGCAAACCAAGAAACACACTCTTAACCACAGAGAATAAACTAATAGATAAGAGGAGGTTGGGGGAGATGGGGAATCAGGGGATGGGGATAGTGGAGGGCACCTGTGACCAGTACCAGGCATTGTATCCAAGGGTTGAATCAGTATGTGGTAAACCTGAAACTATATCATATTGTGTTTACAAACAGGAATTCATTAAAAGTTTAAAATAATAATTGTTAGTATTGATGAAACATGTGCGCACAAGAGATAAAATCAGAAAGGCAACTGAAAATCCAAATAAAGAGTATTTAGATCCACCAATCCCCTCCTTAGCTCAGCTCGGGGAAGCCTGCCATGTCTTTTCTGACCCCAGCAGAAGCCTGGATTTTGATTCTCTGGGGAGGCCACTGACTTGTTGGAGTCAAGCTATCTTTGAACCCAAAACCTAAATAGTGTGCATAAAACTAAACTGCCCAAGATACTAGGAGTCCCAGTGCACACACAGGACAAGACCCAAACTCTAACCTACACAGACATAACCCTTACCCTACACTTAAGCCTAATGTTAACCTAAACCTTAAACAAGACCTATCACTAATCAAAAACCAAACACAAACCCCAAGACCGAAACACATTCACTGAACCTACCTGCCAAGCATCACCCTAACTCCTAAACCTATTCTTAGGCTTCCTTAACCCTGACCCCTACCTTAAATCTAACCCGATCCCTAACCTCTAACCCTAACCTTAATGTATTCAAATCCTATTCTTAACCTTATCCTGTACCCTAACCCTCTAATACTAACCCTATCTCATACCCCAAACTGTACCCTAACCCGTACCCTAAAACTAACCCCTAACCCACTGCCTAACCCTATCTCTTACCCTTTTCCAAAACCGTACACTGACCCTACCCTGACCCTGACCTGACCATTACCCCTAACCAAACACTAACCCTAATCCTAACCCCTATCCTAACCCTACCGCTCACCCTAAATCTAAACCTAGCACTAACTTTAACCCTAACCCGTAACCCTAACAACTAACCTTAACTCACTCCCTAACCCATTACCCTAACTGCAAACCTAATCACAACCCTAACACTAACCATAACCCTAACCCCAACTCCTAACATCCTGCCCTAATCTCTAAGCCTAAACCCTAACCCTAACTCTAAATCCTGTCCCTAACACTAACCCTAACCCCTTTCCCTACTCCCTAACCCCCATCCAACTCCTAACCACTCACACTTACCCTTATCCCTCACGCTATCCTTAAATCAGTAACCATAATCATAATCACTAAACCCTAACATCTAACATAACTTAACCACCAAGTGCCTCCCCTCCCCTGACCCTACCATTCATTCTACCCTTTCACTTACACTGTGGTTCAGAGTAGTCCCTTCTGATGTGGACGTGGCCCACAACGGCGCCTCCAGAGTCCTCCAGGGGGTCCTGAGGAAGCCAGGATCCTGTGAATGTGGATGTGGCCCCACGTGTTCCTGAGTCATAGTCAGCGGGTCCTGAGGACGCTGGGTCTCCTGTCACTGTGGACTATGCCTCACACATCCTCTGCAAGCCTCACAGCAGGTCCTCAGGAGGCTGAGGGCTCCTGTCAGCCTAGACATGGCCCCACGGCCCCCAGAAAACTCACCGCAGGTCCTGAAGGGGCTGTGGGCTCCTGTAAGCATAGACATAGCCCCATATATCCCGAAGACAAAGGGCAGATCCTGAGGAGGCCGGAGACTCCTGTCAGTGTGGATTCGGCACCCACATCTTTCTTAGGCCTCACCACAGGCCCTGACAAGGCTGGGGTCTTCTGTCCACATGGAAGGATCCCAATATTTCCCGAAGTCTGCACCGGGGGTCCTGAGGACGTCAGCGTCCTGTTGTGTGGGCGTGGCCCCACGTCCTCCCATAACGTCACTGCGGGTTCTGAGGAGGCCAGGGCTCCTGATACCGTGGATGCGGCCCCCACCTTCCAGAAGCCTCAACTTATATCCTGAGCGGCCCGGGAGCTCCTGCCAGAGTGGACACGGCACCACAGATTCCTGAAGCTTCCCTGCAGGTCCTGAAGCGGCCCAGGTGTTCCTGTCAGGGTGGATGCGGGCCCACATCTTCCTGAAGCCTCACTGCAGTTCCTGAGGAGACCGGGGCTCATCAGCGTGGATGCGTCCCCACGTCCTCCTCAGGCCTCCCCAGCACAGGTGGGCTCCTGTTAGTGCAGGTGGACGAGGCCTACTGAGCCTTCGCGGCCCTTGGGCCAGACCTGGGCTTGGGAGCCTCCTGCGGGATGCTCAGGCACTGCAGGAGGCCATGCAGGAGGCAGGGTCCCCATGCACAGGGCCACAACTGCCTCCTTCCAGGCTCCAGCTGAGGCCTATGAGCTTTGGAAACGTCTCACTGAAACGGAGCCCAATACCCGGCTTCCCCAGAAATACTTAAGGACAATGATTGGAGCCCACAAGACACAAAATGAAATGTGTACCAGACTTCAACCACATCCTGCAAAACTCACTCAACCCTCTTCCTCTGTGGGCGGGACCGCAGGCTGGCGCAGCCGCCCTGGAAACAGTGTGGAGGCTCCTCAGTAAGTTACAAATAGAGCCGCCCTGGGACCAGAGGTGCACAGCCTTAGCTCACCCCAAATACAGATGCATGGGACTCGGGGACCCTGAGACCAGCCTTTAAAACTAAGCTAAAACCCACCTCCGGGTCCAAGTCCCTGCTCCGCTCTGTCGGGTATACTTGGAAACAAGCTCAAGCTTGTAAATAAACCCTTGTGTGTTTGCATTGCTGTTGGCTTCTCAATGGTTTCTCGGATTCGCAATCTTGGGCACAACAGTCTGAGATACAAAACCAATACCAAAAGAAGCTCAGATGCAGTTAGAGTGAACGCAGGGTTCTGAGAGAAACGGCGGAGACCCGGGGACTTGGCAGCTCTTCTGTGGAGGCCCCAGCAGACTGGGGGGCGGGATGCTCTGCCCCAGAGCCAGAGGACCCAGAGACCCACCCGCATCCCGCCTATCAGGGCCGAGTCTCAGGAGCAGCACAGCACCGCCCACTGAGCCCAGAGACGCTGACGCCCACCCCGCCTCTGGCCCCCGCAGGTGCATCTCCCAGGAAGATGTGCACCTGATAATCAGTGCCACGGCCCATCCCCAGACCCCACACAGACCATTCGCTGCCACCAAGTTGTCAGACCACAGAGGCTGCAGATCTTTAGCTCTGCTTGGAAAGTAGGGTATAGATTCCTTTGTACTTTGTGTTCTTTTTTCATTTATTTCTTTGATTCTTTTTTATTAATTGCCTTATTTTAATTTTTATGTATGTATCTTATATATTTCTTATTTTTACTTTCATAGTACTTTAATTGTGTTTATTCTTAATTTTTTTCAATTTATATATGATAGTCACAAACAGAGTGAAAGAGAAAGAGAGAGAGAGAGAGAGGCAGAGACACAGGCACAGGGAGAAGCAGGCTCCATGCACTGGGAGCCCAACGTGAAATTCGATCCAGAGTCTATAGGATCCTGCCCTGGACCAAAGTCAGGCACTAAACCCCTGCGCCACCCAGGGATCACTTTAATTGTTTCTATTTTGGGATTTAGAATCTTTTAACAAGCAGGCCAAAATAATCTGTTTTTTTTGGGGGGGGGAGGGCAGTTGTTATTGTTTTTCTTGGTTTTCCTTTTTCTTCCTTCTTTCTTTTCTGGAAAATATAATGAGATGGAGAAATTCACCTCCATAAAATAACATGAGGTCTACTCACAGCCAGGAAGTTCATCAATACACATATATGATATCTAACTACAGTTTAAAACAATGATTATAAAGATAGCAGCTGGGCTGGAAAAAGAGCACAGAAGAAAACTAGAGAAACCTTTACTGTAGAAATAAAAGAACTTAAATATAATCAGGTCAATGTTAAAAATGCTATAACTGAGATGCAGTCCCAAGTGGAAGCCTTAAAAAGAAGAAAGTTTATGGACCACAGAGACAGACGTAGGGAAGTCAGCCACTTATTAAAACAATAACATTCATACCATAGGAGACTCAGAAGATGAAGAAAGAGAAAAGGTGGTCCTTGCTCAGCCATTAGAAATGACAAATACCCACCGTTTGCTTCAACGTGGATGGAACTGGAAGGTATTATGCTGAGTGAAGTAAGACAATCGGAGAAGGACAAACATTGTATGTTCTCATTCATTTGGGGAATATAGATAATAGTGAAGGGAATATAAGGGAAGGGAGAAGAAATGTGTGGGAAATATCTGAAAGGGAGACAGAACATAAAGACTCCTAACTCTGGGAAACGAACTAGGGGTGATGGAAGTGGAGGATGGCGGGCGGTGGGGGTGAATGTGTGATGGGCACTGAGGGGGGCACTTGACGGGATGAGCACTGGGTGTTATTCTGTATGTTGGCAAATTGAACACCAATAAAAAATAAAATTATTATTAAAAAAGGAAAGAAAAAGAAAGAAAAGAAAGAAAGAAAAAAAAGAAAGAAAGAAAGAAAGAAAGAAAGAAAGAAAGAAAGAAAGAAAGAGAAAGAAAGAGTGGTACCTGTGTGGTTCAGCTAGTTAAGCTTCTGCCTTAGGCTCATATCATGATCCAGGTCCCAAGGCAGGCTCCCTGTTCAGCAGGGAACCTGCTTCTCCCTCTCCCTCTGCCCCCTCACTCATGGATTTTCTCTCCTCTCTCTCTCAAATAAATAAAAAACATCTTTGAAAAAGAAACAAACAAACCCAGAAGAAGAGAAATTACCCATGTAGAAGAATTTCAAACAAATTGTGCAGACATTCCACACTCAAGTTCATGAGCATAGCTTCCCACTCTTATGTGAGGAATACATATTGTAACTTCCTTCTACAAAATATAATACGAAAAACTTAAAATAATATTGATAATATAAAAATAATAATGTTTAATAATAATAAAAAAGGATCAGTTTACTGCGTAGAAAGCTGACAAACACTATCTCAGCAATGTGATCAGATCGATACCAAGACTGATAAATCATGTTGATAGTATATCCTTTATATGATATAATGAAAATGGCAGTATATCTCTGTATATAATCCAAAAATCTGTTCAATCATGAGATAAATGACAGACATGTCCCACCTGAGGGAAATTTTACAAAATACTCTACTTCTCAAAGTGTTCCAGTTCAACAACAACAAGGAAAGGCTGAAAGACTGTCACAATCCAGAGGAGCCTAAGAAAACATGAGGACAAATGGAATGTGATATGAGGGATGGTAACTTAGCAAAAACTAAGGAAATCTGAATAAAGTATGGTCTTTGGTTAATGCGACTATTTTAATATTGATTCATTAGCTCATATTTGTACCATACTAAAATAAGATATCAATAATTGGAGAAATTGAGTGCAAGTGCATGTGAATGCACTGTACTATCTTCTCAATTTCCCTATAAATCTTTGTTTTTTTCCTAATACGATCTATTTTGAAAATTGACTTAAATGAATGAGGCTCCAACTGTGAAGACATTTTAAGAATAGTTTAATTAACTTTTGCCTTATTCTTAAAGAGTTCCTTTGATGGAAACAAAGTAAGAATTTTAGATCAGAAGGAAAGAAAAACACTTTTGAACATGTATAATGCCTCCTCACCCTGAAAAGCAGGAATGGATAATAAATAGCAAAAATCAGATAAAAATACTTCTAGTATAATAGACACCATATTGCAAGTGTATTTAAAATTTGCAACGCATAACATTTATTTCCTTGACATTTGTCTTCCAAGGAGTTCACAGTGTTTCAGTGTCAGTTGAAACATGGGAAGAATCTCAGGAAAAAATCCTTCACATAATAATAGGACCATTGGTAATAATGTCACTCAGTTCTTTCCAAATCCATAAAGATGCATTTCCTGATGAGTGACTGAACTGTGAAGAAAGAGACGAGAAACCGTCAACCCCTGAACTCTTGTGTCAGAATATTTTAACCATAGTACTACAGATAGTAGTAAATTATCCTTATTAACAGGAAATACGTCTCAGATTGGAATCTGAGCAATCAGATGGGCAGAGAAAAACGCTTTGACTGGCTCCTCATCTTTTAAAGACAAAGGAGAGTTTTTCTATGTACAAAGTCAGTTGTCAAGATAGCCTTAGGGAAGAAGAGTCAGCAGCATCGAATCCTGCTGCACAGCTGGGACACCCACACACCAGGTCTTCCTGATCACAATCACTGGGCCTGTCCCCCCAACACAGGATGCCACGCTGAGGTCATTTGCAATTGCTCTCTTAGGAGCTCTTGGGAAGGGGGAAGGAGCTAGATAGGATGGGACAGGATGCATGGAGGCCGAGAAAATTAAGGCCATTCCAATTTAAATTCAGCATTCGCACACGCCCAGCCATCCCAGGCCCCTGTGAAGAGGAGCTGAAATTTACATGCCTTCAGTTACAGGAAAAAAACAAAAGTTTACAGCTTAATGTCTTAGAAAGCCCCACAATAGAATCAAAACAGAGCCCAGGCCAAGGGCAGGAAGCCCCTATTAGAATGAGAACAGAGGTCAATGCCCTTGAAGGCCCCATATCAAAATGTAAACAGAAATTGAGGAATTGCTCCAGCCATTATGGAGGTCCCTGAGACCAGCCCTTAAAACCAAGCTAAAACCCACCTCAGAGTCCAAGTCCCTGTTCCGCTGTGTTGGGTGTACTTGGATGCAAGCTCGAGTTTGGAAATCAACCCTTGTGTGTTTGCATCGGTGTCACCTCCTTAGTGGTTTCTTGGATTCGCAATCTTGGGCACAATACCCCCATGTCCCCTCCCACCTTGGCTGAACCCCTATCCCCTCCCACCAAGGCTGACACTCCGTCACCTCCCAGCCCACAACAGCTGGGCACAGACCGTCACACAGGTCCCACGGGCACAGTGGGCGCTCCCGCCATCCCTGGCCTCCCAGAGGAAGGAAGGAGGTTTCAGCAGGGCACACTCCCATGGTGACCACAGGGCTCCCTGCCCAACATGGCAGCTCGTGACAGTTCGGGGTCTGTGTACCTAATGCCTGCTCCTCCTCCCTGGTTTTCCCACAGGAAATGAAGGAAGAGGCCCTGGTCTTCTCCTCCTAGGACATCATGCAGGTAAACCTGGACGTAAACAGGACGTTCGGCAGCCACATCATGTTTTAGGACTGCTAGGTGTTGGGTGAGGCTGCTGGGCCACAAAGCTTTGGGCCCCCGGGGGCTTCTGAGTAGGGAAAACGGGGCCTCTGAGGCCAGGGGGAGTAACAGCAGCCAACAACATACCGCTCCATGGTAGGGTGATTGGGATGAACCCCTTGCCCACCCCTCCGGGCCTCAGGGATGAGGAGGCCACTAGGATGGGGCCTCCAGGGGTTGCCATGGGAGCTGAACACCACCAAATGGTAGAGGGACGGCCCCATGAGAAGCAGGGGATGGGGTTGGGGATGTGGGAGGCATGAACCGGACCTGGGGGCCAGGCAGCATGGCCACGGCTGGAGCAGGACACACATCGATCCCATGAGGGTCAGAAGGGTCAGAGTGACATCCACTCTCGGTGCTTTATATATTTCTAAATTCTATGCATTTAATTTGAGACAATTTGCAATTTGAAAGCATACGTATGGGGATCCCTGGGTGGTGCAGCGGTTTGGTGCCTGCCTTTGGCCCAGGGCACGATCCCGGAGACCCGGGATCGAATCCTACATTGGGCTCCCGGTGCATGGAACCTGCTTCTCCCTCTGCCTGTGTCTCTGCCTCCCTGTCTCTCTCTGTGACTATCATAAATAAATAATTTAAAAAATAAAAAAAATTGAAAGCATACATATTATGATGACCCCCAGATAATGCGCCTGGTCCAGACAGGGCCCTTCACTGACCACACCGCGCCCCAGGGGCAGGTGTCACAACAATCCCCAGACTGGGGTTGCCTTTAACGGTAGATGTCTCCTTGTGCATCTTAGTGGAAGCAGATACCCTGTGTCCACAGGCCCCCACAACATCCCCCTCATTCCCCACTCCCACTCCAACCCCTCCATCATCATCCCCAATAGCATCCCACCATCCCCCTCATACCCACACAGCCCCACACAATCCCCACCTACACTATACCCCAACACAATCCCCCTACACCATCCCCCACACTCCACCACAATCATAGTCCTGCCTCCACACGATCCACCGCCACACCATTTATCCCCAGCAAGGAGCTGGTACAGGTGCCCCCTGTGGGACATGCTCAGCCTCCCTGGGTTTTTCTGCATACCTTGATCCCATCAGAAGCCCTGGTGTCCCATAGAGTACCCAGGGGTTGCAGGGAGCAGAGCAGGAAAGACATGGAGCCCCCGACAGGGTGGGTGCAGGTGAGTGGTGCAGAGGATGCACCGTGCCCTGCCTCCGCCCAGTGTCCCTCCTGGAGGGCAGCACACCCTGCACAGGACACCAGCCCCTAACCCATAGGGACCTGGGCTGACTTCACCCCGGGCTCTTTGGGGGCTGAGTTGATTTGAGCCCCCCAGGGCCAACACAAAGACTAATGGGATCCAGCCCCCCATGGCCCTGGCCAGCCCTGGATTCTGGCCCCAGGCTGTGTGAGCCCTCTCACAGCTAAATGTGGCCTCTTGGGCCCTGGGCTTACCCCACTGATCCAGGTCACTGACCTAGGGCGCCCTTTGGATCCTGGGAAACCCAGGTTGGGGAGAGCAGGGGTAGGCCGGTGGGCCCCACCCACAGCCACACCAGGAGCCAGGCTGCTCCAGGTGCTGGGGCCCCTGGGAGCAAAAGGCCAGGGTCCAGCTGCCCTGCTTGGACCCAGCGCAGGTCCAGGTCAGCTCTGCTGTCCTCAGAACCGTCTCTCAGGCTGAAACCTCAGGACACACGCCCCCACCCGGATTCCACACATGCTCCCAGGTGGGGGACTCCAGCACCCGCCTCCCCAACCCGTGTCATTCTTGCTCTCCCCTAAAGGACAGAAACCTCTCCATTCCCAGAGGCAGGCGCGCCCCCTCGGCCCTGACCCGTTTGCTGTAGAAAGTCAATAAAGTGTTGTGGTGTGAAAATGCACAGCCAGCCCGTTTCTGTGTCATCCAGAACACTGTGCACAGGGCTTGGAGAGACCACCAGAGAGGAGGAGGGGGCACCACCCATGGCCCACCAGCCCCTGCAGGGGCACCACCATGCACAGCCAGCTGACATCCCCATGTGCCTTCCAGGGGCGGCCAGACGCCAGGGTCAGGACCTGACAGACTTTACTAGGACTCAGGCTGTGCCCCGCGGGCCAGGAAGGGCTGGGACAGAGTGACAGCCAGGAAGCCTCAGGTCACCAGGTTCGGTGCAAAGCAACCCGGTTGTCTGTGCTCCCTCTGTCCAGGGGGCCTGGGCAGGCCGTGTTCCGGGGCCCTTCCTCCACGCATCATCCCCGTGCCTGTGTGCCTGGGGCAGAGAGGACCTGTGGGGTGGTCAGCATGGCCCTAGAAGGGATGTCAGGACAGCAGGCCCTTGTGTTATGCCCAAGATTGTGAATCCGAGAAACCACCGAGGAGCCAACACCAATGCAAACTCCCAAGGGTTTCTTTACAAGCTGGAGCTTGGTTCCAAGTGCACCTGACACAGCAGAGAATGGACTTGGACCCTAGACTAAGAGGCGTAGCAGCTTTATAGGGGCCAGTGGCCCATGGGATACACAGAAAGTTGCACAGTCATGTCTGTTCACAAGCAGGGGCCAATTGAATTACACCTTACCCTATAGTATCCACTTGCGCTAGCCTATTACTTTGGTCAGAATCGGAGTGCTGTTTTGGGGGACATAAAGCAGGGTTACATTGTTATGAGCTGATTTCAGATAAGGGTGTGCCCAGCGGCCTGAGTAGGGTGGGGCAGCTCCTTAAGCAATAAGAAGGTCATGTAGGGGTCATCCTGGAGGTGGGGGGTGTAGCACAAAATGGAATCAGTCCTGCTCTGCCTCTCCAGGGGTAGGAGATTTTTGTTAAATTTCCTGGGTCCCACACTTGCAGATCACTCACCTGGGCCAGCCTCACCAGATGGACTCAGCGTGCACACCTTGTGGTGCTTGATCTCTCACACCAGCGTGTGGAGGGCACCCTCCTTGCCCGACTGAGTAGGGGTGGGTGAGCATGGGGCTCGGCCTGAAGGTCAGGCAGCACAGGGGACCGAGGAACCCCAGCCCCGTCCCCACTCAGACTCGAAAACACAGGCAGCCCCAGGGCTCCCCCCCATGGCAGCTGGATCCTCAGGAGCTCCCACCAGGATGGCCCCAAGGTCTGGCTCCCTGCTGGAGAGGCATCAGGGAGAAGATAAGCAGCCAGCACATGGCAGGACCCATTGCCTCACATGGGAATATAGCCAATCCGGACCTTCCAGCTCAGCTGAACCTCCAGCAGAAAGTCACGGCAAGAGCGAGCCCAGGGTCTGCCAGGAGAGCCTAGCTAGCTGCCCAGCACCAGCACCAGAAATGATGTTGTGCCAACCATTTGGGCATTTGGGTGACCCAGCCAGAGGATCCAATAGCTGCACGTGATAGCTACATGTGATAGACACACACACACCCCAAAACCAACAAAAGTTGGAATCCCCCCAATGTTGTCTAACAGCAGCCGGATGGTTACATACACGACGCTGTGGTCTCCAATAGGATACATGAAAGACGCAACAAACCATGACTGCAGAGGTGCTGGAGGCACAGAGATGTGCCTGCTTGGTTCCAACAAGGGTCACAGAGGGGCAGGAAGCATCCTACAGAGGGGAGGCCCCTCCTTGGAAAGGACATCATGTCCCTGTGAAGGCTACGGAGGGTGAAATCTGTCCTCCTCTCTTTCAGCTTCTGGTTTTCCTCCTAAATGTCATTTTCCTTAATCATAAGACCAAAAATTTATTTTATGTTTTTAAATTTCTTTTTGTTGGTGTCCAATTTGTATGAATTCTTCCTTCAGCAAGGGTGTCATTCAGGAGAGAAGGAGAGATCATGATTTTCCCAGACAGGCAAAATATAAAGGAGTTCATGACCACTTAACTATTCCAGTAAGGAATTTTAAGAGGGACTCTTCTAGTGGGGGAAAAAAAGAGTCCAAAAGCAACAAAGACTAGAAAGGCCCAGAGAACATCACCAGAAACACCAACTCTTCCGGTAACACAAAGGCACAAAGTTCATATCTTTGAATAATCACTCTGAATGCCGATAGACTAAATGCTTCAATCAAAAGATACAGGGTATCAGAGTGGCTTAAAACACAGGATCCTGGAAGCCTGGGTGGCTCAAAGGGTTGAGCATCTACCTTTGACTCAGGGTATGATCCTGCAGTCTGGGATCAAGTCCCATATTGAGCTCCAGGAGTGGAATCTGCTTCTCTCTCTCCCTAATTTTCTGCCTCTCTCTCTCTCTCTCTCTCTCATAAATAAAATCGTTATTAAAAAAACAAGATCCATCTGTATGCTGCCTACAAGATGCTCACCTTACACGTATACACACCAGCAGATTGATAGGGCGGGAAAATCATCTACCACGCTAATGGATTTCAAAAGAAAGTTGGAGGACCCATACTTATATCAGACAAACGAGATTTGAAACCAAACCCTGGGGGACACCTGGTGGCTCAGTGGTTGAGCATCTGCCTTCAGCTCAGGGTGTGAACCTGGGATCACAGGATCGAGTCCCACATCGGCCTCCCTTAGGGGAGCCTGCCTCTCCCTCTGCCTATGTTTCTGCCTCTGCTTCTCTGTGTATCTCTCAT
Source organism: Canis aureus (assembly GCF_053574225.1). Classification (NCBI taxonomy): domain Eukaryota; kingdom Metazoa; phylum Chordata; class Mammalia; order Carnivora; family Canidae; genus Canis; species Canis aureus. Next base: position 35,423,245 of record NC_135646.1, read on the forward strand.
GAATAAATAAATAAAATATTTAAATCTCAAAAAGAAAGAACAAATCCTGTAAGGAGAGATGAAGAACATTATTTCATAATTAAAAAGACTATCAAGATCAAACAACTAAATATTTATGCTGCCAACATGGGAGCACGTAAATATAGAAACAAATTAACAACAAACGTACAGGAACTCACTGATAATAATACACTGACAGGGCATTTCAACACCCACTTATGGCAATGGACTGATCGTCTAGCAGAAAATCAACAAGGGAACAATAGCCTTGACACACCGGACCACAGGGACTGAACAGATATAGTTAGAAAATTAGATCTGAAAGCAGAATACACTTTCCTATCAAGTGCACATGGGACATTCTCCCGAACAGATCATATCAGGGCCCACAAATCAGCCCTCAACAGGTACAACAGGTACAGGAAGGTTGATATCACACCATGTACATTTTTGGCCCACGGCGCTATGAAACTGGAAGTCGAAGGTAAGAAAAAATTTGGACAGACCAAAAATATGTTGAGTTTATGATCATCCTACTAGAGTGAATGGAGCAACCAGGAAATTAAAGAGGAAATTTAAAACAAATGAAAATGAAAACACGTTTCTCCAAACCTCTGGGATGTAGCAAAGGCAGTCCTAAGAGGGAAGTACATAGCAATACAGGCCTACCTCAAGAAACAAGAAGTCTCCAATACACATCCTAACCCTACACCTGAAGGAGCTGAATAAGGAATAGCAAACAAGGCCTAAAGCCTACAGAAGAAGGGAAAAAATAAAGATGAGTGCAGAAATAAACAACACAGAAACAACAAAACAGTAGAATGGAATAACAAAACTAAGAGCTGGTTCTTTAAATTTATTAATAAAATGGATCAACCCTAGCCAGGCTTATCAACGAGAAAAGAGAAAAGACCTAAATAAATAAAATCACAAATGAGAGAAGAGAGATCACAATCAACACCAGAAAAAAAGACAGTTATAAGGGAATACTATGAAAGATTATACGCTAACAAACTGGGAGACCTGGAAGAAATGGACAAATCCCTAGAAATGTGCAAACGAGCAGAACTGAAATAGGAAGAAATAGAAAAGGTGTAGAGACCCATAACTAGCAAAGGAATTTAATGAGCAAGGCACCTGGGTGCCTCAGTGGTTGAGCATGTGCTTTGGCTCAGGTCATGATCCCGGGGTCCTGGGGGATCAAGTCCCACATCAGGCTCCCCGCATGGAGCCTCATTTTCCCTCTGCCTATAACTCTGCCTCTCTGTCTCTCATGAATACATAAATAAAGGTGCAGCCACTGTGGAAAACAGTCTGGAGGGTCCTCGAGAAGTTAAAAATAGGGGATACCTGGGTGGCGCAGCCATTTGGCCCCTGCCTTTGGCCCAGGCGTGATCCGGGAGACCTGGGATCGAATCCCACGATGGGATCCCGGTGCATGGAGCCAGCTTCTCCCACTGCCTGTGTCTCTGCCCCTCTCTCTGTGACTATCATAAAAAAGAAATTAAAAAAGAAGTTAAAAGTAGTGCTACCCTACAATTCCAAAATTGCAAAGCTAGGTATTTACCCCAAGGATACAAAAGTAGTTTAGTAGATTCGAAGAGGAACACGCAGCTCAGTGTTGGTAGCAGCGTTATCAACAACAGCTAAACTGTGTATAGAGCCCAGATGTCCATCGACAGATGAATGGGCAGAGACGATGTGGTAAGTATACACACTGCGACATCACTCGGTCATCAGAAGGGATGAAGGGATGCCATTTACAATGATGTGGGAGAAGTGGAAGGGACTTATGCTAAATGAACTCAGTCAGAGAAAGACAGATACCAAATACCATACAATTGCATTCACATGTGAATTTTAAGAAACCAAACAAACTGACAAAGGGGCGAAGGGGGGGATGAGAGATGCAAACCAAGAAACATACTCTTAACCACAGAGATTAAACTAATAAATACCAGAGGAAAGTGGGGGGGGGGGATGGGGAATCAGGGGATGGGAATAGTAGAGGTCACCTCTGACCAGTACCAGGCGTTGTATTCAAGGGATGAATCACTATGTGGTAAACTGGAAACGATATCATACTGTGTTTACAAAGAGGAATTCAAGTAAAACTTTAAAATAATAATTGGTAGTATAGAGGAAACATTGGCGCACAAGAGATAAAATCAGAAAGGCAACTGAATCCAAACAAAGAGTCTTTAGAGCCACAAATCCCCTCCTTAGCTCAGCTCAGGAGAAGCCTGCCATGCCTATTCTCACCCCAGAGAAGCCTGGATTTTGATCATTTTAAAATGATCTCTGGGGAGGTCGCTGACTTGGTGGAGTCAGGCTATCCTTGAAACCAAAACCTAAATAGAGTGCATGAAACTAAACTGCCCAAGATGCTAGGATTCCCAGTGCAAGCACATGCCAAGACACAAACTCTAACCATACACAGATATAACCCTAAGCCTACACTTAAGCCTAATGTTAACCTAACCCTCAACAAGAACTATCACTAATCAAAAACCAAACACAAACCCCAAGACCAAAACACATTCTCTGAACCTTCCTGCCAACCCTCACCCTAACTCCTAAACCTATTCTAAACCTTTAACCCTGACCCTTACCTTAAATCTAACCCTAACCCTAACCTCTAACCATAACCTTAACTTAATGTACTCAAATCCTATTCCTAACCTTAACCTGTACCCTAACCCTAACCCTCTAATACTAATCCTATCTCATATCCCAAACTGTACCCTAACCCGGACCCTAAAACTAATCCCTAACCCACTGTCTAACCCTCTCTTACCCTTTTCCAAAACCGTACCCTGACCCTGACCTGACCCTAACCCTAACCCCTAACCAAACTCTAACCCTAATCCTAGCCCTAACCCGTATCCTAAACCTAACCCTCGCCCTAACCCTAAACCTAGCCCTAAATTTAACTCTAACCCCTAACGCTAACCTCTAACCCTAACTCACACCCTAACCCCTAACCCTAACTGCAAACCTACCTGAACCCTAACTCTAACCATAACCCAAACCCCAACTCCTAACCTCCTGCCCTAATCCCTAAAGTCTAAACCCTAACTCTAACTCTAACTCCTGTCCCTAACCGAAACCCCCATCCTAACTCCTAACCACTGACCCTTACCTTTATCCCTCACCCTAACCTCTAATCTGTAACCATAAGCATAATCACTAACCCCTAACATCTAACCTAAGCCTAACCACCAACCACCTCCCCTCCCCTGATCCTACCATTCATTCTACCCATTCACTTACCCTATGGTTCTGAGGAGTCCCTTCTGACATGGACGTGGCTCCCAACGGTGCCTCCAGAGTCCTCCAGGGGGTCCTGAGGAAGCCGGGCTCCTGTGAATGCGGACGTGGCCCCACGTGTTCCAGAGGCATAGTCAGTGGGTCCTGAGTGCGCCGGGTCTCCTGCCAACGTGGAGTATGCCTACTCTGGAAGGAGGAGGAACATCCTTCTGGATGCCTCACAACCTCTGGAAGCCTCACAGCAGGTTCTCAGGAGGCCGGGTGCTCCTGTCAGCCTGGATATGGCCTCATGTCCCCTGAAAACTCACCGCGGGTCCTGAGGAGGCTGTGGGTTGCTGTCAGCCTAGACGCAGCCCCATGTGTCCCGAAGCCAAGCTGCAGGCCCTGAGGAGGAAGGGTTCCTCTCAGTTTTGATGTGGCCCCACATTTTCCTCAGCCTCATCATAAGACCTGAGGAGGCTGGGGGCTCTTGTCAGAATGGACATGGCCCCAAATCATCCCAATCGTTCACAGTGTGTCCTGAGGAGGCCGGAGACTTCTGTCAGTGTGGAATCGGCATCCACATTTTTCTGGGGCCTCACCACAGGCTCTGACAAGGCTGGGGTCTTCTGTCCACATGGACGCATCCCCATATTTCCCGAAGTCTACGCTGGGGGTCCTAAGGACATCAGCGTCCGGTTGTGTGGACGTGGCCCCACGTCCTCCCAAAGCATCACCACAGGTTCTGAGGTGGCCGAGGCTCCTGTCAGTGTGGATGCGGCCCCCAGCTTCCAGAAGTCTCAACTTATGTCCTGAGAGGCCAGTTAGCTCCTGCCGGAGTGGAAGCATCGCCCCATCTTTCAGAAGCCTCCCCACATGTTCTGAGGCGGCCCAGGGGCTCCTGTCAGCGTGGATGGGGGCTCACATCTTACTGAAGCCTCCCCACGGGTCCTGAGGCAGCCCAGGGGCTCCTGTCAGGGTGGGTGTGGGCCCATAATTTCCTGAAGCCTCCTCGCAGGTCCTGAAGCGGCCCAAGGTCTCCTATCAGGATAGATGTGGGCCCATATCTTCCGGAAGCCTCACCGTGTGTCCTGAGGAGACCAGGGCTCCTGTCAGCGTGAACGCTGCCCAATATCCCCCTGAAGACTCCCCGCAGATTCTGAGGAGGCTGTGGCTCATCAGCGTGGACATGCCCCATGTCTTCCTCAGGCCTCCCCAGCACAGGCTGGCTCCTGTTAGTGCAGGCAGACGAGGCCTACTGCACATTCGTGCCCCTTGGGCGATGCCTGGGCTCGGGCGCCCCCTGCGGGATCCTCAGGCACTACAGGAGGCTGTGCAGGAGGCACGTGCCCATCCCCGGGCCGACCTCTGCCTCCTTCCAGGTTCCAACTGTGGCCTGTTAGCTTCGGATACATCCGACTGAAAAGAAGCCCAACACACGGATTCCCCAAAAATTCTTAAGGAGAAGGAATTGGAGCCCAAAGGATGCGAAATGAAATGTGGACCAGACTTTTACCATGTCTTGTAAAACTCACTCAACCCTCTTCCACTGTGGGCGGCACCGCAGGCTGTGCAGACACCATGGAAACAGTGTGGAGGCTCCACAGGAAGTTACAGATAGAGCCGCCCTGGGACCAGCAGGTGAACGGCCTTAGCTCACCCCGAAGATACAGATGCATGAGACTCGGGGACACTTGTACCCCAATGTCCACAGCAGCCGGGTCCACAGTAGCCACACTGTGGGAAGAGCCTCGGTGCCCTCAGGCAGATGATGGATAAAGAGGATGGAAGATAGATGATGGTCATAGATGATAGATAGTTAGAGGATAGGAATGGTACTCAGCTATCAAAGAGAAGAAAATATTGCCATTTGCAATGACGTGGATAGAACTAGAGGGATCATGTTAAGTGAAATAAGTCAGTCAGGAAAGAAAATTACCGTATGGTTGCATTCATAGGTGAAATTAAAGAAGCAAAGCAGATGGGCATCTGTGAAGCGAAGGAAAAACAAGATGAAAACAGAGATGGAGAAGAAAAAGACTCAATCACAGGAAACAAACTGAGGGTCGCTGGAGGGGAGGAGAGTGGAGGGAAAGGGTAACTGGTAGATGGGCATGAAGGAGGGCACGTGATGTCATGAGCCCTGTTGTTATCTCCAACTGGTGAATCCCTGAATTCTACCTCTGAAAGTATAATACACTATACTGTTAATTAATTGGGTTTAAATTAAATTAAGTTTAAAAAATCAGTTGACGGTATCGGAGTGCATTTTCTTCCAGGCTCTCTATTCTGCTCCTTCAGCTTATGCCAGAACCACACCCCTGTGGCTTTGGTTTGTTTAAGTAGGCTCCATGCCTCGTCCACAGTTCAGCACAGGGCTGGAATTCATGACCCCGAGATCAAGACCAAGGGTGAAGTCAGGAGTCGGATTCTTAACCAATGGAGCCAGCTGGGGCCCGAGAACCACATTGCTTTATCCTGTGTCTCTGTGACATTGTTTGAAATAGGAAAGTGGAGGGAGGGGCAAGATGGCGGAAGAGTAGGGTCCCCAAATCACCTGTCCCCACCAAATTACCTAGATAATCTTCATCATCCTGAAAATCTATGAATTCGGCCTGAGATATATTTTTTTTATTTTTATTTTTTTCGGCCTGGGATTTAAAGAGAGACCAGCTGGAATGCAACAGTGATAAGAGTTCGCACTTCTATCAAGGTAGGAAGAGGGGGGAAAAAAATAAAGAAACAAAAGGCATCCAAGGGGAGGGGCCCCATGAGGTGCTGGGCTAAGGACAGGGCGAGTGCCCCCAGGACAGGAAAGCTCTGTCCCGGAGAAGCAGGAGCTTCACCAATCTTCCCAGATGGAAAGACTCCTGAAGGGAGTTGGAGCAGGACGCCAGGATGGTGGGGATGCCCTCGGGCTCCCTGGAACACTAACAGACACCTGCGCACCCAGGAGACTGCACCATACCCCGTTGCTGAGCTCCTTAAAAGACTGCAGGGACCACGGCTGGACCCGGAGCAGCTCGCAGGGGCTCGGGTGGCAGCTCGACATGGAGGGGGCTGCGAGGCCAGGAGCAGCTCTGAGGTGCCTCCGGCAGAGGAAGAGGATCCCTGCAGAGAGGGTTGCGGGGCTCTGGGACCAGCTCAGTGGGGCTTGGGTGGTGGTGCTGCGGAGGCGGCTGTGTGGCCTGGAGGGGGAATCAAAAGCGCAGGCACTGGAGCACAGGGCGCCAGGACACAGCCCAGAATCCGGCCTCCCCCTGGGACAGGCAGAACCTGGGAAGGCCCACAACAGCTAGGATGCTTCGGCCCAGAGCTGAGCAGATCAGCGTCCCCGCATTGGCACCTCCAGGCCTGCAGAGGGAGAGCTCCATAGTTACTGTGGGAGCTGAATCCAGGGCTGAGAGCTGCCGACGTCACTGGGATGGTTCCTCTTGGGGCCTCACGGGATAAATGAGCCCTGCACCAGTCAGAGGGCAGAGCAGCTCCCCCAAGAGCTAACACCTGAAAATCAGCACAACAGGCCCCTCTTCCAGAAGACCAGCTAGACGGACAAGTTCCAGGGGAAGTCAAGGGAATTAAGTATACAGAATCAGAAGATACTCCCCGTGGTTTTTTCTTTTCTTTTCTTTTCTTTTCTTTTCTTTTCTTTTCTTTTCTTTTCTTTTCTTTTCTTTTCTTTTCTTTTCTTTTCTTTTCTTTATTTTCTTTTCTTTTAATTCTTTTTAATTTGTTTGCATCCCCCACCCTTTATTCCTTTCTTTCTTTTTCTTTCTCTTTTTCTTCTCTTTTTTTTCTTCCTTTTCTCTTTTTCTCTTTTCTTTCCTCTTTCTCTCTCTTTTATCCTTTTCCCAATACAACCTGTTTTTGGCCACTCTGCACTGAGCAAAATGACTAGAAGGAAAACCTCACCTCAAAAGAAAGAAACACTCCTCTCTCTTAAGTGTTACAAAATACGGATTACAATTCAATGTCAGAAAGCTAATTCAGAAGCACTTATACAGCTACTGGTGGCTCTAGAAAAAAGCATAAAGGACTCAAGAGACTTCATGACTGCAGAATTTAGATCCAATCAGGCAGAAATTAAAAATCAATTGAATGAGATGCAATCCAAACTAGAAGTCCTAACGACGAGGGTAAACGAGGTGGAAGAACGAGTGAGTGACATAGAAGCCAAGTTGATGGCAAAGAGGGAAACTGAGGAAAAAAGAGTCAGACAATTAAAAGACCAGGAAGACAGATTAAGGGAAATAAACGACAGCCTGAGGAAGAAAAACCTACATGTAATTGGGAGTCCCGAGGGCGCCGAAAGTGACAGAGAGCCAGAATATGTATTTGAACAAATCCTAGCTGAAAACATTCCTAATCTGGGAAGGGAAACAGGCATTCAGATCTAGGAAATAGAGAGATTCCCCCCCCCTAAAATCAATAAAAACCATCAACACCTCGACATTTAATAGTAAAGCTTGCAAATTCCAAAGATAAAGAGAAGATCCTTAAAGCAGCAAGAGACAAGAAATCCCTGACCTTTATGGGGAGGAGCATTAGGGTAACAGCAGACCACTCCAGAGAGAACTGGCAGTTCATAAAGGGCTGGCAGGATATATTCAGGGTCCTCAATGAGAAGAACATGCAACCAAGAATACTTTATCCAGCAAGGCTTTCATTCAAAATGGAAGGAGAGATAAAGAGCTTCCAAGACAGGCAGGAACTGAAAGAATATGTGACCTCCAAACCAGCTCTGCAAGAAATTTTAAGGGGGACTCTTAAAATTCCCCTTTAAGAAGAAGTTCAGTGGAACAATCCACAAAACAAGGACTGAATAGATATCATGATGACACTAAACTCATATCGGTCGATTAGTAACTCTGAATGTGAACAGGCTTAATGATCCCATCAAAAGACGTAGGGTTTCAGACTGGATAAAAAAGCAGGACCCATCTATTTGCTGTCTACAAGAGACTCATTTTAGACAGAAGGACACCTACAGCCTGAAAATAAAAGGTTGGAGAACCATTTACCATTCAAATGGTCCTCAAAAGAAAGCAGGGGTAGCCATCCTTATATCAGATAAACTAAAATTTACCCCGAAGACTGTAGTGAGAGATGAAGAGGGACAGTACATCATACTTAAAGGATCTATCCAACAAGAGGACATAACAATCCTCTACATATATGCCCCGAATGTGGGAGCTCCCAAACATTTAAATCAATTATAACCAAAGTAAAGAAATACTTAGATAATAATACACTTATACTTGGTGACTTAAGTCTAGCCTTTTCTATACTCAATAGGTCTTCTAAGCAGAACATCTCCATAGAAATGAGAGCTTTAAATGATACAATGGACCCGATGGATTTCACAGAAATCTACAAAACTTTACATTCAAACTCAACTGAATACACATTCTTTTCAATTTCAAGTGCACATGGAACTTTCTCCAGAATAGACCACATAATGGGTCACAAATCGAGTCTGAACCAATACCAAAAGATTGGGATCGTCCCCTGCATATCCTCAGACCATAATGCCTTGAAATTAGAACAAAATCATAACAAGAAGTTTGGAAGGACCTCAAACACATGGAGGTGAAGGACCATCCTGCTAAAGATGAAAGGGTCATAGGAAATTAAGGAAGAATTTAAAAGATTCATGGAAACTAATGAGCATGAAGAGACAACCATTCAAAATCGTTGGAATGCAGCAAAAGCAGTCCTAATAGGGAAATACATCGCAATACAAACATCCATTCAAAAACTGGAAAGAACTCAAATACAAAAGCTAACCTTACTCATAAAGGAGCTAGAGAAAACACAGCAGATAGATCCTACACCCAACAGAAGAAGAGAGTTAATTAAAATACGAGCAGAACTCAAGGAAATCGCGACCTAAAGAAATGTGGAACAGATCAACAGAACCGGGAATTGGTTCTTTGAAAGAATTAATAAGATACCTAAAGCATTAGCCAGCCTTATTAAAAAGAAGAGAGAGAAGACTCAAATTAATTAAATCATGATGAGAAAGGAGAGATCACTACCAACACCAAGGAAATACAAATGATTTTAAAAACATATTATGAACAGTTATACGCCAAAAAATTAGGCAATCTAGAATAAATGGACACTTACCTGGAAAGCCAGAAACTACCAAAACTGGAACAGGAAGAAATAGAAAACCTGAACAGACCAATAACAAGGGAGGAAATTGAGCACTCATCCCAAAATTCCCAAGACACAAAACACCAGGGCCAGATGGCTTCCCAGGGGAATTCTAAAAAACTTTAAAGAAGAAACCATACCTATCCTACTAAAGCTGTTTGGAGAGATAGAAAGAGATGGAGTACTTCCAAATTCATCCCATGAAGCCAGCATCACCTTAATTCCAAAACCAGACAAGGACCCCACCAAAAAGGAGAATACAGACCAATATCCCTTATGAACATGGATGCAAAAATTCTCAACAAGATACTAGCCAATAGGATCCAACAATACATTAAGAAAATTATTCACCATGACCAAGTATGATTTATCCCTGGGACACAAGGCTGCTTCAACACTCGTAAAACAATCAATGGGATTCATCCTATCAGCAAGAGATAAACCAAGAACCATATGATCCTCTCATTAGACGCAGAGAAAACACTTGACAAAATAGAGCATCCATTCCTGATCAAAACCCTTCAGAACATAGGGATAGAGGGAACATACCTCGACATCTTAAAAGCCATCCAGGAAAAGCCCAAAGCAAATATCATTCTCAATATGGAAGCCCTGGGAGCCTTTCCCCTAAGATCAGGAACAAGACAGGGATGTCCACTCTCACCACTGCTATTGAACATAGTAATGGAATTCCTAGCCTCAGCAATCAGACAAAAAAAAGAAATAAAGGCATTCAAATTGGCAAAGAAAAAGTCAAACACTCCCTCTTCACCAATGACATGATACTCTCCCTAGAAAACCCAAAACCGTCCCCCAAAAGATTGCTACAACTCATACAACAATTTGGTAGCGTGGCAGGATACAAAATCAATGCCCAGAAATCAGTGGCATTTCTATACACTAACAATGAGGCTGAAGAAAGAGAAATTGAGGAGGCAATCTCATCTACAATTGCACCCAAAAACATAAGATACCTAGGAATAAACCTAACCAAGGAGGTAAAGGATCTCAACCATAAACGCTATAGAACGCTACTGAAAGAAATTGAGGAAGACACAAAGAGATGGAAAAATATTCCATGCTCATGGAATGGCAGAATTAATATTGTGAAAAAGTCAATGTTACCCAGGGCAATGTACACGTTTAATGCAATCCCAATTAAAATACCATGGACTTTCTTCAGAGAGTTAGAACAAACTATTTTAATATTGGTGTGGAATCAGGAAAGACCCCGAATAGCCAGGGGAATTTTAAAAAAGAAAACCATATCTGGGGGCATCACAATGCCAGATTTCAGGGTGTACCACAAAGCTGTGGTCTCCAAGACAGTGTGGTACTGCCACAAAAACAGACTCATAGATCAATGGAACAGAATAGAGAACCCAGAAGTGGACCCTGAACTTCATGGTCAACTGATATTCGATAAAGTAGGAAAGACTATCCATTGGAAGAAAGACAGTCTCTACAATATATGGTGCAGGGAAAATGGACATCCACAGTCAGAAGAATGAAACTAGACCACTCTCTTTCACCATACACAAAGATAAACTGAAAATGGATGAACGATCTCAATGTGAGACAAGAGTCCATCAAAATCCTAGAGGAGAGCACAGGCAACACCCTTTTTGAACTCGGCCACAGTAAATTCTTGCAAGATAAATCCATGAAGGCAAAAGAAACAAAAGCAAAAATGAACTATTGGGAATTCATCCAGATAAGATGCTTTTGCACAGCAAAGGATACAGTCAACAGAACTAAAACACAACCTAAAGAATGGGAGAATATATATGCAAAAGACGTATCAGATAAAGGGCTAGTTTCCAAGATCTATAAAGAATGTTTTAAACTCAAACCCAAGGAGACAAACAATCCAATCATGAAATGGACAAAAGACATGAAGAGAAATCTCACAGAGGAACACAAAGACATGGCCAACAAGCACATGAAAACATGCTCTGCATCACTTGCATACAGGGAAATACAAATCAAAACCACAATGAGATACCACCTCACACCAGTGAGCTTGGGGGAAATTAACAAGGCAGGAAACCACAAATGTTGGAGAGGATGCGGAGAAAAGGGAAGACTCTTACACTGTTGGTGGGAATGTGATCTGGTGCAGCCACTCTGGAAAACTGAGTGGAGGTTCCTCAAAGAGATAAAAAATTGACTTGCCCGACAACCCAGCAATTGCACCTCTGGGGATTTACCCCAAAGACTCAGATGCAGGGAAACGCCGGGACTCCTGCACCCCAATGTTTATAGCAGAATGTCCACAATAGCCAAACTGTGGAAGGAGCCTTGGTGTCCATTGAAAGATGAATGTGTAAAGAAGATGAGGTTTATGAATAAAATGGAATATTATTTAGGCATTAGAAACGACAAATACCCACCATTTGCTTCAACATGGATGAAACTGGAGGGTATTATGCTGAGTAAAGTAAGTCAATCGGAGAATGACAAACAGTGTATGTTCTCATTCATTTGGAGAATATAAATAATAGTGAAAGGGAATATAAGGGAATGGAGACGAAATGTGAGGGAAATATCAGAATAGGAGACAGAAAATAAAGACTCCTAACTCTGGGAATCGAACTAGGGGTGGTGGAAGGGGAGGTGGGCGGGGGTTGGGGGTGACTGGGTGACGGGCACTGAGGGGGGCAGTTGACGGGATGAGCACTGGGTGTTATTCTGTATATTGGTAAATTGAACACAAATAAAAAATTAACTTATTAAAAAAAAGATTCATGGAAACTAATGAGAATGAAGATACAACTGTTCGAAATCTTTGGGATGCAGCACAAGCAGTCCTAAGGGGGGAATACATCACAATAGAAACCTCCATTCAAAAACTGTAAAGAACTCAAATACAAGCTAACCTTACACATAGAGGAGCTAAGGAAAAAACAGCAGATAGATCCTACACCCAAGAGAAGAAGACACTTATTTAAGATTTTAGCAGAACTCAATGAAATCGAGACCATAAGACCTGTGGAACAGAATAACAACAAAAAACCAGGAGTAGGTTTTTTGAAAGAATTAATAACATACATAAGTCATTAGTAAACCTTATTAAAAAGAAGAGAGAGAAGATTAAAATTAATAAAATCATCAAAGAGAAAGGAGAGATCACTACCAACACCAAGGAAATACAAACGATTTTAAAAACATATGCCAACAAATTAGGAAATCTAGAGATATGGACACATTCCTGGAAAGCCAGAAACTACAAAAACTGGAACAGGAAGAAATAGAAAACCTGAAGAGGCCAATAACCAGAGAGGAAATTGAAGCAGTGATCAAAAACCTCCCAAGACACAAAAGTCCAAGGCCAGATGGCTTCCCAGGGAATTTCTATCAAATGTTTAAAGAAGAAAACATACCTATTCTACTAAAGCTGTTTGGAAAGATAGAAAGAGATGGAGTACTTCCAAATTCGTTCCATGAGGCCAGCATCACCTTAATTTCAAAACCAGACAAAGACCCCACCAAAAAGGAGAATTACAGACCAATATCCCTGATGAACATGGATGCAAAAATTCTCACAAGATACTAGCCAATAGGATCCAACAGTACATTAAGAAAATTATTCACCATGACCAAGTAGGATTTATCCCCGTGACACAAGGCTGGTTCAACACTCGTAATAATCAATGTGATTCATCATCTCACCAAGAGAAAAACCAAGAACCATATGATCCTCTCATTAGATGCAGAGAAAGCATTTGACAAAATAGAGCATCCATTGCTGATCAAAACACTTCAGAGCGTAGGGATAGAGGGAACATTCCTCGACATCTTAAAAGCCATCTACGAAAAGCCCACAACAAATGTCATTCTCAATGGGGAAGCATTGGGAGCCTTTCCCCTAAGATCAGGAACAAGACAGGATGTCCGCTCTCACCACTGCTATTCAACATAGTACTGGAAATCCTAGCCTCAGCAATCAGACAACAAAAAGACATTAAAGGCATTCATATTGGCCAAGAAGAAGTCAAACTCACCCTCTTCACCGATGACATGATACTCTACCTAGAAAACCCAAAAGCCTCCACCCCAAGATAGCTAGAACTAATACAAAAATTTGGTAGTGTGGCAGGATAGAAAATCAATGCCCAGAAATCAATGGCATTTCTATACATTAACAAAGAGACTGAAGAAAGAGAAATTGAGGAGTCAATCTCATTTACAATTGCACCCAAAAGCGTAAGATGCCTAGGAATAAACCTAACCAAAGAGGTAAAGGATCTCAACCATAAACACTATAGAATGCTACTGAAAGAAATTGAGGAAGACACAAAGATATGGAAAAATATTCCTTGCTCAAGGATTGACAGAATTAATATTGTGAAAATGTCAATGTTACCCAGGGCAATGTACACGTTTAATGCAATCCCTATCAAAATGCTATGGACTTTCTTCAGAGAGTTAGAACAAACTATGTTAAGATTTGTGTGGAATCAGGAAAGACTCCGAATAGCCAGGGGAGTTTTAAAAAAGAAAAACATATCTGGGGGCATCAGAATGGCAGATTTCAGGTTCCATTAAAAGTTGTGGTCATCAAAAAAAAAAAAAAAAGTTGTGGTCATCAATACTGTGTGGAACCGGCACAAAAACAGACTCATAGATCAATGGAACAGAATAGAGAACCCAGAAGTGGACCTTGAACTTTATGGTCAACTAATATTCAATAAAGGAGGAAACACTCTCCATTGGAAGAAAGACAGTCTCTTCAATAGATGGTGGTGGGAAAATTGGACATCCACAAGCAGAAGAATGAAATTAGAGCACTCTCTTTCACCATACACAAAGATAAACTCAAAATGGATGAAAGATCTAAATGTGAGACAAGAATCCATCAAAATCCAAGAGGAGAACACAGGCAACACCCTTTATGAACTCGGCCCCAGGAAATTCTTGCAAGGTACATTCACGAAGGCAAAAGAAAAAAAGCAAAAATCAACTCTTGGGACTTCATCAAGATAAGAAGCTTTTGCACAGCAAAGGATACAGTCAACAAAACTAAAAGACAACCTACAGAATGGGAGAAGATATTTGCAAAAGACGTATCAGATATAGGACTAGTTTCCAAGATCTATAAAAAACTTCTTAAACTCAACACTAAAGGAAAAAACAATCCAATAATGAAATGGGCAAAAGACATGAACAGAAATCTCACAGTGGAAGACATAGAAATGGCCAACATGCACATGAGAAAATGCTCTGCATTACTTGTCTCAGGGAAATACAAATCAAAACTACAATGAGATACCACCTCACACCAGTGAGCATGGGGAAAATGAACAAGGCAGGAAACCATAAATGTTGGAGAGGATGCTGAGAAAAGGGAACCCTCTTACACTGTTTCTGGGAATGTGAACTGGTGCAGCCAATCTGGAAAACTGTGTGGAGGTTCCTCAAAGAGTTAAAAATAGACCTGCCCTAAGACCCAGCAATTGCAGTGTTGGGGATTTACCCAAAGTATTCAGATGCAATGAAACGTCAGGACACCTGCACCCCAAAGTTTTTAGCAGGAATGTCCACAATAGCGAAACTGTGGATGGAGCCATTGTTTCCATCGAAAAATGAATGGATGAAGATGTGGTTTATGTATACAATGGAATATTACTCAGCCAGTAGAAATGACAAATACCCACCATTTGCTTCAACATGGATGGAACTGGAGGGTATTATGCTGAGTGAAGTAAGTCAATTGGAGAAGGACAAACATATGTTCTCATTCAATTGGTTAATATAAATAATAGTGAAAGGGAATATAAGGGAATGGAGAAGAAATGTGTGGGAAATATCAGAAAGGGAGACAGAACATAAATACTCCTAGCTCTGAGAAAGGAACTAGGGATACTTTAAGGGGAGGAGGGATGGGGTTACGGTTGAATGTTTGAAGGGCACTGAGGGGGGTCCTTGCAGGGATGAGCACTGGGTGTTATTCTGTATGTTGGTAAATTGAACACCATAAATAATAAATTTATTTTTTAAAAAAAGTTCAAACAACTAAATATTTATGTTGCCAACATGGGAGTACCTAAATATAGAAACCAATTAACAACAAACGTATAGAAAGTCACTGATAATAATACAATGACAGGGGATTTTAACACCTACTTATGGCAATGGACCTATCGTCTATACAGAAAATCAACAAGGGAAAAATAGCCTTGACACACTGGACCACAGGGACTCAACAGATATAGTCTGAACATTTTAACCTAAAGCAGAATACACATTCCTTTCAAGTGCACATGGGACATTCTCCAGAACAGATCATATCATGGGCCACAAACCAGGCTTCAACAGGTACAACAGGTACAAGAAAGTTGATATCACACCCTGTACATTTTTGGATTACGATGTTATGAAACTCGAAGTCGACAGTAAGAAAAAATTTGGACAGACCAAAAATACGTGGAGATTATGAACATCCTACTAGAGAATGAATGGAGCAACCAGGAAATTAAAGAGGAAATTTAAAACAAATGAAAATGAAAACATGTTTCTCCAAACCTCTGGGATGTAGCAAAGGCAGTCCTGAGAGAGACGTATATAGCAATACAGGCCTACCTCAATAAAGAAGAAGTCTCCAATACATAGCCTAACCCTACACCTTAAGGAGTTGAAAAAGGAATAGCAAACAAAGCCTAATGCCTATAGAAGAGGGGGAAAATAAAGATGAGAGGATCAATAAACAATACAGAAACAACAAAGCAGTAGAATGGAATAAAGAAACAAAGAGATGGTTCTTCAAAATAATCAAGAAAATGGATCAAGCCCTAGCCAGCCTTATCAACAAGAAAACAGAAAAGACCTAGATAAATAAAATCACAAATGAGAGAATAGAGATCACAATCAACACCAGAAAAATTAGACAATTATAAGGGAATACTATGAAAGATTATATGCTAACATACTGGGAGACCTGGAAGAAATAGACATTTCCCCAGAAATGTGCAAACGAGAAAACTGAAATAGGAAGAAATAGACAATGTGAACACACCCATAACTAGCAAAGGAATTGAATCAGCAGGGCACCTGGGTGCCTCAGTGGTTGAGCATGTGCTTTGGCTCAGGTCATGATCCCGGGGTCCTGGGGAATCAAGTCCCACATCAGGCTCCCCACATGGAACCTCAATTTCCCTGTGTCTATACCTCTGCCTCTCTGTGTCTCTCATGAATCCATAAATAAATCTTTAAAAAATGAAAAAAGATAAAATGATGAGAAAGGACCCAAATAAAATCACAAATGAGAAAAGAGAAATAACAACCAACACTAGAGAAATACAAACGATTATAAGAGAACATTATGAAAAAATATATGCCAGCAACCTAGAACCTGGAAGAAATAGATCAATTCCTAGAAATATATAACATAGTAAAAATGAAAAAGGAAGAAATAAGACTTGAACAGACAGATAACCAGCTAAGAAAATGAATCACTAATCAAGGATCTCCCAACAGGAGACGCTTAGATCAATAGAACAGAATGGAAAACCGAAACAAGATACAAACCTGTAACTCTATGATCCAATAATCGACAACAAGGCAGGAAGGAATATCCAAAGCACAAAGACAGTCTCTTCAACAAACCCTAACCCTGACCCCAGGATAAGAACAAATGGTGTTGGGAAAACCAGGCAGCCATATGCAGAAGAATGAAACTGGACCACTTTCTTACACCATATATATAAAAAATAAATTCAAAGTGGATAAAAGACCTAAATGTGAGACCTGAAACCATACAAAGAAGAAAAGATAGCAAACGTCTTTGACATTTGCCATTGGATCTTCTTTCTAGATATGCCTCTAAGGTGAGGGAAACAAAAGCAAAAATACTATTGGGACTTCATCAAATTGAAAAGCTTCCACAAAGTGAAGGAAACAACCAAACCTAAAAGGGAACATACAAAATGAGAGGAGATATTTGTAAACAACACATCCAATAAAGATTTAGTATCCAAAATACATAAAGGAAATATAAATCTCAGCCTCCTAAACACAACTTATCCAACTGCCAATGGGCAGAAGACACGAATGGACTTTGTCTCTGACAAGACATCCAGATGGCCATGAGACACACGGAAAAACACTCAGCGTCACCCATCAACAGGGAAATGCAAACCAAAACCACAATGAGATGTCACCTGACAGCCATCATAATGGCTAAAGTTAAGAACAGAAGAAACAACAGGTGTCGTTGAGGCTATGGAGAAGAGCGAGGACTCTTACACCCCTGGTAGGCAGGCGAACAGGTTCAGCCACTGTGGAAAACACTGTGAAGCGTCCTCGAGAAGTTGAAAATAGGGGATCCCGGGGTGGCTCAGCCTTTTGGCACCTGCCTTTGGCCCATGTCGCGATCCTGGAGAACTGGGATCTAATTCCACGTCGGACTCACAGTGCAAGAGCCTGCTTCTCCCTCTGCCTGTGTATCTGCCTCTCTCTGTGTGACTATCATAAAAACAATTTTTTAAAAACGTTAAAAATAGAGCTACACTACGATTCCAAAATTGCACAGATAGGTATTTACCCCGAGGATACAGAAGTTGTTTAGTAGATTCAAAGAGGAACACGCAGCCCAGTGTTTGTAGCAGCATTATCACCAAGAGCCAAATTGTGGATACAGCCCAGATGTCAATGGACAGATGAATGGGCCGAGATGATGTGGTTAATATACACCCTGCGGCATCACTCGTTCATCAGAAGGGATGAAATGAAGCCATTTACAATGACGTGGGAGAAGGGGAAAGGACTTATGCTAAATAAACTCAGTGAGAGGAAGACATATACCAAATATCATACAATTGTATTCACATGTGAATTTTAAGAAAACAAACAAACTGGCAAAGGGGCAGAGGGGGGGATGAGAGAAGCAAATAAAAAAACACACTATTAACCACAGAGAATAAACTAATAAATACCAGAGGAAGGTGGGGGGGATGGGGAACCAGGCGATGGGGAGAGTGGAGAGCACCTGTGACCAGTACCAGGCGTTGTATCCAAGGGTTGAATCACCTTGTGGTAAACCTGAAACTATATCATACTGTGTTTACAAAGAGGAATTCAAGTAAAACTTTAAAATAATAATTGGTAGTATTGATGAAACATGTGTGCACAAGAGATAAAATCAGAAAGGCAAAGGAAAATCCAAATAAAGAGTCTTTAGAGTCACAAATCCCCTCCTTAGCTCAGCTCGGGAGAAGCCTGCCATGTCTATTCTGACCCCAGCAGAAGCCTGGATTTTGATTTTCTGGGGAGGCCACTGACTTGGTGGAGTCAGGCTATCTTTGAACCCAAAACCTAAATAGAGTGCATAAAACTAAACTGCCCAAGATACTAGGAGTCCCACTGCAGGCACATGCCAGGACCCAAACTCTAACCATACACAGATATAACCCTAATCCTACACTTAAGCCTAATGCTGACCTAACCCTTAAACAAGACCTATCACTAATCGAAAACCAAATACAAACCCCAAGACCGAAACACATTCACTGAACCTTCCTGCCAAACCTCAACCTAACTCCTAAACCTATTCTAAACCCTTAACCCGACTGCTACCTTAAATCTAACTCTAACCCTAAACCTAACCTCTAAACCTAAATTGAACTTACTGTACTCAAACCCTATTCCTGACCTTAACCTGTACCTTAACCCTAACCCTCTAATACTAATCCTATCTCATACCCCAAACTGTACCCTAACCCATACCCTAAAACTAACCCCTAACCCACTCCCTTAACGTATTTCTTACTCTCTTCAAAATCCGTACCCTGACCCTGACCTGTCCCTAACCCTAACCCCTAACCAAACAATAACCCTAACCCTTGTCCTAAACCCTATCCTAACACTAACCCGCGCCCTAATTCTAAACCTAGCCCTAACTATAACCCTAGCCCCTCACCCTAAACCCTAATCCTAACTCACACCCTAACCCCTAACCCTAACTGAAAATCTAAGCCCAACCCTAACTCTAACCATAACCCTAACCCCAACTCCTAACCTCCTGCCCTAATCCCTAGAGCCTAAACCCTAACCCTAACACTAAATCCTGTCCCTTACCCTAACCCCCATCCTAACTCTTAACTACTGACCATTACCCTTATACCTCACCTAACCTCTAATCCATAACCATAAGCATAATCACTAACACCTAACATATAACCTAAGGCTAACCACCAACTGCCTCCCCTCCCCTAACTCTACCATTCATTCTGCCCTTTCACTTATCCTGTGGTTCTGAGGAGTCCCTTCTGATGTAGACGTGGCCCCCAATGGCTCCTCCAGAGTCCTCCAGGGGGTCCAAGCGAGCCGGGCTCCTTTGAGTGTGGACATGGCCCAACGTGTTCCTGAGTCATAGTCAGCGGGTCCTGAGGACGCCGGGTCTCCTGTCACTGTGGACTATGTCTCACATCCTCTGGAAGCCTCACAGCAGGTCCTCAGGAAGCTGGGGGCTCCTGTTAGCATGGACATGGTCCCACATCCCACAGAAAACTCACCGCGGGTCCTGAGGGGGCTGTGGGCTCCTGTCAGCATAGATGCAGCCCCATATGTCCTGAAGCCAAAGTGCTGGTCCTGAGGAGGACGGGGTTCCTGTCAGGGTTGACGTGGCCCCACATTTTCCTCAAGCCTCACCATAAGACCTGAGGAGGCTGGGGCCTCCTGTCAGCATGGATGTGGCCCATAATCTTCCCAAACCTTCACAGTGGGTTCTGAGGGGGCTGGAGACTCCTGTCAGTGTGGATGTGGCACCCACATTTTTCTTAGGCCTCACCACAGGCCCTGACAAGGCTGGGGTCTTCTGTCCGCATGGATGCATCCCCATATTTCCCCAAGTCTACACCAGGGGTCCTGAAGAAGTCAGGGTCCTGTTCTGTCCATGTGGCCCCAAGTCCTCCCAAAGCATCACGGAGGGTTCAGAGGAGGCCGGGGCTCCTGTAACCATGAATGCGGCCCCCAGCTTCCAGAAGCCTCAACTTATGTCCTGAGGGGCCTGGGAGCTCCTGTCAGAGTGGACATCGCACCACAAATTTCTGAAGCCTCCCCGCAGGTCCTGAGGCGGCTCAGGGGCGCCTGTCAGCGTGGATGCGGGCCCACAATTTCCTGAAACCTCCCCGTGGGTCCTGAGGTGGCTCAGGGCTCCTGTCAGTGTGGATGTAGGCCCACATCTTCCTGAAGACTCCCCGCAGGTCCTGAGGGGGACCAGGGGCTCCTGTCAGAGTGGATGCGGGCCCACATCTTCGTAAAGCCTCACCACGGGTCCGGAGGAGACCGGGTCTCCTGTCAGCATGAACGCGACCCAATTTCCCCCTGAAGACTTCCTGCAGGTCCTCTGGAGGCTGCAGCTCATCAGCATAGACGCCTCCCGACATCCCCCGCAGGCCACCTCAGCACAGGCTGGCTCCTGATAGTGCAGGCAGAGGAGGCCTACTGCACATGCCTGCCCCATGGGAGGGGTCTGGCTTCGGGCACCCCCTGCGGGACACTTTCAGGTTCCATCTGGGCCCTGTTAGCTTTGGAAACATCTCACTGAAAAGGAGCCCAACACCCGGCTTCCCAGAAATACTTAAGAACAAGGAATTGGAGCCCAAAGGACGCGAAATGAAATGTGGACCAGACTTTTACCACGTCCTGCAAAACTCACTCAACCCTCTTCCACTGTGGGCGGGATGCGGGTTGGTGGAGCCGCCCTGGAAACAGTGTGGAGGCCCCTCAGGAAGTTAAAATAGAGCCACCCTGCGACGAGCAGGTGAACGGCCTGGAGCTTACTCCGACGTTACAGATGCAGTGAGACCTGGGACAACAGCACCCCAATGTCCACAACAGCTGGGTCCACATTAGCCAAACTGTGGGAGGAGCCTCAGTGCCCTGTGGCAGATCATGGATAAAGAGGATGGGAGATAGATGATGGTCATAGAGAGAGGAATGGTACTCAGGTATCAAAGGGAAGGAAATCTTTCATTTGCAATGATGTGGATAGAACTAAAGGGATCATGTTTAGTGAAGTAAGTCACTTGGGAAAGAGAATGACCGTGTGGTGTCATTCATAGGTGGAATTCAAGAAGCAAAGCAGATGAACTACTGTGAAGGGAAGGAAAGACAAATATGATCAAAACAGATGCAGGAAATACAGACTCTTAACGATAGGAAATGAACTGAGGGTCGCTGGAGGGGTGGGGCATAACAGGGGAAATAGGAAAGTGCTGCATCCCACTCTGTCCTGCTTCTCCAATACTGATTTGCTGTCCGGGGTTATTTGTTGAGGAGGATGGATGTTATGGTTTTTTTTCCTATTTCTAAGTTCTGCCACCATGATTTTGATAGGAATGACTTTGAAACTGAGGGTGGCTTCAGGAACTGTGGACATTTTCACAAGATGAGGCTCCCACCCCACAAGCCCAGGATGGCCTCCCAGAGCCTGGTATGGCTCAGTGCACAAGTCTTGTGCTCCTTTGGTTCAGTCTCATTATTTATTCTCCTTGATGCTCCTGAGAAGGCCTTCACATCCTTCCTTTCCTTCCTGAGTGCTCATTGTCGGGACACAGCAAGGCTACTCTGCTCTGTAGTTTCAGTTTGTGTCCCGTGACTTTACTGAACCCACTCCTTAGTTCTAACAGGTTTTGGTGGAGGCTCTGGGGTTGCCTGTTTCTAGTTCCGCGTCTTCAGCATATAGGGACAGTGTGACGTCCCCCTTCCAGGTGTGGATCCTTTGATTTTTACAGCTTTATGTTCTAGAAAGCCCCACTATTGAATCAAAACTGATCCCAAGCCAAGGGCAGGAAGCCCCTATTAGAATGAGAACAGAGCTCAATGCCCTTGAAGGTCCCATATCAAAATGTAAACAGAACTTGAGGAAGTGCTCCAGCCCTTCTGGAGGTCCCCGAGACCAGCCCTTAAAACTAAGCTAAAACCCATCTCAGGGTCCAAGTCCCTGCTCCGCTCTGTCGGGTATACTTGGACACAAGCTCGAGGTGGTAAATAAACCCTCGTGTGTTTGCATCAGTGTCGGCTACTCTGAGATTTCTCGGATTCGCAATCTTGGGCACAACAGTCTGAGATAAAAAAAGAAAACCAAAAGAAGCTTGGACGCAGGTAGATTGAACGCAGGATTCTGAGAGAAGCGGTGGAGACCCGGGGGCTTGTGGGCTCTTCTGTGGAGGCCCCTGCAGATGGGGGGCAGGATGCTCAGCCCCAGAGCCAGAGGACCCAGAGACCCCACCCATATCCCGCCCATCTGGGCCGGGTCCGAGTGAGCAGCACAGTGCTGCCCGCTGGAGTCCAGACGCGCTGATGCCCACCCCGCCTCTGACCCCGCAGATGCATCTCCCAGTCAGATGTGCACCTGACAATCAGCGCCATGGCCAATTCCCAGATCCCGCACAGACCATTCGCTGCCACCAAGTTGTCGGACCACAGAGGCTGCAGAGGTTCAGCTCTGCTTGGAAACAAGGGTCTAGCTTCCTTTGTACTTTGTGATTTATTTTCATTGATTCTATTTTATAAATTGCCTTATTTTAACTGTTATGTATGTACCTTATATATTTCTCATTTTAGGTTTCATGGTACTTTAATTGTGTTTCTTATTTTGGTATTTAGAATCTTTTAACAACCAGGCAAAAATAATCTGGTAGTTTTTTTGGGACGGCAGTTGTTATTGTTTTTCTTGGTTTTTCTTTTTCTTCTTTCGTTTCTGGAACAAACAATGAGATGGAGAAATTCACCTCCATAAAATAATATGAGGTAGTACTCACAGCCAGGAAGTCCATCAATACAAATATATGATGTCTAACTACAGTTTAAAACAATGATTATAAAGATAGCAGCTGGGCTGGAAAAAGAGCACAGAAGAAAACTAGAGAATCCCTTACTGTAGAAATGAAAGAATTAAAATCTAGTCAGGCCAACGTTCAAAATTCTATAACTGAGATGCAGTACCAAGTGGAAGCCTTAAAAACAAGGAAGGTTATGGACCACAAAGGCAGACTTGGAAACTCAGCCACTTATTAAAACAATAACATTCATATCATGGGAGACTCCCAAGATGAAGACAGAGGAAAGGTGGGCTTGCTCAGCCATTAGAAACGACAAATAACCACCATTTCCTTCAACGTGGATGGACCTGGAAGGTATCATGCTGAGTGAAGTAAGTCAATCAGAAAAAGACAAATATTGTATGTTCTCATTCACTTGGGGAATATAGATAATAGTGAAAGGGAATATAAGGGAAGGGAGAAGAAATGTGTGGGAAATATCAGAAAGGGAGACAGAACATAACGACTCCTAACTCTGGGAAATGAACTAGGGGTGATGTAAGGGGGGAGGGCGGGGATGGGGGTGAATGTGTGACGAGCACTGAGGGGGGCACTTGACGTGATGAGCACTGGTTGTTATTCTGTATGTAGGCAAATTGAACACCAATAAAAAGTAAATTTATTATTAAGAGAAAGAAGAAAGAAAGAAAGAAAGAAAGAAAGAAAGAAAGAAAGAAAGAAAGAAAGAAAGAAGAAAGAAGAAAGAAAGAAAGAAAGAAAGAAAGAAAGAAAGAAAGAAAGAAAGAAAGAAAGAAAGAAAGAGTGGCACCTGAGTGGCTCAGTTAGTTAAGCTTCTGCCTTAGGGTCAGATCATGATCCAGGTCCCAAGGAAGGCTCCCTGTTCAGCAGGGAACCTGCTTCTCCCTCGCCCTCTGCCCCTCTAGCACATGTTTATCAGTCTTCTCTCTCTCAAATAAATAAATAGCATCTTTGAAAAAGAAACAAACAAACCCAGAGGGAAAAGAAATCTCCCATGTAGAAGATTTTCAAATAATTTGTGCAGACATTCCACCCTCAAGTTCCTGAGCGTAGTTTCCCAATCTTATGTGTGGAATACACATAGTAACTTCCTTCTACAAAATATATTATGAAAAACTAAAAATAATAATGATAATATAATAATAATAATATTAATAATAATAAAGAATCACTTTACGACAGAGAAACCTGAGAAACACTACCTCAGCAAGATGATCAGATCGATACTAAGACTGATAAATCGTGTTGATAGTATCTATCCTTTACATGATATAATAAAAATGGCAGTATATCTCTGTATATAATCCACAAAAACAGTTCAATCATGAAATAAACAACAGACATATCCCAACTGAGGGAAATTTTACAAAATACTCTACTTCTCAAAGTGTTCCAGTTCAACAACAACAAGGAAAGGCTGAAAGACTGTCACAATCCAGAGGAGCCTAAGAAAACATGAGGACAAATGGAGTGTGGTATGAGGGATAGTGATTTAGCAAAAACTAAGGAAATCTGAGTAAAGTATTGTCTTTGGTTATTGCGAAAATTTTAATATTGATTCATTAGCTAATATTTGTACCGTAGTGATATAAGATATCAATAATTGGAGAAATTGAGTGCAAGTGCATGAGAATTCTCTGTACTATCTTCTCAATTTCCCTATAAATCTTTGTTTTCTTTCTAAGAAATAAGATTTCATTTGAAAATTGACTTAAATTAATCAGGCTCCAGTGTGAAGACATTTTAAGAATCCTTGAATTAAAAAAAAAAAAGAATCCTTGAATTATTTTTTGCCTTATTCTTAAAAAGTTCCTTCGATGGGAACAAAGTAAGAATTTTATATCAGAAGCAAAGAAAAACACTTATGAACACGTATAATGCCTCCTCAACCTGAAGCAGGAAAGGATAATAAATAGCAAAAATCAGATAAAAATACTTCTATTATAATAGACACCATATTGCAAGTGCATTTAAAATTAGCAATGTATAACATAGATTTCCTTGACATTTGACTTCCAAAGAGTTCATAGTGTTTCAGTGTCAGTTGAAATGGGAAGAATCTCAGGGAAGCATCCTTCACGTAATAATAGGACCATTGGTACTAATGTCTCTCAATCATTTCCAAATCAATAAAGATGCATTTCCTGATGAGTGACTGAGCTGTGAAGAAAGATGAGAAACCCTCATCCCTTTGAATTACTTGTGTCAGAATATTTTAACCATAGTATTATGGATAGTAAATTATCCTTATTAACAGGAAATATGTCTCAGAGTGGAATCTGAGCCATCAGATGGGCAGAGAAAAAATGCTTTAACTTGCTCCTGCACTTTTAAAGACAAAGGAGAACTTTTCTACGTACAAAGTCAGTTGTCAAGATAGCCTTAGGGAATAAGAGTCTGCAGCATCGAATCCTGCTGCACAGCTGGGATGCCCGTGCCCCAGTTCTTCCTAATCTCAAATCCCTGGGCCTGTCCCACAACACAGGTAGCCACGCTGAGGTCATTTGCAATTTCTCTCTTAGGAGCTCCATGGAGGGGGGCATGAGCTAGATAGGACGGGACGGGATGCGTGGAAGCTGAGAACATTACGGCCATCTACTTTACGTTCAGTATTAGCACACGTCCAGCAATCCCAGGCCCCTGTGAACAAGAGCTGAAATTTGCATTACTTCAGTTACTGTAAAAAAACAAAGTTTACAGCTTAATGTCTTAGAAAGCCCCACAATAGAATAAAAACTGAGCCTAAGCAAAGGGCTGGAAACCCAATTAGAATGAGAAGAGAGCTCAATGCCCCTGAAGGCACAATAACAAAATGTAAACAGAACTGGAGGAATTGCTCCAGCCCTTCTGGAGGTCCCTGAGACCAGCCCTTAAAAGTAAGCTAAAACACTCCTTGGGGTCCAAGTCCCTGTTCCACTGTGTGGTGTATACTTGAACCCATGCTCGAGTTCGTAAAACAACCCTCGTGTATTTGCATCAGTGTCGGCTCTTTAGTGGATTCTCGGATTCGCCATCTTGGGCACAATACCCCCATGATCCCTCCCCACCTGGACTGACCTGTCCCCTCCCACCCATGCTGACCCTCAGTCACCTCCCCGCCCACAACAGCGGGGCACAGGCCCTCACACATGTCCCACGGGCACGGTGGGCACTCCCGCCATCCCCAGGCTCCCAGGGGAAGGAAGGAGTTTTGGGCAGGACACACTCCCATGGTGGCCCCAGGGCTCCCTGCCCAGGAGAGCACCTGGTGAAAGGTCGGGGTCTGTGTCCCTGATGCCAGCTCCTCCCTGTTTTTCCAACAGGAAATGAGAGAGTAGGACCTGGTTTCCTCCAGGGACATCACACAGGTGGACCTGGATGTCAACAGGACGTTCAGCAGTCACATCATATTTTGGGACTACTACGGGGTAGGGTGAGGTTGAGGGGCCAGGGGGGATCAGGACCCAGGGGAGGACCGGGGCATTCCGGGTAGGGAAAACGGGACTTCTGAGTCGGGGGGGCAGAACAGCAGCCAACAACAAACCGCTCCATGGTAGAGTGTTGGGGATGACCTCTGTGCCCCACCCCGAGGGACTCGGGGATGAGGAGGCCACTAGGATGGGGCCTCCAGGGCTTGCCATGGGAGCTGAACCCCAAAGGGAAGAGGGACGACCCCTGAGAAGCAGGGGATGGGGGGCTGGGGGTCAGGAACCGGACCTGGGTGCCAGGCAGAATGGCCGCGACAGGAGCAGGACACACTTCGATCCCATGTGGGTTGGACGGATCAGAGTGACACCCACTCTCAGTGCTTTACATGTTTCTAAGTTCTATGCATTTAATTTGAGACAATTTGCAATTTGAAAACACACATAATATGATGAACCCTGTATAATGCCCCCGGTCCAGCCAGGGCCATGCACTGACCACACCCGGCCCCAGGGGCATGTGCTGCAGCAAACCCCAGACTGGAGTCTCCTTAAAGTGTAGACGTCACCTTTTGCATCTTAGAGGAAGGGGATGCCCTGTGTCCGCAGGCCCCCCCACGACATCTCCCTCATTCCCCACTGCCACTCCATCCACCTACATCCTCTACCTCAATGGGATCCCACCTACACCATCCCCCACACTCCACCACTATCATACCCCTGCCCCCACACCATCCACCCACACACCATCGGCCCCCAGGAAGGACCCGGTGTAGCTGACCCCTGTGGGACATGCTCAGCCTCCCCGGGGTTCTCTGGAAACCCTGCTCCCATCAGAAGCCCAGGTGTCCCATAGAGTACTCAGGGGTTGCAGGGAGGAGGGAAGACAGGGAGCCCCCAACAGGGTGTGTGCAGTTGAGTGGTGCAGAGGAAGTACTGTGCCCTGCCTCTGCCCACTGTCCGTCCTGGAGGGTGGCACACCCTGCACAGGACACCAGCCCCTAACCCAGGGGGATCTGGACTGGCCTGGCCCCGGGCTCTGTGAGGGTGGGTGTGATTTGAGCCCCCGCCCCAGTCCCAACAAAAAGACTAATGGGATCAGGCCCCCATGGCCCTGTCCAGTGGCTGGATTCTGGCCCCACACTGAGCGAGCCCTCTCACAGCTGGATGTGGCGTCCTGGGCCCTGGGGATTCCCCACAGATCCAGGTCACTGACCTAGGGCAGCCCTGGAGATCCCGGGACACCCAAGGTTGGGGAGAGCAGAGGTGGGCCGGTGGGCCCCACCCACACTCACACCAGGAGGCAGACTCCTCCAGTGCTGGGGCCGCAGGGGCCCCGTGGCTGGCGTCCAGCTACCCTGCGGGGACCCAGCTAGGAACCCATGAGCTGCAGGTCTAGGTCAGCTCTGCTCTGTCCTCAGAACCGTCTCTCAGCCTGAAACCTCAGGACACACGCCCCCACCCGAGGTCCACACGTGCTTCCAGTTGGGGGACTCCAGCACTCGCACACCACCCATGTGATTCTTGCCCTCCCCTAAAGGACAGACATTCCCTCCACAGGGGAAGGCGCGAACCCTCGACTCTGAGCCCATTTGCTGTAGAATGTCTATTGACATGTGTTGTGGTGCGAAAATGCACAGCCAGCCCGTTTCTGTGTCTCCCAGAACTGTGTGCACGGGGCGTGGATAGACCCACAGAGAGGAGGAAAGGGCACCACCCAGTCCCCAAACAGCTCCTGCATGGGCACTGCAAGACACACACAGCTGATGTCCCCACGTGCCTTCCAGGGGCGGCCAGACGCCAGAGTCAGGACCCAACAAACTATACTGTGACTCAGCCTGTGCCCCATGGGCCAGGAGGGTCTGGGACAGAGTGACGGCCAGGGAGCCTCAGATCACCAGGGTCTATGTAAAGCGACCTGGGAGGTCTCTGCTCCCTCTGTCAAAGGGGCCGGGGCTGGCTGGTTTCTGAGGTACTTCCTCCCCTCCCCACATCTCTGTGCCTGTGTGCCTGGGGAACAGAGGGCCTGTGGGGCCGTCAGCATGACCCTGGAAGGGATGTCAGGACAGCAGGCCCTTGTGTTGTGCCCAAGATTGCAAATCCAAGAAACCACCGATGAGCCGTCACCGATGCAAACTCCGAGGATTTCTTTACAAGATGGAGCTTGAGTCCAAGTGCACCCGACACAGCAGAGCAGGGATTTGGACCCTGAGACTAATAGGCATAGCAGCTTTAAAGGGGCCAGTGGCCCATGGGATACACAGAAAGTTGCACAGTCGTGTCGGTCAACAAGCAGGTGGCCGATTGAATGACACCTTACCCTATAGGATCCACTTGACCTGGACTATTACTTTGGTCAGAATCGGCCCACAGTTTTGGCGGGCACAGAGCAGGGTTACATTGTTATGAGCTGATTTCCGAAGAGGGTGTGCCCAGCGGCTTGACTGGTTGGGACAGTGCCTTAAGACATAAGCAGGTTATGTGGGGGTCATAGGGGAGGTGGCGGGTGTAGCACAAAATGGAATCAGTCCTGTTCTGCTTGTCCAGGGGTAGGGGATTTTTGTTAAATTTCCTGGGTCCCATACTTGCAGCTCACGCACCTGGGCCACCCTCACCAGGTGGACTCAGTGTGCACACCTTGTGGTGCTGGATCTCTCACACCAGCGTGTAGAGGGCACCCTCCTTGCCCTAGTGAGTAGGGGCTGGGTGAGCATGGGGCTCAGCATGAAGGCCAGGCAGCACAGGGGATCGAGGAACACCAGCCTCATCACCACCCCTACTCCCACACACAGGCTGCCCCATGGCTCTCCGTAATGGGCACCCGGCGCCTCTGGAGATCCCCCCAGGGCAGCCCCGAGGTCTGGCTCCCTGCTGGAGAAGCACTGGGGAGAAGAGAAGCCGCTGACGCTCAGCGGAACCCACTGCCGGACATGGGAATGTGGCCGAGCCAGAACTTCCAGCTCAGCTGACCCTCCAGATGAAAGTCACTGCACGAGCCAGCCCCGGGTTGGCCAGGAGAGTCCAGCTAGCTGCCCAGCGCCAGCACCAGAAATGATGTTGTGCCAACCATTTCGGTGTTTGGGTGACCCGGCCAGAGGATCCAATAGCTGCACGTGATACCTGCATGTGATAGACACACAGTCACACCGATACCAACAAAAGTCAGAATCCCCCAATGTTGTCAAACAGCATGTGAATGTTTACATACATGACGCTGTGGACCCCAATAGGATACCTGGAAGACGCTATAAATCACTACTGCAGAGGTGCTGGAGGCAAGGAGATGTGCCTGCTGGGTTCCTACAAGGAGAGCAGAGGGACAGGAAGCATACTTCAATGGGGGGGCCCCTCTTAGGAAAGGACACCAGGTCCCTGTGAAGGCTACCGATGGTGAAATCTTTCCTCCTCTCTTTCAGCTTCTGGATTTCCTCCTCCTTTGTTCTTCCTAATTCTAGTTTAGCTTCCACCCTGCATCCAAACCAATGACCAAAGAGGCTTATTTATGATATCCGGTCCTAAAAGGAGGCTGAGCTCTGGCTACCGGGTTCAGAAATGATCATTTTCTAGGTGTATGCTGATCCCCCGAACTCGTGCCTTCGTGGCCCTTCTCTCTCTGCAGAATGAGGGGAACCACAAGTCTTACAATGAAAGACGCCCACTTCCACTCGGGCGGGACTATCCCTTGTGGAGGACGTCATCTGGGCCAAGGTGTGTAAATGGGGCGATCAAGAATAGTTCGCAGGTGAGACATAAGCAAACACTTACTTTTGATGTCATGCTTTATTTGTTCATCCATTTATTATTTGTTAATTATTTTAAATTTATGTCCTGTCTATACCCAGTACGGTGTTCAAACTCATAACCCTGAGTTCAAGATACCCCAACCAGGACAGCCAGGCACCCCAGTGCCATGTTTCATAACTCTTTGCTTCCTTGCCTATCTCTGCATCGAACTGGAACATTGAGTCCTTGACGGGGAGCTTTAGTTATCTCCGAATCCTAGAATGCTCTCACTGTATCCCAATCCTAGATTGACATTTACCATTGAATAGCACTTTAATTATTTTTTTAAATTATTTATTTATTTATTTATGATAGTCATCACAGAGAGAGAGAGAGAGGCAGAGACATAGGCAGAGGAAGAAGCAGGCTCATGCACCGGGAGCCCGACGTGGGATTTGATCCCGGGTCTCCAGGATCACGCCCTGGGCCAAAGGCAGGCGCCAAACCGCTGCGCCACCCAGGGATCCCTGAATAGCACTTTAAATAAATAGTCAGTAAGATAACTACTACAGAAAAGGAAATTATCAAATTTTCATGTATGTGGTCCCTGCTCCCTGGGCTCCCAGGGAAGCTATGGTTTCTTTAACATTGATCAAGGTCCAAATGACTCCACCACACCTCAAAGCATGGGCTCAGTTTCTGCCCTGACACATGCAACATCCCTGCTTCAATTAACATGTATCAATCAATCAAAGGGAGCCTAACTGGCTCGGTGTGCTTCGTAAGAACATGGGACTTTGTTCTTGGGGTAGCATGTTCAAGCCCAATGTTGGCTGTAGAGATTACAGAAAAATAAATTCTTAAAAAAAATCAATCAGTTTATCTTGGGGAGACATAGCCCTGGATTCCACAAGGGCAGGGAGCCAGCTGATGGTTCTACGCACTGTATTATATGCAGCAGAGCACAAAATGTGAACTTTCAGAAGTCTCCTAGAGTGGGGGACACACCAGCCTTAAGGTGTTCAGGTGGAGAAATCAGGTACAGTCCCTGGATCGACAGGGTGGGCTCAGGATCCCACGGGACCCAAGGATGGTGGCACCAACTGTTCCCAGGCACAGGAGCGGGAATGCGGCTGAGAGCAGTGGGACTCAGGCCAGCTGTCTGCCCTGTGTGGCCATAAGCTGCAAACCCCTGTGCAGTCACTGGGCCGCGTTCCTGGGACAGGCCAGCAAAGGCCAGGAGTGGGAGGACCCTCTCCCGGGCACGAAGAGTGCAGGTCTCCACCAGGGCAGCCCCTAAAATTTGGAGTTTTAAACATCAGTAACTTGTCTGTGTGGAGGCTGACAAAATTGAGGTGGTTCCACTTTAAGTTCACTGTTAGCACAAGTACTGCCATCCCAGGCCCCTGTGAATAAAAGCTAAAATTTACATTGCTTCAGTTACAGAAAAAAAAGAAAAAAACAGCTTAGAGCTTAGGGTCCCAGAAAGCCCCATATTAGACTGAGAACAGAGCTCAATGCCCTTGAAGGCCCAATATCAAAATGTAAGCAGAACTTGAGGAATTGCTCCAGCCCTTCTGGAGGTCACCGAGACCAGCCCTTAAAACTAAGCTAAAACCCACTTCGGGGTCCAAGTGCATGCTCCTCTGTGTCGGGTGTACTTGGACACAAGCTCAAGTTTGGAAATCAACCATCGTGTATTTGCATTGGTGTCAGCTCCTCAGTGGTTTCTCGTATTTGCAATCTTGGGCACAACACCTCCATGTCCTCTCCCCACCTGGGCTGACCCCCTGTCCCCTCCCCCCCAGGCTGACCCTCAGTCACCTCCCCACCCACAACAGCTTGGGACATGCCCTCACACAGTTCCCATGGGCTCGTGGGCACTGCCGCCATCCCCAGCCTCCCAGGGCAAGACAGGATGTTTCGGCAGACCCACTCCCATGGTGGCCACAGGGCTCCCTGCCCAGCATGGCTGCTCGTGACAGGTCGGGGTCTGTGTCCCTGATGCGAGCTCCTGCTCCCTGGTTTTCCCACGGGAAATGAAGGAGGAGGCCCTGGTCTCCTCCAACGATATCACGCAGGTAGACCTGGACGTCAACAGGACGTTCAGCAGCACACTATGTTTTGGGCCTGCTAGGGGGTCAGGTGAGGCTGCTGGGCCAGGGGGCTTAGGGGCCCCAGGGAAGGCCTGGGGGCTTCGGGGTAGGGAAAATGGGGCTTCTGAAGCCGAGGGGAGCAACAGCAGCCAACAACACACCGCTCCATGGTAGGGTGATGGGGATGACCCACATGCCCCCAACCCCGGGGCCTCAGGGATGAGGAGGCCAATTGGATGGGGCCTCCAGTGGTTGCCATGGGAGCTGAACCCCATAGTGGAGTGGGACGGTGCCCTGAGAAGCAGGGGATGGGGTGGGGGATGTGGGGGGCAGGAACCAGGCTTGGGAGCCAGGCGGCATGGCCACGGCTAGATCAGTACACACATCAATCCCATAGGGTCAGACGGGTCAGAGTGACGCCCACTCTCGGTGCTTTATATATTTCTAAATTCTATGCATTTCATTTGAGACAATTTGCAATTTGAAAACATACATAGTATGATGACCCCCAGATAATGACCCTGGTCCAGCCAGGGCCCTGCACTGACCACACGGTGCCACAGGGGCAGGTGTCTCAGCAAACCCTAGACTGGGGTAGCCTTTAACTCTAGAAGTCTCCTTGTGCATCTTAGAGGAAGGGGATGCCCTGTGTCCGCAGGCCCCCCACGCCATCCTGCTCATTTCCCACCCCAACATCATCCCCCTACATCATGATGCCCAATGGCATTCCACATAACACCATCCCCCTCACAGCCCCACAGCCCCACACAATCTTATCCCACACTACACCACAACACCATCCCCCCTACACCATTCCCCACACTCCACCACCATCATACCCCTGGTCCCACACCATCTACCCCACACCATCGGCCCCCAGCAATGACCCGGTGCAGGTGACCCCAGTGAGACACGCTCAGCCTCCCTGTGATTCTCTGGATACCCTGTTCCCATCAGAAGACCGGGTGTTCAATAGAGCACACAGGGGTTGCAGGGAGGAGTGAAGTCACGGAATCCCCAACAGAGTGGGTGCAGGTGAGTGGTGTAAAGGAACCACTGTGCCTTGCCTCCGCTCACTCTCCCTCCTGGAGGGTGACACACCCTGCACAGGACAACAGCCCCTAACACAGTGGGACCTGGGCTGCCCTGGCACCAGGATCTGTGGGGGCTGGGTTGATTTGGGCCTCCCCAGGGCCCAACACAAAGACGAATGTGTTCCAGCCCCCCATGGCCCTGGGCAGACCTGGATTCTGGCCCCATGCTGAGCGAGCCCTCTCACAGCTGGATGTGGCCTCCTGGGCCCTGGGCGTGACCCACAGATCCAGGTCGCAGACCTAGGGCAGCCCTGAGGATCCCGGTACACCCCAGGGTGGGGAGAGCAGGGGTAGGCCGGTGGGCCCCACCTGCACCCACACCAGGAAGCAAGCTCCTCCAGATACTCGGGCTCCAGGAGGCCCGAGGCCAGGGTCCAGCTGCCCTGCGGGAACCCAGCGCAGGAGCCCATGAGCTGCAGGTCCAGTTCAGCTCTGCTGTCCTCAGAACAGTCTCTCAGGCTGAAAACTCAGGACACACGCCCCCACCCGGAGTCCACACATGCTCCCAGGTGGGGAACTCCAGCACTCAACCCCCAACCCATGTGATTCTTGTCCTCCCGTAAAGGACTGAAAGGTCTCCCTCCCCAGGTGAAGGCGCACACCCACAGCTCTGAGCCCGTTTACTGTAGAAAGTCAATAAAGTGTAGGGGTGGAAAAATGCACAGCCAGCCCTTTTCTGTGTCTCCCAGAACTCTGTGCACGGGGTGTGGAGAGACCCACAGAGAGGAGGAGGGGGCACCACCCAGGCCCCAAACAGCCCCTGCAGGGACACCGCAAGGCATACACAGCTGACATCCTCACGTGCCTTCCAGGGGTGGCCAGACGCCAGGGTCAGGACCCCACAGACTATACTGGGACTCATCCTGTGCCCCGTGGGCCAGAATGGGCTAGGACAGAGTGACAGCCAGAGAACCTCAGGTCACCAGGGTCTGTTCAAAGCGACCTGGGAGGTCTGTGCTCCCTCTGTCCAGGAGGCCGGGGCTGGCCCAGTTCCAGGGCACGTACTACCCTCCCCGCATCCCCATGCCAGTGTGCCTGTGGCACAGAGGGCCTGTGGGTCGCTCAGCGTGGCCTGGAAGGCATGTCAGGACAGCAGGCCCTTGTGTTGTGCCCAAGACTACGAATCTGAGAAACCACCAAGGAGCCGACACCGAAGCAAACTCCCGAGGATTTCTCTACAAGGTGGAGCTTGGGTCCAAGTTCACCCGACACAGTGGAGCAGGGACTTGGACCCCGAGACTAAGAGGCATAGCAGATTTATAGGGTCAGTGGACCGTGGGATATGCAGAAATTTGCACAGTCATGTAGGTCAACACGCAGGTGGCTGACTGAATTACACCTTACACTATAGTATCCACTTGAGCTGGCCTATTACTTTGGTCAGAATCAGTGCGCAGTTTTGGGGGACACAAAGCAGGGTTACATTGTTATGAGCCGATTTCCGATTAGGGTGTGCCCAGCAGCTTGACTT
Source organism: Canis aureus (assembly GCF_053574225.1). Classification (NCBI taxonomy): domain Eukaryota; kingdom Metazoa; phylum Chordata; class Mammalia; order Carnivora; family Canidae; genus Canis; species Canis aureus. The sequence continues at coordinate 35,458,243 of NC_135646.1, forward strand.
GGGTGGGGCAGCGCCTTAAGCCATAAGCTGGTCATTTGGGGGTCATAGGGGAGGTGGTGGGTGTAGCACAAAATGGAATCAGTCCTGCTCTGCTTGTCCAGGGGTACGGGAATTTTGTTAAATTTCTTGGGTCCCAACTTGCAGCTCATGCACCTGGGCAACGCTCACCAGGTGGACTCAGCGTGCACACCTTGTGGTGCTGGATCCATCACACCAGCGTGTGGAGGACACCCTCCTCGCCCTCGTGAGTAGGGGCTGGGTGAGCATGGGGCTCGGCCTGAAAGCCAGGCAGCACAGGGGACTGAGGAACCCAGCCCTGTCCCCACCCCGACCACACAAATGCAGCCTCAGCGCTCCCCGCCATGGGCACCCAGCTCCTCAGGAGCTCCCACCAGGGTGGCCCCGAGGTCTGACTCCCTGCTGGAGAGACATCGGGGAGAACAGAAGCAGCCGGAGCTCGGCAAGACCCACTGCCGGACATGGGAATGTGGCCAAGCCAGACCTACCACCTCAGCTAACCCTCCAGCTGAAATTCACTACAGGAGCAAGCCGCGGGGAAAGCCCCGCTAGCCACCCAGCATCAGCACGAGAAATGATGTTGTACCAACCAATTCGGCGTTTGGAATACCCAGACAGAGGATCTGATAGCTGCACAAGATAGCTTCATGTAATAGACACACACACACCCCACAACCAACAAAAGTCAGAATCCCCCCAAAGTTGTCAAACAGCAGCTGGATGGTTACATACACAACGCTGTGGTCCCCAGTAGGATACCTGGAAGACGCTATAAACCATGACTGCAGAGGTGCTAGAGGCATGGAGATGTGCCTGCTGTGTTCCAAAAAGGAACGCAGAGGGGCAGGAAGCATCCTACGGAGGAGGGGGGGGCCTCCTAGGAAAGGACACCAAGTCCCTGTGAAGGCTACGGTTGGTGAAATCTTTCCTCTTCTCTTTCAGCTTCTGCTTTTCCTCCTAAATGCCATTTTCCTCAATCATAATAGCAAAAATTTATTTTATGTTTTTAAATTTCTTTTTATTGGAGTCCAATTTGTATGAATTCTTTCTTCAGCAAGGGTGTCATTCAGGATAGAAGGAAAGATTTTCCCAGACAGGCAAAGTATAAAGGAGTTCATGACTGCTAAACCAGTCCACTAAGGAATTTTAAGAGGGACTATTCTAGTGGGGGAAAAAAAGAGACAAAAACAACAAAGACTAGAAAGGACCAGAGAACGTCACCAGAAACACCAACTCTACATGAAAAACAAAGGCACAAAGTTCATATCTTTGAATAAGCACTTTGAATGCTAATACTAAATGCTCCAACCAAAAGATATAAGGTATCAGAGTGGCTTAAAAAACAGGATCCGGGATGCCTGTGTGGCTCAGGGGTTAAGTCTCTGCCTTTGACTCAGGGTGTGATTCTAGAGTCTGGGATCGAGTCCCATACTGGGGTCACGGTGGGGAGCCTGCTTCTCTCTTGGCCTAATTTTCTGCCTCTGTCTCTGTCTCTCTCTCTCTCTCTCTCTCTCATGCTCTCAAAAATAAAATTGTTATTAAAAAAACAAGGTCCATCTGTATGCTGCCTAATAGATGCTCACCTTAGACCTATAGACAACAGCAAATTGAAAGGCAGGGGATGGAAAATCATCTATCATGCTAATGGTTATGAAAAGAAAGCTGGAGACCAATACTTATATTAGAGACACTAGATTTGAAACCAAACCCTGGGGGTCACCTGGTGGCTCAGTGGTTGAGCATCTGCCTTCAGCTCAAGGTGTGTTCGTGGGATCCCAGGTTCGAGTACCACATTGGCATCCCTTTGGGGAGCCTCTCTCCCTCTGCCTATGTTTCTGCCTCTACTTCTCTGTTTATCTCTCATGAATAAATAAATAAATAAAATATTTAATCTCAAAAAGAAAGAACAAATAATGTAAGAAGTGATGAAGAAGGGCATTATTTCATAGTTAAAAAGACTCTCCATCAGGATCAAACAACTAAATATTTATGCTGCCAACATGCGAGTACCTAAATATGGAACCGAATTACCAATAAACGTACAGGAACTCACTGATAATAATACAATGACAGGGGATTTTAACACCTACCAACTTATGGCAATGGACCGATCGTCTATTCAGAAAATCAACAGGGAAACAATAGCCTTGACACACTGGACCACAGGGACTCCACAGATATAGTCTGAATATTTCCTCCTAAAGCAAAATACACATTCCTTTCAAGTGCACATGGGACATTCTCCAGAACAGATCATATCATGGGCCACAAATCAGCCCTCAACAGGTACAACAGGTACAAGAAGGTTGATATCACACCCTGTACATTTTCGACCACAACGCTATGAAACTCGAAGTCGACAGTAAGAAAAAATTTGGACAGACCTAAAATACGTGGAGATTATGAACATCCTACCAGAGAAGGAATGGAGCAACCAGGAAATTAAAGAGGAAACTTAAAACAAATGAAAATGAAAACATGTTTTTCCAAACCACTGGGATGTAGCAAGGGCAGTCCAGAGGGAAGTACATAGCAATAAAGGCCTATCTCAGGAAACAAGAAGTCTCTAATACACAACCTAACCTTACAACTAAAGGCGCTGGAAAAGGAATGGGAAACAAAGCCTAAAGCCTACAGAAGAAGGGAAAAAATAAAGATGAGAGCAGAAATAAACAATACAGAAACAGTAGAATGGAATAACGAAACTAAGAGCTGGTTCTTCAAAATAACTAAGAAAATGGATCAAGCCCTAGCCAGCCAAATGAACGAGAAATGAGAAAAGACCGAAATAAATAAAATCACAAAAGAGATAAGAGAGATCACAATCAACACCAGAAAAATAAGACAATCATAAGGGAATACTATGAAAGATTATATGTTAACAAACTGAGAGACCTGGAAGAAATGGCCAAATCCCTACAAATGTGCAAAGAAGCAAAACTGAAATAGGAAGAAAGAGAAAATGTGAATAGACCCATAACTAGCAGAGGAATTGAATCAGCAAGGCACCCGGGTGCCTCAGTGGTCGAGCATGTGCTTTGGCTCAGGTCATGATCCCGGGGTCCTGGGGAATCAAGTCACACATCAGGCTCCCCGCATGGAGCCTCATTTTCCTTGTGCCTATACCTATGCATCTCTGTGTCTCTCATGAATACATAAATAAAATCTTTAAAAACGAAAAAAGATAAAAAGATGAGAAAGGACCCAAATAAAATCACAAATGAGAAAAGAGAAATAACAACATTAGAGAAATACAAACAATTATAAGAGAATATGATGAAAAACTACATGCCAGCAACCTAGAACCTGGAAGAAATAGATAAATTCCTGGAAATATATAACATAGCAAAAATGAAAAATGAAGAAATAAGAAATTTGAACAGACAGTTACCATCAAAGAAATTGAATTAGCAATCAGGGTTCCCGAACAGGAGATTCTTAGATCAATAGAACAGAATGGAAAGCCAAAACAAGATACAAACATGTATCTATGACCCATAATGGACAACAAGGCAGGAAGGAATATCCAATGGCACAAAGACAGTCTCTTCAACAAACACTAACCCTGACCCCCGGATAAGAACAAATGGTGTTGGGAAAACCAGGCAGCCAAATGCAGAAGAATGAAACTGGACCACTTTCTTACACCATATATAAAAAAAATGAATTCAAAATGGATGAAAGACCTAAATGTGAGATCTGAAACCATACATAGAAGAAAAGATAGGCAGCAACGTTTTTGACATTGGCCATTGGATCTTCTTTCAGGATATGCCTCTGAGGTGAGGGAAACAAAAGCAAAAATACTATTGGGACTTCATCAAATTGAAAAGCTTCTGCAAAGTGAAGGAAACATAAAGCTAAAAAGCAACATACAGGAGGAGAGGCAAGATGGCGGAAAGAAGGGTCCCCAAGTCACCTGTCCTGACCAAATTGCCTAGATAAACTTCAAATCATCCTGAAAATCTAGGAATTCAGCCTGACACTTAAACAGAGACCAGATAGAATGCTACAGTGAGAAAAGTTCACACTTCCATCAAGGTAGGAAGATGGGGGAAAAGAAATGAAGATACAAAAGGCATCCAAGGGGGAGGGGCCCCACAGAGCCAGGCTAAGGCCAGGGCGAGTGCCCCCCGGGCAGGAGAGCTCTGTCCCAGAGAAGCAGGAGCTGCACCATTCTTCCAGAGGGAAAGGACGCCCGCAGGGATTCAGAGAAAGACCCCAGGTGGGCGGGGATACCCTCGGGCTCCATGGGACACAAACATACACCTGCACTCCCAGGAGATTGCACCGAGCACCCTAAGGGCTGTAGGGCACATGCATTGACCCAGGAGCATCTCTGAGGGGATCCGGCAGCGGCTCTGTGCGGAGGGGGCAGCGGGTCCCTGGGAAAAGCTAGGTGGCGGCGCCTAGGGCAGAGGAAGTGGCTTCATGTGGAGGGGGCTGCGGGGCTCCAGGAGCAGCTCAGAGGGGCTATGGCGGCTCCGTGGAGAGGTGCCTACCCGGCCTGGAGCGAGAATCCAACACCGCAGGTCGGGGAGCACAGGGCCGGGACACAGCCCAGGATTCAACCTCCCCCGGGACAGGCAGAGGCCTGGAGGGCCCAGGACAGCAAGGACGCTCCTGCTCAGAGCTGAGAAGATCAGCAGCCCTGTCCCAGAGCCTCCAGGCCCTGCAGACGGACTGCTCCAGAGTTACTGGGGAGGCTGAATACAGGTGTTCCGACCTGGCTGCTGCCACTGGGGTTGTTCCTCCTTGGGCGTCACAGGGTATACAACCCCCACTGAGCACTTCACCAGGCAGGGGAAGAGAAGCTCCCCCAAGGGCTAGCACCTGAAAATCAGCACAACAGGCCCCTCCCCCATAAGACCAGCTAGACGGACAAGTTCCAGGGGAAGTCAAGGGACTTAAAGTAGACAGCATCAGAAGATACTCCCCCATGTTTTTTTTTTAATTTCTGATTGCTTCCCCCATCCTTTCCCCCCTTTCTTTCTTTTTCTTTCTCCTTTTATTCTCTTTTTTGCTTTTTTCTTCCTTTTTCCTTTTTTCTTTTTCTCTTCTCTTTTTTTCTTTCTCTCTTCTCTTTTTCTCCTTTTCCCAATACAACTTGTTTTTGGCCACTCTGCACTGAACAAAATGACTAGAAGGAAAACCTCACCTCAAAAGAAAAAACAGTCCTCTCTCCCACAGAGTTACAAATCTGGATTAAAACTCAATGTCAGAAAACCAATTCAGAAGCACTATTATACAGCTACTGGTGGCTCTAGAAAAAAGTATAAAGGACTCAAGAGACTTCATGACTGCAGAATTTAGATACAATCAGGCAGAAAGTAAAAAACAATTGAATGAGATGCAATCCAAACTAGAATTCCTAATGACGAGGGTTAACGAGGTGGAAGAACGAGTGAGTGACATAGAAGACAAGTTGATGGCAACGAGGAAAACAGGAAAAAAGAGACAGACAATTAAGAGACCAGGAAGACAGATTAAGGGAAATAAACGACAGCCTGAGGAAGAAAAACCTATGTGTAATTGGGGATCCTGAGGGCGCCGAAAGGGGCAGAGGGACAGAATATGTATTTGAACAAATCCTAGCTGAAAACTTTCCTAATCTGGGAAGGGAAACAGGCATTCAGATCCAGGAAATAGAGAGATCCCCCCTAAAATCAATAAAAACCGTCCAACACCTTGATTTAATAGTGAAGCTTGCAAATTCCAAAGATAAAGAGAAGATCCTTAAAGCAGCAAGAGACAAGAAATCCCTGACCTTTATGGGGAGGAGCAGACCTCTCCAAAGCGACCTGGCAGCCCAGAAAGTGCTGGCTGGATATATTCAGGGTCCTCCATGAGAATAACATGCAACCAAGAATACTTTATCCAGCCAGGCTCTCATTCAAAATGGAAGGAGAGATAAAGAGCTTTCAAGAGAGGCAGGAACTGAAAGAATATGTGACCTCCAAACCAGCTCTGCAAGAAATTTTAAGGGGGACTCTTAAAATTCCCCTTTAAGAAGAAGTTCAGTGGAACAATCCACAAAAACAAGTACTGAATAGATGTCATGATGACACTAAACTCATATCTGTTGATAGTAACTCTGAACGTGAATGGGCTTAATGACCCCTTCAAAGGCGCAGGGTTTCAGACTGGATAAAAAATCAGGACCCAACTATTTGCTTTCTACAAGAGACTCATATTAGACAGAAGGACACCTACAATCTGAAAATAATGGGTTGGAGAACCATTTACCATTCAAATGGTCCTCAAAAGAAAGCAGTGAAAAAAAAAAAAAAGAAAGAAAGCAGTGGTAGCCATCCATATATCAGATAAACTAAAATTTACCCCGAAGACTATAGTGAGAGATGAAGACGGATACTAAATCATACTTAAAGGATCTATCCAACAAAAGGGCTTAACAATCCTCAATATATATTCCCCGAATATCGGAGCTGCCAAATATTTAAAACAATTAATAACGAAATTGAAGAAATACTTAGATAATAATTATCTTATACTTGGTGACTTCAATCTAGGTCTTTCTACCCTCGATAGGTCTTCTAAGCACAAGATCTCCAAAGAAACGAGAGCTTTAAATGATACACTGGAGCAGATAGATTTCACAGATATCTACAGAACTTTACATCCAAACTGAACTGAATAAACATTCTTCTCAAGTGCACATGGAACGTTCTCCAGAATAGACCACATACTGGGTCACAAATCACGTCTGAACCGATACCAAAAGATTCAGATCATCCCCTGCATATTCTCAGACCATAATGCCTTAAAATTAGAACTAAATCACAACAAGAAGTTTGGAAGGACCTCAAACACCTGGAGGTTAAGGACCATCCTGCTAAAAGATGAAAGGTTCAACCAGGAAATTGAGGAAGAATTAAAAGGAGTCATGGAAACTAATTGGAATGAAGATACAAATGTTCAAAATCTTTGGCATGCAGCAAAAGCTGTCCTAAGGGGGAAATACATCACAATAGAAGCATCCATTCAAAAACTGGAAAGATCTCAAATACAAAAGCTAACCTTACTCATAAAGGAGCTAGAGAAAAAAAAACAGCAGCTAGATCCTACACCCAAACAGAATAAGAGATTTAATTAAAATTAGAGCAGACCTCAAGGAAACTGAGATCATAAGAAATGTGGAACAGATCAACAAAACCAGGAGTTGGTTCTTTGAAAGAATTAATACCATACATAAACCATTAGCCAGTCTTATTAAGAAGAGAGACAAGACTCAAATTAATAAAATCATGAATGAGAAAGGAGAGATCACTACCAACACCAAGGAAATACAAACGATTTTAAAAACATATTATGAACAGCTATACGCCAATAAATTAGGCAATCTAGAAGAAATGGACGCTTTCCTGGAAAGCCACAAACTACCAAAACTGGAACAGGAAGACATAGAAAACCTAAAAAGGCCAATAACCAGGGAGGAAATTGAAGCAGTCATCAAAAACCTCCCAAGTCACAAAAGTCCAGGGCCAGATGGCTTCCCAGGGGAATTCTATCAAACGTTTATTTTTTTTTAATTTTTTTTAATTTTTTATTTATTTATGATAGGCACACAGTGAGAGAGAGAGAGAGAGACAGAGACACAGGCAGAGGGAGAAGCAGGCTCCATGCACCGGAAGCCCGACGTGGGATTCGATCCCGGGTCTCCAGGATCGCGCCCTGGGCCAAAGGCAGGCGCCAAACCGCTGCGCCACCCAGGGATCCCTCTATCAAACGTTTAAAGAAGAAACCATACTTCTCCTACTAAAGCTGTTTGGAAAGATAGAAAGAGATGGAGTACTTCCAAATTCGTTCTAAGAAGCCAGCATCACCTTAATTCCAAAACCAGACAAAGACCCCACCAAAAAGGAGAATACAGACCAATATGCCTGATGAACATGGATGCAAAAATTCTCAACAAGATACTAGCCAATAGGATCCAACAATACATTAAGAATATTATTCACCATGACCAAGTAGGATTTATCCCCGGGACACAAGGCTGGTTCAACATGTGTAAAATAATCAATGTCATTCATCATATCAGCAAGAGAAAAACCAAGAACCATATGATCCTCTCATTAGATGCAGAGAAAGCATTTGACAAAATAGAGCATCCATTCCTGATCAAAACTCTTCAGAGCGTAGGGATAGAGGGAACATTCCTCGACATCTTAAAAGCCATCTACGAAAAGCCCACAGCAAATATCATTCTCAGTGGCGCAGCACTGGGAGCCTTTCCCCTAATATCAGGAACAAGACAGGGATGTCCACTCTCACCATTGCTATTCAACATAGTCTGGAAGTCCTAGCCTTAGCAGTCAGACAGCAAAAAGACATTAAAGGCATTCAAATTGGCAAAGAAGAAGTCAAAATCTCCCTCTTCTCAGATGACATGATACTCTACCTAGAACACCCAAAAGCCTCCACCCCAAGATTGCTAGAACTCATACAGCAATTTGGTAGAGTGGCAGGATACAAAATCAATGCCCAGAAATCAATGGCATTTCTATACACTAACAATGAGACAGAAAAAATAGAAATTGAGGAGTCAATTTCATTTACAGTTGCATCCAAATCAACAGATACCTAGGAATAAACCTAACCAAGGAGGTAAATGATCTATACCCTAAAAACAATAGAACACTTCTGAAAGAAATTGAGGAAGACACAAAGAGATGGAAAAATATTCCATGCTCATGGATTGGCAGAATTAATATTGTGAAAATGTCAATGTTACCCAGGCAATGTACACGTTTAATGCAATCCCTATCAAAATCCCATGGACTTTCTTCAGAGAGTTAGAACAAATTATTTTAAGATTTGTGTGGAATCGGAAAAGACCCCAAAAGCCAGGGGAATTTTAAAAAAGAAAACCATATCTGGGGGCATCACAATGCCAGATTTCAGGTTGTACTACAAAGCTGTGGTCATCAAGACAGTGTGGTACTGGCACAAAAACAGACACATAGATCAACGGAACAGAATAGAGAACCCAGAAGTGGACCTTGAACTTTATGGTCAACTGATATTCGATAAAGGAGTAAAGTCTATCCATTGGAAGAAAGACAGTCTCTTCAATAGATGGTGCTTGGAAAATTGGACATCCACCTTCAGAAGAATGAAACTAGACCACTCTCTTTCACCATAAACAAAGATAAACTCAAAATGGATGAAAGATCTAAATGTGAGACAAGAATCCATCAAAATCCTAGAGGAGAATACAAGCAACACCCGTTTTAAACTTGGACACAGCAACTTCTTGAAACGTACATCCGTGAAGGCAAAAAAAAAAGCAAAAATGAACTATTGTGACTTCATCAAGATAAGAAGCTTTTGCACAGCAAAGGATACAGTCAACAAAACTAAAAGACAACCTACAGCATGGGAGAAGATATATGCAAAAGACGTTTCAGATAAAGGGCTAGTTTCCAAGATCTATAAAGAACTTCTTAAAATCAACACCAAAGAGACAAACAAACCAATCATGAAATGGGCAAAAGACATGAAGAGAAATCTCACAGAGGAAGACACTGACATGGCAACATGCACATGAAAACATGCTCTGCATCACTTGCCCTTAGGGATATACAAATCAAAACCACAATGAGATACCACCTCACACCAGTGAGAATGGGGAAAATGAACAAGGCAGGAAACCACAAATGTTGGAGAGGATGCGGAGAAAAGGGAACCCTCTTACACTGCTGTTGGGAATGTGAACTGGTGCACTCACTCTGGAAAACTGTGTGAAGGTTCCACAAAGTGTTAAAAATAGACCTGCCCGATGACTCAGCAATTGCACTATTGGGGATTTACCCCAAGGATTCAGATGCAATGAAACGCCGGGACACCTGCACCCCGATGTTTATAGCAGAATGTCCACAATAGCCAAACAGTGTCAGGAGCCTTGGTGTCCATCGAAAGATGAATGGATAAAGAAGATGTGGTTTATGTATACAATGGAATAATATTCAACCATTAGAAACGACAAATACCCAACATTTGTTTCAACGTGGATGGAACTGGAGGCTATTATGCTGAGTGAAGTAAGTCAATCGGAGAAGGACAAACAGTGTATGTTCTCATTCCTTTGGGGAATATAAATAATAGTGAAAGGGAATATAAGGGAATGGAGAAGAAACGTTTGGGAAATATCAGAAAGAGAGAGAGATCATAAAGACTCCTAACTCTGGGAAAAGAACTAGCAGTGCTGGAAGGGGTGGAGGGAGGGGGTGGGGGTGAAGGGGTGACGGGCACTGAGGGGGACACTTGACGGGATGAGCACTGCGTGTTATTCTGTATGTTGGTCAATTGAACACCAATAAAAAATAAATTTATTTTAAAAAAAAAGATCAAAGAACTGCATATTTATGCTGCCAACATGGGAGTACCGAAATATAGAAACCAATTAACAACAAACCTACAGGAACACACTAATAATAATACAATGACTGGGGATTTTAACACCCACTTATGGCAATGGACCGATCGTCTATGCAGAAAATCAACAGGGGAACAATAGGCTTGACACACTGGACCAAAGTGACTCAACAGATATAGTCTGAACATTTCTTCCTAAAGCAGAATACACATTCCTTTCAAGTGCACATGGGACATTCTCCAGAATACATTATATCATGGACCACAAATCAGCCCTCAACAGGTACAACGGGTACAAGAAGGATGGTATCACACCATGTATATTTTCGGACAACGACGCTATGAAACTTGAAGTCGACAGTAAGAAAAAATTTGGACAGACCAAATATTTGTGGAGATTATGATCATCCTACCAGAGAAGGAATCGAGTAACCAGGAAATTAAAGAGGAAATATAAAACAAATGAAAATGAAAACATGTTTCTTCAAACCTCTAGGATGTAGCAAAGACAGTCCTTAGAGGGAAGTAGATAGCAATACAGGCCTACCTCAAGAAACAAAAGTCTCCAATACACAACCCAACACTACACCTAAAGGAGCTGGAAAAGGAATAGGGAACAAATCCTAAAGCCTCCTTAAGAAGGAAAAAATAAAGATGAGAGCAGAAATAATCAATACAGAAACAACAAAACAGTAGAATGGAATAATGAAACTAAGAACTGGTTCTTCAAAATAACTAAGAAAATGGATCAAGCCCTAGCCAGCCTTATCAACAAGAAAACAGAAAAGAACTAAATAAATAAAATCACAAAAGAGAGAAGAGAGATCACAATCAACACCAGAAAATAAGACAATTATAAGGGAATACTATAAAAGATTATATGCTAACAACCTGGGAGACCAGGACGAATTGGAGAGATCCCTAGAAATGTTCAAACGAGCAAATCTGAAAGAGGAAGAAATAGAAAATGTGACTAGACCCATAACGAGCAAAGGAATTTAATCAGCAAGGCACCTGGGTGCCTCAGTGGTTGAGCATCTGCTTTGGCTCAGGTCATGATCCCGGGGCCTGGGGAATCATGTCCCACATCAGGCTCCCTGCGTGGAGGCTCATTTTCCCCCTGCCTATATCCCTGCCTCTCTGTGTCTTGCATGAATACATAAATAAAATATTAAAAAAAAGATAAAAAGATGAGAAAGGACCCAAATAAAATCACAAATGAGATAAGAGAAATAACAACCAAAACTAGAGAAATAAGAACGTTTATAAGAGAACATTATGAAAAATTATATGCCAGCAACCTAGAACCTGGAAGAAATAGATCAATTCCTGGAAATATATAACACAGCAAAAATGAAAAAGGAAGAAATAAGAAAATAGAACACACACATAACCAGCAAGGAAATTGAATCAGCAATCAGGAATCTCCCAACAGGAGATGCTTAGATCAATAGAATAGAATGGAATGCCAAAACAAGATACAAACCTCTAACTCTATGATCCATTAATCGACAACAAGGCAGCAGGGAATATCCAATGGCACAAAGACAGTCTCTTCAACAAACCCTAACCCTGACCCCAGGATAAGAACAAATGGTGTTGGGAAAACCAGGCAGCCACATGCAGAAGAATGAAACTGGACCACTTTCTTACACAATATATATAAAAAATAAATTCAAAATGGATGAAAGACCTAAATGTGAGACCTGAAACCATAAAAAGTAGAAAAGATAGGCAAGAACGTCTTTGACGTTGGCCATTGGATCTTCTTTCTAGATGTGCCTCTGAGTTGAGGGAAACAAAAGCAAAAATACTCTTGGGACTTCATCAAATTCAAAAGCTTCTGCAAAATGAAAGAAACAACCATTGCTAAAAGACAACATACAAAATGAAAGGAGATATTTGTAAATAACACATCCAATAAACAGTTAGTATGCAAAATACGCAAAGCAAATATAAATCTCAACCTCCTAAACACAAATTATCCAACTGCAGATGGGTAGAAGACATGAATGGACTTTGTCTCTGACAAGACATCCAGATGGCCACCAGACACCGATAGACACTCCGCGTCACCCATCATCAGGGAAATTCAAATGAAAACCACAATAAGATGTCACCTGACAGCCGATAGAATGGCTAAAATTAACAACAGAAGAAACAACAGGTGTTGTTGAGGCTATAGAGAAGAGGGAGCCCCCTTACACTCCTGGTGGGCATGCGAACAGTTGCAGCCACTGTGAAAAACACTGTGGAGGGTCCTCGAGATGTGAAAAATAGGGGATCCCTGGGTGGTGCAGCGGTTGGGTCCTGCCTTTGGCCCATGTCGCGATCCTGGAGACCTGGGATAGAATCCCACGTCGGACTAACAGTGCACGGAGCTTGCTTCTCCCTCTGCCTGTGTCTCTGCCTCTCTCTCTGTGACTATCATAAAAAAAATTAAAAAAGAAATTAAAAATAGCGCTACCCTACGATTCCAAAATTGCAGAGCTATGTATTTACCCCGAGGATACAAAAGTCTTTTAGTAGATTCCAAGTAGGACACGCAGACCAGTGTTTGTAGCAGCGTTATCAACAACAGCCAAACTGGGGATACAGCCCAGATGTCCATCGACTGATGAATGGGCAGAGACGATGTGGTAAATATACCCACTGCGACATCACTGGGTCATCAGAAGCGATGAAATGAAGCCATTTACAATGATGTGGGAGAAGGGGAAAGGACTTATGCTTAATGAACTCAGTCAGTCAGAGAAAGATATGAAATACCATACAATTGCATTCACATGTGAATTTTAAGAAACCAGACAAACTGGCAAAGGGCCAGAGTGGGGGATGAGAGAAGCAAACAAAAAAACACACTCTTAACCACAGAGAATCAACTAATAAATACCAGAGGAAGGTGAGGGAGATGGGGAATCAGGGGATGGGGATAGTGGAGGGCACCTGTGGCCAGTACCAGGCGTTGTAACCAAGAGTTGAATCACTATGTGGTAAACCTGAAACTATATCATACTGTGTATACAAACAGGAATTCAAGTAAAACTTTAAAATAATAATTGGAAGTATTGATGAAACATGTACGCACTAGAGATAAAATCAGAAAGGCAACTGAAAATCCAAATAAAGAGTCTTTAGAGGCACAAATCCCCTCCTAGCTCAGCTCGGGAGAAGCCTGCCATGTCTATTCTGACACCATCAGAAGCCTGGATTTTGATTCTCTGGGGAGGCCACTGACTTGGTGGAGTCAGGCTATCTTTGAACCCAAAACCTAAATAGAGTGCATAAAACTAAACGGCCCAAGATGCTAGGAGTCCCAGTGCAGGCACATGCCAAGTCCCAAATTCTAACCATACACAGACATAACCCTAACCCTAAACTTAATCGTAATGTTAACCTAACCCTTAAACAAGACCCATCACTAATCGAAAAACAAACACAAACCCCAAGACCAAAACACATTCACTGAACCTTCCTGCCAACCCTCTCCCTAACTCCTGAATGCAGGTGCACCTAAACTTAAGTTTCCTTAACCCTGACCCCTACATTAAATCTAACACGGACCCTAACCTCTAACCCTATCCTTAAAATAAGGTATTCAAATCCTATTCCTAACCTTAACCTGTACCCTAACCCTAACCCTCTAATACTAATCCTATCTCATACCGCAAACTGTACCCTAACCCATACCCTAAAGCCAACCCCTAACCCACTCCCTAACCCTATATCTTGCCCTTTTCCAAAACCGTACCCTGACCCTGACCTGACCCTAACCCTAAACCCTAACCAAACACTAACACTAACCCTAGCCCTAACCCTTATCCTAATCCTAACCCTCGCCCTAACCCTAAACCTAGCCCTAACTTTAACTCTAACCCTTAACTCTAACCCCTAACTCTAAACCCTAACAATAACTCACACCCTAACCCCTAACCCTAACTGCAAACCTAAGCCCAACCCTAACTCTAACCATAACCCTATCCCTAACTCCTAACCTCCTGCCATCATCCCTAGAGCCTAAACCCTAACCCTAACACTAAATCCTGTCCCTTACCCTAACCACCATCCTAACTCTTAACACTGACCAATACCCTTATGCCTCACCTAACCTATAATTCGTAAGCATAAGCATAATCACTAACCCCTAACATCTAACCTAAGGCTAACCATCAACTTCCTCCCCTCCCCTAACCCTACCATTCATTCTATCCTTTCACTTACACTGTGGTTCTGAGGAGTCCTTTCTGATATGGACGTGGCCCCCAATGGCTCCTCCAGATTCCTCCAAGGGGTCCTGAGGAAGCCGGGCTCCTGTGAGTGCGGACGTGGCCCCACGTGTTCCTGAGTCATAGTCAGCGGGTCCTGAGGACGCTGGGTCTCCTGTCACTGTGGACTATGCCTCACATCCTCTGCAAGCCTCACAGCAGGTCCTCAGGAGGCCGGGGGCTCCTGTCAGCCTGGACATGACCTCACGTCCCCCAGAAATCTCACCGCAGGTCCTGAGGAGGCTGTGGGCTCCTGTCAGCATACACGCAGCCCCTTATGTCCCGAAGCCAAAGTGCAGGTCCTGAGGAAGACAGGGTCCCTGTCAGCATTGACGTGGTCCCACATTTTCCTCAAGCCTCACCATAAGACCTGAGGAGGCTGGGGGCTCCTGTCAGCATGGACGTGGCCTCAAATCTTCCCAAAACTTCACAGTGTGTCCTGAGGAGGCTGGAGACTCTTGTCAGTGTGGATGCGGCACCCACAGTTTTCTTAGGCCTCACCACAGGCCCTGACAAAGCTGGGTTTTTCTGTCCACATGGACGCATCCACATATTTCCCCAAGTCTACACCAGGTGTCCTGAGGAAGTCAGCGTCCTGTTGTGTCCATGTGGCCGCAAGTCCTCCTGAAGCGTAGCCGAGGGTTCAGAGGAGGCCAGGGCTCTTGTAACCATGAATGCGGCCCCCTGCTTCCAGAAGCCTCAACTTATGTCCTCAGGGGCCCGGGAGTTCCTGCCAGAGTGATCGCGTCGCCACATCTTCCTGAAGCCTCCCCACAGTTCCTGAGGCTGCTCAGGGGCGCCTGTCAGCGTGAATGTGGGCCCACAATTTCCTGAAACCTCCCTGCCAGTCGTGAGGTGCTCAGGGCTCCAGTCACCGTGAATGTGGACCCACATCTTCCTGAAGCCTCCCCGCGGGTCCTGAGGCGGCCCAGGGGCTCCTGTCAGGGTGGATGCGGGCCCACATCTTCCTAAGGCCTCAACGCGGGTCCTGAGGAGACCGCGGTTCCTGTCAGCATGAATGTGGCCCAATTTCCCCCTGAAGACTCCCCGCGGGTCCTGAGGAGGCTGCAGCTCATCAGCATAGATGCGTCTCCATGTCTTCTGCAGGCCTCCCCAGCACAGGCTGGCTCCTGTTATTCCAGGCAGAGGAGGCCTACTGCACATGCATGCCCCATGGGAGGGCCTGGGCTCAGGCGCCCCCTGCGGGATGCTCTGGTGCTACAGGAGACTGTGCAGGAGGCAGCAGGTGCTCTATGGGCCGCACCTGCCTCCTTTCAGGCTCCAGCTGGGGCCTGTTAGCTTCGGAAACATCTCACTGAAAAGGAGCCCAACACCCAGCTTCCCAGAAATACTTAAGGACAAGGAATTGGAGCCCACAGGACGTGAAATGAAATGTGGACCAGACTTTTACCACGTCCTGCAAAACTCACTCAACCATCTTCCACTGTGGGCGGGACCGCAGGTTGGTGCAGCCACCCTGGAAACAGTGTGGAGGCCCCTCAGGAAGTTTCAAATAGAGCCTCCCTGCGACCAGCAGGTGAATGGCCTGGAGCTCACTCCGAAGATACAGATGCAGTGAGACTTGGGACACCTGCACCCCAATGTCCACAGCAGCCGGGTCCACAGTAGCCACACTGTGGGAGGAGCCTCGGTACCCTCTGCCAGATGATGGATAAAGAGGATGGGAGATAGATGATGGTCATAGAGAGAGGAATGGTACTCAGCTATCAAAGAGAAGGAAATCTTTCCATTTGCAATAATGTGGATAGAACTAAAGGGATCATGTTAAGTGAAGTAAGTCACTCGGGAAAAAGAATGACCGTGTGGTTTCATTCATAGGTGGAATTAAAGAAGCAAAGCAGATGAACAACTGTGAAGGGAAGGAAAAACAAATAAGATGAAAACAGATGCAGGAAATACAGACCCTTAATGATAGGAAACAAACTGAGGGTAGCTGGAGGGGGCAGATAACAGGGGACAGGCATGAAGGAGGGCACGTGATGTCTCGAGCACTGCTGTTATCTCCAACTGATGAATCCCTGAATTCTTCCTCTGAAAGTATAGTACACTATACGTTAATTAATTGGGTTTAAATTAAGTTAAAAAAATCAGTTCTTTCAGAGCACATTTCCTTCTGGACTCTCTATTTTGCTCATTCAGCTTATGCCGGGACCACCCCCCGTGGGTCTGGTTTGTCTACGTAGGCTCCACGCCTCATCCTTGGCCCAGCATAGGGTAGAACTCACAACCCCTGAGATCAGGACCGGAGGTGAGGTCAGGAGTCGGATGCTTAACCGACGGAGCCAGCCAGGAGCCTGAGAACCACACTGCTTTATCTCTGTGACATCTTTTGAAATAGGAAAGTGCTGCGTCCCACTCTGTCATGCTTCTCCAATACTGATTTGCTGTCCGGGGTCATTTGTTGTGGTGGTTGGATGTTATGGGTTTTTTTTTCCTATTTCTAACATCTGCCAGCATGATTTTGATAGAAATGACATTGAAACTGAGGGTGGCTTCAGGAACAGCGGACATTTTCACAAGATGAGGCTCCCACCCCACAAGCCCAGGACGGCCTCCCAGAGCCTGGTTTGGGTCAGTGCACAAGTCTTGTGCTCCTTTGGTTCAGTCTCATTATTTATTTTCCTTGATGCTCCTGAGAAGGGCGTCACATTCTTCATTTCCTTCCTGAGTGCTCATTGTCAGGACACAGAAAGGCTACTCTGCTCTGTAGGGTCAGTTTGTGTCCCGTGACTTTTAAACTCACTCCTTAATTCTAACAGGATTTGGTGGAGGCTCTCGGGTTTCTCGTTTCTAGTACCTCTTCTTCAGCATATAGGGACAGTGTGACGTCCCTCTTCCAGGTGTGGAACCTTTGCTGTTTACAGCTTAATGTTCTAGAAAGCCCCACAATTGAATCAAAACTGAGCCCAGGCCAAGGGCAGGAAGCCCGTATTAGAATGAGAACAGGGCTCAATTCCCTTGAAGGCCCCATATCAAAATGTAAACAGAACTTGAGGAATTGCTTCTGCCCTTCTGGAGGTCCCCGAGACCAGTCCTTAAAACTAAGCTAAAACCCACCACAGGGTCCAAGTCCCTGCTCTGCTGTGTCGAGTATACTGGGATACAAGATCGAGCTTGTAAATAATCCCTGGTGTGTTTGCATCGGAATCGGCTTATTGGTGGTTTCTCATATTCGCAATCTTGGGCACAACAGTCTGAGATAAAAAACAAAACCAAAGAAACTCGGACGCAGGCAGAGTGAAAGCAGGGTTCTGAGAGAAGCGGCAGAGACCCGGGGGCTTGGCGGCTCCTTTGGTTCCTGCAGCCTGCAGACTGGGGGGCGGAATCCTCAGCCCCAGAGCCAGAGGACCCATCGTCCCCACCCGCATCCCCCCATCAGCGACAAGTCTCAGGGTGCAGCACAGCGCCGCCCGCTGGAGCCCAGAGATGCTGACGCCCACCCCATCTCTGATCCCCGCAGGTGCATATCCCAGGCAGATGTGCACCTGACAATCTGCACCACATCCCATCCCCAGACCCCACACAGACCACTCGCTTCCACCAAGTTGTCAGACCACAGAGGCTGCAGAGCTTCAGCTCTGCCTGGAAAGTATGGTCTAGCTTCCTTTGTACTTTGTGCTTTATTTTCATTTATTTTCTTTGATTCTTTTATATTAATTGCCTTACTTTAATTTTTATGTATGTACCTTATAAATTTCTTATTTTTACTTTCATAGTACTTTGTTTCTTTTTTTAATTTTTTCAATTTATTTATGATAATCACAAACAGAGAGAAAGAGAGAGAGAGAGAGAGAGAGAGAGAGAGAGAGACACAGGCAGAGGGAGAAGCAGGCTCCAGGCACTGGGAGCCTGATGTGGGATTTGATCCAGAGTCTACAGGATTGTGCCCTAGGCCAAAGGCAGGCACTAAACTGCTGTGCCACCAGGGATCACTTTAATTGTTTCAATTTTGGGAGTTAGAATCTTTTAACAAGCAGGCCAAAATAATCTGTTGGTTTTTTTGTTTTTGGGGGGGAGTAGGGCAGTTGTTATTGTTTTTCTTGAATTTCATTTTCTTCCTTCTTTCTTTTCTGGAAAAAAATAATGAGATGGAGAAATTCACCTCCATAAAATAACATGAGGTTCTAATCACAGCCAGGAAGATCATCAATACACATATATGATGTCTAACTACAGTTTAAAACAATGATTATAAAGATAGCAGCTGGGCTGGATAAAGAGCACAGAAGAAAACTAGAAAAACGTTTACTGTAGAAATAAAAGAATGAAAATCTAGTCAGGCCAATGTTAAAAATGCTATAACTGAGATGCAGTCCCAAGTGGAAACCTTAAAAACAGGAAAGGTTATGGACAACAGAGACAGACGTAGGGAAGTCAGCCACTTATTAAAACAATAACATTCATACCATAGAGACTCAGAAGATGAAGAGAGAGAAAAGGTGGGACTTGTTTAGACATTAGAAACGACAAATTCCCACCATGTACTTCAAGGTGGATGGAACTGGAAGGTATTATGCTGAGTGAAGTAAGTCAATCGGAGGACAAACATTGTATGTTTTCATTCATTTGGGGAATATAGATAATAGTGAAAGGGAATATAAGGGAACGGAGAAGAAATGAGTGGGAAATATCAGAAAGGGAGACAGAACATAAAGACTCCTAACTCAGGGAAATGAACTAGGGGTGATGGAAGGGGAGGATGACGGGCGGTGGGGATGAATGGGTTATGGGCACTGAGGGGGGCACTTGACAGGATGAGCAGTGGGTGTTTTTCTGTATGTTGGCAAATTGACACCAATAAAATATAAAATTATTATTAAAAATAAAGGAAGAAAGAAAGAAACAAAGAAAGAAAGAAAGAGAGAAAGAAAGAAAGAAAGAAAGAAAGAAAGAAATAAGAAAGAAAGAAAGAAAGAAAGAAAGAAAGAAAGAAAGAAAGAGAATGAGTGGCACCTGTGTGGCTCTGTCAGTTAAGCTTTTCCCTTAGGCTCAGATCATGATCCAGGTCCCAAGGAAGGCTCCCTGTTCAGCAGGAAACCTGCTTCTCCCTCTCCCTCTGCCCCTCTCGTTCATGCTTAATCTCTCCTCTCTCTCTCAAATAAATAGAAAACATCTTTGCAAAAGAAACAAACAAACAAACTCACAAGGAAGAGAAATCGCCCATTTAGAAGAATTTCAAACAATTTGTGAAGACATTCCAGCCTCAAGTTCATGAGCATAGCTTCCCATTCTTTTTTTTTATTTTTTTTTAATTTTTATTTATTTATGATAGTCACAGAGAGACAGAGAGAGAGGCAGAGACACAGGCAGAGGGAGAAGCAGGCTCCATGCACCGGGAACCCGATGTGGGATTCGATCCCGGGTCTCCGGGATCGCGCCCTGGGCCAAAGGCAGGCGCCAAACCGCTGCGCCACCCAGGGATCCTAGCTTCCCATTCTTAAGTGTGGAATACACATAGTAACTTCCTACTACAAAATATAATATGAAAAACTTAAAATATTGATAATATAATAATAATAATTAATAATAATAATAATCAGTTTACTATGGAGAAAGCTGACAAACACTACCTCAGCAAGATGACCAGATCGACACCAAGACTGATAAATCATGTAGATAGTATCTATTTTTTATATGATATAATGAAAATGGGAGTATATCTCTGTATATAATCCAAAAAAACAGTTCACTCATGAGATAAACAACAGACATGTCCCAACTGAGGGAAATTTTACAAAATATTCTACTTCTCAAAGTGTTCCAGTTCAACAACAACAAGGAAATGCTGAAAGACTGTAACAATCGAGAGGAGCCTAAGAAAACATGAGGACAAATGGAATGTCATATGAGGGATGGTAACTTAGCAAAAACTAAGGAAATCTGAACAAATTATGGTCTTTGGTTAATGCGACTATTTTAATATTGATTCATTAGCTAATATTTGTACTGTACTAATATAAGATATCAATAAATGGAGAAATTGAGCGCAAGTGCATGCGAATGCTCTGTACTATCTTCTCAATTTCCCTGTAAATCTTTTTTTTCCTAATAAATAAGATTTATTTTGAAAATTGACTTAAATGAATCAGGCTCCAAGTGTGAAGACATTTTAAGAATCATTGAATGAACTTTTGCCTTATTCTTAAAGAGTTCCTTCGATGGGAACAAAGTAAGAATTTTAGATCAGAAGGAAAGAAAAACACTTATGAACACGTATAATGCCTCCTCAACCTGAAAAGCAGGAACGGATAATAAATAGCAAAAATCAGATAAAAATACTTCTATTATAATAGACACCATATTGCAAGTGCATTTAAAATTAGCAATGCATAACATTTATCTCCTTGACATTTGTCTTCCAAAGAGTTCACAGTGTTTCAGTGTCAGTTGAAACAGGGGAAGAATCTCAGGGAAGAATCCTTCACATAATAATAGGACCATTGGTACTAATGTCTCTCAATTAATTCCAAATCCATACAGATGCATTTCCTGATGAGTGACTGAGCTGTGAAGAAAGAGATGAGAAACCCTCATCCCTCTGAATTACTTGTGTCAGAATATTTTCACCATAGTACTACAGAATGTAAATTATCCTTATTAACAGGAAATACGTCTCAGATTGGAATCTGAGCAATCAGATGGGCAGAGAAAAAACGCTTTGACTCGCTCCTCAACTTTTATAGACAAAGGAGAGGTTTTCTATGTACAAAGTCAGTTGTCAAGACAGCCTTAGGGAATAAGAGCCTGCAGCATCGAATCCCGCTGCACAACTGGGACGCCCGCGACCCAGATCTTCCTGATCCCAAATCCCTGGGCCTGTCCCCCAACACACACTGCCAGGCTGAGATCATTTGCAATTGCTCTCTTAGGAGCACCGGCGAAGGGTGAAGGAGCTAGATAGGATGGGAAGGGATGCAAGGAGGCCAAAAAAATGAAGGCCTATCCACTTTACGTTCAGCGTTTGAACAAATCCAGCCATCACAGGCCCCTGTGAAGAAGAGCTGAAATTTACATTACTTCAGTTACAGGAAAAAAAACAAAAGTTTACAGCTTAATGTCCTAGAAAGCCCCCACAATAGAATAAGAACTGAGCCCACGTCAAGGGCTGGAAGTGCCTATTAGAATGAGAACAGAGTTCAATGCCCTTGAAGGACCCATATCAAAATGTAAACAGAACTTGAGGAATTGTTCCAGCCCTTCTGGAGGACCCCGAGACAAGCCCTTAAAACTAAACTAAAACCCACCTCGGGGTCCAAGTCCCTGCTCCGCTGTGTTGGGTGTACTTGGACGCAAGCTCAAGTTTGGAAATCAACCCTGTGTTTTTGCATTGCTGTCAGCTCCTTAGTAGTTTCTCGGATTCGCAATCTTGGGCACAACACCCCCATGTCCCCTCCCACCTGGGCTGAACCCCTATCCCCTCCCGCCCAGGGTGACACTCAGTCACCTGCCCGCCCACAACAGCTGGGCACAGGCCGTCACACAGGTCCCACGGACATGGTGGGCACTCCCGCCATCCCTGGCCTCCCAGAGAAAGGAAGGAGGTTTTGGCAGGACACATTCCCAGGGTGGCCCCAGGGCTGCCTGCCCAGCATGGCAGTTTGTGAGAGGTCAGGTCTGTGTCCCTGACACCTGCTCCTCCTCCCCGGTTTTCCCACAGGAAATGAAGGAGAACGCCCTTGTCTCCTCCTAGGACATCACGCAGGTAGACCTGGACGTCAACAGGACGTTGGGCAGCCACATCATGTTTTAGGACTGCTAGGGGGTCAGGTGAGGCTGCTGGGCCAGGGGGCTTCGGGGCCCCGGTGGCTTCTGGGTAGGGAAAACAGGTTCTCTGAGGCCAGGGGAGCAACAGCAGTCAACAAGTCACCACTCCATGGTAGGGTGATGGGGATGACCACCGTGCCCACACCCCTGGGGCCTCAGGGATGAGGAGGCCACTAGGATGGGGACTCCAGGGGTTGCCATGGGAGCCGAACACCATAGGGGAGAGGGACAGCCCCTTGAGAAACAGGGGACGGGGTGGGGGACATGGGGGGGGCAAGAACTGGACCTGGGGGCCAAGCAGCATGGCCATGGCTGAAGCAGGACACACATCGATCCCATGAGGGTCAGATGGGTCAGAGTGACACCCACTCTCAGTGCTTTATATATTTCTAAATTCTATGCATTTAATTTGAGACAATTTGCAATTTGAAAACATACAAATTATGATGACCCCCAGATAATGCCCCCAGTCCAGCAAGGGCCCTGCACTAACCACACCACGACTCAGGGGCAGGTGTCACAAGAAACCCCAGACTGGGTTCGCCTTTAACTGTAGAAGTTTCCTTCTGCATCTTAGGGGAAGGAGATACCCTGTGTCCACAGGCCCCCGACGACATCCCGCTCATTCCCCACTCCCACCTCATTCCCCTATATTATCATGCCAAATGGGATCCCACCTACACCATCCCCCTCACACCCACACAGCCCCACACAATCCCCACCCAGACTATATGACAACACCATTCCCCCTACACCATCCCCACACTCCACCACAATCATACTTTTGCCCCCACACCATCTACCCCCACACCATTTACCCCGAGCAAGGACCCAGTACAGGTGCCCCCTGTGGGACATGCTCAGCCTCCCCGGGGTTCTCGGCATACCCTGATCCCATTAGAAGTCCGGGTGTCCCATAGAGTACCCAAGGGTTGCAGGGAGGAGGAAATACAGGGAGCCCCCGACAGGGTGGGTGCACCTGAGTGGTGCAGAGGATGCGTCATGCCCTGCCTCTGCCCACTGTCCCTCATTTAGGGCGGCACACCCTGCACAGGACACCAGCCCCTAACCCATAGGGACCTGTGCTGACCTGGCCCTGGGCTCTGTGGGGGCTGAGTTGATTTGAGCCACCACCAGGCCCAACACAAAGACTAATAGGATCCAGCCCCCCATGGCCCTGGCCAGCCCTGGAATCTGGCCCCGGGCTGAGCGAGCCCTCTCACAGCTAGATGTGGCCTCTTGGGCCCTGGGTGTACCCCACAGATCCAGGTCGCTGACCTAGGGTGCCCTGTGGATCCTGGGACACCCCAGGGTGGGGAGGCAAGCGTAGGCCGGTGGGCCACACCCACACCACACCAGGAGGCAGGCTGCTCCAGGTGCTGGGGCCCCAAGGACACTGAGGCCGGGGACCAAGTGCCCTTCGAGGACCCATCACAGGAGCCCATGGGCTGTAGGTCCAGGTCAGTTCTGCTGTCCTAAGAACCGTCTCTCAGGCTAAAACCTCAGGACACATGTCCCCACCTGGATTCCACACATGCTCACAGGTGGGGGACTCCAGCACCCGCCCCCCAACCCATGTCATACGTGCCCTCCCCTAAAGGACAGAATGATCTCCCTCCCCAGGGAAGGCACGCACCCTCGGCTCTGAGCCCATTTGCTGTAGAAAGTAAATAAAGTGTTGTGGTGGGAAAATGCACAGCCAGCCCATTTCTGTGTCTCCCAGAAAACTGTGCACGGGGCTTAGAGAGACCCCCAGAGAGGAAGAGGGGGCACAACCCAGACCCCACCAGCCCCTGCAGGGGCGCTGCCATGCACACACAGCCGACTTCCCCATGTGCCTTGCAGGGGCGGCCAGACGCCAGGGTCAGGACCTGACAGACTTTACTGGGACTCAGGCTGTGCCCCGCAGGCCAGGAGAGGTGGGACAGAGTGAAAGCCAGGAAGCCTCAGGTCACCAGGGTCTGTGCAAAGCCACCCGGAGGTCTGTGCTCCCTCTGTCCAGGGGGCAGGGGCTGGCTGGGTTCCGGGGCAATTCCTCCACCCATCATCCCCGTGCCTGTGTGCCTGGGGCAGAGAGGGCCTGCGCGGTGGTCAGCATGGCCCTGGAAGGGATGTCAGGACAGCAGTCCCTTGTGTTGTGCCCAAGATTGTGAATCCAAGAAACCACCGAGGAGCCAACACCGATGCAAACTCCCAAGGGTTTCTTTACAAGCTGGAGATTGTGTCCAAGTGCACCCAACACAGAGGAGCAGGGACTTGGACCCTGAGACTAAAAGGCGTAGTAGCTTTATAGGGGCCAATGCACATGCATATGCAGAAAGTTGCACAGTCATGTCGGTTCACACGCAGGTGGCCGATTGAATTACATCTTACCCTATAGTATCCACTTGAGCTGGCGTATTACTTTGGTCAGAATCGGGGCACAGTTTTGGGGGGCACAAAGCAGGGTTACATTGTTATGAGCTGATTTCTGATTAGGGTGAGCCCAGGGGCCTGACTAGGTTGGGGCAGTGCCTTAAGCCATAAGCAGGTCATGTGGGGGTCATCCTGGAGATGGCGGGTGTAGCACAAAATGGAAACAGTCCTGCACTGCTTGTCCAGGGCTAGGAGATTTTTGTAAAATTTCTTGGGTCCCACACTTGCAGCTCACGCACCTGAGCCACCCTCACTAGGTGGACTCAGCGTGCACACCTTGTGGTGTGGGATCTCTCACACCAGAGTGTGGAGGGCACCCTCCTTGCCTGAGTGAGTAGGGGCTGGGTGAGCATGGGGCTCGGCCTGAAGGCTAGGCAGCACAGCAGACCGAAGAACCCCAGCCCCATCCCCACCCCAACTCCCACACACAGGGAGCCCCTGCACTCCCCGTCATGGGCACCCAGCTCCTCAGGAGCTCCCCCCAGGGTGGCACCGAGGTCTAGCTCCCTGCTGGAGAGGCATCCGGGGAAGATAAGCAGCCAGCGCATGGCACGACCCACTGCCGCACATGAGAATATGGCCAGCCGGACATTCCAGCTCAGCTAACCCTCCAGCGGAAAGTCACTGCATGAGCGAGCCCTGGGTCTGCCAGGAGAGCCTAGCTATCTGCCCAGCGCCGGCACCAGAAATGATGTTGTGCCAACCGTTTTGGCATTTGGGTGACCCAGCCAGAGGATCCAATAGCTGCATATGATAGCTGCATGTGATAGAGACACACACACCACAAAGCCAACAAAAGTCGGAATCCCCCCAATGTTGTGTAACACCAGCCGGATGATTCCATACACGACGCTGTGGTCCCAAATAGGATACATGGAAGACGCAATTAACCACGACTGCAGAGGTGCTGGAGGCACAGAGATGTGCCTGTTGGGTTCCAAAAAGGAGCACAGAGGGGAAGGAAGCATCCTACGGAGGGGAGGCCCCTCCTTGGAAAGGTCATCATGTCCCTGTGAAGGCTACAGATGGAGAAATCTGTCCTCCTCTCTTTCAGCTTCTGGTTTTCCTCCTAAATGCCATTTTCCTCAATCATAAGACCAAAAATTAATTTTATGTTTTTAAATTTCTTTTTATTGGAATCCAATTTGTATGAATTCTTGCTTCAGCAAGGGTGTCATTCAGGAGAGAAGGAGAGAGAACAATTTTCCCAGACAGGCAAAATATAAAGGAGTTCATGATCACTTAAACATTCCAGTAAGGAATTTTAAGAGGGACTCTTCTGGTGGGGGAAAAAAAAGAGAACAAAAGCAACAAAGACTAGAAAGGCTCAGAGAACGTCCAAACAGACCAAAAATACGTGGAGATTATGAACATCCTACTAGAGAATGAATGGAGCAACCAGGAAATTAAAGAGGAAATTTAAAACAAATGAAAATGAAAACATGTTTCTCCAAACCTCTGGGATGTAGAAAAGGTAGTCCTAAGAGGGATGTACATAGCAATACAGGCCTACCTCAAGAAACAAGAAGTCTCCAATACACAGCCAAACCCTACACCTTCAGGACTGGGAAAAGGATAGCAAACAATGCAATGCCTAAAGGCTATAGAAGAGGGGAAAGAAAAGATGAGAGCAGAAATAAACAATACAGAAACAACAAAGCAGTAGAATGGAATAACAAAACAAAGGGTCGGTTCTTCAAAACAATTAAGAAAATGGATCAAGCCCTAGCCAGCCTTATCAACGAGAAAAGAGAAAAGACCTAAATAAATAAAACCACAAATGAGAGAAGAGTGATCACAATCAACACCAGAAAAATAAGACCATTTTAAGGGAATACTATGAAAGCTTATACACTAACATACTGGGAGACCTGGAGGAAATGGACAAATGCCTAGAAATATGCAAATGAGTAAAACTGAAATAGGAAGAAATAGAAAATGTGAACAGACCCATAACTAGCAAAGGAATTGAATCAGCAATGCATCTGGGTGCCTCATTGGTTGAACATCTCCTTTGGCTCAGGTCATGATCCCGGGGTCATTGGGAATCAAGTCCCACATCAGGCTCCCCACATGGAGCCTCAATTTCCCTCTGCCTATGTCTGTGCCTCTCTGTGTCTCTCATGAATACATAAATAATATCTTTAAAAAAGTAAAATATAAAAAGATGAGAAAGGACCCAAATAAAATCACAAATGAGAAAAGAGAAATAACAACCAACACTAGAGAAATAAAAACGTTTATAAGAGAACATTATGAAAAATTATATGCCAGCAACCTAGAACCTGGAAGAAATAGATCAATTCCTGGAAATATATAACATAGCAAAATGAAAAAGGAAGAAATAAGAAACTTGAACAGACAGATAACCAGCAAAGAAATTGAATCAGCAATCAAGGAACTCCCAACAGGAGACACTTAGATCAATGGAACAGAATGGAAAGCCGAAACCAGATACAAACCTGTAACTCTATGATCCATTAATTGACAACAAGGCAGGAAGGAATATCCAAAGCACAAAGACAGTCTCTTCAACGAACCCTAACCCTGACCCCAGGATAAGAACAAATGGTGTTTGGAAAACCAGGTAGCCACATGCAAAAGAATGAAACTGGACCACTTTCTTACACCATATATATAAAAAATAAATTCGGGATCCCTGGGGGCGCAACGGTTTGGCGCCTGCCTTTGGCCCAGGGCGCAATCCTGGAGACCTGGGATTGAATCCCATATCGGGTTCTCGGTGCATGGAGCCTGCTTCTCCCTCTACCTGTGTCTCTGCCTCTCTCTCTATCTCTCTGTGACTATCATAAATAAATAAAAATTTAAAAAAATATTTAAAAAAAGAAAAATATATAAATTCAAAATGAATGAAAGACCTAAATGTGAGACCTGAAACCATACAAAGAAGAAAAGATAGGCAGCAACATCTTTGACATTGGCAATTGGATCTTCTTTCTAGATTTGCCTCTGAGGTGAGGGAAACAAAAGCAAAAATAATATTGGGACTTCATCAAATTGAAAAGCTTCTGCAAAGTGAAGGAAACAACCAAAGCTAAAAGGCAACATACAGGAGGAGGGGCAAGATGGCGGAAGAGTAGGGTCCCCAAGTCACCTGTCCCCACCAAATTACCTAGATAACCTTCAAATCATCCTGAAAATCTAGGAATTCTGATTCCTGAGATTTAAACAGAGACCAGATAGAATGCTACAGTGAGAATAGTTCGCGCTTCTACCAAGGTAGGAAGATGGGAAAAAGAACTAAAGAAACAAAAGGCATCCAAGGGGGAGAGGCCCCATGAGGAGCTGGGCTAAGGCCAGGGTGAGTGTCCCCCGGTCAGGAGAGCTCTGTATCAGAGAGGAGGAGCTGCACCAATCTTCCAGGGTGGAATGGCGCCCACAAGGATTCAGAGCAGTACCCCAGGAGGGCAGAGATACCCTCGGGCTCCATGGGACACTCGCAGGAGAGTACACCTAGCTCCTTAAGGGCTGCAGGGCACATGGATTGACACAGGAGCAGCTCTGAGGAGCTCGGGTGGTGGCTCTGTGCGGAGGGGGTTGCGGGTCCCTGGGAGCAGCTAGGTGGCGGGGCCTAGGCCAGAGGAAGTAGCTCCTGGAGCAGCTCAGAGGGGCTTGGGCGACAGCTACATGGAGAGGTGGCTGCACGGCTGGGAATGAGAATCCAACAGCACAGGCTCCGGAGAACAGGGCACTGGGACACAGCCTAGGATTTGGCCTCCCCCGGGACAGGCAGAGGCCCGGAGGGCCCAGGACAGTAAGGATGCTCCTACCAAGAGCTCTACAGATCAGCAGCCCGACCCCGGGCCTCCAGGCCCTGCAGATGGACTGCTCTGGAATTACTGTGGGGGTTGAATACCGGTTTTCAGACCTGGCCACTGTCACTGGGGTTGTTCCTCCTTGGGCTTCACGGGGTAAACAACCCCCACAGAGCGCTACACCAGGCAGGGGGAGAGGAGCTGCCCCAAGGACTAACACCTGAAAATCAGCACAACAAGCCCCTCCCCCAGAAGACCAGCTAGATGGACAACTTCCAAGGGATGTCAGGGACTTAAAGTATACAGAATCAGAAGATACTCCCCCCAATTTTTTTTAATTCTGATTGCTTCCCCCACCCTTTTTCTCTTCCGTTCTTTCTTTTTCTTTCTCTTTTATTCTCTTTTTTCCTATTTTCTTCCTTTTTCCTTTTTCCTTTTTCTCTTTTCTTTCATTCTTTCTCTCTACTCTTTTTCTCCTTTTCCAAATTCAACTTGTTTTTGGCCACTCTGCACTGAGCAAAATGACTAGAAGGAAAACCTCACCACAAAAAGAAACAATCCTCTCTCCCACAGAGTTACAAAATCTGGATTACAATTCAGTGTCAGAAAGCCAATTCAGAAGCACTATTATACAGCTACTGGTGGCTCTAGAAAAAAGCATAAAGGACTCAAGAGACTTCATGACTGCAGAATTTAGACCCAATCAGGCAGAAAGTAAAAATCAATTGAATGAGATGCAAACCAAAATAGAAGTCCTAACAACGAGGGTTAATAAGGTGGAAGAACGAGTGAGTGACATAGAAGACAAGTTGATGGCAAAGAGGGAAACTGAGGAAAAAAGAGACAGACAATTAAGATACTAGGAAGACAGATTAAGGGAAATAAACGACAGCCTGAGGAAGAAAAACCTATGTGTAAACGGGGGTACCGAGGGCACCGAAAGGTACAGAAGGCCAGAATATGTATTTGAACAAATCCGAGCTGAAAACTTTCCTAATCTGGGAACGGAAACAGGCATTCAGATCCAGGAAATAGAGAGATCCCCCCATGAAATCAATAAAAAGCGTCCAACACCTCGACATTTAATAGTGAAGCTTGCAAATTCCAAAGATAAAGAGAAGATCCTTAAAGCAGCAAGAGACAAGAAATCCCTGACCTTTATGGGGAGGAGCATTAGGGTAACAGCAGACCTCTCCACAGCGACCTGGCAGCCCAGAAAGGGCTGGCAGGATATATTCAGGGTCCTCCATGAGAAGAACATGCAACCAAGAATCCTTTATCCAGCAAGGCTCTCATTCAAAATGGAAGGAGAGATAAAGAGCTTCCAAGACAGGCAGGAACTGAAAGAATATGTGACCTCCAAAGCAGCTCTGCAAGAAATTTTAAGGGGGACTCTTAAAATTCCCCTTTAAGAAGAAGTTCAGTGGAACAATCCACAAAAACAAGGACTGAAGTGATATCATGATGACACTAAACTCATATCTGTCGATAGTAACTCTGAATGTGAACGGGCTTAATGACCCAATCAAAAGGCGCAGGGTTTCAGACTGGATAAAAAAGCAGGACCCATCTATTTGCTGTCTACAAGAGACTCATTTTAGACAGAAGAACACCTACAGCCTGAAAATAAAAGTTTGGAGAAACATTTACCATTCAAACGGTCCTCAAAAGAAAGCAGGGGTAGCCATCCTTATATCAGATAAAATAAAATTTACCCCGAAGACTGAAATGAGAGATGAAGAGAGACACATCATACTTAAAGGATCCATCCAACAAGAGGACTTAACGAACCTCAATATATATGCCCCAAATGTGGGAGTTGCTAAATATTTAAACCAATTAATAACAAACGTGAAGAAATACTTAGATAATACTTATCTTATGCTTGGTGACTTCAATCTAGCCCATTTTATACTTGATAGTTACTCTAAGCACAACATCTCCAAAGAAATGAGATCTTTAAATGATACACTGGACCAGATGGATTTCACAGATATATACAGAACTTTACATCCAAACTCAACTGAATACACATTCTTCTCAATTGCACATGGAACTTTCTCCAGAATAGACCACATACTGGGTCACAAATCGGGTCTGAACCGATACCAAAAGACGGGGATCATCCCCTGCAGATTCTCAGAGCATAATGCCTTGAAATTAGAACTAAATCACAACAATAAGTTTGGAAGGGACTCAAATACGTGGAGGTGAAAGACTATTCTGCTAAAAGATGAAATGGTCAACCAGGAAATTAAGGAAGAATTAAAAAGATACATGGAAACTAATGAGAATGAACATACAACCGTTCAAAATATTTGGGATGCAGCAAAAGCATTCCTAAGGGGGAAATACATCGCAATACAAGCATCCATTCAAAAACTGGAAAGAACTCAAATACAAAAGCTAACCTTACACATAAAGGAGCTAGAAAGAAACAACAGATATATCTTACACCCAACAGAAGAAGAGACTTAATTAGAATTCGAGCAGAACTCAAGGAAATCGAGACCAGAAGAAATGTGGAACAGATCAACAGAACCAGAAGAGGTTCTTTGAACAAATTAATAAGAAAGATAAACCATTAGCCAACCAGATTAATAAGAAGATAGAGAAGACTCAAATTAATAAAATCATGAATGAGAAAGGAGAGATCACTACCAACACCAAGGAAATACAAATGATTTTAAAAACATATTATGAACAGCTATACGCCAAAAAATTAGGCAATCTAGAAGAAATGGACGTATTACTGGAAAGCCACAAACTAACAACTGGAACAGGAAGAAATAGAAAACTTAAACAGGCCAATAACCCGGGAGGTAATTGAAGCAGTCATCCAAAACCTCCCACGACACAAAAGTCCAGGGCCAGATGGCTTCCCAGGGGAATTCTATCAAACGTTTAAGGAAGAAACCACACCTCTCCTACTAAAGCTGTTTGGAAAGATAGAAAGAGATGGAGTACTTCCAAATTCTTTCTATGAGGCCAGCATCACCTTAATTCCAAAACCAGACAAAGGCCCCACCAAAAAGGAGAATTACAGACCAATATCCCTGATGAACATGGATGCAAAAATTCTCAACAAGATACTAGCCAATAGGATCCAACAATACATTAAGAAAATTGATCACCATGACCAAGTCGGATTTATCCCCGGGACACAAGGCTGGTTCAACACTTGTCAAACAATCACTGTGATTCATCGTACCAGCAAGAGAAAAACCAAGAACCATATGATCCTCTCATTAGATGCAGAGAAAGCATTTGACAAAATAGAGCATCCATTGCTGATCAAAACACTTCAGAGCGTAGGGATAGAGGGAATATTCCTCGACATCATAAAGGCCATCTACGCAAAGCCCACAGCAAATATCATTCTCAATGTGGAAGCACTGGGAGCATTTCCCCTAAGATCAGGAACAAGACAGGGATATTCACTCTCACCACTGCTATTCAACATAGTACTGGAAGTCCTAGCCTCAACAATCAGACAACAAAAAGAAATAAAGGCATTCAAATTGGCAAAGAAGTAGTCAAACTCTCCCTCTTCACCGATGACATGATACTCTACCTAGAAAACCCAAAAGCCTCCCCCCCAAGATTGCTAGAACTCATACAGCAAATGGTAGCGTTGCCAGATACAAAATCAATGCCCAGAAATCAATGGCATTTCAATACACTAACAATGAGGCTGAAGAAATAAAAATTGAGGAGGCAATCTCATTTACAAATGCACACAAAAGCATAAAATACCTAGGAATAAACCTAACCAAGGAGGTAAAGGATCTCAACCATAAACACTATAGAACACCTCTGAAAGAAATTGAGGAAGACACAAAAAGATGGAAAAATATTTCCATACTCATGGATTGGCAGAATTAATATTGTGAGTGGAGGTTCCTCAAAGAGATAAAAATTGAATTGCCCGACGACCCAGCAATTGCACCTTTGGGAATATACCCCAAAGACTCAGATGCAAGGAAACGCCGGGGCTCCTGCACCCTGATGTTTATAACAGAATGTCCAAAATAGCCAAACTGTGGAAGGAGCCTTGGTGTACATTGAAAGATGAAAGTGTAAAGAAGATGAGGTTTATGTATAAAATGGAATATTATTTAGGCATTAGAAATGACAAATACCCACCATTTGCTTCAACGTGGATGAAACTGGAGGGTACTATGCTGACTAAAGTAAGTCAATTGGAGAAGCACAAACAGTTTATGTTCTCATTCCTTTGGAGAATATAAATAATAGTGAAATGGAATTTAAGGGAATGGAGAAGAAACGTGTGGGAAATATCAGAAAGGGAGACAGAACATAAATACTCCTAACTCTGAGAAAGGAACTAGGGATGCTTTACGGGGAGGAGGGCGGGGGTGCGGGTGAATGGGTGAAGGACACTGAGGGGGGCCCTTGCGGGGATGAGCACTGGGTGTTATTCTGTTTGTTGGTAAATTCAACACCATAAAAATTAAATTTATTTTTAAAAATATGTTCAAACAACTAAATATTTATGCTGCCAACATGGGAGTACCTAAATATAGAAACCAATTAACAACAAACATACAGAAACTCACTGATAATAATACAATGACAGGGGATTTTAACACTCACTTATGGTAATGGACCGATCGTCTATACAGAAAATCAACAAGGGGAAAATAGCTTTGACACACTGGACCACAGGGACTCAACAGATATAGTCTGAAGATTTCATCCTAAAGCGGAATACACATTCCTTTCAGTTGTACATGGGACATTCTCCAGACCAGATCATATCATGGCCCACAAATCAGCCTTCAACAGGTACAACAGGTACAAGAAGGTTGATATCACACCCTGTACATTTTTGGACCACGACGCTATGAAACTCGAAGTCGACAGTAAGAAAAAATTTGGACAGACCAAAAATACGTGGAGATTATGAACATCCTACTACAGAATGAATAGAGCAACCAGAAAATTAAAGAGGAAATTTAAAACAAATGAAAATGAAAACATGTTTCTCCAAAACTCTAGGATGTAGCAAAGGCAGTCCTGAGAGGGAAGTACATAGCAATACAGGCCTACCTCAAGAAAGAAGAAGTCTCCAATACACAGCCTAACCCTACACCTTAAGGAGCTGGAAAAGGAATAGCAAACAAAGCCTAATGCGTATAGAAGAGGGGAAAATAAAGATGAGAGGAGAAATAAACAATACAGAAACAACAAAGCAGTAGAATGGAATAACTAAACAAAAAGATGGTTCTTCAAAATAATTAAGAAAATGTATCAAGCCCTAGCCAGCCTTATCAACGAGAAAAGAGAAAATACCTAAATAAATAAAACCACAAATGAGAGAAGAGAGATGACAATCAACACCAGAAAAATTAGACAATTATAAGGGAATACTATGAAAGATTATATGCTAACATACTGGGAGACCTGGAAGAAATGGACAAATCCCCAGAAATGTGCAAATGAGCAAAATTGAAATAGGAAGAAATAGAAAATGTGAACAGACCCATAACTAGCAATGGAATTGATCAGCAAGGCACCTGGGTGCCTCAGTGGTTGAGCATGTGCTTTGGCTCAGGTCATGATCCCGGGGTCTTGGGGAATGAAGTCCCACATCAGTCTCCTCGCATGGAGCCTCAATTTCCCTGTGTCTATAACTCTGCCTCTCTTTTTCTCTCATGAATACATAAGTAAAGTTGCAGCCACTGTGGAACAGTCTGGAGGGTCCTCGAGAAGTTAAAAATAGGGGATCCCTGGGTGCCGCAGTGGTTTGGCGCCTGCCTTTGGCCCAGGGCGTGATCCTGGAGACCCGGGATCGAATCCCACGTTGGCCTCCCGGTGCATGGAGCCTGCTTCTCCCTCTGACTGTGTCTCTGCCTCTCTCTTTGTGACTATCATAAAAAAAATATAAAAGAAGAAGTTAAAAATAGAGCTACCCTATGATTCCAAAATTGCACAGCTAGGTATTTACCCCGAGGATACAAAAGTAGTTTAGTAGATTCGAAGAGGAACACGCAGCCCAGTGTTGGTAGCAGCGTTATCAACAATATGAAACTGTGAATAGAACCCAGATGTCCATCGACAGATGAATGGGCAGAGACGATGTGGTAAATATACACACTGCGACATCACTCGGTCATCAGAAGGGATGAAATGAAGCCATTTACAATGACGTGGGAGAAGGGGAAAGGACTTATGCTAAATGAACTCAGTTAGAGGAAGACATATACCAAATATCATACAATTGCATTCACATGTGAATTTTAAGAAACCAAACAAACTGACAAAGGGGCGGAGGGGGGGATGAGAGAGCAAATAAAAAACACACTCTTAACCACAGAGAATAAACTAATAAATACCAGAGGAAGGTGAGGGGGATGGGGAATCAGGCGATGGGGATAGTGGAGGGCACCTGTGACCAGTACCAGGCGTTGTATCCAAGGGATGAATCACTATGTGATAAACCTGAAACTATATCATACTGTGTTTACAAACAGGAATTCAAGTAAAACTTTAAAATAATAATTGGTAGTATTGATGAAAAATGTGCGCACAAGTGATAAAATCAGAAAGGTAACTGAAAATCAAATAAAGAGTCTTTAGAGTCACAAATCCCCTCCTTAGCTCAGCTCGGGAGAAGCCTGCCATGTCTATTCTGACCACAACAGAGGCCTGGATTTTGATTCTCTGGGGAAGCCACTGACTTGGTGGAGTCAAGCTATCTTTGAACCCTAAACCTAAATAGAGTACATAAAACTAAACTGCCCAAGATATTAGGAGTCCCAGTGCAGGCACATGCCAAGACCCAAACTCTAACCATAAACAGATATAACCCTAAGCCTACACTTAAGCCCAATGTTAACCTAAACCTTAAACAAGACCTATCACTAATCGAAAACCAAACACAAACCCAAGACCGAAACACATTCACTGAACCTTCCTGCCAAACCTCAACCTAACTCCTAAACCTATTCTAAACCCTTAACCCTGAGCGCTACCTTAAATCTAACCCTAACCCTAACCTCTACACCTAAACTTAACTTAATGTACTCAAATCCTATTCCTGACCTTAACCTGTACCCTAACCCTAACCCTCTAATACTAATCCTATCTCATACCTGAAACTGTACCCTAACCCGTACCCTAAAACTAACCCCTAACCCACTCCCTAAATGTATATCTTACCCTCTTCCAAAACCGTACCCTGACCCTGACCTGTCCCTAACCCTAACACCTAACCAAACAGTAACCCTAACCCTAGTTCTAACCCCTATCCTAACCCTAACCCTCACCCTAATTCTAAACCTAGACCGAACTATAAACCAACCCCTCACCCTAAACCCTAACCCTAACTCACACCCTAACCCCTAACCCTAACTGCAAACCTAAGCCCAACCCTAACACTAACCATAACCCTAACCCCAAATCCTAACCTCCATATGTCCTGAAGCCAAAGTGCTGGTCCTGAGGAGGACGGGGTTCCTGTCAGGGTTGACGTGGCCCCACATTTTCCTCAGGCCTCACCATAAGACCTGAGGAAGCTGGAGGCCCTGTCAGCATGGATGTGGCCCATAATCTTCCCAAACATTCACAGTGGGTTCTGAGGAGGCTGGAGACACCTGTCAGTGTGGATGCGGCACCCACATTTTTCTTAGGCCTCACCACAGGCCCTGACAAGGCTGGGGTCTTCTGTCCCCATGGACGCATCCCCATATTTCCCCAAGTCTACACTGGGGGTCCTGAGGAAGTCAGCGTCCTGTTGTGTCCATGTGGCCTCAAGTCTTCCCGAAGCGTCACTGAGGTTTCTGAGGAGGCCGGGGCTCCTGTAACCATGAATGCGGCCCCCAGCTTCCAGAAGCCTCAACTTATGTTCTGAGGGGCCTGGGAGCTCCTGTCAGAGTGGACGTGGCACCACATCTTCCTGAAGCCTCCCCGAGGGTCCTGAGGCTGCTCTGGGGCTCCTGTCAGCATGAACGTGACCCAATTTCCCCCTGAAGACTTCCTGCAGGTCCTGTGGAGGCTGCAGCTCATCAGCGTAGACGCGTCCCCACGTCCCCCCTCAGGCCTCCCCAGCACAGGCAGTTAGTGCAGGGAGAGGAGGCCTACTGCACATGCATTCCCCATGAGGGGCCTGGGCTTGGGCGCCCCCTGCGGGACACTCAGGCGCTGCAGGAGGCTGTGTAGGAGGCAGCAGGTGCTCCATGGTCCCCACCTGCCTCCTTTCAGGCTCCAGTTGGGGCCTGTTAGCTTCGGAAACATCTCACTGAAGAGGAGCCCAACACCCGGTTTCCCCAGAAATACATAAGGACAAGGAATTGGAGCCCACAGGACGTGAAATGAAATGTGGACCAGACATTTATCACGTCATGCAAAACTCACTCAACACTTTTCCACTGTGGGCGGGACCGCGGGTTGGTGCAGCCACCCTGGAAACAGTGTGGAGGCCCCTCAGGAAGTTACAAATAGAGCCTCCCTGCGACCAGCAGGTGAACGGCCTGGAGCTCATTCCGAAGATACAGATGCAGTGAGACGTGGGACAACTGCACCCCAATGTCCACCGCAGCTCGATCCACAGTAGCCACATTGTGGGAGGACCTCAGTGCCCTGAGGTAGATGATGGATAAAGAGGATGGGAGATAGATGATGGTCATAGAGAGAGAAATGGTACTCAGCTATCAAAGAGAAGGAAATCTTTCCATTTGCAATGATGTGGATAGAACTAAAGATATCATGTTAAGTGAAGTAAGTCACTCGGGAAAGAGAATGACTGTGTGGTGTCATTCATAGGTGGAATTAAAGAAGCAAAGCAGATGAAATACTGTGAACGGAAGGAAAGACAAATAAGTTAAAAACAGATGTAGGAAACACAGACTCTTAATGATAGGAAACGAACTGAGGGTCACTGGAGGTGTGGGGGCATAACAGGGGAAATAGGAAAGTGCTGCGTCTCACTCTGTCCTGCTTCTCCAATACTGATTTGCTGTCCAGGGTTATTTGTTGAGGAGGATGGATGTTATGGTTTTTTTTCCTATTTCTAGGATCTGCCACCAAGATTTTGATAGGAATGACATTGAAACTGAGGGTGGCTTCAGGAACTGTGGACATTTTCACAAGATGAGGCACCCACCCCACGAGTCTAGGACAGCCACCCAGAGCCTGGTATGGCTCAGTGCACAAGTCTTGTGCTCCTTTGGCTCAGTCTTATTATTTACTCTCCTTGATGCTCCTGAGAAGGCCTTCACGTCCTTCCTTTGCTTCCTGAGTGCTCATTGTCGGGACACAGCAAGGCTACTCTGCTCTGTAGGGTCAGTTTGTGTCCCGTGACTTTACTTAACTCACTCCTTAGTTCTAACAGGTTTTGGTGGAGGCTCTGGGGTTGCCTGTTTCTAGTTCCGCATCTTCAGCATATAGGGACAGTGTGACGTCCCTCTTCCAGTTGTGGAACTTTTTATTTTTACAGCTTAATGTCATAGAAATCCCCACTATTGAATCAAAACTAAGCCCAGGCCAAGGGCAGGGAGCCCCTATTAGAATGAGAACAGAGCTCAATGCCCTTGAAGGCCCCATATCAAAATGTAAACAGAACTTGCGAATTGCTCCAGCCCTTCTGGAGGTCCCTGAGATCAGCCCTTAAAACTAAGCTAAAACCCACCTCAGGGTCCAAGTCCCTGCTCCGCTCTGTCGGGTATACTTGGACACAAGCTCGAGGTGGTAAAAAAACCCTCGTGTGTTTGCGTCAGTGTCAGCTTCTCGGAGGTTTCTCGGATTCGCAATCTTGGGCACAACAGTCTGAGATAAAAAAAGAAAACCAAAAGAAGCTCGGACGCAGGTAGAGTGAACGCAGGATTCTGAGAGAAGCGGCGGAGACCCGGGGGCTTGGGGGATCTTCTGTGGAGGCCCTTGCAGCCTGGGTGGCAGGATGCTCAGCCCCAGAGCCAGAGGACCCAGAGACCCTACCTGCATCCCGCCCATCTGGGCCTGGTCTGAGGGAGCAGCACTGTGCCGCCCGCTGGAGACCAGACAAGCTGACGCCCACCCCGCCTCTGACCCCGCAGATGCATCTCCCAGGTAGATGTGCACCTGACAATCAGCGCCATGGCCAATCCCCAGACCCTGCACAGACCACTCGCTGCCACCAAGGTGTTGGACCACAGAGGCTGCAGAGCTTCAGCTCTGTTTGGAAAGTAGGGTCCAGCTTCCTTTGTACTTTGTGCTTTATTTTCATTTATTTTCTTTGATTCTTTTTTTATTAATTACCTTATTTTAATTCTTATGTATGTACCTTATATATTTATTATTTTTACTATCATGGTACTTTAATTGTGTTTCTTATTTTGGAATTTAGAATCTTTAACAAGCAGGCCAAAATAATCTGGTGTTTTTTATTTTGGGAGGGCAGTTGTTATTGTTTTTCTTGGTTTTCCTTTTTCTTCCTTCTTTCTTTACTGGAAAAAATAATGAGATGGTGAAATTCACCTCCAAAAAATAATATGAGGTAGTACTCACTGCCAGGAAGTCCATCTATACAAATATATGATGTCTAACTACAGTTTAAAACAATGATTATAAAGATAGCATCTGGGCTG
This sequence comes from Canis aureus, assembly GCF_053574225.1. NCBI lineage: Eukaryota > Metazoa > Chordata > Mammalia > Carnivora > Canidae > Canis > Canis aureus. The sequence goes on from NC_135646.1 coordinate 35,497,483, forward strand.
GAAAAAGATCACAGAAGAAAACTAGAGAATCCCTTACTGTAGAAATATAATAATTAAAATCTAGTCAGGACAACGTTAAAAATGCTATAATTGAGATGCTGTCCCAAGTGGAAGGCTTAAAAACAAGGAAGATTATGGACAACAAAGGCAGACTTCGGAACTCAGCCACTTATTAAAACAATAACATTCATATCATGGGAGACCCCAAGATTAAGACAGAGGAAAGGTGGGCTTTCTCAGCCATTAGACACGACAAATACCCACCATTTCCTTCAACGAGAATGGAACAGGAAGTTATTATGCTGAGTGAAGTAAGTCAATCAGAGAAAGACAAATATTGTATGTTCTCAATATGGATAATAGTGAAAGGAATATAAGGGAAGGGAGAAGATATGTGTGGGAAATATCAGAAAGGGAGACAGAACATAAAGACTCTTAACTCTGGGAAAAGAACTATGAATGATGTAAGGGGGGAGGGCGGGGGTGGGGGTGAATGTGTGACGGGCACTGAGGGGGGCACTTGACATGATGAGCACTGGTTGTTATTCTGTATGTTGGCAAATTGAACACCAATAAAAAGTAAATTTATTATTAAGTAAAAAGAAAGAAAGAAGAAAGAAAGAAGAAAGAAAGAAAGAAAGAAAGAAAGAAAGAAAGAAAGAAAGAAAGAAAGAAAGAAAGAGTGGCACCTGTGTGGCTCAGTTAGTTAAGCTTCTGCCTTAGGGTCAGATCATGATCCAGGTCCCAAGGAAGGCTCCCTGTTCAGCAGGGATCCGGCTTCTCCCTCACCCTCTGCCCCTCTAGCACAGGTTTTTCACTCCTCTCTCTCTCAAATAAATAAATAGCATCTTTGAAAAATAAACAGACAAACCCAGAGGGAAGAGAAATCTCCCATGTAGAAGATTTTCAAACAATATGTGCATACATTCTACCCTCAAGTTCCTGAGCATAGCTTCCCAATCTTATGTGTGGAATACACATAGTAACTTCCTTCTACAAAATATAATATGAAAAACTTAAAATAATAATGATAATATAATAATAATAAAATAATAAAGAATCACTTTACTACAGAGAAACCTGACAAACACTACCTCAGAAAGATGATCAGATCGATACCAAGACTGATAAATCATGTTGATTCTATCCTTTATATGATATAATGAAAATGGCAGTATATCTCTGTATATAATCCAAAAAACAGTTCAATCATGAGATAAACAACAGACATGTCCCAACTGAGGAAAATTTTACAAAATACTCTACTTCTCAAAGTGTTCCAGTTCAACAACAACAAGGAAAGGCTGAAAGACTGTCACAATCCAGAGCCTAAGAAAACATGAGGACAAATGGAGTGTGGTATGAGGGATGGTGATTTAGAAAAACCTAAGGAAATCTGAATAAAGTATGGTCTTTGGTTATTGCGAAAATTTTAATATTGATTCATTAGCTAATATTTGTACCGTACTGATATAAGATATCAATAATTGGAGAAATTGAGTGCAAGTGCATGAGAATTCTCTGTACTATCTTCTCAATTTCCCTATAAATCTTTGTTTTCTTTCTAAGAAATAAGATTTAATTTGAAAATTGACTTAAATGAATCAGGCTCCAGTGTGAAGACATTTTAAGAATCGTTGAATTATCTTTTGCTTTATTCTTAAAAAGTTCCTTCGATGGGAACAAAGTAAGAATTTTATATCAGAAGGAAAGAAAAACACTTATGAACACGCATAATGCCTTCTCAACCTGAAAAGCAGTAAAGGATAATAAATAGCAAAAATCAGATAAAAATACTTCTATTATAATAGACACCATATTGCAAGTGCATTTAAAATTAGCAATGTATAACATTTATTTCCTTGACATTTGACTTCCAAAGAGTTCATAGTTTTCAGTGTCAGTTGAAACAGGGGAAGAATCTCAGGGAAGAATCCTTCACATAATAATAGGACCATTGGTATTAATGTCTCTCAATTATTTCCAAATCCATAAAGATGCATTTCCTGATGAGTGACTGAGCTGTGAAGAAAGAGATGAGAAACCCTCATCCCTTTGAATTACTTGTGTCAGAATATTTTAACCATAGTATTATGGATAGTAAATTATCCTGGAAACAGGAAATATGTCTCAGAGTGGAATCTGAGCAATCAGATGGGGAGAGAAAAATGCTTTAACTCGCTCCTGCAATTTAAAGACAAAGGAGAACTTTTCTATGTACAAAGACAGTTGTCAAGATAGCCTTAGGGAATAAGAGTCTGCAGCATGGAATCCTGCTGCACAGCTGGGATGCCAATGCCCCATGTCTTCCTGATCTCAAATCCCTGGGCCTGTCCCCCAACACAGGTAGCCACGCTGAGGTCATTTGCAATTTCTCTCTTAGGAGCTCCAGGGAGAGCAGCATGAGCTAGAGAGGACTGGACGGGTTGCGTGGAGGCCGAGAACTTTATGGCCATTCTACTTTCAGTTCAGTATTAGCACACGTCCAGCAATCCCAGGCCCCTGTGAAGAAGAGCTGAAATTTGCATTACTTCAGTTACTGTAAAAAAACAAAGTTTACAGCTTAATGTCTTAGAAAGCCCCACAATAGAATAAAAACTGAGCCTAAGCAAAGGGCTGGAAACCCCAATTAGAATGAGAAGAGAGGGATCCCTGGGTGGCCAAGCGGTTTGGCACCTGCCTTTGGCCCATGGCGTGATCCTGGAGACCCGGGATCGAATCCCCCGTCGGGCTCCCGGTGCATGGAGCCTGCTTCTCCCTCTGCCTATGTCTCTGCCTCTCTCTCTCTCTCTCTGTGGCTATCATAAATAAATAAAAATTTAAAAAAAGATTTAGAATGAGAAGAGAGCTCAATGCCCTTGAAGGCCGCATATCAAAATGTAAACAGAACTTGAGGATTTCCTCCAGCCCTTCTGGAGGTCCCCAAGACCAGCCCTTAAATCTAATCTAAAACCCTCCTCAGGGTCCAAGTCCCTGTTCCGCTGTGTGGCATATACTTGAACCCATGCTCGAGTTTGTGAAACAACCCTCGTGTGTTTGCATCGGTGTCGGCTCCTTAGTGGTTTCTTGGATTCGCCATCTTGGGCACAACACCCCCATGACCCCTCCCCACCTGGACTGACCCCCTGTCCCCTCCCACCCATGCTGACCCTCAGTCACGTCCCCGCCCACAACAGCTCGGCACAGGCTCTCACACAGTTCCACAGGAACGGTGGGCACTCCCGCCCTCCCCAGCCTCCCAGGGGAAGGAAGGAGGTTTTGGCAGGACACACTACCATGGTGGCCCCAGGGCTCCCTGCCCAGGAGAGCACCTGGTGACAGGTCGGGGTCTGTGTCCCTGATGCCAGCTCCTCCACCCGGTTATCCCACAGGAAATGAAGGAGGAGGCCCTGGTCTCCTCCAGGGACATCAGGCAGGTGGACCTGGATTTCAACAGGACGTTCAGCAGTCACATCATATTTTGGGACTACTACGGGGTAGGGTGAGGTTGAGGGTCCAGGGGGGATCAGGACCCAGGGGAGAACCGGGGCATTCCGGGTAGGGAAAATGGGACTTCTCAGGCGGGGGGCAGAACAGCAGCCAACAACACATCGCTCCATGGTAGGGTGTTGGGGATGACCTCTGTGCCCCCACACCCAGGGCCTCGGGGATGAGGAGGCCACCAGGATGGGGCCTCCAGGGGTTGCCATGGGAGTTGAACCCCAAAGAGGTGAGGGACGAACCTATGAGAAGCAGGGGATGGGGTGGTGACATGGGGGGAAGGAACCGAACCTGGGTGCAAGGCAGAATGGCCATGGCGGGTGCAGGACACACTTCTATCCCATGTGGGTCGAACGGTTCAGAGTGACACCAACTCTCGGTGCTTTACATGTTTCTAAGTTCTATGCATTTTATTTGAGACAATTTGCAATTTGAAAACACACATAATATGATGAACCCCAGATAATGCCCTGGTCCAGCCAGGGACATTCACTGACCACACCCGACCCCAGGGGCTGGTGTCACAGCAAACCCCAGACTGGAGTCTCCTTTAAGTGTAGACTACTCCTTGTGCATCTTAGAGGAAGGGGATACCCTGTGTCCGCAGGCCCCCCACGACATCTCCCTCATTCCCCACTGCCACTCCATCCACCTACATCATCATCCTCAATGGCATCCCACCTACACCATCCCCCTCAAACGCACACAGCCCCACATAATCCCCACCCACTCTATACCGCAACACCATCCCCCCTACACCATCCCCCACACTCCACCACCATCATACCCCTGCCCCCACACCATCCACCCCCACACCATCAGCGCCCAGCAAGGACCCGGTGCAGGTGCACCCTGTGGGACATGCTCAGCCTCCCAGGGTTTCTCTGGATACCCTACTCCCTTCAGAAGCCCGTGTGTCCCATAGAGTACCCAGGAGTTGCAGGGAGGAGGGAAGACAGGGAGCTCCAGACAGGGTTTGTGCAGGTGAGTGGTGCAGAGGAAGCACTGTGCCCTGCCTCTGCCCACTGGCCGTCCTGGAGGGCGGCACACCCTGCACAGGACACCAGCCCCTAACCCAGGGGGATCAGGACTGGCCTGGCCCCGGGCTCTGTGAGGGTGGGTGTGATTTGAGCCCCCGCCCCAGGCCCAACAAAAAGACTAATGGGATCCAGCCCCCACAGCCCTCTCCAGGCCTGGAATCTGGCCCTATGCTGAATGAGCCCTCTCACAGCTTTATGTGGCCTCCTGGGCCCTTGGCGTGCCCCACAGATCCAGGTCATTGACCTAGAGCAGCCCTGGGGATCCCGGGAACCAAAGGTTGGGGAGAGCAGAGGTAGGCTGGTGGGCCCCACCCACACCCACACCAGGAGGCAGGTTCTTCCAGTTGCTGGGGCCCCAGGGGCCCCGAGGCTAGGGTCCAGCTGCCCTGCAGGGACCCAGCTAGGAACCCATGAGCTACAGGTCAAGGTCAGCTCTGCTGTCCTCAGAACCATCTCTAAGGCTGAAACCTCAGGATACACGCCCCCACCCGGAGTCCACACATGCTCCCAGGTGGGGTCTCCAGCACTCGCATTGCCACCCATGTGATTCTTGCCCTCTCCTAAAGGACAGAATGGTCTCCTTCCCCAGGGGAAGGCGCGCACCCTGAGCTCTGAGCCCATTTGCTGTAGAATATCAATAAAGTGTTGTGATGTGAAAATGCACAGCCAGCCTGTTTCTGTGTCTCCCAGAACTCTGTGCACGGGGCATGGAGAGACCCACAGAGAGGAGGAGGGGGCAACACCCAGGCCCCAAATAGCCCCTGCTTGGGCCCTGCAAGGCACACACAGTTGACGTACCCACGTGCCTTCCAGGGACGGCCAGACACCAGGGTCATGACCCCACAGACTATACTGGGACTCAGCCTGTGCCCCATGGGCCAGGAGGGCCTGGGACAGAGTGACAGCCAGGGAGCCTCAGGTCACCAGGGTCTGTGTAAAGCGACCTGGGAGGTCCGTGTTCCCTCTGTCAAGGGGCCTGGGGCTGGCTGGTTTCTGGGGCACTTCATGCCATCGCCACATCTCTGTGCCTGTGTGCCTGGGGAACAGAGGGCCTGCGAGGTGGTCAGTGGGACCCAGGAAGGGATGTCAGGACAGCAGGCCCTTGTGTTGTGCCCAAGATTGCAAATACAAGAAACCACCGATGAGCCGACACCGATGAAAACTCCCGAGGATATCTTTACAAGCTGGAGCTTGAGTCAAAGTGCACCCGACACAGCGGAGCAGGGATTTAGACCCTGAGACTAAGAGGCGTAGCAGCTTTATAGGGTCCAGTGGCCCTTGGGATACACAGAAAGTTGCACAGTCATGTCGGTCCACACGCAGGTGGCCGATTGAAATCCACCTTACCTTATGGGATCCACTTGACCTGGCATATTACTTTGGTCAGAAACGGCCCGCAGTTTTGGTGGGCACAAAGCAGGGTTACATTCTTATGAGCAGATTTCTGATTAGGGTGTGCCGAGTGGCTTGACTGGGTTGGGCAGCGCCTTAAGCCATAAGCAGGTCATGTGGGGGTCATAGGGGAGGTGGCGGGTGTAGCACTAAATAGAATCAGTCCTGCTCTGCTTGTCCAGGGGTAGGGGATTTTTGTTAAATTTCCTGGGTCCCACACTTGCAGCTCACGCACCTGGGCCACCCTCACCAGGTGGACTCACTGTGCACACCTTGTGGTGTTGGATCTCACACAGCAGCGTGTAGAGGGCACCCTCCTCGCCCTAGTGAGTAGGGGCTGGGTGAGCATGGGGCTCGGCATGATGGCCAGGCAGCACAGGGTACCGAGGAACCACAGCCCCCTCACCACCCCTACTCCAGCTCCATGGCTCCCTGTAATGTGCACCCGGCTCCTCTGAGATCCCCCCAGGGTGGCCCGGAGGTCTGGCTCCCTGCTGGAGAGGCATCGGGGAGAAGAGAAGAGGCCGGGGCACAGTGGGACCCACTGCCGGACATAGGAATGTGGCGGAACCGGACCTTCCAGCTCACCTGACCCTCCAGTGGAAAGTCACTGCATGAGCGAGGCTTGGGTCAGCCAGGAGAGCCCAGCAAGCCGCCCAAGTGCCAGCACCAGAAAAGATGCTGTGCCAACCATATCGGTGTTTGGGTTACCCAGCCAGAGGATCAGATAGCTGCACATGATAGCTGCATGTAATAGACACACACACACCCCAAAACTAACAAAAGTCGGAATCCCCCAATGTTGTCAAACAGCAGTTGGATGCTTACATACACGACGGTGTGGTCCCCAATAGGATACATGGAAGACGCTATAAGCTATAATTGCAGAGGTGCTGGAGGCACGGAGATGTGCCTGCTGGGTTCCAAAAAGGAGCGCAGAGGGGCAGGAAGCATCCTACGGAGGGGGGGGGCATGATGAGCATGTGCTTTGGCTAAGGTCATGATCCCGGGGTCCTGGGGAATCATGTCCCACATCAGGCTCCCTGCATGGAGCCTCATTTTCCCTCTGCCTATACCTCTGCCTCTCTGTGTCTCTCATGAATACATAAATAAAATCTTTAAAAAAGAAAAAAGATAAAAAGATGAGAAAGGACCCAAATAAAATCACAAATGAGAAAAGAGAAATAACAACCAACACTACAGAAATACAAATGATAATAAGAGAATATGATGAAAAATTCTATGCCAGAAACCTAGAACCTGGAAGAAATTGATCAATTCCTAGATATACATATATATATATATACACACACACAAAAATGAAAAATGAAGAAATAAGAAATTTGAACAGACAGTTAACCAGCAAAGAAATTGAATCAGCAATCAGGGATCTCCCAACAGGAGACACTTAGATCAATAGAACAGAATGGAAAGCTAAAACAAGATACAAACATGTATCTATTTTCCAAAAATGGACAACAAGGCAGGAAGGAATATCCAATGGCACAAAGACAGTCTCTTCAACAAACCCTAACCCTGACCCCAGGATAAGAACAAATGGTGTTGGGAAAACCAGGCAGCCCCATGCAGAAGAACGAAACTGGACCACTTTCTTACACCATATATATATAAAATAAATTCAAAACGGATGAAAGACCTAAATGTGAGACCTGAAACTATACAAAGAAGAAAAGATAGGCAGCAACGTCTTTGACATTGGCCATTGGATGTTCTTTCTAGATATGCCTCTGAGGTGAGGGAAACAAAAGCAAACATCCTATTGGGACTTCATCAAATTGAAAAGCTTCTGCAAAGTGAAGGAAACAACCAACGCTAAAAGGCAACATACAGGACGAGGGGCAAGATGGCGGAAGAGTAGGGTCCCCAAGTCACCTATCCCTACAAAATTACCTAGATAACCTTCACGTCATCCTGAAAATCTACGAATTCGGCCTGAGATTTAAACAGAGACCAGATCTAATGCTACAGTGAAAAAAGTTTGTGCAACTATCAAGGTAGGAAGATGGGAAAAAGAAATAAAGAAACAAAAGGCATCCAAGGGGGATGGGCCCCATGAGGAGCCGAGCTAATGCCAGGCCGAGTGCCCCCGGGTCAGGAGAGCTCTGTCCCAGAGAATCAGGAACTGCACCAATCTTCCAGGGTGGAATGGGCCTGCAGGGATTCAGAGCAGGACCCCAGGAGGGCGGGGATACCCTCGGGCTCCATGGGACACTAACAGACACCTGCACTCCCAAGAGAGTGCATCGAGCTCCTGAAGGGCTGCAGGGCACATGCATGACCCAGGAGCAGCTCTGAGGGGCTCGGGTGGTGGCTCTCTGTGGAGAGGGCTGCGGGTCCCTGGGAGCAGCTAGGCGGCGGTGCCTAGGGCAGAGGAAGAGGCTCCGTGTGGAGGGTGCTCATGACTCCAGGAGCAGCTCATAAGGGCTGGGGCGGCGGCTTTGTGGAGAGGCGGCTGCGCAGCCGGGAGCGAGAATCCAACAGCTAAGGCCCCAGAGCATGGGGCCCGGGACACAGCCCAGGATTCGGCCTCCCACGGGACAGGCAGAGGCCTGGAGGGCCCAGGACAGCAAAGACGCACCTGCCCAGAGCTGAGCAGATCAGCAGCCCCACACCGGAAGCTCCAGGCCCTGCAGATGGACTGCTCTGGAGTTATGGCGGGGGCTGAATACATGTTTTCATATATGGCCGCTGCCACTGGGGTTGTTCCTCTTGGGTGTCACGGGGTAAAGAAGCCCCACTGAGCGCTTCACCAGGCAGGGAGAGAGGAGCTCCCCCAAGGGCTAACACCTGAAAATCAGCACAATATGACCCTCCCACACAATACCAACTAAACAGACAAGTTCCAGGGAAAGTCAAGGGACTTAAAGTATACAGAATCAGAAGATACTCCCCCGTGTTTTTTTTTTATTTCTGATTGCTTTCCCCACCATTTCCCCCCTTTTCTTTCTTTTTCTTTCTCATTTTATTCTCTTTTTTTTGCTTTTTTTCCTCTTTTTTCCTTTTCTTTTCCACTTCTCTTTCCTTCTTTCTCTCCTCTCTTTTTCTCCTTTTCCCAATACAACTTCTTTTTGGCCCCTCTGCACTGAGCAAAGTGACTAGAAGGAAAACATCACTTAAAAAGAAAAAAACAGTCCGCTCTCCTACAGAGTTACAAATCTGGATTAAAATTCAATGTCAGAACAACAATTCAGAAGCACTATTATACAGCTACTGGTGGCTCTAGAAAAAAACATAAAGGACTCAAGAGACTTCATGACTGCATAATTTAGATCCATTCAGGCCGAAATTAAAATCAATTGAATGAGATGCAATCCAAACTAGAAGTCCTAATGACCAGGGTTAATGAGGTGGAAGAACGAGTGAGTGACATAGAAGACAAGTTGATGGCAAAGAGGGAAACTGAGGAAAACAGAGACAAACAACTAAAAGACCAGGAAGACAGATTAAGGGAAAAAAACGACAGCCTGAGAAAGAATACCTATGTGAAATTGGGGTTCCCAAGGGTGCTGAAATGGACAGAGGGTCAGAATATGTATTGGTACAAATCATAGCTGAAAACTTTCCTAATCTGGGAAGGGAAACAGGCATTCAGATCCAGGAAATAGGAGATCTCTCCCGAAATCAATAAAACCTGTCCAACACCTCGACATTTAATAGTGAAGCTTGCAAATTCCAAAGATAAAGAGAAGGGATCCCTGGGTGGCGCAGCGGTTTGGCGCCTGCCTTTGGCCCAGGGCGCGATCCTGGAGACCCGGGATCGAATCCCACATCAGGCTCCCGGTGCATGGAGCCTGCTTCTCCCTCTGCCTGTGTCTCTGCCTCTCTCTCTCTCTCTGTGACTATCATAAATAAATGAAAGTTAAAAAAAAATCCAAAGATAAAGAGAAGATCCTTAAAGCAGCAAGAGACAAGAAAATCCTGACCTTTATGGGGAGGAACATTAGGGTAACAGCAGACGTCTCCACAGCGACCTGGCAGCCCAGAAAGGGCTGGCAGGATATATTCAGGGTCCTCCATGAGAAGAAAATGCAAACAAGAATACTTCATCCAGCAAGGCTCTCCTTCAAAATGGAAGGAGAGATAAAGAGCTTTCAAGACAGGCAGGAACTGAAAGAATATGTGACCTCCAAACCAGCTCTGCAAGAAATTTTAAGGGGGATTCTTAAAATTCCCCTTTAAGAAGAAGTTCAGTGGAACAATCCACAAAAACAAGGACTGAATAGATATCATGATGACACCAAACTCATATCTGTCGATAGTAACTCTGAACGTGAAAGGGCTTAATGACCCCATCAAAGGTGCAGGGATTCAAACTGGATAAAAAGTAGGATCCATCTATTTGCTGTATAGAAGAGACTCATATTAGACAGAAGGACACGTACAATCTGAGAATAATGGGTTGGCGAAACATTTACCATTCAAATGGTCCTAAAAGAAAGCAGGGGTAACCATCCTTATATCAGGTAAACTAAAATTTACCCCGAAGATTGTAGTGAGAGATGAAGACGGACACTAAATCATACTTAAAGGATCTATCCAACAAGACGACTTAACAATCCTCAATATAAATGCCCCGAATGTGGGAGCTGCCAAATATTTAAACCAATTAATAATGAAAGTGAAGAAATACTTAGATAATTATTATCTTATACTTGGTGACTTCAAACTAGCTCTTTCTACCCTCGGTAGGTCTTCTAAGCACAACATCTCCAAAGAAACGAGAGCTTTAAATGATACACTGGAGCAGATAGATTTCACAGAAATCTATAGAACTTTACATCCAAACTGAACTGAATAAATGTTCTTCTCAAGTGCACATGGAACTTTCTCCAGAATTGACCACATACTGGGTCACAAATCACATCTGAACCGATACCAAAAGATTCAGATCGTCCCCTGCATATTCTCAGACCATATGCCTTGAAATTAGAACTAAATCACAACAAGAAGTTTGGAAGGACTTCAAACACGTGGAGGTTAAGGACCATCCTACTAAAAGATGAAAGGGTCAACCAGGAAATTGAGCAACAATTAAAAAGTTTCATGGAAACTAATGAGAATGAAGATACAACCGTTCAAAATCTTTGGGATGCAGCACAAGCAGTCCTAAGGGGGAAATACATCACAATACAAGCATCCATTCAAAACCTGGAAAGAATGGAAATACAAAAGCTAACCTTACTCATAAAGCAGCTAGAGAAAAAAACAGCAGATAGATCCTACACCCAAAAGAATAAGAGAGTTAAATAAAATTCGAGCAGATCCTAAAGGAAATCGAGACCAGAAGAAATGTGAAACAGATCAACAAAACCAGGAGTTGGTTCTATGAAAGAATTAATACCATACATAAAACATTAGCCAGTCTTATTAAAAAGAAGAGAGAGAAGACTCAAATTAATAAAATCATGAATTAGAAAGGAGAGATCACTACCAACACCAGGGAAATACAAACGATTTTAAAAACATATTATGAACAGCTATACGGAAATAAATTACACAATGTAGAAGAAATGGACGCATTCCTGGAAAGCCACAAACTACCAAACTGGAAGAGGAGACATAGAAAACCTAAACAGAACAATAACCAGAGAGGAAATTGAAGCAGTCATCTAAACCTCCCAAGACACAAAAGTCCAGGGCCAGATGGCTTCCCAGGGGAATTCTATCAAACGTTTAAAGAAGAAACCATACCTCTCCTACTAAAGCTGTTTGGAAAATAGAAAGAGATGGAGCCCTTCCAAATTAGTTCTATGAAGCCAGAATCACCTTAACTCCAAAACCAAAGACCCCACCAAAAAGGAGAATACAGACCAATAGCCTTGATGAACATGGATGCAAAAATTCTCAACAAGATACTAGCCAATAGGATCCAACAATACATTAAGAAAATTATTCACCATGACCAAGTAGTACTTATCCCTGGGACATAAGGTTGGTTCAACACTCGTAAAACAATCAATGTGATTCATCGTATCAGCAAGAGAAAAACCAAGAACCATATGATCCTCTCATTAGATGCAGAGAAAGCATTTGACAAAATAGAGCATCCATTCCTGATCAAAACACTTCAGAGCGTAGGGATAGAGGGAACATTCCTCGACATCTTAAAAGCCATCTAGGAAAAGTCCACAGAAAATGTCATTCTCAATGGGCAGGACATGGAGCCTTTCCCCTAAGATCAGGAAGAAGGCAGGGATGTCCACTCTCACCACTCCTATTCAACATAATACTGGAAGTCCTAGCCTCAGCAATCAGACAACAAAAAGACATTAAAGGCATTCAAATTGGCCAAAAAGTAGTCAAACTCTCCCTCTTCACCGATACCATGATACTCTACCTAGAAAACACAAAACCCTCCCCCCAGGATTGCTAGAACTCATACAGCAATTTGGTAGCATCGCAGGATACAAAATCAATGCCCAGAAATCAATGGCATTTCTATACAATAACAATGAGACTGAAGAAAGACAAACTAAGGTGTCAATCTCATTTACAATTGCACCCAAAAGCATAAGATACCTAGGAATAAACCTAACCAAGGAGGTAAATGATCTATACCCTAAAAACTATAGAAAACTTCTGAAAGAAATTGAGGAAGACACCAAGAGATGGAAAAATATTCCATGCTCATGGAATGGCAGAATTAATATTGTGAAAATGTCAATGTTACCCAGGGCATGTTCACGTTTAATGCAATCCCTATCAAAGTACCATGAAATTTTTTCAGAGAGTTAGAACAATTTATTTTAAGATTTGTGTGGAAACAGAAAAGACCCCGAATAGCCAGGGGAATTTTAAAAAAGAAAACCATATCTGGGGGCATCACAATGCCAGATTTCAGGTTGTACAACAAAGCTGTGTTCACCAAGACAGTGTGGTACTGGCACAAAATTAGACACATAGATCAATAGAACAGAATAGAGAATCCAGAAGTAGACCCCGAATTTTATGGTCAATTCATATTTGATAAAGGAGGAAAGACTATCCATTGGAAGAAAGACAGTCTCTTCAATAAATGGTGCTGGGAAAATGGATATCCACATGCAGAAGGATGAAACTAGACCACTCTATTTCACCATACACAAAGATAAACTCAAAATGGATAAAAGATCTAAATGTGAGACAAGAGTCCATCAAAATCCTAGAGGAGAACACAGGCAACACCTTTTTGAACTTGACCGCAGTAACTTCTTGCAAGATACATCCACGAATGCAAAAGAAACAAAAGCAAAAATGAGCTACTGTGACTTCATCAAGATAAGAAGCTTTTGCACAGCAAAGGATACACTCAACAAAACTAAAAGACAACTTACAGAATGGGAGAAGTTATTTGCAAATGACGTATGAGATAAAGGGCTAGTTTCCAAGATCTATAAAGAACTTATTAAACTCAACACCAAAGAAACAAACAATTCAATCATGAAATGGGCAAAAGGCATGAAGAGAAATCTCACAGAGGAAGACATTGACATGGCCAACATGCACAATAAAAAATGCTCTGTATCACTTGCCATCAGCGAAATACAAACCAAAACCACAATGAGATACCACCTCACACAGGTGAGCATGGGGAAAATTAACAAGGCAGGAAACCACAAATGTTGGAGAGGATGTGGAGAAAAGGGAACACTCTTACACCTTTGGTGGGAATGTGATCTGGTGCAGCCACTCTGGAAAACTGAGTGGAGGTTCCTCAAAGAGTTAAAAATAGACCTGCCCTATGACCCAGCAATGGCACAGTTGGGGATTTACCTCAAAGATTGAGATGCAATGAAACGCCGGGACACCTGCACCCTGATGTTTATAGCAGCAATGTCCACAATAGCCAAAATGTGGAAGGAGGCTTGGTGTCCATTGAAAGATGAATGGATAAAGATGATGTGGTTTATGTATACAATGGAATATTACTCAGCCATTAAAAACGACAAATACCCACCATTTGATTCAACGTGGATGAAACTGGAAGGTATTACACTGAGTGAAGTATGTCAATAAGAAAAGGACAAATAGTGTATGTTCTCATTCATTTGGGGAATATAAATAATAGTGAAAGGGAATATAAGGGAATGGAGAAGAATTGTGTGGGAAATATCAGAATTGGAGACAGAACATAAAGACATCTAACTCTGGGAAACGAACTAGGGGTGGTAGAAGGGTAGGAGGGTGGGTGGTGGGGAGAATGGTGATGGACACTGAGGGGAGCACTTGATGGGATGAGCACTGGGTGTTCTTTTGTATGTTGGTAAATTGAACACAAATAAAAAATTAATTTATTAAAAAAAAGATTCTTGGAAACTAATGAGAATGAAGATACAACTGTTCAAAATCTTTGGGATGCAGCACAGGTAGACATACGGGGGAAATACATCACAATAGAAGCCTCCATTCAAAAACTGTAAAGAACTCGAATACAAAGGTAACCTTACACATAAACTAGCTAGGGAAAAAAACAGCAGATAAATCCTACACCCAGCAGAGGAAGAGAGTTATTTAAGATTCGAGCAGAACTCAACGAAATCGAGACCAGAGGAACTGTAGAACAGATCGACAAAACAAGGAGTTGCTTCTTTGAAAATATAAGATACATAAACCATTACCCAGTCTTATTAAAAAGAAGAGAGAGAAGATTCAAATTAATAAAATCATGAATGAGAAAGGAGAGATCACTACCAACACCAAGGAAATACAAACGATTTTAAAAACATATTATGAACAGCCATATGCCAATAAATTAGGCAATCTAGAAGGAATATTCCTGGAGCCACAAACTACCAAAACTGGAACAGGAAGAAACAGAAAACTTGAACAGGCCAATAAGAAGAGAGGAAATTCAAGCAGTCATACAAAACCTCCCAAGACACAAAAGACCAGGGCCAGATGGCTTCCCAGGGGAATTCTATCAAACGTTTAAAGAAGAAACCATACCTCTCCTACTGAAGCTGTTTGGAAAGATAGAAAGAGATGGAGTACTTCCAAATTCGTTCCATGAGGCCAGCATCACCTTAATTCCAAAACCAGACAAGGACCCCACCAAAAAGGAGAATACAGACCAATATCCCTGATGAACATGGATGCAAAAATTCTCAACAAGATACTAGCCAATAGGAGCCAACAGTACATTAAGAAAACATTCACCATGAAAGAGTAGGATTTATCCCAGGGACACAAGGCTGATTCAACACTCGTCAAACAAACAATGTGATTCATCATATCAGCAAGAGAAAAACCAAGAACCATATGATCCTCCAATTAGATGCAGAGAAAGCATTTGACAAAATAGAGCATTCATTGCTGATGGAAACCCTTCAGAGCATAGGGACATCGGGAACATTCCTCGACATCTTAAAAGCCATCTACAAAAAGCCCACAACAAATATCATTCTCAATGGGGAAGCATTGGGAGCCTTTCCCCTAAGATAAGGAACAAGACAAGGATGTCCACTCTCACCACTCCTATTCAAAATAGTACTGGAAGTCCTAGTCTCAGCAATCAGACAAAAAAAGACATTAAAGGCATTCAAATTGGCCAAAAAGTAGTCAAACTCTCCCTCTTCACCGATGACATGATACTCTACCTAGAAAACACAAAAGCCTCCATGCCAAGATTGCTAGAACTCATACAGCAATTTGGTAGCATTGCAGGATACAAAATCAATGCCCAGAAATCAATGGCATTTCTATACACTAACAATGAGTCTGAAGAAAGAGAAATTAAGGAGTCAATCTCATTTACAATTGCACCCAAAAGCATAAGATACCTAGGAATAAACCTAACCAAGGAGGTAAAGATCGAAACCATAAACACTATAGAACGCTTCGGAAAGAAATTGAGGAAGACACAAAGAGTTGGAAATATATACCATGCTCATGGATTGGCAGAATTAATATTGTGAAAATGTCGTGTTACGCAGGGCAATGTACACGCTTAATGCAATCCCTATCAAAACACTATGGACTTTCTTCGGAGAGTTAGAACAAATTATTTCAAGATTTGTGTGGAATTAGAAAAGACCCCGAATAGCCAGGGGGATTTTAAAAAAGAAAACCATATCTGGGGGCATCAGAATGCCAGATTTCAGGTTGTACTACAAAACTGTGGTCATCAGGGCAGTGTGGAACTGGCACAAAAACAGACACATAGATCAATGGAACAGAATAGAGAACCCAGAAGTGGACCTTGAACTTTATGGTCAACTAATATTCGATAAAAGAGGAAAGACTATGCATTGGAAGAAAGACAATCTCTTCAAAAGATGGTGGTAGGAAAATTGGACATCCACATGCAGAAGAATGAAACTAGACCACTCTCTTTCACCATACACAAAGATAAACTCAAAATGGATGAAAGATCTAAATGTGAGACAAGAGTCCATCAAAATCCTAGAGGAGAACACAGGCAACACCCTTTTTGAACTCGGCCTCAGTAAATTCTTGCAAGATTCATCCACAAAGGCAAAAGAAACAAAAGCAAAAATCAACTATTGTTACTTCATCAAGATAAGAAGCTTTTGCACAGCATAAATACAGTCAACAAAACTAAAAGACAACCTACAGAATGGCAGAAGATATTTGCAAATGATGTATCAGATAAAGGGCTAGTTTCCTAGATCTATAAAAAATTCTTAAAATCAACACTAAAGAAACAAACAATCCAATCATGAAATGGGCAAAAGACATGAACAGAAATCTCACAGACGAAGACATAGACATGGCCAACATGCACATGAGAAAATGCTGTGCATCACTTGCCTCAGGGAAATACAAATCAAAACTACAATGAGATACCACCTCACACCAGTGAGCATGGGGAAAATGAACAAGGCAGGAAACCACAAATGTTGGAGAGGATGCGGAGAAAAGGGAACCCTCTTACACTGTTGGTAGGAATGTGATCTGGTGCAGCCACTCTGGAAAACTGTGTGGAGGTTCCTCAAAGAGTTAAAAATAGACCTGCCCTATGACCCAGCAATTGCACTCTTGGGGATTTACCCAAAATATTCAGATGCAATGAAATGCCGGGACACCTGCACCCCGATGTTTTTAGCAAGAATGTCCATAATACCGAAACTGTGGACGGAGCCATGGTGTCCATCGAAAGATGAATGGATAAAGAAGATGTGGTTTTTGTATACAATGGAATATTACTCAGCCATTAGAAACAACAAATAACCACCATTTGCTTCTACGTGGATGGAACTGGAGGGTGTTATGCTAAGTGAAGTAAGTCAATCGGAGAAGGACAAACGTATGTTCTCATTCAATTAGTTAATATAAATAACAGTGAATGGGAATATAAGGGAATGGAGAAGAAACGTGTGGGAAATATCAGAAAGGGAGACAGAACATAAAGAATCCTAACTCTGAAAAAGGAACAAGGGATGCTGGAAGGTGAGGAGGGCGGGGGGTGCCGGTGAATGGGTGAAGGGCACTGAGGGGGTCCCTTGCCGGGATGAGCACTGGGTGTTATTCTGTTGTTTGGTAAATTGAAGAACAATAAAAAATAAATTTATTTTAAAAAAAAGTTCAAACAACTAAATACTGATGCTGCCAACATGGGAGTACGTAAATCTAGAAACCAATTAACAACAAACATACAGGAACTCACTGATAATAATACAATGACAGGGGATTTAAAAACTACCCACTTATGGCAATGGACAGATCATCTATGCAGAAAATCAACAGGGGAACAATAGTCTTGACACACTGGACCACAGGGACTCAACAGATATAGTCTGAACATTTCTTCCTAAAGCAGAATACACATTCCTTTCAAGTGCACATGGGACATTCTCCAGAACAGATCATATCATGGCCCACAAATCAGCCCTCAACAGGTACAACAGGTAGAAGAAGGTTGATATCACACCCTGTACATTTTCAGACCATGACTCTATGAAACTTGAAGTCGACAGTAAGAAAAAAATTGGACAGACCAAAAATACGTGGAGATTATGAACATCCTACTAGAGAATGAATGGAGCAACCAGGAAATTAAAGATCAAATTTAAAACAAATGAAAATGAAAACGTTTCTCCAAACCTCTGGGATGTTGCAAAGGCGATCCTAAGAGGGAAGTACATAGGAATCCAGGCCTATCTCAAGAAACAAGAAGTCTCCAATACACAACCTAACCCTACGCCCAATAGGCTGGAAAAGGAATAGCAAACAAAGCCTAAAGCCTACAGAAGAAGGGAAAAAATAAAGACGAGAGAAGAAATAAACAATGCAGAAAAAAACAAAACAGTAGAATGGAATAATGAAACTAAGAGCTGGTTCTTCTACTGGCCAATAGGATCCAACAGTACATTAAGAAAATTATTCACCATGACCAAGTAGGATTTATCCCTGGGACACAAGGCTGGTTCAACACCCATAAAACAATCAATGTGATTCATCATATCAGCAAGAGAAAAACCAAGAACCATATGATCCTCTCATTGGATGGAGAGAAAGCATTTGACAAAATACAGCATCCATTCCTGATCAAAACTCTTCAGAGTGTAGGGATAGAGGAAACATTCCTCGACATCTTAAAAGCCATCTATGAAAAGCCCACAGCAAATATCATTCTCAATGGGGAAGCACTAGGAGCCTTTCCCCTAAGATCAGGAACAAGACAGGGATGTCCACTCTCACCACTGCTGTTCAACATAGTACTGGAAGTCCTAGCCTCAGCAATCAGACAACAAAAAGACATTAAAGGCATTCAAGTTGGCAAAGAAGAAGTCAAACTCTCCCTCTTCGCCGATGACATGATACTCTACATAGAAAACCCAAAAGTCTCCACCCCAAGATTGCTAGAACTCATACAGCAATTCGGTAGCGTGGCAGGATACAAAATCAATGCCCAGAAGTCAGTGGCATTTCTATACACTAACAATGAGACCGAAGAAAGAGAAATTAAGGAGTCAATCCCATTTACAATTGCACCCAAAAGCATAAGATACCTAGGAATAAACCTAACCAAAGAGGTAAAGGATCTATACCCTCAAAACTATAGAACACTTCTGAAAGAAATTGAGGAAGACACAAAGAGATGGAAAAATATTCCATGCTCATGGATTGGCAGAATTAATATTGTGAAAATGTCAATGTTACCCACGGCAATATACACGTTTAATGCAATCCCTATCAAAATACCATGGACTTTCTTCAGAGAGTTAGAACAAATTATTTTAAGATTTGTGTGGAATCAGAAAAGACCCCGAATAGCCAGGGGAATTTTAAAAAAGAAAACCATATCTGGGGGCATCACAATGCCAGATTTCAGGTTGTACTACAAAGCTGTGGTCATCAAGACAGTGTGGTACTGGCACAAAAACAGACACATAGATCAGTGGAACAGAATAGAGAATCCAGAAGTGGACCCTGAACTTTATGGGCAACTAATATTCGATAAAGGAGGAAAGACTATCCATTGGAAGAAAGACAGTCTCTTCAATAAATGGTGCTGGGAAAATTGGACATCCACATGCAGAAGAATGAAACTAGACCACTCTCTTTCACCATACACCAAGATAAACTCAAAATGGATGAAAGATCTAAATGTGAGACAAGAGTCCATCAAAATCCTAGAGATGAACACAGGCAACACCCTTTTTGAACTCGGCCATAGTAACTTCTTGCAAGATACATCCACGAAGGCAAAAGAAACAAAAGCAAAAATGAACTATTGGGACTTCATCAAGATAAGAAGCTTTTGCACAGCAAAGATACAGTCAACAAAACTCAAAGACAACCTACAGAATGGGAGAAGATATTTGCAAATGACATATCAGATAAAGGGCTAGTTTCCAAGATCTATAAAGAACTTATTAAACTCAACACCAAAGAAACAAACAATCCAATCATGAAATGGGCAAAAGACATGAACAGAAATCTCACAGAGGAAGACATAGACATGGCCAACATGCATATGAGAAAATGTTCTGCATCACTTGCCATCAGGGAAATACAAATCAAAACTACAATGAGATACCACCTCACACCAGTGAGAATGGGGAAAATTAACAAGGCAGGAAACAACAAATGTTGGAGAGGATGCGGAGAAAAGGGAACCCTCTTACACTGTTGGTGGGAATGTGAACTGGTGCAGCCACTCTGGAAAACTGTGTGGAGGTTCCTCAAACAGTTAAAAATATACCTGCCCTACGACCCAGCAATTGCACTGTTGGGGATTTACCCCAAAGATACAAATGCAATGAAACGCCGGGACACCTGCACCCCGATGTTTATAGCAGCAATGGCCACAATAGCCAAACTGTGGAAGGAGCCTCGGTGTCCAACAAAAGATGAATGGATAAAGAAGATGTGGTTTATGTATACAATGGAATATTACTCAGCTATTAGAAATGACAAATACCCACCATTTTTTTCAACGTGGATGGAACTGGAGGGTATTATGCTGAGTGAAGTAAGTCAGTCGGAGAAGGACAAACATTATATGTTCTCATTCATTTGGGGAATATAAATAATAGTGAAAGGGAATATAAGGGAAGGGAGAAGAAATGTGTGGGAAATATCAGAAAGGGAGACAGAACGTAAAGACTGCTAACTCTGGGAAACGAACTAGGGGTGGTAGAAGGGGAGGAGGGCGGGGGGTGGGAGTGAATGGGTGACGGGCACTGGGTGTTATTCTGTATGTTAGTAAATTGAACACCAATAGAAAATAAATTAAAAATAAAAAGAGCTGGTTCTTCAAAATAATTAATAAAATGGATCAAGCCTTAGCCAGCCTTATCAACGAGAAAAGAGAAAAGATCTAAATAAATAAAATCACAAATGAGAGAAGAGAGATCACAATCAACACCAGAAAAATTAGACAATTATAAGGGAATACTATGAAAGATGATATGCTAACAAACTGGGAGTCCTGGAAGAAATGGACAAATCCTTAGAAATGTGCAAACGAGCAAAACTGAAATAGAAAAAAATAGAAAATATGAACACACCCATAACTAGCAAAGAAATTGAATCAGCAAGGCACCTGGTTGCCTCAGTGTTTTAGCATCTGCTTTGGCTCATGTCATGATCCTGGGAGAATCACGTCCCACATCAGGCTCCCCACATGGTGCCTCATTTTTCCTCTGCCGATAACTCTGACTCTCTGTGTCTCTCATGAATACATAAATAAAGGTGCAGCCACTATGGAAAACAGTCTGAAGGGTCCTCGAGAAGTTAAAAATGGGGATACCGGGGATCCCTGGGTGGCGCAGCGGTTTGGCGCCTGCCTTTGGCCCAGGGCGTGATCCTGGAGTCCCGTGATCGAGTCCCACGTCGGGCTCCCCGTGCATGGAGCCTGCTTCTCCCTCTGCCTGTGTCTCTGCCTCTCTCTGTCTCTCTCTCTCTCTCTATCATAAATAAATAAAAAATTTAAAAAAAAATAAAAAAAAATAAAAATGGGGATACCTGGGTGCGCAGTGGTTTGGAGCCTGCCTTTCGCCCAGGGCCTGATCCTGGAGACCCGGGATCGAATCCCACGTCGGGCTCCCGGGGCATGTAGCCTGCTTCTCCTTCTATCTGTGTCTCTGCCTCTCCCTCTATCATAAAAAAATTTTTTTTTAAAGAAGTTAAAAATAGAGCTACCCTACGATTCCAAAATTGCACAGCTAGGTATTTACCCCGAGGATACAAAAGTAGTTTAGTAGATTTGAAGAGGAACACGCAGCCAAGTGTTGGTAGAAGCATTATCAACAACAGCAAAACTGTGTATACACCCCAGATGTCCATCGACAGATGAATGGGCAGAGACGATGTGGTAAATATACACACTGCGACATCACTCGGTCATCAGGAAGGATGAAATGAAGCCATTTACAATTTCGTGCGAGAAGTGGAAGACACTTATGCTAAATGAACTCAGTCAGAGAAAGACAGATACCAAATACCATACAATTGCATTCACATGTGAATTTTAAGAAACCAAACAAACTGGCAAAGGGGCAGAGGCGGGGATGAGAGAAGCAAACAAACAAAAAAAACAGACTCTTAGTCACAGAGAATAAAGTAATCAATACCAGAGGAAGGTGGGGGGGATGGGGAATCGGGATGGGGATAGTGGAGGTCACCTCTGACCAGTAGCAGGCGTTGTATTCAAGGGTTGAATCACTATGTGGTAAACCTGAAACTATATCATACTGTGTTTACAAAGAGGAATTCAAGTAAAACTTTAAAATAATAATTGGTAGTATAGAGGAAACATGTGTGCACAAGAGATAACATCAGAAAGGCAACTGAAAATCCAAACAGTCTTTAGAGCCACAAATCCCCTCCTTAGCTCAGCTCAGGAGAAGCCTGCCATGCCTATTCTCACCCCAGCAGAAGCCTGGATTTTAATTCTCTGGGGAGGCCACTGACTTGGTGGAGTCAGGCTATCTTTGAACCTGAAACCTAAATAGAGGGCATAAAACTAAACTACCCAAGATGCTAGGATTCCCAGTGAGGCACATGCCAAGACACAAACTCTAACCATACACAGACATAACCCTAACCATACACTTAAGCCTAATGTTAAGGTCATCCTTAAAGAAGAACGATCACTAATCAAAAACCAAACACAAACCCCAAGACTGAAACACATTGACTGAACCTTCCTGCCAGCCCTCACTCTAACTCTTAAACCTATTCTAAACCCTTAACTCTGACCCGTACCTTAAATCTAACCCTAACCATAACCTCTAACCCTAACCTTATCTTAATGTACTCAAATCCTAATCCTAACCTTAACCTGTACACTAACCCTAACCCTCTAATACTAATACTATCTCATACCCCAAACTGTACACTAAACTGTACCCTAAAACTAATCCCTAACCCACTGCCTAACCCTCTTACCCTTTTCCAATACCATACCCTGACCCTGACCTGCCCTTAACCCTAACCCCTAAACAAACACTAAACCTAACCCTAGCCCTAACCCCTATCCTAAACCTAACCCTCACCCTAACCCTAAACCTAGCCCTAACTTTATCTCTAACCCCTAACCCTAAACACTAACACTAACTCACACCCTAACTTGTAACCCTAACTGCAAATCTAGCCCAACCCTAACTCTAACCATAACCCAAACCCCAACTCCTAATCTCCTGCCCTAATCCCTAAAGTCTAAACCCTAACCCTAACTCTAACTCCTGTCCCTAACCCAAACCCCCATCGTAACTCCTAACCACTTACCCTTACCCTTATCCCTCACCCTAACCTCTAATCCATAACCATAAGCATAATGACTAACCCCTAACATGACTAACCCCTAGGCCTAACCACAAACTGCCTCCCCTCCCCTGACCGTACCATTCATTCTACCCATTCACTTACCCTATGGTTTTGAGGAGTCCCTTCTGACATGGAAGAGGCCCAAAATGGCGTCTCCAGTGTCCTCCAGGGGGTCCTGAGGATGCCGGGCTCCTGTGAGCGTGGACGTGGCTCTACGTGTTCCAGAGTCATAGTCAGCGGGTCCTGAGTACGCCAGGTCTCCTGTCATAGTGGAGTATTCCTCACATCCTCTGGAAGCCTCACAGCAGTTTCTCAGGAGGCCGGGGGCTCCTGTCAACCTGGACATGGCCCCATGTCCCCTGAAAACTCACCGCAAGTCCTGAGGAGGCTGTGGGTTCCTGTCAGCCTAGACGCAGCCCCATGTGTCCTGAAGCCAAAGTGCAGGTCCTGAGGAGGACGGGGGTCCTCTCAGACTTGACGTGGCCCCAGAATTTCCTCAGCCTCACCATAAGACCTGAGGAGGCTGGGGGCCTCTGTAAGAATGGACGTGGCCCCAAATCATCCCAATCATTCACAGTGGGTCCTTAGGAGGCCAGAGACTCCTGTCAGTGTGGATTCAGCTTCCACATTTTTCTTAGGCCTCACCACAGGCTCTGACAAGGCTGGGGTCTTCTGTCCGCATGGACGCATCCCGATATTTCCCAATGTCTACACTGGGGGTCCTGAGGACATCAGCGTCTGGTTGTGTGGACATGGCCCCACGTCTTCCTGAAGCGTCACCGCAGGTTCTAAGGTGGCCGGGGCTCCTGTCACTGTGGATGCGGCCCCCAGCTTCCAGAAGACTCAACTTATGTCCTGAGGGGCCCATTAGCTCCTGCCAGAGTGGTCGCAGCGCCACATGTTTCAGAAGCCTCCCCGCATGTCCTGACGTGGCCCAGGGGCTCCTGTCAGTGTGGATGTGGGCCCACATCTTACTGAAGCCTCCCCGTGGGTCCTGAGGCAGCCCAGGGACTCCTCTCAGGGTGGGTGTGGGCCAACTATTTCCTGAAGCCTCCTGGGAGGTTCTGAAGCGATCCAGGGGCTCCTGTCAGGGTGGATGTGGACGCACATCTTCCTGAAGCTTCACCGTGTGTCGTGAGGAGACTGGGACTCCTGTCAGCGTGAACGCTGAGCATTATCCCCCTGAAGACTCCCCACAGGCTCTGAGGAGGCTGTGCTCATCAGCGTGGATATGTACCCCGTCTTCCTCAGGCCTCCCCAGCACAGGCTCGCTCCTGTTACCGGAGGCAGAGGAGGCCTACTGCGCATGAGTGTCCCCTGTGCAGTGCCTGGGCTCGGTCGACCCCTACGGGATGCTCAGATGCTACAGGAGGCTGTGCAGGAGGCACCTGCCCATCCCTGGGCCCACCTCTGCCTCCTTCCAGGCTCCAGCTGGGGCCTGTTAGCTTCGGAAACATCTCACTGAAAAGGAGCCCAACACCCGGGTTCCTCAAAAATACTTAAGGAGAAGGAATTGGACCCCAAAGGACACGAAATGAAATGTGGACCAGACTTTTACCACGTCCTGTAAAACTCACTCAACCCTCTTCCACTGTGGGCGGGACAGCACGCTGGTGCAGCCGCCCTGGAAACAGTGTGGAGGCCCCTCAGGAAGTTACAAATAGAGCCGCCCTGCGACGAGCAGGTGTATGGCCTGGACCTCACTCCGAAGATCAGATGCAGTGAGACTCGGGACACCAGCACCCCAAAGTCCACAGCAGACGTGTCCACAGTAGTCACATTGTGGGAGGAGCCTCGGGGCCCTCTGACTGATGATGGATAAAGAGGATAGGAAATAGATGATGGTCATAGAGAGAGGAATGGCACTCAGCTATCAAAGAGAAGGAAATTTTGCCATTTGCAATGACGTGGATAGAAGTAGAGGGATCATCTTAAGTGAAATAGGTCAGTCGGAAAAGAGAATGACCGTGTGGTGTCATTCATAGGTGGAATTAAAGAAGCAAAGCAGATGAACATCTGTGAAGGGAAGGAAAAACAAATAAGATGAAAACAGATGCAGGGAATACAGACTCTTATATATAGGAAACAAACTGATTGTCGCTGCAAGGGAGGGGACGAGGGAGGGGATAACAGGGGACCAGCATGAAGGAGGGCACATGATGTCACGAGGACTGCTGTTAGCTCCAACTGGTGAATCCCTGAATTCATCCTCTGAAAGTATAATACACTATATGTTAATTAATGGGCTTTAAATTAAATTAAGTTAAAAAATCATTTGTATCAGAGCACGTTTCCTACTGGACTTTCTGTTCTGCTCCTTCAGCTTATGCTGGGACCACCCTCGTGGGTCTGGTTTGTTTACGTAGGCATCAGGCCTCATCCATGGACCAGCCCTGGGCTAGAACTCATGACCCCGAGATCAGGACTGGAGGTGAGGTCAAGAGTAAGATGCTTAACCAACGGAGCCAGGCGGAGTCCCGAAGACAACACTGCTTTATCCTTTGTCTCTGTGACATCGTTTGTTTTATTATTTTTTTAAAATATATTTTTAATTTTTTAATTAACTTATAGTCAGAGAGAGAGACAGAGACACAGGTAGAGGGAGAAGCAAGCTCCATGCACTGGGAGCCCGACGTGGAATTCGATCCCGGGTCTCCATGTTCGCGCCCTGGGCCAAAGGCAGGCGCCAAACCGCTGTGCCACCCAGGGATCCCTGTGACATCGTTTGAAATAGGAAAGTGCTGCGTCCCGCTCTGTCCTGCTTCTCCAATACTGATTTACTCTCCGGGGTCATTTGTGGGGGCTGTTGGATGTTTTGGGTTTTTTTTTTCCTATGTATAGGATCTGCCACCATGACTTGACAGGAATGACATTGAAATTGAGGGTGGCTTCAGGAACTGCGGACATTTTCACAAGATGAGGCTCCAAACCAATGAGCCCAGGACGGCCTCCCAGAGCCTAGTGTGGCTCAGTGCACAAGTCTTGTGCTCCTTTGGTACAGTCTCATTATTTATTCTCTGTGATGCTCCTGAGAAGTGATTCACGTCCGTCATTTCCTTCCTGATTGCTCATTGTCTGGACACAGCAAGCCCCACAATAGAATAAAAACTGAGCCCAGGCCAAGGGCAGGAAGCCCCTATTAGAAAAGATCCACTGCCCTTGAAGGCCCATATCAAAATGTAAACAGAACTTGAGGAATTGCTCCAGCCCTTCTGGAGGTCCCCGAGACCAGCCCTTAAAACTAAGCAAAAACCCACCTCGGGGTCCAATTCCCTGCTCCGCTGTGTCAGGTATACTTGGACAAAAGATTGAGCTTGTAAATAGTCCCTCGTGTGTTTGCATCGGAATTGGCTTCTCGGTGGTTTCTCAGATTCGCAATCTTGGGCACAACAGTCTGAGATAAAAAAACAAAACCAAAAGAAGCTCGGACGCGGGCAGAGAGAAAGCAGGGTTCTGAGAGAAGCAGCGGAGACCTGGGGGCTTGGGGAATCTTCTGGGGAGGACATGCAGACTGTGGGGTGGAATGCTCAGCCCCAGAGTCAGAAGACCCAGAGACCCCACCCGCATAGCGCCCATCAGTATAGAGTCTCAGGGAGCAGCACAACACTGCCCACTGGAGGCCAGAAGTGCTGATGCCCACCCCGCCTCTGACCCCGCAGGTGCATCTCCCAGGCAGATGTGCACCTGACAATCAGCGCCATGGCCAATCTCCAAACCAGCACAGACCACTCGCTGCCACCAAGGTGTCGGACCACAGAGGCTGTAGAGATTCAGCTCTACCTGGAAAGTATGGTCTAGTTTCCTTTGTACTTTGTGCTTTATTGTCATTAATTTTCTTTGATTCTATTTTATAAATTGCCTTATTTTATTTTTATGTATGTACCTTATACATTTCTTATTTTTAGTTTCATGGTACTTTAATTTTGTTTCTTATTTTGGGATTTAGAATCTTTTAACAACCAGGCCAAAATAATTTGGTGGTTTTTTTGGGAGGGCAGTTTTTATTGTTTTTCTTTTTCTTCCTTCTTTCTTTTCTTGGAAAAAATAAAGAGATGGAGAAATTCGCCTCCATAAAATAACATGAGGTAGTACTCACAGCCAGGAAGTCCATCAATACAAATACATGATGTCTAACTACAGTTTAAAACAATGATTATAAAGATAGCATCTGCGCTGGAAAAAGAGCACAGAAGAAAATTAGAGAATCCCTTACTGTAGGAATAAAAGAACTAAAATCTAGTCAGGCCATCGTTAAAAATGCTATAACTGAGATGCAGTCCCAAGTGGAAGCCTTAAAAACAAGGAAGTTTATGGACCACAAACGCAGACTTGGAAACTCAGCCACTTATTAAAACAATAGCATTCATATCATGGGAGACTCAGAAGACGAAAAGAGTGAAAAGGTGGGCCTTGCTCAGCCATTAGAAATGACAAATAACCACCATATCCTTCAACGTGGATGGAACTGGAAGGTATTATGCTGAGTGAAGTAAGTTAATCAGAGAAGAACAAATATTGTATGTTCTCATTCACTTGGGGGATATAGACAATAGTGAAAGGGAATATAAGGGAAGGGAGATGAAATGTGGGGGAAATATCAGAAAGGGAGACAGAACATAAAGACTCCTAAATCTGGGAAACGAACTAGGGGTGATGGAAGGGGAGGAGGGCAGGGGTGGGGGTGAATGTGTGATGGGCACTGAGGGGGGCACTTGACGGGATGAGCACTGGGTGTTATTCTGTATGTTGGCAAATTGAACACCAATAAAAAGTAAATTTATTATAAGAAAGAAAGAAAGAAAGAAAGAAAGAAAGAAAGAAAGAAAGAAAGAAAGAAAGAGTGGCACCTGAGTGGCTCAGTTAGTTAAGCTTCTGCCTTAGGGTCAGATCATGATCCAGGTCCCAAGGAAGGCTCCCTGTTCAGCAGGGAACCTGCTTCTCCCTCTCCCTCTGCCCCTCTAGCACATGTTTTTCACACCTCTCTCTCTCAAATAAATAGCAACTTTGAAAAAGAAACAAACAAACCCAGAGGGATGAGAAATCTCCCATGTAGAAGATTTTCAAACAATTTGTGCAGACATTCCACCGTCAAGTTCATGAGCATGCTTCCCACTCTTATGTTTGGAATACACATAGTAACTTCCTTCTACAAAATATAATATGAAAAACTTAAAATAATAATGATAATATAATAATAATAATAGTAGTAGTAGTAATAATAATAATAAAGAATCACTTTACTACAGAGAAATCTGACAAACACTACCTCAGCAAGATGATCAGATCGATACCAAGACTGATAAATCATGGTGATAGTATCTAACCTTTATATGATATAATAAAAATAGCAGTATATCTCTGTATATAATCCACAAAAACAGTTCAATCATGAGATAAACAACAGACATGTCCCAACTGAGGGAAATTTTACAAAATGCTCTACTTCTCAAAGTGTTCCAGTTCAACAACAAGGAAAGGCTGAAAGACTGTCACAATCCAGAGGAGCTTAAGAAAACATGAGGACAAATGGAGTGTGATATGAGGAATGGAGACTTAGCAAAAACTAAGGAAATCTGAATAAAGTATGGTCTCTGGTTATTGGAAAAATTTTAATATTGATTCATTAGCTAATATTTGTACCGTACTAATATAAGATATCAATAATTGGAGAAATTGAGTGCAAGTGCATGAGAATTCTCTGTACTATATTCTCAATTTCCTTATAAAACTTTGTTTTCTTTATAAGAAATAAGATTTAATTTGAAAATTGACTTAAATGAAACAGGCTCTCGTGTGAAGAAATTTTAAAAATCGTTGAATTAACTTTTGCCTTATTCTTAAAGAGTTCCTTCGATGGGAACAAAGTAATAATTTTATATCAGAAGGAAAGAAAAACACTTATGAACATGTATAATGCCTCCTCAACCTGAAGCAGGAAAGGATAATAAATAGCAAAAATCAGATAAAAATACTTCTATTATAATAGACACCATATTGCAAGTGCATTTAAAATTAGCAATGTAGGGATCCCTGGGTGGCGCAGCGGTTTGGTGCCTGCCTTTGGCCCAGGGCGTGATCCTGGAGACCCAGGATCGAGTCCCACGTCGGGCTCCCGGTGCATGGAGCCTGCTTCTCCCTCTGCCTGTGTCTCTGCCTCTCTCTCTCTCTGTGACTATCATGAATAAATAAATAAAATCTTTAAAAAAAATAAAATTAGCAATGTATAACATTTATTTCCTTGACATTTGTCTTCCAAAGAGTTCACAGTGTTTCAGTGTCAGTTGAAACAGGGGAAGAATCTCAGGGAAGAATCCTTCACATAATAATAGGACCATTGGTACTAATGTCTCTCAATTATTTCCAAATCCATACAGATGCATTTCCTGATGAGTGACTGAGCTGTGAAGAAAGAGATGAGAAACCCTCATCCCTCTGAATTACTTGTGTCAGAATATTTTAACCATAGTACTATGGATAGTAAATTATCCTTATTAACAGGATGTGTCTCAGATTGGAATCTGAGCAATCAGATGGGCAGAGAAAAAATGCTTAACTTACTCAACTTCTAAAGACAAAGGAGAACTTTTCTATGTACAGTCAGTTGTCAAGATAGCCTTAGGGAAAAAGAGTCTGCAGCATGGAATCCTGCTGCACAGCCGGGATGCCCGTGCCCCAGGTCGTCGTGATCACAAATCCCTGGGCCTGTCCCCCAAAACATGCTGCCACGCTGAAGTCATTTGCAATTTCTCTCTTAGGAGCTCCAGGGAGAGCGGCATGAGCCAGATAGGATGGGACAGGATGTCTGGAGGCCGAGAACATTACGGCCATTCTACTTTAAGTTCAGTATTAGCACAGGTCCAGCAATCCCAGGCCCCTGTGAAGAAGAGCTGAAATTTGCATTATTTCAGTTACTGGAAAAAAACAAAAGTTTACAGCTAATGTCTTAGAAAGCCCCACAATAGCATAAAAACTGAGCCTAAGCCAAGGGCTGGAAGCCCCAATTAGAATGAGAAGAGAGCACAATGCCCTTGAAGGACCCATATCAAAATGTAAACAGAACTTGAGGAATTGCTCCAGCCCTTCTGGAGGTCCCCGAGACAAGCCCTTAAAACGAAGCTAAAACCTTCCTTGGGGTACAAGTCCCTGCTCCACTGTGTGGGGTATATCTGGAACCACACTCGAGTTTTGAAATCAACCCTCGTGTCTTTGCATCGGTGTCTGCGCCTTAGTGGTTTCTCGGATTCGCAATCTTTGGCAAAACACCCCCATGACCCCTCCCCACTTGGACTGACCTCTGTCCCCTCCCACCCAGGCTGACCCTCAGTCACCTCCCCACTGACAACAGCTGGGCACAGGCCCTCACACAGTTCCACGGCACGGTGGGCACTCCAGCTGTCCCCAGCCTCCCAGGGGAAGGAAGGAGGGTTTGGCAGGACACACTCCCATGGTGAGCCCAGGGCTCCCTGCCCAGGAGAGCACCTGGTGACAGGTCGGGTTCTGTGTCCCTGACGCCAACTCCTCCTCCCTGGTTTTCCCACTGGAAATGAAGGAGGAGGCCCTGGTCTCCTCCAGGGACATCACGCAGGTGGACCTGGACGTCAACAGGACGCTCAGCAGTCACATCATATTTTGGGACTACTACAGGGTAGGGTGAGGTTGAGGGGCCAGGGGGATCAGGACCCAGGGGAGGACCGGGGGATTCTGGGTAGGGAAAACGGGGCTTCTGAGGAAGGGGGCAAAACAGCAGCCAACAACACACCGCTCCATGGTAGGGTCTTGGGGATGACCTCTATGCCCACACCCCTGGGGCCTCGGGGATGAGGAGGCAACTAGGATGGGGCCTCCAGGGCTTGCCATGGGAGTTGAACCCCAAAGGGGAGAGGGATTGCCCCCTGAGAAGCAGGGGATGGGGTGGCGGACATGAGGGACATGAACCGGACCTGGGGGCCAGGCGGCATGGCCGTGGAGCAGGGATTTGGACCCTGAGACTAAGAAGCATAGCAGCTTTAAAGGGGCCAGTGGCCCATGGGATACACAGAAAGTTGCACAGTTGTGTCGGTCCACACGCAGGTGGCCGATTGAATTACACCTTACCCTATAGGATCCACTTGACCTGGCCTATTACTTTGGTCAGAATTGGCGTGCAGTTTTGGCAGGCACAAAGCAGGGTTACATTGTTATGAGCCGATTTCCGATTAGGGTGTGCCCAGCGACTTGACTGGGTTGGGGCAGCGCCTTAAGACATAAGCAGGTTATGTGGGGGTCATAGGGGAGGTGGCAGATGTATCACAAAATGGAATCAGTCCTGCTCTGCTTGTCCTTGGGTAGGGGCTTTTTGTTAAATTTCCTGGGTCCCACACTTGCAGCTCATGCAACTGGGCCACCCTCAGCAGGTGGACTCAGTGTGCACACCTTGTGGTGCTAGGAGCTCCAGTGGCGCAATCGGTTAGCGCGCGGTACTTATACACCTTGTGGTGCTGGATCTCACACCAGCATGTAGAGGGGACACTCCTCGCCCTAGTGAATAGGGGCTGGGTGAGCATGGGGCTCGGCATGAATGCCAGCCAGCATAGGGGGCCGAGGAACGCCAGCCCCATCACCACCCCTACTCCCACACACAGGCTGCCCCATGGCTCCCCGTAATGGGCACCCGGCGCCTCTGAAGATCCCCCCAGGGCGGCCCCGAGGTCCAGCTCCCTGCTGGAGAGGCATCGGGGAGAAGAGAAGCAGCTGGCGCTCAGCGGGAACCACTGCCAGACATGGGAATGTGGCCGAGCCAGTCCTTCCAGCTCAGCTGACCTTCCAGCGGAAAGTCACTGCATGTGCCAACCCCGGGTCGGCCAGGAGAGTCCAGCAAGCTGCCCAGCGGCAGCACCAGAAATGATGTTGTGCCATCCATGTCAGTGTTTGAGTGACCCAGCCAGAGGATCCGATAGCTGCACGTGATAGCTGCATGTGATAGACACACACACACACACCCTGAAACCAACAAAAGTCAGAATCCCTCAATGTTGTCAAACAGCATGTGAATGGTTACATACATGACGCTGTGGTCCCCAATAGGATACATGGAAGACGCTATAAATCTCGACTGCAGAGGTGCTGGAGGCACAGAGATGTGCCTGTTGGGTTCAGACAAGGAGAGCAAAGGGGCAGGAAGCATACTTCAATGGGGGGGCCCCTCTTAGGAAAGGACACCAGGTCCCTGTGAAGGCTATGGATTGTGAAATCTTTCCTCTTCTCTTTCAGCTTCTGGATTTCCTTTTCCTTTTCCTTTGTTCTTCCTAATTCTAGTTTACCTCCACCCTGCATCCAAACCAATGACCAAAGAGGCTTCTTTATGATATCCAGTCCTAAAAGGAGGCTGAGCTCTGGCTACCGGGTTCAGAAACGATCATTTTCTAGGTGTATGATGATCACCCGAACTCGTGCCTTCATGACTCTTCTCTCCCTGCAGAACGAGGGGAACCACAGGTCTTACAATGAAAGACGCCCACTTCCACTCGGGCAGGACTGTCCCTTGTGGAGGACGTCATCTGGGACATGTAGTGCAAGTGGGGTGATCAAGAATAGGTCGCAGGTGAGACATAAGCAAGCACTTACCTTTGATATCATGCTTTATTTTTTCATCCATTTATTATTTAACTATTTTTTTAAATTTATTTATGTATGATAGTCACAGAGAGAGAGAGAGAGAGAGAGGCAGAGACACAGGCAGAGGGAGAAGCAGACTCCATGCACTGGGAGCCCGATGTGGGATTCGATCCCGGGTCTCCAGGATCCCGCCGTGGGCCAAAGGCAGGTGCTAAACCGCTGCGCCACCCAGGGATCCCCTAACTATTTTAATTTTATGTCCTGTCTATACCCAACACGGTGTTCAAACTCATAACCCTGAGTTCAAGATACCCCAACCAGGACAGCCAGGCACCCCAGTCCCATGTTTTAAAACTCTTTGCTTCATTGCCTATCTCTGCATCGAACTGGAACATTGAGTCCATGACGGGGAGCTTTAGTAACCTCCGAATCCTAGAACGTTCTCACTGTATCCCAATCCTAGATTGACATTTACCATTGAATAGCACTTTAAATAGTCAGTAAAATAACTACTACAGAAAAGGAAATTATCTAATTTTCACGTATGTGGTCCCTGCTCCCTGGGCTCCCAGGGAAGCTATGGTTTCTTTAACATTGATCAAGGTCCAAATGACTCCACCACACCTCAAAGCGTGGGCTCAGTTTCTGCCCTGACACATGCAACACCCCTGCTTCAATTAACATGTATCAATCAATCAAAGGGAGCCTAACTGGCTCGGTGTGGTTTGTAAGAACATGGGACTCTTGTTCTTGGGGTAGCATGTTCAAGCCCAATGTTGGCTGTAGAGATTACAGAAAAATAAATTCTTAAAAAAAATCAATTATTTTATCTTGGGGAGACATAGCCCCTGATCCCACAAGGGCAGGGAGCCAGCTGATGGTTCTACACACATTATTATGCAGCAGAGCACAAAATGTGAACTTTCAGAAGTCTCCTAGAGTGGGGGACACAGCAGCCTTAAGGTGTTCAGGTGGAGAAGTCAGGGGCAGTCCCTGGA
The DNA here is from genome assembly GCF_053574225.1 of Canis aureus. Classification (NCBI taxonomy): domain Eukaryota; kingdom Metazoa; phylum Chordata; class Mammalia; order Carnivora; family Canidae; genus Canis; species Canis aureus. The sequence continues at coordinate 35,531,222 of NC_135646.1, forward strand.
GCGACAGGGTGGGCTCAGGATCCCATGGGTCCCAAGGATGGTGGCACCAACTGTTCCCAGGCACAAGAACGGGAATGCGGCTGAGAGTAGCAGGACTTGGGCCAGCTGTCTGCCCTGTGTGGCCATAAGCTGCAAACCCCTGTGCAGTCACGGGGCTGCATTCCTGGGACAGACCAGCAAAGGCGAGGAGTGGGAGGACCCTCTCCCGGGCATGAAGAGAACAGGTCTCCACCAGGGCAGCCCCTAAAATTTGGAGTTTTAAACTTCAGTATCTTGTCTGTGTGGAGGCTGACAAAATTGAGGCGGTTCCACTTTAAGTTCACTGTTAGCACAAGTACTGCCATCCCAGGCCCCTGTGAATAAGAGCTAAAATTTGCATTATTTCAGTTACAGGAAAAAAAGAAAAAAACAGCTTACAGCTTAAAGTCGAATAAAGCCCCATATTAGAATGAGAACAGAACTCAATGCCCTTGAAGGCCCCATGTCAAAATGTAAACAGAACTTGAGGAATTGCTCCAGCCCTTCTGGAAGTCCCTGAGACCAGCCCTTAAAACTAAGCTAAAACCCACTTCGGGGTCCAAGTGCATGCTCCTCTGTGCCGGGTGTACTTGGGCGCAAGCTCGAGTTTGGAAATCAACCATCGTGTGTTTGCATCGGTGTAGGCTCCTCAGTGGTTTCTCAGATTTGCTATCTTGGGCACAAAACCTCCATGTCCCCTCCCCACCTGGGCTGACCCCACATCCCCTCCCCCCCAGGCTGACCCTCAGTCACCTCCCAACCCACAACAGCTTGGGACAGGCCCTCACACAGGTCCCATGGGCTCGGTGGGCACTCCCGCCATCCTTGGCCTCCCAGGGAAAGGCAGGAGGTTTCAGCAGACCCACTCCCATTGTGGCCCCAGGGCTCCCTGCCCAGCATGGCAGCACGTGACAGGTTGGGGTCTGTGTTCCTGACGTGGGCTCCTGCTCCCCGGTTTTCCCACAGGAAATGAAGGAGGACGCCCTGGTCTCCTCCAGGGACATCACGCAGGTAGACCTGGACGTCAACAGGACGTTCTGCAGCCACACTATGTTTTGGGCCTGCTAGGGGGTCCGATGAGGCTGCTGGGCCAGGGAGCTTGGGGCCCCAGGGGAGGCTTGGGGGCTTCGGGGTAGGGAAAACGGGGCTTCTGAAGCCGGGGGGAGCAACAGCAGCCAACAACACACTGCTCCATGATAGGGTGATGGGGATGACCCACATGCCCCCAACCCCGGGGCCTCAGAGATGAGGAGGCCAATTGGATGGGGCCTCCAGTGGTTGCCATGGGAGCTGAACTCCAAAGGGGAGAGGGATGGCGCCCTGAGAAGCAGGGGATGGGGTTGGGGAAGTGGGCGGCAGGAACCAGACCTGGGGGCCAGGAGGCATGGCCGCGGCTGGAGCAGGACACACATCAATCCCATGAGGGTCGGACGGGACAGAGTGACACCCACTCTCGGTGCTTTATATATTTCTAAATTCTATGCATTTCATTTGAGACAATTTGCAATTTGAAAACATACATAGTATGATGACCCCCAGATAATGACCCCGGTCCAGCCAGGGCCCTGCACAGACCACACGGTGCCACAGGGGCAGGTGTCACAGCAAACCCCAGACTGGGGTCGCCTTTAACGGTAGACGTCTCCTTGTGCGTCTTAGAGGAAGGGGATGCCCTGTGTCCGCAGGCCCCCCACGCCATCATGCTCATTCCCTACCCCCACATCATCCCCCTACATCATCATCCCCAATGGCATTCCACAAAACACCATCCCCCTCACAGCCACACAGCCCCACACAATCCTAAACCACACTAGACCACAACACCATCCACCCTACACCATCCCCCACACTCCACCACCATCATACCCCTAGTCCCACAACATCTACCCCACACCATCGGCCCCCAGCAAACCCGGTGCAGGTGTCCCCTATGGGACATGCTCAGCCTCCCTGGGGTTCTCTGGATACCCTGTTCCCATCAGAAGACCGGGTGTTCAATAGAGCACACAGGGGTTGCAGGGAGGAGGGAAGCCACGGAGTCTCCAACAGAGTGGGTGTAGGTGATTGGTGCAAAGAACCCACTGTGCCCTGCCTCCGCCCACTCTCCCTCCTGGAGGGTGACACAACATGCACAGGACAACAGCCCCTAACCCAGGGGGACCTGGGCTGCCCTGGCACCAGGATCTGTGGGGGCTGAGTTGATTTGGGCTCCCCCATGGCAACACAAGGACGAATGGATTCCAGCCCCCCATGGCCCTGTTTAGCCCTGGATTCTGGCCCCACGCTGAGCGAGCCCTCTCACAGCTGGGTGTGGCCTCCTGGGCCCTGGGCGTGACCCACAGATCCAGTTTGCAGACCTAGGGCAGCCCTGAGGATCCCGGTACACCCCAGGGTGGGGAGAGCAGGGATAGGCCAGTGGGCCCCACCTGCACCCACACCAGTAGGCAGGTTCCTCCAGATACTGGGGCCCCAGGGGGCCCGAGGCCGTGGTCCAGCTGCCCTGCGGGAACCCAGCGCAGGAGCCCATGAGCTGCAGGTCCAGTTCAGCTCTGCTGTCCTCAGAACCGTCTCTCAAGCTGAAACCTCAGGACACACGCCCCCACCCGGAGTCCACACATGCTCCCAGGTGGGGGACTCCAGCACTCGACCCCCAACCCATGTGATTCTTTTCCTCCCGTAAAGGACAGAAAGGTCTCCCTCCCCAGGTGAAGGCATGCACCCACGCCTCTGAGCCCGTTTACTATAGAAAGTCAATAAAGTGCTGTGGTGTGAAAATGCACAGCCAGCCCTTTTCTGTGTCTCCCAGAACTCTGTGCACGGGGCATGGAGAGACCCACAGAGAGGAGGAGGGGGCATCACCTGGGCCCCAAACAGCCCCTGCAGGGGCACCACAAGGCACACACTGCTGATGTCCCCATGTGCCTTCCAGGGGCGGACAGACTCCAGGATCAGGACCCCACAGACTATACTGGGACTCATCCTGTGCCCCGTGGGCCAGAATGGACTAGGACAGAGTGACAGCCAGGGAACCTCAGGTCACCAGGGTCTGTGCAAAGTGACCTGTGAGGTCTGTGCTCCCTCTGTCCAGGAGGCCAGGGCTGGCCTGGTTCCGGGACATGTACTACCCTCCCCGCATCCCCATGCCAGTGTGCCTGGGGCACAGAGGGCCTGTGGGGCGCTCAGTGTGGCCCTGGATGGGATGTCAGGAGAGTAGGCCCTTGTGTTGTGCCCAAGACTACGAATCTGAGAAACCACTTAGGAGCCAACACCAATGAAAACTCCCGAGGGTTTCTCTACAAGCTGGAGCTTTGGTCCAAGTGCACCTGACACAGCGGAGCAAGGACTTGGACCCCGGGACTAAGAGGCATAGCAGCTTTATAGGGTCAGTGGACTGTGGGATATGCAGAAATTTGCACAGTCATGTTGGTCCACACGCAGGTGGCTGATTGAATTGCACCTTACCCTATAGGATCCGCTAGACCTGGTCTATTACTTTGGTCATAATCCGTGCGCAGTTTTGGGGGACACAAAACAGGGTTACATTTTTATGAGCCGATTTCCGATTAGGGTGTGCCCAGCAGCTTGACTTGGGTGGGGCAGCGCCTTAAGATATAAGCTGGTCATTTGGGCGTCATAGGGGTGGTGGCGGGTATAGCACAAAATGGAATCAGTCCTGCTCTGCTTGTCCAGGGGTAGGGGATTTTTGTTAAATTTCCTGTTTCCAACTTGCAGCTCACGCACCTGGGCAACGCTCACCAGGTGGACTCAGCGTGCACACCTTGTGGTGCTGGATCTATCACACCAGCCCGTGGAGGACACCCTACTCGCCTTAGTGAGTAGGGGCTGGGTGAGCATGGGGCTCGGCCTGAAAGCCAGGCAGCACAGGGTCTGAGGAACCCCAGCCCCATCCCCACCCCGACTTCCACAAACAGGCAGCCTCAGGGCTCCCCGCCATGGGCACCAGGCTCCTCAGGAGCTCACGCCAGGGCAGCCCCGAGGTCTGACTCCCTGCTGGAGAGGCATCGGGGAGAAGAGAAGCAGCTGGCGCTCGGCAATACCCATTGCCGGACATGAGAATGTGGCTGAGACAGACCTTCCACCTCAGCTGACCCTCCAGCTGAAATTCACTACAGGAGCGACCCCGGGTCAGCAAGGAGAGCCCAGCTAGCCACCCAGCATCAGCACCAGAGATGATGTTGTACCAACCATTTCGGCGATTGGGTTACCCAGCCAGAGGATCCGATTGCTGCACGTGATAGCTTCATTTGATAGACACACACACACCCCACAACCAACAAAAGTCAGAATACCCCCAATGTTGTCAAACAGCAGATGAATGGTTACATACACGACGCCATGGTCCCGAATAGAATACCTGGAAGACGCTATAAACCATGACTAAAGAGGTGCTGGAGGCACGGAGATGTGCCTGCTGTGTTCCAAAAAGAGCGCAGAGGGGCAGGAAGCATCCTACGGAGGGGGGGGGCCCTCCTAGGAAAGGACACCAGGTCTCTGTGAAGGCTACGGATGGTGAAATCTTTCCTCCTCTCTTTCAGCTTCTGCTTTTCCTCCTAAGTGCCATTTTCCTCAATCATAATAGCAAAAATTTATTTTATGTTTTTAAATTTTTTTTATTGGAGTCCAATTTGTATGAATTCTTTCTTCAGCAAGGGTGTTATTCAGGATAGAGAGAAAGACTTTCCCAGACAGGCAAAGTATAAACGAGTTCATGACCGCTAAACCAGTCCAGTAAGGAATTTTAAGAGGGACTATTCTAGTGAGGGTAAAAGAGACCAAAAGCAACAAAGACTAGAAAGGACCAGAGAACGTCACCAGAAACACCAACTCTACGGGTAACACCAAGGCACAAAGTTCATATCTTTGAATAAGCACTCTGAATGCTGATACTAAATGCTCCAATCAAAAGATATAGGGTATCAGAGTGGCTTAAAAACAGGATCCAGGATGCCTAGGTGGCTCAGGGGTTGAGCCTCTGCCTTTGACTCAGGGTGTGATCCTAGAGTCTGAGAACGAGTCCCATATTGGGCTCCTGGTGGGGAGCCTGCTTCTCTCTTGGCCTAATTTTCGGCCTCTCTCTCTCTCTCATGATCTCAAAAATAAAATTGTTATTAAAATAACAAGGTCCATCGGTATGCTGCCTAGTAGATGCTCACCTTAGAACTATAGACAACAGCAGATTGAAAGTCAGGGGATGGAAAATTATCTATCACGCTAATGGTTATGAAAAGAAAGCTGGAGGACCAATACTTATATTAGACAAACTAGATTTGAAACCAAACCCTGGGGGTCACCTGGTGGCTCAGTGGTTAAGCATCTGCCTTCAGCTCAAGGTGTGTTTTTGGGATCCCAGGATCGAGTCCCACATCGGCATCCCATTGGGGAGCCTCTCTCCCTCTGCCTATGTTTCTGTCTCTGCTTCTCTGTGTATCTCTCATGAATAAATAAATAAAATATTTAATCTCAAAAAAGAAAGAACAAATACTGTAAGAAGTGATGAAGAAGGGCATTATTTCATAGTTAAAAAGACACTCTATCAGGATCAAACAACTAAATATTTATGCTGCCAACATAGGAGTACCTAGATATGGAAACCAATTACCAATAAACGTACAGGAACTCACTGATAATAATTCAATGGCAGGGGATTTTAAAATCTACCCACTTATGGGGATCCCTGGGTGGCGCAGCGGTTTGGCGCCTGCCTTTGGCCCAGGGCGCGATCCTGGAGACCCGGGATCGAATCCCACATCGGGCTTCCGGTGCATGGAGCCTGCTTCTCCCTCTGCCTATGTCTCTGCCTCTCTCTCTCTCTCTCTGTGACTATCATAAATAAATAAAAATTTAAAAAAAAATAAAATAAAATCTACCCACTTATGGCAATGGACCGATCATCTATACAGAAAATCAACAGGGGAACAATAGCCTTGACACACTGGACCACAGGGACTCAACAGATATTTTCTTTACATTTCTTCCTAAAGCAAAATACACATTCCTTTCAAGTACACATGGGACATTCTCCAGAACAGATATCATGGGCCACAAATCAGCCCTCAACAGGTACAACAGGTACAAGAAGGTTGATAGCACACCCTGTACATTTTCGACTACAACGGTATGAAACTTGAAGTTGACAGTAAGAAAAAATTTGGACAGACCAAAAATACCTGGAGATTATGAACATCCTTTGAGAGAATTAATGGAGCAACCAGGAAATTAAAGAGGAAATTTAAACAAATGAAAATGAAAACATGTTTCTCCAAACCTCTGGGATGTAGCAAAAGCAGTCCAAAGAGGGAAGTACAAAGCAATACAGGCCTATCTCAGGAAACAAGAAGTCTCTAATACACAACCTAACCTTACACCTAAAGGAGCTGGAAAAGGAATAGGAAACAAAGCCTAAAGCCTACAGAAGAAGGGAAAAAATAAAGATGAGAGCAGAAATAAACAATACAGAAACAGTAGAATGGAATAACGAAACTAAGAGCTATTTCTTCAAAATAATTAATAAAATGGATCAAGCCCTAGCCAGCCAAATGAACGAGAAATGAGAAAAGACCGAAATAAATAAAATCACAAAAGAGAGAAGAGAGATCACAATCAACACCAGAAAAATAAGACAATCATAAGGGAATACTATGAAAGATTATATGTTAACAAACTGGGAGACCTGGAAGAAATGGACAAATCCCTAGAAATGTGCAAACAAGCAAAACTGAAATAGGAAGAAATAGAAAATGTGAATAGACCCATAACTAGCAGAGGAATTGAATCAGCAAGGCACCTGGGTGCCTCAGTGGTCGAGCATGTGCTTTGGCTCAGGTCATGATTCCGGGGTCCTGGGGAATCAAGTCCCACATCAGGCTCCCCGCATGGAGCCTCATTTTCCCTGTGCCTATACCTACGCATCTCTGTGTCTCTCATGAATACATAAATAAAATCTTTAAAAAAGAAAAAAGATAAAAAGATGAGAAAGGACCCAAATAAAATCAGAAATGAGAAAAGAGAAATAACCAACACTAGAAAAATACAAACAATTATAAGAGATTATGATGAAAAATTACATGCCAGCAACCTAGAACCTGGAAGAAATAGATCAATCCCTAGAAATATATAACATAGCAAAAATGAAAAATGAAGAAATAAGAAATTTGAACAGACAGTTAACCAGCAAAGAAATTGAATCAGCAATCAGGGTTCTCCCAACAAGAAACGCTTAGATCAATGGAACAGAATGGAAAGCCAAAACAAGATACAAACATGTATCTATGACCCATAATGGACAACAAGACAGGAAGGAATATCCAATGGCACAAAGACAGTCTCTTCAAGAAACCCTAACCCTGAACCCAGGATAAGAACAAATGATGTTGGGACAACCAGGCAGCCACATGCAGAAGAATGAAACTGGACCACTTTCTTACACCATATATATAAAAAATAAATTCAAAATGGATTAAAGACCTAAATGTGAGATCTGAAACCATACAAAGAAGAAAAGATAGGCAGCAAAGTCTTTGACACTGGCCATTGGATATTCTTTCTTGATATGCCTCTGAGGTGAGGGAAACAAAAGCAAACATCCTATTGGGACTTCATCAGATCAAAAAGCTTCCACAAAGTGAAGGAAACAACCAAAGCTAAAAGACAACATACAGGAGCAGGGGCAAGATGGCGGAAGAGTAGGGTCCCCAAGTCACCTGTCCTCACCAAATTACCTAGATAACCTTCACATCATCCTGAAAATCTAGGAATTCGGCCTGAGATATAAACAGAGAACAGATCGGATGCTACAGTGTGAAAAGTTCACACTTCTATCAAGGTAGGAAGACGGGGGGAAAAAGAAATAAAGAAACAAAAGGCATCCAAGTGGGAGGGGCCCCACGAGGAGCTGGGGAAAGGCCAGGGCGAGTGCCCCCTGGTCAGGAGACCTCTGTCCCAGAGAAGCAGGATCTGAACCAATCTTCCTGGGCGGAATGGCGCTTTCAGGGATTCAGAGCAGGACCCCAGGAGTGCGGGGATACCCACGGGATCCATGGGACACGAACAGACACCTGCACTCCCAGGAGAGTGCACCAAGCTCCCGAAGGGCTGCAGGGCACATGCACTGACTTGGGAGCAGCTCAGAAGGGCTCGGGCAGCGTTCTTTGTGTAGGAGGTTGCATGCCCCGTGAGCAGCTTGGCGGCGGTGCCTCTGGCAGAGGAAGGGGCTTAGTGCAGTGGGGGCTGCGTGGCTCCGGGAGCAACTCGGAGGTGCTCAGGCGGCGGCTCCCTGAGGGGGCTGCGGGACCAGGAGCAGCTCAGAGGGGCTGGGCGGCAGCTCTAGGAATAGGCGGCTGCGCAGCCAGGAGCGCGAATCCAACAGCACAGGCCCCAGAGCACAGGGCGCCAGGACACATCCCAGGATTTGGCCTCCCCCGGGACAGGCAGATGCCCGGAGGGCCCAGGACAACAAGGACGCTCCTGCCCAGAGCTGAGCAGATCAGCGGCCCCACCCCAGAGCCTCCAGGCCCTGCAGATGGACTGCTCCCGAGTTACTGCGGGGGCTGAATACAGGTTTCCAGAGGTGGCCGCTGCCACTGGGGTTGTTCCTCCTTGGGCCTCACAGGGTAAACTATCCCCACTGAGCCCTGCACCAGGCAGGTGACAGAGCAGCTCCCCCAAGTGCTAACACCTGAAAACAGCACAACAGATCCCTCCCCTAGAAGACCAGCTAGACGGACAAGTTCCAGGGGGAAGTCAAGAGACTTAAAGTATACATTATCAGAAGATACTCCCCCATGTTTTTTTTATTCCTGATTGCTTCCCCCACCCTTTTCCCCCGTTTCTTTCTTTACATTTCTGTTTTTATTCCCTTTTTTCTTCTTTCTTCCTTTATTCTTTTTCCTTTTTCTCTTTTCTTTCCTTCTTTCTCTCCTCTCTTTTTCTCCTTTTCCCAATACAATTTGTTTTTGGCCACTCTGCACTGAGCAAAATGACTAGAAGGAAAACCTCAACTCAAAATAAAGAATCAGAAACCGTCCTCTCTCCCACAGAGTTACAAAATCTGATATACAATTCAATGTCAGAAAGCCAATCCAGAAGCACTATTATGCGGCTACTGGTGGCTCTAGAAAAAAGCATAAAGGACTCACGAGACTTCATGACTGCAGAATTTAGATCCAATCAGGCCGAAATGAAAAATCAATTGAATGAGATGCAATCCAAACTAGAATTCCTAATGACGAGGGTTAATGAGGTGGAAGAACGAGTGAGTGACATAGAAGACAAGTTGATGCCAACGAGGAAAACTGAGGAAAAAAGAGACAGACAATTAAGAGACCAGGAAGACAGATTAAGGGAAATAAACGACAGCCTGAGGAAGAAAAACCTATGTGTAATTGGGGGTCCCGGGGGCACCAAAATGGACAGAGGGCCAGAATATGTATTTGAACAAATCCTAGCTGAAAACTTTCCTAATCTGGGAAGGGAAACAGGCATTCAGATCCAGGAAATAGAGAGATACCCCACTAAAATCAATAAAAACCGTCCAACACCTCGACATTTAATAGTGAAGCTTGCATATTCCAAAGATAAAGAGAAGATCCTTAAAGCAGCAAGAGACAAGAAATCCCTGACCTTTATGGGGAGGAGCATTAGGGTAACAGCAGACATCTCCACAGAGACCTGGCAGGTCAGAAAGGGCTGGAAGGATATATTCAGGGTCCTCAATGAGAAGACCATGCAACCAAGAATACTTTATCCAGCAAGGCTCTCATTCAAAATGGAAGGAGAGATAAAGAGCTTCCAAGACAGGCAGGAACTGAAAGAATATGTGACCTCCAAACCAGCTCTGCGAGAAATTTTAAGGGGGACTCTTAAATTCCCCTTTAAGAAGAAGTTCAGTGGAACAATCAACAAAAACAAGGACTGAATAGATATCATGATGACACTAACTCATATCTGTCCATAGAAACTCTGAACATGAACGGGCTTAATGACCGCATCAAAGGCGCAGGGTTTCAGACTGGATAAAAAAGCAGGACTAATCTATTTGCTGTCTACAAGAGACTCATTTTAGACAGAAGGACACCTACAATCTGAAAATTAAATGTTGGAGAACCATTTACCATTCAAATGGTCCTCAAAAGAAAGCAGGGGTAGCCATCCTTATGTCAGATAAACTAAAATTTACCCCGAAGACTATAGTGAGAGATGAAGAGGGACACTAAATCGTACTTAAGGGATCTATCCAACAAGAAGACTTAACTATCCTCAATATATATGCCCCGAATGTGGGAACTGCCAAATATTTAAACCAATTAATAAACAAAGTAAAGAAATACTTAGATAATAATACATTTATACTTGGTGACTTCAATCTAGCTCTTTCTACCCTTGATAGGTCTTCTAAGCACAACATCTCCAAAGAAACGAGAGCTTTAAATGATACACTGGACCAGATGGATTTCACAGAAATCTACAGAACTTTACATCCAAACTCAACTGAATGCACATTCTTCTCAAGTGCATATGGAACTTTCTCCAGAATAAACCACATACTGGGTCACAAATAGGGTCTGAACCGATACCAAAAGATTGGGATCGTCCCCTGCATATTCTCAGACCATATGCCTTGAAATTAGAACTAAATCACAACAAGAAGTTTGGAAGGACCTCAAACACGTGGAGGTTAAGGACCATCGTGTTAAAGATGAAATGGTCAACCAGGAAATTAAGGAAGAATTTAAAAGATTCATGGAAACTAATGAGAATGAACATACAACCGTTCAAAATCTTTAGAATGCAGCAAAAGCAGTCCTAAGGGGGAAAAACATCACAATACAAGCATCTATTAAAAAACGGGAAACTACACAAATACAAAAGCTAACCTTACACATAAAGAGGCTAGAGAAAGAAAAGCAGATAGATCATACACCAAACAGAAGAATAGAGTTAATTAAAATTCGAGCAGAACTCAAGGAAATTGAGACCAGAAGAACTCTGGAACAGATCAACGGAACGAGGAGTTGGTTCTTTGAACGAATTAATAAGATAGATAAACCATTAGCCAACCTTATTAAAAGGAAGAGAGAAAATATTCAAATTAATAAAATCATGAATGAGAAAGGCGAGGTCACTACCAACACCAAGGAAATACAAACGATTTTAAAAACATTATGAACAGCCATACACCAATAAATTAGGCAATCTAGAAGAAATGGATGCATTCCTGGAAAGCCAGAAACTACCAAAACTGGAACAGGAAGAAATAGAAAACCTAAACAGGCCAATAACCAGGGAGGAAATTGAAGCAGTCATCCAAAACCTCCCAATACACAAAAGTCCAGGGCAAGATGGCTTCCCAGGAGAATTCTATCAAAGTTTAAAGAAGAAACCACATCGGGGGATCCCTGGGTGGCGCAGAGGTTTGGCGCCTGCCTTTGGCCCAGGGCGCGATCCTGGAGACCCGGGATCGAATCCCACATCGGGCTCCCGGTGTATGGAGCCTGCTTCTCCCTCTGCCTGTGTCTCTGCCTCTCTCTCTCTCTCTCTCTCTCTCTCATAAATTAAAAAAAATGAAGAAACCACATCTATCCTACTAAAGCTGTTTGGAAAGATAGAAACAGAGAGAGTACCTCCAAATTCGTTCGAGGAGGCCGGCATCACCTTAACTCCAAAACCAGACAAAGACTACAGCAAAAAGGAGAATTACAGACCAATAGCCCTGATGAACATGGATGCAAAAATTCTCAACAAGATACTAGCCAATAGGATCCAAAAGGACTTTAAGAAATTTATTCAGCATGACCAAGTAGGATTAATCCTCGGAACACAAGGCTGGTTCAACACTCATCAAACAATCAATGTGCTTCAACCTATCAGCAAGAGACAAACCAAGAACCATATGATCCTCTCATTAGATGCAGAGAAAGCATTTGACAAAATAGGGCATCCATTCCTGAATAAGACTCTTCAGAGCATAGGGAGAGACAGAATATTTCTCGTAATCTTAAAAGCAATCTAGGAAATGCCCACAACAAATATCATTCTCAGTGGGGCAGCACTGGGAGCCTTTCCCCTAATATCAGGAACAAGACAGGGATGTCCACTCTCACCACTGCTATTCAACATAGTCTGGAAGTCCTAGCCTTAGCAGTCAGACAGCAAAAAGACATTAAAGGCATTCAAATTGGCAAATAAGTAGTCAAACACTCCCTCTTCTCTGATGACATGATACTCTACCTAGAAAACTCAAAAGTATCCACCCCAAGATTGCTAGAACTCATACAGAAATTTGGTAGCGTTGCAAGATAAAAACTCAATGCCCAGAAATCAATGGCATTTCTATACACTGACAATGAGACTGAGGAAAGAGAAATTAAGGAGTCAATTTCATTTACAATTGTACCCAAATCATAAGATACCTAGGAATAAACCTAACCAAGGAGGTAAGTGATCTATACCCTAAAAACAATAGAACACTTCTGAAAGAAATCGAGGAAGACACAAAGAGATGGAAAAATATTCCATGCTCATGGATTGGCAGAATTAACATTGTGAAAATGTCAATTGTACCCAGGCAATGTACATGTTTAATGCAAACCCTATCTAAATACCATGGACTTTATTCAGAGAGTTAGAACAAATTATTTTAAGATTTGTGTGGAATCAGAAAAGACCCCGAATAGCCAGGGGAATTTTAAAAAAGACAACCATATCTGGGGGCATCACAATGCCAGATTTCAGGGTGTACTAAAAAGCTGTGGTCATGAAGACAGTGTGGTACTGCCACAAAAGCAGACACATAGATCAATGGAACAGAATAGAGAACCCAGAAGTGGACCCTGAAATTTATGGTCAACTAATATTCGATAAATGAGGAAAGACTATCCATTGGAAGAAAGACAGTCTCTTCAATAGATGGTGCTGGGAAAATGGTCATCCACATGGAGAAGAATGAAACCAGACCACTCTCTTTCACCATACACAAAGATAAACTCAAAATGGATGAAAGATCTAAATGTGAGACAAGAGTCCATCAAAATCCTAGAGGAGTACACAGGTAACACCCATTTTGAACTCAGCCACAGTAACTTCTTGCAAGATTCATCCACGAAGGCAAAAGAAACAAGAGCAAAAATGAACTATTGTCACTTCATCAAGATAAGAAGCTTTTGCACAGCAAAGGATACAGTCAACAAAACTGAAAGACAACCTACAGAATGGGAGAAGATATTTGAAAAAGACGCATCAGATAAAGGGCTAGTTTCCGAGATCTATAAAGAACTTCTTAAACTCAACACCAAAGAAACATACAATCCAATCATGAAATGGGCAAAAAACATGAAGAGAAATCTCACAGAGGAAGACATTGACATGGCCAACATGCACATGAAAAAATGCTCTTTATGACTTGCCATCAGGGAAATACAAATCAAAACCACAAAGAAAACCACCTCACACCAGTGAGAATGGGGAAAATTAACAAGGCAGGAAACCACAAATGTTGGAGAGGATGCGGAGGAAAGGGAACCCTCTTACACTGTTGGTGGGAATGTGAACTGGTGCAGCCACTCTGGAAAACTGTGAGGAGGTTCCTCAAAGAGTTAAAAATAGGGATCCCTGAGTGGCGCAGCAGTTTGGCGCTTGCCTTTGGCCCAGGGCACAATACTGGAGACCCGGGATTGAATCCCACATAGGGCTCCCGGTGCATGGAGCCTGCTTTTCCCTCTGCCTGTGTCTCTGCCTCTCTCTCTCTCTCTCTGTGTGACCTTCATAAATAAAAATTTAAAAAAAGAGTTAAAAATAGATCTGCCCTAAGACCCAGCAATTGCACTGTTGGGGATTTTCCTCAAAGATTCAGATGCAATGAAACGCTGGGACACCTGCACCCCGATGTTTATAGCACCAATGTCCGCAATAGCCAAAATGTGGAAGGAGGCTTGGAGTCCATTGAAAGATGAATGGATAAGGAATAAGTGGTTTATGTATACAATGGAATATTACTCAGCCTATAGGAATGACAAATACCCACCATTTTTTTCAACGTGGATGGAACTGGAGGGTATTATGCTGAGTGAACTCAATCGGAGAAGGACACACAGTGTATGTTCTCATTCATTGGGGATTATAAATAATAGTGAAAGGAATATAAGGGAATGGAGAAGAATTGTGTGGGAAATATCAGAAATAGAGACAGAACATGAAGTCTCCTAACTCTGGGAAATGAACTAGGGGTGGTAGAAGGGGAGGAGGAAGGGGGATGGGGGTGAATGTTTGACGGGCACTGAGGGGGGCACTTGACGGGATGAGCATTGGGTGTTATTTTTTTTTTAATTTTTTTTTAATGATAGTCACTGAGAGAGAGAGAGAGGCAGAGACACAAGCAGAGGAAGAAGCAGGCTCCATGCACCGGAAGCCCGATGTGGGATTCGATCCCGGGTCTCCAGGATCGCGCCCTGGGCCAAAGGCAGGCGCCAAACCGCTGCGCCACCCACGGATCCCCAGCATTGGGTGTTATTATGTATGTTGGTAAATTGACCACAAGTAAAAGTTAATTTATTAAGAAAAATATTCATGGAAACTAATACGAATGAAGATACTACCGTACAAAATCTTAGGAATGCAGCAAAAGCATTCTAATGGGGAAATACATCACAGTACGAGCATCCATTCGAAAACCTGAATGAACTCAAATAGAAAAGCTAACATTACTCATAAAGGAGCGAGAGAAAAAGCAGCAGATAAATCCTACACCCAACAGAAGAGAATTAATTAAAATTCGAGCAGACCTCAAGGAAATCGATACCAGAAGAAATGTGGAACAGATAAACAAAACCAGGAGTTTGTTCTTTGAAATAATTAATAAGATACATAAACCATTAGCCAGCCTATTAAGAAAAAGAGAAAATAAAGTCTCAAATTAATAAAATCATGAATGAGAAAGGAGAGATCACTACCAATACCAAGGAAATACAAACGATTTTAAAACATATTATGAACAGCCATATGCCAATAAGTTAGGCAATCTAGAAGAATTGGACGCATTCCTGGAAAGCCAGAACCTACCAAAACTGGAACGGGAAGAAATAGAAAACCTAAACAGGCCAATAACCAGGGAGGTAATTGAAGTAGTCATCCACAACCTCCCAAGAAACAAAAGTCAAAAGCCAGATGGCTTCCCAGAGGAATTCTATCAAACGTTTAAGAAAGAAACCATACCTATCCTACTAAAGCTGTTTGGAAAGATAGTAAGAGATGGAGTACTTCCAAATTCATTCTATGAGGCCGGCATTACCTTAACTCCAAAACCAGACAAAGACCCCACCAAAAACTAGAATTATAGACCAATAGCCCTGATGAACATGGATGCAAAAATTCTCAACAAGATACTAGCCAATAGAATCCAACAATACATTAAGAAAATTATTCAGCATGACCAAGTAGGATTTATCCTCGGGACACAAGGCTGGTTCAACACTTGTAAAACAATCAATGTGATTCATCATATCCGCAAGAGAAAAACCAAGAACCATATGATCTTCTCATTAGATGCAGAGAAAGCATTTGACACAATAGGGCATCCATTCCTGATCAAAACACTTCAGAGTGTGGGGATAGAGGAAACATTCCTCATCATCTTAAAAGCCATCAATGAAAAGCCCACAACAAATATTATTCTCAATGGGGAAGCACTGAGAGCCTTTCACCTAAGATAAGGAACAAGACAGGGATGTCCACTCTCACCAGTGCTATTCAACATAGTACTGGAAGTCCTCGCCTCAGCAATCAGAAAACAAAAAGACATTGAAGGCATTCAAATTGGCAAGGAAGCAGTCAAACTCTCCCTCTTCGCCGATGACATGATACTCTACCTAGAAAAACCAAAAGCCTCCACCCCAAGATTGCTAAAACTCATACAGCAATTTGGTACCATTGCAGGATGCAAAATCAATGCCCAGAAATCAATGGCATTTCTATACACTAACAATGAGACTTAAGAAAGAGAAATCGAGGAGTCATTCCCATTTATGATTGCACCCAAAAGCATAAGATACCTAGGAATAAACCTAACCAAAGAGGTGAAGCATCTATACCCTAAACATTATAGAACACTTCTGAAAGATATTAAGGAAGACACAAAGAGATGGAAAAATATTCCATGCTCATGGATTGGTAGAATTAATATTATGAAAATGTCAATGTTACGAAGGACAATGTACACGTTTAATGCAATCCCTATCAAAATACCATGGAGTTTCTTCAGAGAGTTAGAACAAATTATTTTTGTAGATTTGTGTGAAATCAGGAAAGACCCCGAAAAGCCAGGGGAATTTTAAAAAAGACAACCATATCTGGGGGCATCACAATGCCAGATTTCAGGTTGTACTACAAAGCTGTGGTCATCAAGACAGTGTGGTACTGGCACAAAAACAGACACATCGATCAATGGAACAGTATAGAGACCCAGAACTTTATGGTCAACTAATATTTGATAAAGGGGGAAAGACTCTCCACTGGAAGAAGGACAGTCTCTTCCATAGATGGTGGTGGGAAAATTGGACATCCACACGCAGAAGAATAAAACTACACCAGTCTCTTTCACCATACACAAAGATAAACTCAAAATGGATGAAAGATCTCAATGTGAGACAGGAGTCCATCAAAATCCTAGAGGAGTACACAGGCAACACACTTTTTGAACTCGGCCACAGTAAATTCTTGCAAGATTCATCCACGAAGGCAAAAGAAACAAAAGCAAAACTGAACTATTGTGGCTTCATCAAGATAAGAAGCTTTTGCACAGCAAAGAATACAGTCAACAAAACTAAAAGACAACCTACAGAATGGGAGAAGATATTTGCAAAAGACGAATCAGATAAAGGGCTAGTTTCCAAGATCTATAAAGAACTTCTTAAACTCAACACCAAAGAAACAAACAATCCAATCATGAAATGGGCAAAACACATGAACAGAAATCTCACAGACGAAGACATAGATATGGCCAACATGCACATGATAAAATACTCTGCATCACGTGCCTCAGGGATATACAAATCAAAACTACAATGAGATACCATCTCACACCGGTGAGGATGGGGAAAATTAACAAGGCAGGAAACCACAAATGTTGGAGAGGATGTGGAGAAAATGGAACCCTCTTACACTGTTGGTGGGAATGTGAACTGGTGCAGCCACTCTGGAAAACTGTGTGGAGGTTCCTCAAAGAGTTAAAAATAGATCTGCCCTACAACCCAGCAATTGCACTGTTGGGGATTTACCCCAAATATTCAGATGCAATGAAACGCCGGGATACCTGCACCCCGATGTTTTTAGCAGGAATGTCCACAATAGGGAAACTGTGGATGGAGCCATGGTGTCCATTCAAAGTAAATGGATAAAGAAGATGTGGTTTATGTATACAATGGAATATTACTCAGCTATTAGAAACGACAAATTCCCATCATTTGCTTCAACGTAGATGGAACTGGAGGGTATTATGCTGAGTGAAGTAAGTCAATCAGAGAAGGACAAATGTATGTTCTCATTCAATTGGTTAATATAAATAAGTGAAAGGGAATATAAGGGAATAGAGAATAAATGTGTGGGAAATATCAGAAAGGGAGACAGAATATAAAGACTCCTAACTCTGAAAAGGAACTAGGGAGCTGGAAGGGGAGGAGGGCAGGGGGTGCGAGTGAATGGGTGACAGGCACTGAGGGGGGCACTTGCCGGGATGAGCACTGGGTGTTATTCTGTTTGTTGGTAAATTGAACACCAATAAAAATGAATTTATTTAAAAAAAGTTCAAATAACTAAATATTTATGCTGCCAACATGGGAGTACCTAAATACAGAAACCATTTAACAACAAATTTACAGGAACTCACTGATAATAATACAATGACAGGAGATTTTAACACCCACCCACTTATGGCAATGGACCGATCGTCTATGCAGAAAATCAACAGGGGAACAATAGCTTTGACACACTGGACCACAGGGACTCAACAGATATAGTCTGAACATTTCAACCTAAAGCAGAATACACATTCCTTTCAAGTGCACATGGGACATTCTCCAGAACAGATCATATCATGGGCCACAAATCAACCCTCAACAGGTAGAACAGGTAGAAGAAGGTTGATATCACACCCTGTACATTTTCAGACCATGACGCTATGAAACTCAAAGTCGACAGTAAGAAAAAAAATTGGACAGACCAAAAATACGTGGAGATTATGAACATCCTACTAGAGAATGAATGGAGCAATCAGGAAATTAAAGAGGAAATTTAAAACAAATGAAAATGAAAACATGTTTCTCCAAACCTCTGGAATGTAGAAAGGCAATCCTAAGAGGGAAGTACATAGCAATACAGGCCTACGTCAGGAAACAAGAAGTCTCCAATACACAACCAAACCCTACACCTAAAGGAGCTGGAAAAGGATAGCAAACAAAGCCTAAAGCCTAAGAAGAAGGGAAAAATAAAGATGAGAGCAGAAATAAAGAATGCAGAAAAAACAAAACAGTAGAATGGAATAACAAAACTAAGAGCTGGTTCTTCATAATAATTAATAAAATGGATCAAGCCTTAGCCCGGCTTATCAACGAGAAAAGAGAAAACCTAAATAAATAAAATCACAAATGAGAGAAGAGAGATCACAATCAACACCAGAAAAATTAGACAATTATAAGGGAATACTATGTAAGATTATACGCTAACAAACTGGGAGACCTGGAAGAAATGGACAAATCCCTAGAAATGTGCAAACGAGCAAAACTGAAATAGGAAGAAATAGAAAATATGAACAGACCCATAACGAGCAAAGAAATTGAATCAGCAAGGCACCTGGGTTCCTCAGGGGTGGAGCATCTGCTTTGGCTCAGGTCATGATCCCGGCGTCATGGGGGATAACGTCCCACATCAGGCTCCCCGCATGGAGCCTCATTTTCCCTCTGCCTATACTTCTGCCTCTGTGTCTCTCATGAATACATAAATAAAGGTGCAGCCACTGTGCAAAACAGTCTGGAGGGTCCTCGAGAAGTTAAAAATAGGGGATCCCTGGGTGGCGCAGTGGTTTGGCGCCTGCCTTTGGCCCAGGGCATGATCCTGGAGACCCGGGATCGAATCCTACGTCGGGCTCCCGGTGCATGTAGCCTGCTTCTCCCTCTGCCTGTGTCTCTGCCTCTCTCTCTGTGACTATCATAAAAAAAAATTAAAAGTTAAAAATAGAGCTACCCTACGATTCCAAAATTGCACAGTTAGGTATTTACCCCGAGGATACAAAAGTAATTTAGTAGATTCGAAGGGGAACACGCAGCCCAGTGTTGGTAGCAGCATTATCAACAACAGCGAAACTGTGTATACAGCCCAGATGTCCATAGACAGATGAATGGGCAGAGACAATGTGGTAAATATACACACTGCGACATCACTTGGTCATCAGAAGGGATGAAATGAAGCCATTTACAATGATGTGGGAGAAGTGGAATGGACTTATGCTAAATGAACTCAGTCAGAGAAAGATACCAAATACCATACAATTGCATTCTATGTGAATTTTAATAAACCAAAAAAACTGGGAAAGGGGCGAAGGCGGGGATGAGAGATGCAAACTAAGAAACACACTCTTAACCACAGAGAATAAACTAATGAATACCAGAGGAAAGTGGGGGGGATGGAGAATCAGGGGATGGGGACAATGGAGGTCAACTCTGACCAGTACCAGGTGTTGTATTCAAGGGTTGAATCACTATGTGGTAAATCTGAAACTATATCATACTGAGTTTACAAAGAGGAATTCAAGTAAAACTTTAAAATAATAATTGGTAGTATACAGGAAGCATGTGCGCAGAAGAGATAAAATCAGAAATGCAACTGATAATCCAAACAGAGAGTCTTTAGAGCCACAAATCCCCTCCTTAGCTCAGCTCAGGAGAAGCCTGCCATACCTATTCTGACCCCAGCAGAAGCCTGGATACTGATTCTCTGGGGAGGCCACTGACTTGGTGGAGTCAGGCTATCTTTGAACCCAAAACCTAAATAGAGTGCATAAAACTAAACTGCCCAAGATGCTAGGAGTCCCAGTGCAGGCACATGACAAGAAACAAACTCTAACCATACAAAGACATAACTAACCCTACACTTAAGCCTAATGTTAACCTAACCCTAAAACAAGAACTATCACTAATCAAAAACCAAACACAAACCCAAAGACCGAAACACATTCACTGAACCTTCCTGCCAACCCTCACCCTAACTCTTAAACCTATTCTAAACCCTTAACCCTGACCCTTACCTTAAATCTAACCCTAACGCTAACCTCTAACAATAACCTTAACTTAATGTACTCTAATCCTATTCCTCACCCTAACCTCTACCCTAACCCTAACCCTCTAATAATAATCCTATCTCATACCCCAAACTGTACCCTAACCCGGACCCTAAAACTAATCCCTAACCCATTGCCTAACTCTCTCTTACCCTTTTCCAAAACTGTACCCTGACCCTGACCTGACCCTAACCCTAAACCCTAACCAAACACTAAACCTAACTCTCGCCCTAACCCTCAACCTAGCCCTAACTTTAACTCTAACCCTTAACCCTAACCCACATCCTAACCCCTAACCGAAACTGCAAACCTAGCCCAACCCTAACTCTAACCATAATCGAAACCCCAACTCCTAACCTCCTTCCCTAAATCCTAAAGTATAACCCTAACCCTAACTCTAACTCCTGTCCCTAACCCAAACCTCCATCCTAACTCTTAACCACTGACCCTTACACTTATCCCTTACACTAACCTCTAATCCATAACCATAAGCATAATCACTAACCCCTAACATCTAACCTAAGCCTAACCATCAACTGACTCCCCTCCCCTGACCCTACCATTCATTCTACCCATTCACTTACTCTACGTTTCTGAGGAGTCCCTTCTGACATGGACGTGGCCCCCAAAGGCGCCTCCAGAGTCCTCCAGGGATTCCTGACAATCTGGGCTCCTGTGAGTGCAGACGTGGCCCCACGTGTTCCAGAGTCATAGTCAGCGGGTCCTGAGGACACCGGGTCTCCTGTCACCGTGGAGTATGCCACACATCCTCTGGAAGCCTCACAGCAGGTTCTCAGGAGGCTGGTGGCTCCTGTCAGCCTGGACATGGCCCCACGTCCCCTGAAAACTCACTGCGGGTCCTGAGGAGGCTGTGGGTTCCTGTCAGCCTAGACGCAGCCCCATGTGTCCCAAAGCCAAAGTGCAGGTCCTGAGGAGGAAGGGGGTCCTCTCAGTCTTGACGTGGCCCCACATTTTCCTCAGCCTCACCATAAGATCTGAGGAGGCTGGGGGCTCCTGTCAGCATGGACGTGGCCACAAATCATTCCAATCCTTCACAGTGCATCCTGAGGAGGCCAGAGAATCCTGTCAGTGTGGATTCGGCATCCACATCTTTCTTAGGCCTCATCACAGGCTCTGACAAGGCTGGGGTCTTCTGTCCACATGGACGCATCCCCATATTTCCGAAAGTCTACACTGGGGGTCCTGAGGAAGTCAGCGTCCTGTTGTGTCCATGTGGCCCCAAGTCCTCCGGAAGCATCACCGAGGGTTCTGAGGAGGCCGGGGCTCCTGTAACCATGAATGCGGCCCCCAGCTACCAGAAGCCTCAACTTATGTCCTGAGGGGCCCGGGAGCTCCTGCCAGAGTGGACGCAGCGCCACATCTTCCTAGAGCCTCTTCTCAGGTCCTGAGATGGCTCAGGGGCTCCTGTCAGCGTGGATGGGGGCCCATATATTCCTGAAACCTCCCTGAAGGTCCTGAGGCTGCTCATGGGCTCCTGTCAGCGTGGATGCGGGCGCACAATTTCCTGAAGCCTCGACGCAGGTCCTGAGGTGGCTCAGGGCTCCGGTCAGCGTGAATGAGGGCCCACATCTTCCTGAAGCCTCCCTGCAGGTCCTGAGGCGGCCCAGGGGCTCATGTCAGGGTGGATGCGGGCCCACATTTTCCAAAAGCCTCACCGCGCGTCTTGAGGAGACCGAGGCTCCGGTCAGCATGAACGCGGCCCAATTTCGCCCTGAAGACTCCCCACAGGTCCTGAGGAGGCTGCAGCTCATCAGCATAGACACGTCCCCACGTCATCCTAAGGCCTCCCAGCACAGGCTGGCTCCTGTTAGTGCAGGCAGAGGAGGCCTACTGCGCATGCGTGCCCCTTGGGAAGGTCCTGGTCTTGGGCGCTCCCTGTGGGATGCTCAGGCGCTGCAGGAGGCTGTGCAGGAGGCAGCGGGTGCTCCATGGGCCCCACCTGCCTCCTTTCAGGCTCCAGCTGGGACTGTTAGCTTCAGAAACATCTCACTGAATAGGAGCCCAACACCCGGGTTCCCCAGAAATACTTAAGGACAAGGTATTGGAGTCCAGAGGACGCGAAATGAAATGTGGACCAGACTTTTACCACTTCCTGCAAATCTCACTCACCCCTCTTCTACTGTGGGCGGGACCGCAGGTTGGTGCAGTCGCCCTGGAAACAGTGTGCAGGCCTCTCAGGAATTTACAAATAGAGCTGACCTGCGACCAGCAGGTGAACGGCCTGGAGCTCATTCCAAGGATACAGATGCAGTGAGACTCGGGACACCTGCACCCCAATGTCCACAGCAGCTGGGTCCACAGTAGCCACATTGTGGGAGGAGCCTCAGTATCCTCTGCCAGATGATGGATAAAGAGGATGGGAGATAGATGATGGTCATAGAGAGAGAAATTGTACTCAGCTATCAAAGAGAAGGAAATCTTTCCATTTGCAAGGATGTGGATAGAACTAAAGGGATCATGTTAAGTGAAGTAAGTCAGTCAGGAAAGAGAATGACCGTGTGGTGTCATTCATAGATGGAATTATAGAAGCAAAGCAGATGAACTACTGTGAAGGGAAAGAAAAAAAATAAGATGAAAACAGATGCAGGTAATACAGTCTCTTAATGATAGGAACGGAACTGAGGGTCTCTGGAAGGGGGGGATAACAGGGGACCGGCATGAAGGAGGGCACGTGATGTCACGGGCACTGCTGTTATCTCCAACTGGTGAATCCCTGAATTCTTCCTCTGAAAGTATAATACACTATACGTTTATTAATTGGGTTTAAATTAAATTAAGTTAAAAAAAATCAGTTATATCATAGCACATTTCCTTCTGGAATCTCTGTTTTGCTCATTCAGCTTATGCCGGGACCACCCTCCGTGGGTCTGGTTTGTCTAAGTAGGCTCCACGCATCGTCCATGTCCCAGCCCAGGGCTAGAACTCAAGACCCCTGAGATCAGGACCAGAGGTGAGGTCAGGAGTCGGATGCTTAACCGATGGAACAGGCGGGGGCCCGAGACCACGCTGCTTTATCCTGTGTCTCTGTGATATCATTTGAAATAGAAAGTGCTGGGTCCGACTATGTCATGCTTCTCCAATACTGATTTGCTGTTCGGGGCATTTGTTGGGAGGGGATGGAGGTTATGGGTGGTTTTTTCCTATTTCTAAGATCTGCCACCATGATTTTGATAGGAATGACATTGAAACTGAGGGTAGCTTCAGGAACTGCGAACATTTTCACAAGATGAGGGTCCCACCCCACAAGACCAGGACGGCCTCCCAGAGCCTGGTTTGGCTCAGAGCACAAGTCTTGTGCTCCTTTGGTTCAGTCTCATTATTTATTCTCTTTGATGCTCCTGAGAAGGCCTTCATGTCCTTCCTTCCTTCCTTTCCTTCCTGAGTGCTCATTGTCGGGACACAGCAAGGCTACTCTGCTCTGTAGGGTCAGTTTGTGTCCGTGACTTTACTTAACTCACTCCTTAGTTCTAACAGGTTTTGGTGGAGGCTCTCAGGTTTCCTGTTTCTAGTACCGCGTCTTCAGCATATAGGGACAGTGTGACGTCCCCGTTACAGGTGTGGAACCTTTGCTGTTTACAGCTTAATGTCCTAGAAAGCCCCACAATTGAATCAAAACTAAGCCCAAGCCAAGGGCAGGAAGCCCCTATTAGAATGAGAACAGAACTCAATGCCCTTGAAGGCCCCATATCAAAATGTAAACAGAACTTGAGGAATTGCTCCAGCCCTTCTGGAGGTCCCGGAGTCCAGCCCTTAAAAGTAAGCTAAAGCCCTCCTCGGGGACCAAGTCTCTGCTCCGCTGTGTTGGGTATACTTCGACACAAGATCAAGCTTGTAAATAATCTCACATGTGTTTGCATCGGAATCGGCTTCTTGGTGGTTTCTCAGATTCGCAATCTTGGGCACAACAGTCTGAGATAAAAAAACAAAACCAAAAGGAGCTCGGATGCGGGCAGAGTGAAAGCAGGGTTCCGAGAGAATCGGCGGAGACCCGGGGGCTTGGGTGCCCTTCTGTGGAGGGCCTGCAGACTGGGGGGTGGAATGCTCAGCCCCAGAGCCAGGGGACACAGCGTCTCCACCCGCATCCCGCCCATCAGTGTCGAGTCTCAGGGAGCAGCACAGCACTGCCCGCTGAAGGCCAGAAGGGCTGACACCCAACCCGCCTCTGACACAGCAGTCAGATGTGCACCTGACATCACTGCCATGGCCAATCCTCAGACCCCGCACAGACCACTCCCTGCCACCAAGGTGTCAGACCACAGAGGCTGAAGAGATTCAGCTCTGCCTGGAAAGTAGGGTCTAGCTTCCTTTGTACTTTGTGCTTTATTTTCATTTAGTTTCTTTGATTCTATTTTATAAATTGCCTTATTTTAATTTTTATGTATGTACCTTATATATTTCTTATTTTTAGTTTCATGGTACTTTAATTTTGTTTCTTATTTTGGGATTTAGAATTTTTTAACAACCAGGCCAAAATAATCTGGTGATTCTTTTGGGGGGAGGGCAGTTGTTATGGTTTTTCTTGGTTTTTCTTTTTCTTCCTTCTCCCTACTTTCTATTTCTGGAAAAAATAATGAGATGGAGAAATTCACCTCCATAAAATAACATGAGGTAGTACTCACAGCCAGGAAGTCCATCAATACAAATATATGATGTCTAACTACAGTTTAAAACAATGATTATAAAGGTAGCAGCTGGGCTGGAAAAAGAGCACAACAGAAAACTAGAGAATCCCTTCCTGTAGAAATAAAAGAACTAAAATCTAGTCAGGCCAACGTTAAAAATGCTATAACTGAGATGCAGTCCCAAGTGGAAGCCTTAGAAACAAGAAAGATTATGTGCAGACATTCCACACTCAAGTTCATGAGCATAGCTTCCCAGTCTTATGTGTGGAATACACATAGTAACTTCGTTCTACAAAATATATTATGAAAAACTTGATAATATAATAATAATATTAATAACAATAAAGAATGACTTTACTATGGAGAAACCTAACACTACCTCAGCAAGATGATCAGATCTATACCAAGAATGATAAATCATGTTGATAGTATCTATCCTTTATATGATATAATAAAAATGGCAGTATATCTCTGTATAGAATCCACAAAAACAGTTCAATCATGAGATAAACAACAGACATGTCTCAACTGAGGGAAATTTTACAAAATACTCTACTTCTCAAAGTTTTCCAGTTCACCAACAGCGAGGAAAGGCTGAAAGACTGTCACAATCCAGAGGAGCTTAAGAAAACATGAGGACAAATGGAGTGTGATATAAGGGATGGTGACTTAGCAAAAACTAAGGAAATCTGGATAAAGTATGGTCTTTGGTTATTGCGAATATTTTAATATTGATTCATTAGCTAATATTTGTACCGTACTGATATAAGATATCAATAATTGGAGAAATTGAGTGCAAGTGCATGAGAATTCTCTGTACTATCTTCTCAATTTCCCCATGAAGCTTTGTTTTCTTTCTAAGAAATAAGATTTAATTTGAAAATTGACTTAAATGAATCAGGCTCCAGTGTGAAGACATTTTAAGAATCATTGAATTAACTTTTGCCTTATTCTTAAAGATTTCCTTCGATGGGAACATAGTAAGAATTTTATATCAGAAGGAAAGAAAAACACTTATGAACACGTATAATGCCTCTTCAACCTGAAAAGCAGGAAAGGATAATAAATAGCAAAAATCAGATAAAAATACTTC
This sequence comes from Canis aureus, assembly GCF_053574225.1. Classification (NCBI taxonomy): domain Eukaryota; kingdom Metazoa; phylum Chordata; class Mammalia; order Carnivora; family Canidae; genus Canis; species Canis aureus. The sequence goes on from NC_135646.1 coordinate 35,557,314, forward strand.
TAGTATAATAGACACCATTTGCAAGTGCATTTAAAATTAGCAATGTATAACATTTATTTCCTTGACATTTGTCTTCCAAAGAGTTCACAGTGTTTCAGTGTCAGTTGAAACAGGGGAAGAATCTCAGGGAAGAATCCTTCACTTAATAATAGGACCATTTGTACTAATGTCTCTCAATTATTTCCAAATCCATAAAGATTCATTTCCTGATGAATGACTGAGCTGTGAAGAAATAGATGAGAAAGCCTCATCCCTCTGAATTACTTGTGTCAGAATATTTTAAACATAGTACTATGGATAGTAAATTATCCTTATTTACAGGAAATACGTCTCAGATTAGAATCTGAGAAATCAGATGGGCAGAGAAAAAATGCTTTAAATCGCTCCTCAAGTTTTAAAGACAAAGGAGAACTTTTCTATGTACAAAGTCAGTTGTCAAGATAGCCTTAGGGAATAAGATTCTGCAGCATCTAATCCTGCTGCACTGCCAGGACGCCCGCGCCCCAGGTCTTCCTGATCCCAAATCCCTGGGCCTGTCGCCGAACACAGGCTGCCAGGCTGAGGTAATTTGCAATGTCTCTCTTAGGAGCTCCAGGGAGGGGGGCATGAGCTAGATAGGACAGGACGGGATGCGTGGAGGCCGAGAACCTTATGGCCATTCTACTTTAAGTTCATTATTAGCACACGTCCAGCAATCCCAGACCCCTGTGAAGAAGAGCTGAAATTTGCATTACTTCAGTTACTGGAATAAAACAAAAGTTGACAGCTTAATGTCTTAGAAAGCCCCCAATAGAATAAAAACCGAGCCTTAGCCAAGGGCTGGAGTCCCAATTAGAATGAGAGCTCAATGCCCTTGAAGGACCCATATCAAAATGTAAACAGAACTTGAGGAATTGCTCCAGCCCTTCTGGGGGTCCCTGAGACCAGCCCTTAAAACTAAGCTAAAACCCTCCTCGGGGTCCAAGTCCCTGCTCCACTGTGTGGGGTATACCTGGACCCTTGCTTGAGTTTGTAAAACAACCCACATGTGTTTGCATAAGTGTCAGCTCCTTAGTGGTTTCTCGGATTTGCAATCTTGTACACAACACCCGAATGACCGCTCCCCACCTGGACTGACCTCTGTCCCCTCCCACCCAGGCTGACCCTCAGTCACCTCCCCACCCACCACAGCTGGGCACAGGCCCTCACACAGTTCCATGTGCATGGTGGGCACTCGCGCCGTCCCCGGCCTCCCAGGAAATGGAAGGAGGTTTCGGCAGGACACACTCCCATAGTGGCCCCAGGGCTCCCTGCCCAGGAGAGCACCTGGTGACAGGTCGGGGTCTGTGTCCCTGATGCCAGCTACTCCTTCCAGGTTTTCCCGCAGGAAATGAGAGGAGGACCTGGTCTCCTCCAGGGACATCACGCAGGTGGACCTGGACGTCAACAGGATGTGCAGCAGTCACATCATATTTTGGGACTACTACGGGGTAGAATGAGGTTGAGGGGCTAGGGGGGATCAGGACCCAGTGGAGGACCGGGGGATTCTGGGAAGGGAAAATGGGGATTCTGAGTCGGGGGGCAGAACGCAGCCAACAACACACCACTCCATGGTAGGGTGTTGGGGATGACCTCTGTGCCCCCACCCCCGGGGCCTCGGACATGAGGAGGCCACTACGATGGGGTCTCCAGGGCTTGCCATGGGAGCTGAACCCCAAAGGGGAGAGGGACGGTCCTCTGAGTAGCAGGGGATGAGGTGGGGGACGTGGGGGGCAGGAACTAGACCTGGGGACCAGGCGGCATGGCCACGGCTGGACCAGGACACAATTGATTCCATGAGGGTCGGACGGGTCAGAGTGACACCCACTCTCGGTGATTTATATATTTCTAAGTTTTATGCATTTACTTTGAGACATTTTGCAATTTGAAAACACACATAGTATGATGAACCCCAGATAATGCCCCCGGTCCAGCCAGGGTCCTGCAATGACCACACCCCGCCCCAGGGACAGGTGTCTCAGCAAACCCCAGACTGGAGTTGCCTTTAAGTGTAGACGTCTCCTTGTACATCTTAGAGGAAGGGGATGCCCTGTGTCCGCAGGCCTGCCATGATATCCCCCTCATTCCCCACTCCCACTCCATCTGCCTACATCATCATTCCCCATGGCATCCCACCTACACCACCCAACTCAAACCCACACTGCCCCACACAATCCCCACCCACACTATACCGCAACACCATGCCCCCATACCATCCACCCCCACACCATGAGCCCCCATCAAGGACCTGGTGCAGGTGCCCCCTGTGGGACATGCTCAGCCTCCCCGGGGATCTCTCGATACCCACTCCCATCAGAAGCCTGGGGATCCCATAGAGTACGTAGGGGTTGCAGGGAGGAGCGAAGACAAGGAGCCCCTAACAGGGTGTGTGCAGGTGAGTGGTGCAGAGGATGCACTGTCCCTCCTGGAGGGCGGCACACCCTTCACAGGACACCAGCCCATAACCCAGGGGGATCTGGGCTGGCCTGGGCCAGGCTCTGTGAACGTGGGGGTGATTTCAGACCCCACCCCAGGCCCAACAAAAAGACTAATGGGATCCAGCCCCCCATGGCCCTGTCCAGCCCTGGATTCTGGCCCTACACTGAGCGAGCCTTCTCACAGCTGGATGTGGCCTCCTGGGCCCTGGGTGTGCCCCACAGATCCAGATCGCTGACCTAGGGCAGCGCTGGGGATCCCGGGACACCCAAGGTTGGGGAGAGCAGAGGTAGGCCGGTGGACCCTACCCGCACGCACACCAGGAGGCAGGCTCCTCCAGGTGCTGGGGACACAGGAGCCCCATGACCAGGGTCCACCTGCCCTGTGGGGACCCAGCGCAGGAACCCATGAACTGCAGGTCAAGGTCAGCTCTGCTGTCCTCACAACCGTCTCTCATGCTGAAACCTCAGGACACACGCCCCCACCCGGAGTCCACACATGCTCCCCGGTGGGGGACTCCAGCACTTGCCCCGCATCCATGTGATTCTTGCCCTCCCCTAAAGGACAGAATGGTCTCCCTTCCCAGGGGAAGGCATGCACCCTCGACTCTGAGCCCGTTTGCTGTAGAATGTCAATAAAGTATTGTGGTGTGAAAATGCACAGCCAGCCCGTTTCTGTGTCTCCCAGAATTCTGTGTATGGGGCGTGGAGAGACCCACAGAGAGGAGAAGGGGGCACCACCCAGGCCCCAACAGCCCCTGCATGGGCACTGCAAGGCACAGCTGACGTCCCCACGTGCCTTCCAGGGGCGGCCAGATGTCAGGGTCAGGACCCCACACATTATACTGGGACTCAGCCTGTGCCCCGTGGGCCAGGAGGGCCTGGGACATAGTGACAGCCAGGGAGCCTCAGGTCACCAGGGTCTGTGAAAAGCGACCTGGGATGTCTGTGCTCCCTCTGTCCAGGGGGCCGAGGCTGGCCCGGTTCCGGGGCATGTACTCCCCTCCCTGCATCCCCGTGCCAGTGTGCCTGGGGCACTGAAGGGCTGTGGGGCGCTCAGAGTGGCCGTGGAAGGGACGTCAGGACAGCAGGCCCTTGTGTTGTGCCCAAGACTGCGAATCTGAGTAACCACTGATGAGCTGACACCAATGCAAACTCCTGAGGGTTTCTCTACAAGCTGTAGCTTGGGTCCAAGTGCACCCGACAGAGCGGAGCAGGGACTTGGACCCCGAGACTAAGAGGCATAGCAGCTTTATAGGGGCAGTGGACCGTGGGATATGCAGAAATTTGCAGTCATGTTGGTCCACACGCAAGTGGCTGATTGAATTACACCTTGCCCTATAGTATCCACTTGAGCTGGCCTATTACTTTGGTCAGAATTGGCTCACAGTTCTGGGGGGCACAAAGCAGGGTTACATTGTTATGAGCCAATTTCCAATTAGGGTGTGCCCAGCTGTTTGACTCGGGTGGGGCAGCACCTTAAGCCATAAGCAGGTCATGTGCGGGTCAGAGGGGAGGTGGCGGGTGTAGCACAAAATGGAATCAGTCCTGCGCTGCTTGTCCAGGGGTAGGGGATTTTTATTAAATTTCCTGGGTCCCAACTTGCAGCTCATCCACCTGGGCAATGCTCACCAGGTGGACTCAGCGTGCACACCTTGTGGTGCTGGATGTCTCACACGAGCGTGTGGATGGCACCCTCCTTGCCCTAGTGAGTAAGGGCTGGGTGAGCATGGGGCTCAGCCTGAAAGCCAGGCAGCACAGGGGACCAAAGAAACCCAGCCCCGTCCCCACCCCGACCTCCACACACAGGCAGCCCCAGAAATCCCCGCCATGGGTACCCGACTCCTCAGGAGCTCCCCCCCAGGGTTGCCCTGAGGTCTGACTCCCAGCTGGAGAGGCATCGGCGAGAAGAGAAACAGCTGGTGCTCAGCGAGACCCACTGTTGGACATGGGGTTGGCTGAGCCAGTCCTTCCACCTCAGCTGAACCTCCAGCTGAAATTCACTACAGGAGCGTGCCCCAGGTCAGCCAGGAGAGCCCAGCTAGCCACCCAGCGCCAGCACCAGAAATGATGTTGTACCAACCATTCTGTGTTAGGGTTACCCAGCCAGAGGATCCGATAGCTACACGTGATAGATTCATGTGATAGACAAACACACACCCCACAACGAACAAAAGTCAGAATCACCCCAATGCTGTCAAACAGCAGCTGGATGGTTACAAACATGACGCCGTGGTCCCCAATAGGATACATGGAAGACGCTATAAACCACGACTGCAGAGGTGCTGGAGGCACGGAGATGTGCCTGCTGGGTTCCAAAAAGGAGCGCAGAGGGGCAGGAAACATCCTACGGAGGGGGGGCCCCCTTAGGAAAGGACACCAGGTCCCTGTGAATGCTAAGGATGGTGAAATCTGTCCTCCTCCCTTTCAGCTTCTGCTTTTCCTCCTAAATGCCATTTTCCTCAGTCATACGAGCAAAAATTTATTTTATGTTTTTAACTTTCTTTTTATTGGAGTCCAATTTGTATGAATTCATTCTTCAGGAAGTGTGTCATTCAGGAGAGAAGGAGAGAGAAAGATTTTGCCTGCCAGGCAAAGTATAAAGGAGTTCATGACCGCTAAACCAGTCCAGTAAGCAATTTTAAGAGGGACTCTTCTAGTGGGGGAAAAAAAGATACCAAAAGCAACAAAGACTAGAAAGGACCAGAGAACGTTACCAGAAACACCAACTCTACCACTAACAACAAGGCACAAGTTCATATCTTTGAATAAGCACTCTGAATGCTGATACTAAATGCTCCAATCAAAAGATATAGGGTGTCAGAGTGGCTTAAAAACCAGGATCCGGGATGCCTGGGTGGCTCAGGGGTTGAGTTCTGCCTTTGACTCAGGGTGTGATCCTGGAGTCTGGGATCGAGTCCCATATTGTGCTCCTGGTGGGGAGCATGCTTCTCTCTATGCCTAATTTTCTGCCTCTCTCTCTCTCTCTCTCTCTCTCTCATGCTCTCAAAAATAAAACTGTTATTAAAAAAACAAGATCCAGCAGTATGCTGCTTACTAGAGGCTCACCTTAGACCTATAGACAACAGCAGTTTGAAAGTCAGGGGATGGAAAATCATCTATCACACTAATGGTTATGAAAAGAAAGTTGTAGGACCAATACTTATATAAGACAAACTAGATTTGAAACCAAACCCTGGGGGACACCTGGTGGCTCAGTGGTTGAGCATCTGCCTTCGGCTCAGGGGTTGATCCTGGGATCCCAGGATCGAGTCCCACATTGGCATCCTTTGGGGAGCCTATCTCTCCCTCTGCCTATGTTTCTGCCTCTGCTCCTCTTTGTATCTCTCATGAATAAATAAATAAAATATTTAAATCTCAAAAAGAAAGAACAAATACTGTAAGAAGAGATGATGGAGGGCATTATTTCATAATTAAAGAGACTCTCTATCAGGATCAAACAAATAAATATTTATGCTGCCAACATGACAGTACCTAAATATGGAACCCAATTACCAATAAACGTACAGGAACTCACTGATAATGATACAATGACAGGGGATTTTAAAACCTATCCATAAAGGCAATGGACTGATCGTCTATGCAGAAAATCAACAGGGGAACAATAGCCTAGACACACTGGACCACAGGGACTCAACAGATATAGTCTGAACATTTCTTCCTAAAGCAGAATACACATTCCTTTCAAGTGCACATGGGACATTCTCCAGAACAGATCATATCATGGGCCACAAATCACCCCTCAACAGGTACAAGAATGTTGATATCACACCCTGTACCTTTCGGAGCATGATGCTATGAAACTCGAAGTCAACCGTAAGAAAAAATTTGGACAGACCAAAAATACGTGGAGATTATGAACATCCTACTAGAGAATGAATAGAGCAACCAGGAAATTAAAGAGGAAATTTAAAACAAATGAAAATGAAAACATGTTTCTCCAAACCTCTGGGATGTAGAAAAGGCAGTCCAAAGAGAAAAGTACATAGTAATATAGGCCCACCTCAAGAAACAAGAAGTCTCCAATACACAGCCTATCCCTACACCTAAAGGAGCTGGAAAAGGAATAGCAAACAAAGCCTAAAGCCTACAGAAGAAGGGAAAAAAATAAAGATGAGAGCAGAAATAAACAATACAGAAATAAAAAAACATTAGAATGGAATAACGAAACTAAGAGCTATTTCTTCAAAATAATTAATAAAATGGATCAAACCCTATCCAGCCTTAGGAACGAGAAAACAGAAAAGACCTAAATAAATAAAATCACAAAAGAGAGAAGAGTGATCACAATCAACACCAGAAAAATTAGACAATTATAAGGGAATACTATGAAAGATTATATGCTAACAAACTGGGAGACCTGGAAGAAATGGACAAATCCCTAGAAATGTGCAAACGAGCAAAAGTGAAATAGGAAGAAATAGAAAATGTGAAGAGACCCATAACTAGCAAAGGAATTGAGTCAGCAAGGCAACTGTGTGCCTCAGTGGTTGAGCATGTGCTTTGGCTCAGGTCAGGATCCCAGGATCCTGGTGGATCAAGACCCACATCAGGCTCCCCGCATGGAGCCTCATTTTCCCTCTGCCTATACCGCTGCCTCTCTGTGTCTCTCATGAATACATAAATAAAATCTTTAAAAAAAGGAAAGACATAAAAAGATGAGAAGACCCAAATAAAATCACGAATGAGAAAAGAGAAATAACAACCAACACTACAGAAATACAAACAATAATAAGAGAATATGATGAAAAAGTATATGCAAGCAACATAGAACCTGGAAGAAATAGATCAATTCCTAGAAATATATAACATATCAAAAATGAAAAATGAAGAAATAAGAAACTTGAAGAGACCGTTAACCAGCAGAGAAATTGAATCAGCAATCAGGGATCTCCCAACAGGAGATGCTTAGATCAATAGAACAGAATGGAAAGCCAAAACAAGATACAAACCTGTAACTCTATGATCCATTAATCGACAAGAAGGCAGGAAGGAATATCTAATGACACAAGGACAGTCTCTTCAAGAAACCCTAAACCTGACTCCAGGATAAGAACAAATGGTGTTGGGAAAACCAGGCAGCCACATGCAGAAGAATGAAACTGCACCACTTTCTTACACCATATATATAAAAAATAAATTCAAAATGAATGAAAGACCTAAATGTGAGACCTGAAACCATACAAAGAAGAAAAGATAGGCAGCAATGTCTTTGACATTGGCCATTGGATCTTCTTTCAGGATATGCCTCTGAGGTGAGGGAAACAGAAGCAAAAATACTATTGGGATTTCATCAAATTGAAAAGCTTCTGCAAAGTGAAGGAAACAACTAAAGCTAAAAAGCAACATACAGGAGGAGAGGCAAGATGGCGGGAGAGAAGGGTCCCCAAGTCACCTGTCCTGACCAAATTACCTAGATAAACTTCAAATCATCCTGAAAATCTAGGAATTCAGCCTGAGACTTAAACAGAGACCAGATAGAATGCTACAGTGAGAAAAGTTCACACTTCTATCAAGGTAGGAAGATGGGGAAAAAGAAATAAAGATACAAAAGACATCCAAGGGGGAGGGGCCCCACAGAGCCGGGCTAAGGTCAGGGCGAGTACCCCCCGGGCAGGAGAGCTCTGTCCCAGAGAAGAAGGAGCTGCACCATTCTTCCAGGGGGAAATGACGCCCACAGGGATTCAGAGCAAGACCCCAGGAGGGGGGGGATACCCTTGGGCTCCATGGGACACAAACATACACCTGCACTCCCAGGAGATTGGACCGAGCTCCCTAAGGGCTGTAGGGCACATGCACTGACCCAGGAGCAGCTCTGAGGGGATCCAGCAGCGGCTCTGTGCGGAGGGGGCAACGGGTCCCTGGGAACAGCTAGGTGGCGGAGCCTAGGGCAGAGGAAGTGGCTTCGTGTGGAGGGGGCTGCGGGGCTCCAGGAACAGCTCAGAGGGGCTATGGCGGCTCCGTGGAGAGGTGCTTACCCGGCCGGGAGCGAGAATCCAACAGCGCAGGTCGGGGAGAACAGGGCCGGGACACAGCCCAGGATTCAGCCTCCCCCAGGACAGGCAGAGGCCTGGAGGGCCCAGGACAGCAAGGACGCTCCTGCTCAGAGCTGAGACGATCAGCAGCCCTGCCCCAGAGCCTCCAGGCCCTGCAGACGGACTGCTCCAGAGTTACTGGGGAGGCTGAATACAGGTGTTCTGACCTGGCTGCTGCCACTGGGGTTGTTCCTCCTTGGGCGTCACAGGGTATACAACCCCCACTGAGCGCTTCACCAGGCAGGGGGAGAGGAGCTCCCCCAAGGGCTAGCACCTGAAAATCAGCACAACAGGCCCCTCCCCCCATAAGACCAGCTAGACGGACAAGTTCCAGGGGAAGTCAAGGGACTTAAAGTAGACAGAATCAGAAGATACTCCCCCATGTTTTTTTTAAATTTCTGATTGCTTCCCCCATCCTTTCCCCCCTTTCTTTCTTTTTCTTTCTCCTTTTATTCTCTTTTTTGCTTTTTTCTTCCTTTTCCCTTTTTTCTTTCTCTCTTCTCTTTTTTTTCTTTCTCTCTTCTCTTTTTCTCCTTTTCCCAATACAACTTGTTTTTGGCCAATCTGCACTGAGCAAAATGCCTAGAAGGAAAACGTCACCTCAAAAGAAAAAACAGTCCTCTCTCCCACAGAGTTACAAATCTGGATTACAACTCAATGTCAGAAAACCAATTCAGAAGCACTATTATACAGCTACTGGTGGCTCTAGAAAAAAGCATAAAGGACTCAAGAGACTTCATGACTGCAGAATTTAGATACAATCAGGCAGAAAGTAAAAAACAATTGAATGAGATGCAATCCAAACTAGAATTCCTAATGACGAGGGTTAATGAGGTGGAAGAACGAGTGAGTGACATAGAACACAAGTTGATGGCAACGAGGAAAACTGAGGAAAAAAGAGACAGACAATTAAGAGACCAGGAAGACAGATTAAGGGAAATAAACGACAGCCTGAGGAAGAAAAACCTATGTGTAATTGGGGATCCTGAGGGCGCCGAAAGGGGCAGAGGGACAGAATATGTATTTGAACAAATCCTAGCTGAAAACTTTCCTAATCTGGGAAGGGAAACAGGCATTCAGATCCAGGAAATAGAGAGATCCCCCCTAAAATCAATAAAAACCGTCCAACACCTCGATTTAATAGTGAAGCTTGCAAATTCCAAAGATAAAGAGAAGATCCTTAAAGCAGCAAGAGACAAGAAATCCCTGACCTTTATGGGGAGGAGCAGACCTCTCCACAGCGACCTGGCAGCCAAGAAAGTGCTGGCTGGATATATTCAGGGTCCTCAATGAGAATAACAGGCAACGAAGAATACTTTATCCAGCCAGGCTCTCATTCAAAATGGAAGGACAGATAAAGAGCTTTCAAGACAGGCAGGAACTGAAAGAATATGTGACCTCCAAACCAGCTCTGCAAGAAATTTTAAGGGGGACTCTTAAAATTCCCCTTTAAGAAGAAGTTCAGTGGAACAATCCACAAAAACAAGGACTGAATAGATGTCATGATGACACTAAACTCATATCTGTTGATAGTAACTCTGAACGTGAATGGGCTTAATGACCCCTTCAAAGGCGCAGGGTTTCAGACTGGATAAAAAAATCAGGACCCAACTATTTGCCTTCATCAAGAGACTCATATTAGACAGAAGGACACCTACAATCTGAAAATAATGGGTTGGCGAACCATTTACCATTCAAATGGTCCTCAAAAGAAAGCAGTGAAAAAAAAAAGAAAGAAAGAAACCAGTGGTAGCTATCCATTTATCAGATAAACTAAAATTTACCCCGAAGACTATAGTGAAAGATGAAGACGGACACTAAATAATACTTAAAAATCTATCCAAAAAGAGGGCTTAACAATCCTCAATATATATTCCCCAAATATCGGAGCTGCCAAATATTTAAACCAATTAATAACGAAATTGAAGAAATACTTAAATAATAATTATACTTGGTGACTTCAATCTAGGTCTTTCTAGTCTCGATAGGTCTTCTAAGCACAACATCTCCAAAGAAACGAGAGCTTTAAATGATACACTGGAGCAGATAGATTTCACAGATATCTACAGAACTTTACATCCAAACTGAACTGAATAAACATTCTTCTCAAGTGCACATGGAACGTTCTCCAGAATAGACCACATACTGGGTCACAAATCACGTCTGAACCGATACCAAAAGATTCAGATCATCCCCTGCGTATTCTCAGACAATAATGCCTTAAAATTAGAACTAAATCACAACAAGAAGTTTGGAAGGACCTCAAACACGTGGAGGTTAAGGACCATCCTGCTAAAAGAGGAAAGGTTCAACCAGGAAATTGAGGAAGAATTAAAAGGATTCATGGAAACTAATTGGAATGAAGATACAAATGTTCAAAACATTTGGCATGCAGCAAAAGCAGTCCTAAGGGGGAAATACATCACAATAGAAGCATCCATTCAAAACCTGGAAAGATCTCAAATACAAAAGCTAACCTTACTCATAAAGGAGCTAGAGAAAAAAACAGCAGCTCGATCCTACACCCAAACAGAATAAGAGATTTAATTAAAATTAGAGCAGACCTCAAGGAAACTGAGACCATAAGAAATGTGGAACAGATCACCAAAACCAGGAGTTGGTTCTTTGAAAGAATTAATACCATACATAAACCATTAGCCAGTCTTATTAAGAAGAGAGACAAGACTCAAATTAATGAAATCATGAATGAGAAAGGAGAGATCACTACCAAAACCAAGGAAATACAAACGATTTTAAAAACATATTATGAACAGCTATACGCCAATAAATTAGGCAATCTAGAAGAAATGGACGCTTTCCTGGAAAGCCACAAACTACCAAAACTGGAACAGGAAGACATAGAAAACCTAAACAGGCCAATAACCAGGGAGGAAATTGAAGCAGTCATCAAAAACCTTCCAAGTCACAAAAGTCCAGGGCCAGATGGCTTCCCAGGGGAAATCTATCAAACGTTTAAAGAAGAAACCATACTTCTCCTACTAAAGCTGTTTGGAAAGATAGAAAGAGATGGAGTACTTCCAAATTCATTCTATGAAGCCAGCATCACCTTAATTCCAAATCCAGACAAAGACCCCACCTAAAAGGAGAATACAGACCAATATCCCTGATGAACATGGATGCAAAAATTCTCAACAAGATACTAGCCAATAGGATCCAACAATACATTAAGAATATTATTCACCATGACCAAGTAGGATTTATCCCCGGGACACAAGGCTGGTTCAACACGTGTAAAATAATCCATGTCATTCATCATATCAGCAAGAGAATAACCAAGAACCATATGATCCTCTCATTAGATGCAGAGAAAGCATTTGACAAAATAGAGCATCCATTCCTGATCAAGACTGTTCAGAGCGTAGGGATAGAGGGAACATTCCTCGACATCTTAAAAGCCATCTACGAAAAGCCCACAGCAAATATCATTCTCAGTGGTGCAGCACTGGGAGCCTTTCCCCTAATATGAGGACAAGACAGGGATGTCTACTCTCACCATTGCTATTCAACATAGTCTGGAAGTCCTAGCCTTAGCAGTCAGACAGCAAAAAGACATTAAAGGCATTCAAATTGGCAAAGAAGAAGTCAAACTCTCCCTCTTCTCAGATGACATGATACTCTACCTAGAACACCCAAAAGCCTCCACCCCAAGATTGCTAGAACTCATACAGCAATTTGGTAGCATTGCAATATAAAAACTCAATAGCCAGAAATCAATGGCATTTCTATACACTGATAATGAGACTGAGGAAAGAGAAATTAAGGAGTCAATTTCATTTACAGTTGCACCCAAATCAACAGATACCTAGGAATAAACCTAACCAAGGAGGTAAATGATCTATACCCTAAAAACAATAGAACACTTCTGAAAGAAATTGAGGAAGACACAAAGAGATGGAAAAATATTCCATGCTCATGGATTGGCAGAATTAATATTGTGAAAATGTCAATGTTACCCAGGCAATGTACACGTTTAATGCAATCCCTATCAAAATCCCATGGACTTTCTTCAGAGAGTTAGAACAAATTTTTTAAAGGTTTGTGTGGAATCAGAAAAGACCCCGAAAGCCAGGGGAATTTTAAAAAAGAAAACCATATCTGGGGGCATCATTATGCCAGATTTCAGGTTGTACTACAAAGCTGTGGTCATCAAGACAGTGTGGTACTGGCACAAAAACAGACACATAGATCAATGGAACAGAATAGATAACCCAGAAGTGGACCTTGAACTTTATGGTCAACTCATATTCGATAAAGGAGGAAAGACTATCCATTGGAAGAAAGACAGTCTCTTCAATAGATGGTGCTGGGAAAATTGGACATCCACCTTCAGAAGAATGAAACTAGACCACTCTCTTTCACCATAAACAAAGATAAACTCAAAATGGATGAAAGATCTAAATGTGAGACAAGAATCCATCAAAATCCTAGAGGAGAACACAAGCAACACCCGTTTTATTTTATTTTTTTTATTTTTTTAAAAGATTTTATTTATTCATTCATGAGAGTCACAGAGAGAGAGAGAGAGAGAGAGAGAAGCAGAGCGAGAAGCAGGCTCCATGCACCGGGAGCCCGACGTGGGACTCGATCCGGGGTCTCCAGGATCGCGCCCTCGGCCAAAGGCAGGCGCCAAACCGCTGCACCACCCAGGGTTCCCGCAACACCCGTTTTAAACTTGGACACAGCAACTTCTTGAAACATACATCCATGAAGGCAAAAGAAACAAAAGCAAAAATGAACTATTGTGACTTCATCAAGATAAGAAGCTTTTGCACAGCAAAGGATACAGTCAACAAAACTAAAAGACAACCTACAGCATGGGAGATGATATATGCAAAAGACGTTTCAGATAAAGGGCTAGTTTCCAAGATCTATAAAGAACTTCTTAAAATCAACACCAAAGAGACAAACAATCCAATCATGAAATGGGCAAAAGACATGAAGAGAAATCTCACAGAGGAAGACACTGACATGGCAACATGCACATTAAAACATGCTCTGCATCACTTGCCCTTAGGGATATACAAATCAAAACCACAATGAGATACCACCTCACACCAGTGAGAATGGGGAAAATGAACAAGGCAGGAAACCACAAATGTTGGAGAGGACACGGAGAAAAGGGAACCCTCTTACACTGCTGTTGGGAATGTGAACTGGTGCAGTCACTCTGGAAAACTGTGTGGAGGTTCCAGAAAGTGTTAAAAATAGACCTGCCCGATGACTCAGCAATTGCACTATTGGGGATTTACCCCAAAGATTCAGATGCAATGAAACGCCGGGACACCTGCACCCCGATGTTTATAGCAGAATGTCCACAATAGCCAAACAGTGTCAGGAGCCTTGGTGTCCATCGAAAGATGAATGGATAAAGAAGATGTGGTTTATGTATACAATGGAATAATATTCAACCATTAGAAATGACAAATACCCAACATTTGTTTCAACGTGGATGGAACTGGAGGCTATTATGCTGAGTGAAGTAAGTCAATCGGAGAAGGACAAACAGTGTATGTTCTCATTCCTTTGGGGAATACAAATAATAGTGAAAGGGAATATAAGGGAATGGAGAAGAAACGTTTGGGAAATATCAGAAAGGGAGAGAGATCATAAAGACTCCTAACTCTGGGAAAAGAACTAGCAGTGCTGGAAGGGGAGGAGGGCGGGGGGTGGGGGTGAATGGGTGACGGGCACTGAGGGGGACACTTGACGGGATGAGCACTGTGTGTTATTCTGTATGTTGGTCAATTGAACACCAATAAAAAATAAATTTATTTAAAAAAAAAGATCAAACAACTGCATATTTATGCTGCCAACATGGGAGTACCGAAATATAGAAACCAATTAACAACAAACGTACAGGGATCCCTGGGTGGCGCAACGGTTTGGCGCCTGCCTTTGGCCCAGGGCGTGATCCTGGAGACCCGGGATCGAATCCCACGTCGGGCTCCCGGTGCTTGGAGCCTGCTTCTCCCTCTGCCTGTGTCTCTGCCTATCTCTCTCTCTCTCTGTGACTATCATAAACAATAAAAAAAACAACAACAAACGTACAGGAGCACACTGATAATAATACAATGACTGGGGATTTTAACACCCACTTATGGCAATGGACCGATCGTCTATGCAGAAAATCAACAGGGGAACAATAGGCTTGACACACTGGACCAAAGTGACTCAACAGATATAGTCTGAACATTTCTTCCTAAAGCAGAATACACATTCCTTTCAAGTGCACATGGGACTTTCTCCAGAATACGTTATATCATGGACCACAAATCAGCTCTCAACAGGTACAACGGATACAAGAAGGATGGTATCACACCATGTATATTTTCAGACGACGATGCTATGCAACTTGAAGTCGACAGTAAGAAGAAATTTGGACAGACCAAATATTTGTGGAGATTATGATCATCCTACCAGAGAAGGAATCGAGTAACCAGGAAATTAAAGAGGAAATATAAAACAAATGAAAATGAAAACATGTTTCTTCAAACCTCTAGGATGTAGCAAAGACAGTCCTTAGAGGGAAGTAGATAGCAATACAGGCCTACCTCAAGAAACAAGAAGTCTCCAATACACAACCCAACACTACACCTAAAGGAGCTGAAAAAGGAATAGGGAACAAATCCTAAAGCCTCCTTAAGAAGGAAAAAATAAAGATGAGAGCAGAAATAATCAATACAGAAACAACAAAACAGTAGAATGGAATAATGAAACTAAGAACTGATTCTTCAAAATAACTAAAAAAATGGATCAAGCCCTAGCCAGCCTTATCAACAAGAAAACAGAAAAGAACTAAATAAATAAAATCACAAAAGAGAGAAGAGAGATCACAATCAACACCAGAAAATAAGACAGTTATAAGGGAATACTATAAAAGATTATACGCTAACAACCTGGGAGACCAGGACGAATTGGAGAGATCCCTAGAAATGTGCAAACGAGCAAATCTGAAAGAGGAAGAAATAGAAAATATGACTAGACCCATAACTAGCAAAGGAATTTAATCAGCAAGGCACCTGGGTGCCTCAGTGGTTGAGCATCTGCTTTGGCTCAGGTCATGTTCCCGGGGTCCTGGGGAATCATGTCCCACATCAGGCTCCCTGCGTGGAGTCTCAGTTCCCCCTGCCTATATCCCTGCCTCTCTGTGTCTTGCATGAATACATAAATAAAATATTTAAAAAAGAAAAAAGATAAAAAGATGAGAATGGACCCAAATAAAATCACAAATGAGATAAGAGAAATAACAACCAAAACTAGAGAAATAAAAACGTTTATAAGAGAACATTATGAAAAATTATATGCCAGCAACCTAGAACCTGGAAGAAATAGATCAATTCCTGGAAATATATAACACAGCAAAAATGAAGAAGGAAGAAATAAGAAACTAGAACACACAGATAACCAGCAACAAAATTGAATCAGCAATCAGGAATCTCCCAACAGGAGATGCTTAGATCAATAGAATAGAATGGAATGCCGAAACAAGATACAAACCTGTAACTCTATGATCCATTAATCGACAACAAGGAAGCAGGGAATATCCAATGGCACAAAGACAGTCTCTTCAACAAACCCTACCCTGACCCCAGGATAAGAACAAATGGTGTTGGGAAAACCAGGCAGCCACATGCAGAAGAATGAAACTGGACCACTTTCTTACACAATATATATAAAAAATAAATTCAAAATGGATGAAAGACCTAAATGTGAGACCTGAAACCAGAAAAAGAAGAAAAGATAGGCAACAACGTCTTTGACGTTGGCCATTGGATCTTCTTTCTAGATGTGCCTCTGAGTTGAGGGAAACAAAAGCAAAAATACTCTTGGGACTTCATCAAATTCAAAAGCTTCTGCAAAATGAAAGAAACAACCAACGCTAAAAGGCAACATACAAAATGAAAGGAGATATTTGTAAATAACACATCCAATAAACAGTTAGTATGCAAAATACGCAAAGCAAATATAAATCTCAACCTCCTAAACACAAATTATCCAACTGCAGATGGGTAGAAGACATGAATGGACTTTCTCACTGACAAGACAACCAGATGGCCACCAGACACCGAAAGACACTCCACGTCACCCATCATCAGGGAAATTCAAATGAAAACCACAATAAGATGTCACCTGACAGCTGACAGAATAGCTAAAATTAACAACAGAAGAAACAACAGGTGTTGTTGAGGCTATAGAGAAGAGGGAGCCCCCTTACACTCCTGGTGGGCATGCGAACAGTTGCAGCCACTGTGAAAAACACTGTGGAGGGTCCTCGAGACGTTAAAAATAGGGGATCCATGGGTGGTGCAGCGGTTTGGTACCTGCCTTTGTCCCATGTCGCGATCCTGGAGACCTGGGATCGAATCCACGTCGGACTAACAGTGCACGGAGCTTGCTTCTCCCTCTGCCTGTGTCTCTGCCTCTCTCTCTGTGACTATCATAAAAAAAATTAAAACAGAAGTTAAAAATAGCACTACCCTACGATTCCAAAATTGCAGAGCTACGTATTTACCCTGAGGATACAAAAGTCTTTTAGTAGATTCCAAGTAGGACACGCAGACCAGTGTTTGTAGCAGCGTTATCAACAACAGCCAAACTGTGGATACAGCCCAGATGTCCATCGACTGATGAATGGGCAGAGACGATGTGGTAAATATACCCACTGCGACATCATAGGGTCATCAGAAGGGATGAAATAAAGCCATATACAATGACGTGGGAGAAGTGGAAAGGACTTATGCTCAATGAACTCAGTCAGTCAGAGAAAGACAGATACCAAATACCATACAATTGCATTCACTTGTGAATTTTAAGAAACCAGACAAACTGGCAAAGGGGCAGAGGGGGGATGAGAGAAGCAAACAAAAAAACACACTCTTAACCACAGAGAATCAACTAATAAATACCAGAGGAAGGTGAGGGAGATGGGGAATCAGGGGATGGGGATAGTGGAGGGCACCTGTGGCCAGTACCAGGCGTTGTAACCAAGAGTTGAATCACTATGTAGTAAACCTGAAACTATATCATACTGTGTATACAAACAGGAATTCAACTAAAACATTAAAATAATAATTGGTAGTATTGATGAAACATGTACGCACTAGAGATAAAATCAGAAAGGCAACTGAAAATCCAAATAAAGAGTCTTTAGAGCCACAAATCCCCTCCTAGCTCAGCTCGGGAGAAGCCTGCCATGTCAATTCTGACACCATCAGAAGCCTGGATTTTGATTCTCTGGGGAGGCCACTGACTTGGTGGAGTCATGCTATCTTTGAACCCAAAACCTAAATAGAGTGCATAAAACTAAACGGACCAAGATGCTAGGAGTCCCAGTGCAGGCACATGCCAAGTCCCAAACTCTAACCATACACAGACATAACCCTAACCCTACACTTAATCGTAATGTTAACCTAACCCTTAAACAAGACCCATCACTAATTGAAAAACAAACACAAACCCCAAGACCAAAACACATTCACTGAACCTTCCTGCCAACCCTCACCCTAACTCCTAAAAGCAGGTGCACCTAAACTTAGGTTTCCTTAACCCTGACCCCTACATTAAATCTAACACGAACCCTAACCTCTAACCCTATCCTTAAAATAAGGTATTCAAATCCTATTCCTAACCTTAACCTGTACCCTAACCCTAACCCTCTAATACTAATCCTATCTCATACCGCAAACTGTACCCTAACCCATACCCTAAAGCCAACCCCTAACCCACTCCCTAACCCTATATCTTGCCCTTTTCCAAAACCGTACCCTGACCCTGACCTGACCCTAACCCTAAACCCTAACCAAACACTAACACTAACCCTAGCCCTAACCCCTATCCTAATCCTAACCCTCGCCCTAACCCCTAAACCTAGCCCTAACTTTAACTCTAACCCTTAACTCTAACCCCTAACTCTAACCCCTAACAATAACTCACACCCTAACCCCTAACCCTAACTGCAAACCTAAGCCCAACCCTAACTCTAACCATAACCCTATCCCCAACTCCTAACCTCCTGCCCTCATTCCTAGAGCCTAAACCCTAACACTAACACTAAATCCTGTCCCTTACCCTAACCACCATCCTAACTCTTAACACTGACCAATACCCTTATGCCTCACCTAACCTCTAATTCGTAACCATAAGCATAATCACTAACCCCTAACATCTAACCTAAGGCTAACCACCAACTTCCTCCCCTCCCCTAACCCTACCATTCATTCTACCCTTTCACTTACACTGTGGTTCTGAGGAGTCCCTTCTGATATGGACGTGGCTCTCAATGGCTCCTCCAGATTCCTCCAAGGGGTCCTGAGGAAGCCAGGCTCCTGTGAGTGTGGACGTGGCCCCACGTGTTCCTGAGCCATAGTCAGCGGGTCCTGAGGACGCTGGGTCTCCTGTCACTGTGGACTATGCCTCACATCCTCTGCAAGCCTCACAGCAGGTCCTCAGGAGGCCGGGGGCTCCTGTCAGCCCGGACATGGCCCCACGTCCCCCAGAAAACTCACCGCAGGTCCTGAGGAGGTTGTGGGCTCCTGTCAGCATACACGCAGCCCCTTATGTCCCGAAGCCAAAGTGCAGGTCCTGAGGAAGACAGGGTTCCTGTCAGCATTGACGTGGTCCCACATTTTCCTCAAGCCTCACCATGAGACCTGAGGAGGCTGGGGGCACCTGTCAGCATGGACGTGGCCTCAAATCTTCCCAAAACTTCACAGTGTGTCCTGAGGAGGCTGGAGACTCCTGTCACTGTGGATGCGGCACCCACAGTTTTCTTAGGCCTCACCACAGGCCCTGACAAAGCTGGGGTCTTCTGTCCACATGGACGCATCCACATATTTCCCCAAGTCTACACCAGGGGTCCTGAGGAAGTCAGCGTCCTGTTGTGTCCATGTGGCCGTAAGTCCTCCTGAAGCGTAGCCGAGGGTTCGGGGAGGTCAGGGCTCCTGTAACCATGATTGCGGCCCCCCTCTTCCAGAAGCCTCAACTTATGTCCTGAGGGGCCTGGGAGCTCCTGCCAGAGTGAACGCGTCGCCACATCTTCCTGAAGCCTCCCCACAGTTCCTGAGGCTTCTCAGGGGCGCCTGTCAGCGTGGATGTGGGCCCACAATGTCCTGAAACCTCCCTGCCAGTCCTGAGGTGCTCAGGGTTCCTGTCACCGTGAATGTGGGCCCACATCTTCCTGAAGCCTCTCCGCGGGTCCTGAGGCGGCCCAGGGGCTTCTGTCAGG
Source organism: Canis aureus (assembly GCF_053574225.1). NCBI lineage: Eukaryota > Metazoa > Chordata > Mammalia > Carnivora > Canidae > Canis > Canis aureus. The sequence continues at coordinate 35,577,068 of NC_135646.1, forward strand.
GTGGATGCGGGCCCAAATCTTCCTAACGCCTCAACGCAGGTCCTGAGGAGACCGCGGTTCCTGTCAGCATGAATGTGGCCCAATTTCCCCCTGAAGACTCCCCGCGGGTCCTGAGGAGGCTGCAGCTCATCAGCATAGATGCGTCCCCATGTCTTCTGCAGGCCTCCCCAGCACAGGCTGGCTCCTGTTATTCCAGGCAGAGGAGGCCTACTGCACATGCATGCCCCATGGGAGGGGCCTGGGCTCAGGCGCCCCCTGCGGGATGCTCTGGTGCTACAGGAGACTGTGCAGGAGGCAGCAGGTGCTCTATGGGTCGCACCTGCCTCCTTTCAGGCTCCAGCTGGGGCCTGGTAGCTTCGGAAACATCTCACTGAAAAGGAACCCAACACCGGCTTCCCAGAAATACTTAAGGACAAGGAATTGGAGCCCACAGGACGTGAAATGAAATGTGGACCAGACTTTTACCACGTCCTGCAAAACTCACTCAACCATCTTCCACTGTGGGCGGGACCGCGGGTTGGTGCAGCCACCCTGGAAACAGCGTGGAGGCCCCTCAGGAAGTTACAAATAGAGCCGCCCTGCGACCAGCAGGTGAACGGCCTGGTGCTCACTCTGAGGATACAGATGCAGTGAGACTTGGGACACCTGCACCCAATGTCCACAGCAGCTGGGTCCACAGTAGCCACACTGTGGGAGGAGCCTCGGTACCCTCTGCCAGATGATGGATAAAGAGGATGGGAGATAGATGAAGGTCATAGAGAGAGGAATGGTACTCAGCTATCAAAGAGAAGGAAATCTTTCCATTTACAATAATGTGGATAGAACTAAAGGGATCATGTTAAGTGAAGTACGTCAATTGGGAAAGAGAATGACCATGTGGTTTCATTCATAGGTTGAATTAAAGAAGCAAAGCAGGGGATCCCTGGGTGGTGCAGCGGTTTGGCGCCTGCCTTTGGCCCAGGGCGCGATCCTGGAGACCCGGGATCGAATCCCACGTTGGGCTTCCGGTGCATGGAGCCAGCTTCTCCCTCTGCCTGTGTCTCTGCCTCTCTCTCTCTCTCTCTCTCTCTGTGAGACTATCATAATAAATAAAAATTTATAAAAAAAAAAGAAGCAAAGCAGATGAACAACTGTGAAGGGAAGGAAAAACAAATAAGATGAAAACAGATGCAGGAAATACAGACCCTTAATGATAGGAAACAAACTGAGGGTAGCTGGAGGGGGCAGATAACAGGGGACAGGCATGAAGGAGGGCACGTGATGTCTCGAGCACTGCTGTTATCTCCAACTGATGAATCCCTGAATTCTTCCTCTGAAAGTATAATACACTATACGTTAATTAATTGGGTTTAAATTAAGTTTAAAAAATCAGTTCTTTCAGAGCACATCTCCTTCTGGACTCTCTATTTTGCTCATTCAGCTTATGCCGGGACCACCCCCCGTGGGTCTGGTTTGTCTACGTAGGCTCCACGCCTCATCCTTGGCTCAGCATAGGGCTAGAACTCACAACCCCTGAGATCAGGACCAGAGGTGAGGTCAGGAGTCGGATGCTTAACCGACGGAGCCAGCCAGGAGCCTGAGAACCACACTGCTTTATCTCTGTGACATCTTTTGAAATAGGAAAGTGCTGCGTCCCACTCTGTCATGCCTCTCCAATACTGATTTGCTGTCCGGGGTCATTTGTTGTGGGGGTTGGATGTTATGGGTTGTTTTTTTTTTTCCTATTTCTAACATCTGCCACCATGATTTTGATAGGAATGACATTGAAACTGAGGGTGGCTTCAGGAACAGCGGACATTTTCACAAGATGAGGCTCCCACCCCACAAGCCCAGGATGGCCTCCCAGAGCCTGGTTTGGGTCAGTGCACAAGTCTTGTGCTCCTTTGGTTCAGTCTCATTATTTATTTTCCTTGATGCTCCTGAGAAGGGCGTCACATCCTTCATTTCCTTCCTGAGTGCTCATTGTCAGGACACAACAAGACTACTCTGCTCTGTAGGGTCAGTTTGTGTTCCGTGACTTTTGAACTCACTCCTTAATTCTAACAGGATTTGGTGGAGGCTCTCGGGTTTCTAGTACCTCTTCTTCAGCATATAGGACAGTGTGACTTCCCCCTTCCAGGTGTGGAACCTTTGCTGTTTACAGCTTAATGTCCTAGAAAGCCCCACAATTGAATCAAAACTGAGCCCAGGCCAAGGGCAGGAAGCCCCTATTAGAATGAGAACAGGGCTCAATTCCCTTGAAAGCCCCATATCAAAATGTAAACAGAACTGGAGGAATTGCTTCTGCCCTTCTGGAGGTCCCCGAGACCAGTCCTTAAAACTAAGCTAAAACCCACCTCAGGGTCCAAGTCCCTGCTCTGCTGTGTCGGGTATACTTGGATACAAGATCGAGCTTGTAAATAATCCCTCGTGTGTTTGCATCGGAATCGGCTTATTGGTGGTTTCTCATATTCGCAATCTTGGGCACAACAGTCTGAGGTAAAAAACAAAACCAAAGAGACTCGGACGCGGGCAGAGTGAAAGCAGGGTTCTGAGAGAAGCGGCAGAGACCCGGGGGCTTGGCGGCTCCTTTGGTTCCTGCAGCCTGCAGACTGGGGGGTGGAATCCTCAGCCCCAGAGCCAGAGGACCCAGTGTCCCCACCCGTATCCCCCCATCAGCGCCAAGTCTCAGGGAGCAGCACAGCGCCACCCGCTGGAGCCCAGAGATGCTGACGCCCACCCCGTCTCTGATCCTGGCAGGTGCATATCCCAGGCAGATGTGCACCTGACAATCTGCACCACATCCCATCCCCAGACCCCACACAGACCACTCGCTTCCACCAAGTTGTCAGACCACAGAGGCTGTAGAGCTTCAGCTCTGCCTGGAAAGTATGGTCTAGCTTCCTTTGTACTTTGTGCTTTATTTTCATTTATTTTCTTTGATTCTTTTATATTAATTGCCTTACTTTAATTTTTATGTATGTATCTTATAAATTTCTTATTTTTACTTTCATAGTATTTTGTGTTTCCTTTTCTTAATTTTTTCAATTTATTTATGATAATCACAAACAGAGAGAAAGAGAGGGAGAGAGACAGAGAGAGGTAGAGACACAGGCAGAGGGAGAAGCAGGCTCCAGGCACTGGGAGCCCGATGTGGGATTTGATCCAGAGTCTACAGGATCGTGCCCTTGGCCAAAGGCAGGCACTAAACTGCTGCGCCACCAGGGATCACTTTAATTGTTTCTATTTTGGGAGTTAGAATCTTTTAACAAGCAGGCCAAAATAATCTGTTGTTTTTTTTGGGGGGGGAAGGGCAGTTATTGTTTTTCTTGAATTTCTTTTTCTTCTTTCTTTTCTGGAAAAAATAATGAGATGGAGAAATTCACCTCCATAAAATAACATGAGGTTCTAATCACAGCCAGGAAGATCATCAATACACATATATGATGTCTAACTACAGTTTAAAACAATGATTATAAAGGTAGCAGCTGGGCTGGATAAAGAGCACAGAAGAAAACTAGAGAAACGTTTACTGTAGAAATAAAAGAATGAAAATCTAGTCAGGCCAATGTTAAAAATGCTATAACTGAGATGCAGTCCCAAGTGGAAACCTTAAAAACAAGAAAGGTTATGGACCACAGAGACAGACGTAGGGAAGTTAGCCACTTATTAAAACAATAACATTCATACCATAGGAGACTCAGAAGATGAAGAGAGAGAAAAGGTGGGACTTGCTTAGACATTAGAAACGACAAATTCCCACCATGTACTTCAAGGTAGATGGAACTGGAAGGTATTATGCTGAGTGAAGTAAGTCAATCGGAAGACAAACATTGTATGTTCTCATTCATTTGGGGAATATAGATAATAGTGAAAGGGAATATAAGGGAACGGAGAAGAAATGAGTGGGAAATATCAGAAAGGGAGACAGAACATAAAGACTCCTAACCAGGGAAATGAACTAGGGGTGATGGAAGGGGAGGATGGCGGGCCGTGGGTCTGAATGGGTTATGGACACTGAGGGGGGCACTTGACAGGATGAGCAGTGGGTGTTATTCTGTATGTTGGCAAATTGACACCAATAAAACATAAAATTATTATTAAAAATAAAGAAAGAAAGAAGAAAGATGAAGAAGAAAGAAAGAAAGAAAGAAAGAAAGAAAGAAGAAAGAAAGAAAGAAAGAAAGAAAGAAAGAAAGAAAGAAAGAAAGAATGAGTGGCACCTGTGTGGCTCTGTCAGTTAAGCTTTTCCCTTAGGCTCAGATCATGATCCAGGTCCCAAGGCAGGCTCCCTGTTCAGCAGGGAACCTGCTTCTGCCTCTCCCTCTGCCCCTCTCGTTCATGCTTTATCTCTCCTCTCTCTCTCAAATAAATAGAAAACTTCTTTGAGAAAGAAACAAACAAACAAACCCACAAGGAAGAGAAATCGCCCATTTAGAAGAATTTCAAACAATTTGTGAGGACATTCCAGCCTCAAGTTCATGAGCATAGCTTCCCACTCTTAAGTGTGGAATACACATAGTAACTTCCTACTACAAAATATAATATGAAAAACTTAAAATATTGAAAATATAATAATAATAATTAATAATAATAATAATCAGTTTACTATGGAGAAAGCTGACAAACACTACCTCAGCAAGATGATCAGATCGATACCAAGACTGATAAATCATGTTGATAGTGTCTATCCTTTATATGATATAATGAAAATGGCAGTATATCTCTGTATATAATCCACAACAACAGTTCAGTCATGAGATAAACAACAGACATGTCCCAGCTGAGGGAAATTTTACAAAATACTCTACTTCTCAAAGTGTTCCAGTTCAACAACAAAAAGGAAAGGCTGAAAGACTGTCACAATCCAGAGGAGCCTAAGGAAACATGAGGACAAATGGAATGTGATATGAGGGATGGAAACTTAGCAAAAACTAAGGAAATCTGTATAAAGAATGGTCTTTGTTTTCGTTTTTGTTTTTGTTTTTTGTTTTTTGTTTTTGGTCTTTGTTTAAAGCGAATTTTTTAATATTGATTCATTAGCTAATATTTGTACCATACTAATATAAGATATCAATAATTGGAGAAATTGAGTGCAAGTGCATGCGAATGCTCTGTACTATCTTCTCAATTTCCCTATAAATCTTTGTTTTTTCCTAATAAATATGATTTATTTTGAAAATTGACTTAAATGAATGAGGCTCCAAATGTGAAGACATTTTTAGAATAGTTGAATTAACTTTTGCCTTATTCTTAAAGAGTTCCTTTGATGGAAACAAAGTAAGAATTTTAGATCAGAAGGAAAGAAAAACACTTATGAACACGTATAATGTCTCCTCAACCTGAAAAGCAGGAACGGATAATAGCAAAATCAGATAAAAATACTTCTATTATAATAGACACCATATTGCAAGTGCATTTAAAATTAGCAGCGCATAACATTTATTTCCTTGACATTTGTCTTCCAAAGAGTTCACAGTGTTTCAGTGTCAGTTGAAACAGGGGAAGAATCTCAGGGAAGAATCCTTCACATAATAATAGGACCATTGGTAATAATGTCTCTCAGTTCATTCCAAATCCATAAAGATGCATTTCCTGATGAGTGACTGAGCTGTGAAGAAAGAGATGAGAAACCCTCATCCCTCTGAATTACTTGTGTCAGAATATTTTCAACATAGTACCACGGATAGTAAATTATCCTTATGAACAGGAAATATGTCTCAGATTGGAATCTGAGCAATCAGATGGGCAGAGAAAAATTGCTTTGACTTGCTCTTCATCGTTTAAAGACAAAGGAGAGCTTCTCTATGTACAAAGTCAGTTGTCAAGATAGCCTTAGGGAATAAGAGTCTGCAGCATGGAATCCCGCTGCGCAGCTGGGAAGCCCGTGCCCCAGGTCTTCCTGATACCAAATCCCTGGGCCTGTCCCCCAACAGAGGCTGCCATGCTGAGGTCATTTACAATTGCTCTCTTAGGAGCTCTGGGGAAGGGGGAAGGAGATAGTTAGGATGGAACGGGAAGCATGGAGGCCAAGAAAATTAAGGCCATTCCAATTTAAATTCAGTGTTAGCCCAAGTCCACCCATCCCAGGTCCCTGTGAAGAAGAGCTGAAATTTACATTACTTCAGTTACAGGAAAAAAACAAATGTTTACAGCTTAATGATCTAGAAAGCCCCACAATAGAATCAAAACTGAGCCCAGGCCAAGGACAGGAAGCCTCTATTAGAATGAGAACAGAGCTCAATGCCCTTGAATGTCCCATATCAAAATGTAAACAGAACTTGAGGAATTGCTCCAGTCCTTCTGGAGGTCTCTGAGACCAGCCCTTAAAACTAAGCTAAAACCGGCCTCGGGATCCAAGTCCCTGCTCCACTCTGTTGGGTATACTTGGACACAAGCTCAAGCTTGTAAATAAATGCACATGTGTTTGAATCAGTGTCGGCTTCTCCGTGGTTTCTTGGATTCGCAGTCTTGGGCACAACATTCTGAGATAAAAAAACAAAAACAAAAGAAGCTCGGCCACAGGTAGAGTAAACACAGGTTTCTGAGAGAATCAGCGAGACCCGGGGGCTTGGGGGCTCTTCTGTGGAGGCCCATGCAGACTGGGGGACCAGATGCTCAGCCCCAGAGCCAGAGGACCCAGAGACCCCATCCGCATCCCGCCCATCAGGGGGGTCTCAGGGAGCAGCACTGCACCGCCCACTGGAGGCCAGAGGTGCTTAGAAGGCCCACCCCGCCTCTGACCCCGCAGGTGCATCTACCTGCACCTGATAATCAGCGCCAGAGCCCATCCCCAGACCCTGCACAGACCACTCACTGCCACCATGTTGTCGGATAAAAATGGATGTTCTTTCTAGATATGCCTCTGAGGTGCGGGAAACAAAATAAAAATACTATTGGGACTTCATCAAATTGAAAAGCTTCTGCAAAGTGAAGGAAACAACCAAAGCTAAAAGGCAACATAGAGGAGGAGGGGCAAGATTGCGGAAGTGTAGTGTCCCCAAATCGCCTGTCCCCACGAAATGACCTAGATAACCTTCAAATCATCCTGAAAATCTACGAATTCGGCCTGAGATTTAAACAGAAATGAGATCGAATGCTACAGTGAAAAAAGTTCGTGATTCTATCAAGGTAGGAAGATGGGAAAAATAAATAAAGAACAAAAGACATCCAAGGGTGAGGGGCCCTGCTAGGAGCCGGGCTAAGGCCTGGGCGAGTGCCCACAGGACAGAAGAGCTCTGTCCTGGGAGAAGGAGGAGCTGCAGTAATCTTCCAGGGTGGAATGGCACCTTCCAGGAGTCAGAGAAGGACCCCAGGAAAGCGGAGATGCCCTCGGGCTCCCTGGGACACTAACAGACACAGCACTCCCAGAAGAGTGCACCGAGCTCCCTAAGGGCTGCAGGGCACATGCATTGACCCCGGACCAGCTCTGAGGGGTTTGGGCGGTGGCTCTGTGCGGAGGGGTTTGCATGGCCCCACGAGCAGCTTGGTGGCGGCGCCTCCTGCAGAGGAAGAGGCTCCATGCGGAGGGGGCTGCGGGGCTCCGGGAGCAACTCGGAGGGGCTTGGGCGGTGGCTCCGCAGTGAGGCGGCTATGCGGCCGGGAGTGAGAATCCAACAGGGCAGGCCCTGGAGCACAGGGCGCCGGGACACAGCCCAGGATTCAGCCTCCCCTGAGACAGGAAGAGGCCCGGATGGCCCAGGACAGCAAGGACGCTCCTGCCCAGAGCTGAGCAGATCAGCGGCCCTGCCCCAGAGCCTCCAGGCCCTGCAGATGGACTGCTCCCAAGTTACTGCGGGGGCTGAATACAGGTTTCCAGAGCTGGCCGGTGCCACTGGGGTTGTTCCTCCTGGTGCCTCACGGGTTAAACTACCCGCACTGACACCTGCACCAGGCAGGGGACAGAGCAGCTCCCCCAAGTGCTAACACCTGAAAATCAGCACCACAGGCCCCTCTCCCAGAAGACCAGCTAGACGGATAATTTCCAGGGGAAGTCAAGGGACTTAAAGTATATAGAATCAGAAGATACTCCCCATGTTTTTTTTTTTTCATTTCTGTTTGCTTCCCCACCCTTTTCCCCCCTTTCCTTCTTTTTCTTTCATTTTGTTCTCTTTTATCCTTCTTTCTTCCTTTATTCTTTTTCGTTTTTCTCTTTTCTTTCCTTCTTTCTCTCCTCTCTTTTTCTCCTTTTCCCAATTCAATTTGTTTTTGGCCACTCTGCACTCAGCAAAATGACTAGAAGGAAAAACTTACCTCAAAGAAAGAATCAGAAACAGGCCTCTCCCACAGAGTTACAAAATCTGGATTACAATTCAATGTCAGAAAGCCAATTCAGAAGCACTATTATACAGCTACTGGTGGCTCTAGAAAAAAGCATAAAGGACTCAAGAGAATTCATGACTGCAGAATTTAGATCCAATCAGGCCGAAATTAAAAATCAATTGAATGAGATGCAATATAAACTAGAAGTCCTAACAACGAGGGTTAAGGAGGTGGAAGAACGAGGGAGTGACATAGAAGACAAGTTGATTGAAAGAGAGAAACTGAGGAAAAAAGAGACAGACAACTAAAACACCAGGAAGACAGATTAAGGGAAATAAACGACAGCCTGAGGAAGAAAAAGCAATGTGTAATTTGGGTTCCCGAGGACGCCGAAAGGGGCAGAGGGCCAGAATAAGTATTTGAACAAATCCTAGCTGAAAACTTTCCTAATCTGGGAACAGAAACAGGCATTCAGATCCAGGAAATAGAGAGATCCCCCCCCTAAAATCAATAAAAACCGTCCAACACCTCGACATTTAATAGTAAAGCTTGCAAATTCCAAACATATAGAGAAGATGCTTAAAGCAGTAAGAGAAAAGAAATCCCTGACCTTTATGGGGAGGAGCATTAGGATAACAGAAGACCTCTCCACAGAGAACTGGAAGCCCAGAAAGGGCTGGCAGGATATATTCAGTGTCCTAAATGAGAAGAACAAGCAACCAAGAATACTTTACCCAGCAAGGCTCTCATTCAAAATGGAAGGAGAGATAAAGAGCTTTCAAGACAGGCAGGAACTGAAAGAATATGTGACCTCCAAAGCAGCTCTGCAAGAAATTTTAAGGGGGACTCTTAAAATTCCCCTTTAAGAAGAAGTTCAGTGGAACAATCCACAAAAACAATGACTGAAGAGATATCATGATGACACTAAACTCATATCTGTCGATAGTAACTCTGAACGTGAACAGGCTTAATGACCCCATCAAAAGGCGCAGGGTTTCAGACTGGATAAGAAAGCAGGACCCACCTATTTGCTGTCTACAAGAGACTCATTTTAGACAGAAGGACACCTACAATCTGAAAATAAAATGTTGGAGAACCATTTACCATTTAAATGGTGCTCAAAAGAAAGCAGGGGTAGCCATCATTATATCAGATAAACTAAAATTTAACCCAAAGAGTGTAGTGAGAGTTGAAGAGGGACACTAAGTCATACTTAAGGGATCTATTCCACAAGAGGACTTAACAATCCTCAATATAGGCCCCGAATGGGGGAGCTGCCAAATATTTAAGCCAATTATTAACCAAAGTGAAGAAATACTTAGATAATAATTATCTTATACTTGGTGACTTCAATCTAGCTATTTCTACCCTTGATAGGTCTTCTAAGCACAACATCTCCAAAGAAACGAGAGCTTTAAATGATACACTGGACCAGAGGATTTCACAGATATATACAGAACTTTACATCCAAACTCAACTGAATACACATTCTTCTCAGGTGCACATGGAACTTTCTCCAGAATAAACCACATACTGGGTCACAAATAGGGTCTGAACTGATAACAAAGGATTGGGATCATCCCCTGCATATTCTGAGTCCATAATGCCTTGAAATTAGAACTAAATAACAACAAGAAGTTTGGAAGGACCTCAAACACGTCGAGGTGAAGGATCATCCTGCTAAAAGACGAAAGGGTCAACCAGGAAATTAAGGAAGAATTAAAAAGATTCATGGAAACCTATGAGAATGAACATACAAGCATTCAAAATCTTTGGGATCAGCAAAAGCAGCCTTAAGGTGGAAATACATCACAATACAAGCATCCATTCAAAAACGGGAAACTACTCAAATACAAAAGCTAACATTACACATAAAGGAGCTAGAGAAAATACAGCAGATAGATCCTACACCCAACAGAAGAATAGAGTTAATTAACATTCGAGCAGAACACAAGGAAATCAAGACCAGAAGAACTGTGGAACAGATCAACGGAACGAGGAGTTGGGTCTTTGAACGAATTAATAAGATAGATAAACCATTAGCAAACCTTATTAAAAAGAAGAGAGAGAATATTCACATTAATAAAATCATGAATCAGAAAGGAGTGGTCACTAGCAACACCAAGGAAATAAAACGATTTTTAAAACATACTATTGGCTATAATATTATTATATTATTGGCTATAATTATTATTATATTATTGGGTATACACCAATAAATTAGGCATTCTAGAAGAAATGGACACATTCCTGGAAAGCCAGAAACTACCAAAAAATGGAACAGAAAGAAAGAGAAAAAAAAAACAGGCCAATAAACAGGGAGGAAATTGAAGCAGTCATCCAAAACCTCCCAAGACACAAGAGTCCAGGGCCAAATGGCTTCCCAGGGGAATTCTATGAAACGTTTAAAGAAGAATTCATACTTATTCTACTAAAGCTGTTTGGAAAGATAGAAAGATGGAGTACTACCAAATTCGTTCCATGAAGCCAGCATCACCTTCAGTCCAAAACCAGACAAAGACCACACCAAAAAGGAGAATTACAGACCAATATCGCTGATGAATATGGATGCAAAAATTCTCAACAAGATCCTAGCCAATAGGATCCAACACTACATTAAGAGAATTACTCACCATGACCAAGTAGGACTTATCCCCAGGACACAAGGCTGGTTCAACACTCATAAAACAATCAATGTGATTCATCATATCGGCAAGAGAAAAACCAAGGACCATATGATCCTCCCATTAGATGCAGAGAAAGTATTTGACAAAATAGAGCATCCATTCCTGATCAAAACACTTCAGAGTGTAGGGATGGAGGGAACATTCCTCGACATCTTACAAGCCATCTATGAAAAGCTCACAGCAAATATCATGCTCAATGGGGAAGCACTGGAAGCCTTTCCCCTAAGATGAGGAACAAGACAGGGATGTCCACTCTCACCACTGCTATTCAATATAGTACTGGAATTCCTAGCCTCAACAATCAGACAACAAAAAGACATTCAGGGCATTCAAATTGGCAAAGAAGAAGTCAAACTCTCCCTCTTCACCGATGACATGATACTGTACCTAGAAAACCCAAAAGCCTCCACCCCAAGATTGCTACAACTCATACAGAATTTGGTAGCGTTGCAGGCTACAAAATCAATTGCCAGAAATCAATGGCATTTTTATACACTAACAATGAGACTGAAGAAAGAGAAATTAAGGAGTCAATCTCATTTACAATTGCACCCAAAAGCATAAGATACCTAGGAATAACCCTAACTAAGGAGGTAAATGATCTATACCCTAAAAACTATAGAACACTTCTGAAAGAAATTGAGGAAGACACAAAGAAATGGAAAAATATTCCATGCTCATGGAATGGCAGAATTAAAATTGTGAAAATGTCAATGTTACCAAGGCAAAGTACAGGTTTAATGCAAACCCTATCAAAATACCATGGACTTTCTTCAGAGATTTAGAACAAATTATTTTAAGATTTGTGTGGAATCGGGATCACTGGGTGGTGCATCAGTTTGGCGCCTGCCTTTGGCCCAGGGCACGATCCTGGAGACCTGGGTTCGAATCCCATTTCAGGCTCCCGGTACATGGAGCCTGCTTCTCGCTTTGCTTGTGTCCCTGCCTCTCTCTCTCTCTCTCTCTCTCTCTCTCTGTGTGTGACTATCATAAAAAAAAGACTTGTGTAGAATCAGAAAAGACCCTGAATAGCCAGGGGAATTTTATTTATTTATTTATTTTTTAATTTTTATTTATTTATGATAGTCACAGAGAGAGAGAGAGGCAGAGACACAGGCAGAGGGAGAAGCAGGCTCCATGCACCGGGAGCCCGACGTGGGATTTGATCCTGGGTCTCCAGGATCGCGCCCTGGGCCAAAGGCAGGCGCCAAACCGCTGCGCCACCCAGGGATCCCTAGCCAGGGGAATTTTAAAAAAGACAACCATATCTAGGGACATCACAATGCCAGATTTCAGGGTGTACTACAAAGCTGTGGTTCAAGACAGTGTGGTACTAGCACAAAAACAGACAAATAGATGAGTGGAACAGAAAAGAGACCCCAGGATTGGACCTTGAACTTTATGGTCAACTAATATTTGATAAAGGGGTAAAGACTATCCATTGGAAGAAAGACAGTCTCTTCAATACATGGTGCAGGGATAATGGACATCCACATGCAGAAGAATGAAACTAGACTATTCTCTTTCACCATAAACAAAGATAAACTCAAAATGGATGAAACATCTAAATGTTAGACAAGAGTCCATCAAAATCCTAGAGAAGATCAGAGGCAACATCCTTTTTGAACTTGGCCACAGTAACTTCTTGCAAGATAAATCCACGAAGGCAAAAGAAACAAAAGCAAAAATGAACTATTGTGATTTTATCAAGATAAGAAGCTTTTGCACAGCAAAGGATACAGTCAACCAAACTAAAAGACAACCTACAGAATGGGAGAAGATATTTGCAAAGATATGAAGAGAAATCTCATAGAGGAAGACATTGACATGGCCAACATGAACATGGAAAAATGCTCTGCATTAATTGCCATCAGGGAAATACAAATCAAAACCACAATGAGAACCACCTCACACCACTGAATGGGGATAATTAACAAGGCAAGAAACAACAAATGTTGGAGAGGATGCGCAGAAAAGGGAAGACTCTTACACTGTTGGTGGGAATGTGAATTGGTGCAGCCACTGTGGAAAACTGTGTGGAGGTTCCTCAAAGAGTTAAAAATAGACCTGCCCTACGACCCAGCAATTGCACTGTTGGGGATTTACCTCAAAGATTCAGATGCAATAAAACGCTGGGACACCTGCACCCTGATGTGTATAGCAGCAATGTCCACAATAGCGAAACTGTGGACGGAGCCATGGTGTCCATCGAAAGATGAATTGATAAAGAAGATGTGGTTTATGTATACAATGGAATATTACGCAGCCATTAGAAACGAAAAATACCCACCATTTGCTTCAATGTGGATGGAACTGGAGGGTATTATGCTGAGTGAAGTAAGTCAATCAGAGAAGGACAAACGTATGTTGTCATTCAATGCGTTAATATAAATAATAGTGAAAAGGAATATAAGGGAATGGAGACGAAATGTGTGGGAAATATCAGAAATGGAGACAGAACATAAAGAATCCTAACTCTGAGAAAGTAACTAGGGATGCTGGGAGGGGAGGAGGGCAGGGAGTGCGGGTGAATGGGTGACGGGCACTGAGGGGGGTTCTTGACGGGATGAGCACTGGGTGTTATTCTGTATGTTGGCGACATGAACACCAATAAAAAATAAAATTATTATTAAAAGAAGAAGAAAGAAAAAAGAAGAAAGAAAGAAAGAAAGAGAGAAAGAAAGAAAGAAAGGGAAAGGAAGGGAAAGGAAGGAAGGAAGGAAGGAAGGAAGGAAGGAAGGAAGGAAGGAAGGAAGGAAAGTAGAGTGGCACCTGTGTGGCTCAGTTAGTTAAGTTTCTGCCTTAGGCTCAGATCATGATCCAGGTCCCAAGGCAGGCTATCTGTTCAGCAGGAAACCTGTTTCTCCCTCTCCCTCTGCCCCTCTCGCTCATGCTTTTTCTCTCCACTCTCTCTCAAATAAATAAAAAATACATTTGAAAAAGAAACAAACCCACAAGGAAGAGAAATCTCCCATGTAGAAATATTTCAAACAATTTTTGCAGACATTCCACTGTCAAGTTCATGAGCATAGCTTCCCACTCTTATGTGTGGAATACACATAGTAACTTCCTTCTACAAAATATAATGTGAAAAACTTAAAATAATATTGATAATATAATAATAATAATTAATAATAATAATAAAGGATCAGTTTACTGCGGAGAAAGGTGACAAACACTACCTCAGCAAGATCATCAGATTGATACCAAGACTGACAAATCATGTTGATAGTATCTATCCTTTATATGATATAATGAAAATGGCAGTATATCTCTGTATATAATCCACAAAAACTGTTCAATCATGAGATAAATGAGACATGTCCCAACTGAGGGAAATTTTACAAAATACTCTACTTCTCAAAGTGTTCCAGTTCAACAACAACAAGGAAAGGCTGAAAGACTGTCACAATCCAGAGGAGGCTAAGAAAACATGAGGACAAATGGAATGTGATATGAGGGATGGGAACTTAGCAAAAACTAAGGAAATCTGAATAAAGTATGGTCTTTAGTTATTGTGACTATTTTAATATTGATACATTAGCTAATATTTGTACCGCACTAATATAAGATATCAATAATTGGAGAAATTGAGTGCAAGTGCATGTGAATGCACTGTACTATCTTCTCAATTTCCCTATAAATCTTTGTCTTTTTCCTAATAAATAAGATTTATTTTGAAAATTGACTTAAATGAATCAGGCTCCAACTGTGAAGACATTTTAAGAATAGTTGAATTAACTTTGCCTTATTCTTAAAGAGTTCCTTTGATGGAAACATAGTAAGAATTTTAGATCAGAAGGAAAGAAAAACACTTATGAATACGTATAATGCCTCCTCAACCTGAAAAGCAGTAAAACATAATAAATAGCAAAAGACAGATAAGAATACATCTAGTACAATAGACACCATATTGCAAGTGCATTTAAAATTAGCAGCGCATAACATTTATTTCCTTGACATTTGTCTTCCAAAGAGTTCACAGTGTTTCAGTGTCAGTTGAAACAGGGGAAGAATCTCAGGGAAGAATCCTTCACATAATAATAGGACCATTGGCAATAATGTCTCTCAGTACTTTCTAAATCCATAAAGATGCATTTTCTAATGAGTGACTGAACTGTGAAGAAAAAGGTGAGAAACCCTCATCCCTCTGATCTACTTGTGTCAGAATATTTTAACCATAGTACTACGGATAGTAAATTATCCTTATTAACAGGAAATACGTCTCACATTGGAATCTGAGCAATCAGATGGGCAGAGAAAAAACACTTTGACCCGCTCCTCATCTTTTAAAGACAAAGGAGAGTTTTTCTATGTACAAAGTCAGTTGTCAAGATAGCCTTAGGGAAGAAGAGTCAGCAGCATCGAATCCTGCTGCACAGCTGGGACACCCACACACCAGGTCTTCCTGATCACAATCACTGGGCCTGTCCCCCCAACACAGGATGCCACGCTGAGGTCATTTGCAATTGCTCTCTTAGGAGCTCTTGGGAAGGGGGAAGGAACTAGATAGGATGGGACAGGATAAATGGAGGCTGAGAACATTAAGGCCATTCCAATTTAAATTCAGCATTCGCACACGCCCAGCCATCCCAGGCCCCTGTGAAGAAGAGATGAAATTTACATTACTTCAGTTACAGGAAAAAAACAAAAGTTGACAGCTTAATGTCTTAGAAAGCCCCACAATAGAACCAAAACAGAGCCCAGGCCAAGGGCAGGAAGCCCGTATTAGAATGAGAGCAGAGCTCAATGCCCTTGAAAGCCCCATATCAAAATGTAAGCAGAACTTGAGGAATTGCTCCAGCCCTTCTGGAGGTCCCTGAGACCAGCCCTTTAAACTAAGCTAAAACCCAACTCCCGGTCCTAGTCTCTGCTCCACTCTGTTGGGTGTACTGGGACGCAAACTCGAGTTTGGAATTCAACCCTTGTGTGTTTGCATCGGTGTCAGCTCCTTAGTGGTTTCTTGGATACGCAATCTTGGGCACAATACCCCCATGTCCCCTCCCACCTTGGCTGAACCCCTATCCCCTCCCAACCAGGCTGACACTCCGTCACCTCCCCGCCCACAACAACTGGGCACAGGCCCTCACAAAGGTCCCACGGGCACGGGGAGGGGAATCCCCCCATCCCTGGCATCCCAGAGGAAGGAAGGAGGTTTTGGCAAGACACACTCCCATGGTGACCACAGGGCTCCCTGCCCAGCACGGCAGCTCGTGACAGGTCGGGGTCTGTCCCTGACGCCTGCTCCACCTCCCTGGTTTTCCCACAGGAAATGAAGGAGGAGGCCCTGGTCTCCTCCAGGGACATCACGCAGGTAGACCTGGACGTCAACAGGACGTTCGGTAGCCACATCATATATTAGGACTGCTAGGGGTCGGGTGAGGCTGCTGGGCCAGGGGGCTTTGGGGCTCCGGGGGCTTCTGTGTAGGGAAAACGGGGCCTCTGACACCAGGGGGAGCAACAGCAGCCAACAACACACCACTCCATGGTAGGGTGATTGGGATGACCACCGTGCCCACCCCTCTGGGCCTCAGGGATGAGGAAGCCACTAGGATGGGGCCTCCAGGGGTTGCCATGGGAGCTGAACACCAAAGGGGAGAGGGACGGCCCCATGAGAAGCAAGGAATAGGGTGGGAGATGTGGGGGGCAGGAACCGGACCTGGGGGCCAGGTGGCATGGCCGCGGCTGGAGCAGGATACACATCGATCCCATGAGGGTTGGACGGGTCAGAGTGACACCCACTCTCGGTGATTTATATATTTCTAAATTCTATGCATTTAATTTGAGACAATTTGCAATTTGAAAGCATGCATATTATAATGACCCCCAGATAATGCCCCCGGTCCAGCCACGGCCCTGCACTGACCACACCGCACCCCAGGGGCAGGTGTCACAACAAACCCCAGACTGGGGTCGCCTTGAACTGTAGATGTCTCCTTGTGCATCTTAGGGGAAGGAGATACCCTGTGTGCGCAGGCCCCCCACGACATCCCCCTCATTCCCCACTCCCACTCCATCCCCCTACATCATCATCCCCAAAGGCATCCCACCTAAATGATCCCCCTCACACCCACACAGCCCCACACAATCCCCACCCACACTATACCCCAACACCATTCCCCCTCCACCATCCCCCACACTCCACCACAATCATACCCCTGCTCCCACAGGATCCACCCCCACACCATTTATCCCTAGCAACGACCTGGTGCAGATGCCCCCTGTGGGACATGCTCAGCCTCCCCGAGTTTCTCTGTATACCCTGATCCCATCAGAAGCCCAGGTGTCCCATAGAGTACCCAGGGGTTGCAGGGAGCTGTAAAGACAGGGAGGCCCCAACAGGGTGGGTGCACGTGAGTGGTGCAGAGGATCCACCGTGTCCTCTCTCCGCCCACTGTCCCTCCTGGAGGGCGGCACACCCTGCACAGGACACCAGCCCCTAACCCATAGGAACCTGGGATGACCTGGCCCTGGGCTCTGTGGGGGCTGAGTTGATTTGAGCCCTCCCCCAGGCCTAACACAAAGACTAATGGGATCCAGCCCCCCACGGCCCTGGCCAGCCCTGGATTCTGGCCCCGGGCTGAGCAAGCCGTCTCACAGCTGGATGTGGCCTCTTGGGCCCTGGGCGTACCCCACTGATCCAGGTCGCTGACCTAGGGCGCCCTTTGGATCCTGGGACACTCCAGTGTGGGGAGAGCAGGGGTAGGCTGGTGGGCCCCACCCATACTCACACCAGGAGGCAGGCTGCTCCAGGTGCTGGGGTACCTGGGAGCCCGAGGCCGGGGTCCAGCTCCCTGTGGGGACCCAGCACAGGAGCCCATGAGCTGCAGGTCCAGGTCAGCTCTGCTGTCCTCAGAACCGTCTGTCAGCCTGAAACCTCAGGACACACGCCCCCACCCGGATTCCACACATGCTCCCAGGTGGGGGACTCCAGCACCTGCCCCCCCAACCCGTGTCATTCTTGCCCTCCCCTAAAGGACAGAAAGCTCTCCGTCCCTAGGGGAAGGCGTGCACCCTCGGCTCTGAGCCCGTTTGCTGTAGAAAGTCAATAAAGTGTTGTGGTGCGAAAATGCACAGCCAGCCCTTTTCTGTGACTCCCAGAACACTGCACGGGGCTTGCAGAGACCCCCAGGGAGGAGGAGGGGGCACCACCCAGGCCCCACCAGCCCCTGCAGGGGTGACACCATCCACACCCAGCTGACCTCCCCATGTGACTTCCAGGGGCGGCCGGATGCCAGGTTCAGGACCTGACAGACTTTACTGGGACTCAGGCTGTGCCCCTTGGGCCAGGAGGGGCTGGGACAGAGTGACAGCCAGGAAGCCTCAGGTCACCAGTTTCTGTGCAAAGCCACCCAGATGTCTGTGCTCCCTCTGTCAAGGGGGCTGGGGCAGGCCGTGTTCCGGGGCCCCTCCTCCGCCCATCATTCCCATGCCTGTATGCCTGGGGATCCCAGGACAGAGTCCCACATCGGCCTCCATTTGGGGAGCCTGCCTCTCCTTCTGCCTATGTTTCTGCCTCTGCTGCTCTCTGTGTCTCTCATGAATAACTAAATAAAATATTTACATTTCAAAAAAGAAAGAATACTGTAACAAGCGATGAAGAAGGGCATTATTTCATAATTAAAAAGACTCTCTATCAAGATCAAACAACTATATATTTATGCTGCCAAAATGGCAGTACCTAAATATAGAAACCAATTAACAACAAACATACAGGAACTCACTGATAATAATAAAATGACAGCGGATTTTAACACCCACTTATGGCAATGGACCGATCATCTATACAGAAAATCAACAAGGGAAAAATACCCTTGACACACTGGACCACAGGACTCAACAGATATAGTCTGAACATTTCTTCCTAAAGCAGAATACACATTCCTTTCAATTGCACATGGGACATTCTCCAGAACAGGTCATATCATGGCCCACAAATCAGCCTTCAACAGGTACAACAAGTACAAGAAGGTTGATATCACACCCTGTACATTTTTGGACCACGACGCTATGAAACTCGAAGTCGACAGTAAGAAAAAATTTGGACAGACCAAAAATACGTGGAGATTATAAACATCCTACTAGAGAATGAATGGAGCAACCAGGAAATTAAAGAGGAAATTCAAAACAAATGAAAATGAAAACATGTTTCTCCAAACCTCTGGGATGTAGCAAAGGCAGTCGTACGAGGGAAGTAGATAGCAATACAGGCCTACCTCAAGAAACAAGAAGTCCTCAATACACAGCCTAACCCTACACCTTAAGAAGCTGGAAAATGATTAGTAAACAAAGCCTAAAGCCTATAGAAGAGGGGGAAAATAAAGAGAGCACAAATAAACAATACATAAACAACAAAGCAGTAGAATGGAATAACGAAACAAAGAGCTGGTTCTTCAAAATAATTAAGAAATTGGATCAAGCCCTAGCCAGCCTTATCAACGAGAAAAGAGAAAAGACCTAAATAAATAAAATCACAAATGGGAGAAGAGAGAACAAATCAACACCAGAAAAATAAGACAATTATAAGGGAATACTATGAAAGATTATACGCTAACATACTGGGAGACCTGGAGGAAATGGACAAATGCCTAGAAATGTGTAAATGAGGAAAACTGAAATAGGAAGAAATAAAAAATGTGAACAGACCCATAACTAGCAAAGGATTGGAATCAGCAAGACACCTGGGTGCCTCAGTGGTTGAGCATCTGCTTTGGCTCAGGTCATCATCCAGGGGTCTTGGGGGAATCAAGTCCCACATCAGGCTCCCCGCATGGAGCCTCAATTTCCCTGTGTCTATACCTCTGCCTCTCTGTGTCTCTCATGAATCCATAAGTAAATCCTTAAAAAGAAAAAAGATAAAATGAAGGACCCAAATAAAATCTCAAATGAGAAAAGAGATATTACAACCAACACTAGAGAAATACAAACTATTATAAGAGAACATTATGAAAAATTATATGCCAGCAACCTAGAACCTGGAAGAAATAGATCAATTCCTGGAAATATATAACATAGCAAAAATGAAAAAGGAAGAAATAAGAAACTTGAACAGACAGATAACCAGCAAAGAAATTGAATCAGTAATCAAGGATCTCCCAACAGGAGATGCTTAGATCAATAGAACAGAATGGAAAGCCGAAGCAAGATACAAACCTGTAACTCTATGATCCATTAATCGACAACAAGGCAGGAAGGAATATCCAAAGCACAAAGACAGTCTCTTCAACAAACTCTAACCCTGACCCCAGGAAAAGAACAAATGGTATTGGGAAAACCAGGCAGCCACATGCAGAAGAATGAAACTGCACCACTTTCTTACACCATATATATAAAAAATAAATTCAAAATGGATGAAAGACCTAAATGTGAGACTTGAAACCATACAAAGAAGAAAAGATAGGCAGCAACGTCTTTGACGTTGGCCATTGGATCTTCTTTATATATATATATATATATATATATATATATATATATATATATACAAATTTGTTTTTTTAATTTTTATTTATTTATGATAGTCACACAGAGAGAGAGAGAGAAAGAGACATAGGCAGAGACAGAAGCAGGCTCCATGCAGGGAGCCTGACGTGGGACTCGATCCCAGGTCTCCAGGATCGGGCCCTGGGCCAAAGGCAGGCGCTAAACCGCTGCGCCACCCAGAGATCCCTGGATCTTCTTTCTAGATATGACTCTGAAGTGAGGAAACAAAAGCAAAAATACTATTGGGAATTCATCAAATTGAAAAGCTTCCGCAAAGTGAAGGAAAAAACCAAA
Source organism: Canis aureus (assembly GCF_053574225.1). Lineage (NCBI taxonomy): Eukaryota > Metazoa > Chordata > Mammalia > Carnivora > Canidae > Canis > Canis aureus. The sequence continues at coordinate 35,597,770 of NC_135646.1, forward strand.
GCTAAAAGGCAACATACAAAATGAAAGGAGTAATTGTTAAACAACACATCCAGTGAAGAGTTAGTATGCAAAACACATAAAGGAAATATAAATCTCAAGATGCTAAAAACAAATTATGCAACTGTCGATGGGCAGAAAAATGAATGGACTTTGTCTCTGACAAGACAGCCAGATGGCCACCAGACACACGGAAAGACACTAAGCGTCACCCATCATCAGGGAAATGCAAACCAAAGCCACAATTATATGTCACCTGACAACCATCATAATGGTGAATATTAACAACACAAGAAACAACAGGTGTTGGTGAGGCTATGGAGAAGGGGTAGCACCCTTACACTCCTGGTGGGCATGCAAAAAGATGTAGCCACTGTGGAAAACAGTGTGGATGGTCCTCGAGAAGTTAAAAAAAGGGGATCCCTGGGTGGTGCAGTGGTTTGGTGCCTGTCTTTGGCCCTGGGCACGATCCTGGAGACCCGAGATGGAATCCCATGTCGGGCTCCCAGTGCATGGAGCCTGCTTCTCCCTCTGCCTGTGTCTCTGCCTCTCTCTTTGTGACTATCATAAAAAATTTTTTTTAAAAAGAAGTTAAAAATAGAGCTACCCTACGATTCCAAAATTGCAGAGCTAGGTATTTACCCCGTGGATACAAAAGTACTTTAGTAGATTCTAAACACGCAGCACAGTGTTTTTAGCAGCGTAATCAACAACAGCCAAACTGTGGATACAGCCCTGATGTCCATCAGCAGATGAATGGGCAGAAAGATGTGGTAAATATACACACTGCGACATCACTCGGTCATCAGAAGGGATGAAATGAAGCCATTTACAATGACGTGGAAGGAGTGGAAAGGATTTATGCTAAATGAACTCAGTCAGAGAAAGACAGATACCAAATACCATACAATTGCATTCACATGTGGATTTTAAGAAACCAAACAAACTGGAAAAGGAGCTCAGGGGGGATGAGAGAAGCAAACCAAGAGACACACTCTTAGTCACAGAGAATAAACTAATAAATACCAGAGGAAGGTGGGGATGGGGAATCAGGGGATAGGGACAGTGGAGGGCACCTGTGACTAGTACCAGGCGTTGTATCCAAGGGTTGAATCACTATGTGGTAAACCGGAAGCTATATCATACTGTGTTTACAAACAGGAATTCACGTAAAACTTTAAAATAATAATTGGTAGTATTGATGAAACATGGGCGCAGTAGAGATAATATCAGAAAGACAACTGAAAATCCAAATAAAGAGTCTTTAGACCCACAAATCCCCTCCTTAGCTCAGCTCGGGAGAAGCCTGCCATGTCTATTCTGACCCCAGCAGAAGCCTGTATTTTGATTCTCCGGGGAGGCCACTGACTTGGTGGAGTCATGCTATCTTTGAACCCAAAACCTAGAGTGCATAAAACTAAACTGCCCAATACTAGGAGATCGAGTGTAGGCACATGCCAAGACCCAAACTCTAACCATACACAGACATAACCCTAACCCTATACTTAATCCTAATGTTAACGTAACCATTAGACAAAACCCATCACTAATCGAAAACCAAACACAAACCCCAACCAAAACACATTCACTGAAACTTTCTGCCAACCCTCACCCTAAATCCTAAACTTATTCTAAACCCTTAAGACTGACCCCTACATTAAATCTAACCCTAACCTCTAACCCTAACCTTAACTTAATATACTCAAATCCTATTCCTAACCTTAACCTGTACCCTAACCTTAACCCAATACCAATCCTATCACATACCCCAAACTGTACTCTAACCTGTACCCTAAAACTAACTCCTAAACTACACCCTAAACCTATCTCTTACCCTTTTCCAAAACCATACCCTGACCCTGACCTGACCCTAATCCCTAACTAAACACTAACCCTAAACCTAGCACTAACCCCTATCCTAAACCTAACCCTCGCCCTAACCCTAAACATAGCATTTTACCCTAACCACTAACCCTTACCCCTAACCCTAACTCACACCCTAACCCCTAACCTAAATGGAAACCTAAGCCCAACCCTAACTGTAACCATAACCTTAACCCCACCTCCAAACCTCCTGCCCTAATCCCTAAAGCCTAAACCCTAAACTTAACTCTAAATCCTATCACTAACCCTAACCCCGTTCCCTAATCCCTAACACCCATCCTAACTCCTAACCACTGACCCTTACCCTTATCCCTCACCCTAACCTGTAATCCGTAACCATAAGCTTAATCACAAACACCTAACATCTAACCTAAGCCTAACCACCAACTGCCTCCCCTCCCCTGACCCTACCATTCATTCTACCCATTCACTTACCCTGTGGTTCAGAGGAGTCCCTTCTGATGTGGACTTGGCCCCCAACGGAGCCTCCAGTGTCCTCCAGGGGGTCCTGAGGAAGCAGGGCTCCTGTGAGTGTGGACGTGGCCCCACGTGTTCCTGAGTCATAGTCAGCGGGTCCTGAGGATGCTGGGTCTCCTGTCACTGTGGACTATGCCTCACATCCTCTGGAAGCCTCAAGCAGGTCCTCAGGTGGCCGGGGGCTCCTGTCAGCCTGGACATGGCCCCACATCCCCCAGAAAACTCACGGCGCATCCTGAGGAGGCTGTGGGCTCCTGTCAGCATAGACGCAGCCCCATATTTCCATAAGCCAAAGTCCAGGTCCTGTCAGGATAGACGTGGCCCCACATTTTCCTCAGCCTCACCATAAGACCTGAGGAGGCTGGGGGCTCCTGTCCGCATAGATGTGACCACAAATCTTCCAAAAACTTCACAGTGGGTCCTGAGGAGGCTGGAGACTCCTGTCAGTGTGGGTTGGCCACCCACATTTTTCTGAGGCCTCACCACAGGCCCTGACAAGGCTGGGGTCTTCTGTCCGCATGGACGTATCCCATATTTCCCCAAGTCTACACCGGGGGTCCTAAAGAAGTCAGCATCCTGTTGTGTAGATGTCACCCAACGTCCTCCCAAACATCACTGAGGGTTCTGAGGAGACCGGGGTTCCGGTCACCGTGAATGCGGACCCCAACTTCCAGAAGCCTCAACTTATGTCCTGAGGTGGCCCAGGGGCTCTTGTCAGCGTGGATGTGGGCCCATATCTTCCTGAAGACTCCCCGTGGGTCCTGAGTGGCCCAGGGGCTCTTTGCAGCCTGGATGCAAGCCCACAATTTCCTGAACCTGCGGCTCATCAGCGTGGATGCTTCCCCACGTCCACCTCAGGCCTGCCACAGCACAGGCTTGCTCCTGTTATTGCAGGCAGATTAGGCGTACTGCCCATTCATGCCCCCTGGGTGGGGCCTCTGCTCGGGCGCCCCCTGTGGGACGCTCAGGCTTTGTAGGAGGCTGTGCAGGAGACAGCGGGCGCTTCAGGGACAGCACCTGCCTCCTTTCAGGCTCCAGCTGTGGCCTGTTAGCTTCGGAAACGTCTCACTGAAACGGAGCCCAACACCCGGCTTCCCCAGAAATACTAAAGGACAAGGAATTGGAGCCCACAGGACGCGAAATGAAATGTGGACCAGACTTTTACCACATCCCAAAAACTCACTCAACCCTCTTCCACTGTGGGCGGGACTGCGGGCTGGTACAGCCACCCTGGAAACAGTTTGGAGGCTCCTCAGGAAGTTACAAATAGAGCCGCCCTGCGACCAGCAGGTGAAAGGCCTGAGCTCACTCCGAAGATACAGATGCAGTGAGAATCGGGATACTTGCATGTCCTGATGTTCACAGTATCCGGGTCAACAGTAGCCACACTGTGGGAGGAGCCTCGGTGCCCTCGGGCACATGATGGATAAAAAGGATGGGAGATAAATGATGGTCATAGAGAGAGGAATGGTATTCAGCTATCAAAGAGAAAGAAATCTTTCCATTTGCAATGACGTGGATAGAACTAGAGGGATCATGTTAAGTGAAATAAGTCAGTCAGGAAAGAGAATGACCGTGTGGTGTCATTCATAGGTGGGATTAAAGAAGCAAAGCATATAACAACTGTGAAGGGAAGGAAAAACAAGATGAAAACAGTTGCAGGAAATACAGACTCTTAATGATAGGAAACAAACTGAGGGTCGTTGGAGGCGGGGTGTGGGTTAACAGGAGACCGGCATGAAGGAGGGCATGTGATGTCATGAGCACTGCTGTTATCTCCAACTGGTGAATCCCTGAATTCTTCCTCTGAAAGTATAATACACTATACGTTAATTAATTGGGTTTAAATTAAATTAAGTTAAAAAATCAGTTGTATCAAAGCACATTTCCTTCTGGACTCTCTGTTTTGCTCATTCAGCTTATACTGGGACCACCCGCCGTGGGACTGGTTTGCCTACATAGGCTCCATGCCTCGTCCATGGCCCAGCCCAGGGCTAGTACTCACCAACCCTAATATCGGGACAGGAGGTGTGGTCAGGAGTCGGATGCTTAACCAACGGAGCCAGGTGGGGGCCCGAAAACCACACTGCTTTATCCTGTGTCTCTGTGACATCATTTGAAATCGGAAAGTGCTGCATCCCGCTCTGTCCTGCTTCTCAAATACTGATTTGCTGTCCCGGGTCATTTGTGGGGGCGGATGGATGTTATGGATTTTTTTTCCTACTTCTAAGACCTGCCACCATGATTTTGATAGGAATGACATTGAAACTGAGGGTGCCTACAGGAACTGCAGACATTTTCATAAGATGAGGCTCCCACCCCACGAGCCCAGGACGGCCTCCCAGAGCCTGGTATGGCTCAGTGCACAAGTCTTGTGCTCCTTTGGTTCAGTCTCATTATTTATTCTCCTTGATGCTCCTGAGAAGGCCTTCACGTCCTTCCTTTCCTTCCTGAGTGCTCATTGTCGGGACACAGCAAGGCTACTCTGCTCTGTAGGGTCAGTTTGTGTCCGTGAATTTACTGAACTCACTCCTTAGTTCTAACACGTTTTGGTGGAGGCTCCTGGGTTTCCTGTTTCCAGTACCGCATTTTCAGCATATAGCAACAGTGTGACATACCCCTTCCAGGTGTGGAACCTTTGCTGTTTACAGCTTAATGTCCTAGAAAGCTCCACAGTAGAATCAAAACTGAGCACAGGCCAAGGGCAGGAAGCCCCTATTAGAATGAGAACAGAGCTCAATGCCCTTGAAGGCCACATATCAATATGTAAACAGAACTCGAGGAATTCCTCTAGCCCTTCTGGAGGTCCCTGAGATAAGCCGTTAAAACTAAGCTAAAACCCACCTCGGGGTCCAAGTCCCTGCTCCGCTGTGTCGGGTATACTCGGATACCAGCTTGAGCTTATAAATAAACCATTGTGTGTTTGCTTCGGTGTGGGCTTCTTGGTGGTTTCTCGGATTCGCAATCTTGGGCACAACAGTCTGAGGTAAAAAAACAAAACCAAAAGCAGCTCGGACATAGGCAGAGTGAAAGCAGGATTCTGAGAAATGAGCTTGGGGGCTCCTCTGTGGAGGGCCTGCAGGCTGGGGGTGGGATGATCAGCCTCAGACCCAGAGGACCCAGCATCCCCACCAGCATCATGCCAAACAGCGCTGAGTCTCAGGGAGCAGCACAGTGCCACCCGCTGGAGGCAAGAGTCACTGAAACCCACCCGGCCCCTGACCCTGCAGGTGCATCACCTAGGCAGATGTGCACCTGACAATCAGCACCATGGGCCATCCCCAGACACCGCACAGACCACTCACGGCCAACAAGTTGTCGGACCACAGAGGCTGTAGAGATTCAGCACTGCCTGGAAAGTAGGGTCTAGCTTCCTTTGTAATTTGTGCATTATTTTCATTTAATTTCTTTCATTCTATTTTATTAATTGCCTTATTTTAATTTTTATGTACGTACCATATATATTTCTTATTTTTACACTCATGGTACTTTAATTGTGTTTGTTATTTTGGGATTTAGAATCTTTTAACAAGGAGGCCAAAATAATCCGGTGTTTTTTTTTTTGGGGGGGGGAGGGAAGTTGTTATTGTTTTTCTTGTTTTTTCTATTTCTTCCTTCTTTCTTTTCTGGAAAAAATAATGAGATGTAGAAATTCAACTCCATAAAATAACATGAGGTAGTACTCACAGCCAGGAAGTCCATCAATACAAATATATGATGTCTAACTAGAGTTTAAAACAATGATTATAAAGATAGCATCTGGGCTAGAAAAAGAGCACAACAGAAAACTAGAGCATCCCTTACTGTAGAAATAAAAGAACTAAAATTTAGTCAGGCCAACGTTAAAAATGCTATAACTGAGATGCAGTCCCAAGTGGAAGCCTTAAAAACAACGAAAGTTATGGACCACAGAGACAGATTTAGGGAACTCAGCCACTTATTAAAACAATAACAATCATGTCATAGGAGACTCAGAAGATGAAGGGAGAGAAAAGGTGGGCCTTGCTCATCCATTAGAAACGACAAATACTCACCATTTGCTTCAACGTGGATGTAACTGGAAGGTATTATGCTGAGTGAAGTAAGTCAATTGGAGAAGGACAAACATTGTATGTTCTCATTCACTTGGGGAATATAAATAATAGTGAAAGGGAATATAGGGGAAGGGAGAAGAAATGTGTGGGAAATATCAGAAAGGGAGACAGAACATAAAGACTCCTAACTCTGAGAAACGAACTAGGGGTGATGGAAGGGGAGGAGGGCAGGGGTGGGTGTGAATGTGTGACGGGCACTGAGGGGGGCACTTGACGGGATGAGCACTGAGTGTTATTCTGTATGTGGGCAAATTGAACACCAATAAAAAGTAAATTTATTATAGAAAGAAAGAAAGAAGAAAGAAAGAAACAAAGAAAGAAAGAAAGAAACAAAGAAACAAAGAAAGAAACAAAGAAGAAAGAAAGAAATAGAGGCACCTGGGTGGCTCAGTCAGTTAAGCTTCTGCCTTAAGTCAGATCATGATCCAGGTCCCAATGTAGGCTCCCTGTTCAGCAGGGAACCTGCTTCTCCCTGTCCATCTGCCCCTCTCACTCATGGTTTTTCTCTCCTCTCTCTCTCTCTCAAATAAATAAATAACATCTTTGAAAAAGAAAAAAAACAACACACAAGGAAGAGAAATTTCCCATGTAGAAGAATTTCAAACAAATTGTGCAGACTTTCCCCCGTCAAGTTGGTGAGCATAGCTTCCCACTCTTACGCGTGGAATACACATAGTAACTTCCCTCTACAAAATATATATTATGAAAAACTTAAAATAATAATGATAATATAGTGATATTAATAATAATAATAGGAAGAAGAAGAAGAAGAAGAAGAAGAAGAAGAAGAAGAAGAAGAAGAAGAAGAAGAAGAAGAAGAATCACTTAACTACGGAGAAAGATGACAAACACTACCTCAGCAAGATGACCAGATCGATACCAAGACGGATAAATCATGTTGATAGTATCTATCCTTTATATGATATAATAAAAATGGCAGTATATCTCTGTATATAATCCACAAAAACAGTTCAATCATGAGATAAACAACAGACATGTCTCAACTGAGGGAAATTTACAAAATTTCTACTCTACTTCTCAAAGTGTTCCAGTGCAACAACAACAAGGAAAGGCTGAAAGACTGTCACAATCCAGAGGAGCCTAAGAAAACAGGAGGACAAATGGAACGTCATATGAGGAGTGGTAACTTAGCAAAAACTAAGGAAATCTGAAAAAAGTATCGTCTTTGGTTAATGCGAATATTTTAATATTGATTTATTAGCTAATATTTGTACCGTACTGATATAAGATATCAATCATTGGAGAAACTGAGTGCAAGTGCATGCAAATGCTCTGTACTATCTTCTCAATTTCCCTATAAATCTTTGTTTTTTTCCTAAGAAATAAGATTTATTTTGAAAATTGACTTAAATGAATCAGGCTCCAAATGTGAAGACATTTTAAGAATAGTTGAATTAACTTTTGCCTTATTCTTAAAGAGTTCCTTTGATGGAAACAAAGTAAGAATTTTATATCAGAAGGAAAGAAAAACACTTATGAACACGTATAATGCCTCCTCAACCTGAAAAACAGGAACGGATAATAAATAGCAAAAATCAGATAAAAATACTTCTATTATAATAGACACCATATTGCAAGTGCATTTAAAATTAGCAGCGCATAACATTTATTTCCTTGACATTTGTCTTCCAAAGAGTTCAAAGTGTTTCAGTGTCAGTTGAAACAGGGGAAGAATCTCAGGGAAGGATCCTTCACATAATAATAGGACCATTGGTAATAATGTCTCTCAGTTATTTCCAAATCCATAACGATCCATTTCCTGAGGAGTGACTGAGCTGTGAAGAAAGAGATGAGAAACCCTCATCCCTCTGAATTACTTGTGTCAGAATATTTTAACCATAGTACTACGGATAGCAAATTATCCTTATTAACAGGAAATACGTCTCACATTGGAATCTGAGCAATCAGATGGGCAGAGAAAAAAGGCTTTGACTGGCTCTTCATCTTTTAAAGATAAAGGAGAGCTTTTCTATGTATAAAGTCAGTTGTCAAGATAGCCTTAAGGAATAAGAGTCTGCAGCATGGAATCCCGCTGCACAGCTGGGAAGCCCGTGCCTCAGGTCTTCCTGATCCCAAATCCCTGGGCCTGTCCCCCAACAGACCCTACCAAGCTGAGGTCTTTTGCAATTGCTCTCTCAGGAGCTCTGCGGAAGGGGGAAATAGCTAGAAAGGATGGGAGGGGACGCAAGGAGGCCAAGAAAATGAAGGTCTTTCCTCTTTAAGTTCAGAGTTGGAACAGGTCCATTCATCCCAGGCCCCTGTGAAGAAGAGGTAAAATTTACATTACTTCAGTTACAGGAAAAAAACAAAAGTTTGCAGCTTAATGTCCTAGAAAGCCCCACAATAGAATAAGAACTGAGCCCACCCCAAGGGCTAGAAACGCCTATTAGAATGAGAACAGCGGTCAATGTCCTTGAAGGCCCCATATCAAAATGTAAACAGAACTTGAGGAATTACTCCAGCCCTTCTGGAGGTCCCTGAGACAAGTCCTAAAACTAAGCAAAAACCCACCACGAGGTCCAAGTCCCTGCTCCTCTGTGTCGGGTGAACTTGGACGCAAACTCGAGTTTGGAAATCAACCCTTGTCAGTTTGCGTCAGTGTCAGCTCCATAGTGGTTTCTCAGATTCACAATCTTGGGCACAACACCCCCATGTCCCCTCCCACCTGGGCTGAACCCCTATCCCCTCCCACCCAGGCTGACACTCAGTCACCTCCCCGCCCACAACAGCTGGGCACAGGCCCTCACACAGGTGTCACGGGCAAGGCGGGCACTCCCGCCATGCCCGGCCTCCCAGAGGAAGGAAGGAGGTTTCGGCAGTACACACTCCCATGGTGGCCCCAGGGCTCCCTGCCCAGCATGGCAGCTCGAGAGAAGTCAGGGTCTGTTTCCCTGACGCCTGCTCCTCCTCCCTGGTTTTCCCACAGGAAATGAAGGAGGAGGCCCTGGTCTCCTCCAGGGACATCACGCAGGTAGACTTGGACATCAAGAGGACGTTCGGCAGCCACACCATATTTTGGGATGGCTAGGGGGTCGGGTGAGGCTGCTGGGCCAGGGGGATTCAGGGCCCTGAGGGAGGCCCGGGTCCTTCTGGGTAGGGAAAATGGGGCTTCTGAGGCCGGGGGAGCAATAGAAGCCATAAACACACTGCTCCATGGTAGGATGCTGGGGATGACTCCCGTGCCCACACTCCCGATGCTTCGGGGATGAGGAGGCCAGAAGGATGGTGCCTTCAGGTGTTGTCATGGGAGCTGAACACCAAAGGGGAGAGGGACGGCCCCCTGAGAAGCAGGGGATGGGGTGGGGGACGTGGGGGGAGGAACCGGACCTGGTGGCCAGGCTGCATGGCCGCTGCTGGAGCAGGACAAACATCAATCCCATGAGGGTCAGATGGGTCAGAGTGACACCCATTCTCGATGCTTTATGTTATTCTAAATTCTATGCATTTAATTTGAGACAATTTGCAATTTGAAAACATAAATAGTATAATGATCCCCAGATAATGCTGCTGGTCCAGCCAGGGCAGGGGTAGGTGTCACTGCAAACCCCAGACTAGTCGCCTTTAACTGTAGACGTCTCCTTGTGCATCTTAGAGGAAGGAGATGCCCTGTGTCCGCAGGCCCCCCACGATATCCCCCTCATTCCCCACTCCCACACCATCCCCCGACATCATCATCCCCATTGGCATCTCACCTACACCAGCCCCCTCAAACCCACACAGCCCCACACAATCCCCACTCACACTATACCCCAACACCATCACCCCTATACCATCCCCCACACTCCACCACCATCATAACTTTGCCCCCACACCATCCACCACCACACCATCGGCCCTCAGGAAGGACCCGGTGCAGTTGCCCCCTGTGGGACATGCTCAGCTTCCCCGGGTTTCGCTGGATACCCTGCTCCCATCAGAAGCCTGGGTGTCCCATAGAATGCCCAGGGGTTACAGGGAGGAGGGAAGACAGGGAATCCCCAACAGGGTGAGTACAGGAGAGTGGTGCAGAGGGCCCACTGTGCCCTGCCTCCGCCCACTGTCCCTCATTTAGCGTACACACCCTGCACAGGACACCAGCCCCTAACCCATGGGGATCTGGGCTGGCCTGGCCCTGGGCTCTGTGAGGGTTGGGGTTGATTTGAGCCTCCGCCCCAGGCCCAACACAAAGACTAATGGGATCTAGCCCTCATGGCCCTGGCCAGCCCTGGATTCTGGCCCTGGGCTGAGCGAGCCCTCTCATAGCTGAATGTTGACTCCTGGACCCTGGGGTATGATGGTGGGCCCCACCCACACCCACACCAGGAGGCAGACTCCTCCAGGTGCTGGGGCACCAGGGAGCCCGAGGCCGAGGTCCAGCTGCCCTGTTGGGACCCAGCGCAGAAGCCCATGAGCTGCAGGTCCATGTCAGATCTGCTGTCCTCAGAACCATCTCTCAGACTGAAACCTCAGGACACACGCTCCCACCCAGAGTCCACATATGCTCCCAGGTGGGGGACTCCAGCACCCGCCCCCCAACCCATGTCATTCTTGCCCTCCCCTAAAGGACAGAAAGGTCTCCCTCCCCAGGGGAAGGCGTGCACCCTCAGCTCTGAGCCCGTTTGCTGTAGAAAGTCAATAAAGTGTTGTGGTGCGAAAATGCACAGCCAGCCCATTTCTGTGTCTCTCAGAACACTGTTCACGGGGCATGGAGAGAACCCCAGAGAGGAGGACGGGGTACCACCTAGGTCCCACCAGCCCCTGCAGGGGCGCCGCCAGCAACACCCAGCTGACATCCCAACGTGCCTTCCACTGGACCAGATGCCGGGGTCAAGACGCAACAGACTTTACTGGGACTCAGGCTACGCCCTACGGGCCAGGAGGGCCTGGGACAGAGTGACAGTCAGGAAGCCTCAGGTCACCAGGGTCTGTGCAAAGCGACCCGGAGGTCTGTGCTCTCTCTGTCCAGGAGGCTGTGGCTGGCTGGGTGTGGGGCTCTTCTTCCCCTCACTGCATTCCCTTGACTGTGTGCCTGGGGCAGAGAGGGCCTGCAGGGCGGTCAGCATGGCCGGATGAAGGGATGTCAGGACAGTAGGCCCTTGTGTTGTGCCCAACATTGTGAATCTGAGAAACCACTGAGAAGTCAACACCATTGCAAACTCCCAAGGATTTCTTTTTTTTTTAATTTTTATTTATTTATGATAGTCACAGAGAGAGAGAGAGGCAGAGACACAGGCAGAGGGAGAAGCAGGCTCCACGAACCGGGAGCCCGACGTGGGATTCGATCCCGGGTCTCCAGGATCGCGCCCTGGGCCAAAGGCAGGCGCCAAACCGCTGCGCCACCCAGGGATCCCTCCCAAGGATTTCTTTACAAGCTGGAGCTTGTGTCCAGGTGCACCCGACACAGCAGAGCAGAGACTTGGACCCCGAGACTAAAAGGCGTAGCAGCTTTATGGGGGTCAGTGGCCCATGGGATACGCAGAAAGTTGCACTGTCATGTCAGTTCACACGCAGGTGGCCGATTGAATTACACCTTACCCTATAGTATCCACTTGAGCTGGCCTATTACTTTGGTCGAATTGGCGCACAGATTTGGCGGGCACAAAGCGGGGTTACATTGTTATGAGCTGATTTCTGATTAGGGTGTGTTGAGCAGCCTGACTAGGGTGGGGCAGCGCCTTAAACAACAATCAGGTCATGTCAGCGTCATAGGGGAAGTGGCGGGTGTAGCACAAAATGGAATCAGTCCTGCTCTGTGTGCCCAGGGGTAGGAGATTTTTGTTAAATTTCCTGGGTCCCACACTTGCAGCTCATGCACCTGGGCCACCCGCACCAGGTGGACACAGCCTGCACACCTTGTGGTGCTGGATAACTCACACCAGCATATGGAGGGCATCCTCCTCACCCTAGTGAGTAGGGGCTGGGTGAGCATGGGTCTCGGCCTGAAGCCAGGCAGCACAGCAGACTGAAGAACCCCAGCCCCATCCCCACCCCGACTCCCACACACAGGCAGCCCCAGGGCTCCCGCCATGGAAAACCGGCTCCTCAGGAGCTCCCCCCAGAGCGGCCCGAAGATCTGGCTCCCTGCTGGCGAGGCATCGGGGAGAATAGAAGCACCTGGCGCCTGGCAGGACCCACTGCAGGTCATGAGAATGTGGTTGAACAGGAATTTCCAGCTCAGCTGACCCTCCAGTTGAAAGTCATTGCACCAGCGAGCACAGGGTTGGCCATGAGACCCCAGCTAGCTGCCCAGATACAGCACCAGAAATGATGTTGTGCCAACCATTTCGGCATTTGGGTGACCCAGCCAGAGGATCCGATAGCTGCCCATGATAGCTGCATGTGATAGACACACACACCCCAAAACCAACAAAAGGCAGAATCCCCCCAATGTTGTCAAAAAGTAGCCGGATGATTCCATATACGATGCTGTGGTCCCCAAAAGGATACATGGAAGATGGTATAAAGCACGACTGCAGAGGTGTCAGAGGTACGGAGATGTGCCTGGTGGGTTCCAACAAGAGGTGCAGAGGGGAAGGAAGCATCCTACAGAGGGGGGGGGCCTCATTGGAAAGGACACCAGGTCCCTGTGAAGGCTACGGAGGGTGAAATCTGTCCTCCTCCCTTTCAGCTTCTGCATTTCCTCCTAAATGCCATTTTCCTCAATGAAAATAGCAAAAATTTATTTTATGTTTTTAAATTTCTTTTTACAGGTGTCCAATTCATATGAATTCTTTCTTCAGCAAGGGTGTCATTCAGGAAAGAAGGAGAGATAAAGATTTCCCAGACAAAGTGTAAACAGTTCATGACCACTAAACCAGTCCAGTAAGGAATTTTAAGAGAGATTCTTCTAGTGGGGGAATAAAAGAGACCAAAAGCAACAAAGACTAGAAAGGACCAGAGAACGTCACCAGAAACACCAACTCTACCGGTAACACAAAGGCAATAAGTTCATATTTTTCAATAATCACTCTGAATGCTGATAGAAAAATTGCTCCAATCAAAAGATATAGGGTATCAGAGTAGCTTAAAAAACAGGATCCGGGATGCCTGGGTGGCTCAGGGTTTGAGCCTCTGCCTTGGACTCAGTCTGTGATCCTGGAGTCTGGGATCCAGTCCCATATTGGGCTCCTGGTGGGGAGCATGCTTTTCTCTCTGCCTAATTTTCTGCCTCTCTCTCTCTCTCACTCCCTCATAAATAAAATCGTTATTAAAAAAACAAAATCCATCTGTATGCTGCCAACAAGATGCTCACGTTAGACCTATACACACCGGGAGATTGAAAGTCAGGGGATGGAAAACCATCTATCACGGTAATGGATACCATATGAAAGCTGGAGGACCCATACTTATATCAGACTAACTAGATTTGCAACCAAACCCTGGGGGACACCTGGTGGGTCAGTGGTTGAGCATCTGCCTTCGGCGCAGGGTGTGATCCTGGGATCCCAGGACCGAGTCCCACATCGGCCTCCCTGTGTGGAGCCTGCCTCTCCTTCTGCCTATGTTTCTGCCTCTGCTGCTCTCTGTGTCTCTCATGAATAAATAAATAAAATATTTACATTTCAAAAAAGAAAGAACAAATACTGTAAGAAGAGATGAAGAAGGGCATTATTTCATAATTAAAAAGACTATCAAGATGAAACAACTAAATATTTATGCTGCCAACATGGGGGTACCTAAATATAGAAACCAATTAACAACAAACTTACAGGAACTCACTGACAATAATACAATGACAGCGGATTTTCACACCCACTTATGGCAATGGACCGATCATCTATACAGAAAATCAACAAGGGAACAATAGCCTTGACACACTGGACCACAGGGACTCAACAGATATAGTCTGAACATTTCAACCTAAAGCAGAGTACACATTCCTTTCAAGTGCGCATGGGACATTCTCCAGAACAGATCATATCATGGGCCACAAATCAGCCCTAAACAGGTACAACAGGTACAAGAAGGTTGATATCACACCATGTACATTGTCGGACCACGACACTATGAAACTCGAAGTCGACAGTAAGAAAAAATTTGGACAGACCAAAAGTACGTTGAGTTTATGATCATCCTACTAGAGAATGGAGCAACCAGGAAATTAAAGAGGAAATTTAAAACAAACGAAAATGAAAATATGTTTCTCCAAGCCTCTTGGATGCAGCAAAGGCAGTCCTAAGAGGGAAGTACATATCAATACAGGCCTACCTCAAGAAACAAGAAGTCTCCAATACACAGCCTAACCCTACACCTTAAGGACCTGGAAAAGGAATAGAAAACAAAGGCTAAAGCTTATAGAAGAGGGGAAAAATAGAGATGAGAGCAGAAATAAACAATACAGAATCAACGAAGCAGTAGAATGGAATAACGAAACAAAGAGATGGTTCTTCAAAATAATTAATAAATTGAATCAAGCCCTAGCCAGCCTTATCAACAAGAAAAGAGAAAAGACCTAAATAAATAAAATCACAAATGAGAGAAGAGAGATCACAATCAACACCGGAAAAATAAGACAACTATAAGAGAACACCATGAAAGATTATACGCTAACAAACTGGGAGACCTGGAAGAAATGGACAAATCCCTAGAAATGTCACACGAGGAAACCTAAATAGGAGGAAATAGAAAATGTGAACAGACATATAAAAGCAAAGGAATTGAATCAGCAAGTCACCTGGGTGCCTCAGTGGTTGAGTATCTGCTTTGGCTCAGGTCATGATCCCAGGGTCCTGGGGGATCACGTCCCACATCAGGCTCCCTGCATGGAGCCTCATTTTCCCTCTGCCTATACCTCTGCCTCCCTGTGTCTCTCATGAACACATAGATAAAATCTTTAAAAAAGAACAAAGAAAAAAAAGAGAGTGGTCCCAAATAAAATCACCAAGGAAAAGAGAAATAACAACCAACACTAGAGAAATACAATCGATTATAAGAGAACATTATGAAAAATTATATGCCAGCAACCAAGAACCTGGAAGAAATAGATCAATTCCTGGA
This sequence comes from Canis aureus, assembly GCF_053574225.1. Taxonomy (NCBI): domain Eukaryota; kingdom Metazoa; phylum Chordata; class Mammalia; order Carnivora; family Canidae; genus Canis; species Canis aureus. The sequence goes on from NC_135646.1 coordinate 35,613,219, forward strand.
AATATATGACATAGCAAAAATGAAGAAGGAAGAAATAAGAAACTTGAACAGATAACCGGCAAAGAATTTGAATCAGCATTCAAGGATCTCCCGACCGTAGATGCTTAGATCAATAGAGCAGAATGGAAATCCGAAACAAGATACAAACCTGTAACTCTATGATCCATTAATTGACAAGAAGGCTGGAAGGAATATCCAAAGGCACAAAGACAGTCTCTTCAACAAACCCTAACCCTGACCCCAGGATAAGAACAAATGGCGTTGGGAAAACCAGGCAGCCACATGCAGAAGAATGAAACTGGACCACTTTCTTATACGATATATATATAAAATGAATTCAAAATGGATGAAAGACCTAAATGTGAGACCTGAAACCATACAAAGAAGAAAAGATAGGCAGCAACATCTATGACATTGGCCATGGATCCTCTTTCTAGATATGCATCTGAGGTGAGGGAAACAAAAGCAAACATCCTATTGGGACTTCATCAAATTGAAAAGCTTCTGCAAGGTGAAGGAAACAACCAAAGCTAAAAGGCAACATACAGGAGGAGGGGCAAGATGGCGGAAGAGTAGGGTCCCCAAGTCACCTGTACCCACCAAATTACCTAAGTAACCTTCAAATCATCCTGAAAATCTACGAATTCAGCCTGAGATTTAAAAAGAGACCAGATCGAATGCTACAGTATGAAAAGTTCGCGCATCTATCAAGGTAGGAAGATGGGGGAAAATAAATAAAGAAACAAAGGGCATCCAAGGGGAGGGGTCCTGCAAAGAGCCAGGCTATGGCCACAGCGAGTGCCCCCCAGTCAGGAGAGCTCTGTCCCAGAGAAGCAGGAGCTGAACCAACCTTCCAGGGTGGAATTGGGCCCGCAGGGAGTCAGCACAGGACCTTGGAGGGTGGGGATGCCCTCGAGCTCCCTGGGACACTAACAGACACCTGCATTCCCAAGAGAGTCCACTGAGCTCACTAAGGGGTACACGGCACATGCATTGACCCTGGAGCAACTCCAAGGGGCTCGGGCGGTGGCTCTATGCTGAAGGGGCTGCACGAACCTGGGAGGGGCTTGGCGGTGGCGCCTAGGGCAGAGGAAAAGGCTCCGGGCAGAGGGGGCGGTGAGGCTCCAGGAGCAGCTCAGTGGGGCTGGGGAGGCGGTTTGGTGGAGAGGCGGCTGCACAGCCAGGAGCTCGAATCCAACAGTGCAGGCCCGGAGGACAGGACTCCGGTGCACAGCCCAGGATCTGGCCTCGCCCGAGACAGGTAGAGGCCGGGGGGGGCCCAAGACCACAAGGACCCTCCTGCCCAGAGCTGAGCAGATCAGAGGCCCTGCCCTGGAGCCTCCTGGACCATCAGACTGCTACGGAGTAACTGGGGGGGCTGAATCCAGGCTTCCTGAGCTGGCCTCTGCCACTGGGATTGTTCCTCCTGGGGCCTCACGGGGTTAACAACCCCCACTGAGCCCTGCACCAGGCAGGGGGCAGAGCAGCTCCCCAAAGGGCTAACACCTGAAAATCAGCTAACAAGCCACTCCCCCAGAAGACCAGCTAGACGGACAAGTTCCAGGGGAAGTCAAGGGACTTAAAGTATACAGAATAAGAAGATACTCCCCCCTGTTTTTTTTTCATTTCTGATTGCTTCCCCCAACCTTTTCCCCCTTTCTTTCTTTTTCTTTCTCTTTTTATTCTATTTTTTCCTTCTTTATTCCTTTATTCTTTTTTCTCTTTCTCTTTCTCTTTCTCTTTTCTTTCCTTCTTTCTCTCCTTTATTTTTCTCCTTTTCCCAACACAACTTGTTTTTGACCACTGTGCACGGAGCAAAATGACTAGAAGGAAAACCTCACCTCAAAAGAAAGAATCAGAAACAGTCCTCTCTCCCACAGAGTTATAAAATGTGGATTACAATTCAATGTCAGAAAGCCAATTCAGAAGCACTATTATACAGCTACTGGTGGCTCTAGAAAAAAGCATAAAGGACTCAATAGACTCATGACTGCAGAATTTAGATCCAATCAGGCAGAAAGTAAAAATCAATTGAATGAGATGCAATCCAAACTAGAAGTCCTAACGACAAGGGTTAATGAGGTGGAAGAACAAGTGAGTGACATAGAAGACAAGTTGATGGCAAAGAGGGAAACTGAGGAAAAAGAGACAATTAAAAGACCAGAAAGACAGATTAATGGAAATAAACGACAGCCTGAGGAAGAAAACCCTACGTTTAATTGGGGTTCCCAAGGGTGTCGAAATGGACAGAGGTCCAGAATATGTATTTGAACAAATCCTACCTGAAAACTTTCCTAATCTGGGAAGGGAGACAGGCATTCAGATCCAGGAAATAGAGAGATCCCCCCCCCTAAAATAAATAAAAACCGTCCAACACCTCCACATTTAATAGTGAAGTTTGCAAATTCCAAAGATAAAGAAAAGACCCTTAAAGCAGCAAGAGACAAGAAATCCCTGACCTTTATGGGGAGGAGCATTAGGGTCACAGAAGACCTCTCCACAGCGACCTGGCAGGCAAGAAAGGGCTGGCAGGATATATTCAGGATCCTAAATGGGAAGAACATGCAACCAAGAATACTTTATCCAACAAGGATCTCATTCAAAATGGAAGGAGAGATAAAGAGCTTCCAAGACAGGCAGGAACTGAAAGAATAAGTGACCTCCAAACGAGCTCTGCAAGAAATTTTAAGGGGGACTCTTAAAATTCCCCTTTAAGAAGAAGTTCAGTGGAACAATCCACAAAAACAAGGGCTGAATAGATATAATGATGACACTAAACTCATATCTGTTGATAGTAACTCTGAATGTGAACGGGCTTAATGACCCCATCAAAAGGCGCAGGGTTTCAGACTGGATAAAAAAGCAGGACCCATCAATTTGCTGTCTACAAGAGACTCATTTTAGACAGAAGGACACCTACAGCCTGAAAATAAATGTTTGGAGAACCATTTACCATTCAAATGGTCCTCAAAAGAAAGTAGGGGTAGCCATCCTTATATCAGATAAACTAAAATTTACCCCGAAGACTGTAGTGAGAGATGAAGAGGGACAGTAAATCATACTTAAAGGATCTATCCAACAAGAGGACTTAACAATCCTCAATATATTGCCCCATATGTGAGAGCTGCCAAATATTTAAAACAATTAATAACCAAAGTGAAGAAATACTTAGATAATAATACACTTACACTTGGTGACTTCTATCTAGTTCTTTCTACCCTCGATAGGTCTTCTAAGCACAACATATCCAATGAAATGAGAGCTTTAATTGATACACTGGACCAAATGGATTTCACAGAAATCTAAAACTTTACATCCAAACTCAACTGAATACACATTCTTCTCAGGTGCACATGGAACTTTCTCCAGAATCGACCACATACTGGGGCACAAATCGGGTCTGAACCGATACCAAAAGATTGGGATTGTCCCCTGCATATACTCAGACCATAATGCCTTAAAAGTAGAACTAAGGTATCCCTGAGTGGCGCAGCAGTTTGGCGCCTGCCTTCGGCCCAGGGCGTGAATCTGGAGACCCGGGATTGAATCCCACGTCAGGCTTCCGGTGCTAGAAGCCTGCTTCTCCCTCTGCCCGTGTCTCTGCCTCTCTTTCTCTCTCACTGTGTGACTATCATAAATTAAAAAAAATAATAAAATAATGAAAAAACGAAATTAGAACTAAATCACAACAAGAAGTTTAGAAGGAGCTCAAACACGTGGAGGTGAAGGATCATCCTGCTAAAAGACGAAAGGGTCAACCAGGAAATTAAGGAAGGATTAAAAAGATTCATGGAAACTAATGAGAATGAACATACAACCGTTCAAAATCTTTGGGATGCAGCAAAAGCAGTCCTAAGGGGGAAATACATCACAATACGAACAGGTGCAGCCAATGTGGAAAACACTGTGGAGGGTCCTCGAGAAGTTAAAAAAAGGGGATCCCTGGGTGGTGCAGTGGATTGGCACCTGCCTTTGGCCCATGTCGCGAACCTGGAGACCCGGGATGGAATCCCATGTCGGACTCACAGTGCATGGAGCCTGCTTCTCCCTCTGCCTGTGTCTCTGCCTCTCTCTCTGTGACTATCATAAAAAAATTTATAAAAGATGTTAAAAATAGAGCTACCCTACGATTCCAAAATTGCAAGCTAGGTATTTACCCCGAGGATACAAAATAGTTTAGTAGTTTCAAAGAGGGACATGCAGCCCAGTGTTTGTAGCAGCATTATCAACAAGAGCCAAACTGTGGATACAGCCCAGATGTCCATCGACTGATGAATGGGCAGAGACGATGTGGTAAATATATCCATTGCGACATCCCTGGGTCATCAGAAGGGATGAAATGGGGATCCCTGGGTAGCGCAGCGGTTTGGCGCCTGCCTCTGGCCCAGGGCGCGATCCTGGAGACCCGGGATCGAATCCCACGTCAGGCTCCCGGTGCATGGAGCCTGCTTCTCCCTCTGCCTGTGTCTCTGCCTCTCTCTCTCTCTCTGTGACTGTCATAAATAAATAAAAAATTAAAAAAAAGAAGTGATGAAATGAAGCCAGTTACAATGATGTAGGAGAACTGGAAAGGACTTATGCTAAATGAACTCAGTCAGTCAGAGAAAGACAGATACCAAATACCATACAATTGCATTCACATGTGAATTTTAAGAAACCAAACAAACTGGCAAAGGAGCAGAGGGGGGGATGAGAGAAGCAAACAAAAAAAAAAACCACACTCTTAACCACAGAGAATAAACTAATAAATACCAGAGATATGTGGGGGGGATGGGGAATCAGGGGATGGGGATAGTGGAGGACACCTGTGACCAGTACCAGGCGTTCTATCCAAGGGTTGAATCACTATGTGGTAAACCTGAAACTATATCATACTGTGTTAGAAACAGTAATTCAAGTAAAACTTTAAAATAATAATTGGTAGTATTGATGAAATATGTGTGCACTAGAGATAAAATCAGAAAGGCAACTGAAAATCCAAATAAAGAGTCTTTAGAGCCTCAAATCCCCTCCTTAGCTCAGCTCGGGAGAATCCTGCCATGTATATTCTGACCCCAACGGAAGCCTGTATTTTGATTCTCTGGGGAGGCCACTGACTTGGTGGAGTCAGGCTATCTTTGAACCCAAAACCGAAATAGAGTGCATAAATCTAAACTACACAAGATACTAGGAGTCCCCATGGAGGCACATGCCAAGACCCAAACTCTAACCATACACAGACATAACCCTAACACTACACTTAATCATAATGTTAACCTAACCCTTAAACAAGACCCATCACTAATCGAAAACCAAACACAAACCCCAAGACCAATACACATTCACTGAACCTTCCTGCCAACCCTCACGCTAACTCTTACTCTATTATGAACCCTTCACCCTGACCCCTAACTTAAATCTAACCCGAACACTAACCTCTAACCCTAACCTTAAAATAAGGTATTCAAATCCTATTCCTAACCTTAACCTGTACCCTAACCTTAACCCTCTAATACTAATCCTATCTCATACCCTAAACTGTACCCTAACCCGTACCCTAAAACCAACCCCTAACCCGCTCCCTAACCCTATATCTTACCCTTTTCCAAAACCGTACCCTGACCCTGACCTGACCCTAACCCTAACCCCTAACCAAACACTAACCCTAACCCTAGCCCTAACCGCTATCCTAATCCTAACCCTCACCCTAACCCTAAACCTAGCACTAACTTTAACTCTAACTCTTAACTCTAACCCCTAACCCTAACTCACACCCTAACCCCTAACCCTAACTGCAAACCTAAGCCCAACACTAACTCTAACCATAACCCTAAACCCAACTCCAAAACTCGTGCCCTAATCCCTAAAGCCTAAACCCTAACCTAACTCTAAATCCTATCCCTACCCCTAACCCACATCCTAACTCCTACCCACTGACCCTTACCCTTATCCCTCACCCTAACCTCTAATCCATAACCATAAGCATAATCACTAATACCTAACATCTAACCTAACGCTAACCACCAACTGCCTCCCCTCCCCTGACCCTACCATTCATTCTACCCATTCACTTACCCTGTGGTTCAGAGGAGTCCGTTCTGATATGGACGTGGCCCCCAACGGCGCCTCCAGAGTCCTCCAGGGGGTCCTGAGGAAGCCAGTCTCCTGTGAGTGCTGACATGGCCCCACGTGTTCCTGTGTCATAGTCAGTGGGTCCAGAGGACGCCGTGTCTCCTGTCACTGTGGACTATGCCTCACATCCTCTGGAAGCCTCACAGCAAGTCCTCAGGAGGCCAGGGGCTCCTGTCAGCCTAGACATGGCCTCACATCCCCCAGAAAACTCACTGTGGGTCCTGATGAAGCTCTGGGTTCCTGTCAGCATAGACCCAGCCCCATATTTCCCGAAGCCAAAGTGCAGGTCCTGAGGAGGACGGGGGTCCTGTCAGTGTTCACGAGGCCCCACATTTTCCTCAAGCCTCACCATAAGACCTGAGGAGGCTGGGGGCTCCTGTCAGCATTGACAGGGCTCCAAATCTTCCCAAAACTTCACAGTGTGTCCTGAGGAGGCCGGAGGTTCCTGTCAGTGTGCATGCGGCACCCACATCTTTCTGAAGCCTCACCAGAGGCCCTGACAAGGCTGGGGTCTTCTGTCCGCATGGAGGAATACCCATATTTCCCAAAGACTAGACCAGGGGTCCTGAGGAAGTCAGCGTCCTTTTGTGTGGACATGACCACACGTACTACCAAAATGTCACTGAGGGCACTGAGGAGGCCGTGGCTCCTGTCACTCTGAATGCGGCTCCCAGCTTCCAGAAGCCTCAACTTATATCCTGAGGGGCCTGGGAGTTTCTGCCAGAGTGGACGCGGTGCCACATCTTCCTGAACCCTCCCCGCGGGTCCTGAGGTGGCCCAGGGGCTCCTGTCAGCGTGGATGTGGGCCCACAATATCCTGAAGCCTCCCCGCGGGTCCTGAGGTAGCTCAGGGTTTCCTATCAGGGTGTATGCGGGCCAACATCTTCCTGAAGCCTCACCGAGGGTCCTGAGAGGACCGGTGCTCCTGTCAGCATGAACACGGCCCAATATCCCCCTTTAGACTCCCTGCACGTCCTGAGGAGGCTGTGGCTCATCAGGGTGGATGCGTCCCCATGTCTTCATCAGGCTTCCCCAGCACAGGCTGGCTCCTATTAGTGCAGGCAGATGAGGCCTACTGCACATGCGTGCACCCTGGGTGAGGCCTGGGCTTGGGCGCCCCCTTTGCGATGCTAGGCGCTGCAGGAGGCTGTGCAGGAGGCGGCTTGCTGGTGCAGGGGGCCGCACCTGCCTCCTTCCAGGCTCCAGCTGTGGCCTGTTAGCATTGGAAACGTCTCACTGAAAAGGAGCCCAACACCCGGCTTCCCCAGAAATATTTAAGGACAAGGAATTGGAGCCCACAGACTGCAAAATGAAATGTGGACCAGACTTTAGCAAGTCCTGCAAAATTCACTCAACACTCTTCCACTGTGGGCGGGACTGCGGGCTGGTGCAGCCACCCTGGAAACAGTGTGGAGGCTCCTCAGGAAGTTACAAATACAGACGCCCTGCGACCAGCAGGTGCAGGGCCTGGAGCTGACTCCGAAGATACAGATACAATGAGACTCAGGGCACCTGCACCCCAATGTCCACAACAGCCAGGTCCACAGTAGCCACACTGTGTGAGGTATTTCGGTTCCCTCAGGCAGATGATGAATAAAGAGGATGGGAGATAGATGATGGTCATAGAGAGAGGAATGGTGCTCAGGTACCAAAGAGAAGGAAATCTTACCCTTTGCAATGACGCGGATAGAACTAGAGAAATCATATTAAGTGAAATAAGTCAGTCGGGAAAGAGAATGACTGTGGGGTGTCATTCATAGGTGGAATTAAAGAAGCAAAGCAGATGAACATCTGTGAAGGGAAGGAAAAACAAATAAGATGAAAACAGATGCAGGAAATACAGACTCTTAATTATAGGAAACAAACTGAGGGTCGCTGGAGGGTAGGCGCCGGGTGAGGGGATCACAGGTAACCGGCATGAAGGAGGGCACGTGATGTCACATGCACTGCTGTTATCTCCAACTGGTGAATCCCTGAATTCTTCCTCTGAAAGTATAATACACTATCCGTTAATTAATTGGGTTGAAATTAAATTAAGTTAAAAAAATCAGCTGTATCAGAGCACAATTCCTTCTAGAATCTCTGTTCTGCTCCTTCAGCTTATGCCGGGACCACCCACCTTGAGTCTGGTTTGTTTAAGTAGGCTACACGCCTCATCCATGGCCCAGCCCACGGCTAGAACTCAGGACCCCGAGATCAGGACGGGAGGTGAGGTCAGGTGTCGAATGCATAACTGACAGCCAGCCGGGGGCGCGAGAACAACACTGCTATATCCTGTGTCTCTGTGACATCGTTTGAAAAAGGAAAGTGCCATGTCCCTCTCAGGCCTGCTCCTCCAATACTGATTTGTTGTCCGGGGTCATTTTGGGGGGCGGATGGATGTTATGGTTCTTTTTTTTCCTATTTCTAAGATCTGCGACCATGATTTTGATTGGAATGACATTGAAACTGAGGGTGGCTTCAGGAACTGCGGACATTTTCACAAGATGAGGCTCCCACCCCCGAGCCCAGGAAGGCCTCCCAGAGCCTGGTATGGCTCAGTGCACAAGTCTTGTGCTACTTTGTTTCTGTCTCATTATTTATTCTCTGTGATGTTCCTGAGAAGGGAGTCACGTCCTTTATTTCCTTCCTGAGTGCTGATTGACGGGATACAGCAAAGCTATTCTGCTCTGTAGGGTCAGTTTGTGTCCCCTGACTTTACTGAACTCACTCCTTAGTTCTAACAGGCTTGATGGAGGCTCTCGACTTTCCTGTTTCTAGTACCACGTCTTCAGCATACAGGGACAGTGTGAGTTCCCCTTCCAGTTTTGGAATCTTTGCTGTTTACAGCTTAATGTCCTAGAAAGCCTGACAATAGAATAAAAACTGAGTCCAGGCAAAGGGCAGGAAGCCCTATTAGAATGAGAACAGAGCTCAATGTCCTAGAAGGCCCCATATCAAAATGTAAAACCATCCAGGCCCCAAACAGCCCCTGCAGGGGCGCCACCAGGTACACACAGCTGACGTCCCCACTTGCCTTCCAGGGGCGGCCAGATGCCAGGGTCAGGACCCACAGACTTTCCTGGGACTCAGGCTCTGCCCACTGGGCCAGGAGGGGCTGAGACAGAGTGACAGCCAGGGAGCTTCTGGTCACCAGGGTCTGTGCACAGCGACCTGGGAGGTCTGTGCTCCCTCTGTCCTGATGAACGAGGATGGCCGAGTTCCGGGGCACTTATTCCCCTCCCCGCATCCCCGTGCCTGTGTGCCTGGGGCACAGAGGGCCTGTGGGGCGGTCAGCGTGGCCCTGGAAGGGATGCCAGGACACCAGGCCCTGGTGTTGTGCCCAAGATTGTAAATCAGGGGAACCACCAAGGAGCCCACATGGATGGAAACTCCCGAGGGTTTCTTTACAAGCTGGAGCTTGGGTCTAATTGCACCCAACACAGCGGAGCAGGGACGTGGATCCCGAGACTAAGAGGCATAGCAGCTTTATAGGGGCCAGTGGCACATAGGATTCGCAGAAAGTTGCACGATCATGCCGGTCCACAAGCTGGTGGCTGATTGAATTATACCTTACCCTATAGTATCCAAATGAGCTGGCCTATTACTTTGGTCAGAATCGTCCCACAGTTTTGGGGGACACAAAGCAGGGTTACATTGTTATAAGCCAATTTCCGATTAGGGTGTGCCCAGCGGCCTGACTAGGGTGGGGCAGCACCTTAAGCAATAAGCAATAAGCAGGTCATGTGGGGGTCATAGGGGAGATGGCGGGTGTAGCACAAAATGGAATCAGTTCTGCACTGCTTGTCCAGGAGTAGGGGATTTTTGTTAACTTTCCTGGGTACCACACTTGCAGCTCATGCACCTCGGCTACCCTGACCAGGTGGACTCATCCTGCACACCTTGTGGTGCTGGATCTCTCACACCAGCGTGTGGAGGGCACCCTCCTTGCCCTAGTGAGTAGGGGCTGGGTGAGCATGGGGCTCGCCACAAGGCCAGGCAGCACAGGGGACCGAGAACCCCAGCCCTCACCCCAAATCGACTCCAACACACAGGCAGCAACAGAGCTCTCCGCCATGGGCAGCTCCTCAGGATCTCCCCCAGGCAGCACTGAGGTCTGGCTCCCTGCTGGAGAGGCATCTGGGAGAAGAGAAGCAGCCTGTGCTCAGCGGGACCCCCTGCTGGACATGTGAATTTGGCTGAGTCGGAACTTCAAGCTCAGCTGACCCTCCAGAGGAAAGTCACTGCAGGAGCGAGCCCCAAGTAAGCAAGGAGAACCCAGCTATCTGCCCAGCGCCAGCACCAGAAATGATGTTGTGCCAACCGTTTCGGCATTTGGGTGACCCAGCCAGAGGATCAGATACCTGCACGTGATATCTGCATGTGATAGACACACACACAACCCAAAATCAACAAAAGTCGGAATCCCCCAATGTTGTCAAACAGCAGTCGGATGGTTACATACAGGACGCTGTGGTTCCCAATAGGATACATGGAAGACGCTATAAACCATGACTGCAGAGGTACTGGAGGCATGGAGATGTGCCTGCTGGGTTTCAAAAAGGAGCACAGAGAGGTTGGAAGCATCCTACGGACAGGGTGCCCCTCCTAAGAAAGGACACCAGGTCCCTGTGAAGGCTACAGATGGTGAAATCTGTCCTCCTCTCTTTCAGCTTCTGGTTTTCCTCCTCTTTTGTTCTTCCTAATTCTAGTTTAGCCTCCACCCTGCATCCAAGACAATAACCAAAGAGGCTTCATTATGACATCGCGTCCTAAAGGAGGCCGAGCTCTGGCTACCGGGTTCAGAAATGGTCATTGCCTAGGTGTATGCTGATCCCCCGAAGTCGTGGCTTCACGGCTCTTCTCTCCCTGCAGAACGAGGGGAACCACAGGTCTTACAATGAAAGACGCCCACTTACACTGAGGCAGGACTATCCCTTGTGGAGGACGTCATCTGGGCTAAGTAGTACAAGCGGGGCGATCAAGAATAGATCGCAGGTGAGACATAAGCAAACACTTACCTTTGATGTCATGTTTATTTGTTCATCCATTTATTATTTGTTTTTTTTTAATTTTTTTATTTATTTATGAGAGTCACAGAGAGAGAGAGAGAGAGAGAGAGAGAGAGAGGCAGAGACACAGAGGGAGAAACAGGCTCCATGCAACGGGAGCTCGATGTGGGATTCGATCCCGGGTCTCCAGGATCACGCCCTGGGCCAAAGGCAGGCGCTAAACTGCTGCGCCACCCAGGGATCCCCATTTATTATTTGTTAAATATTTTCGTTTCATGTCCTCTCTATACCAACATGGAGTTCAAACTCACAACCCTGAGATCAAGATCCCCCAACCAGGCCAGCCAGGTACCCCACTGCCATGTTTCATAACTCTTTGCTTCCTTGACTATCTCTGCATCGAACTGGATTAAGTCCTGGATGGGAAGCTTTAGTTACCTCCGAATCCTAGAACGTTCTCACTGTATCCCAATCCTAGATTTACATTTACCATTGAATAGCACTTTAAATAAATAGTAAAATAACTACTACAGTAAAGGAAATTATCAACTTTTCACGTGTGTGGGCCCTGCTCCCTGGGCTCCCAGGGAAGCTATGGTTTCTTTCACATTGATCAGGTCCAAATGACTCCACCACACCTCAAAGCGTGGGCTCAGTTTCTGCCCTGACACATGCAAGACCCCTGCTTCAATTAACGTGTATCAATCAATCAAAGAGAGCCTGACCGGCTCAGTGTGGTTCGTAAGAACATGGGACTCTTGTTCTTGGGGTAGCAAGTTCAAGACCCATGTTGGCTGTAGAGATTACAGAAAAATAAAATCTTAAAAAAATCAATCAGTTGATCTTGGAGAGACATAGCCCCGTATCCCATAAGGGTAGAGAGCCAACTGACGAATCTAGTCACAATATTATAAGCAGCAGTGCACAAAAATTGAACTTTCAGAAGTCTCCTAGAGTGGGGGACACACCAGCCTTAAGGTGTTCAGGTGGAGAAGTGGGGGGCAGTCCCTGGAGCAATAGGGTGGGCTCAGGATCCCAGGGGTCCCAAGGATGGTGGCGCCAACTGTTCCCAGGCACAGGAGCAGGAACCTGGCTGAGAGCAGCGGGGCTCGGGCCAGCTGTCTGCCCTGTGTGGCCATAAGCTGCAAACCCCTGTGCAGTCATGGGGCCCAGTTCCTGGGACAGACCAGCAAAGGCCAGGAGTGCGAGGACACCCTCCCAGGCAGGAAGAGAACAGGTCTCCACCAGGGCAGCCCCTAAAATTTGGAGTTTTAAACTTCAGTCACTTGTCTGTGGGGAGGCTGAGAAAATTGAGGCCGTTCCACTTTAAATTCACGGTTAGCACAAGTACTGCCATCCCAGGACCCTGTGTATAAGAGCTAAAATTTACATTACTTCAGTTACAGGAAAAAAAGAAAAAAAATCTTACAGCTTAAGGTCCCAGAAAGCCCCATATTAGAATGAGAACAAAGCTCAATGCCCTTGAAGGCCTCATATCAAAATGTAAACAGAACTTGAGGAATTGCTCCAGCCCTTCTGGAGGACCCTGAGACCAGCCCTTAAAACTAAGCTAAAACCCACCTCGGGGTCCAAGTCCCTGCTCCGCTGTGTGGGCTATACTTGGACCCAAGCTCGAGTTTGTAAATCAACCCTCGTGTGTTTGCATCGGTGTTGGCCTGGACACTCCTATGGTGGCCCCAGGGCTCCCTGCCCAGGATGGCAGCTGGTGACTGGCCGGTGTCTGTGTCCCTGACGCCGGCTCCTCCTCCCCGATTTTCCCGCAGGAAATGAAGGAGGAGGCCTCGTCTCCTCCAGGGACATGACGCAGATAGACATGGACATCAAGAAGATGTTTGGCAGCCAAATCAAGTTTTGGGACTGCTAGAGGGTGGGGAGAGGCTGTTGAGTCAGGGGGCTTCTAGGCCCTGGGGGAGGTCAGGGGCTTCTGGGTAGGAAACACGGGGCTTAAGAGGCCGGGGGAAGCAACAGCAGCCAGCAACACACCACTGTATGGTTGGGTGCAGGGGATGACACCCGAGCCCCAACCCCCGGGGTTTGGGGTTGAGGGGGTCACTAGTTCGGTGCCTCTAGGGGTTTCCATGGGAGCTGAACCACACAGGGGCGAGGGATGACCCCTTGAGAAGCAGGGGGCTGCGGTGGGGCCCGTGGAGGGCAGTAACCGGACCTGCGGGACAGGCGGCATGACCGTGGCTGGAGCAGGACACACATCGTTCCCATGAGGGTCGGACGGGTCAGGGTGACACCCACACTTGGTGTTTTATATATATCTAAATTCTATGCATTTAATTTGAGACAATTTGCAATTTGTAAACATAAATAGTATGATGACCCCCAGATAATGTCCCCGGTCCAGCCAGCACCCTGCACTGACCACACGGGGCACCAGGGGCAGGTGTCACAGCAAACCCCAGACTGGGATCGCCTTTATCTGTAGACGTATCCATGTGCGTCTGAGAGAAAGTGGATGCCCTGTGTCGGCAGGCCCCCCATGTCATCCCCTCTTTCCCCACCCCCACACCATCCCCCTTCATCATCATCCCCAATAGCATCCCACCTATATCATCCCCCTCACACCGACACAGCCCCACACAATCCCCACCCACACTAGTCCCCCCACCATCCCCCCTAAACCATCCCCCACACTCCACCACCATCATGCCCCTGCCCCCACAACATCCACCCCCACACCATCTGTCCCCAGCAAGGACCCTGGGCAGCTGCCCCCTGTGGGACATACTCAGCCTCACCGGGGTTCTCTGGATACCCTGCTCCCATCAGAAGACCGGGTTTCCCATAGAGTACCCAGGGGTTGCAGGAAGGAGGGAAGGCAGGGAGCCCCAGACAAGGTGGGTGCAGGTGAGTGGTGCAGAGGACTCACTGTGCCCTGCCTCCACCCACTGTCCCTCCTGGAGGGCAGCACACCCTGCATAGGACACCAGCCCCTAACCCAGAGGGACATGGGCTGGCCTGGCCCCGGGCTCTGTGGGGTTGGGGTGATTTCAGCCCCCCCAGGCCCAACACAAAGACTAATGGGATCCAGCCCCCCATGGCCCTGGCCAGCCCTGGATTCTGGCCCCAGGCTGAGAGAGCCCTCCCACAGCTGGATGTGGCCTCTTGGACCCTGGGCGTGCCCCACAGATCCAGTTCGCTGACCTTGGGCAGCCCTAGGAATCCCGGGACACCCAATGTTGGGGAGAGAAGGGGTAGGCCGGTGGGCCCCACCCGCACCCACACTAGGAGACAGGCTCCACCAGGTTCTGGGGCCCCAGGGCCCCGAGATCGGGGCCCAGCTACACTGCGGGGAACAGTGCAGGAGCCCATGAGCTCAGGTCCAGCTCAGCTCTGCTGCCCTCAGAACCGTCTCTCTTGCTGAAATCTCAGGACATGTCCCCACCCGGAGTCCAAACATGCTCCCAGGTGGGGGACTCCAGCACTCGTCCCCACCCCACATGTGATTCTTGCCCTCCCCTAAAGGACAGAAAGGTCTCCCTCCCCAGGGGAAAGCACGTGCCCTCGGCTCTGAGCCCCATTGCTGTAGATCGTCAATAAACTGTTGTGGTGCAAAAATGCACAGCCAGCTCATTTATGTGTATCACAGAACTCTGAGGAGAGGGCGTGGAGAGACCCCGAGAGAGGAGGAGGGGCTACATCCATGCCCCAAACAGCCCCTACAGTGGCGCTGCCAGTCACACTCAGCTGACATCCTCACATGCCTTTCAGGGGCTTCAGACGCCAGGGTCAGGCACCATAGACTTTACTGGGACTCAGCCTGTGCCCAGCAGGCCAGGAGGGGCTGGGACAGAGTGACAGCCAGGGAGCCTCAGGGCACCAGTGTCTGTGGAAGAGACCTGGGTGGTCTGTGCTCTCTCTGTCCAGGGGGCCAGGGCTGGCTGGGTTCCGGGGCACTTCCTCCCCTCCCCGTATCCCCGTGCCTGTGTGCCTGGGGCACAGAGGGACTGCGGGGTAGTAGCGTGGCCCTGGAAGGGATGTCAGGACAACAGGGCCTTGTGTTGTGCCCAAGATTGCTAATCCAAGAAACCACCAAGGAGCCCACACCGATGCAAACTCCCGAGGGTTTCTTTACAAGCTGGAGCTTGGGTCCAAGTGCACAAGACACAGAGGAGTAGGGATTTGGACCCCGAGACTAAGAGGTGTAGCAGCTTTATAGGAGCCAGTGGCACATGGGAATGCTGAAAGATGCGTAGTCATGTTTGTCCACACGCAGGTGGCTGATTGAATTACACTTTACCTTTTAGTATGGACTTGAACTGGCCTATTACTTTGGTCAGAATTGGTGAGCAGCTTTGTGTGGCACAATGCAGGGTTACATTGTGATGACCCGATTTCAGATTAGGGTGTGCCCAGCGGCTTGAGTCGGGTGGGGTAGCGCCTTAAGCCATAAGCAGGTCACGTGGGGTCATAGGGGAGATGGCTGGTGGAGCACAAAATGGAATCAGTCCTGCTCTGCTTGTCCAGGGGTAAGGGATTTTGTTAAATTTACTGGGTCCCACACTGCAGCTCACGCACGTGGGCCACCCTCACAAGGTGTACTCGGCGTGCACACCTTGTGGTGCTAGATCTCTCACACCAGTATGTGGAGGGCACCCTCCTCGCCTTAGTGAATAGGGGCTGGGTGAGCATGGGGCTCAGCCTGAAGGCCAGGCAGCACAGGGGACCGAAGAACCCCAGCCCCTTCCCCACCCAGACTCCCAAACACAGGCAGTCCCAGGGCTACCCCCATGGGCAGCTGGCTCCTCAGGAGCTCCTGCCAGGATGGCGCCGAGGTCTAGCTCCCTGCTGGAGAGGCATCAGGGAGAAGATAAGCAGCCAGGGCATGGCAGGACCCACTTCCGCACATGGGAATATGGCCAAACCGGACCTTCCAGCTCAGCTTACCCTCCAGTGGAAAATCACTGCACACGCGAGCCGTTGGTCTGCCATGAGAGCCTAGCTAGCCGCCCAGCGCCAGCACCAGAAATGATGTTTTGCCAACCATTTTGGCATTTGGGTGACCCAGCCAGAGGATCCAATAGCTGCACGTGTTAGCTACATGTGATAGACACACACACACCACACAACCAACAAAAGTTGGAATCCACCCAATGTTGTCTAACAGCAGCCGGATGGTTACATACACGACGCTGAGGTCCCCAATAGGATACATGAAAGACGCAATAAACCATGACTGCAGAGGTGCTGGAGGCACAGAGATGTGCCTGCTGGGTTCCAACAAGGAGCACAGAGGGGCAGGAAGCATCGTACGGAGGGGAGACCCCTCCTTGGAAAGACATCATGTCCCTGTGAAGGCTACGGACGGTGAAATCTGTCCTCCGCTCTTTCAGCTTCTGGTTTACCTCCTAGATGCCATTTTCCTCAATCATAAGACCAAAAATTTATTTTATGTTTTTAAATTTCTTTTATTGGAGTCCAATTTGTATGAATTCTTGCTTCAGCAAGGGTGTCATTCAGGAGGAGAGGAGAGATAATGATTTTCCCAGACAGGCAACATATAAAGGAGTTCATGACCACTTAACCAGTCCAGTAAGGAATTTTCAGAGGGACTCTTCTAGTGGGGGAAAAAAAAGAGACCAAAACAACAACTCTAGAAAGGCCCAGAGTACGTCACCAGAAACACCAACTCTTCCGGTAACACAAAAGCACAAAGTTCATATCTTTGAATAACCACTCTGAATGCTGATAGACTAAATGCTCCAATCAAAAGATATTGGGTATCAGAGTGGCTTAAAACACAGGATCTGGGATGCCTGGGTGGCTCAAGGGGTTGAGCATCTGCCTTCGACTCAGGGTGTGATCCTGGAGTCTGGGATCGAGTCCCATATGGGGTTCCTGGTGGGGAGTCTGCTTCTCTCTCTCCCTAATTTTCGGCCTCTCTCTCTCTCTCATAAATAAAATCGTTATTAAAAAAACAAGATCCATCTGTATGCTGCCTACAAGATGCTCACCTTAGACCTATACACACCAGCAGATTGATAGTCAGGGGAGGGAAAATCATCTACCACGCTAATGGATATCAAACGAAAGCTGGAGGACCCATACTTATATCAGACAAACGAGATTTGAAACCAAACCCTGGGGGACACCTGGTGGCTCAGTGGTTGAGCATCTGCCTTCGGCTCAGGGTGTGATCCTGGGATCCCAGGATCGAGTCCCACATCGGACTCCCTTAGGGGAGCATGCCTCTCGCTATGCCTATGTTTCTGCCTCTGCTTCTCTGTGTATCTCTCATGAAAAAATAAATAAAATATTTAAATCTCAAAAAGGAAGAAAAACACTGTAAGAAGAGATGAAGAAGAACATTATTTCATAATTAAAAAGACACTCTATCAAGATCAAACAACTAAATATTTATGCTGCCAACATGGGAGTACATAAATATAGAAACCAATTAACAACAAACATACAGGAAATCACTAGTAATAATACACTGACAGGGATTTCAACACCCACTTATGGCAATGGACCGATCGTCTAGCAGAATCAACAAGTGAACAATAGCCTTGACACACTGGACCACAGGAACTCAACAGATATAGTCAGAATATTCGATCCGAAAGCAGAATACACATTCCTTTCAACTGCACATGGGACATTCTCCAGAACAGATAATATCAAGGCCCAGAAAACAGCTCTCAACAGGTACAACAGTTACAAGAAGGTTGATATCACACCCTGTACATTTTTGGACCACAACGCTATGAAACTTGAAGTCGACAGTAAGAAAAAATTTGGACAGACCAAAAATATGTTGAGTTTATGATCATCCTACTAGAGAATGAATGGAGCAACCAGGAAATTAAAGAGGAAATATAAAACAAACGAAAATGAAACATGTTTCTACAAACCTCTGGGATGTACCAAAGGCAGTCCTAAGAGGGAAGTACGTAGCAATACAGGCCTACCTCAAGAAACAAGAAGTCTCCAACACACATCGTAACCCTACACCTGAAGGAGCTGAAAAAGAAATAGCAAACATAGCCTAAAGCCTACAGAAGAAGGGAAAAAATAAAAATGAGAGCAGAAATAAACAATATAGGAACAACAAAACAGTAGAATGGAAAAACAAAAGTGAGAGCTGGTTCTTTAAAATAATTAATAAAATGGATCAAGCCCTAGCCAGCCTTATCAACGAGAAAAAAGACCTAAATAAATAAAATCACCAATGAGAGAAGAGAGATCAAATCAACACCAGAAAAATAAGACAATTATAAGGGGATACTATGAATGATTATACGCAAACAAACTAGGAGGCCTGAAAGAAATGGACAAATCCCTAGAAATGAGCAAATGAGCAGAACTGAAATAGGAAGAAATAGAAAGTGTGAACAGACCCCTAACTAGCAAAGGAATTGAATCAGCAAGGCACCTGGATGCCTCAGTGGTTGAGCATGTGCTTTGGCTCAGGTCATGATCCCTGGGTCCTGGGGGATCAAGTCCCACATCAGGCTCCCCGAATGGAGCCTCATTTTCCCTCTGCTTATACCGCTGCCTCTCTGTGTCTCGCATGAATACATAAATAAAATCTTTAAAAAAGAGAACAAATACAAAGATGTGAAAGGACCTAAATAAAATCACAAATGAGAAAAGAGAAATAACAACCAACACTAGAGAAATACAATAGATTATAAGAGAACATTATGAAAAATTATATGCCAGGAACCTAGAACCTGGAAGAAATAGATCAATTCCTGGAAATATATAACATAGCAAAAATGAAAAAGGAAGAAATAAGAAACTTGAACAGACAGATAACCAGCAAAGAAATTTAATCTGCAATCAAGAATCTCCCAACAGGAGATGCTTAGATCAATAGAACAGAATGGAAATCCGAAACAAGATACAAACCTGTAACTCTATGATCCATTAATGGACAACAAGGCAGGAAGGAATATCCAATGGCACAAAGACAGTCTCTTCAACAAACCCTAACCCTGACCCCAGGATAAGAACAAATTGTGTTGGGAAAACCAGGCAGCCACATGCAGAAGAATGAAACTGGACCACTTTCTTACACCATATATATAAAAAATAAATTCAAAATGGATGAAAGACCTAACTGTGAGACCTGAAACCATACAAAGAAGAAAAGATAGGCAGCAAAGTCTTTGACATTGGCCATTGGATGTTCTTTCTAGATATGCCTCTGAGGTGAGGGAAACAAAAGCAAAAATCCTATTGGGACTTTATCAAATTGAAAAGCTTCTGCAAAGTGAAGGAAACAACCAAAGCTAAAAGGCAACATACAAAATTTAAGGAGATATTGGTAAACAACACATCCACTAAAGAGTATGCAAAACACATAAAGCAAATATAAATCTCAAGATCCTAAAAACAAATTATGCAACTGGAGCTGGGCAGAAAAATGAATGGACTTTCTCTCTGAAAGACTGCCAGATGGCGACTAGACACAAGGAAAGACACTAAGCATCACCCATCATCAAGGAAATGCAAATCAAAACCACAATGATAGTTCACCTGACAGCCGTCATAATGGCTAATATTAACAACACAAGAAAAAACAGGTTTTAGTGAGGCTATGGAGAAGGGGTCGCTCCCTTACACTCCTGGTGGGCATGCGAACAGAAGTAGCCACTGTGGAAAACAGTGTGGAGGGTCCTCTAGTAGTTAAAAATAGGTGATCCCTGGGTGGTGCAGTGGTTTGGTGCCTGTCTTTGGCCCAGGCCATGATCCTGGAGACCTGGGATCGAATCCCACATTGGGCTCCCGGTGCATGGAGCCTGCTTCTCCCTCTGCCTGTGTCTCTGCCTCTCTCTCTGTGACTATCATAAAAAAAATTTTTTTAAAAAGTTAAAAATAGAGCTAACCTACGATTCCAAATTTGCAGAGCTAGGTATTTACCCTGAGGACACAAAAGTACTTTAGTAGATTCGAGGGGGACACGCAGCCCAGTGTTTCTAGCAGCGTTATCAACAACAGCCAAACTGTGGATACAGCCCTACGTCCATCGGCAGATGAACGGGCAGAGACAATGTGGTAAATATACACACTGCGACATCACTCAGTCATCAGAAGGGATGAAATGAAGCCATTTACAATGATGTGGAAGGAGTGGAAAGATTTATGCTAAATGAACTCAGTCAGAGAAAGACAGATACCAAGTACCATACAATTGCATTCACAGGTGAATTTTAAGAAACCAAACAAACTGGCAAAGGGGCTCAGGGGGGATGAGAGAAGCAAGCCAAAATACCCACTCTTAACCACAGAGAATAAACTAATAAATACCAGAAGAAGGTGGGGGGATGGGGAATCAGGGGATGGGGACAGTGGAGGGCACCTGTGACCAGTACCAGGCGTTGTATCCAAGTGTTGAATCACTAAGTGGTAAACCTGAAACTATATCATACAGTGTTTACAAACAGGGATTCAAGTAAAACTTTAAAATAATAATTGCTAGTATTGATGAAACATGTGCACACTAGAGAAAAAATCAGAAAGGCAACTAAAAATCCAAATAAAGAGTATTTATTTATTTTTTTTTCAAATAAAGAGTATTTAGAGCCACAAATCCCCTCCTTAGCTCAGCTTGGAAGAAGCCTGTCATGTCTATTCTGACCCCATCAGAAGCCTGGATTTTGAGTCTCTGGGGAGGCCACTAATTTGGTGGAGTCAGGCTATCTTTGAACCAAAAACCTAAATAGAGTGCATAAAACTCAACGGCCCAAGATACTAGGAGTCCCAGTGCAGGCACATGCCAGGACCCAAACTCTAACTATACACAGACATAACCCTAACCCTACACTTAATCCTAATGTTAAACTAACCCTTATACAAGACCCATCACTAGTCGACAACCAAACACAAGCCCCAAGACCAAAACACATTCACTGAACCTTCCTGCCAACCCTCACCCTAAATCCTAAACCTATTCGAAACCCTTAACCCTGACCCCTGTTTTAAATCTAACCCTAACCTCTAACCCTAATCTTAACTTAATTGCTCAAATCCTATTCCTAACCTTAACGTGTACCCTAAACCTAACCCTCTAATACTAATCCTATCTCATACCCCAAATGGTACTCTAACTTGTACCCTAAAACTAACTCCTAAACCACTCCCTAAACCTATCTCTTACCCTTTTAAAAAACCATAACCTGACCCTGACCTGACCCTAATCCCTAACTAAACACTAACCCTAACCCTAGCCCTAACACCTATCCTAAACCTAATCCTCGCCCTAACCCTAAAACTAGCCCTAAATTTTACCCTAACCCCTAACACTTACCCCTATCCCTAACTCACACCCTAACCCCTAACCCTCAACGCAAACCTAAGCCCAACCCTAACTGTAACCATAACCCTAACCCCAACTCCAAACCTCCTGTCCTAATCCCTAAAGCCTAAAGCCTAAACCTAACTCTAAATCCTGTCACTATCCCTAACCCCGTTCCCTAATCCCTAACCCCCATCCTAACTCCTAACCACTGACCCTTACCCTTATCCCTCACCCTAACCTCTATTCCGTAACCATAAGCTTAATCACAAACACCTAACATCTAACCTAAGCCTAACCACCAACTGCCTCCCCTCCCCTGACCCTACCATTCATTCTACCCATTCACTTACCCTGTGGTTCTAAGTAGTCCTTTCTGATGTGGACGTGACCCCAAACAACGCCTCCAGAGTCCTCCAGGGGGGCCTGAGGAAGCAGGGCTCCTGTGAGTGCGGACGTGGCCCCAATTGTTCCTGAGTCATAGTCAGAGGGTCCTGAGGACGCTGGGTCTCCTGTCACTGTGGACTATGCCTCACATCGTCTGGAAGCCTCTCAGCAGGTCCTCAGGTGGCCCGGGGCTCCTGTCAGCCTGGACATGGCCACACGTCCCCCAGAAAACTCACCACACGTCCTGAGGAGCTGTGGGCTCCTGTCAGCATAGACGCAGCTCCATATTTCCCGAAACCAAAGTGCATGTCCTGAGGAGGACGGGGGTCCTGTCAGTGTTGAGGTGGCCTAACATTTTCCTCAAGCCTCACCATAAGACCTGAGGATGCTGGGGGCTCCTGTCAGCATAGATGTGGCCCCAAATCTTCTCAAACCTTCACAGTGGGTCCTGAGGAAGCTGGAGACTCCTGTCAGTGTGGATGCGGCACCCACATTTTTCTTAGGCCTCACCACAGTCCCTGACAAGACTGGGGTCTTCTGTCCACATGGACGCATCCCATATTTCCCCAAGTCAACACCAGGGGTCCTAAGGATTCAGCATCCTGTTGTGTTGATGTGACACAATGTCCTCCCGAAGCATCACCGAGGTTCTGAGGAGGCCGGGGCTCCTGCCACCATTAATGCGGCCCGCAGCTTCCAGAAGCCTCAACTTATGTCCTGAGGTGGCCCAGGGGCTCCTGTCAGCGTGGATACAGGCCCACATCTTCCTGAAGCCGCCCCGTGGGTCCTGAGGAGGCCCAGGGTCTCCTTTCAGCATGGATGCGAGCCCACAATTTCCTGAAGCTGCAGCTCATCAGCGTGGACGTGTCCCCACGTCCTCCTCAGGCCTCCCCAGCACAGGCTGGCTCCTGTTAGTGCAGGCAAAGGAGGCCTACTGCACATTCATTCCAGCTGTGTGGGGCCTGGGCTCGGGTGCCCCCTGCAGGACGCTCAGGCGCTGCAGGAGGCTGTGCAGAAGGCAGAGGCGCTCCAGGGGCCGCACCTGCCTCCTTCCAGGCTCCTGCTGTGGCCTGTTAGCTTTGGAAACATCTCACTGAAACGGAGCTCAACACCTGGCTTCCCCAGAAATACTTAAGGACAAGAATTGGAGCCCACAGGACGCGAAATGAAATGTGGACCAGAATTTTACCACGTCCCGCAAAACCCACTCAACCCTCTTCCACTGTGGGCGGGATTGTGGGCTGGTGCAGCCACCCTGGAAACAGTGTGGAGGCTCTGCAGGGCGACTCTATTTGTAACATCCTGAGAACAGCAGGTGAAGGCCTGATTTCACTCCAAAGATACAGATGCAGTGAGACTTGGGACACCTGCACCCCAATGTACACAGCAGCCGGGTCCACAGTAGCCACACTGTGGGAGGAGCCTCGGTGCCCTGTGGCAGATGATGGATAAAAAGGATGGGAGATAGATGATGGTCATAGAGAGAGGAATGGAACTCAGCTATCAAAGAGAAGGAAATATTGCCATTTTCAATGACGTGGATAGAACTAGTGGGATCATGTTAAATAAAATAAGTCAGTCAGGAAAGAGAATGACCGTGTGGTGTCATTCATAGGTGGAATTAAAAAGCAAAGCATATAACTGTGAAGGGAAGGAAAAACAAATAAGATGAAAACAGTTGCAAGAAATACAGATTCTTTTTTTTAATTTTTATTTATTTATGATATTCACAGAGAGAGAAAGAGAGAGAGGCAGAACCTAGGCAGAGGGAGAAGCAGGCTCCATGCACCGGGAGCCCGATGTGGAATTCGATCCCGGGTCTCCAGGATCGCGCCCTGGGCCAAAGGCAGGCGCCAAACCGCTGCGCAACCCAGGGATCTCTGAAATACCGACTCTTAATGATAGGAAACAAACTGATGATCGTTGGAGGCGGGGAGGTTAACAGGGGACCTGCTTGAAGGAGGTCACGTGATGTCACGAGCACTGCTGTTATCTCCAGCTGGTGAATCCCTGATTCTTCTTCTGAAAGTATAATACACTATCCGTTAATTAATTGGGTTTAAATTAAATTAAGTTAAAAAAATCCGTTGTATCAGAGCACATTTCCTTCTGGACTCTCTGTTTTGCTCCTTCAGCTTATGCCGGAACCACCCCCAATGGGACTGGTTTGCCTAAGTAGGCTCCACGCACCGTCAATGGCCCAGCTCAGGGCTAGAATGCACGACCCCTGAGATCAGTACCGGAGGTGAGGTCAGGAGTCAGATGCTTAACCAACGGAGCCAGCTGGGGGCCCGAGAACCACACTGCTTTATCCTTTGTGTCTGTGACATCGTTTTTTTTTAAATTTTTTTTTAATTTTATTTATTTATGATAGTCACATAGAGAGAGAGAGAGAGAGAGGCAGAGACATAGGCAGAGGGAGAAGCAGGCTCCATGCACCGGGAGCCTGACGTGGGATTCGATCCGGGGTTTCCAGGATCGCGCCCTGGGCCAAAGGCAGGCGCCAAACCGCTGCGCCACCCAGGGATCCCTGTGACATCGTTTGAAATAGGAAAGTGCTGCGTCCCACTCTCTCCTGCTCCTCCAGTACTGATTTGCTGTCCGGGGTCATTTGTGGGGGTAGATTTATGTTATGTTTTTTTTTTTTTTTTTTTTTTGCTATTTCTAAGATATGCCACCATGATTTTGATAGGAATGACTTTGAAACTGAGGGTGGCTTCAGGAACTGTGGACATTTTCACAAGATGAGGCTCCCACCCCTCGAACCCAGGACGGCCTCCCAGAACAGAGCCTTGTATGGCTCAGTGAACAAGTCTTGTGCTCCTATGTTTCAGTCTCATTATTTATTCTCCTTGATGCTCCTGAGAAGGGAGTCACGTGCTTCCTTTCCTTCCTGAGTGCTCATTGTCGGGACGGAGCAAGGCTACTCTGCTCTGTAGGGTCAGTTTGTGTCCCGTGACTTTACTGAACTCACTCCTTTTTAAAAAAAAATTTTTTTTTTATTATTTATTTATGATAGGCACACAGAGAGAGAGAGAGGCAGAGACACAGGCAGAGGGAGAAGCAGGCTCCATGCACCGGGAGCCTGACGTGGGATTCGATCCCGAGTCTCCAGGATCACGCCCTGGGCCAAAGGCAGGCGCTAAACCGCTGCACCACCCAGGGATCCCTGAACTCACTCTTTAGTTCTAACAGGTTTTGGTGGAGGCTCCCGGGTTTCCTGTTTCCAGTACCGCGTCTTCAGCATATAGGGACAGTGTGACGTCCCACTTCCAGGTGTGGAACCTTTTCTGTTTACAGCTTAATGTCCTAGAAAGCCCCACAATAGAATCAAAACTGAGCCCAGGCCTAGGGCAGGAAGCCCCTATTAGAATGAGAACAGAGCTCAATGCCCTGGAAGGCCCAATATCAAAATGTACACAGAACTTGAGGAATTGCTCTAGCCCTTCTGGAGGTCCCCGAGACAAGCCCTTAAACCTACGCAAAAACTCACCTCGGGGTCAAAGTCCCTGCTCCGCACTGTCAGGTATACTTGGACACAAGCTCGAGCTTGTAAATAAACCCTCGTGTGTTTGCTTCGGTGTGGGCTTCTCCATGGTTTTTCGGATTCGCAATCTTGGGCACAACAGTCTGAGATAAAAAAACAAAACCAAAAGCATTCGGACGCAGGCAAAGTGAAAGCAGGGTTCTGAGAGATGCGCTTGGGGGCTCTTCTGTGGAGGGCTTGCAGACTGGGGGGTGGGATGCTTAGCCCCAGAACCAGAGGACCCAGTGTCCCCTCCCAAATCACACCAAACAGCGCCAATCTCAGGGAGCACCACTGCACCACCTGCTGGAGGCCAGAGGCGCTGAAGACCACCCCACCCCTGACCCCGCAGGTGCATCTCCCAGACAGATGTGCACCTGACAATCAGCACCATGGGCCATCCCCAGACCCCACACACACCATTCGCTGCCACCAAGTTGTCAGACCCAAGAGGGTGCAGAGCTTCAGCGCTGCCTGGAAAGTAGGGTCTAGCTTCCTTTGTATTTTGTGCTTTATTTTCATTTATTTTCTTTGATTCTATTTTATTAATTGCCTTATTTTATTTTTTATGTATGTACCTTATATATTTCTTATTTTTACTTTCATGGAACATTAATTGTGTTTGTTATTTTGGGATTTAGAATCTTTTTAGAAGGAGGCCAAAATAATCTAGTGGTTTTTTGGGGGGAGGGCAGTTGTTATTGTTTTTCTTGGTTTTTCTTTTTCTTCCTACCTTCTTTTCTGGAAAATATAATGAGATCGAGAAATTCACCTCCATAAAATAACATGAGGTAGTATTCACAGCCAGGAAGTCCATCAAAACAAATATATGATGTCTAAATACAGTTTAAAACAATGATTATAAAGATAGCAGCTGGGCTGGAAAAAGAGCACAGAAGAAAACTAAAGAATCCCTTACTGTAGAAATAAAAGAACTAAAATTTAGTCAGGCGAATGTTAAAAATGGTATAACTGAGATGCAGTCCCAAGTGGAAGCCTTAAAAACAAAGAAAGTTATGGACCACAGAGGCAGATTTAGGGAACTCAGCCACTTATTAAAACAATAACATTCATATCATAGGAGACTCAGAAGATGAAGGGAGAGAAAAGGTGGGCCTTACTCATCCAATAGAAACGACAAATACCCACCATTGCTTCAATGTGGATGTAACTGGAAGGTATTATGCTGAGTGAAGTAAGTCAATCAGAGAAGGACAAACATTGTATGTTCTCATTCACTTGGGGAATATAAATAATAGTGAAAGGGAATATAGGGGAAGGGAGAAGAAATGTGTGGGAAATATCAGGAATGGAGACAGAACATAAAGACTCCTAACTCTAGGAAACTAACTAGGGGTGATGGAAGGGGAGGAGGTCAGGGATCTGTATGAATGGGTGATGGGCACTGAGGGGGGCACTTGACGGGATGAGCACTGAGTGTTATTCTGTATGTTGGCAAATTGAACACCAATAAAAAGTGAATATATTATTTAAAAAAAAAGAAAGAGGGAAAGAAAGAAATAGTGGCACCTTGGTGGCTCAGTCAGTTAAGCTTCTGCCTTAAGTCAGATCATGCTCCAGGTCTCAAGGAAGGCTCCCTGTTTAGCAGGGAACCTGCTTCTCCCTCTCCCTCTGCCCCTCTCACTGATGGTTTTTCTCTCCTCTCTCTCTGAAATAAATAAATAACATCTTTGAAAAAGAAACTAAAAAAAAAACAAAGCCACAAGAAATCTCCCATGTAGAAGAATTTCAAACAATTTGTGCAGACATTCCACCCTCAAGTTGATGAGCATAGCTTCCCACTCTTACATGTGGAATACACATAGTAACTTCCTTCTACAAAATATATTATGAAAAACTTAAAATAATAATGATAATATAATAATAATTAATAATAATAATAATAATAGTAAGAAGAAGAAGAAGAAGAAGAAGAAGAAGAAGAAGAAGAAGAAGGAGAAGAGGAAGAATCACTTAACTACGGAGAAAGATGACAAACACTACCTCAGCAAGATGATCAGATCGATACCAAGACTGATAAATCATGTTGATAGTATCTATCCTTTATATGATATAATGAAAATGGCAGTATATCTCTGTATATAATCCACAAAAACAGTTCAATCATGAGATAAACGACAGACATGTCTCAACTGAGGGAAATTTTCAAAATACTCTACTTCTCAAAGTATTCCAGTGCAACAACAAGGAAAGCCTGAAAGACTGTCACAATCCAGAGGAGCCTAAGAAAACAGGAGGACAAATGGAATGTGATATGAGGAATGGTAACTTAGCAAAAACTAAGGAAATCTGAATAAAGTATGGTCCTTGGTTAATGCGAATATTTTAATATTGAGTCATTAGCTAATATTTGTACCATACTGATATAAGATATCAATAATTGGATAAATTGAGTGCAAGTGCATGCGAATGCTCTGTACTATCTTCTCAATTTCCCTATAAATCTTTCTTTTTTTTCCTAATAAATAAGATTTATTTTGAAAATTGACTTAAATGAATCAGGCTCCAAGTGTGAAGACATTTTAAGAATAGTTGAATTAACTTTTGCCTTATTCTTAAAGACTTCCTTCGATGGGAACAAAGTAATAATTTTATATCAGAAGGAAAGAAAAACACTTATGAACACGTATAATGTCTCCTCAACCTGAAAAGCAGGAACGGATAATAAATAGCAAAAATCAGATAAAAAATACTTCTATTATAATAGACACCATATTGCAAGGGCATTTAAAATTAGCAATGCATAACATTTATTTCCTTGATATTTGTCTTCCAAAGAGTTCAAAGTGTTTCAGTGTCAGTTGAAACAGGGGAAGAATCTCAGGGAAGAATCCTTCACATAATAATAGGACCACTGGTAATAATATATCTCAGTTCTTTCAAATCCATAAAGATGCAATTCCTGAGGAGTGACTGAGCTGTGAAGAAAGAGATGAGAAACCCTCATCCCTCTGAATTACTTGTGTCAGAATATTTTAACCATAGTACTACGGATAGTAGTAAATTATCGTTATTAACAGAAAATACGTCTCAGATTGGAATCTGAGCAATCAGAAGGGCAGAGAAAAAACACTTTGAATTGCTCTTCATCTTATAAAGAGAAAGGACAGCTTTTTTATGTATGAAGTCAGTTGTTAAGATAGCCTTAGGGAATAAGAGTCTGCAGCATCGAATCCCGCTGCACAGCTGGGACGCCCGCGCCCCAGGTCTTCCTGATCCCAAATCCCTGGGCCTGTCCCCCACACACGCTGCAGGCTGAGGTCATTAGCAATTGCTCTCTTAGGAGCTCCGGGGAAGGGAGAAGGAGCTAGATAGGATGGGAAGGGATGCAAGGAGGCCAAGAAAATGAAGGCCTTTCCACTTTAAGTTCAGCATTCGAACCCGTCCAGCCATCCCAGGCCCCCGTGAAGAAGAGATGAAATTTACATTACTTCAGTTACAGGAAAAAAATAAAAGTTTGCAGCTTAATGCCCTGGAAAGCCCCACAATAGAATAAGAACAGAGCCCATGCCAAGGGCTGGAAGCACCTATTAGAATGAGAACAGAGCTCAATGCCCTTGAAGGCCCCATATCAAAATGTAAACACAACTTGAGGAATTGCTCCAGCCTTTTTGGAGGTCCCCGAGACAAGCCCTTAAAAGCAAAACAGCACCTTGGGGTCCAAGTCCCACAGCTCTGCTGTGTCGGGTGTACTTGGACGCAAGCTCGAGTTTGGAAATCAACCCTTGTGTGTTTGCATCAGTGTCAGCTCCGAGGTGGTTTCTCGGATTCACAATCTTGGGTACAACACCCCCATGTCCCCTCCCCCCTGGGCTGAACCACTATCTCCTCCCATCCAGGCTGACACTCAGTCACCTCCCCGCCCACAACAGCTGGGCACAGGCCCTCACAGAGGTGTCACAGGCACGGTGGACACTTTCGCCATGCCTGGCCTCCCAGAGGAAGGAAAGAGGTTTCGGCAGGACACACTCCCATGGTGGCCCCAGGTCTCCCTGCCCAGCACAGCAGCTCGTGACAGGTTGGGGTCTGTGTCCCTGACGCCTGCTCCTCCTCCCCGGGTTTCCCACAGGAAATGAAGGAGGAGGCCCTGGTCTCCTCCAGGGACATCTTGGAGGTAGACTTGGACGTCAACAGGATGTTCGGCAGCCACACCATATTTTGGGATGGCTAGGGGGTCGGGTGAGGCTGCTAGGCCAGGGGGATTCGGGACACCAAGGGAGGCCCGGGGCCTTCTGGGTAGGGAAAATGGGGCTACTGAGGCCGGGGGAGCAATAGCAGCCAACAACACACTGCTCCATGGTAGTATGCTGGGGCTGACACCCGTGCCCACACTCCCAGTGCCTCGGGGATGAGGAGGCCACTAGGATGGAGCCTCCAGGGGTAGCCATGGGAATTGAAGACCAAAGAGGAGAGGGACGGCTCCCTGAGAAGCAGGGGATGGGGTAGGGGATGTGGGGGGCAGGAACCGGACCTGGGGACCAGGCTGCATAGCCGCGGCTGGAGCAGGACACACATCGATCCCATGAGGGTCGGACTGGTCAGAGTGACACCCACTCTCGGTGCTTTATATTATTCTAAATTTTATGCATTTAATTTGAGACAATTTGCAATTTGAAAGCATATATAGTAAAATGAACCCAGATAATGCCCCCGGTCCAGCCAGGGCACTGCACTGACCACACGGAGCCCCAGGGGCAGCTGTCACTGCAAACCCCAGACTAGTCGCCTTTAACTGTAGATGTCTCCTTAGCATCATAGAGGAAGGAGATTTCCTGTGTCCGCAGGCCCCCCACGACATCCCCCACATTCCCCACTCTCACACCATCCTCCTACATCATCATCCCCAATGGTATCCCACCTACACATCCCCCTCACACCCACACAGCCCCACACAATCCGCACTCACACTATACCCCAACACCATCACCCCTACACAATCCCCCACACTCCACCACCATCATACCCCTGCCCCCACACCATCCACCACCACACCATTGGCCCCCAGCAATGACCCAATGCAGGTGCCCCCTGTGGGACAAACTCAGCCTCCCCGGGGTTCTCTGGATACCCTAATCCCATCAGAAGCCCGGGTGTCCCATAGAGTATTCAGGGGTTGCAGGGAGGAGGGAAGACAGGAAGCCCCCGACAGGGTGGGTGCAGTTGAGTGGTGCAGAGGACCCACTGTGCCCTGACTCCGCCCACTGTCCCTCATTTAGGGCGGCAAGCACTGCACAGGACATCAGCCCCTAACCCATGGGGATCTGGGCTGGCCTGGCCCTGGGCTCTGTGAGGGCTGGGATGATTTGAGCCCCCACCACAGGCCCAACACAAAGACTAATGGGATCCAGCCCACACGGCCCTGGCTAGCCCTGGATTCTGGCTCCGGGCTGAGCCAGGCCTCTCACAGCTGGATGGTGGGCCCCACCCGCACCCACACCAGGAGGCTGGCTCCTACAGGTGCTGGGGCCCCAGGGAGCCTGAGGCTGGGGTCCAGCTGCACTGTGGAGACCCAGCACAGAAGCCCATGAGCTGCAGGTCCAGGTCAGCTCTGCTGTCCTCAGAACCGTCTCTCAGACTGAAACCTCAGGACACACGACCCCACCCAGAGTCCACGCATGCTTCCAGGTGGGGGACTCCGGCATCCGTCCCCAACCCATGTCATTCTTGCCCTTCCCTAAAGGACAGAAAGGTCTCCATCCCCAGGGGAAGGCGTGCACCCTCGGCTCTGAGCCCGTTTACTGTAGAATGTCAATAAAGTCTTGTGGTGAGAAAATGCACAGCCAGCCCGCTTCTGTGTCTCCCAGAACACTGTTCACGGGGCATGGAGAGACCCCCAGAGAGGAGGAGGGGGTACCACCTAGGCCCCACCAGCCCCTGCAGGGGCGCCACCAGGAACACCCAGCTGACGTCCCCACGTGCCTTCCACGGGTGGCCAGATGCCGGGGTCAGGACCCAACAGACTTTACTGGGACTCAGGCTGTGCCCCACGGGCCAGGAGGGCCTGGGACAGAGTGACACCAGGAAGCCTCAGGTCACCAGGGTCTATGCAAAGCGACCCAGAGGTCTGTGCTCCCTCTTTCCAGGAGGCCGTGCCTGGCCGGTTACGGGGCACTTCCTCCCCTCCCCGCATCCCTGTGCCTGTGTGCCTGGGACAGAGAGGGCTTGTGGGGCGGTCAGCATGGTCCTAGAAGGGATGTTAGGACAGTAGGCCTTTGAGTTGTGCCCAAGATTGTGAATCAGAGAAACCACTGAGGAGCCAACACCGAGGCAAACTCCCAAGGGTTCCTTACAATCTGGAGCTTCTGTCCTAGTGCACCCGACAGAGCAGAGCAGGGATTTGGACCCTGAGACTAAGAGGTGTAGCAGCTTTATAGGGGCCATTGGCCCATGGGATACACAGAAAGTTGCACAGTCGTGTCGGTCCACATGCAGGTGGCCGATTGAATTACACCTTACCCTATAGGATCCACTTGACCTGGCCTATTTCTTTGGTCAGAATCGGCGTGCAGTTTTGGCGGGCACAAAGCAGGGTTACATTATTATGAGCCGATTTACAATTACGGTGTGCCCAGCGTCTTGACTGGGTTGGGGCAACGCCTTAAGACATAAGCAGGTCATGTGGGGGTCATAGGGGAGGTGGCGGTTGTAGCACAAAATTGAATCGGTCCTGCTCTGCTTGTCCAGGGGTAGGGGATTTTTGATAAATTTCCTGGGCTCCACACTTGAAGATCATGCACCTGGGCCACCCTCACCAGGTGGACTCACTGTGCACAACTTATGGTGCTGGATCTCTCACACCAGTGTGTAGAGGGCACCCTCCTCACCCTAGTGAGTAGGGGTTGGGTGAGCATGGGGCTTGTCCTGAAGGCCAGGCAGCACAGAGGACCGAGGAACACCAGCCCCATCACCACCCCTACTCCCACACACAGGCTGCCCCATGGCTCCCCGTAATGGGCACCCGGCACCTCTGGAGATCCCCCCAGGGTGGCCCCGAGGTCCGGCTCCCTGCTGGAGAGGCATCGGGGAGAAGAGAAGCAGGCGGCGCTCGGGGAGACCCACTGCCGGACATGGGATTGTGGCCGAGCCAGACCTTCCAACTCAGCTGACCCTCTGGCTGAAATTCACCTCAGGAGCGAGCCCTGGGTCAGCAAGGAGAGCCCAGCTAGCCACCCAGCATCAGCACCAGAAATGATGTTGTACCAACCATTTCGGCATTTGGGTGACCCAGCCGGAAGATCTGATAGCTGCATGTGATAGCTTCATGTGATAGACACACACACACCCCACAACCAACAAAAGTCAGAATCCCCCCAATGTTGTCAAACAGCAGCTGGATGGTTACATACACGACGCCATGGTCCCCAATAGGATACCTGGAAGATGCTATAAACCATGACTGCAGAGGTGCTAGAGGCACGGAGATGTGTCTGCTGTGTTCCAAAAAGGAGCGCAGAGGGGCAGGAAGCATCCTACGGGGGGGGGGGGTGCTCCTAGGAAAGGACACCAGGTTCCTGTGAAGGCCATGGATGGTGAAATCATTCCTCTTCTATTTCAGCTTCTGCTTTTCCTACTAAATGCCATTTTCCACAATCATAATAGCAAAAATTTATTTTATGTTTTTATATTTCTTTTTATTGGAGTCCAATTTGTATGAATTCTTGCTTCAGCAAGGGTGTCATTCAGGATAGAAAGAGAGAGAAAGATTTTCCCAGACAGGCAAAGTATAAAGGAGTTCATGACCACTAAATCAGTCCAGTAAGGAATTTTCAGAGGGACCATTCTAGTGGGGGAAAAAAGAGACAAAAAGCAACAAAGACTAGAAAGGACCAGAGAACGTCACCAGAAACACCAACTCTACCAGTAACACAAAGGCACAAAGTTCATATTTTGAATAAGCACTCTGAATGCTGATACTAAATGCTCCAATCAAAAGATATAGGGTATCAGAGTGCCTTAAAAAACAGGATCCAGGATGCCTGGGTGGCTCAGGGTTTGAGCCTCTGCCTTTGAATCAGGATGTGATCCTAGAGTCTGGGATCGAGTCCCATATTGGGCTCCTGGTGGGAAGCCTGCTTCTCTCTTGGCCTAATTGCCTAATTTTCTGCCTCTCTCTCTCTCTCTCTCATGCTCTCAAAAATAAAATCGTTATTAAAAAAACAAGGTCCATCGGTATGCTGCCTAATAGATGCTCACCTTAGGCCTATAGACACCAGCAGATTGA
Organism: Canis aureus; assembly: GCF_053574225.1. Classification (NCBI taxonomy): domain Eukaryota; kingdom Metazoa; phylum Chordata; class Mammalia; order Carnivora; family Canidae; genus Canis; species Canis aureus. The sequence continues at coordinate 35,646,749 of NC_135646.1, forward strand.
AAGTCAGGGGATGGAAAATCATCTATCATGCTAATGGTTATGAAAAGAAAGCTGGAGGACCAATGCTTATATTAGAAAAACTAGATTTGAAACCAAACCCTGGGGGACACTTGGTGGCTCAGTGGTTGAGCATCTGCCTTCGGCTCAGGGTGTGTTCCTGGGATCCCAGGATCGAGTCCCACATCGGCATCCCTTTGGGGAGCCTTTCTCTCCCTCTGCCTATGTTCCTGCCTCTGCTTCTCTGTGCATCTCTCATGAATAAATAAATTAAATATTCAATCTCAAAAAAGAAAGAACAAATACTGTAAGAAGTGATGAAGAAGGGCATTATTTCATAGTTAAAAAGACTCTCTATCAGGATCAAACAACTAAATATTTATGCTGCCAACATGGGAGTACCTAAATATGGAAAACAATTACAAACAAACGTACAGGAACACACTGATGATAATACAGTGACAGGGGATTTTAACACCTATCCACTTATGGCAATGGACCGATTGTCTATGCATGAAATCAACAGGGGAACAATAGCATTGACACACTGGACCACAGGGACCCAACAGATATAGTCTGAACATTTCTTCCTAAAGCAGAATACACATTCCTTTCAAGTGCACATGGGACATTCTCCAGAACAGATCATATCATAGGCCACAAATCAGCCCTCAACAGGTACAACAGGTTCAAGAAGGTTGATATCCCACCCTGTGTATTTGTGACCACGATGCTATGAAACTCGAAGTCGACAGTAAGAAAAAATTTGGACAGACCAAAAATACGTGGAGATTATGAACATCCTACTAGAGAATGAATGGAGCAACCAGGAAATTAAAGAGGAAATTTAAAACAAATGAAAATGAAAACATGTTTCTCCAAACCTCTGGGATGTAGCAAAGGCAGCCCAAAGAGGGAAGTACATAGCAATACAGGGTTACCTCAGGAAACAAGAAGTCTGGGATCCCTGGATGGCGCAGTGATTTGGCGCCTGCCTTTGGCCCAGGGCGTGATCCTGGAGACCCGGGAACGAATCCCACATCGGGCTCTTGGTGCATGTAGCCTCCTTCTCCCTCTGCCTATGTCTCTGCCTCTCTCTCTCTCTGTGACTATCATAAATAAATAAAAATTAAATAAAATTTTTTTTAAAAAAAGGAAACAAGAAGTCTCTAATACACAACCTAACCCTACACCTAAAGGAGCTCGAAAAGGCATAGCAAACAAAGCTTAAAGCCTACAGAAGAAGGGAAAAAATTAAGATGAGAGCAGAAATAAACAATACAGAAATAAAAAAAACAGTAGAATGGAATAATGAAACTAAGAACCGGTTCTTCAAAATAATTAATAAAATGGATCAAGCCCTATCCAGCCTTATGAATGAGAAAAGAGAAAAGACCTAAATAAATAAAATCACAAATGAGAGAAGAGTGATCACAATCACACCAGAAAAATAAGACAATTATAAGGGAATACTATGAAAGAATATACGTTAACAAACTGGGAGATCTGGAAGAAATGGACAAATCCCTAGAAATGTGCAAATGAGCAAAACTGAAATAGGAAGAAATAGAAAATGTGAACATACCCATAACTAGCCAAGGAATTGAATCAGCAAGGTACCTGGTTGCCTCAGTGGTTGAGCATGTGCTTTGGCTCAGGTCATGATCCCAGGGTCCTGGGGAATCAAGTCCCACATCAGGCTCCCCGCATGGAGCCTCATGTTCCCTGTGCCTATACCTCTGCATCTCTGTGTCTCGCATGAATAGATAAATAAAATCTTTAAAAAAGAAAAAAGATAAAAAGATGAGAAAGGACCCAAATAAAATCAGAAATGAGAAAAGGGAAATAAAAACCAACACTAGAGAAATACAAAAGATTATAAGAGAATATGATGAAAAAGTATATGCCAGCAACCTAGAACCTGGAAGAAATAGATCAATTCCCTGAAATATATAACATAGCAAAAATGAAAAATGAAGAAATAAGAAATTTGAACAGACAGTTAACCAGCAAAGAAATTGAATCAGGAATCAAGAATCTCCCAACAGGAGATGCTTAGATCAATAGAACAGAATGGAAAGCCAAAACAAGATACAAACATGTATCTATGACCCATAACGGACAACAAGGCAGGAAGGAATATTCAATGGCAGAAAGACAGTCTCTTCAACAAACCCTAACCCTGACTGCAGGATAAGAACAAATGGTGTTCGGAAAACCAGGCAGCCACATGCAGAAGAATGAAACTGGACCACTTTCTTACACCATATATATAAAAAATAAATTCAAAATGGATGAAAGACCTAAATGTGAGACCAAAAATCATATAAAGAAGAAAAGATAGGCAGCAATGACTTTGACATTGGCTATTGGATCTTCTTTCTAGATATGCCTCTGAGGTGAGGGAAACAAAAGCAAAAATCCTATTGGGACTTCATCAAATTGAAAAGCTTCTACAAAGTGAAGGAAACAACCAAAGCTAAAAGGCAACATACAGGAGGAGGAGCAAGATGGCGGAAGAGTAGGGTCCCCAAGTCACCTGTCCCCTCCAAATTACCTAGATAACCTTCAAATCATCCTGAAAATCTTCGAATTCTGCCTGAGATTTAAAGACAGACCAGCTGGAATGCTACAGTGAGAAAAGTTCGCGCTTCTATCAAAGTAGGATGACGGGGGAAAAAGAAATAAAGAAACAAAAGGCATCCAAGGGGAGGGGCCCCAAGAGGAGCCGGGCTAAGGGCAGGCGGTGTGCCCCCTGGTCAGGAGAGCTTTGTTCCAGAGAAGCAGGATCTGCACCAATCTTCCTGGGCAGAATGGCGCCCACAGGGATTCAGAGCAGGACCCCAGGAGGGCGGGGATACCCACGGGCTCCCTGGGACACTAAGAGACACCTGCACTCCCAGGAGAGTGCACCAAGCTCCCTAAGTGCTGCAGGACACGGGCACTGACTTGGGAGCAGCTCAGAGGGGTTCGGGCAGGGCTCTGCGTGGAGCAGGTTGCATGCCCTGGGAGCAGCTTGGTGGCAGTGCCTGAAGCAGAGGAAGTGGCTCCGTGCAGAGGGGGCTGTGCGGCTCCAGAAGCAACTCGGAGGTGCTCAGGTGGCGGCTCCCTGAGGGGGCTGCCCAACCAGGAGCAGCTCAGAGGGGCTGGGCGGCAGCTCCGGGGAGAGGCGGCTGCACAGACAGGAGCGTGAATCCAACAGCACAGGCCCCAGAGCACAGGGCGCCAGGACACAGCCCAGGATTAGGCCTCCCCGGGGACAGGCAGAGGCCCGGATGGCCCAGGACAGCAAGGACGCTCCTGCCCAGAGCTGAGCAGATCAGCGGTCCCGCCCCAGAGCCTCCAGGCCCTGCAGATGGACTGCTCTGGAGTTACTGTGGGTGCTGAATACAGGTATCCAGAGCTGGCCGCTGCCACTGGGGTTGTTCCTCCAGAGGCCTCACGGGGTAAACTACGCCCACTGAGCCCTGTACCAGGCAGTGGACAGAGCAGCTCCCCCAATTGCTAACATCTGAAAATTAGCACAACAGGCCCCGCCCCGGAAGTCCAGCTAGACGGACAAGTTCCAGGGGAAGTCAAGGGACTTAAAGTATACAGAATCAGAAGATACTCCCCCATGTTTTATTTTTTTATTTCTGATTGCTTCGCCCTCCCTTTTTCCCCCTTCTTTCTTTTTCTTTCTATTTTTTCCTTCTATCCTCCTTTATTCTTTTTTCTTTTTCTCTTTTCTTTCCTTCTTTCTCTCCTCTCATTTTCTACTTTTCCCAATACAATTTGTTTTTGGCCACTGCACTGAGCAAAATGACTAGAAGGAGAAGCTCACCTCAAAAGAAAGAATCAGAAACAGTCCTCTCTCACACAGAGTTACAAAATCTGGATTACAATTCAATGTCAGAAAGCCAATTCAGAAGCACTATTATACAGCTACTGGTGGCTCTAGAATAAATAATAAAGGACTCAAGAGACTTCATGACTGCAGAATTTAAATCCAATCAGGCAGAAAGTAAAAATCAATGGAATGAGATGCAATCCAAACTAGAAGTCCTAACGACGAGGGTTAACAAGGTAGAAGAACGAGGGAGTGACATAGAAGACAAGTTGATGGCAAAGAGGGAAACTGAGGAAAAAAGAGACAGACAATTAAAAGACCAGGAAGACAGATTAAGGGAAATAAACGACAGCCTGAGGAAGAAAACCTACATGTAATTGGGGTTCCCGAGGGCGCCAAAATGGACAGAGGGCCAGAATAAGTATTTGAACAAAACTTAGCTGAAAACTTTCCTAATCTGGGAAGGGAAACAGGCATTCAGATCCAGGAAATAGAGAGATTCCCCCCTAAAATCAATAAAAACCATCCAACACCTCGACATTTAATAGTGAAGCTTGCAAATTCCAAAGATAAAGAAAAGATCCTTAAAGCAGCAAGAGACAAGAAATCCCTGACCTTTATGGGGAGGAGCATTAAGGTAACAGCAGACGTCTCCACAGCGACCTGGCACCCCAGAAAGGGCTGGCAGGATATATTCAGGGTCCTCAATGAGAAGAACATGTAACCAAGAATACTTTATCCAGCAAGGCTCTCATTCAAAATGGAAGGAGAGATAAAGAGCTTCCAAGACAGGCAGGAACTGAAAGAATATGTGACCTCCAAACCAGCTCTGCAAGAAATTTTAAGGGGGACTCTTAAAATTCCCGTTTAAGAAGAAGTTCAGTGTAACAATCCACAAAAACAAGAACTGAATAGATATCATGATGACACTAAACTCATATCTATCGATAGTAACTCTGAACATGAACGGGCTTAATGACCGCATCAAAAGGCCCAGGGTTTCAGACTGGATAAAAAAGCAGGACCCATCTATTTGCTGCCTACGAGAGACTCATTTTAGACAGAAGGACACCTACAATCTGAAAATTAAATGTTGGCGAACAATTTACCATTCAAATGGTCCTCAAAAGAAAGCAGGGGTAGCCATCCTTATATCAGATAAACTAAAATTTACCCCGAAGACTGTAGTGAGAGATGAAGAGGAACACTAAATCATATTTAAGGGATCTATCCAACAAGAGGACTTAACAATCCTCAATATATGCCCCGAATATGGGAGCTGCCAAAAACTTAAACCAATTAATAAACAAAGTAAAGAAATACTTAGATAATAATTATCTTATACTTGGCGACTTCAATCTAGCTCTTTCTACCCTCGATAGGTCTTCTAAGCACAACATCTCCAAAGAAACAAGAGCTTTAAATGATACACTGGACCAGATGGATTTCACAGAAATCTACAGAACTTTACATCCAAACTCAACTGAATTCACATTCTTCTCAAGTGCACATGGAGCTTACTCCAGAATAGACCACATACTGGGTCACAAATAGGGTCTGAACCGATACCAAACGATTGGGATCGTCCCCTGCATATTCTCAGACCATAATGCCTTGGAATTAGAACTAAATCATAACAAGATGTTTGGAAGGAGCTCAAACACGTGGAGGTGAAGGATCATCCTGCTAAAAGATGAAAGGGTCAACCAGGAAATTAAGGAAGTATTAAAAAGATTCATGGAAACTAATGAGAATGAACATACAACCATTAAAATCTTTGGCATGCAGCCAAAGCAGTCCTAAGGGGGAAATACATCACAATATAAGCATCTATTCCAAAACGGGAAACTACTCAAATACAAAAGCTAACCTTACACATAAAGAGGCTAGAGCAAAAAAAAAAAGCAGATAGATCCTACACCCAACAGAAGAATAGAGTTAATTAACATTCGAGCAGAACTCAAGGAAATCGAGACCAGAAGAACTGTGGAACAGATCAACGGAAGGAGGAGTTGGTTCGTTGAACGAATTAATAAGATAGATAAACCATTAGCCAACCTTATTAAAAAGAAGAGAGAGAATATTCAAATTAATAAAATCATGAATGAGAAAGGAGAGGTCACTACCAACACCAAGGAAATACAAACGATTTTAAAAACATATTATGAACAGCCATACACCAATAAATTAGGCAATCTAGAAGAAATGGACGCATTCCTGGAAAGCCAGAAACTGCCAGAACTGGAACAGGAAGAAATAGAAAACCTAAACAGGCCAAAAACCAGGGAGGAAATTGAAGCAGTCTTCCAAAACCTCCCAGGACACAAACGTCCAGGGCCAGATGGTTTCCCAGGGGAATTCTATGAAACATTTAAAGAAGAAACCATAGCTATCCTACTAAAGATGTTTGGAAAGTTAGAAAGAGATAGAGTACTTCCAAATTCGTTCCATGAGGCCAGCATCACCTTAACTCCAAAACCAGACAAAGACCCCACCAAAAAGGAGAATTACAGACCAATATCCCTGATGAACATGGATGCAAAAATTCTCAACAAGATACTAGCCAATAGGATCCAAAAGTACATTAAGAAAATTATTCACCATGACCAAGTAGGATTTATCCTCGGAACACAGGCTGGTTCAACAGTCATCAAACAATCAATGTGATTCATCATATCAGCAAGAGACAAACCAAGAACCATATGATCATCTCATTAGATGCAGAGAAAGCATTTGACAAAATAGAGCATCCATTCCTGATCAAAACACTTCAGAGCATAGGGAGAGAAGGAACATTTCTCATCATCTTAAAAGCAATCTAGGAAAAGCCCACAGCAAATATCATTCTCAGTGGGGCAGCACTGGAGGCCTTTCCCCAAAGATCAGGAACAAGACAGGGATGTCCACTCTCCCACTGCATTCAACATAGTACTGGAAGTCCCAGCCTCAGCAGACAGCAAAAAGACATCAAAGGCATTCAAATTGGCAAAGAAGTAGTCAAGCACTCCCTCTTCTCAGATGACATAATACTCTACCTAGAAAACCCAAAAGCCCCCACCCCAAGATTGCTAGAACACATTCAGCAATTTGGTAGCATTGCAAGATAGAAAATCAATGCCCAGAAATCAATGGCATTTCTATACACTGACAATGAGACTGAAGAAAGAGAAATTAAGGAGTCAATTTCATTTACAATTGCACCAAAAAGCTTAAGATACCTAGGAATAAACCTAACCAAGGAGGTAAAGGATATACCCTAAAAACAATAGAACACTTCTGAAAGAAATTGAGGAAGACACAAAGAGATGGAAAAATATTCCATGCTCATGGATTGGCAGAATTATCATTGTGAAAATGTCAATGGTACCCAGGCAATGAACACGTTTAATGCAAACCCTATCAAAATACCGCGGACTTTCTTCAGAGAGTTAGAACAAATTATTTAAGATTTGTGTGGAATCAGAAAAGACCCCGAATAGCCAGGGGAATTTAAAAAAGACAACCTTATATGGGGGCATCACAATGCCAGATTTCAGGGTGTACTACAAAGCTGCGGTTATCAAGACAGTGTGGTACTGGCACAAAAACAGACAAATAGATCAATGGAACAGGATAGAGAACCCAGAAGTGGACCTTGAACTCTATGGTTAACTAATATTCGATAAAGGAGGAAAGACTATCCATTGGAAGAAAGACAGTCTCTTCAATAAATGGGGCTGGGAAAATGGACATCCACATGCAGAAGAATGAAATGAGACCACTCTCTTTCACCATACACAAAGATAATCTGAAAATGGATGAAAGATCTAAATGTGAGACAAGATTCCATCAAAATCCTAGAGGAGAACACAGGCAACACCCTTTTTGAACTTGGCCACAGTAACTTCTTGCAAGATACATCCACGAAGGCAAAAGAAACAAAAGCAAAAATGAACTGTTATGATTTCATCAAGATAAGAAGCTTTTGAACAGCAAAGGATACAGTCAACAAAACTAAAAGACAACCTACAGAATGGGAGAAGATATTTGCAAATGATATATCAGATAAAGGGCTAGTTTCAAAGACCTAAAAACTTCTTAAAATCAACACTAAAGAGACAAAGAATCCAATCATGAAATGGGCAAAAGACATGAACAGAAATCTCACAGAGGGAGACACTGACATGGCCAACATGCACATGAGAAAATGCTCTGCATCACTTGCCTCAGGGAAATATAAATCAAAACTACAATGAGATACCACCTCACACCAGTGAGAATGGGGAAATTTAACAAGGCCGGAAACCACAAATGTTGGAGAGGATGCGGAGAAAAGGGAACCCTCTTACACTGTTGGTGGGAATGTGAACTGGTGCAGCCACTCCGGAAAACTGTGTGGAGGTTCCTCAAAGTGTTAAAAATAGACCTGCCCTATGACCCAGAAATTGCACTCTTCCCTATTTACCCAAAATATTCAGATGCAATGAAATGCCGGGACACCTGCACCCCGATGTTTTTACCCGAATGTCCACAATAGCGACACTGTGGACGGAGTCATGGTGTCCATTGAAAGATGAATGAATAAAGAAGATGTGGTTTATGTATACAATGGAATATTCCTCATCTATTAGAAACGAGAAACACCCACCATTTGCTTCAACGTGGATGGAACTGGAGGGTATTATGCTGAGTGAAGTAAGTCAATCGGAGAAGGACAAATGTATGTTGTCATTCAATGCGTTAATATAAATAATAGTGAAAAGGAATATAAGGGAATGGAGAAGAAATGTGTGGGAAATATCAGAAATGGGGACAGAACATAAAGACTCCTAACTCTGAGAAAGTAACTAGGGATGCTGGGAGGGGAGGAGGGCAGGGGGTGCGGGTGAATGGGTGACGGGCACTGAGGGGGGCAATTGCCGGGATGAGCATGGGTGTTATTCTGTTTGTTGGTAAATTGAACACCAATAAAAAATAAATTTACAAAAAAAAAAGTTCAAACAACTAAACATTTATGCTGCCAACATAGGAGTACCTAAATATAGAAACCAATTAACAACAAACATACAGGAAATCACTGATAATAATACAATGACATTGGATTTTAACACCCACTTATGGCAATGGACTGATCGTCTATGAAGAAAATCAACAGGGGAACAATAGCCTAGACACACTGGACCACAGGGACTCAACAGATATAGTCTGAACATTTCTTCCTAAAGCAGAATACACATTCCTTTCAAGTTCACATGGGACATTGGCAGAAAAGATCATATCATGGGCCACAAATCAGCCCTCAAAGGTACAACAGGTACAAGAAGGTTGATATCACCCCTTGTACATTTTCGGACCACGACGCTATGAAACTCGAAGTCGACAGTAAGAAAAAAATTTGGACAGACCAAAAATACGTGGAGATTATGAACATCCTACTAGAGAATGAATGGAGCAACCAGGAAATTAAAGAGGAAATTTAAACAAATGAAAATGAAAACATGTTTCTCCAAACCTCTGGGATGTAGCAAAGGCAGTCCTAAGAGGGAGGACATAGCAATACAGGCCTCAAGAAACAAGAAGTCTCCAATACACAACCTAACCCTACACCTGAAGGAGCTGGTAAAAGGAATAGGAAACAAAGCCTAAATCCTACAGAAGGGAAAAAATAAAGATGAGAGAAGAAATAAACAATGCAGAAAAAAACAAAACAGTAGAATGGAATAACGAAACTAAGAGCTGGTTCTTCAAAATAATTAATAAAATGGATCAAGCCCTAGCCAGCCTTATCAACGAGAAAAGAGAAAACCTAAATAAATAAAATCACAAATGACAGAAGAGAGATCACAATCAACACCAGAAAAACAAGACGATTATAAGGGAATACTATGAAAGATTATACAGTAACAAACTGGGAGACCTGGAAGAAATGGACAAATCCCTAGAAATGTGCAAACGAGCAAAACTGAAATAGGAAGAAATAGAAAATATGAACAGACCCATAACTAGCAAACAAATTGAATCAGTAAGGCACCTGGGTACCTCAGTGGTTGAGCATCTGCTTTGGCTCAGGTCATGTTCCGGGGTCCTGGGGGATCACGTCCTACATCAGGCTTCCTGCATGAAGCCTCATTTTCCCTCTGCCTATATCTCTGCCTCTCTGTGTCTCTCATTAATACATAAATAAAGGTGCAGCCACTGTGGAAAACAGTCTGGAGGGTCCTCGAGAAATTAAAAATAGGGGGTGCCTGGGTGGCGCAGTGGTTTGGTGCCTGCCTTTGGCCCAGGGCGTGATCCCTGAGACCCGGGTTCGAATCCCACGTCGGGCTCTCAGTGCATGTAGCCTGTTTCTTTCTCTCCCTGTGCCTCTGCCTCTGTCTCTGTGACTATCATAAAAAAAATTTAAAACAGACGTTAAAAATAGAGCTACCCTACGATTCCAAAATTGCACAGCTAGGTATTTACCCCGAGGATACAAAAGTAGTTTAGTAGATTTTAAGAGGAACATGCAGCCCAGTGTTGGTAGCAGTGTTATCAACAACAGCGAAACTGTGTATAGAGCCGAGATGTCCATCGACAGATGAATGGGCAGAGACGATGTGTTAAATATACACACTGCAACATCACTGGGTCATCAGAAGGGATGAAATGAAGCCATTTACAATGATGTGGGAGAAGTGGAAGGGACTTATGCTAAATGAACTCAGTCAGAGAATACAGATACCAAATACCATACAATTGCATTCACATGTGAATTTTTTTTTCACATGTGAATTTTAAGAAACCAAACAAACTGGCAAAGGGGCAAAGGGTGGGATGAGAGATGCAAACCAAGAAACACACTCTTAACCACAGAGAATAAACTAATAAATACCAGAGGAAGGTGGGGGGTGGGTAATCAGGGGATGGGGATAGTGGAGGTCACCTCTGACCAGTACCAGGCGTTGTATTCAAGGGTTGAATCACTATGTCGTAAACCTGAAACTATATCATACTGTGTTTACAAAGAGGAATTCAGGTAAAACTTTAAAATAATAATTGGTAGTATAGAGGATACATGTGCACACAAGAGATAAAATCAGAAAGGCAACTGAAAATCCAAATAAAGAGTCTTTAGAGCCACAAATCCCCTCCTTAGCTCAGCTCACGAGAATCCTGCCATGCGTATTCTCACCCCAGAGAAGACTGGATTTTGATTCTCTGGGGAGGCCACTGACTTGGTGGAGTCAGGCTATCTTTGAAACCAAAACCTAAATAGAGTGCATAAAACTAAACGGCCCAAGATGCTAGGAGTCCCAGTGCAGGCACATGCCAAGACACAAACTCTAACCATACACAGACATAACCCTTACCCTACACTTAAGCCTAATGTTAACCTAACCCTTAAACAAGAACTATCACTAATCAAAAACCAAACACAAACCCCAAGACCAAAGACATTCACTGAACCTACCTGCCAAGCCACACCCTAACTCCTAAACCTATTCTGAGGTTTCCTTAACCCTGACCCTTACCTTAAATCTAATCGTAACCCTAACCTCTAACCCTAACCTTAACTTAATGTACTCAAATCCTATTCCTAACCTTAATTTGTACCCTAACCCTAACCCTCTAATACTAACCCTATCTCATACCCCAAACTGTACACTACCTATACCCTAAAACTAATCCCTAACCCACTGCCTAACCCTATCTCTTACCCTTTTCCAAAACCGTACCCCGACCCTACCCTGACCCTGACCTGACCCCATCCCTAACCCCTAACCAAACACTAACCCTAACACTAGCACTAAACCGTATCCTAAGCCTAACCCTCGCCCTAACCCTAAACCTAGGCCTAACTTTAACTCTAACCCTTAACGCTAACCCCTAACCCTAACTCACACCCTAACCCCTAACCCTAACTGCAAACCTAATCACAACCCTAACACTAACCATAACCCTAACCCCATCTCCTAACATCCTGCCCTAATCCCTAAGCCTAAACCCTAACCGTAACTAAATCCTGTCCCTAACACTAACTGTAACACCTTTCCCTAATCCCTAACCCCCAGCCTAACTTCTAACCATTGACCCTTACCCTTATCCCTCACGCTATCCTCTAATCTGTAACCATAAGCATATCACTAAACCCTAACATCTAACCTAACTTAACCACCAACTGCATCCCCTCCCCTGACCCTACCATTCATTCTACCCATTCACTTACCCTGTGGTTCTGAGTAGTCCCTTCTGATGTGGACGTGGCCCCCAATGGCACCTCCAGAGTCCTCCAGGGGGTCCTGAGGAAGCCAGGATCCTGTGAGTGTGGATGTGGCCCCATATGTTCCTGAGTCATAGTCAGCGGATCCTGAGGATGCCGGGACTCCTGTCACTGTGGACTATGCCTCACATCCTCTGCAAGCCTCACAGCAGGTCCTCAGGAGGCCAAGGGCTCCTGTCAGCCTGGATATGGCCCCATGACCCCCAGAAAACTCACTGCGGGTCCTGAGGGGGCTGTGGGCTCCTGTCAGCATAGACGCAGCCCCATATGTCCTGAAGCCAAAGTGCTGATCCTAAAGAGGCTGGAGACTCCTGTCAGTTTGGATTCGGCACCCACATTTTTCTTACGCCTCACCACAGGCCCTGACAAGGCTGGGGTCTTCTGTCTGCATGGAAGCATCCCCATATTTCCCGAAGTCTACACCGGGGGTCCTGAGGACGTCAGCGTCCTGTTGTGTGGGCGTGGCCCCAAGTCCTCCCATAGCCTCAGTGTGGATTTTGAGGAGGCCAGGGCTCCGGACACCATGGATGCGGCCCCCACCTTCCAGAAGACTCAAATTATGTCCTAAGTGGCCCGGGAGCTCCTGACAGAGTGGACGCAGCACCACAGCTTCCTGAAGCCTCCCTGCAGGTCCTGAAGCGGCCCAGGTGTTCCTGTCAGGGTGGATGCGGGCCCACATCTATCCTGGGAATCTGAGCAATCATATGGGCAGAGAAAAAAACACTTTGACTCGCTCTTCGTCTTATAAAGAGAAAGGACAGCTTTTCTATGTACAAAGTCAGTTGTCAAGATAGCCTTAGGGAAGAAGAGTTGCAGCATCAAATCCAGCTGCACAGCTGGGACGCCCGAGCCCCAGGTCTCCCTGATCCCAAATCCCTGGGCCTGTCCCCCAACACAGGCTGCCAGGCTGAGGTCATTAGCAATTGCTCTCTTAGGAGCTCCAGGGAAGGGGGAAGGAGCTAGATAGGATGGGAAGGGACACAAGGAGGCCGAGAAAATGAAGGCCTTTCCACTTTAAGTTCAGCGTTCGACATGTCCAGCCATCCCAGGCCCCTGTGAAGAAGAGCTGAAATTTACATTACTTCAGTTACAAGAAAAAAACAAAAGTTTACAGCTTAATACCCTGGAAAGCCCCACAATAGAATAAAAACTGAGCCCAGGCCAAGTGCAGGAAGGCCCTATTAGAATGAGAATAGATCTCAATGCCTTTGAAGGCCCATATCAAAATGTAAACAGAACTTGAGGGGGATCCCTGGGTGGCGCAGAGGTTTGGTGCCTGCCTTTGGCCCAGGGCGTGATCCTGGAGACCCAGGATCGAATCCCACTTCGGGATCCAGGTGCATGGAGCCTGCTTCTCCCTCTGCTTGTGTCTCTGCCTCTCTCTCTCTCTCTGTGACTATCATAAAAAAAATAAATCTTTAAAAAAAAAAAGATGTTTAAAAAAAAAAAAGAACTTGAGGAATTGTTCCAACCCTTTGGGAGTACCCCGAGACCAACCCTTAAAACTAAGCTAAAACCCACCTCAGGGTCCAAGTCCCTGCTCTGCTCTGTCGGGTATACTTGGACACAACCTCAAGCTTGTAAATAAACTCTCATGTGTTTGCCTTGGAGTCAGCTTCTCGGTGGTTTCTTGGATTAGCAATCTTGGGCACAACAGTCTGTGATAAAAAAACAAAACCAAAAGAAGCTCGGACACAGGTAGAGTGAACGCAGGGTTCTGAGAGAAGCCACGGAGACCTGGGGGCTTGGCCGCTCTTCTGTGGAGGCCCCAGCAGACTGGGGTGGGGGAAGCTCTGCCCCAGAGCCAGAGGACCCAGAGACCCCACCCGCATCCCGCCTATCAGGGCCAGGTCTCAGGAACAGGGCAGCACAGCCCGCTGAGCCCAGAGGCGCTGACGCCCACCCTGCCCCTGAACCCCACAGGTGCATTTCCCAGGCAGATGTGCACCTGACAATCAGCGCCATGGCCCATCCCCAGACCCCACGCAGAGTATTCGCTGCCACCAAGTTGTTGGACCACAGTGGCTGCAGAGCTGAAGCTCTGCCTGGAAAGTAGGGTCTAGATTCCTTTGAACTTTGTGCTCTTTTTTCATTTATTTTCTTTGATTCTTTTTTATTAATTGCCTTATTTTAATTTCTATGTATGTACCTTATATATTTCTTATTTTTACTTTCATAGTACTTTAATTGTGATTCTTTTTTTAATTTTTTTTGAATTTATTTATGATAGTCACAAACAGAGAGAAAGAGAGAGAGAGAGAGAGAGAGAGAGGCAGAGACACAGGCAGAGGGAGAAGCAGGCTCCATGCACTGGGACCCCGACGTGGGATTTGATCCAGAGTCTACAGGATCATGCCCTGGGCCAAAGGCAGGCACTAAAACCCTGCGTCACCCAGGGATCACTTTAATTGTTTCTATTTTGGGATTTAGAATCTTTTAACAAGCTGGCCAAAATAATCTGGGTTTTATTTTGTTTTGTTTTGTTTTTTGGGGGGGGAGGGCAGTTGTTAATTGTTTTTCTTGTTTTTCCTTTTTCTTCCTTCTTTCTTTTCTGGAAAATATAATGAGATGGAGAAAATCACCTCCATAAAATAACATGAGGTCTACTCACAGCCAGGAAGTTCATCAATACACATATATGATGTCTAACTACAGTTTAAAACAATGATTATAAAGACAACAGCTGGGCTAGAAAAAGAGCACAGAAGAAAACTAGAGAAACCTTTACTGTAGAAATAAAAGAACTAAAATCTAGTCAGCCCAATGTTAAAAATGGTATAACTGAGATGCAGTCCCAAGTGGAAGCCTTAAAAACAAGAATGGTTATGGACCACAGAGACAGACGTAGGGAAGTCATCCACTTATTAAAACAATAACATTCATACCATAGGAGACTCAGAAGATGAAGAGAGAGAAAAGATGGGCCTTGCTCAGACATTAGAAACAACAAATACCCACCATTTGCTTCAAAGTGGATGGAACTGGAAGGTATTATGCTGAGTGAAGTAAGTCAATCGGAGAAGGACAAACATTGTATGTTCTCATTCATTTGGGGAATATAGATAATAGTGAAGGGAATATAAGGGAAGTGAGAAGAAATGTGTGGGAAATATCAGAAAGGGAGACAGAACATAAAGACTCCTAACTCTGGGAAATGAACTAGGGGTGATGGAAGGAGAGGAGGGCGGGGGTGGGGGTGAATGGGTGACGTGTACTGACGGGCTGAGCACTGGGTGTTATTCTGTATGTGGGCAAATTGAATACCAATAAAATGTAAATTTATTATTAAAAAAGGAAAAAGAAAGAAAAAGTGGCATCTGGGTGACTCAGTCACATAAGCTATTGTCTTAGGCTCAGATCATGATCCAATTCCCAAGGCAGGCTCCCTGTTTGCAGGGAACCTGCTTCTCCCTCTCCATCTGCCCCTCTCGCTCTTGGTTTTTCTCTCCTCTCTCTTTCAAATAAATAAATGACATCTTTAAAATGAAACAAACAAACAAACCCAGAAGGAAGAGAAATCTCCCATGTAGAAGAATTTCAAAGAAGTTGTACAGACATTCCACCCTCAAGTTGATTAGCATAGCCTCCCAATCATATGTATGGAATATACATAGTAACTTCCTTCTACAAAATATAATATGAAAATGTGTATATAAAAATGATAATATAATAATAATAATCACTTTACAACGGAGAAAGCTGACAAACACTACCTCAGCAAGATGATTGGATTGATACCAAGACTGATAAATCATGTTGGTAATATCTATCCTTTATATGATATAATTCAAATGGCAGTATATCTCTTTATATAATCCACAAAAAGAGTTTAATCATGAGATAACAGACATTTCCCAACTGAGGGAAATTTTACAAAATACTCTACTTCTCAAAGTGTTCCAGTTCAACGACAAAAAGGAAAGGCAGAAAGACTGTCACAATCCAGAGGAGCCTAAGAAAACATGAGTACAAATGGAATGGGATATGAGGGATGGTAACTTAGCAAAAACTAAGGAAATCTGAATAAAGCATGGTCTTTGGTTAATGAGAATATTTTAATATTGATTCAAGGCTAATATTTGTACCTTCCTAATATACCACCAACATCATATCCCTACCCCACACCATCCCCCCCACAACATCGGCCCCCAGCAAGGACCCAGTGCAGCTGCCCCCTGTGGGACATGCTCAACCTCCCCGGGGTTCTCTGGATACCCTCCTCCCATCAGAAGCCCGATTGTCCCATAGAGAACCCAGAGGTTGCAGGGAGGAGGGAAGGCAGAGATCCCCAAAAGGCTCGGTGTAGGTGAGTGGTACAGAGGATACATTGGGCCCTGCCTCCGCCCACTGTCTGTCCTGGAGGGCGGCACACCCTGCACAGGACACCAGCCCCTAACCCAGAGGGACCTGGGCTGACCTGGCTCTGTGCTCTGTGGGGACTAGGTTGAATTGAGCCCCTCCCAGGTCCAACACAAAGACTAATGGGATCCAGGTCCCCATGGTCCTGGCCATCCCTGGATTCTGGCCCCAGGCTGAGCGAGCCCTCTCACAGGTGGATGTGGCCTCCTGGGCCTTGGGCGTGCCCCGCAGATCCAGGTCGCTAACCTAGGGCAGCCTGGGGGATCCCGGGACACCCCAGGGTAGGGAAAGGATGGATAGGCCGGTTGGCCCCACCCAACCCCACACCAGGAGGCAAGCTCTTCCAGGTATTGGGGCCCCAGAGGGCCCAAGGCAGGTGTCCAGCTGCCCTGCGGGGCCCCAGTACAGGAGCCCATGAGCTGCAGGTCCAGGTCATCTCTGCTGTCCTCAGAACAGTCACTCAGGCTGAAATCTCAGGACACACGCCCCCACCCGGAGTCCACACATGTTCCCACAATGTGGACTCTAGCACCCGCCTCTCCACACCGTGTGATTCTTGCCCTCCCCTAAAGGACAGAAAGGTCTCCCTCCCCAGGGGAAGGCACGCATTAGGCTCTGAGCCCCTTTCCTGTAAAAAGTCAATAAAGTGTTGTGCAAAAATGCACAGCCAGCCCGTTTCTGTGTCTCCCAGAACTCTGTGCATGGGGCGTGAAGAGACACCCAGAGAGGAGGAGGGGGCACCATCCAGGCCCCAAACAGCCCCTACAGGGGCGCCACCAGGTACACAGAGCTGATGTCCCCACGTGCCTTCCAGGGGCAGCCATACGCCAGGGTCAGGAACCCACAGACTTTACTTGGACTCAGGCTGTGTCCCCCGGGCCAGGGGGGGCTGGGACAGAGAGACAGCCACGGAGCTTCAGGTCACCAGGGTCTGTGCACAGCGACCTGGGAAGTCTGTGCTCCCTCTCTCCTGAGGGCCAAGGATTGCCGAGTTCCGGGGCACTTCCTCCCGTCCCCGCATCCCCGTGCCTGTGTGCCTGGGGCACAAAGGGCCTGTGGGGCGGTCAGCGTGGCCCTGAAGGGATGTCAGGACACCAGGCCCTGGTGTTTTGCCCAAGATTGTAAATCAGGGAAACCACCAAGGAGCCCACACCGATGGAAACTCCGGAGGGTTTCTTTACAAGCTGGAGTTTGGGTGTAATTTCACCAAACACAGCGGAGCAGGGATGTGGATCCTGAGACTAAGAGGCATAGCAGCTTTATAGGGGCCAGTGGCCCATGGGATATGCAGAAAGTTGCACAGTCATGATGGTCCACACGCAGGTGGCCAATTGAATTACACCTGACCAAATAGTATCCACTTGAGCTGGCCTATTACTTTGGTCAGAATCGTCGCACAGTTTTGGGGGGCACAAAGCAGGGTTACATTGTTATGAGCCGATTTCCGATTAGTGTCTGCCTAGCGGCCTGACTAGGGTGGGGCAGCGCCTTAAGCAATAAGCAGCTCATGTGGGGGTCATACGGGAGAAGGTGGGTGTAGCACAAAACGGAATCAGTCCTGCTCTGCTTGTCCAGGGGTAGGGGATTTTTGTTAACTTTCCTAGGTCCCACACTTGCAGCTCACGAACCTGGGCCACCCTCACCAGGTGGACTCAGCCTGCACACCTTGTGGTGCTGGATCTCTCACACCAGCGTGTGGAGGGCACCCTCCTCGCCCTAGTGAGTAGGGGCTGGGTGAGCATGGGGCTCGCCAGAAGGCCAGGCAGCACAGGGGACCGAGAACCCAGCCCAGACCCCAACTCGACTCCCATACACAGGCAGCAACAGGGCTCCCCGCCATGGGCAGCCAGCTCCTCAGGATCTCCCCCCAGGGCGGCGCTGAGGTCTGGCTCCCTGCTGGAGAGGCATCTGGGAGAAGAGAAACAGCAGGCGCTCAGCCGGACCCCCTGAGGACATGGGAATTTGGCTGAGTCGGACCTTCCAGCTCAGCTGACCATCCAGTGGAAAGTCACTGCAGGAGCAAGCCCCGAGTCGGCAAGGAGAGCCCAGCTATCTGCCCAGCGCCAGCACCAGAAATGATGTTGTGCCAACCATTTCGGCATTTGGGTGACCCAGCAAGAGGATCAGATAGCTGCACATGATATCTGAATGTGATAGACACACACACAACCCAAAACCAACAAAAGTCGGAATCCCCCCAATGTTGTCAAACAGCAGCCGGATAGTTACATACACGATGCTGTGGTCCCCAATAGGATACATGGTAGACGCTATAAACCATGACTACAGAGGTACTGGAGGCACGGAGATGTGGCTGCTGGGTTTCAAAAAGGAGCACAGAGAGGCAGGAAGCATCCTACGGAGGAGGTGTCCCTTCTAGGAAAGGACACCAGGTCCCTGTGTAGGCTACAGATGGTGAAATCTGTCCTCCTCTCTTTCAGCTTCTGGTTTTCCTCCTCTTTTGTTCTTCCTAATTCTAGTTTAGCCTCCACCCTGCATCCAAGACAATGACCAAAGAGGCTTCGTTATGACATCGCATCCTAAAAGGAGGCCGAGCTCTGGCTACCGGGTTCAGAAATGGTCATTGCCTAGGTGTATGCTGATCCCCCGAACTTGTGGCTTCACAGCTTTTCTCTCCATGCAGAACGAGGGGAACCACATGTCTTACAATTAAAGACGCCCACTTTCACTGGGGTAGTACTATCCCTTGTGGAGGATGTCATCTGGGCCAAGTAGGACAAGTGGGGCGATCAAGAATAGTTCGCAGGTGAGACATAAGCAAACACTTACCTTTGATGTCATGCTTTATTTGTTCATCTATTTATTATTTGTTAAATATTTTCGTTTCATGTCCTCTCTATACCCAACATGGAGTTCAAACTCTCAACCCTGAGATCAAGATCCCCCAACCAGGCCAGCCAGGTACCCCACTGCCATGTTTCATAACTCTTTGCTTCCTTGACTATCTCTGCATCCAACTGGAACATTAAGTCCTGGACGGGAAGCTTTAGTTACCTCCGAATCCTAGAACATTCTCACTGTATCCCAATCCTAGATTGACATTTACCATTGAATAGCACTTTAAATAAATAGTCAGTAAAATAACTACTACAGTAAAGGAAATTATCAACTATTCACGTGTATGGGCCCTGCTCCCTGGGCTCCCAGGGAAGCTATGGTTTCTTTCACATTGATCAGGTCCAAATGCCACCACCACACCTCAAAGCGTGGGCTCAGTTTCTGCCCTGACACATGCAACATCCCTGCATCAATTAACATGTATCAATCAATCAAAGAGAGCCTGACTGGCTTGGTGGTGTTCGTAAGAACATGGGACTCTTGTTCTTGGGGTAGCAAGTTCTAGCCCCATGTTGGCTGTAGAGATTACAGAAAAATAAAATCTTAAAAACAATCAATCAGTTGATCTTGGGGAGACACAGCCCCAGATCCCACAAGGGCAGAGAGCCAACTGAAGGGTCTACGCACATATTATAAGCAGCAGTGCACAAAATCTGAACTTTCAGAAGTCTCCTAGAGTGGGGGACACACCAGCCTTAAGGTGTTCAGGTGGAGAAGTAGGGGGCAATCCCTGGAGAAACAGGGCGGGCTCAGGATCCCAAGGGTCCCAAGGACAGTGGCGCCAACTGTTCCCAGGCACAGGAGCAGGAACCCGGCTGAGAGCAGCAGGACTCGGGCCAGCTGTCTGCCCTGTGTGGCCATAAGCTCCAAACCCCTGTGGAGTCACAGGGCCCCGTTCCTGGGACAGACCAGCAAAGGCCAGGAGTGCAAGGACACCCTCCCAGGCAGGAAGAGCACAGGGCTCCACCAGGGCAGCCCCTAAAATTTGGAGTTTTAAAATTCAGTCACTTGTCTGTGTGGAGGCTGAGAAAATTGAGGCTGTTTCACTTTAAGTTCACTGTTAGCACAAGAACTGCCATCCGAGGACACTGTGAATAAGAGCTAAAATTTACATTTCTTCAGTCACAGGAAAAAAAGAAAAAAACACGTTACAGCCTAAGGTCCCAGAAAGCCCCATATTAGAATGAGAACAAAGCTCAATGCCCTTGAAGGCCTCATATCAAAATGTAAACAGAACTTTAGGAATTGCTCCAGCCCTTCTGGAGGTCCCTGAGACCAGCCCTTAAAACTAAGCTAAAACCCACCTCGGGGTCCAAGTCCTTGCTCCACTATGTGGGGTATACTTGGACCCAAGCTCGAGTTTGTAAATCAACCCTCCTGTGTTTGCATCGGTGTCAGCTCCTTAGTTGTTTCTCCGATTCAGAATCTTGGGCACAACATCCCCATGTCCCCTCCCCACGTGGGCTGATCCCTTGTCCCCTCCAACCCATGCTGACCCTCAGTCACCTCCCGCCGACAGCAGCTTGGCACAAGCCCTCACAGAAGTCCCACGGCCACGGTCAGCACTCTGGCTGTCCCCGGCCTCCCAGGAGAAGAAAGGAGTTTTCGGTAGGACACATTCCCATGGTGGCCCCAGGGCTCCCTGCCCGGGATGGCAGCTGGGGACAGGCCGTGGTCTGTGTCCCTGATGCCAGCTTTTCCTCCCCGGTTTTCCTGCAGGAAATGAAGGAGGAGGCCTCGTCTCCTCCAGGGACATCACGCAGATAGACCTGGACATCACAGGACATTCGGCAGCCAAATCATGTTTTGGGATTGCTAGGGGGTGGGGTGTGGCTGCTGAGTCAGGGGGCTTCAGGGCCCCGGGGGAGTCCCAGAGGCTTCTGGGTAGGGAACACAGGGCTTAAGAGGCCGGGGGAAGCAACAGCAGCCAGCAACACACCACTGTATGGTAGGGTGCCGGGGATGACCACCGTGCCCCAAAACCCAGAGCTTCGGTGATGAGGAGGTCACTACGTTGGCGTCTCTAGGGGTTTCCATGGGAGCTGAACCCCAAAGGGGTGAGGGACAGCCCCATGAAAAATAGGGGGCTGCGGTGGGGCCCGTGGAGGGCAGTAACCGGACCTGGGGGCCAGGCGGCATGGCAGTGGCTGGAGCAGGACACACATTCATCCGATGAGGGTCGGACGGGTGAGGGAGACACCCACACTTGGTGTTTTATATATATCTAAATTCTATGCATTTAATTTGAGACAATTTGCAATTTGTAAACATACATAGTATGATGATCCCCAGATAATGCCCCCGGTCCAGCCAGCGCCCTTTACTGACCACACGGGACCCCAGGGGCAGGTGTCACAGCAAACCCCAGACTGAGGTCGCCTTTATCTGTAGACATATCCCTGTGCATCTGAGAGAATGTGGATGCCCTGTGTCGGCAGGCCCCCTACGCCATCCCCCCTCATTCCCCACCCCCACACCATCCCCCTTCATCAGCATCCCCAATGGCATCCCACCTATACCATCCCCCTCACACCACACAGCCCCACACAATCCCCACCCACACCACACCCCCACCATCCCCCCTACACCATACCCCACACGCCACCACCATCATGCCCCTGCCCCCACAACATCCACTCCCACACCATCTGCCCCCAGCAAGGACCCAGTGCAGCTGCCCCCTGTGGGACATACTCAGCCTCACCAGGGATCTCTGGACACCCTGCTCCCATCAGAAGACCGGGTTTCCCATAGAGTACCCAGGGGTGGCATGAAGGAGGGAAGACAGGGAGCCGCTGACAGGGTGGGTGCAGGTGAGTGGTGCAGAAGACACACTGTGCCCTGCCTCCACCCACTGTCCCTCCTGGAGGGCGGCACACCCTGCATCAGACACCAGCCCCTAACCCAGAGGGACATGGGCTGGCCTGGCCCCGGACTCTGTGGGGGCTGCGGGGATTTGAGCCCCACAAGGCCCAACACAAAGACTAACGGAATCCAGCCCCCCAATGGCCCTGGCCAGCCCTGGATTCTGGCCCCAGGCTGAGAGAGTCCTCCCACAGCTGGATGTGGCCTATTGGGCCCTGGGCGTCCCCAACACTTGCCTAGGTCGCTGAACTAGGGCAGGCCTGGGGATTCCGGGACACCCCACGTTGGGGAGTGGAGGGGTAGGCGGTGGCCCCACCCACACCAACACCAGGAGACAGGCTCCACCAGGTTCTGGGGCCCCAGGGGACCCAAGTCCGGGGTCGAGCTGCCCTGCGGGGACCCAGCGCAGGAGCCCATGACCTGCAAGTCCAGGTCAGCTCTGCTGTCCTAAGAACCGTCTCTCAGGCTGAAACCTCAGGACACATCCCCACCCGGAGTCGAAACCTGTTCCCAGGTGGGGGACTCCAGCACCAGACCCCACCCCACATGTAATTCTTGCCCTCCACTAAAGGACAGAATGGTCTCCCTCCCCAGGGGAAGGCACGCACCCTCAGCTCTGAGCCCATTTGGTGTAGAAAGTCAACAGAGTGTTGTGGTGCGAAAATGCACAGCCAGCCCCTTTCTGTGTCTCCCAGAACTCTGTGCAGAGGGTGAGCAGAGACCCCGAGAGAGGAGGAGGGGGTACATCCACGCCCCAAACAGCCCCTGCAGTGGCGCTGCCAGGCACACCCAGCTGACATCCCCACGTGCATTCCGGGGGCGGCCTGACGCCAGAGTCAGTCCCCACAGACTTTACTGGGACTCAGCCTGTGCCCCGCAGGCCAGGAGGGGCTGGGACAGAGTGACAGCCAGGGAGCCTCAGGTCACCAGGGTCTGTGGAAAGTGACCTGGGAGGTCTGTGCTCCCTCTGTCCAGTGGGCCGGGGCTGGCTGGGTTCCGGGGCACTTCCTCCCCTCCCCGAACCCCTGTGCCTGTGTGCCTGGGGCACAGAGGGCCTGCAGGGCGGTAGCGTGGCCCTGGAAGGGATGTCAGGACAACAGGGCCTTGTGTTGTGCCCAAGATGGTGAATCCGAGAAACCACCAAGGAGCCCACACCGATGCAAACTCCCGAGGGTTTCTTTACAAGCTGGAGCTTGGGTCCAAGTGCACCCAACACAGAGGAGTAGGGACTTGGACACCGAGACTAAGAGGCGTGGCAGCTTTATAGGAGCCAGTGGCCCATGGGAATGCTGAAAGATGCGTAGTCATGTGGGTCCACACGCAGGTGGCCGATTGAGTTACACTTTACCCTATAGTATCGATTTGAACTGGCCTATTACTTTAGTCAGAATTGGCACGCAGTTTTATGGGGCACAAACCAGGGTTACATTGTTATGAGCCATTTTCAAATTAGGGTGTGCCCAGCGGCTTGAGTCAGGTGGGGCAGCACCTTAAGCTATAAGCAAGTCATGTGGGGTCATAAGGGAGATGACAGGTGGAGCACAAAATGGAATCAGTCCTGCTCTGCTTGTCCAGGGGTAAGGGATTTTTGTTAAATATCCTGGGTCCCACATTGCAACTCACGCACGTGGGCCACCCTCACAAGGTGTACTCGGCGTGCACAACTTGTGGTGCTAGATCTCTCACACCAGGGTGTGGAGGGAACCCTCCTCGCCCTAGTGAGTAGGGGCTGGGTGAGTATGGGGCTCATCCTGAAGGCCAAGCAGCACAGGGGACCGAGGAACACCAGCCCAGTCCCCACCCTGACTCCCAAACACAGGCAGTCCCAGGGCTCCCCCCCATGGGCAGGGCGGCCCCAAGGTCTGTCTCCCTGATGGAGAGGCATCAGGGAGAAAATAAGCAGCCAGCGCATGGGAACACCCACTGCCGCACATGGGAATATGGCCAAGCCAGACCTTCCAACTCAGCTGACCCTCCAGCGGAAAGTCACTGCACGAGGGAGCCCTGGGTCTGCCAGGAGAGCCTAGCTACCCGCCTAGCACCAGCACCAGAAATGATGTTGTGCCAACCATTTCAGCATTTGGGTGACCCACCCAGAGGATCAGATAGCTGCACGTGATAGCGACATGTGATAGACACACACACACACCAAAACCAACAGAAGTCGGAATCCCCCCCAATGTTGTCTAACAGGAGCCAGATGTTTACATACACGATGCTGTTGTCCCCAGTAGGATACATGGAAGATGCAATAAACCATGACTGCAGAGGTTCTAGAGATACAGAGATGTGCTTGCTGGTTTCCAACAAGGAACACAGAGGTGCAGGAAGAATCCTACGGAAGGGAGGCCCCTTCATGGAAAGGACACCATGTCCCTGTGATGGCTACGGATGGTGAAATCTGTCCTCCTCTCTCTTAGCTTCTGGTTTTCCTCTTAAATGCCATTTTCCTCAATCATAAGACCAAAAATTTATTTTATGTTTTTAAATTCCTTTTTATTGGAGTCCAATTTGTATGAATTCTTGCTTCAGCAAGGGTGTCATTCAGGAGAGAAGGAGAGAGAAAGATTTTCTGGACAGTCAACATATCAAGGATTTCATGACCACTTAACCAGTCCAGTAAGGGATTAAGAGGGACTCTTCTAGTAGGGGACAGAAAGAGACCAAAAGCAATAAAGACTAGGAAGGACCAGAGAACGTCACCAGAAACACCAACTCTTCTGGTAACACAAAGGAACAAAGTTCATATCTGTGAATAATCACTCTGAATGCTGATAGACTAAATGTTCCAATCAAAAGATATAGGGTATCAGAGTGGCTTAAAATACAGGATCCGAGATACCTGGGTGGTTCAGGGGGTTGAGCATCTGCCTTTGACTCAGGCTGTGATCCTGGAGTCTGGGATCGTGTCCCATATTGGGCTCCTGGTGGGGAGTGTGCTTCTCTCTCTCCCTAATTTTCGGCCTCTCTCTCTCTCTCTCTGATAAATAAAATCGTTATTAAAAAACCAAGATCCATCTGTATGCTGCCTACAAGATGCTCACCTTAGACCTATAGACAACAGCAGATTGATAGTCAGGGGAGGGAAAATCATCTACCACGCTAATGGATATCAAAAGAAAGCTGGAGGACCCATACTTATATCAGACAAACGAGATTTGAAACAAAACCCTGGGGGACACCTGGTGTCTCAGTGGTTGAGCATCTGCCGTCGGCTCAGGGTGTGATCCTGGGATCCCAGGATCAAGTCCCACATCACCCTCCCTTTGGGGAGCCTGCCTCTCCCTCTGCCTATGTTTCTGCCTCTGCTTCTCTGTGTATCTCTCAAAAATAAATAAATAATATATTTAAATCTCAAAAAGAAACAACAAATATTGTAAGAAGAGATGAAGAAGAACATTATTTCATAATTAAAAAGACTATCAAGATCAAACAACTAACTATTTGTGCTGCCAACATGAGTACCTAAATATAGTAACCGATTAGCAACAAACGTATAGGAAATCACTGATAATAATACACTGACAGAGGATTCCAACACCCACTTATGGCAACGGACCGATCGTCTATGCAGAAAATCAACAAGGGAACAATAGCCTTGACACACTGGACCACAGGGACTCAACAGATATAGTTAGAATATTAGATCCAAAAGGAGAATAAACATTCTGTCAATTGCATATGGGACATTCTCCAGAACAGATCATATCAGGGCCCACAAATCAGCCCTCAACAGGTACAACAGGTACAAGAATGTTGATTTCACACCCTGTACATTTTCAGACCAAGGCGCTATGAAACTCGAAGTCGACAGTAAGAAAAAAATTGGACAGACGAAAAATACGTGGAGTTTATGATCATCCTACTAGAGAATGAATGGAGCAACCAGAAAATTAAAGAGGTAATTTAAAACAAATGAAAATGAAAACATGTTTCTCCAAACCTCTGGGATGTAGCAAAGGCAGTCCTAAGAGGGAAGTACATAGCAATACAGGCCTACCTCAAGAAACAAGAAGTCTCCAATACACATCGTAACCCTACACCTGAAGGAGCTGAAAAAGGAATAGCAAACAAAGACTAAAGCCTACAAAAGAAGGGAAAAAATTAAGATCAGAGCAGAAATAAACAATACAGAAACAACAAAACAGTAGAATGGAATAACAGAACTAAGAGCTGTTTCTTTAAAATAAGTAATAAAATGGATCAAGCCCTAGCCAGCCTTATCAACGAGAAAAGAGAAAAGACCTAAATAAATAAAATCACAAATGAGAGAAGAGAGATCACAATCAACACCAGAAAAATAAGACAATTATAAGGGGATACTATGAAAGATTATACGCTAACAAACTGGGAGACCTGCAAGAAATGAACAAATCCCTAGAAATGTGCAAATGAGCAAAACTGAAATAGGAAGAAATAGAAAATGTGAACAGACCCATTACTAGCAAAGGAATTGAATCAGCAAGGCACCTGGGTGCCTCAGTGGTTGAGCATGTGTTTGGCTCACATCATGATCCCGGGGTCCTAGGGGTTCAAGTCCCACATCAGGCTCCCCGCATGGAGCCTCATTTTCCCTCTGCCTATACCTCTGCATCTTTGTGTCTCTCATGAATACATAAATAAAATATTTAAAAAAGAAAAAAGATAAAAAGTTGAGAAAGGACCCAAATAAAATCAGAAATGAGAAAAGAGAAATAAAAACTATCACTAGAGAAATACAAACGATTATAAGAGAATATGATGAAAAATTATATGTCAGCAACCTAGAACCTGGAAGAAATAGATCAATTCCTAGAAATATATAACATACCAAAAATTAAAAATGAAGAAGTAAGAAATTTGAACAGAGAGATAACCAGCAAAGAAATTGGATCAGCAATCAGGGTTCTCCCAACAGGAGACGCTTAGATCAATAGAACAGAATGGAAAGCCAAAACAAGATACAAACCTGTATCTATGACCCATAAAGGACAACAAGGCAGGAAGGAATATCCAATGGCAGAAAGACAGTCTCTTCAATAAATCCTAACTCTGACCCAGGATAAGAATAAATGGTGTTGGGAAAACCAGGCAGCCACATGCAGAAGAATGAAACTGGACCACATTCTTACACCATATATATAAAAAATAAATTCAAAATGGATGAAAGACCTAAATGTGAGACCTGAAACCAATCAAAGAAGAAAAGATAGGCAGCAATGTCTTTGACATTGGCCACTGATTTTTCTTTCTAGATATGCCACTGAGGTGAGGGAACAAAAGCAAAAATGCTATTGGGACTTCATCAAAATGAAAAGCTTCCGCAAAGTGAAGGAAACAACCAAAGCTAAAAGGCAACATACAAAATGAAAGGAGATATTGGTAAACAATACATCCAATAAAGAATTAGTATGCAAAACACATAAAGGAAATATAAATCTCAAGATCCTAAAAACAAATTATGCAACTAGAGATGGGCAGAAAAATGAATGGACTTTGTCTCTGACAAGACAGCCAGATGGCCACCAGACTCACGGAAAGACACAAAGCGTCACTCATCATCAGGGAAATGCAAACCAAAACCACAATGATATGTCACCTGAGAGCGGTCATAATGGATAAAATTAACAACACAAGAAACAACAGGTGTTGGTGAGGCTTTGGAGAAAAGGTAGCCTCCTTAAATTCCTGGTGGGCATGAGAACAGATTTAGCCACTGTGGAAAACAGTGTGGAGGGTCCTTGAGAAGTTAAAAAAATTGGAACCCTGGGTGGTGCAGTGGTTTGGTACCTGTATTTGGCCCAGGGTGTGATCCTGGAGACCCGAGATCGAATCCCACTTTGGGCTCCAGGGCATGGAGCCTGCTTCTCCCTCTGCCTGTGTCTCTGCCTCTCTCTGTGTGACTATCATAAAAAAAAATTAAAAAAAAGAAGTTAGAAATAGAGCTACCCTACGATTCCAAAATTTCACAGCTAGGTATTTACCCCGAGGATAGAGAAGTACTTTAGTAGATTCGAGGAAGGACACGCAGCCCAATGTTTGTAGCAGCGTTATCAACAACAGCCAGACTGTGGATACAGACCAGATGTCCATCGACTGATGAATGGGCAGAAAGATGTGGTAAATATACACACTGTGACATCACTCGGTCATCAGAAGGGATGAAATGACTCCATTTACGGTGACGTGGAAGGAGTGGAAAGGATTTATGCTAAATGAACTCAGTCAGAGAAAGACAGATACCAAATACCATACAATTGCATTCACATGTGAATTTTGAGAAACCAAACAAACTGGCAAAGGGGCAGAGGAGGCATGAGAGAAGCAAACCAAGATACACACTCTTAACCACAGAGAATAAACTAATAAATACCAGGGGAAGGTGGGGAGGATGGTGAATCAGGGGATGGGGATAGTGGAGGGTACCTGTGACCAGTACCAGGCTTTGTATCCAAGGGTCTAACCACTATGTGGTAAACCTGAAACTATATCATACTGTGTTTACAAACGGGAATTCAAGTAAAACTTTAAAATAATAATTGGTAGTATAGAGAAAACATGTGCACACAAGAGATAAAATCAGAAAGGCAACTGAAAATCCAAATAAAGAGTCTTTAGAGCCACAAATCCCCTCCTTAGCTCAGCTCGGGAGAAACCTGCCATGTCTATTCTCACCCCAGCAGAAGCCAGGATTTTGATTCTCTGGGGAGGCTACTGACTTGGTGGAGTCAGGCTATCTTTGAACCCAAAACCTAAATAGAGTGCATCAAACTAAACTGCCCAAGATGCTAGGAGTCCCAGTGCAGGCACATGCCAAGACCCAAACTCTAAACATACACAGACATAACCCTAACCCTACACTTAATCGTAATGTTAACCTAACCCTTAAACAAGACCCATCACTAATCGAAAACCAAACACAAACCCCAAGACCAAAACACATTCACGGAACCTTCATGCCAACCCTCACCCTATATCCTAAACCTATTCTAAACCCTTAACCCTGACCTCTACCTTAAATCTAACCCTAACCTCTAACCCTAACCTTAACTTAATGTACTCAAATCGTATTCCTAACCTTAACCTGTACCCTAACCCTAACCCTCTAATACTAATCCTATCTCATACCCCTAACTGTACTCTAACCTGTACCCTAAAACTAACTCCTAAACCACTCCCTATACCTATTACCCTTTTCCAAAACCGTACCCTGACCCTGACCTGACCCTAAACCCTAACTAAATACTAATCCTATCCCTAGCCATAACCCCTATCCTAAACCTAACCCTCACCCTAACCCTAAACCTAGCCCTAAATTTTACCCTAACCCCTAACCCTTACCCCTAATGCTAACTCACACCCTAACACCTCACCCTAACTGCAAACCTAAGCCCAACCCCTACTGTAACCATAACCCTAACCCCACCTCCAAACCTCCTGCCCTAAACCCTAAAGCATAACCCTAACCCTAACTCTAAATACTGTCACTAACCCTAACCTCATTCCCTAATCTCTAACCCCCATCCTAACTCCTAACCACTGACCCTTACCCTTATCCCTCACCCTAACCTCTAATCCGTAACCATAAGGTTAATCACAAACACCTAACATCTAACCTAAGCCAAACCACCAAATGCCTCACCTCCCCTGACCCTACCATTCATTCTACCCATTCACTTACCCTGTGGTTCTGAGGAGTCCCTTCTGATATGGACGAAGCCCCCAATGTCTTGTGCTCTTTTTGTTCAGTCTCCTTATTTATTCTCTGTGATGCTCCTGAGAAGGGAGTCACATCCATCATTTCCTTCCTGAATGCTCACTGTCAGGACACAGCAAGCCCCACAATAGAATAAAAACTGAGCCCAGTCCAAGGGCAGGAAGCCCCTATTAGAACAGATCTCAATGCCCTTGAAGGACCCATATCAAAATGTAAAGAGAACTTGAGGAATTACTCCAGCCCTTCGGGAGTTCCCCGAGACCAACTCTTAAAAATAAGCTAAAACCCACCTCGGGGTCCAAGTCCCCGCTCCACTGTGTTGGGTATACTTGGACACAAGCTCGAGCTTGTAAATAAACCCTCATGTGTTTGCATTGGTATTGGCTTCTTGGTGATTTCTCAGATTCACAATCTTGGGCACAACAGTCTGAGATAAAAAAAGAAAACCAAACGAAGCTCGGACGCAGGTAGAGTGAACGCAGGGTTCTGAGCGAAGCCGCGGAGACCCGGGGGCTTCGGGGTTCTACTGTGGAGGCCCCAGCAGACTGGGGGGCGGGATGCTCAGCCCCAGAGCCAGAGGACCCAGCGTCCCCACCGTCATCCCGCCCATCAGGGCCAGGAATCAGGGAGCAGCACAGTGCCGCCCGCTGGAGTCCAGAGGCGCTGATGCCCACCCCGACTCTGACCCCCACAAGTGCAACTCTCAGGCAGATGTGCACCTGACAATCAGCACCAACGCCCATCCCCAGACCCCACACAGACCATTCGCTGCCCCCAAGTTGCCAGACCCCAGAGGCTGCAAAGCTTCAGCTCTGCCTGGAAAGTAGGTCTAGATTCCTTTGTACTTTATGCTTTATTTTTAATTATTTTCTTTGATTCTTTTCTATTAATTGCCTTATTTTAATTTTATGTATGTACCTTATATATTTCTTATTTTTACTTTTATGGTAG
Organism: Canis aureus; assembly: GCF_053574225.1. Classification (NCBI taxonomy): domain Eukaryota; kingdom Metazoa; phylum Chordata; class Mammalia; order Carnivora; family Canidae; genus Canis; species Canis aureus. The sequence continues at coordinate 35,677,544 of NC_135646.1, forward strand.
TTTAATTGTGTTTCATATTTTGGGATTTAGAATCTTTTAACAATCAGCCAAAATAATCTGGTGGTTTTTTTTTGGAGGGCAGTTGTTACTGTTTTTCTTGGTTTTTCTTTTTCTTCCTTCTTTCTTTTCTGGAAAAATAATGAGATGGAGAAATTCTCCTCCATAAAATAACATGAGGTAGTACTCACAGCCAGGAAGTTCATCAATAAACATATATGGTATCTAACTACAGTTTAAAACAATGATTATAAAGATAGCAGGTGGGCTAGAAAAAGAGCACAGAAGCAAACTAGAGAATCCCTTACTGTAGAAATAAAAGAGCTAAAATCAAGTCAGTCCAACGTTAAAAATGCTATAACTGAGATGCAGTCCCAACTGGAAGCCTTAAAAACAAGAAAGGTTATGGACCACAGAGGCAGATGTAGGGAAGTCAGCCACTTATTAAAACAATAACATTCATATCATAGGAGACTCAGAAGATGAAGAGAGAGAAAAGGTGGGCCTTACTCAGCCATTAGAAACAACAAATACCCACCATTTGCTTCAAGGTGGATGGAACTGGAAGGTATTATGCTGAGTGAAGTAGGACAATCGGAGAAGGACAAACATTGTATGTTCTCATTCATTTGGGGAATATAGGTAATACGTTAAGGGAAGGGAGTAGAAATGTGTGGGAAATATCAGAAAGGGAGGCAGAACATAAAGACTCCTAACTCTTGGAAATGAACTCTTGGTGACTGAGGGGAGGAGGGCAGGGTTTAGGGTGAATGGGTGACAGGCACTGAGGGGTCACTAGACGGGATGAGCACTGGGTGTTATTCTGATTTGGCAAACTGAACACCAATAAAAAATAAATTTATTATTTAAAAAAAAAGAAATAAAGAGTGGCCCCGGGGTGGCTCAGTCAGTTAAGCTTCTACCTTAAGTCAGATCATGATCCAGGTCCCAAGGAAGGCTTCATTTTCAGCAGGGAACCTCCTTATCCCTCTCCCTCTGCTTCTCTCACTCATGCTTTTTCTCTCTTCTCTCTCTCAAATAAATAAATAACATCTTTGAAAAAGAAACAAACAAACAAAAAAAGAAACCCACAAGGAAGAGAAATCTCCCTTGTAGAAGAATTTCAAACAATTTGTGCAGACATTCCACTCTCATGTTGATGAGCATAGCTTCCCACTCTTACGTGTGGAATACACATAGTAACTTCCTTCTACAAAATATATTATGAAAAACAAAATAATATGATGATGATAATAACAATAATTAATAATAATAAAAAGAATCACTTAACTATGGAGAAAGATGACAAACACTACCTCAGCAAGATGATCAGATCGATACCAAGACTGATAAATGATGTTGATAGTATCTATCCTTTATATGATATAATAAAAATGGCAGTATATCTCTGCATAAAATCCACAAAAACAATTCAATCATGAGATAAACAACAGACATGTCCCAACTGAGGGAAATTTTACAAAATACTCTACTTCTCAAAGTGTTCCAGTGCAACAACAACAAGGAAAGGCTGAAAGACTGTCACAATCCAGAGGAGCCTAAGAAAACAGGAGGACAAATGGAATGTGATATGAGGGATGGTAACTTAGCAAAAACTAAGGAAATCTGAATAAAGTATGGTCTTTGGTTAATGCGACTATTTTAATATTGATTCATTAGCTAACATTTGTACCGTACTAATATAAGATATCAATAATTGGAGAAATTGAGTGCAAGTGCATGCGAATGCTCTGTACTATCTTCTCAATTTCCCTATGTATCTTTGTTTTTTTCCTAATAAATAAGATTTATTTTGAAAATTGACTTAAATGAATCAGGCTCCAAGTCTGAAGACATTTTAAGAATAGTTTAATTAACTTTTGCCTTATTCTTAAAGAGTTCCTTCGATGGAAACAGAGTAAGAATTTTACATCAGAAGGAAAGAAAAACACGTATAAAAACGTATAATGCCTCCTCAACCTGAAAAGCAAGTACAATTGATAAATAGCAAAAATCGGATAAAAATACTTCTATTATAATAGACACCATATTGCAAGTGCAATTAAAATTAGCAATGCATAACATTTATTTCCTTGACATTTGTCTTCCAAAGAGTTCAAAGTGTTTCAGTGTCAGTTGAAACAGGGGAAGATTCTCAGGGAAGAATCCTTCACATAATAATAGGACCATTGGTAATAATGTCTCTCAGTTCTTTCCAAATCCATAAAGATGCATTTCCTGAGGAGTGACTGAGCTGTGAAGAAAGAGATGAGAAACCCTCATCCCTCTGAATTACTTGTGTCAGAATATTTTAACCATAGTACTATGGATAGTAAATTATCCTTATTAACAGGAAATACATCTCAGATTGGAATCTGAGCAATCAGATGGTCAGAGAAAAAAGGCTTTGACTCACTCCTCATCTTTTAAACATAAAGGACAGCTTTTCTATGTGAAAGTCAGTTTTCAAGATAGCCTTAGGGAATAAGAGTCTGCAGCATCAAATCCCACTGCACAGCCGGGGTGCACGCAACCCAGGTCTTCCTGATCCCAAATCCCTAGTCCTGTCCAACACACGCTGCCACGCTGAGGTCATTTGCAATTGCTCTCTCAGAAGGTCCGGGGAAGGGGAAAGGAGCTAGATAGGATGGGATGGGACGCAAGGAGGCTGAGAAAATGAAGGCCTTTCCACTTTAAGTTCAGCGTTCGAACACATCCAGCCATCCCAGGCCCCTGTGAAGAAGAGATGAAATTTACATTACTTCAGTTACAGGAAAAAAACAAAAGTTTACAGCTTCATGTCCTAGAAACCCTCACAATAGAATAAGAACTGAGCCCACGCCAAGGGATGGAGGCGCCTATTAGAATGGGAACAGAGTTCAATGCCCTTGAAGGCCCCATATCAAAATGTAAACAGAACTTGAGGAATTACTGCAGCCCTTCTGGAGGTCCCCGATACAAGCCCTTAAAACTAAGCAAAAACCCACCTCGTGGTCCAAGTCCCTGCTCCGCTGTGTCTGGTGTACTTGGACGCAGGCTCGAGTTTGGAAATCAACCCTTGTGGGTTTGCATCAGTGTCAGCTCCATAGTGGTTTCTTGGATTCGCAATCTTGGGCACAACATCCCCATGTCCCCTCCCACCTGGGCTGAACCCTTATCCCCTCCCACCCAGGCTGACCCTCAGTCACCTCCTCGCCCACAACAGCTGGGCACAGGCCCTCACACAGGTCCCACGGGCACGGTGGGCACTCCCACCATGCCCGGCCTCCCAGGGGAAGGAAGGGGGTTTTGGCAGGACACACTCCCATGGTGGCTCCAGGGCTCCCTGGCCAGCATGGCAGCTCGTGACAGGTGGGGGTCTGTGTCCCTGACACCTGCTCCTCCTCCCCGGTTTTCCCACAGGAAATGAAGGAGGAGGTCCTGGTCTCCTCCAGGGGCATCACCCAGGTAGACTTGGACGTCAACAGGACATTCGGCAGCCACACCGTATTTTGGGATGGCTAGGGGGTCGGGTGAGGCTGCTGGGCCAGGGGGCTTCGGGGCCCCGTGGGAGGCCCGGGGCCTTCTGGGTAGGGAAAACAGATTTCTGAGGCCGGGGGGAGCAATAGCAGCCAACAAAACACTGCTCCATGGTAGGATGCTGGGGATGACCCCGTGCCCACACTCCCGGTGCCTCGGGGATGAGGAGGCCAGTAGGATGGGGCCTCCAGGGGCTGCCATGGGAGCTGAACGCCAAAGGGGAGAGGGATGGCCCCCTGAGAAGCAGGGGATGGGGTGGGGGACGTGGGGGGCAGGAACCGGACCTGGGGGCCAGGCGGCCTGGCCGCGGCTGGAGCAGGACACACATCGATCCCATGAGGGTCGGACGGGTCAGAGTGAGACCCACTCTCGTAGCTTTATATATTTCTAAATTCTATGCATTTCATTTGAGACAAATTGCAATTTGAAAACATACATAGTATAATGACCCCCAGATAATGCCCCCAGTCCAGCCAGGGCCCTGCACTGACCACACGGAGCCCCAGGGGCAGGTGTCACAGCAAACTCCAGACTGGAGTCTCCTTTAAGTGTAGACGTCTCCTTGTGCATCTTAGAGGAAGGAGATGCCCTTTTTCCACAGCCCTCCCACGACATACCCATCATCACCACTCCCACACCATCCCCCTACATCATCATCCCCAATGGCATCCCACAGACTCCATCCCTGTCAAAACCACGCATCCCCACACAATTCCCACGCACACCATACCCCAACACCATCACCCCTACACCATTCCCCACTCTCCACCACCACCATACCCCTGCCCCCACACCATCTACCACCACACCATTGACCCCCAGCACGGACCCAGCTCAGGTGCCCCCTGTGGGACATGCTCAGCCTCCCTGGGGTTCTCTGGATACCTTGATCCCATTAGAAGCCTGGGTGTCCCATAGAGTACCCATGGGTTGCAGGGAGGAGGGAAGACAGGGAGCCCCCAAGAGGGTGGGTGCAGGTGAGTGGTGCAGAGGACCCACTGTGCCCTGCCTCCGCCCACTGTCCCTCATTTAGGGCGGCACACCCTGCATAGGACACCAGCTCTTAACCCATGGGGATCTGGGCTGGCCTGGCCCTGGGCTCTGTGAGGGCTGGGGTGATTTGAGCCCTCACCCCAGGCCCAACACAAAGACTAATGGGATCCAGCCCACATGGCCCTGGCCAGGCCTGGATTCTGGCCCCGGACTGAAGGAGCCCTCTCACAGCTGGATGTTGACTCCTGGGCCCTGGGGCAGGATGGTGGGCCCCACCTGCACCCACACCAGGAGGCAGGCTCCTCCTGGTGCTGGGGCCCCAGGGATCCCGAGGCCGGGGTCTAGCTGCCCTGCGGGGCCCAGCACAGAAGCCCATGAGGTGCAGGTCCAGGTCAGCTCTGCTGTTCTCTGAACTGTCTCTCAGACTGAAATCTCAGGACACACGCCCCCACCCAGAGTCCACACCTGCTACCAGGTGGGGGACTCCAGCACCCGCCCCCCAACCCATGTCATTCTTGCCCTCCCTTAAAGGACAGTAAGGTCTCCCTCCCCAGGGGAAGGTGTGCACCCTCGACTCTGAGCCCGTTTACTGTAGAAAGTCAATAAAGTGTTGTGGTGAGAAAATGCCCAGCCAGCCCATTTCTGTGTCTCCCAGAACACTGTTCACGGGGCATGGAAAGACATCAAGAGAGGAGGAGGGGGTACCACCTTGGCCCCACCACCCCTGCAGGGGCGCGACTAGGAACACCCAGCTGACGTCCCCACGTGCCTTCCACAGGTGGCCAGATGCCAGGTTGAGGACCTGACAGACTTTACTGGGACTCAGGCTGTGCCCCACGGGCCAGGAGGGCCTGGGACAGAGTGACAGCCAAGAAGCCTCAGGTCACCAGGGTTTGTGCAAAGCGACTCGGATGTCTGTGCTCCCTCTGTCCAGGAGGTCGTGGCTGGCCAGGTATGGGGCACTTCCTCCCCTCCCCACATCCCCTTGCCTATGAGCCTGGGGCAGAGAGGGCCTGCAGGGCAGTCAGCATGGCCCTAGAAGGGATGTCAGGACAGTAGTCCCTTGTGTTGTGCCCAAGATTGTGAAACCGAGAAACCACTGAGGGGCCAACACCGATGCAAACTCCCAAGGCTTTCTTTACAACCTGGAGCTTGTGTCCAAGTACACCCGACACAGCGGAGCAGGGACTTAGACCCTGAGACTAAGAGGCATAGCAGCTTTATAGGGACCAGTGGACCATGGGATATGCAGACATTTGCAGTCATGTCAGTTCACACGCAGGTGGCCAATTGAATTGCACCTTACCCTATAGTATCCACTTGAGCTGGTCTATTACTTTGGTCAGAATCAGCGCACAGATTTGGTGGGCACAAAGCGGGGTTCACTGTTATGAGCTGATTTCTGATTAGGGTGTGCCCAGCAATCTGACTAGGGTGGGGCAGCGCCTTAAGCCATAATCAGGTGATGAGGGGGTCATAGGGGAGGTGGCGGGTGTAGCGCAAAATGGAATCAGTCCTGCTCTGAATGCTCAGGGGGAGGAGACTTTTGTTAAATTTCCTGGGTCCCACACTTGCAGCTCATGCACCTGGGCCACCCGCACCAGGTGGACTCAGCGTGCACACCTTGTGGTGCTGGATCTCTCACACTACCGTGTGGAGGGTACCCTCCTTGCCCGAGTGAGTAGGAGCTTGGTGAGCATGGGACTCGACCTGAAGGCCAGGCAGCACAGGAGACTGAGGAACCCCATCCCCGTCCCCACCCCGATTCCCACACACAGGCAGCCCCAGGGCTCCCTTCCATGTGCACCCACCTCCTCAGGAGCACCCCCCAGAGCGGCCCTGAGGTCTGGCTCCCTGCTGGAGAGGCATCAGGGAGAAGAGAAGCACATGGTGCTTGGGAGGACCCACTGCAGGCCCTAGGAATGTGGTCAAGCTGGAACTTCCATCTCAGCAGACACTCCAGCGGAAAGTCATTGCATGAGCCAGCACACAGGGTCGGCCAGGAGACCCCAGTAGCCGCCCAGCTCCAGCACCAGAAATGATGCTGTGCCCACCATTTTGGCGTTTGGGTGACCCAGCCAGAGGATCCGATAGCTGCACGTGATAGCTGCATGTGATAGACACACACACACCCCAAAACCAACAAAAATCAGAATCCCCCCAATGTTGTCAAACAGCAGCCGATGATTCCATACACGACGCTGTGGTCCCCAAAAGGATACATGGAAGATGTTATAAACCATGACTACAGAAGTGTCAGAGGTTCGGAGATGTGCCTGCTGGGTTCCAACAAGGAGCGCAGAGGGGCAGGAAGCATCCTATGGAGGGGGGCCCCCCTAGGAAAGGACACCAGGTCCCTGTGAAGGCTACAGAGGGTGAAATCTGTCCTCCTCCCTTTCAGCTTCTGGTTTTCCTCCTAAATGCCATTTTCTTCAATCATAACACCAAAAATTTATTTTATGTTTTTAAATTTCTTTTTATAAGAGTCTAATTTTTATAAATTCTTTCTTCAGCAAGGGTGTCATTCAGGATAGAAGGAGATATAAAGATTTCCCAGACAGGCAAAATATAAAGGAGTTCATGACCACTTAACCAATCCAGTAAGGGATTTTAAGAGGGACTCTTCTAGTGGGGGGAAAAAAAGAGACCAAAAGCAACAAAGACTAGAAAGGACCAGAGAAAGTCACTGGAAACACCAACTCTATGGGTAACACAAAAGCAGTAAGTTCATATCTTTCAATAATCACTCTGAATGCTGATAGACTAAATGCTCCAATCAAAAGATAGAGGGTATCAGAGTGGCTTAAAAAACAGGATCCGGGATGCCTGGGTGGCTCAGGTGTTGAGCCTCTGCCTTTGACTCCGGGTGTGATCCTGGAGTCTGGGATTGAGTCCCATAGTGTGCTAGTAGTGGGGAGCATGCTTCTCTCTCTGCCTAATTTTCTGCCTCTCTCTCTCTCTCTCTCTCATGCTTTCAAATATAAAATCGTTATTAAAACAACAAGATCCATCAGTATGCTGCCTACTAGATGCTCACGTTAGACCTATAGAAACCGGGAGATTGAAAGTCAGGGGATGGAAAATCATCTATCACGCTAATGGTTATGAAAAGAAAGCTGGAGAACCCATACTTATATCAGACTAACTAGATTTGAAACCAAACCCTGGGGGACAACTTGTGGCTCAGTGGTTGAGCATCTGCCTTCAGCTCAGGGTGTGATCCTGGGATCCCAGGATCGAGTCCCATATCGGCATCCCTTTGGGGAGCCTGTCTCTCCCTCTGCCTATGTTTCTGCCTCTGCTTCTCTTTGTATCTCTCAAAAATAAATAAATAAAATAAATCTCAAAAGAAAGAAAGAACAAATACTGTAAGAAGAGATGAAGAAGGACATTATTTCATAATTAAAAAGACTCTCTATCAGGATCAAACAACTAAATATTTATGCTGCCAACATGGCAGTACCTAAATATGGAAACCAATTAACAACAAACATACAGGAACACACTGATAATAATACACTGACAGGGGATTTCAACACCCACTTATGGAAATGGACTGATTGTCTATGCAGAAAATCAACAGGGGAACAATAACCTTGACACACTGGACCACAGGGACTCAACAGATATAGTCTGAACATTTGTTCCTAAAGCAGAATACACATTCCTTTCAAGTGCACATGGGACATTCTCCAGAAAAGATCATATCATGGGCCACAAATCAGCCCTCAACAGGTACAACCGGCAAGAGAAAAAACAATAACCATATGATCCTCTCATTAGATGCAGAGAAAGCATTTGACAAAATAGAGCATCCATTCATGATCAAAACACTTCAGGGGGTAGGGATAGAGGGAACAATCCTGGACATCTTAAAAGCCATCTAGGAAAAGCCCACAGCAAATATCATTCTCAATGGGGCAGCACTGGGAGCCTTTCCCCTAAGATCAGGAACAAGACAGGGATGTCCACTCTCACCACTGCTATTCAATGTAGTATTGGAAGTCCTAGCCTCAGCAATCAGACAACAAAAAGACATTAAAGGCATTCAAATTGGCAAAGAAGAAGTCAAACTCTCCCTCTTCGCCAATGACATGATACTCTACCTAGAAAACCCAAAACCCTCCCCGTGAAGATTGCTAGAACTCATACAGCAATTTGGTAGCGTGCCAGGATACAAATCAATGCCCAGAAATCAATGGCATTTCTATACACTAACAATGAGACTGAAGAAAGAGAAATTAAGGAGTCAATTTCATTTACAATTGCACCCAAAAGCATAAGATACCTAGGAATAAACCTAACCAAGGAGATAAATGTTCTATACCTAAAAACTATAGAAAACTTCTGAAAGAAATTGAGGAAGACACAAAGAGATGGAAAAATATTCCATGCTCATGGATTAGCAGAATTAATATTGTGAAAATGTCAATGTTACCCAGGCAATGTACACGTTTAATGCAATCCCTATCAAAGTACCATGGACTTTCTTCAGAGAGTTAGAACAAATTATTTTAAGATTTGTGTGGAATCAGAAAAGACCCCGAAAAGCCAGGGGAAGTTTATTTTATTTTATTTTTTATTTTTATTTATTTATGATAGTCACACAGAGAGAGAGAGAGAGAGGCAAAGACACAGGCAGAGAGAGAAGCAGGCTCCATGCACAGGGAGCCCTATGTGGGACTTGAACCCGGGTCTCCAGGATGGCACCCTGGGCCAACGGCAGGCGGCAAACCGCTGCGCCACCCAGGGATCCCAAGCCAGGGGAATTTTTAAAAAGAAAACCATATCTGGGGGCATCACAATGCCAGATTTCAGGTTGTACTACAAAGCTGTGGTCATCAAGACAGTGTGGTACTGGCATAAAAACACACATAGATCAATGGAACAGAATAGAGATCCCAGAAGTGGACCTTGAACTTTATGGTCAAGAAATATTCAATAAAGGAGGAAAGACTATCCATTGGAAGAAAGTCTCTTCAATAGATGGTGCTGGGAAAATTGGTCATCCACCTTCAGAAGAATGACACTAGACCACTCTCTTTCACCATAAACAAAGAAAAACTCAAAATGGATGAAAGATCTAAATGTGAGACAAGAGTCCATCAAAATCATAGAGGAGAACACAGGCAACACCCGTTTTAAACTTGGCCACAGCAACTTCTTGCAAGGTACATCCATGAAGGCAAAAGAAACAAAAGCAAAAGTGAACTATTGTGACTACATCAAGATAAGAATATTTTGCACAGCAAAGGATACAGTCAACAAAACTAAAAGACAACCTACAGCATGGGAGAAGATATATGCAAAAGACGTTTTAGATAAAGGGTTAGTTTCCAAGATCTATAAAGAACTTCTTAAAATCAACACCAAAGAGACAAACAATCCAATCATGAAATGGGCAAAAGACATGAAGAGAAATCTCACAGAGGAGGACATTGACATGGCCAACATGCACATGAAAACATGGTCTGCATCACTTGCCCTTAGGGATATACAAATCAAAACCACAATGAGATACCACCTCACACCAGTGAGAATGGGGAAAATTAACAAGGCAGGAAACCACAAATGTTGGAGAGGATGCGGAAAAAAGGGAAGACTCTTACACTGCTGGTGGGAATGTGAACTGGTGCAGTCACTCTGGAAAACTGTGTGGAGGTTCCTCAAAGAGTTTAAAATAGACCTGCCTGACGACTCAGCAATTGCACTGTTAGGGATTCACCCCAAAGATTCAGATGCAATGAAATGCCGGGACACCTGCACGCCGATGTTTATAGCAGAATGTCCACAATAGCCAACTGTGGCAGGAGCCTCGGTGTCCATCAAAAAATGAATGGATAAAGAAGATGTGACTTATGTATACAATGGAATATTACTGAGACATTAGAAACGACAAATACACAACATTTGCTTCAACGTGAATGGAACTGGAGGGTATTATGCTGAGTGAAGTAAGTCAATCAGAGAAGGACAAACAGTGTGTATGTTCTCATTCCTTTGGAGAATAAAAATAATACTGAAAGGGAATATAAGGGAATGGAGAAGAAACATTTGGGAAATATCAGAAAAGGAGAGAGATCATAAAGACTCCTAACTCTGGGAAAAGAACTAGGGTTGCTGGAAGGGGAGGAGGGAGGGGGGTGGGGGTGAATGGGTGACGGGCAGTGAGGGGGACACTTGACAGGATGAGCACTGCGTGTTATTCTGTATGTTGGTCAACTGAACACAAATAAAAAATAAATTTATTTTTTAAAAAAGATCAAACAACTACATATTTATGCTGCCAACATGGGAGTACAGAAATATAGAAACCAATTAACAACAAACGTACAGGAACACACTGATAATAATACAATGACAGGGGATTTTAACACCCACTTATGGCAATGGACCGATCGTCTATGCAGATAATCAACAGGGGAACAATAGCCTTGACACACTGGACCACAGGGACTCAACAGATATAGTCTGAACATTTCTTCCGAAAGCAGAATACACATTCCTTTCAAGTGCATATGGGAAACTCTCCAGAATAGATATCATGGACCACATATCAGCCCTCAACAGGTACAACAGGTACAAGAAGGATGGTATCACACCAGTACATTTTCGGACCATGAGGCTATGAAACTCGAAGTCGACAGTAAGAAAAAATTTGGAGAGACCAAAAATATGTTGAGTTTATGATCATCCTACTAGAGAAGGAATGGAGCAACCAGGAAATTAAAGAGGAAATTTAAAACAAATGAAAATGAAAACATGTTTCTTCAAACCTCTAGGATGTAGCAAGGACAGTCCTCGGAGGGAAGTAGATAGCAATACAGGCCTACCTCAAGAAACAAGAAGACTCCAATACACAACCCAACACTACACCTAAAGGAGCTGGAAAAGGAATAGGAAACAAAGCCTAAAGCCTACAGAAGAAGGGAAAAATAAAGATGAGAGCAGAAATAAAAAATACAGAAACAACAAAACAGTAGAATGGAATAATGAAACTAAGAAATGGTTCTTCAAAATAACTAAGAAAGTGGATCAAGCCCTAGCCAGCTTTATCAACAAGAAAACAGAAAAGAACTAAATAAATAAAATCACAAAAGAGAGAAGAGTGGTCACAATCAACACCAGAAAATAAGACAATTATAAGGGAAAAAAAAAAGACAATTATAAGGGAATACTATGAAAGATTATACGCAAACAAACTGGGAGACCAGGAAGAATTGGAGAGATCCCTAGAAATGTGCAAACGAGCAAAACTGAAACAGGAAGAAATAGAAAATGTGAGTAGACCCATTACAAGCAAAGGAATTCAATCAGAAAGGCACCTGGGTGCCTCAGTGGTTGAGCATCTGCTTTGGCTCACGTCATGATCCCGGGGTCCTGGGGAATCATGTCCCATATCAGGCTCCCTGCATAGAGCCTCATTTTCCCCCTGCCTATACCCCTGCCTCTCTGTGTCTCACATGAATACATAAATAAAATCTTTGAAAAAGAAAAAAGATAAAAAGATGAGAAAGGATCCAAATAAAATCACAAATGAGATAAGAGAAATAACAACCAACACTAGAGAAATACAAATGTTTATAAGAGAACATTATGAAATATTATATGCCAGCAACCTAGAACCTGGAAGAAATAGATCAATTCCTGGAAATATATAACATAGCAAAAATGAAAAAGGAAGAAATAAGAAACTTGAACAGACAGATAACCAGCAACGAAATTGAATCAGGAATCAAGAATCTCCCAACAGGAGATGCTTAGATCAATAGAATAGAATGGAATGCCAAAACAAGATACAAACCTGTAACTCTATGATCCATTAATCGACAACAAGGCAGCAAGGAACATCCAATGGCACAAAGACAGTCTCTTCAACAAACTCTAACACTGACCCCAGGATAAGAACAAATGGTGTTGGGAAATTCAGGCAGCCACATGCAGAAGAATGAAACCGGACCACTTTCTTACACAATATATATATAAAATAAATTCAAAATGCATGAAAGACCTAAATGTGAGGCCTGAAACCATACAAAGAAGAAAAGATAGGCAACAAAGTCTTTGACATTGGCCATTGGATCTTCTTTCTAGATATGCCTCTGAGTTGAGGGAAACAAAAGCAAAAATACTCTTGGGACTTCGTGAAATTCAAAAGCTTCTGCAAAGTGAAAGAAACAACCAACGCTAAAACGCAGCATACAAAATGAAAGGAGATATTTGTAAACAACACATCCAATAAACAGTATGCAAAATACGTAAAGCAAATATATATCTCAGCATCCTAAACACAAATTATCCAACTGCAGATGGGCAGAAGAAATGGACTTTGTCTCTGACAATACAACCAGATGGCCACCAGACATCGAAAGACACTCAGCGTCACCCATCATCAGGGAAATGGAAATGAAAACCACAATAAGATGTCACCTGACAGCCATCAGAATGGCTACAATTAACAACAGAAGAAACAACAGGTGTTGTTGAGGCTATAGAGTAGAGGAAGCCCCCTTACACTCCTGGTGGGCATGCGAACAGGTGCAGCCACTGTGGAAAACACTGTGGGAGGTCCTCGAGAAGTTAAAAATAGGGGATCCCTGGGTGGTACAGGGGTTTGGCACCTGCCTTTGGCCCATGTCGCGATCCTGGAGACCCAGGATCGAATCCCATGTCGGATTCACAGTGCACGGAGCCTGCTTCTCCCTCTGCCTGTGTCTCTGCCTCTCTCTGTGTGACTATCATAAAAAAATTTTTAAAAAGAAGTTAAAAATAGAGCTACCCTACGATTCCAAAATTGCAGAGCTACGTATTTACCCCGAGGATACAAAAGTCGTTTAGTAGATTCCAAGTGGGACACGCAGCCCATTGTTTGTAGCAGCGTTATCAACAAAAGCCAAACTGTGGATACAGCCCAGATGTCCATCGACTGATGAATGGGCACAGACGATGTGGTAAATATACCCACTGCGACATCACTGGGTCATCAGAAGGGATGAAATGAAGCCATTTACAATGACGTGGGAGAAGTGGAAAGGACTTATGCTTAATGAACTCAGTCAGTCAGAGAAAGATACCAAATGCCATACAATTGCATTTACATGTAAATTTTAAGAAACCAGACAAACTGGCAAAGGGGCAAAGGGGGGATGAGAGAAGCAAACAAAGAAACACACTCTTAACCACAGAGAATCAACTAATAAATACCAGAGGAAGGTGAGGGAGATGGGGAATCAGGGGATGGGGATAGTGGAGGGCACCTGTGGCCAGTACCAGGCGTTGTATCCAAGGGTTGAATCACTATGTGGTAAACCTGAAACTATATCATTCTGTGTATACAAACAGGAATTCAAGTAAAACTAAAATAATAATAGGTAGTATTGATGAAACATGTATGCACTAGAGATAAAATCAGAAAGGCAACTGAAAAATCCAAATAAAGTCTTTAGAGCCACAAATCCCCTCCTTAGCTCAGCTCGGGAGAAGCATGCCATGTCTATTCTCACCCCAGCATATTCTCAGACCATAATGCCTTGAAATTAGAACTAAATCAGAACAAAAAGTTTGGAAGGACCTCAAACACGTGGAGGTTAAGGACCATCCTGCTAAAAGATGAAAGGGTCAATCAGGAAATTAAGGAAGAATTAAAAAGATTCATGGAAATTAATGAGAATGAAGATACAACCGTTCAAAATGTTTGGGATGCAGCCAAAGCAGTCCTAAGGGGGAAATACATCGCAATACAACCATCCATTCAAAAACTGGAAAGAACTCAAATACAAAAGCTAACCTTACACATAAAGGAGCTAGAGAAAAAACAGCAAATAGATCCTACACCGAGGAGAAGAAGGGAGTTAATAAAGATTCGAGCAGAACTCAACGAAATCGAGACCAGAAGAACTGTGGAACAGATCAACAGAACCAGGAGTTGGTTCTTTGAAAGAATTAATAAGATAGATAAACCATTAGCCAGCCTTATTAAAAAGAAGAGAGAGAAGACTGAAATTAATAAAATCATGAATGAGAAAGGAGAGATCACTACCAACACCAAGGAAATACAAACGATTTTAAAAACATATTATGAACAGCTATATGCCAATAAATTAGGCAATCTAGAAGAAATGGACGCATTCCTGGAAAGCCAGAAACTACCAAAACTGGAACAGGAAGAAATAGAAAACCTTAACAGGCCAATAACAAGGGAGGAAATTGAAGCAGTCATCAAAAACCTCCCAAGACACAAAAGTCCAGGGCCAGATGGCTTCCCAGGGGAATTCTATCAAACATTTAAAGAAGAAACCATACTTATTCTCCTCAAGCTGTTTGGAAAGATAGAAAGAGATGGAGTACTTCCAAATTCGTTCTATGAGGCCAGCATCACCTTAATTCCAAAACCAGACAAAGACCCCACCAAAAAGGAGAATTACAGATTCTCTGGGGAGGCCAGTGACTTGGTGGAGTCAGGCTATCTTTGAACCCAAAACCTAAATAGAGTGCATAAAACTAAACGGCCCAAGATGCTAGGAGTCCCAGTGCAGGCACAAGCCAAGACCCAAACTCTAACCATTCACAGACATAACACTAACCCTACATTTAATCCTAATGTTAACCTAACCCTTAAATAAGACCCATCACTAATCGAAAACCAAACACAAACCCCAAGACCAAAACACATTCACTGAACCTTCCTGCCAAACCTCAACCTAACTCCTAAACCTATTCTAAACCCTTAACCCTGACCCCTACCTTAAATCTAACCCTAACCCTAACCTCTAAACTTAACTTAATGTACTCAAATCCTTTTCCTGACCTTAACCTGTACCCTAACCCTAACCCTCTAATACTAATCCTATCTCATACCCCCAACTTTACCCTAACCCGTACCCTAAAACTAACCCCTAGCCCACTCCCAAAACGTATCTCTTACCCTGTTCCAAAACCATACCCTGACCCTGACCCAGACCTGTCCCTAACCCTAACCAAGCAATAACCCTAACCCTAGTCCTAACCCCTATCCCAACCCTAACCCTCGCCCTAATTCTAAACCTAGCCCTAACTATAACCCTAACCCCTCACCCTAACCCCTAACCCTAACTCACACCCTAACACCTAACCCTAACTGCAAACCTAACCCCAACCCTAACTCGAACCATCACCCTAACCCCAACTCCTAACCTCCTGCCTTAAACCCTGGAGCCTAAACCCTAACCCTAACAGTAAATCCTGTCCCTTACCCTAACCCCCATCCTAACTGTTAACTACTGACCATTACCCTTATGCCTCACCTAACTTCTAATCTGTAACCATAAGCATAATCACTAACACCTAACATATAACCTAAGGCTAACCACCAACTGCCTCCCCTCCCCTAACCCTACCATTCATTCTATCCTTTCACTTACCCTGTGGTTCTGAGGAGTCCCTTCTGATGTAGACGTGGCCCCCAATGGCTCCTCCAGAGTCCTACAGGGGGTCCAAGCGAGCCGGACTCCTGTGAGTGTGGACATGGCCCAACATGTTCCTGAGTCATAGTCAGCAGGTCCTGAGGACGCCGGGTCTCCTGTCATTGTGGACTATGTCTCACATCCTCTGGAAGCCTCACAGCAGGTCCTCAGGAAGCCAGGGGCTCCTGTCAGTCTGGACATGGCCCCACGTCCCCTAGAAAACTCACCGCAGGTCCTGAGGGGGCTGTGGGCTCCTGTCAGCATACACGCAGCCCCATATGTCCTGAAGCCAAAGTGCTGGTCCTGAGGAGGACGGGGTTCCTGTCAGGGTTGACGTGGCCCCACATTTTCCTCAAGCCTCACCATAAGACCTGAGGAGGCTCGGGGATCCTGTCAGCATGGATGTGGCACATAATCTTCCCAAACCTTCACAGTGGGTTCTGAGAAGCCTGGAGAATCCTGTCAGTGTGGATGCGGCACCCACATTTTTCTTAGGCCTCACCACAGGCCCTGACAAGGCTGGGGTCTTCTGTCCCCATGGACGCATCCCCATATTTCCCCAAGTCTACAACGGGGGTCCTGAGGAAGTCACCGTCCTGTTGTGTCCATGTGGCCCCAAGTCCTCCTGAAGTGTCACCAAGGGTTCTGAGGAGGCCGGGGCTCCTGTAACCATGAATGCAGCCCCCAGATTCCAGAAGCCTCAACTTATGTCCTGAGGGGCCTGGGAGCTCCTGCCAGAGTGGATGTCGCACCATATCTTCCTGAAGCCTCCCCGCAGGTCCTGAGGTGGCTCAGGGGCTCCTGTCAGTGTAGATGCGGGCCCATATCTTCCTGAAACCTCCCTGCGGGTCCTGAGGTGGCTCAGGGCTCCTGTCAATGTGGATGTGGGCCTACATCTTCTTGAAGACTCCCTGCTGGTCCTGAGGCAGCCCAGGGGCTCCTGTCAGGGTGGATGCGGGCCCACATCTTCCTAAAGCCTCACCGCGGGTCCTGAGGAGACTGGGGCTCCTGTCAGCATGAATGCGACCCAATTTCCCCCTGGAGACTTCCTGCGGGTCCTGTGGAGGCTGCAGCTCATCAGCGTAGATGCGTCCCCACGTCCCCCTCAGGCCTCCCCAGCACAGGCTGGCTCATGTTAGTGCAGGCAGAGGAGGCCTACTGCACATGCCTGCCCCATGGGAGGGGCCTGGCTTGGGCCCACCCTGTGGGACACTCAGGCGCTGCAGGAGGCTGTGCAGGAAGCTGTGCAGGAGGCACCGGGTGCTCCATGTGCCCCACCTGCCTCCTTTCAGGGTCCAGCTGGGGCCTGTTAGTTTCGGAAACATCTCACTGAAAAGGAGCCCAACACCCGGCTTCCCCAGAAATACTTAAGGACAAGGAATTGGAGCCCACAGGTTGTGAAATGAAATGTGGACCAGACTTTTACCACGTCCTGCAAAACTCACTCAACCCTCTTCCACTGTGGGCGGGACCGTGGGTTCATGCAGCCGCCCTGGAAACAGTGTGGAGGCCCCTCAGGAAGTTACAAATAGAGCCGCCCTGTGACGAGCAGGTGAACTGCCTGGAGCTCACTCCAAAGATACAGATGCAGTGAGACTTGGGACACCTGCACCCCAATGTCCACTGCAGCTGGTCCACAGTAGCCACACTGTGGGAGGAGACTCGGTGCCCTCTGCCAGATGATGGATAAAGAGGATGGGAGATAGATGATGGTCATAGAGAGAGGAATGGTACTCAGCTATCAAAGAGAAGGAAATCTTGCCATTTGCAATGATGTGGATAGAACTAAAGGGAAAATGTTAAGTGAAGTAAGTCACTCGGGAAAGAGAATGACCGTGTGGTGTCATTCATAGGTAGAATTAAAGAAGCAAAGCAGATGAACATCAGTGAAGGGAAGGAGAAACAAATAAGATCAAAACAGATGCAGGAAATACAGACTCTTAATGATAGGAAATGAACTGAGGGTCGCTGGAGGGGTGGGGGCATAACAGGGGAAATAGGAAAGTGCTGCGTCTCACTCTGTCCTGCTTCTCCAATACTGGTTTGCTGTCAGGGGTTATTTGTTGAGGAGGATGGATGTTATGGGTTTTTTTCCTATTTCTAGGGTCTGCCACCATGATTTTGATAGGAATGACACTGAAACTGAGGGTGGCTTCAGGAACTGCGGACATTTTCACAAGATGAGGCTCCCACCCCACGAGCCCAGGACAGCCTCCCAGAGCCTGGTATGGCTCAGTGCACAAGTCTTGTGCTCCTTTGGTTCAGTCTCATTATTTATTCTCCTTGATGCTCCTGAGAAGGCCTTCACATCCTTCCTTTCCTTCCTGAGTGCTCATTGTCAGGACACAGCAAGGCTACTCTGCTCTGTAGGGTCAGTTTGTGTCCTCGACTTTACTGAACTCACTCCTTAGTTCTAACAGGTTTTGGTGGAGGCTCTTGGGTTGCCTGTTTCTAGTTCTGCATCTTCAGCATATAGGGACAGTGTGACGTCCCCCTTCCAGGTGTGGAACCTTTGCTGTTTACAGCTTAATGTTAGAAAGCCCCACAATTGAATCAAAACTGAGCCCAGGCCAAGGGCAGGAAGCCCCTATTAGAGTGAGAACAGAGCTCAATGTCCTTGAAAGCCCCATATCAAAATGTAAACAGAACTTGACGAATTGATCCAGCCCTTCTGGAGGTCCCCGAGACCAGCCCTTAAAACTAAGCTAAAACCCACCTCAGGGTCCAAGTCCATGCTCCACTTGTTGGGTATACTTGGACACAAGCTCGAGGTGGTAAATAAACCCTCGTGTGTTTGCATCACTGTTGGCTTCTCGGAGGTTTCTCGGATTCGCAATCTTGGGCACAACAGTCTGAGATAAAAAAAGAAAACCAAAAGAAGCTCGGACGCCTGTCGAGTGAACGCAGGATTCTGAGAGAAGCGGCGGAGACCCGGGGACTTGAGGGATCTACTGTGGAGGCCCCTGCAAACTGGGGGGCAGGATGCTCAGCCCCAGAGCCAGAGGACCCAGAGACCCCACCCACATCCCGCCCATCTGGGCCTGGTCTGAGGGAGCAGCACAGCGCCGCCCACTGGAGGCCAGAGGCGCTGAGGCCCACCCCGCCTCTGACCCCACTGATGCATCTCCCAGGCAGATGTGCACCTGACAATCAGCGCCATGGCCAATCCCCAGACCCTGCACAGACCACTCGCTGCCACCAAGGTGTCAGACCACAGAGGTTGCAGAGCTTCAGCTCTGCTTGGAAAGTAGGGTCTAGCTTCCTTTGTACTTTGTGCTTTATTTTCATTTATTTTCTTTGATTCTATTTTATAAATTACCTTATCTTAATTTTTATGTATGTACCTTATATATTTCTCATTTTTAGTTTCATGGTACTTTAATTGTGTTTCTTATTTTGGGATTTAGAATCTTTTAACAACCAGGCAAAAATAATCTGGTCGTTTTTTTGGGGAGGTCACTTGTTATGTTTTTCTTGGTTTTTCTTTTTCTTCCGTCTTTCTTTTCTGGAAAAAATAATGAGATGGAGAAATTCACCTCCATAAAATAATATGAGGTAATACTCACAACCAGGAAGTCCATCAATACAAATATATGATGCCTAACTTCAGTTTAAAACAATGATTATAAAGATAGCATCTGGGCTGGAAAAAGAGCACAGAAGAAAACTAGAGAATCCCTTACTGTAGAAATGAAAGACCTAAAATCTAGTCAGGCCAACGTTAAAAATGCTATAACTGAGATGCAGTCCCAAGTGGAAGCCTTAAAAACAAGGAAGGTTATGGACCACAAAGGCAGACTTCGGAACTCAGCCACTTATTAAAACAATAACATTCATATCATGGGAGACTCCCAAGATGAAGACAGAGGAAAGATGGGCTTGCTCAGCCATTAGAAACGACAAATAACCACCTTTTCCTTCAACATGGATGGAACTGGAAGGTATTATGCTGAGTGAAGTAAGTGAATCAGAGAAAGACAAATATTGTATGTTCTCATTTACTTGGGGAATATAGATAATAGTGAAAGGGAATATAGGGGAAGGGAGAAGAAATGTGTGAGAAATATCAGAAAGGGAGACAGAATATAAAGACTCCTAACTCTGGGAAACGAACTAAGGGTGATGTAAGGGGAGGAGGGCGGGGGTGGGGGTGAATGTCTGACGGGCACTGAGGGGGGCACTTGACACGATGAGCACTACTGGGTGTTATTCTGTATGTTGGCAAATTGAAAACCAATAAAAAGTAAATTTATTTTTAAGGAAAGAAGAAAGAAAGAAAGAAGAAGAAAGAAGGAAGGAAGGAAGGAAGGAAGAAAGAAAGAAGAAAGAAGAAAGAAAGAAAGAAAGAAAGAAGAAAGAAAGAAAGAAAGAAAGAAAGAAAGAAAGAAAGAAAGAAAGAAAGAAAGAAAGAAGAAAGAAAGAGTGGCACCTGTGTGGCTCAGTTAGTTAAGCTTCTGCCTTAGGGTCAGATCATGATCCAGGTCCCAAGGAAGGCTCCCTCTTCAGCAGGGAACCTGCTTCTCTCTTGCCCTCTGCCCCTCTAGCACATGTTTTTCACTCCTCTCTCTCTGAAATAAATAAATAGTATCTTTGAAAAAGAAACAAACAAACCCAGAGGGAAAAGAAATCTCCCATGGAGAAGATTTTCAAACAATTTGTGCAGACATTCCACCCTCAAGTTCCTGAGCATAGATTCCCACTCTTAGGTGTGCAATACACATAGTAACTTCTTCTACAAAATATATTATGAAAAACTTAAAATAATAATAATAATAATAATAATAATAATAATAATAATAAAGAATCACTTTACTATGGAGAAACCTGACAAACACTACCTCAGCAAGATGATCAGATCACTACCAGGACTGATAAATCATGTTGATAGTATTTATCCTTTATATGATATAATAAAAATGGCATTATATCTCTGTATATAATCCACAAAAACAGCTCAATCATGAGATAAACAACAGATATGTCCCAACTGAGGGAAATTTTACAAAATGCTCTACTTAACGTGTTCCAGTTCAACAAAAACAAGGAAAGGCTGAGAACTGTCACAATCCAGAGGAGCCTAAGAAAACATGAGGACAAATGGAGTGTGGTATGAGGGATGGTGATTTAGCAAAAACTAAGGAAATCTGAATAAAGTATGGTCTCTGGTTATTGCGAAAATTTTAATATTGATTCATTAGGTAATATTTGTACCGTACTGATATAAGATATCGATTATTGGGGAAATTGAGTGGAAGTGCATGAGAATTCTCTGTACTATCTTCTCAATTTCCCTATAAATATTTGTTTTCTTTCTAAAAAATAAGATTTAATTTGAAAATTGAACACGTATAATGCCTCCTCAACCTGAAAAGCAGTAAAGGATAATAAATAGCAAAAATCAGATAAAAATACTTCTAGTATAATAGACACCATATTGCAACTGCATTTAAAATTAGCAATGCATAACATTTATTTCCTTGACATTTGTCTTCCAAAGAGTTCACAGTTTTTCAGTGTCGTTGAAACAGGGGAAAAATCTCAGGGAAGAATCCTTCACATAATAATAGGAACATTGGTACTAATGTCTCTCAATTATTTCCAAATCCATAAAGATGCATTTCCTGATGAGTGACTGAGCTGTGAAGAAAAAGATGAGAAACCCTCATCCTTTGAATTACTTGTGTCAGAATATTTTAACCATAGTATTATGGATAGTAAATTATCCTTATTAACAGGAAATATGTCTCAGAGTGGAATCTGAGCAATCATATGGGCAGAGAAAAAATGCTTTATCTCGCTCCTGCACTTTTAAAGACAAAGGAGAACTTTTCTATGTACAAAGTCAGTTGTCAAGATAGCCTTAGGGAATAAGAGTCTGCAGCATGGAATCCTGCTGCACTGCCGGGACGCCTGTGCCCCAGGTTTTCCTGATCTCAAATCTCTGGGCCTATCCCACAAAACAGGTTGCCATGCTGAGGTCATTTGCAATTTCTCTCTTAGGAGCTCCAGGGAGGGGGGCATGAGCTAGATAGGACCTGGGTGCCAGGCGGAATGGCCGCAGCAGGAATGGCCGCAGCAGGAGCAGGACACACTTCGTTCCCATGAGGGTCAGACGGGTCAGAGTAACACCCACTCTCGGTGCTTTACATGTTTCTAAATTCTATGCATTTAACTTGAGACAATTTGCAATTTGAAAACACACATAGTATGATGAACCCCAGATAATGCCCCCGGTCCAGCCAGGGTCCTGCACTGACCACACCACGCCCCAGGGGCAGGTGTCACAGCAAACCCCAGACTGGAGTCTCCTTTAAGTGTAGATGTCTCCTTGTGCATCTTAGAGGAAAGGGATGCCCTCTGTCCACAGGCCCACCACGACATCCCCCTGATTCCCCACTCCCACTCCATCTGCCTACATCATCATTCCCCATGGCATCCCACCTACACCATCCCCCTCAAACCCACACAGCCCCACACAATCCCCACCCACACTATACCCCAACACAATCCCCACCCACACTATACCCCAACACCATCCCCCCTACACCATCCCCAATAATCCACCACCATCATACCCCTGCCCCCACACCATCCACCCCCACACCAACGGCTCCCAGCAAGGATGCGGTGCAGGTGCCCCCTGTGGGACATACTCAGCCTCCCCGGGTTTCTCTGGATACCCTGCTCCCATCAGAAGCCCGGGTGTCCCATAGAGTACCCAGGGGTTGCAGGGAGGAGGGAAGACAGGGAGCCCCTGAAAGGGTGTGTGCAGGTGAGTGGTGCAGAGTATGCACTGTGCCCTGCCTCTGCCCACTGGCCGTCCTGGAGGGCGGCACACCCTGCACAGGACACCAGCCCCTAACCCAGGGGGATCAGGACTGGCCTGGCCCCGGGCTCTGTGAGGGTGGGTGTTATTTGAGCCCCCGCCCCAGTCCCAACAAAAAGACTAATGGGATCCAGCCCCCCATTGCCCTGTCCAGCGCTGGATTCTGGCCCCACGCTGAGCGAGCCCTCTCACAGCTGGATGTGGCCTCCTGGGCCCTGGGGGTGCCCCACAGATCAAGGTCGCTGACCTAGGGCAGCCCTGGGGATCCCGGGACACCCAAGGTTGGAGAGAGCAGAGGTGGGCCGGTGGGCCCCACCCAAACCCACACCAGGAGGCAGGCTCCTCCAGGTGCTGGGGTCCCAGGGGCCAAGTGGCTGGGGTCCAGCTGCCCTGCGGGGACCCAGCTAGGAGCCCATGAGCTGCAGGTCAAGGTCAGCTCTGCTGTCCTCAGAACCGTCTCTCAGGCTGAAACCTCAGGACACATGCCCCCACCCGAGGTCCACACGTGCTCCCAGGTGGGGGACTCCAGCACTCACACCCCACCCATGTGATTCTTGCCCTCCCCTAAAGGACAGACATTCCCTCCACAGGGGAAGGCGCACACCCTCCACTCTAAGCCCTTTTGCTGTAGAATGTTAATAAAGTGTTGTGGTGTGAAAATGCACAGCCAGCCCATTTCTGTGTCTCCCAGAACTCTGTGCATGGGGCGTGGACCCACAGAGAGGAGGAGGGGGCACCACCCAGTCCCCAAACAGCCCCTGCACAGGCACTGCAAGGCACACAAGCTGACGTCCCCACGTGCCTTCCAGGGGCGGCCAGATGACAGGGTCAGGACCCCACAAACTATACTGTGACTCAGCCTGTGCCCCCGGGCCAGGAGGGCCTGGGACAGAGTGATGGCCAGGGAGCCTCAGGTCACCAGGGTCTCTGTAAAGGGACCTGGGATGTCTGTGCTCCCTCTGTCAAGGGGGCGGGGGCTGGCTGGTTTCTGGGGTACTTCCTCCTCTCCCCGCATCTCTGTGCCTGTGTGCCTAGGGAACAGAGGGCCTGTGGGGCCATCAGCGTGACCCTGGAAGGGATGTCAGGACAGTAGGCCCTTGTGTTGTGCCCAGGATTGCAAATCCAAGAAACCACCGATGAGCCGACATCGATGCAAACTTCCGAGGATTTCTTTACAAGCTGGAGCTTGAGTCCAAGTGCACCCGACACAGTGGAGCAGGGATTTGGACCCTGAGACTAAGAGGCATAGCAGCTTTATATGGGCCAGTGGCCCATGGGATACACAGAAAGTTGCACAGTCGTGTCGGTCCACGTGTAGGTGGCCAATTGAATTACACCTTACCCTATAGGATCCACTTTACCTGGCCTATTACTTTGGTGAGAATCGGCGTGCAGTTTTGGCGGGCACAAAGCAGAGTTACTTTGTTATGAGCCTATTTCTGATTAGGGTGTGCCCAGCGGCTTGACTGGGTTGGGGCAGCGCCTTAAGACATAAGCAGGTCATGTGGGGGTCATAGGGGAGGTGGCAGGTGTAGCACAAAATGGAATCAGTCCTGCTCTGCTTGTCCAGGTGTAGGGGATTTTGTTATATTTCCTGGGTCCCACACTTGCAGATCGTGCACCTGGGTCACCCTCACCAGGTGGACTCACTGTGCACACCTTGTGGTGCTGGATATCTCACACCAGTGTGTAGAGGGCACCCTCCTCACCCTAGTGAGTAGGGACTGGGTGAACATGGTGCTCGGCCTGAAGGCCAGGCAGCACAGGGCACTGAGGAACCCCAGCCCCATCACCACCCCTACTCCCACACACAGGCTGCCCCAAGGCTCCCCGTAATGGTCACCCGGCGCCTCTGGAGATCCCCCCAGGGCAGCCCCGAGGTCCGGCTCCCTGCTGGAGAGGCATCGGGGAGAAGAGAAGCAGGCGGCGCTTGGGGAGACCCACTGCCGGACATGGGAATGTGGCCGAGCCAGACCTTCCACCTCAGCTGACCCTCCAGCTGAAATTCATGACAGGAGCGAGCCCCGGGTCGGCCAGGAGAGCCCAGCTAGCCACCCAGCATCAGCACCAGAAATGATGTTGTACCAACCATTTCGGCGTTTGGGTGACCCAGCCAGAGGATCCGATAACTGCACGTGATAGCTTCATGTGATAGACACACAAACACCCCAAAACCAACAAAAGTCAGAATCCCCCCAATGTTGTCAAACAGCAGCTGGATAGTTACATACACAACGCTGTGGTCCCCAATAGGATACCTGGAAGACGCTATAAACCATGACTGCAGAGGTGCTGGAGGCACGGAGATGTGCCTCTTGTGTTCCAAAAAGGAGCGCAGAGGGGCAGGAAGCATCCTCCTCAGTGGGGGGCCCTCCTAGGAAAGGACACCAGGTCCCTGTGAAGGCCACGGATGGTGAAATTTTCCTCCTCTCTTTCAGCTTCTGCTTTTCCCCTAAATGCCATTTTCCTAAATCATAATAGCAAAAATTTATTTTAAGTTTTTAAATTTCTTTTTATTGGAGTCCAATTTGTATGAATTCTTTCTTCAACAAGGGTGTCATTCAGGATAGAGAGAATGATTTTCCCAGACAGGCAAAGGATAAAGGAGTTCATGACCACTAAACCAGTCCAGTAAGGAATTTTCAGAGGAACTATTCTAGTGGGGGGAAAAAAGAGACCAAAAGCAACAAAGACTAGAAAGGACCAGAGTATGTCACCAGAAACACCAACTCTACCGGTAACACAAAGGCACAAAGTTCATATCTTTGAATAAGCACTCTGAATGCTGATGCTAAATGCTCCAATCAAAAGATATAGGGTATCAGAATGCCTTAAAAAACAGGATCCAGGATGCCTGGGTGGCTCTGGGTTTGAGCCTCTGCCTTTGACTCAGGGTGTGATCCTAGAATCTGGGATCGAGTCCCATATTGGGCTCCTGGTGGGGAGCCTGCTTCACTCTTGACCTAATTTTCTGCCTCTCTCTCTCTCTCTCTCATGCTCTCAAAAATAAAATCGTTATTAAAAAAACAAGATCCATCTGTATGCTGCCTACAAGATGCTCACCTTAGATCTATAGACACCAGCAGATTGAAAGTCAGGGGATGGAAAATCATCTATCACGCTAATGGTTATGAAAAGAAAGCTGGAGGACCAATACTTATATTAGAAAAACTAGATTTGAAACCAAACCCTGGAGGACACCTGGTGGCTCAGTGTTTGAGCATGTGCCTTCGGTTCAGGGTGTGTTCCTGGGATCTCAGGATCGAGTCCCACATCAGCATTCCTTTGGGGGGCCTGTCTCTCCATCTGTCTATGTTCCTGCCTCTGCTTCTCTGTGTATCTCTCATGAATAAATAAATAAAATATTTAATCTCAAAAAAGAAAGAACAAATAATGTAAGAAGTGATGAAGAAGGGCATTATTTCATAGTTAAAAAGACTCTCTATATCGATCAAAGAACTAAATATTTATGCTGCCAACATGGGAGTACCTAAATATGGAAACCAAATACCAACAAATGTACAGGAACTGACTGTATTGAAAATAATACAATGACAGGGGATTTTAAAACCCACCCACTTATGGCAATGGACCAATCGTCTATGCAGAAAATCAACAGGGGAACAATAGCCTTGACACACTGACCACAGGGACTCAACAGATATAGTCTGAACATTTCTTCCTAAAGCAGAATACACATTCCTTTCAAGTGCACATGGGACATTCTCCAGAACAGATCATATCATGGGCCACAAATCAGCACTCAACAGGTACAACAGGTACAAGAAGTTGATATCACACCCTGTATATTTTTGACCACGATGCTATGAAACTTGAAGTTGACAGTAAGAAAAAATTTGGACAGACCAAAAATACGTGGAGATTATGAACATCCTACTAGAGAATGAATAGAGCAACCAGGAAATTAAAGAGGAAATTTAAAACAAATGAAAATGAAAACATGTTTCTCCAAACCTCTGGGATGTAGCAAAGACAGTCCAAAGGGGGAAATACATAGCAATACAGGCTTACCTCAGGAAACAAGAAGTCTGGGATCCCTGGGTGATACAGCAGTTTAGCGCCTGCCTTTGGCTCAGGGCGCGATCCTGGATACCTGGGATTGAATCCCACATCGGGCTCTCGGTGCATGGAGCCTGCTTCTCCCTCTGCCTATGTCTCTGCCTCTCTCTGTGTGTGACTATCATAAATAAATAAAAAGTAAATAAAATGTTTTTTTTAAAAAAAGGAAACAAGAATTCTCTAATAGACAATCTAAACCTACAGCTAAAGGAGATGGAAAAGGCATAGCAAACAAAGCCTAAAGCCTACAGAAGATGGGAAAAAATAAAGATGAGAGCAGAAATAAACAATACAGAAATAAAAAAAAAACAGTAGAATGAAAAAAAAAACAGTAGAATGGAATAACAAAACTAAGAGCTGGTTCTTCAGAATAATTAATAAAATGGATCAAGCCCTAGCCAGCCTTATCAACGAGAAAAGAGAAAAGGCCTAAATAAATAAAATCACAAATGAGAGAATAGAGATCACAAACAACACCAGAAAAATAAGTCAGTTATAAGGGAAAACTATGAAAGCTTATACACTAACATACTGGAAGAAATGGAGGAAATGGACAAATCCCTTGAAATGTGCAAATGAGCAAAACTGAAATAGGAAGAAATAGAAAATGTGAACAGACCCATAAATAGCAAAGGAATTGAATCATCACAGCACCTGGGTGCCTCAGTGGTTGAGCATCTGCTTTGGCTCAGGTCATGATCCCGGGGTCCTGGGGGATCACGTCCCACATCAGGCTCCCCACATAGAGCCTCATTTTCCCTCTGCCTCTCTGTGTCTCTCATGAATACTTAAGTAAATGTGCAGCCACTGTGGAAAACAGTCTGGAGGGTCCTTGAGGAGTTAAAAATAAGGGATCCCTGGGTGGCGCAGAGGTTTGGTGCCTGCCTTTGTCCCAGGGCGTGATCCTGGAGACCCAGGATCGAATCCCACATTGGGCTCCCGGTCCATGTAGCCTGCTTCTCCCTCTGCCTGTGTCTCTGCCCCTCTCTCTGTGACTATCATAAAAAAAATTTTGAAAAAAGAAGTTAAAAATAGAGTTACCCTCTGATTCCAAAATTAAACAGCTAGGTATTTACCCCGAGGATACAAAAGTAGTTTATTAGATTCAAAGAGGGACATGCAGACCGGTATTGGTAGCAGCGTTATCAACAACAGCCAATCTGTGGATACAGCCCAAATGTCCATCGACAGATGAATGGGCAGAGACAATGTGGCAAATATACACACTGCGACATCACTGGGTCATCAGAATGGATGAAATGAAGCCATTTCCAATGACGTGGGAGAATTGGAAAGACTTATGCTAAATGAACTCAGTCAGAGAAAGACAGATACCACATACCATACAATTGCATTAACATGTGAATTTTAGGAAACCAAACTGGCAAAGGGGCAGAGGGGAGGCATGAGAGAAGCAAACCAAGATACACACTCTTAACCATAGAGAATAAACTAATCAATACCAGAGGAAGGTGGGGGGGAGGGGAATCAGGGGATGGGGTTGTGGAAGTCACCTCTGACCAGTACCAGACGTTGTATCCAAGGGTTGAATCACTATGTGGTAAACCTGAAACTATATCATACTGTGTTTACAAACAGGAATTCAAGTAAAACTTTAAAATAATAATTGGTAGTATTGATGAAAAATGTGCGCACTAAAGATAAAATCAGAAAGTCAACTGAAAATCCAAATAAAGAGTATTTAGAGCCACAAAACCCCTCCTTACTTCAGCTCAGGAGAAGACTGCCATGCCTATTCTCACCCAAGTAAAAGCCTGGATTTTGATTCTCTGGGGAGGCCACTGACTTGATGGAGTCAGGCTATCTTTGAACCCAAAACCTAAATAGAGTGCATAAAATTAAACTGCCCAAGATATTAGGAGTCCCAGTGCAGGCACATGCCAAGACCCAAACTCTAACCATACACAGACATAACCCTTACCCTACACTTAAGCCTAATGTTAACCTAAACCTTAAACAAGACCTATCACTAATCAAAAACCAAACACAAACCCCAAGACCGAAATGTGGACCAGACTTTTACCAAGTCCCGCAAAACTCACTCAACCCTCTTCCACTGTGGGCGGGACCGCGGGCTGGTACAGCTGCCCTGGAAACAGTATGGAGGCTCCTCAGGATGTTACAAATAGAGCTGTAGGGTCAGTTTGTGTCCCCTGACTTCGCTGAACTCACTCCTTAGTTCTAACAGGTTTTGGTGGAGGCTCTCAGGTTTCCTGTTCCTAGTACCACGTCTTCAGCATATAGGGACAGTATGAGTTCCCCTTCCAGTTGTGAAACCTTTACTGTTCACATCTTAATGTCCTAGAAAGCCCCACAATAGAATAAAAACTGAGTCCAGGTCAAGGGCAGGAAGCCCCTATTAGAATGAGAACAGAGCTCAATGCCCTAGAAGGCCCCATATCAAAATGTAAACAGAACTTGAGGAATTGCTCCAGCCCTCCTGGAGGTCCTAAGACCAGCCCTTAAAACTAAGCTAAAACCCACTTCAGGGTCCAAGTCCCTGCTCCGCTCCGTCGGGTATACTTGGACACAAGCTCGAGCTTGTAAATAAACCCTCATGTGTTTGCATTGGAGTCGACATCTCGGTTGTTTCTCGGATTCGCAATCTTGGGCACAAAAGTCTGAGACAAAAAAACAAAACCAAAAGAAGCTCGGACACAGGCAGAGTAAAAGCAGGGTTCTGAGAGAAGTAGCGGAGACCCGTGGGCCTAGCGGCTCTTCTGTCGAGGCCCCTGCAGACAGGTGGAGGGGCGGAAAACTCAGCCCCAGAGCCAGAGGACCCAGCGTCCCCACCCGCATCCCGCCCATCAGCATGGAGACTCAGGGAGAAGCACAGTGCTGCCCACTGGAGGCCAGAGGCTCTGACGCCCACCCCGCCTCTGACCCCACCGGTGCATCTCCCAGGCAGATGTGCACCTGAGAATCAGTGCCAAGACCCATTCCGAGACCCTGCACAGACCATTCCCTGCCACCAAGTTGTCGGACCACAGAGGCTGCAGAGCTTCAGCTCTGCCTGGAAAGTACGGACTAGATTCCTTTGTACTTTGTGCTTTCATTTATTTTCTTTGATTCTGTTTTATTAATTGCCTTATTTTAATTTTTCTGTATGTACCGTATATATTTCTTATTTTTACTTTCATGGTACTTTAATTGTTTTTCTTACTTTGGGATTTAGCATCTTTAACAAGCAGGCAAAAATAATCTGGTGGGTTTTATTGGGGGGGAGGGCAGTTGTTATTGTTTTTCTTGTTTTTTTCTTTTTCTTCCTTCTTTCTTTTCTGGAAAAAATAATGAGATGGAGAAATTCACCTCCATAAAATAACATGAGGTTCTACTCACAGCCAGGAATTTCATCAATACACATATATGATGTCTAACTACAGTTTAAAACAATGATTATAAAGACAGCAGCTGGGCTAGAAAAAGAGCACAGAAGACAACTAGAGAAACCTTTACTGTAGAAATAAAAGAACTAAAATCTAGTCAGGCCATCGTTAAAATTGCTATAACTGAGATGCAGTGCCAAGTTGAAGCCTTCAAAACAAGAAAGGTTATGGACCACAAGACAGACGTAGGGAAGTCAGCCACTTATTAAAACAATAATATTCATATCATGGGAGACTCAGAAGATGAAGAGATAGAAAAGGTGGGACTTGCTCAGACATTAGAAATGACAAATACCCACCATGTGCTTCAAAGTGGATGGAACTGGAAGGTATTATGCTGAGTGAAGTAAGTCAATCGGAGAAGGACAAACATTGCATGTTCTCATTCACTTGGGGAATATAAATAAGAGTGAAAGGGAATATAAGGGAATGTAGAAGAAATGTGTGGGAAATATCAGAAAGGGAGACAGAACATAAAGACTCCTAACTCTGGGAAATGAACTAGGGGTGATGGAAGGGGAGGAGGGCGGGGGTGGGTGTGAATGGATGATGGGTACTGACAGGCTGAGCAGTGTGTGTTGTTCTGTATGTGGGCAAATTGAACACCAATAAAAATAAATTTATTATTAAAAAAAAGAAAAAGAAAGAAAAAGTGGCATCTGGGTGGCTCAGTCACTTAAGCTTCTGCCTTAGGCTCAGATCACGATCCAGGTCCCAAGGCAGGCTCCCTGTTCAGCAGGAAACCTGCTTCTCCCTCTCCATCTGCCCCTCTCGTTCTTGGTTTTTCTCTCCTCTCTCTTTCAAATAAATTAATGACACCTTTAAAAAGAAACAAACAAACCCAGAAGGACAAAAATCTCCCATGTAGAAGAATTTCAAGGAAGTTGTGCAGACATTCCACTCTCAAGTTGATTAGCATAGCTTCCCACTCTTATTTCCGAAATACACATAGTAACTTCCGTCTACAAAATATAATATGAAAATCAGTATATAAAATTGATACAATAATAATAATAATAATAAGAAGAAGAAGAAGAAGAAGAAGAAGAAGAAGAAGAATCACTTTACTATGGAGAAAGCAGACACACTACCTCAGCAAGATGATCAGATCGATACGAGGACTGATAAATCATGTTGATAATATCTATCCTTTATATGATATAATGAAAATGGGAGTATATCTCTGTATATAATCCACAGAAATATTTAAATCATGATATAAACAACAGACATGTCCCAACTGAGGTAAATTTTACAAAATACTCTACTTCTCAAAGTGTTCCAGTTCAATGATAACAAGGAAAGGCTGAAAGACTGTCACAATCCAGAGGAGCCTAAGAAAACATGAGTACAAATGGAATGTGATATGAGGGATGGTAATTTAGCAAAAACTAAGGAAATCTGAATAAAGTATGGTCTTTGGTTAATGAGAATATTTTAATATTGATTCAAGGCTAATATTTGTACCTTCCTAATATACCACCACCATCATATCCCTACCCCACACCATCCACCCCCACACCATCGGCCCCCAGCAAGGACCCAGTGCAGCTGCCCCCTGTGGGACATGCTCAGCCTCCCTGGGGTTCTCTGGATACCCTGCTCCCATCAGAAGCCCAATTCTCCCATGGAGAACCCAGAGGTTGCACAGAGGAAGGAAGGCAGCTATCCCCGAAAGGCTGGGGGTAGGTGAGTGGTGCAGAGGACACATTGGGCTCTGCCCTCGCCCACTGTCCATCCTGGAGGATGGCACACCCTGCACAGGACACCAGCCCCTAACCCAGAGGGACCTGGGCTGACCTGGCTCTGCGCTCTGTGGGAGCTAGGTTGATTTGAGCCCCTCCCAGGCCCAACACAAAGACTAATGGGATCCAGGCCCCCATGGTCCTGGCCAGCCCTGGATTCTGGCCCCAGGCTGAGCGAGCCCTCTCACAGGTGGATGTGGCCTCCTGGGCCCTGGGCATGCCCCACAGATCCAGGTCACTAACCTAGGGCAAGCCGGGGGATCCCAGGACACCCCAGGGTGGGGAGTGGATGGATAGGCTGGTTGGCCCCACCCGACCCCACACCAGGAGGCAGGCTCTTCCAGGTATTGGGGCCCCAGAGGGCCCAAGGCAGGTGTCCAGCTGCCCTGCGGGTCCCAGTACAGGAGCCCATGAGCTGCAGGTCCAGGTCATCTCTGCTGTCCTCAGAACAGTCACTCAGGCTGAAATCTCAGGACACACGCCCCCACCCGGAGTCCACACATGTTCCCACAATTGGACTCTAGCACCCGCCCCTCCACACCGTGTGATTCTTGCCCTCCCCTAAAGGACAGAAAGGTCTCCCTCCCCAGGGGAAGGCGGGCATTAGGCTCTGAGCCCCTTTGCTGTAAAAAGTCAATAAAGTGTTGTGTGAAAATGCACAGCCAGCTCGTTTCTGTGTCTCCCAGAACTCTGTGCATGGGGCATGGAGAGACACCCAGAGAGGAGGAAGGGGCACCATCCAGGCCCCAAACAGCCCTTGCAGGGGCGCCGCCAGGTACACAGAGCTGACGTCCCCACGTGCCATCCAGGGGCAGCCAGACGCCAGGGTCAGGACCCCACAGACTTTGCTTGGACTCAGGCTGTGTCCCCCGGGCCAGGGGGGGCTGGGACAGAGTGACAGCCAGGGAGCTTCAGGTCACCAGGGTCTGTGCACCCTCTGTCCTGATGAACGAGGATGGCCGAGTTCTGGGGCACTTATTCCCCTCCCTGCATCCCCGTGCCTGTGTGCCTGGGGCACAGAGGGCCTGTGGGGCGGTCAGCGTGGCCCTGGAAGGGATGTCAGGACACCAGGCCCTGGTGTTTTTCCCAAGATTGTAAATCAGGGAAACCACCAAGGAGCCCACAATGATGGAAACTCCCAAGGGTTTCTTTACAAGCTGGAGCTTGGGTGAAATTGCACCCAACACAGCGCAGGAGGGACGTGGATCCCGAGATTAAGAGGCATAGCAGCTTTATAGGGGCCAGTGGCCCATGGGATACGCAGAAAGTTGCACAGTCATGATGGTCCACACGCAGGTGGCCAATTGAATTACACCTTACCAAACAGTATCCACTTGAGCTGGCCTATTACTTTGGTCAGAATCGTCGCACAGTTTTGGGGGGCACAAAGCAGGGTTACATTGTTATGAGCTGATTTCCAATTAGGGTGTGCCCAGCGGCCTGACTAGGATGGGGCAGCGCCTTAAGCAAAAAGAAGCTCATGTGAGGGTCATAGGGGAGGAGGCGGGTGTAGCACAAAATGGAATCAGTCTTGCTCTGCTCGTCCATGGGTAGGGGATTTTTGTTAACTTTCCTAGGTCCCACACTTGCAGCTCACGTACCTGGGCCACCCTCACCAGGTGGACTCAGCCTGCACAACTTGTGGTGCTGGATCTCTCATACCAGCGTGTGGAGGGCACCCTCCTCGCCCTAGTGAGTAGGGGCTGGGTGAGCATGGGGCTCGCCAGAAGGCCAGGAAGCACAGGGGACCAAGAACCCCAGCCAAGACCCCAACTCAACTCCCACACACAGGCAGCAACAGGGCTCCCCGCCATGGGCAGCTACCTCCTCAGGATCTCCCCCCAGGGCAGCGCTGAGGTCTGGCTCCCTGCAGGAAAGGCATCGGGGAGAAGAGAAACAGCAGGCGCTCAGTGGGAGCCCCTGCCGGACATGGGAATTTGGCCAAGTCGGACCTTCCAGCTCAGCTGACTCTCCAGCAGAAAGTCACTGCAGGAGCGAGCCCCCAGTCGGCAAGGAGAGCCCAGCTATCTGCCCAGCGCCAGCACCAGAAATGATGTTGTGCCAACCATTTCGGCATTTGGGTGACCCAGCCAGAGGATCAGATAGCTGCACGTGATATCTGCATGTGATAGTCACACACACAAGCAAAAACCAACAAAAGTCGGAATTCCCCCTATGTTGTCAAACAGCAGCCGGATGGTTACATATACGACGCTGTGGTCCCCAATAGGATACATGGTAGACGCTATAAACCATGACTACAGAGGTACTGGAGCCACGGATATGTGCCTGCTGGGTTTCAAAAAAGAGCACAGAGAGGCAGGAAGCATCCTTCGGAGGGGGTGTCCCTCCTAGGAACGGACACCAGGTCCCTGTGTAGGCTACAGATGGTGAAATCTGTCCTCCTCTCTTTCAGCTTCTGGTTTTCCTCCTCTTTTGTTCTTCCTAATTCTAGTTTAGCCTCCACCCTGCATTCAAGACAATGACCAAAGAGGCTTCGTTATGACACCGCGTTCTAAAAGGAGGCCGAGCTCTGGCTACCGGGTTCAGAAATGGTCATTGCCTAGGTGTATGCTGATCCCCCGAACTTGTGGCTTCATGGCTCTTCTCTCCCTGCAGAACGAGGGGAACCACAGGTTTTACAATGAAAGACGCCCACTTCCCATCGAGCGGGACAATCCCTTGTGCAGGACCTCATCTGGTCCAAGTAGTACAAGCGGGGCGATGAAGAATAGTTTGCAGGTGAGACATAAGCAAACACTTACCTTTGATGTCATGCTTTATTTGTTCATCCATTTATTATTTGTTAAATATTTTCGTTTCATGTCCTCTCTATACCCAACATGGAGTTCAAACTCACAACCTTGAGATCAAGATCCCCCAACCAGGCCAGCCAGGCACCCCAGTGCCATATTTCATAACTCTTTGCTTCCTTGTCTATCTCTGCATCCAACTGGAACATTGAGTCCTGGACGGGAAGCTTTAGTTACCTCCGAATCCTAGAACGTTCTCACTGTATCCCATTCCTAGATTGACATTTACCATTGAATAGCACTTTAAATAAATAGTCAGTAAAATAACTACTACAGTAAAGGAAATTATCAACTTTTCATGTGTGTGGGCCCTGCTCCCTGGGCTCCCAGGGAAGCTATGGTTTCTTTCACATTGATCAGGTCCAAATGACTCCACCACACCTCAAAGCGTGGGCTCAGTTTCTGCCCTGACACATGCAAGACCCCTGCTTCAATTAACATGTATCAATCAATCAAAGAAAGCCTGACTGGCTTGGTGTTGTTCGTAAGAACATGGGACTCTTGTTCTTGGGGTAGGAAGTTCTATCCCCATGTTGGCTGTAGAGATTACAGAAAAATAAAATCTTAAAAACAATCAATCAGTTGATCTTGGGGAGACACAGCCCTGGATCCCACAAGGGCAGAGAGCCAACTGACAGTTCTACGCACAATATTATAAGCAGCAGTGCACAAAATCTGAACTTTCAGAAGTCTCCTAGAGTGGGGGACACACCAGCCTTAAGGTGTTCAGGTGGAGAAGTAGGGGGCAGTCCCTGGAGCGACAGGGTGGGCTCAGGATCCCAGGGGTCCCAAGGACAGTGGCGCCAACTGTTCCCAGGCATAGGAGCAGCAACTCAGCTGAGAGCAGCGGGACTTGGGCCAACTCTCTGCCCTGTGTGGCCATAAGCTGCAAACCCTGTGCAGTCACGGGGCCCAGTTCCTGGGACCGGCCAGCAAAGGCAAGGAGTGCGAGGACACCCTCCCTGGCAGGAATAGCACAGGTCTCCACCAGGGAAGCCCCTAAAATTTGAAGTTTTAAAATTCAGTCACTTGTCTGTGTGGAGGCTGAGAAAATTGAGGCTGTTCCACTTTAAGTTCACGGTTAGCACAAGAACTGCCGTCCCAGGACCCTATGAGTAAGAGCTAAAATTTACATTACTTCAGTTACAGGAAAAAAAGAAAAAAACAGCTTACAGCTTAAGG
Organism: Canis aureus; assembly: GCF_053574225.1. Lineage (NCBI taxonomy): Eukaryota > Metazoa > Chordata > Mammalia > Carnivora > Canidae > Canis > Canis aureus. Next base: position 35,713,547 of record NC_135646.1, read on the forward strand.
TCCCAGAAAGCCCCATATTAGAATGGGAACAGAGCTCAATGCCCTTGAAGGCCTCATGTCAAAATGTAAACAGAACTTGAGGAATTCCGCCAGCCCTTCTGGAGGTCCCTGAGACCAGCCCGTAAATCTAAGCTAAAACCCACCCCGGGGTCCAAGTCCCTGCTCCACTGTGTGGGGTATACTTGGACCCAAGCTCGAGTTTGTAAATCAACCCTCCTGTGTTTGCATCGGTCTCGGCTCCTTAGTTGTTTCTCCAATTCAGAATCTTGGGCACAACACCCGCAAGTCCCCTCCCCACCTGGGCTGATCCCCTGTCCCCTCGAACCCAGGCTGACCCTCAGGAACCTCCCGCCCACAGCAGCTCGACACAGTCCCTCACAGAGGTCTCACGGCCACGGTGGGCACTCTGGCCATCCCTGGCTTCCCAGGAGAAGAATGGAGGTTTCGGTAGGACACACTACCATGGTGGCCCCAGGGCTCCCTGCCCAGGATGGCAGCTGGTGACAGGCCGTGGTCTGTGTCCCTGATGCCAGCTCCTCCTCCCCGGTTTTCCCACAGGAAATGAAGGAGGAGCCCTCGTCTCCTCCAGGGACATCACGCAGATAGACCTGGACATCAACAGGACGTTCGGCAGCCAAATCATGTTTTGGGACTGTTAGGGGGTGGGGTGAGGCTGCTGAGTCAGGGCGCTTCAGGGCCCCGGGGGAGTCCCAGAGGCTTCTGGGTAGGGAACACAGGGCTTAAGAGGCCGGGGGAAGCAACAGCAGCCAGCAACACACCACTGTATGGTAGGGTGCCGGGGATGACCACCGTGCCCCAAAACCCAGAGCTTCGGGGATGAGGAGGTCACTATGTTGGCGCCTCTAGGGGTTTCCATGGGAGCTGAACCCCAAAGGGGTGAGGGACAGCCCCTTGAGAAGCAGGGGGCTGCGGTGGGGCCCGTGGAGGGCAGTAACCGGACCTGGGGGTCAGGCGGCATGGCAGTGGCTGGAGCAGGAAACACATCCATCCGATGAGGGTCGGACGGGTCAGGGAGACACCCACACTTGGTGTTTTATATATATCTAAATTCTATGCATTTAATTTGAGACAATTTGCAATTTGTAAACATACATAGTATGATGATCCCCAGATAATGCCCCCGGACCAGCCAGCGCCCTGCACTGACCACACGGGACCCCAGGGGCAGGTGTCACAGCAAACCCCAGACTGAGGTCGCATTTATCTGTAGACATATCCGTGTGCATCTGAGAGAATGTGGATGCCCTGTGTCGGCAGGCCCCCCACGCCATCCCCCCTCATTCCCCACCCCCACACCATCCCCCTTCATCAGCATCCCCAATGGCATCCCACCTATACCATCCCCCTCACACCCACACAGCCCCACACAATCCCCACCCACACCACACCCCCACCATCCCCCCTACACCATACCCCACACGCCACCACCATCATGCCCCTGCCCCCACAACATCCACCCCCACACCATCTGCCCCCAGCAAGGACCCAGTGCAGCTGCCCCCTGTGGGACATACTCAGCCTCACCAGGGATCTCTGGACACCCTGCTCCCATCAGAAGACCGGGTTTCCCATAGAGTACCCAGGGGTGGCATGAAGGAGGGAAGACAGGGAGCCCCTGACAGGGTGGGTGCAGGTGAGTGGTGCAGAGGACCCACTGTGCCCTGCCTCCACCCACTGTCCCTCCTGGAGGGCGGCACACCCTGTATGGGACACCAGCCCCTAACCCAGAGGGACATGGGCTGGCCTGGCCCCGGACTCTGTGGGGGCTGCGGGGATTTGAGCCCCACAAGGCCCAACACAAAGACTAATGGGATCCAGCCCCCCAATGGCCCTGGCCAGCCCTGGATTCTGGCCCCAAGCTGAGAGAGTCCTCCCACAGCTGGATGTGGCCTATTGGGCCCTGGGCGTGCCCAACACGTGCCTAGGTCGCTGAACTAGGGCAGGCCTGGGGATTCCGGGACACAGCAGGTTGGGAAGAGGAGGGGTAGGCGGTAGCCCCACCCACACCAACACCAGGGGACAGGCTCCACCAGGTTCTGGGGCCCCAGGGGGCCCAAGTCCGGGGTCCAGCTGCCCTGCGGGGACCCAGTGCAGAAGCCCATGACCTGCAAGTCCAGGTCAGCTCTGCTGTCCTAAGAACCGTCTCTCAGGCTGAAACCTCAGGACACGTCCCCACCCAGAGTTGAAACCTGTTCCGAGGTGGGGGACTCCAGCACCAGACCCCACCCCACATGTGATTCTTGCCCTCCACTAAAGGACAGAATGGTCTCCCTCCCCAGGGGAAGGCGCTCATCCTCAGCTCTGAGCCCATTTGGTGTAGAAAGTCAACAGAGTGTTGTGGTGTGAAAATGCACAGCCAGCCCCTTTCTGTGTCTCCCAGAACTCTGTGCAGAGGGTGAGGAGAGACCCCGAGAGAGGAGGAGGGGGTACATCCACGCCCCAAACAGCCCCTGCAGTGGCGCTGCCAGGCACACCCAGCTGACATCCCCACGTGCATTCCGGGGGCGGCCTGACGCCAGAGTCAGTCCCCACAGACTTTACTGGGACTCAGCCTGTGCCCCGCAGGCCAGGAGGGGCTGGGACAGAGTGACAGCCAGGGAGCCTCAGGTCACCAGGGTCTGTGGAAAGTGACCTGGGAGGTCTGTGCTCCCTCTGTCCAGGGGGCCGGGACTGGCCGGGATCCGGGGCACTTCCTCCCCTCCCCGAACCCCTGTGCCTGTGTGCCTGGGGCACAGAGGGCCTGCGGGGCGGTAGCGTGGCCCTGGAAGGGATGTCAGGACAACAGGGCCTTGTGTTGTGCCCAAGATGGCGAATTCGAGAAACCACCAAGGAGCCCACACTGATGCAAACTCCCGAGGGTTTCTTTACAAGCTGGAGCTTGGGTCCAAGTGCACCCAACACAGAGGAGTGGGACTTGGACCCTGAGACTAAGAGGCGTAGCAGATTTATAGGAGTCAGTGGCCCATGGGAATGCTGAAAGATGCGTAGTCATGTGGGTCCACACGCAGGTGGCCGATTGAATTACACTTTACCCGATAGTATCGACTTGAACTGGCCTATTACTTTGGTCAGAATTGGCGCACAGCTTTGTGGGGCACAAAGCAGGGTTACATTGTTATGTGCCGATTTCGGATTAGGGTGTGCCCAGCGGCTTGAGTCGGGTGGGGCAGCGCCTTACACCTCAGCAACCCATGTGGGTCATAGGGGAGATGGCAGGTAGAGCACAAAATGGAATCAGTCCTGCTCTGCTTGTCCAGGGGTAATGGATTTTTGTTAAATTTCCTGAGTCCCACACTGAAGCTCACAAACGTGGGCCACCCTCACATGGTGTACTCAGCGTGCACACCACGTGGTGCTAGATCTCTCACACCAGGGTGTGGAGGGTACCCTCCTCGCCCTAGTGAGTAGGGGTTGGGTAAGCGTGGGGCTCTGCCTGAAGGCCAGGCAGCACAGGGGACCAAGGAAACCCAGCCCCATCCCCACCCAGACTCCCAAGACAGGCAGCCCCAGGACTCCCCGCCATGGGCAGCTGATTCATCAGGAGCTCCCGCCAGGGCGGCCCCAAGGTCTGGCTGCCTGCTGGAGAGACATCAGGGAGAAGATAAGCAGCCAGCGCATGGCAGGACCCACTGCAGCACATGGGAATATGGCCAAGCCGGACCTTCCAGCTCAGCTGACTCTCCATTTGAAAGTCACTGCATGAGCGAGCCCTGGGTCTGCTAGGAGAGCCTAGCTACCCGCCCAACGCCAGGACCAGAAATGATGGTGTGCCAACCATTTCATCATTTGGGTGACCCAGCCAGAGGATCAGATAGCTGCACGTGATAGCGACATGTGATAGACACACACACACCCCAAAACCAATTCCAAAGTCGGAAACCCCCCCAATGTTGTCTAACAGCAGCCAGATGGTTACATACACGACGCTGTTTCCCCCAGTAGGAAACATGAAGACACCAAAAACCATGACTGCAGAGGTGCTAGAGGCACAGAGATGTGCCTGCTGGTTTCCAACAAGGAGCACAGAGGGGCAGGAAGCATCCTACGGAGGGAGGCCCCTCCTTGGAAAGGACATCATGTCCCTGTGAAGGCTACAGAGGGTGAAATCTGTCCTCCTATCTCTTAGCTTCTGGTTTTCCTCCTAAATGCCATTTTCCTCAATCATAAGACCAAAAATTTATTTTATGTTTTTAAATTTCTTTTTATTGGAGTCCAATTTGTATGAATTCTTCCTTCAGCAAGGGTGTCATTAGGAGAGAAGGAGAGATCATGAATTCCCAGACAGGCAAAATATAAAGGAGTTCACTTAACCAGTGACCACTTAACCAGTCCAGTAAGGAATTTTAAGAGGGACTCTTCTAGTGGGGGAAAAAAAGAGACCAAAAGCAACAAAGACTAGAAAGGACGAGAGAACGTCACCAGAAACACCAACTCCTCCTGTAACACAAAGGCACAAGTTCATATCTTTGAATAATCACTCTGAATGCCGATAGACTAAATGTTCCAATCAAAAGATATAGCGTATCAGGGATCCCTGGATGGCGCAGCGGTTTGGTGCCTGCCTTTGGCCCGGGGCGTGATCCTGGAGACCCGGGATCGAATCCCACGTCGGGCTCCCGGTGCATGGAGCCTGCTTCTCCCTCTGCCTGTGTCTCTGCCTCTCTCTCTCTCTCTGTGTGACTATCATAAAAAAAAAAGATATAGCGTATCAGAGTGGCTTAAACACAGGATCCGGGATGCCTGGGTTGCTCAGGGGTTGAGTATCTGCCTTTGACCCAGGCTGTGATGCTGTAGTCTGGGATTGAGTCCCATATTGGGCTCCTGGTGGGGAGTCTGCTTCTCTCTCTGCCTAATTTTCTGCCTCTCTCTCTGTCTGTCTCTCTCTCTCTCATAAATAAAATTGTTATTAAAAAAACAAGATCCATCTGTATGCTGCCTACAAGATGCTCACCTTAGACGTATAGACACCAGCAGATTGATAGTCAGGAGAGGGAAAATCATCTACCACGCTAATGGATATCAAAAGAAAGCTGGAGGACCCATACTTATATCAGACAAACGAGATTTGAAACCAAACCCTGGGGGACACATGCTCAGTGGTTGAGCATCTGCCTTTGACTCTGGGTGTGATCCTGGGATCCCAGGATCGAGTCCCACATCGGCCTCCCTTAGGGGAGCCTGCCTCTCCCTCTGCCTATGTTTCTGGTTTGCTTCTCTGTGTATCTCTAGAATAAATAAATAAAATATTTAAATCTCAAAAAGAAAGAACAAATACTGTAAGAAGAGATGAAGAAGAACATTATTTCATAATTAAAAAGACTATCAAGATCAAACAACTAAATATTTATGCTGCCAACATGGGAGTACCTAAATATAGAAACCAATTAGCAACAAACGTACAGGAACTCACAGAGGATTTCAACACTCACTTATGGCAAAGGACCGATCCTCTATGTAGAAAATCAACAAGGGAACAATAGCCTTGACACACTGGACCACAGGGACTCAACAGATATAGTTAGAATATTAGATCGGAAAGCAGAATACACATTCCGTTCAATTGCATATGGGACATTCTCCAGAACAGATCATATCAGGGCCCACAAATTAGCCCTCAACAGGTACAACTGGTACAAGAAGGTTGATATCACACCATGTACATTTTCGGACCAAGGCGCTATGAAACTGGAAGTCGACAGTAAGAAAAAAATTGGACAGACCAAAAGAACTTGGAGTTTATGATCATCCTACTAGAGAATGAGTGGAGCAACCAGAAAATTAATGAGGAAATTTAAAACAAATGAAAATGAAAACATGTTTCTCCAAACCTCTGGGATGTACCAAAGGCAGTCCTAAGAGGGAAGTACATAGCAATACAGGCCTACCACAAGAAACAAGAAGTCTCCAATACAAAACCTAACCCTACACCTGAAGGAGCTGAAAAAGGAATAGCAAACAAAGCCTAAAGGCTACAGAATAAGGGAAAAATTTAAGATGAGAGCAGAAATAAACAATACAGAAACAACAAAACAGTAGAATGGAATAACAGAACTAAGAGCTGGTTCTTCAAAATAAATAATAAAATGGATCAAGCCCTAGCCAGCCTTATCAACGAGAAAAGAGAAAAGTCCTAAATAAATAAAATCACAAATGAGAGAAGAGAGATCAAATCAACATCAGAAAAATAAGACAGTTATAAGGGAATACTATGAAAGATTATACGCTAACAAACTGTAAGACCTGGAAGAAATGGACAAATCCCTAGAAATGTGCAAATGAGCAAAACTGAAATTGGAAGGAAATAGAAAATATAAACAGACCCATAACTAGCAAAGGAATTGAATCAGCAAGGCACCTGGGTGCCTCAGTGGTTGAGCATCTGATTTGGCTCAGGTCATGATCCCAGGGTCCTGAGGGATAAAGTCCCACATCAGGCTCCCCGTATGGAGCCTCATTTCCCTCTGCCTATACCTCTGCCCCTCTGTGTCTTGCATGAATACATAAATACAATCTTTAAAAAAGAGAACAGATACAAAGATGTGAAAGGACCCAAGTAAAATCACAAATGAGAAATAACAACCAACACTAGAGAAATACAAAAGAATATAAGAGAACATTATGAAAAATTATATGCCAGCAACCAAGAACCTGGAAGAAATAGATCAATTCCTGGAAATATATAACATAGCAAAAATGATAAAGGAAGAAATAAGAAACTTGAACAGACAGATAACCAGCAACGAAATGAATCAGCAATGAAGAATCTCGCAACAGGAGACGCTTAGATCAATAGAATTGAATGGAAAGCTGAAACAAGATACAAACCTGTAAATCTATGATCCATTAATCGACAACAAGGCAGGAAGAAATATCCAATGGCACAAAGACAAGTCTCTTCAACAAACCCTAACCCTGACCCCAGGATAAGAACAAATGGTGTTGGGAAAACCAGGCAGCCACATGCAGAAGAATCAAGCTGAACCACTTCCTTACACCATATATATAAAAAATAAATTCAAAATGGATGAAAGACCTAAATGTGAGACCTGAAACCAATCAAAGAAGAAAAGATAGCAGCAAAGTCTTTGACATTGGACAATGAATTTTCTTTAGATATGCCACTGAGGTGAGGGAACAAAAGCAAAAATGCTATTGGGACTTCATCAAAATGAAAAGCTTCCGCAAAGTGAAGGAAACAACCAAAGCTAAAAGGCAACATACAAAATGAAAGGAGATATTGGTAAACAACACATCCAATAAAGAGTTAGTATGCAAAACACATAAAGGAAATATATCTCAAGATCCTAAAAACAAATTATGCAACTGGAGATGGGCAGAAAAATGAATGGACTTTGTCTCTGACAAGACAGCCAGATGGCACCAGACACATGGAAAGACACAAAGCGTCACCCATCATCAGGGAAATGCAAACCAAAACCACAATGATATGTCACCTGAGAGCCGTCATAATGGTTAAAATTAACAACACAAGAAACAACAGGTGTTGTTGAGGCTGTAGAGAAAGGGTAGCCCCCTTACACTCCTGGTGGGCATGCGAACAGATGTAGTCACTGTGGAAAACAGTGTGGAGGGTCCTCGAGAAGTTAAAAAAAAGGGGATCCCTGGGTGGCGCAGTGGTTTGGTGCCTGTCTTTGGCCCAGGGCGCGATCCTGGAGACCTGGGATCGAATCCCACTTTGGGCTCCCGGTGCATGGAGCCTGCTTCTCCCTCTGCCTGTGTCTCTGTCTCTCTCTGTGACTATCATTAAAAAAATTAAAAAAAAAAGGAGTTAAAAATAGAGCTACCCTATGATTCCAAAATTGCAGAGCTAGATATTTACCCCGAGGATACAGAAGTACTTTAGTAGATTCGAGGAGGGACACGCAGCCCAGTGTTTGTAGCAGCATTATCAACAACAGCCAAACTGTGGATACAGCCCAGATGTCCATCGGCAGATGAATGGGCAGAAAGATGTGGTAAATATACACACTGCGACATCACTGGGTCATCAGAAGGGATGAAATGAAGCCGTTTACAATGACGTGGAAGGAGTGGAAAGGATTTATGCTAAATGAACTCAGTCAGTCAGAGAAAGACAGATACCAAATACCATACAGTTGCGTTCATATGTGAATTTTTTGAGAGTAGCAAACCAAGATACACACTCTTAACCACAGAGAATAAACTAATAAATACCAGGGGAAGGTGGGGGGGATGGTGAGTCAGGGGATAGGGACAGTGGAGGGCACCTGTGACAAGTACCAGATGTTGTATCCAAGGGTCTAACCACTATGTGGTAAAACTGAAACTATATCATACTGTGTTCACAAACAGGAATTCAATAAAAATTTAAAATAACAATTGGTAATATAGAGGAAACATGTGCACACAAGAGATAAAATCAGAGGGGCAACTGTGAATTCAAATAAAGAGTCTTTAGAGCCACAAATGCCCTCCTTACCTCAGCTCGGGAGAAGCCTGACATGTCTATTCTGACCCCAGCAGAAGCCTGGATTTTGATTCTCTGGGGAGGCCACTGACTTGGTGGAGTCAGGCTATCTTTGAACCCAAAACCTAAATAGAGTGCATAAAACTAAACTGCCCAAGATATTAGGAGTCCCAGTGCAGGCACATGCCAAGACAGAAACTCTAACCATATACAGACATAACCGTAACCCTACACTTAAGCCTAATGTTAACCTAACCCTTAAACAAGACCCATCACTAATCGAAAACCAAACACAAACCCCAAGACCAAAACACATTCACTGAACCTTCCTGCCAACCCTCACCCTAAATCCTAAACCTATTCTAAACCCTTAACCCTGACCCCTACCTTAAATCTGACCCTAACCTCTAACCCTAACCTTAACTTAATGTACTCAAATCCTATTCCTAACCTTAACCTGTACCCTAACCCTAACCCTCTAATACTAATCCTATCTCATACCCCAAACTGTACTCTAACCTGTACCCTAAAACTAACTCCTAAACCACTCCCTATACCTATCTCTTACCCATTTCCAAAACCATACCCTGACCCTGACCCTGACCTGACCCTAAACGCTAACTAGACACTAATCATAACCCTAGCCCTAACACCTATCCTAAACCTAACCCTCGCCCTAACCCTAAACCTAGCCCTAAATTTTACCCTAACCCCTAACCCTTACCCCTAACCCTAACTCACACCCTAACACCTCACCCTAACTGCAAACCTAAGCCCAACCCTAACTGCAACCATAACCCTAACCCCACCTCCAAACCTCCTGCCATATCCCTAAAGCCTAAACCCTAACCCTAACTCTAAATACTGTCACTAACCTTAACCTCGTTCCCTAATCCCTAACCCCCATCCTAACTCCTAACCACTGACACTTACCCTTATCCCTCACCCTAACCTCTAATCCGTAACCATAAGCTTAATCACAAACACCTAACATCTAACCTAAGCCTAACCACCAACTGCCTCCCCTCCCCTGATCCTATCATTCATTCTACCCATTCACATACCCTGTGGTTCTGAGTAGTCCCTTCTGATGTGGACGAGGCCCCCAACAGCACCTCCAAAGTCCTCCAGGGGGTCCTGAGGAAGCAGGGCTCCTGTGAGTGTGGACATGGCCCCACGTGTTCCTGAGTGAGAGTCAGCGGGTCCTGAGGACGGCGGGTCTCCTGTCACTGTGCACTATGCCTCACATCCTCTGGAAGACTCACAGAAGGTCCTCAGGTTGCCGGGGGCTCCTGTCAGCCTGGACATGGCCCCACGTCCCCTGAAAACTCACCGCGGATCCTGAGGAGGCTATGGGCTCCTGTCAGCATAGACGCAGCCCCATATTTCCTGAAGCTTTAGTGCAGGTCCTGAGGAGGACGGGGGTCCTGTCAGTGTTGAGGTGACCCACATTTTCCTCAAGCCTCACCATAAGACCTGAGGAGGCTGGGGCTCCTGTCAGCATACATGTGGCCCCAAATCTTCCCAAACCTTCACAGTGGGTCCTGAGGAGGCTGGAGAATCCTGTCAGTGTGGATGAGGCACCCACATTTTTCTTGGGCCTCACCAAAGGCCCTGACAAGGCGGGGGTCTTCTGTCTGCATGGACGCATCCCATATTTCCCTAAGTCAACACCGGGGGTCCTAAGGAAATCAGCATCCTGTTGTGTCGATGTCACCCAACGTCCTCCCAAAGCGTCACCGAGGGTTCTGAGGAGGCAGGGGCTCCTGTCACCGTGAATGCGGCCCCCAGCTTCCAGAAGCCTCAACTTATGTCCTGAGGTGGCCCAGGTGCTCCTGTCAGTGTGGATGCGGGCCCACATCTTCCTGAAGACAACCCCTGGGTCCTGAGGCGGCCCAGGGGCTCCTTTCAGTGTGGATGTGAGCCCAAAATTTCCTGAAGCTGCGGCTCATCAGCATGGACGTGTCCCCACGTCCTCCTCTGGCCTCCCCAGCACAGGCTGGCTCCTGTCAGTGCAGGCAGAGGAGGCATACTGCACATTCATGCCCCCTGGGTGGAGCCTGGGCTCCGGCGCCCCCTGTGGGATGCTCAGGCGCTGCAGGAGGCAGCAGGCACTCCAGGGGCCACACCTGCCTCCTTCCAGGCTCCAGCTGTGGCCTGTTAGTTTCAGAAACGTCTCACTTAAATAGAACCCAACACCCGGCTTCCCCAGAAATACTTAAGGACACGGAATTGGAGCCCACAGAATGCGAAATGAAATGTGGACCAGACTTTTACCACGTCCCGAAAAACTCACTCAACCCTCTTCCACTGTCGGCGGGACTGCGGGCTGGTTGCTGCAGCCGCCCTGGAAACAGTGTGGAGGCTCCTCAGGAGTTACAAATAGAGCCTCCCTGCGACCAGCAGGTGAATGGCCTGAGCTCACTCCGAAGATACAGATGCAGTGAGAATCAGGACACCTGCATGTCCCGATGTCCACAGTATCTGGGTCCATAGTAGCCACACTGTGGGAGGAGCCTCGGTGCCCTCTGGCAGATGATGGATAAAAAGGATGGGAGATAGATGATGGTCATAGAGAGAGGAATTGTACGCAACTATCAAAGAGAAGGAAATCTTCCCATTTGCAATGACGTGGATAGAACTAGAGGGATCAGGATAAGTGAAATAAGTCAGACGGGAAAGAGAATGACCGTGTGGTGTCACTCATAACTGGAATTAAAGAACTAAAGCAGATAACAACTGTGAAGGGAAGGAAAAACAAATAAGATGAAAACAGATGCAGGAAATATAGACTCTTAATGATAGGAAACAAACTGATGGTCATCAGGGTGAAGCAGGGTGGGGGGGTTAACAGGGGACAGGCATGAAGGAGGGCACGTGATGTCACGAGCACTGTGGTTATCTCCAACTGGTGAATCCCTGAATTCTTCCTCTGAAAGTATAATACTCTATACGTTAATTAATTGGGTTTAAATTAAATTAAGTTAAAAAATCAGTTGTATCAGAGCATGTTTCCTTCTGGACTCTCTGTTCTGCTCCTCCAGCTTATGCTGGGACCAACCCTCGTGGGTCTGCTTTGTTTAAGTAGGCGTCAGGCCTCGTCCATGGACCAGCCCAGGGCTAGAACTCACAACCAAGAGATCAGGACCGGAGGTGAAGTCAGGAGTCCAATGCTTAACTGACAGAGCCAGGCAGGGTCCTGAGGACAACACTGCTTTATCCTCTGTCTCTGTGACATCGTTTGAAATAGGAAACTGCTGCATCCGGATCTGTACTGCTTATCCAATACTGATTTGCTGTCTGGTGTCATATTTCGGGGCAGATGGATGTTATGGGTTTTTTACCCTATTTATAGGATCTGCCACCATGATTTGACAGGAATAACATTGTAATTGAGGGTGCTTCAGGAACTGCGGACATTTTTACAAGATGAGGGTTCCAACCCACGAGTCCGGGACGGCCTCCCAGAGCCTGGTATGGCTCAGTGCACAAGTCTTGTGCTCTTTTGGTTCAGTCTCATTATTTATTCTCTGTGATGCTCCTGAGAAGGGAGTCACATCCATCATTTCCTTCCTGAATGCTCATTGTCAGGACACAGCAAGCCCCACAATAGAATAAAAACTGAGCACAGGCCAAGGGCAGGAAGCCTCTCTTAGAACAGATCTCAATGCCCTTGACGGCCCCATACCAAAATGTAAACAGAACTTGAGGAATTACTGCAGCCCTTTGGGAATTCCCCGAGACCAGCCCTTAAAAATAAGCTAATAGACACCTCGGGGTCCAAGTCCCTGCTCCGCTCTGTCGGGTATACTTGGACACAAGTTCGAGCTTGTAAATAAACCCTCGTGTGTTTGCATTGGTGTTGGCTTCTCGGTGATTTCTCAGATTCGCAATCTTGGGTACAACAGTCTGAGATAAAAAAAAAAAACAAACAAAAGAAGCTCGGACGCAGGTAGAGTGAACACAGGGTTCTGAGAGAAGCGGCGGAGACCCGGGGGCTTTGGGGCTCTTCTGTGGAGGCCCTAGCAGACTGGGGGGCGGGATGCTCAGCCCCAGAGCCAGAGGATCCAGCTGCCCCACCGTCATCCCGCCCATCAGAGCCAGGACTCAGGGAGCAGCACAGTGTCGCCGGCTGGAACCCAGAGGCACTGACGCCCACCCCGCCTCTGACCCCCGCAGGTGCAACTCCCAGGCAGATGTGCACCTGACAATCAGCGCCAAGGCCCATACCCAGACCCCACACAGACCATTCGCTGCCACCAAGTTGTTAGACCACAGAGGCTTCAGAGCTTTAGCTCTCCCTGGAAAGTAGGGTCTATTCCTTTTTAGTTTCTGCTCTAATTTCAATTATTTTCTTTGATTCTTTATTATTAATTGCCTTCTTTTAATTTTATGTATGTACCTAATATATTTCTTATTTTTACTTTTATGGTAGTTTAATTGTGTTTCATATTTTGGGATTTAGAATCTTTTAACAAGCAGGCCAAAATAAATTGGTGTTTTTTCTTTGGAGGGCAGTTGTTATTGTTTTTCTTGGTTTTTCTTTTTCTTCCTTCTTTCTTTTCTGGAAATAATAATGAGATGGAGAAATTCTCCATCATAAAATAACATGAGGTAGTACTCACAGCCAGGAAGTTCATCAATAAACATATATGGTATCTAACTACAGTTTAAAACAATGATTATAAAGTTAGCAGCTGGGCTGGAAAAAGAGCACAGAAGAAAACTAGAGAATCCCTTACTGTAGAAATACAAGAACTAAAATCAAGTTAGTCCATCGTTAAAAATTCTATAACTGAGATGCAGTCCCAAGTGGAAGCCTTAAAAACAAGAAAGGTTATGGATGACAGAGGCAGACGTAGGGAAGTCAGCCACTTATTAAAACAATAACATTCATATCATAGGAGACTCAGAAGATGAAGAGAGAGAAATGGTGGGCCTTACTCAGCCATCAGAAATGACAAATACCCACCATTTGCTTCAAGGTGGATGGAAGTGGAAGGTATTATGCTGAGTGAAGTAGGACAATCGGAGAAGGACAAACATTGTACGTTCTCATTCATTTGGGTTATATAGGTAATAGTGAAAGGGAATATAAGAGAAGGGAGTAGAAATATGTTGGAAATATCAGAAAGGGAGGCATAACATAAAGACTCCTAACTTGGAATTGAACTAGGGGTGACTGAAGGGGAGGAGGGCAGGGTTGAGGGTAAACGGGTGACGGGAACTGAGGGGGACACTAGATGGGATGAGCACTGGGTGTTATTCTGATTTGGGAAACTGAACACCAATAAAAAATAAATTTATTATTTAAAAAAAAGAAAAAGAAAGAAAGAAAGAGTGGCACCTGGGTGGCTCAGTTACGCTTCTGACTTAGGCACAAATCATGATCCAGGTCCCGAGGCAGGCTCCCTGTTCAGCAGGGAACCTGCTTCTCCCTCTCCCTCTGCCCCTATCGCTCATGTTTTTCTCCTCTCTCTCTCCTATAAATAAATAACATCTTTGAAAAAGAAACAAACAAACCCAGAAGGAAGAGAAATCTCCAATGTAGAAGAATTTCAAACAATTTGTGCAGACATTCCACCTACAAGTTCATGAGCATAGCTTCCCACTGTTAAGTGTGCAATACACAAAGTAACTTTCCTCTACAAAATATATTTAGAAAAACCTAAAATAATAATGATAATATAATAATAAAATAATAACAATAATGAATCAGTTTACTACGGAGAAAGCTGACAAACATTACCTCAGCAAGATGATCAGATCGATTCCAAGACTGATAAATCATGTTGATAGTATCTATCCTTTATATGATATAATGAAAATGGCATTATATATCTGTATATAATCCACAGAAACAGTTCAATCATGAGATAAACAACAGACATGTCCCAACTGAAGGAAATTTTTCAAAATACTCTACTTCTCAAAGTGTTCCAGTTCAACAACAACAAGGAAAGGCTGAAAGACTGTCACAATCCAGAGGAGCCTAAGAAAACAGGAGGACAAGCGGAATGTGATATGAGGGTTGGTAACTTAGCAAAAACTAAGGAAATCTGAACATAATATGGTCTTTGGTTAATGCGACTATTTTAATATTGATTCATTAGCTAATATTTGTACCGTACTAATATAAGATATCAATAATTGGAGAAATTGAGTGCAAGTGCATGTGAATGCACTGTACTATCTTCTCAATTTCCCTAAAAATCTTTGTTTTTTTCCTAATAAATAAGATTTATTTTGAAAATTAACTTAAAAGAATCAGGCTCCAAGTGTGAAGACATTTTAAGAATAGTTGAATTAACTTTTGCCTTATTCTTAAAGAGTTCCTTTGATGGAAACAAAGTAAGAATTTTAGACCAGAAGGAAAGAAAAACACTTATGAACACGTATAATGCTTCCTCAACCTGAAAAGCAGGAACGGATAATAAATAACAAAAATCAGATAAAAATAATTCTAGTATAATAGACACCATATTGCAAGTGCATTTAAATTTAGCAATGCATAACATTTATTTCCTTGACATTTGTCTTCCAAAGAGTTCACAGTGTTTCAGTGTCAGTTGAAACAGGGGAAGAATCTCAGGGAAGAATCCTTCACATAATAATAGGACCATTGGCAATAATGTCTCTCAGTTCGTTCCAAATCCATAAAGATGCATTTCCTGATGAGTGACTGAACTAAGAAGAAAGAGGAGAAACCCTCATCCCTCTGAATTACTTGTGTCAGAATATTTTAACCATAGTACTACGGATAGTAGTAAATTATGCTTATTAACAGGAAATACGTCTCAGATTGGAATCTCAGCAATGAGATGCGCTGAGAAAAAATGCTTTAACTCGCTCCTCATCTTTTAAAGACAAAGGAGAGGTTTTCTATGTAGAAAGACAGTTGTCAAGATAGCCTTAGGGAATAAGAGTCTGCAGCATCGAACCCCGCTACACAGCTAGGACGCTCGTGCTCCAGGTCTTCCTGATCCCAAATCCCTGGGCCTGTCCCCCAACACAGGATGCCATGCTGAGGTCATTTGCAATGGCTCTCTTAGGAGCTCTGGGGAAGGGGGAAGGAGCTAGATAGGATGGGACAGGACACATGGAGGCCTAGAAAATTAAGGCCATTCTGATTTAAATTCAGTGTTAGCACACGCCCAGCCATCCCAGGCTCCTGTGAAGAAGAGCTAAATTTTACATTACTTCAGTTACAGGAAAAAAACAAAAGTTTACAGCTTAATGACCTAGAAATCCCCACAATAGAATCAAAACTGAGCCCAGGCCAAGGGCAGGTAGTCCCTATTAGAATGGGAAGAGAGCTCAATTCCTTGAAGGCCCCATATCAAAATATAAACAGAAATTGAGGAATTACTCCAGCCCTTCTGGAGGTCCCAGAGACAAGCCCTTAAAACTAAGCTAAAACCTACCTCGGGGTCCAACTCCCTGCTCCGCTCTGTCAGGTATAATTGGACACAAGCTCGAGCTTGTAAGTAAACCCTCGTGTGTTTTCATCAGTGTCGGCTTCTCGGTGGTTTCTCAGATTCGCAATCTTGGGCACAACAGTCTGAGATAAAAAAACAAAAACAAAAGATGCTCGGACGTAGGTAGAGTGAACACAGGGTTCTGAGAGAAGCAGCGGAGACCCGGGGGCTTGGGGGCTCTTCTGTGGAGGCCCCTGCAGACTGGAGGGCAGTATGCTCAGCCCCAGAGCCAGAGGACCCAGAGACCCCTCCCGCATCCCGCCGATCAGGGTCAGGTCTCAGGGAGCAGCAGAGCGCCTCCTGCTAGACTCCAGAGGCGCTGACGCCCAACCCGCCTCTCACCCCTCAGTTCCATCTACCAGGCAGATGTGCACCTGATGATCAGTGCCACAGCCCATCCCCAGACCCGGCACAGACCACTCACTGCCACCAAGTTGTTGGACCACTGATGCTGCAGAGCTTCAGCTCTGCCTGGAAAGTAGGATCTAGCTTCCTTTGTACTTTGTGCTTTTTTTTCCATTTATTTTCTTTGATTCTTTTTTATTAATTGCCTTATTTAATTTTTATATATGTACCTTATATATTTCTTATTTTTACTTTCATGTTACTTTAATTGTATTTCATATTTTGGGATTTGGAATCTGTTAACAAGCAGGCCAAAATAATTTGGTGGTTTTTTTTAGAGAGCAGTTGTTATTGTTTTTCTTGGTTTTCTTTTTCTTCCCATTTTCTTTTCTGGAAAAAGTAATGAGATGGAGAAATTCACCTCCATAAAATAACATGAGGTATTACTCACAGCCAGGAAGTCCATCAATACACATATATGATGTAAAACTACAGTTTAAAACAATGATTATAAAGTACCAGCTGGACTGGAAAAAGAACACAGAAGAAAACTAGAGAATCCCTTACTGTAGAAATAAAAGAACTAAAATCTAGTCAGGCCAATGTTAAAAATGCTATAACTGAGATGCAGTCCCAAGTGGAAGCCTTAAAAACAAGAAAGGTTATGGACCACAGAGGCAGACGTAGGGAAGTCAGGCACTTATTAAAACAATAACATTCGTATCATAGGAGACTCAGAAGATGAAGAGAGAGAAAAGGTGGGCCTTGCTCAGCCATCAGAAATGACAAATACCCACCATTTGCTTCAACGTGGATAGAACTTGAAGGTATTATGCTGAGTGAAGTAAGTCAATCGGAGAAGGACAAATATTGTATGTTCTCATTCGTTTGGGGAATATAGGTAATAGTGAAAGGAAATATAAGGGAAGGGAGTAGAAATGTGTGAGGAATATCAGAAAGGGAGACAGAACATAGACTCCTAACTCAGGGAAATGAACTAGGGGTAATGGATGGGGAGGAGGGCAGGCGGTGGGGGTGAATGGGTGATCAGCACTTGGTGTTCTTCTGTATGATGGCAAACTGAACACCAATAAAAAAATAAATTTAGGGATCCCTGGGTGGTGCAGCGGTTTGGTGCCTGCCTTTGGCCCAGGGCGTGATCCTGGAGATCCGGGATCGAATCCCACATCGGGCTCCCGGTGCATGGAGCCTGCTTCTCCCTCTGCCTGTGTCTCTGCCTCTCTCTTTCTCTGTGTGACTATCATAAAAAAAAAGAGTGATAAAAATCCTCTCTATAAAAAAAAATAAAAAAAAATAAATTTATTATTAAAAAAGAAAGAAAAAAAGAAAGAGTGGCACCTGGGTGGCTCAGTCAGTTAAGCTTCTGCCTTAGGCTCAGATCATGATCCAGGTCCCAAGGCAGCCTCCCTGTTTAGCAGGGAACCTGTTTCTCCCTCTCCCTCTGCCCCTCTCGCTCATGCTTTTTCTCTCCTCTCTCTCTCAAATAAATAGAAAACATCTTTGAAAAAGAAACAAACAAAAAACCCAGAAGGAAGAAAAATCTCCCATGTAGAAGAATTTCAAACAATGTGTGCATACATTTCACCGTCAAGTTCATGAGCATAGCTTCCCACTCTTATTTCCAGAATACACATAGTAACTTCCTCCTAGAAAATATAATATGAAAAACTTAAAATAATATTGACAATATAATAATAATAATAATTAATAACAATAATAATAATCAGTTTACTACGGAGAAAGCTGAGAAACACTACCTCAGCAAGATGATCAGATCGATACCAAGACTGATAAATCACGTTGATAGTATCTATCCTTTATGATATAATGAAAATGGCAGTATATCTCTGTATATAATCCACAAAAACAGTTCAGTCATGAGATAAACGAAAGACATATCCCAAATGAGGGAAATTTTACAAAATACTCTACTTCTCAAAGTGTTCCAGTTCAAGAACAACAAGGAAAGCCTGAAAGACTGTCACAATCTAGAGAAGCCTAAGAAATCAGGAGGACAAATGGAATGTGATATGATGGTTGGTAACTTAGCAAAAACTAAGGAAATCTGAATAAAGTATGGTCTTTGGTTAATGCGAATTTTTTAATCTTGATTCATTAGCTAATATTTGTACCGTAATAATATAAGATATCAATAATTGCAGAAACTGAGTGCAAGTGCATGCGAATGCTCTGTACTATCTTCTCAATTTCCCTATAAATCTTTGTTTTTTTCCTAAGAAATAAGATTTATTTTGAAAATTGACTTAAATGAATCAGGCTCCAAGTGTGAAGACATTTTAAGAATTGTTGAATTATCCTTGCCTTATTCTTATAGAGTTCCTTCAGTGGGCACAAAGTAATAATTTTATATCAGAAGGAAATAACAACACTTATGAAGACGTATAATGCCTCCTCAACCTGAAAAGAAAGGATAATAAATGCAAAAATCAGATAAAATACTTCTAATATAATAGGCACCATATTGCAACTGCATTTAAAATTAGCAATGCATAATATTTATTTCCTTGACATTTGTCTTCCAAAGAGTTCACAGTGTTTCAGTGTCAGTTGAAACAGGGGAAGAATCTCAGGGAAGAATCCTTCACATAATAATAGGACCATTGGTACTAATGTCTCTCAATTATTTCCAAATCCATACAGATGCATTTCCTGATGAGTGACTGAGCTGTGAAGAAAGAGATGAGAAACCCTCATCCCTCTGAATTACTTGTGTCAGAATATTTTAACCATAGGACTACAGATAGTAAATTATCCTTATTAACAGGAAATACGTCTCAGATTGGAATCTGAGCAATCAATGGGCAGAGTAAAAACACTTTGACTCGCTCCTCATCTTTTAAAGATAAAGGAGAGCTTTTCTACGTACAAAGTTAGTTGTCAAGATAGCCTTAGGGAATAAGAGTCTGCAGCATGGAATCCCGGGGCACAGCTTGGACGCTCACGAGCCAGTTCTTCCTGATCCCAAATCCCTGGTCCTGTCCCCCAACAGAGGATGCCAAGCTGAGGTCATTTGCAATTGCTCTCTTAGGAGCTCGGGGAAGGGGGAAAGAGCTAGATGGGACAAAATGCAAAGAGGCCGTTGAAATGAAGGCCTTTCTACTTTAAGTTCAGTGTTCGACCAAGTCCAGCCATCCCAGGCCCCTGTGAAGAAGACCTGAAATTTACATTATTTCAGTTACAGGAAAAACACAAAAGTTTACAGCTTAATGTCCTAGAATGCCCCACAATTGAATCAAACTGAGCCCATGCCATGGGCTGGAAGCACCTATTAGAATGAGAGCAGAGCTCAATACCTTGGAAGGCCCCAAATCAAAATGTAAACAGAAATTGAGGAATTGAGGAAGCCCTTCTGGAGGACCCCGGGACAAGCCCTTAAAACTAAGCTAAAACACACCTCGGGGTCCAAGTCCCTGCCCCGCTGTGTTGGGTGTACTTGGACACAAGCTCGAGTTTGGAAATCAACCCTTGTGTGTTTGCATTGGTGTCAGTTCCTTAGTGGTTTCTCGGATTCACAATCTTGGGCACAACACCGCCATGTACTCTCCCACCTTGGCTGAACCCCTATCCCCTCCCACCCAGGGTGACACTCAGTCACCTCCCCGCCTACAACAGCTGGGCACAGGCCGTCACAGAGGTCCCATGTGCATGGTGGGCACTCCCGCCTTCCCTGCCCTCCCAGAGGAAGGAAGGAGGTTTGGCAGGACACACTCCCATGATGGCCCCAAGGCTCCCTGCCCAGCACCACACCTCGTGACAGGTCGGGTCTGTGTCCCTCACGCCTGCTCCTCCTCCCCGGTTTTCCCACAGGAAATGAAGGAGGACGCCCTGGTCTCCTCCAGGGACATCACGTAGATAGACCTGGACATCATCAAAAAGTTCAGCAGCCACATCATGTTTTAGGACTGCTAGGGGGTCGGATGAGGCTGCTGGGCCAGGGGGCTTTGGGGCCCTGGAGGCTTCTGGGTAAGGAAAACGGGGCCTGTGAGGCCAGGGAGAGCAATAGCAACCAACAACACAACGCTCCATGGTAGGGTGATGGGGATGACCACACCCCCAGGGCCTCAGGGATGACGAGGCCACAAGGATGGGGCCTCCAGGGGTTGCCATGGGACCTGAACACCAAAGGAGAGAGGGACGGCCCCCTGAGGAGCAGGGGATGGGGTGGGGGACGTGAGGGGCATGAACCGGACCTGGGGGCCAGGCGGCATGTCCGCGGCTGGAGCAAGACACACATCGATCCCAAGAGGGTCAGACGGTTCAGAGTGACACCCACTCTCGGTGCTTTATATATTTCTAAATTCTGTGCATTTAATCTGAGACAATTTGCAATTTTAACCATACATATTATGATGACCCCCAGATAATGCCCCCGGTCCAGCCAGGGCCCTGCACTCACCACATGGGGCCCCAGGGGCAGGTGTCACAACAAACCCCAGAATGGGGTCGCCTTTATCTGTAGATGTCTCTGTGTGCATCTTAGAGAACGGGGATGCCCTGTGTCCGCTGGCCCCCCATGCCATCCCCCCATTCCCCAGACCCACACCATCCCCCTACATCATCATCCCCCATGGCATCGCCACTACCCCATCCCCCTCACACACACACAGCCTCACATAATCCCCCCACAGTATACCCCAACACCATCCCCCCTATACCATCCCCCACATTCCACCACCATCATACCCATGCCCCTACACCATCGACCCCGAGCAAGGACCCGGTGCTGCTGCCCCCTGTGGGACATGATCAGCCTCCCCGGGGTTCTCTGGATACCCTGCTCCCATCAGAAGCCCGGGTATCCCATAGAGTACCCAGGGGTTACAGGGAGGATGGACGGCAGGGAGCCCCCAACAGTGTGAGCAGGTGAGTGAATCAGAGGACCCACTGTGCCCTGCCTCCACCCACTGTCACTCCTGGAGGGTGGGACACCCTGCACAGGACACCAGGTCCTAACCCAGAGGTACCTGGGCTGATTGGGCCCAGGCTCTGTGGGGGCTTGTTGATTTGACCCCCACCAGTCCCAACACATAGACTAATGGAATCAGGCCCACATGGCCCTGGCCATCCCTGGATTCTGGCCCCAGGCTGAGCAAGCCCTCTCACAGCTGGATGTGGCCTGCTGGGCCCTGGGCGTGCCCCAAAGATCCAGGTCGCTGATCTAGGGCAGCCCTGGGGAACCTGGGACACCCCAGTGTGGGGAGAGGAGGGGCAAGCTGGTGGGCCCCACCCGCACCCACACCAGGAGACAGGCTCCTCCAGGTGCTGGGGCCCCCAGAGGGACCAAGGCCAGAGTCCAGCTGCCCTGCGGGAACCCAGTGCAGGAGCCCATGAGCTGCAGGTCTAGTTCAACTTTGCTGTCCTCAGAACCGTCTCTCAGGCTGAAACCTCAGGACACACGCCCCCACCCGGAGTCCACACATGCTCCCCAGGGGGGACTCCAGCACTCGACCCCCAACCCATGTGATTCTTGTCCTCTCGTAAAGGACAGAAAGGTCTCCTTCCCCAGGTGAAGGCACGCACCCACAGCTCTGAGCCCGTTTGCTGTAGAAAGTCAATAAAATGTTGTGGTGCGAAAATGCACAGCCAGCCCGTTTCTGTGTCTCCCAGAACTCTGTGCACAGGGCGTGTAGAGACCCCCAGAGAGGAGGAGCGGGCACCACCTAGGCCCCAACTAGCCTGTGCAGGGGCGCCACCAGGCACACACAGCTGACGTCCCCACGTGCCTTCCAGGAGCGGCCAGACCCACTGCTGGACATGGGAATGTGGCCGAGCCAGAACTTCAAGCTCAGCTGACCCTCCAGCTGAAAGTCACTGCATGAGCGAGCCCCAGCCCTGCCAGGAGAGCCCAGCTAACTGCCAAGCGCCAGCACCAGAAATGATGTTGTGCCAACCATTTCGGGGTTTTTTGGTGACCCAGCCAGAGGATCCGATTGCTGCACTTGATAGCTGCATGGGATAGACACACACACACCTCAAAAGCAACAACAACAACAAAAAAGCAACAAAAGACAGAATCCCCCCAATACTGTCAAACAGCAGCCAGATGGTTACTTACACAATGCTGTGGTCCCCAATAGGATACAGGGAAAACGCTATAAGCCACGACTGCAGAGGTGCTAGAGATGTGCCTGCTGTGTTCCAACAAGGAGGCAGAGGGTCAGGAAGCATCCTCCGGAGGGGGGGGCCCTCCTAGGAAAGGACACCAGGTCCCTGTAAAGGCTACGGAGGGTGAAATATGTCCTCCTCTCTTTCTGCTTCTGGTTTTCCTCCTAAATGCCATTTTCCTCAATCATATTAGCAAGAATTTATTTTATGTTTTTAAATTTCCTTTTATTGCAGTCCAATTTGTATGAATTCTTTCTTCAGCAAGGGTATCATTCAGGAGAGATAAAGATTTTCCAAGACAGGCAACATATAAAGGAGTTCAGGACCACTTAACCAGTCCAGTAAGGAATTTTAAGAGGGACTCTTCTAGTGGGGGGAAAAAAAGAGACCAAATGCAACAAAGACTAGAAAGGACGAGAGAACGTCACCAGAAACACCAACTCTTCCGGTAACACAGAGGCACAAAGTTCATATCTTTAAATAGTCACTCTGAAAGATGATAGACTAAATGCTCTAATCAAAAGATATAGGGTAACAGAGTAGCTAAAAATCAGGATCCGGGATGCCTGGGTGGCTCAGGGGTTGAGCCTCTGCCTTTAACTCAGGGTGTGATCCTGGAGTCTGGGATCGAGTCCCATACTGGGCTCCTGGTGGGGAGACTGCTTCTCTCTCTGCATAATTTCCTGCCTCTCCCTCTCCCTGTCTCTCTGATAAATAAAATTATTATTAAAAAAACAACATCCATCTGTACGCTGCCAACAAGGTGCTCACCTTAGACCAATAGACACCGACAGACTGAAGTCAGGGGATGGAAAATCATCTATCACGCTAATGGATATCAAAAGAAAGCTGGAGGACACATACTTATATCAGACAAACGAGATTTGAGACCAAACCCAGGGGGACACCTGGTGGCTTAGTGTTTGAGCATCTGCCTTCAGATCAGGGGGTGATCCTGGGATCCCAGGATCGAGTCCCACATCTGCCTCCCCTTAGGTAGCCTGCCTCTCACTCTACTATGTTTCTTCCTCTGCTCCTCTGTGTATCTCTCATGAATAAATAAATAAAATATTTAAATTTCAAACAAGAAAGAACAAATACTGTAAGAAGAGATGAAAAAGGGCATTATTTCATAATTAAAAAGACTCTCTATCAAGATCAAACAACTAAATATTTATGCTGCCTACATGGCAAAATCACAAATGAGAGAAGAGAGATCAAGTAAACACCAGAAAAATTAGACAATTATAAGGGAATACTAAGAAATTATACGCTAACAAACTGGGAGACCTGGAAAAAATGGACAAATCTTCAGAAATTTGCAAACGAGCAAAAATGAAATAGGAAGAAATAGAAAATGTGAACAGACCCATAACTAGCAAAGGAATTGAATCAGCAAGGCACCTGGGTGCCTCAGTGGTTGAGCATTTGCTTTGGCTCAGTTCATGATCCCGCAGACCTGGGGGATCAAGTCCCACATCAGGCTCCCCGAATGGAGCCTCAATTTCCCTGTGTCTATACCTCTGCCTCTCTGTGTCTCTCATGAATACATAAATAAAATCTTTAAAAAAGAAAAAAAGATAAGAAGATGAGAAAGGACCCAAATAAAATCACAAATGAGAAAACAGAAATAACAACCAACACTAAAGAAATACAAACGATTATAAGAGAACATTATGAAAAATTATATGCCAGCAACCAAGAACCTGGAAGAAATAGATCAATTCCTGGAAATATATAACATTGCAAAAATGAAAAAGGAAGAAATAAGAAACCTGAACAGACAGATAACCAGCACAGAAACTGAATCAGCAATCAAGAATCTCCCAACAGGAGACGCTTAGATCAATAGAACAGAATGGAAATCCGAAACAAGATACAAACCTGTAACTCTATGATCCATTAATCGACAACAAGGCAGGAAGGAATATCCAATGGCACAAAGACAGTCTCTTCAACAAACCCTAACCCTGACCCCAGGATAAGAACAAATGGTGTTGGGAAAACCAGGCAGCCACATGCAGAAGAATCAAACTGGACCACTTTCTTACACCATATATATAAAAAATAAATTCAAAATGGATGAAAGACCTAAATGTGAGACCTGAAACCATACAAAGAAGAAAAGACAGACAGCAATGACTTTGACATTGACCATTGGATGTTCTTTCTAGATATGCCTCTGAGGTGAGGGAAACAAAAGCAAAAATACTATTGGGGCTTCATCAAATTGAAAAGCTTCCACAAAGTGAAGGAAACAACCAAAGGTAAATGGCAACATACAGGAGGAGGGTAAAGATGGCAGAAGTGTAGTGTCCCCAAATCACCTGTCCCCACGAAATTACCTAGATAACCTTCAAATCATCCAGAAAATCTACGAATTTGGCCTGAGATTTAAACAGAGACCAGATTGAATGCTACAGTGAGAAAAGTTCATGATTCTATCAAGGTAGGAAGACGGGGAAAAAAAATAAAGAAACAAAAGGCATCCAAGTGTGAGGGGCTCTGCAAGGAGCCCGGCTAAGGCCGGGGCGAGTTCCCCCAGGACAGAAGAGCTCTGTGCTGAGAGAAGGAGGAGCTGCACTAATCTTCCAGGGCGGAATGGCGCCTTCAAGGAGTCAGAGCAGGACCCCAGGAGGGCGGGGATGCCCTAGGGATCTCTGGGACTCTAACAGACATGTGCACTCCCAGGAGAGTGCACCGAGCTCCCTGAGGGCTGCAGGGCACATGCATTGACCCAGGAGCAGATCTGTGGGCCTCGGGTGGCGGCTCTGCGAGGAGGGTTTGCATGGCCCCAGGAGCAGCTTGGCAGCGGCTCCTCCTGCACAGGAAGAGACTCTGTGCAGAGGGTGCTGTGGGGCTCCGGGAGCAACTCGGAGGGGCTTGGGCGGTGGCTCCGCAGTGAGGCGGCTTTGCAGCCGGAGCGAGAATCCAACAGCGCAGGCCCCGGAGTACAGGGCTTCGGGATACAGCCCAGGATTCGGGCTCCCCCAGGACAGGCAGAGGCCCAGAGGGCCCAGGACAGCATGGACGCTCCTGCCCAGAGCTGAGCAGATCAGCGGCCCCGCCCCAGAGCCTCCAGGCCCTTCAGATGGACTACTCCTGAGTTACTGTGGGGGCTGAATACAGGTTTCCAGAGCTGGCCCCTGACACTGGGGTTGTTCATCCTGGGGCCTCACGGGGTAAACTACCCCCCATGAGCCCTGCACCAGGCAGGGGACAGAGCAGCTCCCCCAAGGGCTAACACCTGACAATCAGCACAACAGGCCCCTCCCCCAGAAGACCAGCTAGACGGACAAGTTCCAGGGGAAGTCAAGGGACTTAAAGTATACAGAATCTGAAGATACTCCCCCATGTTTTTTTTCATTTCTGATTGCTTCCCCCAACCTTTTCCCCCTTTCTATCTTTTTCTTTCTCTTTTATTCTATTTTTTCCTTCTTTCTTCCTTTATTCTTTTTTCTTTTTCTCTTTTCTTTCCTTCTTTCTCTCCTCTCTTTTTCTCCTTTTCCCAATACAATTTGTTTTTGGCCACACTGCACTCAGCAAAATGACTAGATAGAAAAGCTCTCCTCAAAAGAAAGAATCAGAAACAGTCCTCCCTCACACAGAGTTACAAAATCTGGATTACAATTCAATGTCAGAAAGCCAGTTCAGAAGCACTATTATACAGCTACTGGTGGCTCTAGAAAAAAGCATAAAGACTCAAGAGACTTCATGACTGCAGAATTTAGATCCAATCAGGCAGAAAGTAAAAATCAATTGAATGAGATGCAATCCAAACTAGAAGTCCTAACGATGAGGGTTAATGAGGTGGAAGAACGAATGAGTGACATAGAAGAAAAGTTGATGGCAAAGAGGGAAACATAGGAATAAAGAGACAGACAATTAAAAGACCAGGAAGACAGATTAAGGGAAATAAACAACAACCTGAGGAAGAAAAAACCTATGTGTCATTGGGGTTCCCGAGGGTGCCAAAATGGACAGTGGGCCAGAGTAGTTATTTGAACAAATCCTAGCTGAAAACTTTCCTAATCTGGGAAGGGAAACAGGCATTCAGATCCAGGAAATAGAGAGATCCCCCCTAAAATCAATAAAAACCGTCCAACACCTTGACATTTAATAGTGAAGCTTGCAAATTCCAAGGATAAAGAGAAGATCCTTAAAGCAGCAAGAGACAAGAAATCCCTGACCTTTATGGGGAGGAGCATTACGGTAACAGCAGATGTCTCCACAGTGACCTGGCAGCCCAGAAAGGGCTGGCAGGATATATTCAGGATCCTCAATGTGAAGAACATGCAACCAAAAATACTTTATCCAACAAGGATCTCATTCCAAATGGAAGGAGAGATAAAGAGCTTCCAAGACAGGAAGGAAATGAAAGAATATGTGATCTCCAAACCAGGTCTGCAAGAAATCTTAAGGGGGACTCTTAAAATTCCCCTTTCAGAAGAAGTTCAGTGGAACAATCGACAAAAACAAGGACTGAATAGATATCATGATGACACTAAACTCATATCTGTCAATAGAAACTCTGAACGTGAACAGGTTTAATGACCCCATCAAAAGGCGCAGGGTTTCAGACTGGATAAAAAAGCAGGACCCATCTATTTGCTGTCTACAAGAGACTCATTTTAGACAGAAGGACACCTACAATCTGAAAATAAAATATTGGAGAACCATTTACCATTCTAATGGTCCTCAAAAGAAAGCAGGGGTAGCCATCCTTATATCAGATAAACTAAAATTTACCCCGAAGACTGTAGTGAGAGATGAAGAGGGACACTAAATCACACTTAAGGGATCTATCCAACAAGAGGACTTAACAATCCTCAATATATGCCCCAAATGTAGGAGCTGCCAAATATTTAAACCAATTAATAACCTAAGTGAAGAAAATTTAGATAATAATACACTTACACTTGGTGAAATCAATCCAGCTCTTTCTACCCTCAATAGGTCTTCTAAGCACAACATCTCCAAAGAAATGAGAGCTTTAAATGATACACTGGACCAGTTGGATTTCACAGATATCTACAGAACTTTATTTATTTATTTATTTTATTTATGATAAGCAATGAGTGAGAGAGAGAGAGAGAGAGGCAGAGACATAGGCAGAGGGAGAAGCAGGCTCCATGCACTGGGAGCCTGATGTGGGATTCGATCCCGGGTCTCCAGGATCGCGCCCTGGGCCAAAGGCAGGCGCCAAACTGCTGCGCCACCCAGGGATCCCCTCTACAGAACTTTACATCCAAACTCAACTGAATACACATTCTTCTCAAGTGCACATGGAACTTTCTCCAGAATAGATCACATACTGGGTCACAAATAGGGTGTGAACTGATATCAAAGGATTGGGATAACCCCATGCATATACTGAGACCATAATGCCTTGAAATTAGAACTAAATAACAACAAGAAGTTTGGAAGGACCTCAAACATGTGGACGTGAAGGATCATCCTGCTACAAGACAAAAGGGTCAACCAGGAAATTAAGGAAGAATTAAAAAGATTCATGGAAACTACTGAGAATAAACATACAACCGTTCAAAATCCTTGAGATGCAGCAAAAGCAGTCCTAAGGGGGAAATACATCACAATACAAACATCCATTCAAAAACCGGAAACTACTCAAATACAAAAGTTAAACTTACACATAAAGAGGCTAGAGAAAAAACAGCAGATAGATCCTACACCCAACAGAAGAATAGAGTTAATTAAAATTCGAGCAGAATTCAAGGAAATCGAGACCAGAAGAATGGTGGAACAGATCAATGGAACGAGGAGTTGGTTCTTTGAACGAATTAATAAGATAGATAAACCATTAGCCAAACTTATTAAAAAGAAGAGAGAATATTTAAATTAATAAAATCATGAATGAGAAAGGAGAGATCACTACCAATACCAAGGAAATACAAAGAATTATAAAAACATATTTATGAAAAGACATACACCAATAAATTAGGAAATCTAGAAGAAATGGACGCATTCCTGGAAAGCCAGAAACTACCAAAACTGGAACAGGAAGAAATAGAAAACCTGAACAGGCCAATAACCAGGGAGGATATTGAAGCAGTCATCCAAAATCTCCCCAGACACAAAACTCCAGGGCCTGATTGCTTCCCAGGGGAATTCTATCAAACGTTTAATGAAGAAACCATACCTATCTTACTAAACCTGTTTGGAAAGATAGAAAGAGATGGAGTACTTCCAAATTTGTTCTATGAAGCCAGCATCACCTTAATTCCAAAACCAGACAATGACCCCACTAAAAAGGAAAATTATAGACCAATATCCCTGATGAACATGGATGCAAAAATTCTCAACAAGATACTAGCCAATAGGATCCAACAGTACACTAAGAAAATTATTCACCATGAACAAGTAGGACTTATCCCAGGGACACAAGGCTGGTTCAACACTCGTCAAACAAACAATGTGATTCATCATATCAGCAAGAGAAAAACCAAGAAACATATGATCCTCTCATTAGATGCAGAGAAAGCATTTGACAAAATAGAGCATCCATTCATGATCAGAACACATCAGAGAGTAGGGATAGAGGGAACATGCCTCGACATCTTAAAAGCCATCTACAAAAGCCAACAGCAAATATCATTCTCAATGGGGAAGAACTGGGAGCCTTTCCCCTAAGATCAGGAACAAGACAGGGATATCCACTCTCACCACTGCTATTCAACATAGTACTGGAAATCCGAGCCTCAGCAATCAGACAACAAAAAGACATTAAAGGCATTCAAATTGGCAAAGAATTCAAACTCTCCCTCTTCGCTGATGACATGATACTCTACCTAGGAAAACCAAAAGCCTCCACCCCACGATTGCTAGAACTCATACAGCAAATGGTAGCGTTGCCAGATACAAAATCAATGCCCAGAAATCAATGGCATTTCTATACACTAACAATGAGACTGAAGAAAGAAATATTAAGGAGTCAATCTCATTTACAATTGCACCCAAAAGCATAAGATACCTAGGAATAAACCTATCCAAGGAGGCAAAGGATCTATACCCTAAAAACTATAGAACACTTCTGAAAGAAATTGAGGAAGACACAAAGAAATGGAAAAATATTCCATGCTCATGGATTGGCAGAATTAACATTGTGAAAATGTCAATGTTACCAAGGCAATGTACAGGTTTAATGCAAACCCTATCAAAATATCATGGACTTTCTTCAGAGAGTTAGAACGAATTATTTTAAAATTTGTGTGGAATCGGGATCCCTGGGTGGTACAGCGGTTTGGCGCCTGCCTTTGGCCGAGGGGACGATCCTGGAGACCCGGAATCGAATCCCATTTCAGGACCCCAGTTCATGAAGCCTTCTTCTCCCTCTGCCTGTGTCTCTGCCTCCCTCTCTCTGTGTGTGTGTGACTATCATAAAAAATAGACTTTTGTGGAATCAGAAAAGACCCTGAATAGCCAGGGGAATTAAAAAAAAAAACAATGATATCTGAGGGCA
This sequence comes from Canis aureus, assembly GCF_053574225.1. Lineage (NCBI taxonomy): Eukaryota > Metazoa > Chordata > Mammalia > Carnivora > Canidae > Canis > Canis aureus. The sequence goes on from NC_135646.1 coordinate 35,743,467, forward strand.
TCACAATGCCAGATTTCAGGTTGTACTACAAAGCTGTGGTTCAATACAGTGTGGTACTGGCACAAAAACAGACAAATAGATCAATGGAACAGAATAGAGAACCCAGAAGTGGACCCTGAACTTCATGGTCAACAAATATTCGATAAAGGTGGAAAGACTATCCATTGGAAGAAAGACAGTCTCTTCAATAAATGGTGCTGGCATAATGGACATCCACATGCAGCAGAATGAAAGTAGACCATTCTCTTTCATGGTACACAAAGATAAACTCAAAATGGATGGAAGATCTAAATGTGAGACAAGAGTCCATCAAAATCGTAGAGGAGAACACAGGCAACATACTTTTTGAACTTGGCCACAGAAACTACTTGCAAGATACATCCACGAAGGCAAAAGAAACAAAAGCAAAAATGAACTGTTGTGATTTCATCAAGATAAGAAGCTTTTGCACAGCAAAGGATACAGTCAACCAAACTAAAAGACAACCTACAGAATGGGAGAAGATATTTGCAAATGACGTATCAGATAAAGGGCCAGTTTCAAAGATCTATACAGAACTTTTAAAATCAACACCAAAGAGACAAAGAATCCAATCATGAAATGGGCAAAAGACATGAAGAGAAATCTCACAGAGGAAGACATTGACATGGCCAACATCCACATGAAAAAACTTTCTGCATCACTGCCATCAGGGAAATACAACTCAAAACCACAATGAGATACCACCTCACACCACTGAATGGGGATAATTAACAAGCAAGAAAGAACAAATGTTGGAGAGGATGCGGAGAAAAGGGAAGACTCTTACACTGTTGGTGGGAGTGTGAACTGGTGCAGCCACTCTGGAAAACTGTGTGGAGGTTCCTCAAAGAGTTAAAAAATAGACCTGCCCTATGACCCAGCAATTGCACTGTTGGGGATTTACCTCAAAGATTCAGATGCAATGAAACGCTAGGACACCTGCACCCCGCTGTTTATAGCACCAATGTCCACAATAGCCAAAATGTGGAAGGAGGCTTGGAGTCCATTGAAAAATGGATGGATAAGGAATATGTGGTTTATGTATACAATGGAATATTACTCAGCCATTAGAAATGACAAATACCCACCATTTGCTTCAACAGGGATGGAACTGCAGGGTATTATGCTGAGTAAAGTATGTCAATCGGAGAAGGACAAACAGTGTATGTTCTCCTTCATTTGGGGAATATAAATAATAGTGAAAGGGAATATAAGGGAATGGAAAAGAAATGTGTGGGAAATATCAAGGGAGAGAGAACATAAAGACTCCTAACTCTGAGAAAGGAACTAGGGAGCTGGAAGAGGAGGAGGGCAGGGGGTACAGGTGAATGGGTGACGGGCATTGAGGGGGGCACTTGCCGGGATGAGCACTGGGTATTATTCTGTATGTATGTTATTCTGTTTGTTGGTAAATTGAACACCAATAAAAAATAAATTTATTTAAAAAAAAAGGTCAAACAACTAAATATTTATGCTGCCAACATGGCAGTACCTAAATATAGAAACCAATTAACAACAAACGTACAGGAACTCACTGATAATGATACAATTACAGGGGATTTTAACACCCACTTATGGCAATGGGCCGATCGTCTATGCAGAAAATCAACCGGGGAACAATAGCCTTGATACAATGGACCACAGGGACTCAACAGATAATGTCTGAACATTTCAACCTAAAGCAGAATACACATTCCTTCCAAGTGCACATGGGACATTCTCCAGAACAGATCATATCATGGCCACAAATCAGCCCTCAACAGGTACAACAGGTACATGGTTGATATCAACAAGCTTGATATCACACCCTGTACATTTTCGGACCATGACACTATGAAACTCGAAGTCAAAAGTAAGAAAAAATATTGGACATACCAAAAATACGTGGAGATTATGAACATCCAAATAGAGAATGAATGGAGCAACCAGGAAATTAAAGAGGAAATTTGAAACAAATGGAAATGAAAACATGTTTCTCCAAACCTCTGGGTTGTAGCAAAGGCAGTCCTAAAGGGAAGTACATAGCAATACAGGCCTACCTCAAGAAACAAGAAGTCTCCAATACACAACCTAACTATACACCTAAAGGAGCTGGAAAAGGAATAGCAAACAAAGCCTAAAGCCAACAGAAAAAGAGAAAAAATAAAGATGAGTGCAGATAACTCTGGGAAACGAACTAGGGGTGGTGGAAGGGGAGAAGGGCGGGGGGTAGGAGTGAATGGGTGACGGGCACTGGGGGTTATTCTGTATGTTAGTAAATTGAACACCAATAAAAAATAAATTAAAAAAAAGATGAGAGCAGAAATAAACAATGCAGAATGAACAAAACAGTAGAATGGAATAACGAAAATAAGAGCTGGTTCTTCAAAATAATTAATAAAATGGATCAAGCCCTAGTCAGCCTTATCAACGAGAAAAGAGAAAACTTAAATGAATAAAATCACAAATGAGAGAAGAGAGATCAAATCAACACCAGAAAAATAAGACAATTATAAGGGAATACTGTGCAAGATTATACGCTAACAAACTGGGAGACCTGGAAGAAATGGACAAATCTCTAGAAATGTGCAAATGAGCAAAACTGAAAGAGGAAGAAATAGAAAATATGAAGAGACCCATAACTAGCAAGGAAATTGAATCAGGAAGGCACCTGGGTGCCTCAGTGGTTGAGCATCTGCTTTGGCTCAGGTCATGATCCCGGGGTCTGGGGGATCACGTCCCACATCTGGCTCCCCACATAGAGCCTCATTTTCCCTCTGCCTATAACTCTGCCTCTCTGTGTCTCGCATGAATACATAAATAAAGGTGCCGCCCCTGTGGAAAACAGTCTGGAGGGTCCTCAAGAAGTTAAAAATAGGGGATCCCTGGGTGGCACAGCAGTTTGACGCCTGCCTTTGGCCCAGGGCGTGATCCTGGAGACCGGGGATCGAATCCCACATCGGGATCCCGGCATGGAGCCTGCTTCTCCCTCGGCCTGTGTCTCTGCCTCTGTCTCTGTGACTATCATAAAAAAAAAATTAAAAAAAGAAGATAAAAATAGAGCTACCCTACGATTCCAAAATTGCACAGAAATACAAAGAGGACACAAAAGTAGTTTAGTAGATTCGAAGAGGAGCACGCAGCTCAGTGTTGGTCTCAGTGTTATCAACAACAGCGAAAGTGTGTATACAGCCTAGATGTCCATCGACAGATGAATGGTCAGAGACGATGTGGTAAATATACACACTGCGACATCACTCGTTCATCAGAAGGGATGAAATGAAGCCATTTTCAATGACATGGGAGAAGTGGAAGGGACTTATGCACAATGAACTCAGTCAGTCTGAGAAAGACAGATACCAAATACCATACAATTGTATTCACATGTGAATTTTAAGAAACCAAACAAACTGGCAAGGGGCGAAGGATGGATGAGAGATGCAAACCAAGAAACACACTCTTAACCACAGAGAATAAACTAATAAAACCAGAAGAAAGTGGGTGGATGGGGAATCAGTGGATGGGGATAGCGGAGGTCACCTCTGACCAGTACCAGGCATTGTATTCAAGGGTTGAATCACTATGTGGTAAACCTGAAACTATATCATACTGTGTTATCACTATGTGGTAAACCTGAAACTATATCATACCTTGTTTACAAAGAGGAATTCAAGTAAAACTTTAAAATAATAATTGGTAGTATAGAGGAAACATGTGTGCACAAGAGATAAATCAGAAAGACAACTGAAAATCCAAACAAAGAGTCTTTAGAGCCACAAATCCCCTCCTTAGCTCAGCTCAGGAGAAGCCTGACATGCCTATTCTCACCCCAGCAGAAGACTGGATTTTGATTCTCTGGGGACGCCACTGACATGGTAGAGTCAGGCTCAAAGAACCCAAAACCTAAATAGAGTGCATCATAATAAACTGCCCAAGATGCTAGGAGTCCCAGTGCAGGCACATGCCAAGACCCAAACTCTAACCATACACAGACATAACCCTAACCCTACACTTAAGCCTAATGTTAACCTAACCCTTTAACAAGAACTATCACGGGATCCTTGGGTGGCGCAGCAGTTTGGCGCCTGCCTTTGGCCCAGGGTGCGATCCTGGAGACCCAGGATCAAATCCCACATCGGACTCCCGGTGCATGGAGCCTGCTTCTCCCTCTGCCTGTGTCTCTGCCTCTCTCTCTTTCTCTCTCTGTGACTATCATAAATAAATAAAAATTAAAAAAAAGAACTATCACTAATCAAAAACCAAACACAAACCCAAAGACCGAAACACATTTATTGAACCTTCCTGTCTACCCTCACCCTAACTCCTAAACCTATTCTAAACCCTTAACCCTGACCCTTACCTTAAATCTAACCCTAACCTCTACCAATAACCTTAACTTAATGTACTCAAATTCTATTCCTAACCTTCACCTATACCCTAACACTAACCCTCTAATACTAATCTTATCTCATACCCCAAAGTGTACCCTAACCCGTACCCTAAAACTAATCCCTAACCCACTGCCGAACCCTCTCTTACCTTTTTCCAAAACCGTACTCTGACCCTGACCTGACCCTATATCTAACCCCTAACCAAACACTAACCCTAATCCTAGCCGTAACCCCTATCCTAAACCTAACCCTCACCCTAACCCTAAACCTAGCCCTAACTTTAACTCTAACCCCTAACCCTAATCCTAAATCACACCCTAACCCCTAACCCTAACTGCAAACCTAGTCCAACCCTAAATCTAACCATAACCCAAACCCCAATTCCTAACCTCCTGCCCTAATCCCTAAAATCTTAACCCTAACCCTAACACTAACTCCTGTCCATAACCCAAACCCCCATCCTAACTCCTAACCACTGACCCTTATCCTTATCCCTCACCCTAACCTCTAATCCGTAACCATAAGCGTAATCACTAACCCCTAACATCTAACCTAAGCCTAACCACCAACTGACTCCCCTCCCCTGATCCTATCATTCATTCTACCCATTCACTTACCCTGTGGTTCTGAGTAGTCCCTTCTGAGGTGGATGTGGCCCCCAATGACGCCTCCAGGGTCCTCTAGGGGGTCCTGAGGAAGCTGGGCTCCTGTGAGTGCGCACGTGGCCCCACGTGTTCCAGAGCCATAGTCAGCGGGTCCTGAGTACGCCGGGTCTCCTGTCACTGTGGAGTATGCCTCACATCCTCTGGAAGCCTCACAGCAGGTTTTCAGGAGGCCGGGGGCTCCCGTCAGCCTGGACATGGCCCCACATCCCCTGAAAACTCACCGCGCATCCTGAGGAGGCTGTGGGTTCCTGTCAGCCCTGATGGAGCCCCATGTGTCCCGAAGCCAAAGTGCAGGTCCTGAGGAGGACGGGGGTCCTCTCAGTCTTGACGTGACCCCACATTTTCCTCAGCCTCACCATAAGACCTGAGGAGGCTGGGGGCTCCTGTCAGCATGGACGTGGCCTCAAATCATCCCAATCCTTCACAGTGCATCCTGAGGAGGCCGGAGAAACCTGTCAGTGTGGATTCGGCATCCACATCTTTCTTAGGCCTCACCAAAGGCTCAGACAAGGCTGGGGTCTTCTGTCCGCATGGACACATCCCCATATTTCCCAAAGTCTACACCGGGGGTCCTGAGGAAGTCAGCGTCCTGTTGTGTCCATGTGGCCCCAAGTCCTTCCGAAGCGTCACCGAGGGTTCTGAGGAGGCCGGGGCTCCTGTAACCATGAATGCGGCCCCCAGCTTCCAGATGTCTCAACTTATGTTCTGAGGGGCCCAGGAGCTCCTGCCAAAGTGGACGCGGTGCCACATTTTCCTGAAGCCTCCCCGCAAGTCCTGAGGTTGCTCAGGGGCTCCTGTCCGCGTGGATGCGGTCCCATATATTCCTGAACCCTCAGCGCGGGTCCTGAGGCTGCTCAGGGGCTCCTGTCAGCATGGACGTGGGCCCACAATTCCTGAAGCCTCCCGGCGGTCCTGAGGAGGCTCAGGGTTCCTGTCAGTGAGGATGTCAGCCCACATCTTCCTGAAGTTCCCCGCGGGTCCTGAGGCGCCCAGGGGCTCCTGACAGGGTGGATGCGGGCCCACATTTTCCTAAAGCCTCACCTTGGGTCCTGAGGAGACCGGGGTTCCTGACAGCGTGAACACGGCCCAATTTCCCCCTGAAGACTCCCTGAGGGTCCTGAGGAGGCTGCAGCTCATCAGCATAGATGTGTCCCCACCTCCTCCTCAGCTCTCCCCAGCACAGGCTGGCTCCTGTTAGTGCAGGCAGAGGAGGCCTACTGCACATGCACGCCCCATGGGAGGGTTCTGGTCTCGGGCGCCCCGTGCGGGATGCTCAGGTGCTGCAGGAGGCTGTGTAGGAGGCAACGGGGGCTTCATGGGCCACACCTGCCTCTTTCAGGCTCCAGCTGGGGCTGTTAGCTTCGGAAACATCTCACTGAAAAGGAGCCCAACACCCGGCTTCCCCAGAAATACTTAAGGACAAGGAATTTGAGCCCACAGCACGCGAATAAAATGTGGAACAGACTTTTACCACGTCCTGCAAAACTCCTCAATCCTCTTCCACTGTGGGCGGGACAGCGGGTTGGTGCAGCCATAATGGAAACAGTGTGGAGGCCCCTCAGGAAGTTACAAATAGAGCCGCCCTGCGACCAGCAGGTGAATGGCCTGGAGCTCACTCTGAAGATACAGATGCAGTGAGACTCGGGACACCTGCACCCCAATGTCCACAGCAGCCGGGTCCACAGTAGCCACACTGTGGGAGGAGACTCGGTGCCCTGTGACAGATGATGGATAAAGAGGATGGGAGATAGATGATGGTCATAGAGAGAGGAATGGTACTCAGCTATCAAAGAGAAGGAAATCTTGCCATTTGCAATGATGTGGATAGAACTAAAGGGATCATGTTAAGTGAAGTAAGTCAGTCGGAAAGAGAATGACCGTGTGGTGTCACTCATAGATGGAATTATAGAAGCAAAGCAGATGAACTGTGAAGGGAAGGAAAAACAAGATGAAAACAGATGCAGGAAATAAAGACTCTTAACGATAAGAAATGAACTGAGGGTCTCTGGAAGGGTGAGGATAACAGGGGACCGGCATGAAGAAGGGCACGTGATGTCACGGGCACTGCTGTTATCTCCAACTGGTGAATCCCTGAATTCTTCCTCTGAAAGTATAATACACTATACATTAATTAATTGGGTTTAAATTAAATTAAAAAAATCAGTTGTGTCAGAGCACATTTCCTTCTGGATTCTCTGTTTTGCTCATTCAGCTTATGCGGGGACCACCCCACGTGGGTCTGGTTTGTCTTAGTAGGCTCCACGCCTCGTCCATGGCCCAGCCCAGGGCTAGAACTCAAGACCCCTGAGATCAGGACCAGAGGTGAGGTCAGGAGTCGGATGCTTAACCGATGGAGCCAGCCAGGGGCCTAGAACCACACTGCTTTATCCTGTGTCTCTGTGATATCATTTGAAATAGGAAAGTGCTGCATCCCACTCTGTCATGCTTCTCCAGTACTGATTCGCTGTTCGGGGACATTTGTTGGGGGGGATGGATGTTATAGTTTTTTTTTTTCCTATTTCTAAGATTTGCCACCATGATTTTGATAAGAATGACATTGAAACTGAGGGTAGCTTCAGGAACTGCAGACATTTTCACAAGATGAGGCTCCCCCCCACAAGCCCAGGATGGCCTCCCAGAGCCTGGTATGGCTCAGTGCACAAGTCTTGTGCTCCTTTGGTTCAGTCTCATTATTTCTTCTCCTTGATGCTCCTGAGAAGGCCTTCACGTCCTTCCTTTCCTTCCTGAGTGCTCATTGTCAGGACACAGCAAGGCTACTCTGCTTTGTAGGGTCAGTTTGTGTCCCGTGACTTTACTGAACTCACTCCTAAGTTCTAACAAGTTTTGGTGGAGGCTCTCAGGTTTCCTGTTTCAAGTACCGCATCTTCAGCATATAGGGACAGTTTGACGTCCCCCTTCCAGGTGTGGAACCTTTGCTGTTTACAGCTTAATGTCCTAGAAAGCCCCACAATAGAATCAAAACTGAGCCCAGGCCAAGGACAGGAAGCCCCTATTAGAATGAGAACAGGGCTCAATGCCCTAGAAGGCCCCATATCAAAATGTAAACAGAACTTGAGGAATTGCTCCAGCCCTTCTGGAGGTCCCCAAGACCAGCCCTTAAAACTAAGCTAAAACCCTCCTCGGAGTCCAAGTCCTTGCTCCGCTGTGTCGGGTATACTTGGACACAAGATCGAGCATGTAAATAATCCCTCATGTGTTTGTATCGGAATCGGCTTCTCAGTGGTTTCTCAGATTCGCAATCTTGGGCCCACAGTCTGAGATAAAAAAACAAAACCAAAAGGAGCTGGATGCGGGCAGAGTGAAAGCAGGGTTCTGAGAGAATCAGCAGAGACTCGGGGGCTTGGGTGATCTTCTGTGGAGGGCCTGCAGACTGGGGGACGGAATGCTCAGCCCCAGAGCCAGAGGACCCAGTGTCCCCACCCGCATCCCGCCCATCAACACGGAGTCTCAGGGAGCAGCACAGCACTGCCCACTGGAGGTCAGAAGTGCTGACGCCCACCACGCCTCTGACCCCACATGTCCATCCCCCAGGCATATGTGCACCTCACAATCAGAGCCATGGCCAATCTCCAGACCCCACACAGACCACTCACTGCCACCATTGTGTCAGACCACAGAGGCTGCAGTGATTCAGCTCTGCCTGGAAAGTAGGGTCTAGATTCCTTTGTACTTTGTGCTTTATATTCATTTATTTTCTTTGATTCTTTTATATTAATTGCCTTATATTAATTTTTATGTATGTACCTTATATATTTCTTTTTTTAGTTTCATGGTATTTTAATTGTGTTTCTTATTTTGGGATTTATAATCTTTTAACAACCAGGCCAAAATAATCTGGTGGGGTTTTTTTGGGAGGGCAGTTGTTATTGTTTTTCTTGGTTTTTCTTTTTCTTCATGAGGTAGTACTCACAGCCAGGAAGTCCATCAATACAAATATATGATGTCTAACTACAGTTTAAAACAATGATTATAAAGATAGCAGCTGGGCTGGAAAAAGAGCACAACAGAAAAGTAGAGAATCCCTTACTGTAGAAATAAAAGAAGTAAAATCTAGTCAGGCCATCGTTAAAAATGCTATAACTGAGATGCAGTCCCAAGTGGAAGCCTTAAAACAAGGAAGGTTATGGACCACAAAGGAAGACTTCGGAACTCAGCCACTTATTAAAACAATAACATTCATATCATGGGAGACTCAGAAGATGAAGAGAGAGAAAAGGTGGGCCTTGCTCAGCCATTAGAAATGACAAATACCCACCATTTCCTTCAATGTGGATGGAACTGGAGGGTATTATCCGGAGTGAAGTAAGTCAATCAGAGAACGACAAATATTGTATGTTCTCATTCACTTAGGGAATATAGATAATAGTGAAAGGGAATATTAGGGAAGGGAGAAGAAATGTGTGGGAAATATCAGAAAGGGAGACAGAACATAAAGACTCCTAACTCTGGGAAACGAACGAGGGGTGATGTAAGGTGAGGAGGGCGGGGGTGGGGGTGAATGTGTGACGGGCACTGACGGGGGCACTTGACGCGATGAGAAATAGGTGTTATTCTGTATGTTGGCAAATTGAACACCAATAAAAAGTAAATTTATTAATAAGGAAAGAAAGAAAGAAAGAAAGAAAGAAAGAAAGAAAGAAAGAAAGAAAGAAAGAAAGAAAGAGTGGCACCTGGGTGTCCTAGTCTGTTAAGCTTCTGCCTTAGGGTCAGATCATGATCCAGGTCCCAAGGAAGGCTCCCTGTTCAGCAGGGATCCTGCTTCTCCCTCTCCCTCTGCCCCTCTAGCACATGTTTTTCACTCCTCTCTCTCTCAAATAAATAAATAGCATCTTTGATAAAGAAACAAACAAACAAACCCAGAGGGATGAGAAATCTCCCATGTAGAAGATTTTCAAACAATTTGTGCAGACATTCCACACTCAAGTTCATGAGCATAGCTTCCCACTCTTATGTGTGGAATACACATAGTAACTTCCTTCTACAAAATATATTATGAAAAACTTAATAATGATAATATAATAATAATAATAATATTAATAACAATAAAGAATCACTTTACTACGGAGAAACCTGACTAACACTACCTCAGCAAGATGATCAGATCGATACCAAGACTGATAAATCGTGTTGATAGTATCTATCCTTTATATGATATAATGAAAATGACAGCATATCTCCGTATATAATCCACCAAAACAGTTCAATCATGAGATAAACAACAGACATGTCCCAACTGAGGGAAATTTTACAAACTAATCTACTTCTCAAAGTTTTCCAGTTCACCAAAAGCAAGGAAAGGCTGAAAGACTCTCACAATCCAGAGGAGCCTAAGAAAACATGAGAACAAATGGAGTGTGATATAAGGGATGGTGACTTAGCAAAAACTAATGAAATCTGAATAATGTATGGTCTTTGGTTATTGCAAATATATTTTTTTTTATTTATGATAGTCACACAGACAGAGAGAGAGAGAGAGGCAGAGACACAGGCAGAGGGAGAAGCAGGCTCCATGCACTGGGAGCCCGATGTGGGATTCGATCCCGGGTCTCCAGGATCGCGCCCTGGGCCAAAGGCAGGTGCCAAACCGCTGCGCCACCCAGGGATCCCGGTTATTGCAAATATTTTAATATTGATTCGTTAACTACTATTTGTACCGTACTGATATAAGATATCAATAATTGGAGAAATTGAGTGCAAGGGCATGAGAATTCTCTGTACTATCTTCTAAATTTCCCTATGAAGCTTTGTTTTCTTTCTAAGAAATAAGATTTAATTTGAAAATTGACTTAAATGAATCAGGCTCCAGTGTGAAGACATTTTACGAATCGTTGAATTAACTTTTGCCTTATTCTTAAAGAGTTCCTTCGATGGGAACATAGTAAGAATTTTATATCAGAAGGAAAGAAAAACACTTATGAACACATATAATGCCTCTTCAACCTGAAAAGCAGGAAAGGATAATAAAGAGCAAAAACCAGATAAAAATACTTCTAGTATAATAGACACTGTAGGGATCCCTAGGTGGCGCAGTGGTTTGGCACCTGCCTTTGGCCCAGGGCGCAATCTGAGACCCAGGATCGAATCCCACGTCGGGCTCCCGGTGCATGGAGCCTGCTTCTCCCACTGCCTATGTCTCTGCCTCATTCTCTCTCTCTCTCTGTGACTATCACAAAAAAATAAAAATTAAAAAAAATAGACACCATATTGCAAGTGCATTTAAAAAAAGCAATGTATAACATTTATTTCCTTGACATTTGTCTTCCAAAGAGTTCATAGTGTTTCAGTGTCAGTTGAAACAGGGGAAGAATCTCAGGGAAGAATCCGTCACTTAATAATAGGACCATTGGTACTAATGTCTCTCAATTATTTCCAAATCCATAAAGATTCATTTCCTGATGAATGACTGAGCTGTAAAGAAATAGATGAGAAAGCCTCATCCCTCTGAATTAGTTGTGTCAGAATATTTTAACCATAGTACTACGGATAGTAAATTATCCTTATTTACAGGAAATACATCTCAGATTAAAATCTGAGAAATCAGATGGGCAGAGAAAAAATGCTTTAAATCGCTCCTCAAGTTTTATTTTTTAATTTTTTTAAATTTATTTATGATAGTCAGAGAGAGAGAGAGAGAGAGAGAGAGAGGAAGAGACACAGGCAGAGGGAGAAGCAGGCTCCATGCACCGGGAGGGAGAAACAAACAAACCATGCACAGGCAGAGGGAGAAGCAGGCTCCATGCCTGATGTGGGTTTGATCCCGGGTCTCCAGGATCGCGCCCTGGGCCAAATGCAGGCGCCAAACCACTGCGCCACCCAGGGATCTGGCTCCTCAAGTTTTAAAGACAAAGGAGAACTTTTCTATGTACAAAGTCAGTTGTCAAGATAGCCTTAGGGAATAAGATTCTGCAGCATCGAATCCTGCTGCACTGCTGGGACGCCCGTGCCCCAGGGATCTCTCGATACCCTGCTCCCATCAGAAGCCCAGGGGTCCCATAGAGTACCCAGGGGTTGCATGGAGGAACGAAGACAAGGGGCCCCCAACAGGGTGTGTGCAGGTGAGTGGTGCAAAGGATGCACTGTCCCTCCTGGAGGGCGGTACACCCTTCACAGGACACCAGCCCATAACCCAGGGGGATCTGGGCTGGCCTGGCCCCAGGCTCCATGAAGGTGGGGGTGAATTCAAACCCCGCCCCAGGCCCAAAAAAAGACTAATGGGATCCAGCCACCCATGGCCCTCTCTAGCCCTGGATTCTGACCCTACACTGAGCGAGTCTTCTCACAGCTGGATGTGGCCTCCTGGGCCCTGGGGGTGCCACGCAGATCCAGGTCGCTGAACTAGGGCAGCCCTGGGGATCCCGGGACACCCAAGGTTGGGGAGAGCAGAGGTAGGCCAGTGGACCCTACCCACACCCACACCAGGAGGCAGGCTCCTCCAGGTGCTGGGGCCACAGGGGCCCCACGACCGGTGTCCACCTGCCCTGCGGGGACCCAGTGCAGGAACCCATGAGCTGCAGGTCAAGGTCAGCTCTGCTGTCCTCACAACCATTTCTCATGCTGAAACCTCAGGACACACGCCCCCACCCGGAGTCCACACATGCTCCCCGGTGGGGGACTCCAGCACTTGCCTGCCCACCCATGTGATTCTTGTCCTCCCCTAAAGGACAAAATGGTCTCCCTTCCCAGGGGAATGCATGCACCCTCGACTCTGAGCCCATTTTCTGTAGAATGTCAATAAAGTATTGTGGTGTGAAAATGCACAGCCAGCCTGTTTCTGTGTCTCCCAGAACTCTGCGTATGGGGCGTGGAGAGACCCCCAGAGAGGGGGGGGGCACCACCCAGGTCCCAACAGCCCCTGCATGGGCACTGCAAGGCACAGCTGACGTCCCCACGTGCCTTCCAGGGGCGGCCAGATGCCAGGGTCAGGACCCCACAGACTATACTGAGACTCAGCCTGTGCCCCATGGGCCAGGAGGGCCCGGGACAGAGTGACAGCCAGGGAGCCTCAGGTCACCAGGGTCTGTGAAAAGCGACCTGGGATGTCTGTGCTCCCTCTGTCCAGGGGGCCGAGGCTGGCCCGGTTCCGGGGCACGTACTCCCCTCCCTGCATCCCCGTGCCAGTGTGCCTGGGGCACTGAAGGCCTGTGGGGCGCTCAGAGTGGCCCTGGAAGGGATGTCAGGACAGCAGGCCCTTGTGTTGTGCCCAAGACTGTGAATCTGAGAAACTACCGATGAGCTGACACCGATGCAAACTCCTGAGGGTTTCTCTACAAGCTGTAGCTTGGGTCCAAGTGCACCTGACACAGCGGAGCAGGGACTTGGACACCGAGACTAAGAGGCATAGCAGCTTTATAGGGGCAGTGGACCGTGGGATGTGGAGAAATTTGCACAGTCATGTTGGTCCACACGCAAGTGGCTGATTGAATTACACCTTACCCTATAGTATCCACTTGAGCTGGCCTATTACTTTGGTCAGAATTGGCTCACAGTTTTGGGGTCACAAAGCAGGGTTACATTGTTATGAGACGATTTCCAATTAAGGTTTGCCCAGCGGTTTGCCTCGGGTGGGGCAGCGCCTTAAGCCATAAGCAGGTCATGTGGGGTTCATAGGGGAGGTGGCGTGTGTAGCACAAAATGGAATCAGTCCTGCGCTGTTTGTCCAGGAGTAGGGGAGTTTTATTAAATTTCCTGTGTCCCAACTTGCAGCTCACCCACCTGGGCAATGCTCACCAGGTGGACTCAGCGTGCACACCTTGTGGTGCTGGATCTCTCACACCAGGGTGTGGAGGGTACCCTCCTTGCCCTAGTGAGTAGGGGCTGGGTGAACATGGGGCTTGGCCTGAAAGCCAGGCAGCACAGGGGACCAAAGAAAACCAGCCCCGTTCCCACCCCGACCTCCACACACAGGCAGCCCCAGGGCTCCCCGCCATGGGTACCCGACTCCTCAGGAGCTCCCCCCTGCGTTGCCCTGAGGTCTGACTCCCTTCTGGAGAGGCATGGGCAAGAATAGAAGCAGCCGGCACTCGGCTAGACACACTGTTGGACATGGTAATTTGGCTGAGCCAGTCCTTCGACCTCAGCTGAACCTCCAGCTGAAATTCACTGCAGGAGCGAGCCCCGGGTCAGCCAGGAGAGCCCAGCTAGCCACCCAGCGCAAGCACCAGAAATGATGTTGTACCAACCATTTCGGTGTTTGGGTTACCCAGCCAGAGGATCTGATAGCTACACGTCATAGATTCATGTGATAGACACACACACACCCCACAACGAACAAAAGTCAGAATCATCCCAATGCTATCAAACAGCAGCTGGATGGTTACATACATGACACCGTGGTCCCCAATAGGATACATGGAAGACGCTATAAACCACGAGTGCAGAGGTGCTGAAGGCACGGAGATGTGCCTGCTGGGTTCCAAAAATGAGCACAGAGGGGCAGGAAGCATCCTACAGAGGGGGGGCCCCTTAGGAAAGGACACCAGGTCCCAGGGATGGCTAAGGACGGTGAAATCTGTCCTCCTCCCTTTCAGCTTCTGGTTTTCCTCCTAAATGCCATTTTCCTCAGTCATACGAGCAAAAGTTTATTTTATGTTTTTAACTTTTTTTTTATTGGATCCAATTTGTATGAATTATTTCTTCAGGAAGTGTGTCATTCAAGAGAGAAGTAGAGAGAAAGATTTTCCCTGACAGGCAAAGTATAAAGGAGTTCATGACCGCTAAACCAGTCCAGTAAGGAATTTTAAGAGGGACTCTTCTAGTGGGGGAAAAAAAGATGCCAAAAGCAACAAAGACTAGAAGGGACCAGAGAACGTCACCAGAAACACCAACTCTACCACTAACAACAAGGCACAAGTTCATATCTTTGAATAAGCACTCTGAATGCTGATACTAAATGCTCCAATCAAAAGATATAGGGTGTCAGAGTGGCTTAAAAAACAGGATCCGGGATGCCTGGGTGGCTCAGGGGTTGAGCCTCTGCCTTTGACTCAGGGTGTGATCCTGGAGTCTGGGATCGAGTCCCATATTGTGCTCCTGGTGGGGAGCATGCTTCTCTCTCTGCCTAATTTTCTGCCTCTCTCTCTCTCTCTCTCTCTCTCTCTCTCTCTCTCTCTCCTCTCTCTCTCTCATGCTCTCAAAAATAAAATTGTTATTAAAAAATCAAGATCCATCAGTATGCTGACTACTAGAGGCTCACCTTAGACCTATAGACACCAGCAGTTTGAAAGTCAGGGGATGGAAAATCATCTATCACGCTAATGGTTATGAAAAGAAAGCTGGAGGACCAATACTTATATTAGAAAAACTAGATTTGAAACCAAACCCTGGGGGACACCTGGTGGCTCAGTGGTTGAGCATCTGCCTTCGGCTCAGGGTGTGTTCCTGGGATCCAAGGATCGAGTCCCACATTGGCATCCCTTTGCGGAGCCTGTCTTTTCCTCTGCTTTTTTCTGCCTCTGCTCCTCTGTGTATCTCTCATAAATAAATAAATAAAATATTTAAATCTCAAAAAGAAAGAACAAATACTGTAAGAAGAGATGAAGGAGGGCATTATTTCATAATTAAAAAGACTCTCTATCAGGATCAAACAACTGAATATTTATGCTGCCAACATGGGAGTACCTAAATATGGAACCCAATTACCAATAAACGTACAGAAACTCACTGATAATGATACAATGACAGGGGATTTTAACACCTACCCAGTAATGGCAATGGACTGATCTTCTATGCAGAAAATCAACAGGGGAAAAATAGCCTAGACACACTGGGCCACAGGGACTCAAAAGATATAGTCTGAACATTTCTTCCTAAAGCAGAATACACATTCCTTTCAAGTGCACATGGGACATTCTCCAGAACAGATCATACCATGGCCACAAATCAGCCCTCAACAGGTACAACAGGTACAAGAAGGTTGATATCACACCCTGTACCTTTTCAGACCATGACGCTATGAAACTCAAAGTCAACAGTAAGAAAAAATTTGGACAGACCAAAAATACGTGGAGATTATGAACATCCTACTAGAGAATGAATGGAGCAACTAGGAAATTAACGAGGAAATTTAAAACAAATGAAAATGAAAACATGTTTCTCCAAAACTCTGGGATGTAGAAAAGGCAGTCCAAAGAGGAAAGTACATAGCAATACAGGACTACCTCAAGAAACAAGAAGTATCCAATACACAGCTTAACCCTACACCTAAAAGAGCTGGAAAAGGAATAGCAAACAAATCCTAAAGCCTACAGAAGAGGGGAAAAAATAAAGATGAGTGCAGAAATAAACAATACAGAAATAAAAACCATTAGAATGGAATAACGAAACTAAGAGCTACTTCTTCAAAATAATTAATAAAATGGATAAAACCCTATCCAGCCTTAGGAACGAGAAAAGAGAAAAGAACTAAATGAATAAAATCACAAAAGAGAGAAGAGTGATCACAATCAACACCAGAAAAATAAGACAATTATAAGGGAATACTATGAAAGATTATATGCTAACAAACTGGGAGACCTGGAAGAAATGGACAAATCCCTAGAAATGTGCAAACGAGCAAAACTGAAATAGGAAAAAATAGAACATGTGAACAGACCCATAACTAGCAAAGGATTTGAATCAGCAAGGCACCTGGGTGCCTCAGTGGTTGAGCATGTGCTTTGGCTCAGGTCATGATCCCAGGATCCTGGTGGATCAAGTCCCACATCAGCCTCCCCACATGGAGCCTCATTTTTCCTCTGCCTATACCTCTGCCTCTCTGCATCTCGCATGAATCCATAAATAAAATCCTTGAAAAAGAAAAAACATAAAAAGATGAGAAAGGACCCAAATAAAATCACAGATGACAAAAGAGAAATAACAACCAACACTACAGAAATACAAACGATAATAAGAGAATATGATGAAAAAGTATATGCCAGCAACCTAGAATCTAGAAGAAATAGATCAATTCCTGGAAATATATAACATAGCAAAAAGGAGAAATGAAGAAATAACAAACTTGAACAGACAGATAACCAGCAAAGATATTGAATCAGCACTCAGGAATCTCCCAACAGGAGACGCTTAGATCAATAGAACAGAATGGAAAGCCGAAACAAGATACAAACCTGTAACTCTATGATCCATTAATCGACAACAAGGCAGGAAGGAATATCCAATGGCACAAAGACCGTCTCTTCAACAAACCCTAACCTGACCCCAGGATAAGAACAAATGCTGTTGGGAAAACCAGGCAGCCACATGCAGAAGAATCAAACTGGACCACTTTCTTACACCATATATATAAAAAATAAATTCAAAATGGAGGAAAGACCTAAATGTGAGACCTGAAACCATACAGAGAAGAAAAGATAGGCAGGAATATCTTTGACATCTGCCATTGGATCTTCTTTCTAGATATGTCTCTGAGTTGAGGGAAACAAAAGCAAAAATACTATTGGGACTTCATCAAATTCAAAAGCTTTTGCAAATTGAAAGACAACCAACGCTAAAAGGCAACATACAAAATGAAACGAGATATTTGTAAACAACACATCCAATAAAGAGTTAGTATGCAAAATACGTAAAGCAAATATAAATCTCAGCATCCTAAACACAAATTATCCAACTGCAGATGGGCAGAAGACATTAATGGACTTTGTCTCTGACAAGACATCCAGATGGCCACCAGATACCGAAAGACACTCAGCGTCACCCATCATCAGGGAAATGGAAATGAAAACCACAATAAGATGTCACCTGACAGCCATCAGAATGGCTAAAATTAACAACAGAAGTAACAACAGGTGTTGTTGAGGCTTTGGAGAAAGGGTAGCCCCCTTACACTCCTGGTGGGCATGCGAACAGGTGCAGCCACTGTGGAAAACACTGTGGAGGGTCCTCGAGAAGTTAAAAATAGGGGATCCCTGGGTGGCGCACTGGTTTGGCACCTGCCTTTGGCCCATGTCGCGATCCTGGAGACCCGGGATAGAATCCCACGTCGGACTCACAGTGCATGGATCATGCTTCTCCCTCTGCTTCTGTCTCTGCCTTTCTCTCCATGACTATCATAAAAAAAATAAAAAGAGAAGTTAAAAATAGAGCTACACTACGATTCCAAAATTGCAGAGCTAGGTATTTACCCCAAGGATACAAAAGTCATTTAGTAGATTCCAAGAGGGACACGTAGCCCAGTGTTTGTAGCAGCATTATCAACAACAGCCAAACTGTGGATACAGCACAAATGTCCATTGGCAGATGAATGGGCAGAAAGATGTGGTAAATATACACACTGCAACATCACTCAGTCATCAGAAGGGATGAAATGAAGCCATTTACAATGACGTGGGAGAAGGGGAAAGGACTTATGCTAAATGAACTCAGTCAGTCATAGAAAGACAGATACCAAATACCATACAATTGCATTCACATGTGAATATTAGGAAACCAAAAAAACTGGCAATAGGGCAGAGGGGGCATGAGAGAAGCAAACAAAAAAACACACTCTTAACCACAGAGAATAAACTAATAAATACCAGAGGAAGGTGGGGCGGATGGGGAATCAGGGGATGGGGATAGTGGAGGGCACCTGTGACCAGTACCAGGCGTTGTATCCAAGGGTTGAATCACTATGTGGTAAACCTGAAACTATATCATACTGTGTTTACAAAGAGGACTTCAAGTAAAACTTTAAAATTATAATTGGTAGTATTGATGAAACATGTACGCACTAGAGATAAAATCAGAAAGGCAACTGAAAATCCAAATAAAGAGTATTTAGAGCCACAAACCCCTCCTTACCTCAGCTCGGGAGAAGACTGCCATGCCTATTCTCACCCAAGTAAAAGCCTGGATTTTGATTCTCTGGGGAGGCCACTGACTTGGTGGAGTCAGGCTATCTTTGAACCCAAAACCTAAATAGAGTGCATAAAACTAAACTGCCCAAGATACTAGGAGTCCCAGTGCAAGCACATGCCAAGACCCACACTAACCATACACAGACATAACCCTAACCCTACACTTAATCCTAATGTTAACCTAACCCTTAAACAAGACCTATCACTAGTCGAAAACCAAACACAAACCCCAAGACCGAAACACATTCACTGAACCTTCCTGCCAACCCTCACCCTAACTCCTAAACGTCGGTTCACATAAACTTAGGTTTCCTTAACCCTGAACCCTACGTTAAATCTACCCCGAACCCTAACCTCTAACCGTACGTAACCTTAAAATAAGGTATTCAAATCCTATTCCTAATCTTAACCTGTACCATAACACTAACCCTCTAATACTAATCCTATCTCATACCCCAAACTGTACCCTAACCCATACCCTAAAACCAACCCCTAATACACTCCCTAACCCTATATCTGACCCTTTTCCAAAACCGTACCCTGACCCTGACCTGACCCTAACCCTAACCCCTAACCAAACCTTAACCCTAACCCTAGCCCTAACCCCTATCCTAATCCTAACCCTCGCCCTAACCCTAAACCTAGCCCTAGCTTTAACTCTAACCCTTAACTCAAACCCCTAACTCTAACCCCTAATCATAACTCACACCCTAACCCCTAACCCTAACTGCAAACCTAAGCTCAACCCTAACTCTAACCATAACACTAACCCCAACTCCGAACCTCCTGCCCTAATCCCTAAAGCCTAAACCCTAACCCTAACACCAAATCCTGTCCCTAGCCCTAACCCACATCCTAACTCCTAACCACTGACCCTACCCTTATCCCTCACCCTAACCTCTAATCCATAACCATAAGCATAATCACTAACACCTAACATCTAACATAAGGCTAACCACCAATTGCCTCCCCTCCCCTGACCCAACCATTCATTCTACCCATTCACTTACTCTGATTCTGAGGAGTCCCTTCTGATATGGATGTGGCCCCCAATGGCACCTCCAGAGTCCTCCAGGGGGTCCTGAGGAAGCAGGGCTCCTGTGAGTGTGCACGTGGCCCCACGTGTTCCTGAGCCATAGTCAGTGGGTCCTGAAGACGCCGGGTCTCCTGTCACTGTGGACTATGCTTCACATCCTCTGGAAGCCTCACAGCAGGTCCTCAGGATGCCGGGGGCTTCTGTCAGCCTGGACATGGCCACACGCCACCCAGAACACTCACCGTGGGTCCTGAGGAGGCTGTGGGCTCCTGTCAGCAAAGACCCAGCCTCATATATCCCAAAGCCAAAGTGCAGGTCCTGAGGACAACGGGGCCTTGTCAGTGTTGAGGTGGACCCACATTTTCCTCAAGCCTCACCATAAGCCCTGAGGAGGCTGGGGGCTCCTGTCAGCATGGACGTGGCCCCAACTATTCCCAAAACTTCACAGTGCGTCCTGAGGAGGCCAGAGATTCCTGTCAGTGTGGATGCAGCATCCACATCTTTCTTAGGCTTCACCAGAGGCCCTGACAAGGCTGGGCTCTTCTGTCCGCATGGACGCATCCCCATATTTCCCGAAGACTACACCAGGGGTCCTGAGGAAGTCAGCGTCCTGTTGTGTGGACGTTACCACACATACTCCCGAATTGTCACCAATGGATCTAGGAGGCCGCGGCTCCTGTCATCCTGAATGCGGCCCCCAGCTTCCAGAAGCCTCAATATATCCTGAGGGGCCTGGGAGTTCCTGCCAGAGTGGACGCGGTGCCACATCTTCCTGAAGCCTCCCCGCGGGTCCTGAGGCGGCCCAGGGGCTCCTGTCAGCCTGGATGCGGGACCACAATTTCCTGAAGCCTCCATGTGGGTCCTGAGGCAGCCAAGTGCTCCTGTCAGCGTGGACGCGGTGCCACATCTTCCTGAAGCCTCCCCGCAGGTCCTGAGGTGGCCCACGGTCTCCTGTCAGCATGGATGCGGTCCCACAATATCTTGAAGCCTCCCCGCGAGTCCTGAGGCAGCCCAGGGTCTCCTATCAGGGTGTATGTGGGCCCACATCTTCCAGAAGCCTCACGGCGGGTCCTGAGGAGACCCGAGCTCCTGTCAGCGTGAACGCAGCCCAATGTCCCCCTTTAGACTCCCTGAGCGACCTGAGGAGGCTGCGGCTCATCAGGGTCGATGCGTCCCCATGTCCTCCTCAGGCCTCCCCAGCACAGGCTGGCTCCTGTTAATGCTGGCAGAGGAGGCCTACTGCACATGCAGGTCCCCTGAGTGGGGCCTGGTCTCGGGCGCCCCCTTTGGGATGCTAGGCACTGCAGGAAGCTGTGTAGGAGGTGGCTTGCTGGTGCATGGGGCGGCACCTGCCTCCTTCCAGGCTCCAGCTGTGGCCTGTTAGCATAAGAAATGTCTCACTGAAACGGAGCCCAACACCTGGCTTCCCCAGAAATACTTAAGGACAAGGAGTTGGAGCCCACAGACCGCAAAATGAAATGTGGACCAGACTTTGAGCAAGTCCTGCAAAACTCACTCAACCCTCTTCCACTGTGGGTGGGAACGCGGGCTGGTGCAGCCACCCTGGAAACAGTGTGGAGGCTCCTCAGGAAGGTACAAATAGAGCCGCCCTGCAACCAGCAGGTGCAGGGACAGGAGTTGACTTCGAAGATACAGATGCAGTGAGACTCAGGACACCTGTACCCCAATGTCCACAACAGCCGTGTCCACAGTAGTCACACTGTGTGAGGAGTCTCGGTGCCCTCAGGCAGATGATGTATAAAGAGGATGGGAGATAGATGATGGTCATAGAGAGAGGAATGGTTCTCAGCTATCAAAGAGAAGGAAATCTTGCCATTTGCAATGACGTGGATAGAACTAGAGAAATCATGTTTTTTTTTTATCTTTTTTTTTAATTTATTTTTTATTGGTGTTCAATTTACTAACATACAGAATAACCCCCAGTGCCCGTCACCCATTCACTCCCACCCCCCGCCCTCCTCCCCTTCCACCACCCCTAGTTCGTTTCCCAGAGTCAGCAGTCTTTACGTTCTGTCTCCCTTTCTGATATTTCCCACACATTTCTTCCCCCGATAGAGAAATCATGTTAAGTGAAATAAGTCAGTCGGGAAAGTGAATGACCGTGGGGTGTCATTCATAGGTGGAATTAAAGAAGCAAAGCAGATGAACATTTGTGAAGGGAAGGAAAAACAAATAAGATGAAAACAGATGCAGGAAATACAGACTGTTAATTATAGGGAAAAAATGAGGGTCGCTGGAGGGTAGGGGACAGGTGAGGGGATCACAGGGAACCAGCATGAAGGAGGGCATGTGATGTCATGTGCACCGCTGTTATCTCCAACTGGTGAATCCCTGAATTCTTCCTCTGAAAGTATAATACACTATACGTTAATTAATTGGGTTTAAATTAAGTTAAAAAATCAGTTGTATCAGAGCACAATTCTTTCTGGACTCTCTGTTCTGCTCCTTCAGCTTATGTCAAGAACACCACCCTTGAGTCTGGTTTGTTTAAGTAGACTCCACGCCTCATTCATGGCCCAGCCCAGGGCTAGAACTCAGGACCCCAAGGTCAGGACAGGAGGTGAGGTCAGGTGTCGAATGCTTAACCGACAGAGCCAGCCAGGGGCCCGAGAACAACACTGCTATATCCTGTGTCTCTGTGACATCGTTTGAAATAGGAAAGTGCTATGTCCCACTCTGTCCTGCTTTTCCAATACTGATTTCCTCTCTGGGGTCATTTGTGGGGGCAGATGGATGTTAAGGTTTTTTTTTTTTTCCTATTTCTAAGAACTGCCACCATGATTTTGATACGAATGACATTGAAACTGAGGGTGGCTTCAGGAACTGCGGACATTTTCCAAGATGAGGCTCCCACCCCACGAGCCCAGGAAGGCCTCCCAGAGCCTGGTATGGCTCAGTGCACAAGTCTTGTGCTCCTTTGGTTCTGTCTCATTATTTATTCTCTGTGATGCTCCTGAGAAGGGAGTCACGTCCTTCATTTCCTTCCTGAGTTCTCATTGCCAGGACACAGCAAGGCTACTCTGGTCTGTAGGGTCAGTTTGTGTCCCCTGACTTTACTGAACTCACTCGTTAGTTCTAAGAGGCTTGGTGGAGGCTCTCGAGTTTCCTGTTTCTAGTACCACATCTTCAGCATATAGGGACAGTGTGAGTTCCCCTTCCAGTTGTCGAACCTTTGCTGTTTACAGCTTAATGCCCTAGAAGCCCCACAATAGATTAAAAACTGAGTCCAGGCAAAGGGCAGGAAGCCCTATTAAAATGAGAACAGAACTCAATGCCCTAGAAGGCCCCATATCAAAATGTAAACAGAAAAAAAAATGTAAACAGAACTTGAGGAATTGCTCCAGCCCTCCTGGAGGTCCCGAGACCAGCACTTAAAACTAAGCTAAAACCCATCTCGGTGTCCAAGTCCCTGCTCCGCTATGTCGGGTGCACTTAGACACAAGCTCGAGCTTGTAAATAAACCCTCGTGTGTTTGCATCTGTGTCAGCTTCTCGGTGGTATCTCGGATTCCCAATCTTGGGCAAAACAGTCTGAGATAAAATATCAAAACCAAAAGAAGCTCAGACGCACGCAGAGTAAAAGCAGGGTTCTGAGAGAAGCAGCAGAGACCCGGGGGGTTGGCGGCTCTTCTGTTGAGGCCCCTGCAGATGGGGCGGGGATGCTCAGCTCCAGAGCCAGAGGACCCAGTGTCCCCACCCGCATCCCGCCCATCAGCGCAGAGTCTAAGGGAGCAGCACATCGCCGCCCACTGGAAGCCAGAGGCGATGACACCCACCCACCCTCTGACCCGCAGGTGCATCTCCCAGGCAGATGAACTCAGCCACTTATAAAAACAGGCAGGGAACTCAGCCACTTATAAAAACAATAACATTCATATCATAGGAGACTCAGATGATGAAGAGAGAGAAAAGGTGGGCCTTGATCAGCCATTAGAAACGACAAATACCCACCATTTGATTCAACGTGGATGGAACTGGATGGTATCATGCTGAGTGAAGTAAGTCAATCGGAGAAGGACAAACATTGTATGTTCTCATTCACTTGGGGAATATAAATAAGAGTGAAAGGGAATATAAGGGAACGGAGAAGAAATGTGCGGGAAATATCAGAAAGAGAGACAGAACATAAAGACTCCTAACTCTAGGAAATAAACTAGGGGTGGTGGAAGGGAAGGAGGGTGGGGGTGGGGGTGAATGGGTGACGTGTACTGAGGGGAGCACTTGACGGGTTGAGCACTGGGTGTTATTCTGTATGTGGGCAAATTGAACACCAATTAAAAGTAACTTTATTAGTAAAGAAAAGTTTGAAAGAAAGAAAAAGTGGCATCTGGTTGACTCAGTCAGTTAACCTTCTGCCTTAGGCTCAGATCATGATCCAGGTCCCAAGGCAGGCTCCCTGTTCAGCAGGGAACCTGCTTGTCCTTCTCCATCTGCCCTTCTCGCTCATGGTTTTTCTCTCCTCTCTCTCTCAAATAAATAAATAACATCCTGAAAAAGAAACAAACAAACAAACCCAGAAGGAAGTGAAATCTCCCATGTAGAATAATTTCAAAGAAGTTGTGCAGACATTCCACCCTCAAGTTGATTAGCATAGCCTCCCACTCTTATGTGTCGAATACACATAGTAACTTCCTTCTACAAAATGTAATATGAAAATCTTAATATAAAAATGATAATAAATAATAATAATAATAATAAAAAGAATCACTTTACTATGGAGAAACCTGACAAATACTACCTCAGCAAGATGATCAGATAAATACCAAGACTGATAAATCATGTTGATAATACCTATCCTTTATATAATAAAAATGATATTATCTCTCTGTATATAATCCACAAAAACAGTTCAATCATGAGTTAAACAACAGACATGTCCCAACTGAGGTATATTTTACAAAATACTCTACTTCTCAAAGTGTTCCAGTTCAATGACAACAAAGAAAGCCTGAAAGACTGTCACAATCCAGAGGAGCCTAAGAAAACATAAGTACAAATGGAATGGGATATGAGGGATGGTAACTTAGCAAAAACTAAGGAAATCTGAATAAAGTATGGTCTTTGGTTAATGCGACTATTTTAATATTGATTCATTAGCTAATAATTGTACCGCACTAATATACCATCACAGTCATGTCCCTGCCCCACACCATCCACCCCCACACCATAGGCCCCCAGAAGGACCCAGTGGAGCTGCCCGGTGGGACATGCTCAGCCTCCCGAGGGTTCTCTGCATACCCTGCTCCCATCAGAAGCCGATTGTTCCATAGAGAACACAGGGGTTGCAGGGAGGAGGGAAGGCAGGGATCCCGAAATGGTGGGTGCAGGTGAGTGGAGCAGAGGACACATTGGGCCCTGCCTCCGCCCACTGTCCCTCCTGGAGGGCGGGCACACCTGCACAGGACACCAGCCCCTAACCCAGAGGGACCTGGGCTGACCTGGCTCCACGCTCTGTGGGGGATGAGTTGATTTGTGCCCCCCCCAGGCCCAACACAAAGACTAATGGGATCCAGGCCCCCATGGTCCTGGCTACCCCTGGATTCTGGCCCCAGGGTGAACCAGCCCTCTCACAGCCTGATGTGGCCTCCTGGGCCCTGGGCGTGCCCCACAGATCCAGGTCGCTGACCTAGGGCAGGCCGTGGGTTCCCCGGACACCCCAGGGTGGGGACAGGATGGATAGGTCAGTTGGCCCCACCCGACCCCACTCCAGGAGGCAGGCTCCTCCAGGTATTGGGGCCCAGAGGGCCCAAGGCCGGGGTCCAGCTGCCTTGCGTGGGCCCAGTGCAAGAGCCCATGAGCTGCAGGTCCAGGTCATCTCTGCTGTCCTCAGAACAGTCACTCACTCAGGCTGAATCTCAGGACAAACGCCCCCACCCAGAGTCCACACATGCTCCCACGATGTGGACTCTAGCACCCGCCCCCCCACACCGTGGGATTCTTGCCCTCCCCTAAAGGACAGAAAGGTCTCCCTCCCCAAGGGAAGGCGCGCAGTAGGCTCTGAACCTGTTTGCTGTAGAAATCAATAAAGTGTTGTGGTGGGTAAATGCACAGCCAGGCCATTTCTGTGTCTCCCAGAACTCTGTGCATGGGGTGTGGAGCGACACCCAGAGAGGAGGAGGGGGCACCATCCAGACCCCAAACAGATCCTGCAGGGGCGCCGACAGGTAAACACAGCTGATGTCCCCATGTGCCTTACAGGGGCGGCCAGATGGCAGGGTCAGGACCCACAGACTTTACTGGGACTCAGGCTCTGCCCCCCGGGCCAGGAGGAGCTGGGACAGAGTGACAGCCAGGGAGCTTCAGGTCACCAGGGTCTGTGAACAGCGACGTGGGAGGTCTGTGCTCCCTCTGTCCAGAGGGCTGAGGATGGCCAAGTTCCGGGGCAATTCCTCCCCTCCCCGCATCACTGTGCCTGTGTTCCTGGGGCACAGAGGGCCTGTGGGGCGGTCAGCGTGGCCCTGGAAAGGATGTCAGGACACCAGGCCCTGGTGTTGTGCCCAAGATTGCAAATCAGGGAAACCACTAAGGAGCCCACACGGATGGAAAATCCCGAGGGATACTTTACAAACTGGAGCTTGGATCTAATTGCACCTGACACAGCGGAGCAGGGACGTAGATCCCGAGACTAAGAGGCATAGGGGCGAGTGGCCCATGGGATATGCAGAAAGTTCCACAATCATGCCAGTCCACACGCTGGTGGCTGACTGAATTACACCTTACCCTATAGTATCCACTTGAGCTAGCCTATTACTTTGGTCAGAATCGTTGCACAGTTTTGGGGGGCACAAAGCAGCGTTACATTGTTATGAGCCAATTTCCAATAGGGTGTGCCCAGTGGCCTGACTAGTGTGGGGCAGTGCCTTAAGCAATAAGCAGGTCATGTGGGGGTCATAAGGGAGGTGGCCGGTGTAGCACAAAATAGAATCAGTCCTATCCTGCTTGTCCAGGGGTAGGGGATTTTTGTTAAGTTTCCTGGGTCCCATACTTGCAGCTCACGTACCTGGGCCACCCTCACCTGGTGGACTCAGACTGCACACCTTGTGGTGCTGGATCTCTTACACCAGAGTGTGGAGAGCACCTTCCTCGCCCTAGTGAGTAGGGGCTGGGTGAGCATGGGGCTTCCCAGAAGCCCAGGCAGCACAGGGGACCGAGAATCCCAGCCCTAACCCCAACTCGACTCCCACACACAGGCAGCAACAGGGCTTTCCGCCATGGGCAGCCAGGTCCTCAGGATCTCCCCACAGGGTGGCGCTGAGGTCCGGCTCCCTGCTGGAGAGGCATAAGGGAGAAGAGAAGCAGCCAGTGCTCAGCGGGATCCCCTGCCGGACATGGGAATTTGGCCAAGTCGCATGTTCCAGCTCAGCTGACCCTGCAGCAGCATCACTGCAGGAGCGAGCCCCGAGTCGGCAAGGAGAACCCAGCTAACTGCCCAGCGCCAGCACAAGAAATGATGTTGTGCCAACCATTTTGGCATTTGGGTGACCCAGACAGAGGATCAGATAGCTGCACGTGATATCTGCCTGTGATAGACACACACACACCCAAAACCAACAAAAGTCGGAATCCCCCCAATGTTGTCAAACAGCAGCCGGATGGTTACATACACGACGCTGTGGTCCCCAATAGGATACATAGAAGTCGCTATAAACCATGACTGCAGAGGTACTGGAGGTACGGATATGTGCCTGCTGGGTTTCAAAAAGGAGCACAGAGAGGCAGAAAGCATCCTACGGAAGGGGTGCCCCTCCTAGGAAAGGACACCAGGTCCCTGTGTAGGCTATGGATGGATCTGTCCTCCTCTCTTTCAGCTTCTGGTTTTCCTCCTCTTTTGTTCTTCCTAATTCTAGTTTAGCCTCCACCCTGCATCCAAGACAATGACCAAAGAGGCTTCCTTAAGACATCGCATCCTAAAAGGAGGCTGAGCTTTGGCTACCAAGTTCAGAAATGGTCATTGCCTAGGTGTATGCTGATCCCCCGAACTTGTGGCTTCACGGCTCTTCTCTCCCTGCAGAACGAGGGGAACCACAGGTCTTACAATGAAAGACGCCCACTTCCACTCGGGCGGGACTATCCTTTCTGGAGGACGTCATCTGGGCCAAGTAGTGCAAGCGGGGCGATCAAGAATAGTTCGCAGGTGAGACATAAGCAAACACTTACCTTTGATGTCATGCTTTATTTGTTCATCCATTTATTATTTGTTAAATATTTTCATTTAATGTCCTCTCTATACCCAACATGGAGTTCAAACCCACAACCCTGAGATCAAGATCCCCCAAACAGGCCAGCCAGGCACCCCAGTGCCATGTTTCATAACTCTTTGCTTCCTTGCCTATCTCTGCATCCAACTGGAACATTAAGTCCTTGACGGGAAGCTTTAGTTACCTCCGAATCCTAGAACATTCTCACTGAATCCCAATCCTAGATTGACATTTACCATTGAATAGCACTTTAAATAAATAGTAAAATAACTACTACAGTAAAGGAAATTATCAACTTTTCACGTGTGTGGACCCTGCTCCCTGGGCTCCCAGGGAAGCTATGGTTTCTTTCACATTGATCAGGTCCAAATGACTCCACCACACCTCAAAGCGTGGGCTCAGTTTCTGCCCTGACACATGCAAGACCCCTGCTTCAATTAACATGTATCAATCAATCAAAGAGAGCCTGACCGGCTCTGTGTGGTTCGTAAGAACATGGGACTCTTGTTCTTGGGGTAGCAAATGCAAGCCCCATGTAAGCTGTAGAGATTACAGAAAAATAAAATCTAAAAAAAAGTCAATCAGTTGATCTTGGGGAGACACAGCCCCGGATCCCACAAGGGCAGAGAGCCAACTGACAGTTCTACGCACAATATTATATGCAGCAGTGCACAAAATCTGAACTTTCAGAAGTCTCCTAGAGTGGGGGACACACCAGACTTAAGGTGTTCAGGTGGAGAAGTGGTGGGCAGTCCCTGGAACGACAGGGCGGGCTCAGGATCCCAGGGGTCCCAAGGAAAGTGGCGCCAACTGTTCCCAGGCACAGGAGGAACCCAGCTGAGAGCAGCGCACTCGGGCCAGCTGTCTGCCTTGTGTGGCCATAAGCTGCAAACCCCTGTGCAGTCACGGGGTCCAGTTCCTGGGACAGGCCAGCAAAGGCCAGGAGTGCGAGGACACCCTCCCAGAAGGAAGAGCACAGGTCTCCACCAGGGCAGCCCCTAAAATTTGGAGTTTTATAATTCAGTCACTTGTCTGTGTGGAGGCTGAGAAAATTGAGGCTGTTCCACCTTAAGTTCACTGTTAGCACAAGTACTGCCATCCCAGGTCCCTGTGAATAAGAGCTAAAATTTACATTACCTCAGTTACAGGAAAAAAGAAAAAAACAGCTTACAGCTTAAGGTCCCAGAAAGCCCCATATTAGAATGAGAGCAGAGCTCAATGCACTTGAAGGCCTCATATCAAAATGTAAACAGAACTTGAGGAATTGCTCCAGCCCTTCTGGAGGTCCCTGAGACCAGCCCTTAAAACTAAGGTAAAACCCACTTCGGGGTCCAAGTCCCTGCTCCGCTGTGTGGGGTATACTTGGACCCAAGCTCGAGTTTGTAAATCAACCCTTGTGTATTTGCATCGGTGTCGGCTCCTTAGTTGTTTCTCCGATTCGCATTCTTGGGCACAACACCCGCAAGTCCCCTCCCCACCTGGGCTGATCCCCTGTGCCCTCCAACCCAGGCTGACCCTCAGTCACCTCCCGCCCACAGCAGCTCACCACAGCCCCTTACAGAGGTCCCAGGGCCACGGTGGGCACTCTGGCTGTCCCCTGCCTCCCAGGAGAAGAAAGGAGGTTTTGGCAGGACACATTCCCATGGTGGCCCCAGGGCTCCCTGCCCAGGATGGCACCTGGTGACAGGCCGGTATCTGTGTCCCTGACACCGGCTCCTCCTTCCTGTTTTCCCGCAGGAAATGAAGGGGGAGGCCTCCTCTCCTCCAGGGACATCACGCAGATAGACCTGGACATCAACAGGATGTTCAGCAGCCAAATCATTTTTCGGGACTGCTAGAGAGTGGGGTGAGGCTGTTGAGTCAGGGGGCTTCAGGGCCCTGGGGGATGCCCAGGGGCTTCTGGGTAGGGAACACGGGGCTTAAGAGGCCGGGGGAAGCAACAGCAGCCAGCAACACACCACTGTATGGTAGGGTGACGGGGATAACCCCCGTGCCCCAACCCCCGGGGCTTCGGGGATGAGGAGGTCACTAGGTCGGTGCCTTCAGGGGTTTCCATGGGAGCTGAACCCCAAAGGGGCGAG
Organism: Canis aureus; assembly: GCF_053574225.1. Taxonomy (NCBI): domain Eukaryota; kingdom Metazoa; phylum Chordata; class Mammalia; order Carnivora; family Canidae; genus Canis; species Canis aureus. The sequence continues at coordinate 35,773,711 of NC_135646.1, forward strand.
GGACAGCCTGTGGAGGGCAGTAACCGGACCTGGGGGCCAGGTGGCATGGCCGTGGCTGGATCAGGACACACATTGATTCCATGAGGGTCGGACGGGTCAGGGTGACACCCACACTCGGTGTTTTATATATATCTAAATTCTATGCATTTGAGACAATTTGCAATTTGTAAACATACATAGTATGATGACCACCAGATAATGCCCCTGGTCCAGCCAGCGCCCGGCACGGACTACACGGGGCCCCAGGGGCAGGGGTCACAGCAAACTCCAGACAGGGGTCACCTTTATCTGTAGACGTATCCATGTGCGTCTGAGAGAAATTGGATGCCCTGTGTCAGCAGGCCCCCATTTCATCCACCTCATTCCCCACCCCCACACCATCCCCCTTCATCATCATCCCAAATGGCTCTGACCCATTCCATCCCCCTCACACCCATACAGCCCCACACAATCCCCACCCACACTATACCCCCACCATCCACCCTGCACTATACCCCACACTCCACCACCATCATGCCCCTGCCCCCACAACATCCACCCCCACACCATCTGCCCCCAGCAAGGACCCAGTGCAGCTGCACCCTGTGGGACATTCTCAGCCTCACCTCGGTTCTCTGGATACTCTGCTCCCACCAGAAGCCCGCGTTTCCCATAGTGTACCCAGGGGTTGCAGGAAGGAGGGAAGGCAGGGAATCCCCGACAGGATGGGTGCAGGTGAGTGGTGCAGAAGACCCACTGTGCCCTGCCTCCACCCACTGTCCCTCCTGGAGGGCGGCACACCCTGCATAGGACACCAGCTCCTAACCCAGAGGGACAAGAGCTTGCCTGGCCCCAGGGTCTGTGTGGGCTAGGTTGATTTGAGCCTCCCCCAGGCCCAACAGAAAGACTAACGGGATCCAGCCCCCCATGGCCCTGGCCAGCCCGGGATTCTGGCCCCAGGCTGAGAGAGCCCTCCCACAGCTGGATGTGGCCTCTTGGGGACAGGGCGTGCCCCACAGATCCAAGTCGCTGACCTAGGGCAGCCCTGGGGATCCCGGGACACCCCAGGTTGGGCAGAGGGGGGGTAGGCCAGTGGGCCCTACCCGCACCCACAGCAGGAGACAGGCTCCACCAGGTTCTGAGGCCCCAGGGGGCCTGAGACCGGGGTCCAGCTGCCCTGCGGGGACCCAAAGCAGGAGCCCATGAACTGCAGGTCCAGGTCAGGTCTGCTGCCCTCAGAACCGTCTCTCATGCAGAAACCTCAGGACATGAACCCACCCTGAGTCCAAACATGATCCCAGGTGGGGGACTTCAGCACCTGCCCCCGCCCCACATGTGATTCTTGCTCTCCCCTAAAGGACAGAATGTTCTCCCTCCCCAGGGGAAAGCACGCACCCTTGGCTCTGAGCCCCTTTGCTGCAGAAAGTCGATAAAGTGTTGTGGTGCGGAATTGCACAGCCAGCCCGTTTCTGTGTCTCCCAGAACTCTGAGCAGAGGGCTTGGAGAGACCCCAAGAGACGAGGAGGGGGCTACATCCACACCCCAAACAGCCCCTGCAGTGGTGCTGCCTGGCACACACAGCTGACGTACCCACATGCCTTCCAGGGGTACCCAGACGCCAGGGTCAGGCCCTACAGACTTTACTGGGACTCAGCCTGTGCCCAGCAGGCCAGGAGGGGCCGGGACAGAGTGACAGCCAGGGAGCCTCAGGTCACCAGGGTCTGTGGAAGCGACCTGGGAGGTCTGTGCTCCGCCTGTCCAGGGCGCCGGGGCTGGCCGGGTTCCGGGGCACTTCCTCCCCTCCCCGCATCCCCGTGCCTGTGTACCTGGGACACAGAGGGCCTGCAGGGCGGTAGCGTGGCCCTGGAAGGGATGTCAGGACAACAGGCCCTTGTGTTGTGCCCAAGATTGCAAATTCGCAATTCGAATTCGAAACCACCAAGGAGCCCACACTGATGCAAACTCCCGAGGGTTTCTCTACAAGCTGGAGCTTGGGTCCAAGTGCACTGGACACAGAGGAGTAGGGACTTGGACCCCAAGACTAAGAGGTGTAGCAGCTTTATAGGAGCCAGTGGCCCAAGGGAACGCTGAAAGATGCGTAGTCATGTCGGTCCACATGCAGGTGGCCGATTGAATTACTTTTTATCCTATAGTATCGACTTGAACTAGCCTATTACTTTGGTCAGAATTGGCACACAGCTTTGTGGGGCACAAAGCAGGGTTGCATTGTTATGAATGGATTTCGGATTAGGGTGTGCCCAGCGGCTTGAGTCGGGTGGGCCAGTGCCTTAAGCCATAAGTAGGTCATGTGGGGTCATAGGGGAGATGGCCTATGACCATTTGGAGCACAAAATGGAATCAGTCCTGCTCTGCCTGTCCAGGGGTAAGGGATTTTTGTTAAAATTCCTGGGTCCCACACTGCACCTCATGCACGTGGGCCACCCTCACAAGGTGTACTCAGCCTGCACACCTTGTGGTGCTAGATCTCTCACACTAGCTTGTTGAGGGAACCCTCCTCGCCTTAGTGAATAGGGGCTGGGTGAGCATGTGGCTCGGCCTGATGGCCAGGCAGCACAGGGGACCGAGAAACCCCAGCCCCGTCCCTACCCAGTCTCCCAAACACAGGCAGTCCCAGGGCTCCCCCCAATGGGCAGCTGGATCCTCAGGAGTTTCCACCAGGGCGGCCCCGAGGTCTGGCTCCCTGCTGGAGAGGCACTGGGGAGAAGAGAAGCAGCCAGGGCATGGCACGACCCACTGCTACACATGGGAATATGGCCAAGCCCGTCCTCCAGCTCAGCTGACCTTCCAGCAGAAAGTCACTGCAAAAGCGAGCCCCGGGTCTGCCAGGAGAGCCTAGCTAGCCGCCCAGCGCCAGCACCAGAAATGATGTTGTGCCAACCATTTCGGCATTTGGGTGACCCAGCCAGAGGATTAGTAGCTGTACATGATAGCTGCATGTGATAGACACACACACACCACAAAACCAACAAAAGTCGGAATCCCCCCAATGTTGTCTAACAGCAGCCGGATGGTTACATACACGACGCTGTGTTCCCCAATAGGATACATGAAAGACGCAATAAACCACGACTGCAGAGGTGCTGGAGGCATAGAGATGTGCCTGCTGGGTGCCAACAAGGAGCACAGAGGGGCAGGAAGCATCCTACGGAGGGGAGGCCCCTCCTTGGAAAGGACATCATGTCCCTGTGAAGGCTACGGATGGTGAAATCTGTCCTGCTCTCTTTCAGATTCGGGTTTTCCTCCTAAACGCCATTTTCCTCAATCATAAAACCAAAAATTTATTTTATGTTTCTAAATTTCTTTTTATTGGAGTCCAATTTGTATGAAATCTTGCTTCAGCAAGGGTGTCATTCAGGAGAGGAGGAGAGATCATGAATTCCCAAATAGGCAAAATATAAAGGAGTTCATTACCACTTAACATGTCCTGTAAGGAATTTTCAGAGGGACTCTTCTAGTGGGGGGAAAAAAAGAGAACAAAAACAACAAAGAGTAGAAAGGACCAGAGAACGTCACCAGAAACTCCAACTCCTCCTGTAACACAAAGGCACAAAGTTCATATCTTTGAATAATCACTCTGAATGCTGATAGACTAAGTGCTGCATTCAAAAGATATAGCGTATCAGAGTGGCTTAAACCACAGGATCCGGGATGCCTGGTTGGCTCAAGGGGTTGAGCATCTGCCTTTGACTCAGGCTGTGATCCTGGAGTCTGGGATCGAGTCCCATATTGGGCTCCTGGTGGGGAGTCTGCTTCTCTTTCTCCCTAATTCTCTCTCTCTCTCTCTCTCTCTCTCTCTCTCTGTCTCTCATAAATAAAGTTGTCATTAAAAAAACAAGATCCATCCTTACCCTGCCTACAAGATGCTCACCTTAGACCTATACACACCAGCAGATTCATAGTCAGGGGAGGGAAAATCATCTACCACGCTAATGGATATCAAACGAAAGCTGGAGGACACATACTTATATCAGACAAACGAGATTTGAATCCAAACACTAGGGGCCACCTGGTGGCTCAGTGGTTGAGCATCTGCCTTCACAGGTGTGAATCTGGGATCACAGGATCGAGTCCCACATCGGCCTCCCTTAGGGGAGCCTGACTCTCCCTCTGCCTGTTTCTACCTCTGCTTCTCTGTGTATCTCTCATGAAAAAATGAATAAAATATTTAAATCTCAAAAAGAAAAAACAAATACTGTAAGAAGAGATGAAGAAGAACATTATATCATAATTAAAAAGACTCTCTATCAAGATCAAACAACTAAATATTTATGCTGCCAACATGGGAGTACCTAAATATAGACACCAATTAACAACAAATGTACAGGAACTCACTGATAATAATACACTGACGGGATTTCAACACCCACTTATGGCAATGGACCGATCCAAATGGACCTAGCAGAAAATCAACAAGGGAACAATAGCCTTGACACACTGGACCACAGGGACTCAACAGATATAGTCAGAACATTAGATCCGAAAGCAGAATACACATTCCTTTCCAGTGCACATAGGACATTCTCCAGAACAGATCATATCAGGGCCCACAAATCAGCCTTCAACAGGTACAACAGGTACAAGAAGGTTGATAACACACCATGTACATTTTCGGAACACGGCGCTATGAAACTGGAAGTCGACAGTAAGAAAAAATTTGGACAGACCAAAAATATGTTAAGTTTATGATCATCCTACTAGAGAATGAATGCAGTAACCAGGAAATTAAAGAGGAAATTTAAAACAAATGAAAATGAAAACATGTTTCTCCAAACCTCTGGGATATACCAAAGGCAGTCCTAAGAGGGAAGTACATAGCAATACAGGCCTACCTCAAGAAACAAAAGTCTCCAATACACATCCTAACCCTACACCTGAAGGAGCTGGAAAAGGAATAGCAAAGCCTAAAACCTAAGAAGAAGGGAAAAAATAAAGATGAGAGCAGAAATAAACAATGCAGAAACAACAAAACAGTAGAATGGAGTAACAAAACTAAGAGCTGGTTCTTTAAAATAATTAATAAAATGGATCAAGCCCTAGCCAGCCTTATCAACGAGAAAAGAGAAAAGACCTAAATAAATAAAATCACAAATGAGAGAAGAGAGATCACAATCAACACCAGAAAAATAAGACAATGATAAGGGAATACCATGAAAGATTATACGCTAACAAACTGGGAGACCTGGAAGAAATGGACAAATCCCTGGAAATGTGCAAACGAGCAAAACTGAAATAGGAAGAAATATAAAATATGAACAGACCCATGAGTAACAAAGAAATTGAATCAGCAAGGCACCTGGGTGCCTCAGTGGTTGAGCATCTGCTTTGGTTCAGGTCATGATCCCGGGGTCCTGGGGAATCAAGTCGCACATCAGGCTTCCCGCATGGAGCCTCATTTTCCCTCTGCCGATAACTCTGCCTCTCTGTGTCTCTCATGAATATATAAATAAAGGTGCAGCCACTGTGGAAAACAGTCTGGAGGGTCCTCGAGAAGTTAAAAATAGGGGATCCCTGGGTGGCGCAGCCATTTGGCCCCTGCCTTTGGCACAGGGCGTGATCCGGGAGACCCAGGATTGAATCCCACGTCGGGATCCCGGTGCATGGAATGTGCTTCTCCCTCTGCCTGTGTCTCTCCTCTCTGTGACTACCATAAAAAAAATTTTAAAAAAAGAAGTTAAAAATAGAGCTACCCTGCGATTCCAAAATTGCAAACCCAGGTATTTACCCCGAGAATACAAAAGTAGTTTAGTAGATTCGAAGAGGAACACACAGCCCATTGTTGGTAGCAGCGTTACCAACAACAGCGAAACTGTGTATAGAGTCTAGATGTCCATCGACAGAAGAATGGGCAGAGACGATGTGGTAAATATACACAGTGCGACATCACTCGGTCATCAAAAGGGATGAAATGAAGCCATTTACAATGACGTGGGAGAAGTGGAAGGGACTTATGCTAAATGAACTCACTCAGTCAGAGAATGACAGATACCAACTACCATACAATTGCATTCACATGTGAATTTTAAGAAACCAAACAAACTGGTAAAGGGGCAGAGGGGGAATGAGAGAAGCAAACAAAAAAACACACTCTTAACCACAGAGATTAAACTAATAAATACCAGGGGAAGGTGGGGGGGATGGGGAATCAGGGGATGGGGATTGTGGAGGTCACTTCTGACCAGTATCAGGCGTTGTATTTAAGGGTTGAATCACTATGCGGTAAAACTGAAACTATATCATACTATGTTTATAAACAGGACTTCAAGTAAAACTTTAAAATAATGATTGGTAGTATAGAGGAAACATGGGCACACAAGAGATAAAATCAGAAAGGAAACTGAAAATCCTAAGAGTCTTTAGAGCCACAAATCCCCTCCCCTTAGCTGAGCTCAGGAGAAGCCTGCCATGCCTATTCTCTCCCCAGAGAAGCCTGGATTTTGATTCTCAGGGAAGGCCGCTGACTTGGTGGAGTCAGGCTATCTTTGAACCCAAAACCTAAATAGAGTGCATAAAAATAAACTGCCCAAGATGCTAGGAGTCCCAGTGCAGGCACATGCCAAGACACAAACTCTAACCATACACAGACATAACCCTAACCCTAAACTTAAGCCTAATGTTAACCTAACCCTTAAACAAGAACTATCACTAATCAAAAACCAAACACAAACCCCAAGACCGAAACACATTCACTAAACCTTCCTGCCAACCCTCACCCTAACTCCTAAACCTCTTCTAAACCTTTATCCCTGATGCTTATCTTAAATCTAACCCTAACCCTAACCTCTAACCATAACATTAACTTAATGTACTCAAATCCTATTCCTAACCTTAACCTGTATCCTAACCCTAACCCTCTAATACTAATCCTATCTCATATCCCAAACTGTACCCTAACCCGGACCCTAAAACTAATCCCTAAACCGCTGCCTAACCCTCTCTTACCCTTTTCCAAAACCGTACCCTGACCGTGACCTGACCCTAACCCTAACCCCTAACCAAACTCTAACCCTAATCCTAGCCCTAACCCGTATCCTAAACCTAACCCTCACCCTAACCCTAAACCTAGCCCTAACTTTAACTCTAACCTCTAACGCTAAATCTTAACCCTAATTCACACCCTAACCCCTAACCCTAACTGCAAGCCTAGCCGAACCCTAACTCTAACCATAACCCAAACCCCAACTCTTAACCTCGTGCCCTAATCCCTAAAGTCTAAACCCTAACCCTAACTCTAACTCCTGTCCCTAACCCAAACCCCCATCCTAACTCCTAACCACTGACCCTTACCCTTATCCCTCACCCTAACCTCTAATCTGTAACCCTAAGCATAATCACTATCCCAACATATAACCTAAGCCTAACCACCAACCACCTCCCCTCCCTTGACCCCCATTCATTCTACCCATTCACTTATCCTATGGTTCTGAGGAGTCCCTTCTGACATGGACGTGGCCCCCAACGGCGCCTCCAGAGTCCTGCAGGGGGTCCTGAGGAAGCCGGGCTGCTGTGAATGCGGACGTGGCCCCACGTGTTCCAGAGTCACAGTCAGCGGGTACTGAGTACGCCGGGTCTCCTGTCAACGTGGAGTATGCCTCCTCTGGAAGGAGGAGGAACATCCTTCTGGATGCCTCACATCCTCTGGAAGCCTCACAGCAGGTTCTCAGGAGGCCGGGGGCTCCTGTCAGCCTGGACATGGCCCCATGTCCCCTGAAAATTCACCCCGGGTCCTGAGGAGGCTGTGGGTTCCTGTCAGCCTAGACACAGCCCCATGTGTCCCGAAGCCAAAGTGCAGGTCCTGAGGAGGACGGAGGTCCTCTCAGTCTTGACGTGGCCCCACATTTTCCTCAGCCTCACCATAAGACCTGAGGAGGCTGGGGGCTCTTGTCAGAATGGACGTGGTCCTAAATCATCCCAATCGTTCAGTGTGTCCTGAGGAGGCTGGAGACTTCTATCACTGTGGATTCGGCATCCACATATTTCTTAGGCCTCCCCACTGGCTATGACAAGGCTGGGGTCTTCTGTCCGCATAGACCCATCCCCATATTTCCCGAAGTCTACATCGGGGGTCCTGAGGACATCAGCGTCCAGTTGTGTGGACGTGGCCCCACATCCTCCTGAAGTGTCACTGCAAATTCTGAGGTGGCAGAGGCCCCTGGCACTGTGGAAGTGGCCCACAGCTTCCAGAAGACTCAACTTATATCCTGAAGGGCCAATTAGCTCCTGCCAGAGTGGAAGCAGTGCCCCATCTTTCACAAGCCTCCCCACATGTTCTGAGGCGGCCCAGGGGCTCCTGTCAGCGTGGATGGGGGCCCACATCTTACTGAAGCCTCCCCGCGGGTCCTGAGGCAGCCCAGGAGCTCCTGTCAGGGTGGGTGCGGGCCCACAATTTTCTGAAGCCTCCCCGCTGGTCCTGAAGTGGTCCAAGGGCTCCTGTCAGGGTGGTTGTGGGCCCACATCTTCCTGAAGCCTCACCGTGTGTCCTGAGGAGACCGGGTCTCCTGTCAGCATGAAGACTGCCCAATATCCCCCTGAAGACTCCCTGCAGGTTCTAAGGAGGCTGTGGCTCATCAGCGTGGACATGTCCTCACGTCTTCCTCAGGCCTCCCCAGCACAGGCTGGCTCCTGTTAGTGCAGGCAGACGAGGCCTACTGCACATTCGTGCCCCTTGGGCGATGCCTGGGCTCGGGCGCCCCCTGCGGGATCCTCAGGCACTACAGGAGGCTGTGCAGGAGGCACGTGCCCATCCCCGGGCCGACCTCAGCCTCCTTCCAGGTTCCAGCTGTGGCCTGTTAGCTTCGGAAACGTCCGACTGAAAAGAAGCCCAACACACGGCTTCCCCAAAAATTCTTAAGGAGAAGGAATTGGAGCCCTAAGGATGCGAAATGAAATGTGGACCAGACTTCTACCATGTCCTGTAAAACTCACTCAACCCTCTTCCACTGTGGGCGGCACCGCAGGCTGTGCAGACGCCATGGAAACAGTGTGGAGGCTCCACAGGAAGTTACAAATAGAGCCGCCCTGGGACCAGCAGGTGCACGGCCTTAGCTCACCCCGAAGATACAGATGCATGAGACTCGGGGACACCTGCACCCCAATGTCCACAGCAGCCGGGTCCACAGTAGCCACACTGTGGGAAGAGCCTCGGTGCCCTCAGGCAGATGATGGATAAAGAGGATGGAAGATAGATGATGGTCATAGATGATAGATAGTTAGATGATAGGAATGGTACTCAGCTATCAAAGAGAAGAAAATATTGCCATTTGCAATGACGTGGATAGAACTAGAGGAATCATGTTAAGTGAAATAAGTCAGTCAGGAAAGAAAATTACCGTATGGTTGCATTCATAGGTGAAATTAAAGAAGCAAAGCAGATGGGCATCTGTGAAGGGAAGGAAAAACAAATAAGATGAAAACAGAGATGGAGGAAAAAAAGACTCAATCACAGGAAACAAACTGAGGGTCACTGGAGGGGAGGGGAGTGGAGGGACAGGGTAACTGGTAGATGGGCATGAAGGAGGGCACGTGATGTCATGAGCCCTGTTGTTATCTCCAACTGGTGAATCCCTGAATTCTACCTTTGAAAGTATAATACACTATACTGTTAATTAATTGGGTTTAAATTAAATTAAGTTTAAAAAATCAGTTGACGGTATCGGAGTGCATTTTCTTCCAGGCTCTCTATTCTGCTCCTTCAGCTTATGCCAGAACCACACCCCTGTGGGTTTGGTTTGTTTAAGTAGGCTCCATGCCTCGTCCACAGTTCAGCACAGGGCTGGAATTCATGACCCCGAGATCAAGACCAAGGGTGAAGTCAGGAGTCGGATTCTTAACCAATGGAGCCAGCTGGGGCCCGAGAACCACATTGCTTTATCCTGTGTCTCTGTGACATTGTTTGAAATAGGAAAGTGGAGGGAGGGGCAAGATGGCGGAAGAGTAGGGTCCCCAAATCACCTGTCCCCACCAAATTACCTAGATAATCTTCATCATCCTGAAAATCTATGAATTCGGCCTGAGATTTATTTTTTTTTATTTTTATTTTTTTCGGCCTGGGATTTAAAGAGAGACCAGCTGGAATGCAACAGTGATAAGAGTTCGCACTTCTATCAAGGTAGGAAGAGGGGGGAAAAAATAAAGAAACAAAAGGCATCCAAGGGGAGGGGCCCCATGAGGTGCTGGGCTAAGGACAGGGCGAGTGCCCCCAGGACAGGAAAGCTCTGTCCCGGAGAAGCAGGAGCTTCACCAATCTTCCCAGATGGAAAGGCTCCTGAAGGGAGTTGGAGCAGGACGCCAGGATGGTGGGGATGCCCTCGGGCTCCCTGGAACACTAACAGACACCTGCGCACCCAGGAGACTGCAACATACCCCGTTGCTGAGCTCCTTAAAAGACTGCAGGGACCACGGCTGGACCCGGAGCAGCTCGCAGGGGCTCGGGTGGCAGCTCCACATGGAGGGGGCTGCGAGGCCAGGAGCAGCTCGGAGGTGCCTCCGGCAGAGGAAGAGGATCCCTGCAGAGAGGGTTGCGGGGCTCTGGGACCAGCTCAGTGGGGCTTGGGTGGTGGTGCTGCGGAGGCGGCTGTGTGGCCTGGAGGGGGAATCAAAAGCGCAGGCACTGGAGCACAGGGCGCCAGGACACAGCCCAGAATCCGGCCTCCCCCTGGGACAGGCAGACCCTGGGAAGGCCCACAACAGCTAGGATGCTTCGGCCCAGAGCTGAGCACATCAGCGTCCCCGCCTTGGCACCTCCAGGCCCTGCAGAGGGAGAGCTCCATAGTTACTGTGGGAGCTGAATCCAGGGCTGAGAGCTGCCGACGTCACTGGGATGGTTCCTCTTGGGGCCTCACGGGATAAATGAGCGCTGCACCAGTCAGAGGGCAGAGCAGCTCCCCCAAGAGCTAACACCTGAAAATCAGCACAACAGGCCCCTCTTCCAGAAGACCAGCTAGACGGACAAGTTCCAGGGGAAGTCAAGGGAATTAAGTATACAGAATCAGAAGATACTCCCCGTGGTTTTTTCTTTTCTTTTCTTTTCTTTTATTTATTTTCTTTTCTTTTATTTCTTTTTGATTTGTTTGCATCCCCCACCCTTTATTCCTTTCTTTCTTTTTCTTTCTCTTTTTCTTATCTTTTTTTTTCTTCCTTTTCTCTTTTTCTCTTTTCTTTCCTCTCTCTCTCTCTCTCTTTTTCTCCTTTTCCCAATACAACTTGTTTTTGGCCACTCTGCACTGAGCAAAATGACTAGAAGGAAAACCTCACCTCAAAAGAAAGAAACACTCCTCTCTCCTAAGAGTTACAAAATACGGATTACAATTCAATGTCAGAAAGCTAATTCAGAAGCACTTATACAGCTACTGGTGGCTCTAGAAAAAAGCATAAAGGACTCAGGAGACTTCATGACTGCAGAATTTAGATCCAATCAGGCAGAAATTAAAAATCAATTGAATGAGATGCAATCCAAACTAGAAGTCCTAACGACGAGGGTAAACGAGGTGGAAGAACGAGTGAGTGACATAGAAGACAAGTTGATGGCAAAGAGGGAAACTGAGGAAAAAAGAGTCAGACAATTAAAAGACCAGGAAGACAGATTAAGGGAAATAAACGACAGCCTGAGGAAGAAAAACCTACGTGTAATTGGGAGTCCCGAGGGCGCCGAAAGTGACAGAGAGCCAGAATATGTATTTGAACAAATCCTAGCTGAAAACATTCCTAATCTGGGAAGGGAAACAGGCATTCAGATCTAGGAAATAGAGAGATCCCCCCCCTAAAATCAATAAAAACCATCAACACCTCGACATTTAATAGTAAAGCTTGCAAATTCCAAAGATAAAGAGAAGATCCTTAAAGCAGCAAGAGACAAGAAATCCCTGACCTTTATGGGGAGGAGCATTAGGGTAACAGCAGACCACTCCAGAGAGAACTGGCAGTTCATAAAGGGCTGGCAGGATATATTCAGGGTCCTCAATGAGAAGAACATGCAACCAAGAATACTTTATCCAGCAAGGCTCTCATTCAAAATGGAAGGAGAGATAAAGAGCTTCCAAGAGGCAGGAACTGAAAGAATATGTGACCTCCAAACCAGCTCTGCAAGAAATTTTAAGGGGGACTCTTAAAATTCCCCTTTAAGAAGAAGGTCAGTGGAACAATCCACAAAACAAGGACTGAATAGATATCATGATGACACTAAACTCATATCTGTCGATTAGTAACTCTGAATGTGAACAGGCTTAATGACCCCATCAAAAGACGTAGGGATTCAGACTGGATAAAAAAGCAGGACCCATCTATTTGCTGTCTACAAGAGACTCATTTTAGACAGAAGGACACCTACAGCCTGAAAATAAAAGGTTGGAGAACCATTTACTATTCAAATGGTCCTCAAAAGAAAGCAGGGGTAGCCATCCTTATATCAGATAAACTAAAATTTACCCCGAAGACTGTAGTGAGAGATGAAGAGGGACACTACATCATACTTAAAGGATCTATCCAACAAGAGGACATAACAATCCTCTACATATATGCCCCGAATGTGGGAGCTCCCAAACATTTAAATCAATTAATAACCAAAGTAAAGAAATACTTAGATAATAATACACTTATACTTGGTGACTTAAGTCTAGCCTTTTCTATACTCAATAGGTCTTCTAAGCACAACATCTCCATAGAAATGAGAGCTTTAAATGATACAATGGACCCGATGGATTTCACAGAAATCTACAAAACTTTACATTCAAACTCAACTGAATACACATTCTTTTCAATTTCAAGTGCACATGGAACTTTCTCCAGAATAGACCACATACTGGGTCACAAATCGAGTCTGAACCAATACCAAAAGATTGGGATCGTCCCCTGCATATCCTCAGACCATAATGCCTTGAAATTAGAACTAAATCACAACAAGAAGTTTGGAAGGACCTCAAACACGTGGAGGTGAAGGACCATCCTGCTAAAGATGAAAGGGTCATAGGAAATTAAGGAAGAATTAAAAAGATTCATGGAAACTAATGAGCATGAAGAGACAACCATTCAAAATCGTTGGAATGCAGCAAAAGCAGTCCTAATAGGGAAATACATCACAATACAAGCATCCATTCAAAAACTGGAAAGAACTCAAATACAAAAGCTAACCTTACTCATAAAGGAGCTAGAGAAAACACAGCAGATAGATCCTACACCCAACAGAAGAAGAGAGTTAATTAAAATTCGAGCAGAACTCAAGGAAATCGCGACCTAAAGAAATGTGGAACAGATCAACAGAACCGGGAATTGGTTCTTTGAAAGAATTAATAAGATACCTAAAGCATTAGCCAGCCTTATTAAAAAGAAGAGAGAGAAGACTCAAATTAATTAAATCATGATGAGAAAGGAGAGATCACTACCAACACCAAGGAAATACAAATGATTTTAAAAACATATTATGAACAGTTATACACCAAAAAATTAGGCCATCTAGAATAAATGGACACTTACCTGGAAAGCCAGAAACTACCAAAACTGGAACAGGAAGAAATAGAAAACCTGAACAGACCAATAACAAGGGAGGAAATTGAGCACTCATCCCAAAATTCCCAAGACACAAAACATCAGGGCCAGATGGCTTCCCAGGGGAATTCTAAAAAACTTTAAAGAAGAAACCATACCTATCCTACTAAAGCTGTTTGGAGAGATAGAAAGAGATGGAGTACTTCCAAATTCATCCTATGAAGCCAGCATCACCTTAATTCCAAAACCAGACAAGGACCCCACCAAAAAGGAGAATACAGACCAATATCCCTTATGAACATGGATGCAAAAATTCTCAACAAGATACTAGCCAATAGGATCCAACAATACATTAAGAATATTATTCACCATGACCAAGTATGATTTATCCCCGGGACACAAGGCTGCTTCAACACTCGTAAAACAATCAATGGGATTCATCATATCAGCAAGAGAAAAACCAAGAACCATATGATCCTCTCATTAGACGCAGAGAAAACACTTGACAAAATAGAGCATCCATTCCTGATCAAAACCCTTCAGAACATAGGGATAGAGGGAACATACCTCGACATCTTAAAAGCCATCCAGGAAAAGACCAAAGCAAATATCATTCTCAATATGGAAGCCCTGAGAGTATTTCCCCTAAGATCAGGAACAAGACAGGGATGTCCACTCTCACCACTGCTATTGAACATAGTAATGGAAGTCCTAGCCTCAGCAATCAGACAACAAAAAGAAATAAAGGCATTCAAATTGGCAAAGAAAAAGTCAAACACTCCCTCTTCACCAATGACATGATACTCTACCTAGAAAACCCAAAACCGTCCCCCAAAAGATTGCTACAACTCATACAACAATTTGGTAGCGTGGCAGGATACAAAATCAATGCCCAGAAATGAGTGGCATTTCTATACACTAACAATGAGGCTGAAGAAAGAGAAATTGAGGAGGCAATCTCATCTACAATTGCACCCAAAAACATAAGATACCTAGGAATAAACCTAACCAAGGAGGTAAATGATCTCAACCATAAACACTATAGAACGCTACTGAAAGAAATTGAGGAAGACACAAAGAGATGGAAAAATATTCCATGCTCATCGATTGGCAGAATTAATATTGTGAAAAAGTCAATGTTACCCAGGGCAATGTACACGTTTAATGCAATCCCAATTAAAATACCATGGACTTTCTTCAGAGAGTTAGAACAAACTATTTTAATATTGGTGTGGAATCAGGAAAGACTCCGAATAGCCAGGGGAATTTTAAAAAAGAAAACCATATCTGGGGGCATCACAATGCCAGATTTCAGGGTGTACCACAAAGCTGTGGTCACCAAGACAGTGTGGTACTGCCACAAAAACAGACTCATAGATCAATGGAACAGAATAGAGAACCCAGAAGTGGACCCTGAACTTCATGGTCAACTGATATTCGATAAAGGAGGAAAGACTATCCATTGGAAGAAAGATAGTCTCTACAATATATGGTGCAGGGAAAATGGACATCCACAGTCAGAAGAATGAAACTAGACCACTTTCTTTCACCATACAGAAAGATAAACTGAAAATGGATGAACGATCTCAATGTGAGACAAGAGTCCATCAAAATCCTAGAGGAGAGCACAGGCAACACCCTTTTTGAACTCGGCACAGTAAATTCTTGCAAGATAAATCCATGAAGGCAAAAGAAACAAAAGCAAAAATGAACTATTGGTACTTCATCCAGATAAGATGCTTTTGCACAGCAAAGGATACAGTCAACAGAACTAAAACACAACCTAAAGAATGGGAGAATATATATGCAAAAGACGTATCAGATAAAGGGCTAGTTTCCAAGATCTATAAAGAACGTTTTAAACTCAAACCCAAGGAAACAAACAATCCAATCATGAAATGGACAAAAGACATTAAGAGAAATCTCACGGAGGAACACAAAGACATGGCCAACAAGCACATGAAAACATGCTCTGCATCACTTGCATACAGGGAAATACAAATCAAAACCACAATGAGATACCACCTCACACCAGTGAGCATGGGGGAAATTAACAAGGCAGGAAACCACAAATGTTGGAGAGGATGCGGAGAAAAGGGAACACTCTTACACTGTTGGTGGGAATGTGATCTGGTGCAGCCACTCTGGAAAACTGAGTGGAGGTTCCTCAAAGAGATAAAAAATTGACTTGCCCGACAACCCAGCAATTGCACCTTTGGGGATTTACCCCAAAGACTCAGATTCAAGGAAACGCCAGGACTCCTGCACCCCAATGTTTATAGC
Source organism: Canis aureus (assembly GCF_053574225.1). NCBI lineage: Eukaryota > Metazoa > Chordata > Mammalia > Carnivora > Canidae > Canis > Canis aureus. The sequence continues at coordinate 35,789,470 of NC_135646.1, forward strand.
AGAATGTCCACAATAGCCAAACTGTGGAAGGAGCCTTGGTGTCCATTGAAAGATGAATGTGTAAAGAAGATGAGGTTTATGTATAAAATGGAATATTATTTAGGCATTAGAAACGACAAATACCCACCATTTGCTTCAACATGGATGAAACTGGAGGGTACTATGCTGAGTAAAGTAAGTCAATCAGAGGACAAACAGTGTATGTTCTCATTCATTTGGAGAATATAAATAATAGTGAAAGGGAATATAAGGGAATGGAGACGAAATGTGAGGGAAATATCAGAATAGGAGACAGAAAATAAAGACTCCTAACTCTGGGAATCGAACTAGGGGTGGTGTAAGGGGAGGTGGGCGGGGGTTGGGGGTGACTGGGTGATGGGCACTGAGGGGGGCAGTTGACGGGATGAGCACTGGGTGTTATTCTGTATATTGGTAAATTGAACACAAATAAAAAATTAACTTATTAAAAAAAAATTCATGGAAACTAATGAGAATGAAGATACAACTGTTCGAAATCTTTGGGATGCAGCACAAGCAGTCCTAAGGGGGGAATACATCGCAATAGAAGCCTCCATTCAAAAACTGTAAAGAACTCAAATACAAGCTAACCTTACACATAGAGGAGCTAGGGAAAAAACAGCAGATAGATCCTACACCCAAGAGAAGAAGATAGTTATTTAAGATTTTAGCAGAACTCAATGAAATCGAGACCATAAGACCTGTGGAACAGAATAACAACAAAAATCCAGGAGTTGGTTTTTTGAAAGAATTAATAACATACATAAGCCATTAGTAAGCCTTATTAAAAAGAAGAGAGAGAAGATTCAAATTAATAAAATCATGAAAGAGAAAGGAGAGATCACTACCAACACCAAGGAAATACAAACGATTTTAAAAACATATTATGAACAGGTATATGCCAACAAATTAGGAAATCTAGCGATATGGACGCATTCCTGGAAAACCAGAAACTACAAAAACTGGAACAGGAAGAAATAGAAAACCTGAAGAGGCCAATAACCAGAGAGGAAATTGAAGCAGTGATTAAAAACCTCCCAAGACACAAAAGTCCAAGGCCAGATGGCTTCCCAGGGAATTTCTATCAAACGTTTAAAGAAGGAAACATACCTATTCTACTAAAGCTGTTTGGAAAGATAGAAAGAGATGGAGTACTTCCAAATTCGTTCCATGAGACCAGCATCACCTTAATTTCAAAACCAGACAAAGACTCCACCAAAAAGGAGAATTACAGACCAATATCCCTGATGAACATGAATGCAAAAATTCTCACAAGACACTAGCCAATAGGATCCAACAGTACATTAAGAAAATTATTCACCATGACCAAGTATGATTTATCCCCGGGACACAAGGCTGGTTCAACACTCGATAATAATCAATGTGATTCATCATATCACCAAGAGAAAAACCAAGAACCATATGATCCTCCAATTAGATGCAGAGAAAGCATTTGACAAGATAGAGCATCCGTTGCTGATCAAAACACTTCAGAGAGCAGGGATAGAGGGAACAATCCTCGATATCTTAAAAGCCATCTACGAAAAGCCCACAACAAATGTCATTCTCCATTGGGAAGCATTGGGAGCCTTTCCCCTAAGATCAGGAACAAGACAGGATGTCCACTCTCACCACTGCTATTCAACATAGTACTGGAAATCCTAGCCTCAGCAATCAGACAACAAAAAGACATTAAAGGCATTCATATTGGCCAAGAAGAAGTCAAACTCACCCTCTTCACCGATGACATGATACTCTACCTAGAAAACCCAAAAGCCTCCACCCCAAGATAGCTAGAACTCATACAGAAATTTCGTAGTGTGGCAGGATACAAAATCAATGCCCAGAAATCAATGGCATTTCTATACATTAACAAAGAGACTGAAGAAAGAGAAATTGAGGAGTCAATCTCATTTACAATTGCACCCAAAAGCATAAGATACATAGGAATAAACCTAACCAAAGAGGTAAAGGATCTCAACCATAAACACTATAGAATGCTACTGAAAGAAATTGAGGAAGACACAAAGAGATGGAAAAATATTCCATGCTCATGGATTGACAGAATTAATATTGTGAAAATGTCAATGTTACCCAGGGCAATGTACACGTTTAATGCAATCCCTATCAAAATACTATGGACTTTCTTCGGAGAGTTAGAACAAACAATTTTAAGATTTGTGTGGAATCAGGAAAGACTCCGAATAGCCAGGGGAATTTTAAAAAAGAAAAACATATCTGGGGGCATCAGAATGGCAGATTTCAGGTACCATTAAAAGTTGTGGTCATCAATACTGTGTGGAACCGGCACAAAAACAGACACATAGATCAATGGAACAGAATAGAGAACCCAGAAGTGGACTTTGAACTTTATGGTCAACTAATATTCGATAAAGGAGGAAACACTCTCCATTGGAAGAAAGACAGTCTCTTCAATAGATGGTGGTGGGAAAATTGGACATCCACATGCAGAAGAATGAAACTAGAGCACTCTCTTTCACCATACACAAAGATAAACTCAAAATGGATGAAAGATCTAAATGTGAGACAAGAATCCATCAAAATCCAAGAGGAGAACACAGGCAACACCCTTTATGAACTCGGCCCCAGTAAATTCTTGCAAGGTACATTCACGAAGGCAAAAGAAAAAAAGCAAAAATCAACTCTTGGGACTTCATCAAGATAAGAAGCTTTTGCACAGCAAAGGATACAGTCAACAAAACTAAAAGACAACCTACAGAATGGGAGAAGATATTTGCAAAAGACGTATCAGATAAAGGGCTAGTTTCCAAGATCTATAAAAAACTTCTTAAACTCAACACCAAAGGAACAAGCAATCCAATAATGAAATGGGCAAAAGACATGAACAGAAATCTCACAGAGGAAGACATAGAAATGGCCAACATGCACATGAGAAAATGCTCTGCATTACTTGTCTCAGGGAAATACAAATCAAAACTACAATGAGATACCACCTCACACCAGTGAGCATGGGGAAAATGAACAAGGCAGGAAACCATAAATGTTGGAGAGGATGCTGAGAAAAGGGAACCCTCTTACACTGTTTCTGGGAATGTGAACTGGTGCAGCTAATCTGGAAAACTGTGTGGAGGTTCCTCAAAGAGTTAAAAATAGACCTGCCCTAAGACCCAGCAATTGCAGTGTTGGGGATTTACCCAAAGTATTCAGATGCAATGAAACGCCAGGACACCTGCACCCCAAAGTTTTTAGCAGGAATGTCCACAATAGCGAAACTGTGGATGGAGCCATTGTTTCCATCGAAAGATGAATGGATAAAGAAGATGTGGTTTATGTATACAATGGAATATTACTCAGCCAGTAGAAATGACAAATACCCACCATTTGCTTCAACATGGATGGAACTGGAGGGTATTATGCTGAGTGAAGTAAGTCAATTGGAGAAGGACAAACATATGTTCTCATTCAATTGGTTAATATAAATAATAGTGAAAGGGAATATAAGGGAATGGAGAAGAAATGTGTGGGAAATATCAGAAAGGGAGACAGAACATAAATACTCCTAACTCTGAGAAAGGAACTAGGGATACTTTAAGGGGAGGAGGGATGGGGTTACGTTTGAATGTTTGAAGGGCACTGAGGGGGGTCCTTGCAGAGATGAGCACTGGGTGTTATTCTGTATGTTGGTAAATTGAACACCATAAATAATAAATTTATTTTTTTTAAAAAGTTCAAACAACTAAATATTTATGTTGCCAACATGGGAGTACCTAAATATAGAAACCAATTAACAACAAACGTATAGAAAGTCACTGATAATAATACAATGACAGGGGATTTTAACACCTACTTATGCAATGGACCTATCATCTATACAGAAAATCAACAAGGGAAAAATAGCCTTGACACACTGGACCACAGGGACGCAACAGATATAGTCTGAACATTTTAACCTAAAGCAGAATACACATTCCTTTCAAGTGCACATGGGACATTCTCCAGAACAGATGATGTCATGGGCCACAAATCAGGCTTCAACAGGTACAACAGGTACAAGAAAGTTGATATCACACCCTGTACATTTTTGGACCACGATGTTATGAAACTCGAAGTCGACAGTAAGAAAAAATTTGGACAGACCAAAAATACGTGGAGATTATGAACATCCTACTAGAGAATGAATGGAGCAACCAGGAAATTAAAGAGGAAATTTAAAACAAATGAAAATGAAAACATGTTTCTCCAAACCACTGGGATGTAACAAAGGGAGTCCTGAGAGAGACATACATAGCAATACAGGCCTACCTCAATAAAGAAGAAGTCTCCAATACACAACCTAACCCTACACCTTAAGGAGTTGAAAAAGGAATAGCAAACAAAGCCTAATGCCTATAGAAGAGGGGGAAAATAAAGATGAGAGGATCAATAAACAATACAGAAACAACAAAGTAGTAGAATGGAATAAAGAAACAAAGAGATGGTTCTTCAAAATAATCAAGAAAATGGATCAAGCCCTAGCCAGCCTTATCAACAAGAAAACAGAAAAGACCTAGATAAATAAAATCAAAAATGAGAGAAGAGAGATCACAATCAACACCAGAAAAATTAGACAATTATAAGGGAATACTATGAAAGATTATACGCTAACATACTGGGAGACCTGGAAGAAATGGACATTTCCCCAGAAATGTGCAAACGAGCAAAACTGAAATAGGAAGAAATAGAAAATGTGAACAGACCCATAACTAGCAAAGGAATTGAATCAGCAGGGCACCTGGGTGCCTGAGTGGTTGAGCATGTGCTTTGGCTCAGGTCATGATCCCGGGGTCCTAGGGAATCAAGTCCTACATCAGGCTCCCCGCATGGAACCTCAATTTCCCTGTGTCTATACCTCTGCCTCTCTGTGTCTCTCATGAATCCATAAATAAATCTTTAAAAAATGAAAAAAGATAAAATGATGAGAAAGTACCCAAATAAAATCACAAATGAGAAAAGAGATATAACAACCAACACTAGAGAAATACAAACGATTATAAGAGAACATTATGAAAAAATATATGCCAGCAACCTAGAACCTGGAAGAAATAGATCAATTCCTAGAAATATATAACATAGTAAAAATGAAAAAGGAAGAAATAAGACTTGAACAGACAGATAACCAGCTAAGAAATTGAATCACTAATCAAGGATCTCCCAACAGGAGACGCTTAGATCAATAGAAGAGAATGGAAAGACGAAACAAGATACAAACCTGTAACTCTATGATCCAATAATCGACAACAAGGCTGGAAAGAATATCCAAAGCACAAAGACAGTCTCTTCAACAAACCCTAACCCTGACCCCAGGATAAGAACAAATGGTGTTGGGAAAACCAGGCAGCCACATGCAGAAGAATGAAGCTGGACCACTTTCTTACACCATATATATAAAAAATAAATTCAAAATGGATAAAAGACCTAAATGTGAGACCTGAAACCATACAAAGAAGAAAAGATAGCAAACGTCTTTGACATTTACCATTGGATGTTCTTTCTAGATATGCCTCTAAGGTGAGGGAAACAAAAGCAAAAATACTATTGGGACTTCATCAAATTGAAAAGCTTCCACAAAGTGAAGGAAACAACCAAACCTAAAAGGGAACATACAAAATGAGAGGAGATATTTGTAAACAACACATCCAATAAAGATTTAGTATCCAAAATACATAAAGGAAATATAAATCTCAGCCTCCTAAACACAACTTATCCAACTGCCAATGGGCAGAAGACACGAATGGACTTTGTCTCTGACAAGACATCCAGATGGCCATGAGACACACGGAAAAACACTCAGCGTCACCCATCAACAGGGAAATGCAAACCAAAACCACAATGAGATGTCACCTGACAGCCATCATAATGGCTAAAGTTAAGAACAGAAGGAACAACAGGTGTCGTTGAGGCTATGGAGAAGAGCGAGGCCTCTTACACCCCTGGTGGGCAGGCGAACAGGTGCAGCCACTGTGGAAAACACTGTGAAGGGTCCTCGAGAAGTTGAAAATAGGGGATCCCAGGGTGGCTCAGCCGTTTGGCACCTGCCTTTGGCCTATGTCGCGATCCTGGAGAACTGGGATCGAATTCCACGTCAGACTCAGAGTGCACGGAGCCTGCTTCTCCCTCTGCCTGTGTCTCTGCCTCTCTCTCTGTGACTATCATAAAAACAATTTTTTAAAAACGTTAAAAATAGAGCTACACTGCGATTCCAAAATTGCACAGCTAGGTATTTACCCCAAGGATACAGAAGTTGTTTAGTAGATTCAAAGAGGAACACACAGCCCAGTGTTTGTAGCAGCATTATCAACAAGAGCCAAACTGTGGATACAGCCCAGATGTCCATGGACAGATGAATGGGCCGAGACGATGTGGTTAATGTACACCCTGCGGCATCAATCGTTCATCAGAAGGGATGAAATGAAGCCATTTACAATGACGTGGGAGAAGTGGAAAGGACTTATGCTAAATGAACTCAGTGAGAGGAAGACGTATACCAAATACCATACAATTGTATTCACATGTGAATTTTAAGAATCCAAACAAACTGGCAAAGGGGCAGAGGGGGGGATGAGAGAAGCAAATAAAAAAACACACTCTTAACCACAGAGAATAAACTAATAAATACCAGAGGAAGGTTGGGGGATGGGGAACCAGGCGATGGGGATAGTGGAGAGCACCTGTGACCAGTACCAGGCATTGTATCCAAGGGTTGAATCACATTGTGGTAAACCTGAAACTATATCATACTGTGTTTACAAAGAGGACTTCAAGTAAAACTTTAAAATAATAATTGGTAGTATTGATGAAACATGTGTGCACAAGAAATAAAATCAGAAAGGCAAAGGAAAATCCAAATAAAGAGTCTTTAGAGTCACAAATCCCCTCCTTAGCTCAGCTCGGGAGAAGCCTGCCATGTCTATTCTGACCCCAGCAGAAGCCTGGATTTTGATTTTCTGGGGAGGCCACTGACTTGGTGGAGTCAGGCTATCTTTGAACCCAAAACCTAAATAGAGAGCAAAAAACTAAACTGCCCAAGATACTAGGAGTCCCAGTGCAGGCACATGCCAGGACCCAAACTCTAACCATACCCAGATATAACCCTAACCCTACACTTAAGCCTAATGTTGACCTAACCCTTAAACAAGACCTATCACTAATCGAAAACCAAATACAAACCCCAAGACCGAAACACATTCACTGAACCTTCCTGCCAAACCTCAACCTAACTCCTAAACCTATTCTAAACCCTTAACCCTGACCGCTACCTTAAATCTAACTCTAACCCTAAACCTAACCTCTAAACCTAAATTGAACTTAATGTACTCAAACCCTATTCCTGACCTTAACGTGTACCCTAACCCTAACCCTCTAATACTAATCCTATCTCATACCCCAAACTGTACCCTAACCCATACCCTAAAACTAACCCCTAACCCACTCCCTTAACGTATTTCATACTCTCTTCAAAATCTGTACCCTGACCCTGACCTGTCCCTAACCCTAACCCCTAACCAAACAATAACCCTAACCCTTGTCCTAAACCCTATCCTAACACTAACCCGCGCCCTAATTCTAAACCTAGCCCTAACTATAACCCTAGCCCCTCACCCTAAACCCTAACCCTAACTCACACCCTAACCCCTAACCCTAACTGAAAACCTAAGCCCAACCCTAACTCTAACCATAACCCTAACCCCAACTCCTAACCTCCTGCCCTAATCCCTAGAGCCTAAACCCTAACCCTAACACTAAATCCTGTCCCTTACCCTAACCCCCATCCTAACTCTTAACTACTGACCATTACACTTATACCTCACCTAACCTCTAATCCATAACCATAAGCATAATCACTAACACCTAACGTATAACCTAAGGCTAACCACCAACTGCCTCCCCTCCCCTAACCCTACCATTCATTCTGCCCTTTCACTTTCCCTGTGGTTCTGAGGAGTCCCTTCTGATGTAGACGTGGCCCCCAATGGCTCCTCCAGAGTCCTCCAGGGGGTCCAAGCGAGCCGGGCTCCTTTGAGTGTGGACATGGCCCAACGTGTTCCTGAGTCATAGTCAGCGGGTCCTGAGGACGCTGGGTCTCCTGTCACTGTGGACTATGTCTCACATCCTCTGGAAGCCTCACAGCAGGTCCTCAGGAAGCTGGGGGCTCCTGTCAGCATGGACATGGTCCCACATCCCACAGAAAACTCACCACGGGTCCTGAGGGGGCTGTGGGCTCCTGTCAGCATAGACGCAGCCCCATATGTCCTGAAGCCAAAGTGCTGGTCCTGAGGATTACGGGGTTCCTGTCAGGGTTGACGTGGCCCCACATTTTCCTCAAGCCTCACCATAAGACCTGAGGAGGCTGGGGGCTCCTGTCAGCATGCATGTGGCCCATAATCTTCCCAAACCTTCACAGTGGGTTCTGAGGAGGCTGGAGACTCCTGTCAGTGTGCATGTGGCACCCACACTTTTCTTAGGCCTCACCACAGGCCCTGACAAGGCTGGGGTCTTCTGTCCGCATGGACGCATCCCCATATTTCCCCAAGTCTACACCGGGGGTCCTGAGGAAGTCAGGGTCCTGTTCTGTCCATGTGGCCCCAAGTCCTCCCAAAGCATCATGGAGGGTTCTGAGGAGGCCGGGGCTCCTGTAACCATGAATGGGGCCCCCAGCTTCCAGAAGCCTCAACTTATGTCCTGAGGAGCCTGGGAGCTCCTGCCAGAGTGGACATCGCACCACAACATTCTGAAGCCTCCCCACAGGTCCTGAGGCGGCTCAGGGGCTCCTGTCAGTGTGGATGTAGGCCCATATCTTCCTGAAGCCTCTCTGCTGGTCCTGAGGCTGCTCAGGGGCTCCTGTCAGCGTGGATGCGGGCCCACAATTTCCTGAAACCTCCCCGTGGGTCCTGAGGTGGCTCAGGGCTCCTGTCAGGGTGGATGCGGGCCCACATCTTCGTAAAGCCTCACCGCTGGTCCGGAGGAGACCGGGTCTCCTGTCAGCATGAACGCGACCCAATTTCCCCCTGAAGACTTCCCGCGGGTCCTCTGGAGGCTGCAGCTCATCAGCATAGACGCCTCCCCACATCCCCCTCAGGCCTCCTCAGCACAGGCTGGTTCCTGATAGTGCAGGCAGAGGAGGCCTACTGCACATGCCTGCCCCATGGGAGGGGTCTGGCTTCGGGCGCCCCCTGCGGGACACTTTCAGGCTCCAGCTGGGGCCTGTTAGCTTTGGAAACATCTCACTGAAAAGGAGCCCAACACCCGGCTTCCCAGAAATACTTAAGAACAAGGAATTGGAGCCCACAGGACGCGAAATGAAATGTGGACCAGACATTTATCACGTCATGCAAAACTCACTCAACCCTCTTCCACTGTGGGCGGGATGCGGGTTGGTGGAGCCGCCCTGGAAACAGTGTGGAGGCCCCTCAGGAAGTTAAAATAGAGCCACCCTGCGACCAGCAGGTGAACGGCCTGGAGCTTACTCCGAAGTTACAGATGCAGTGAGACGTGGGACAACTTCACCCCAATGTCCACAGCAGCTGGGTCCACATTAGCCAAACTGTGGGAGGAGCCTCAGTGCCCTGTGGCAGATCATGGATAAAGAGGATGGGAGATAAATGATGGTCATAGAGAGGAATGGTACTCAGGTATCAAAGAGAAGGAAATCTTTCCATTTGCATAATGTGGATAGAACTAAAGGGATCATGTTAAGTGAAGTAAGTCACTTGGGAAAGAGAATGACCGTGTGGTGTCATTCATAGGTGGAATTCAAGAAGCAAAGCAGATGAACTACTGTGAAGGGAAGGAAAGACAAATAAGATCAAAACAGATGCAGGAAATACAGACTCTTAACGATAGGAAATGAACTGAGGGTCGCTGGAGGGGTGGGGCATAACAGGGGAAATAGGAAAGTGCTGCATCCCACTCTGTCCTGCTTCCCCAGTACTGATTTGCTGTCCGGGGTTATTTGTTGAGGAGGATGGATGTTATGTTTTTTTTTTCCTATTTCTAAGTTCTGTCACCATGATTTTGATAGGAATGACTTTGAAACTGAGGGTGGCTTCAGGAACTGTGGACATTTTCACAAGATGAGGCTCCCAACCCACAAGCCCAGGATGGCCTCCCAGAGCCTGGTATGGCTCAGTGCACAAGTCTTGTGCTCCTTTGGTTCAGTCTCATTATTTCTTCTCCTTGATGATCCTGAGAAGGCCTTCACATCCTTCCTTTCCTTCCTGAGTGCTCATTGTCGGGACACAGCAAGGCTACTCTGCTCTGTAGTTTCAGTTTGTGTCCCGTGACTTTACTGAACCCACTCCTTAGTTCTAACAGGTTTTGGTGGAGGCTCTGGGGTTGCCTGTTTCTAGTTCCGCGTCTTCAGCATATAGGGACAGTGTGACGTCCCCCTTCCAGGTGTGGATCCTTTGATTTTTACAGCTTTATGTCCTAGAAAGCCCCACTATTGAATCAAAACTGATCCCAAGCCAAGGGCAGGAAGCCTCTATTAGAATAAGAACAGAACTCAATGCCCTTGAAGGTCCCATATCAAAATGTAAACAGAACTTGAGGAAGTGCTCCAGCCCTTCTGGAGGTCCCCGAGACCAGCCCTTAAAACTAAGCTAAAACCCACAGGGGTCCAAGTTCCTGCTCCGCTCTGTCGGGTAACTTGGACACAAGCTCGAGGTGGTAAATAAACCCTCATGTGTTTGCATCAGTGTCGGCTACTCTGAGATTTCTCGGATTCGCAATCTTGGGCACAACAGTCTGAGATAAAAAAAGGAAACCAAAAGAACCTCGGATGCAGGTAGAGAGAACGCAGGATTCTGAGAGAAGCGGCGGAGACCCGGGGGCTTGTGGGCTCTTCTGTGGAGGCCCCTGCAGATGGGGGGCAGGATGCTCAGCCCCAGAGCCAGAGGACCCAGAGACCCCACCCATATCCCGCCCATCTGGGCCGGGTCCGAGTGAGCAGCACAGTGCTGCCCACTGGAGTCCAGACGCGCTGATGCCCACCCCAATTCTGACCTCGCAGATGCATCTCCCAGGCAGATGTGCACCTGACAATCAGCGCCATGGCCAATTCCCAGATCCCGCACAGACCATTCGCTGCCACCAAGTTGTCGGACCACAGAGGCTGCAGAGCTTCAGCTCTGCTTGGAAAGAAGGGTCTAGCTTCCTTTGTACTTTGTGATTTATTTTCATTGATTCTATTTTATAAGTTGCCTTATTTTAACTGTTATGTATGTACCTTATATATTTCTCATTTTAGGTTTCATGGTACTTAATTGTGTTTCTTATTTTGGTATTTAGAATCTTTTAACAACGAGGCAAAAATAATCTGGTAGTTTTTTTTGGGACGGCAGTTGTTATTGTTTTTCTTCGTTTTTATTTTTCTTCTTTCGTTTCTGGAAAAAGTAATGAGATGGAGAAATTCACCTCCATAAAATAATATGAGGTAGTACTCACAGCCAGGAAGTCCATCAATACAAATGTATGATGTCTAACTACAGTTTAAAACAATGATTATAAAGATAGCATCTGGGCTGGAAAAAGAGCACAGAAGAAAACTAGAGAATCCCTTACTGTAGAAATGAAAGAATTAAAGTCTAGTCAGGCCAACGTTCAAAATGCTATAACTGAGATGCAGTACCAAGTGGAAGCCTTAAAAACAAGGAAGGTTATGGACCACAAAGGAAGACTTCGGAACTCAGCCACTTATTAAAACAATAACATTCATATCATGGGAGACTCCCAAGATGAAGACAGAGGAAAGGTGGGCTTGCTCAGCCATTAGAAACGACAAATAACCACCATTTTCTTCAACGTGGATGGACCTGGAAGGTATCATGCTGAGTGAAGTAAGTCAATCAGAAAAAGACAAATATTGTATGTTCTCATTCACTTGGGGAATATAGATAATAGTGAAAGGGAATATAAGGGAAGGGAGAAGAAATGTGTGGAAAATATCAGAAAGGGAGACAGAACATAACGACTCCTAACTCTGGGAAATGAACTAGGGGTGATGTAAGGGGGGGGAGGGCGGGGATGGGGGTGAATGTGTGACGGGCACTGAGGGAGCCACTTGACGTGATGAGCACTGGTTGTTATTCTGTATGTAGGCGAATTGAACACCAATAAAAACTAAATTTATTATTAAGTAAAAGAAAGAAAGAAAGAAAGAAAGAAAGAAAGAAAGAAAGAAAGAAAGAAAGAAAGAAAGAAAGAAAGAAAGAAAGAAAGAAAGAAAGAAAGAAAGAAAGAAAGAAAAAGAAAGAAAGAAAGAAAGAGTGGCACCTGAGTGGCTCAGTTAGTTAAGCTTCTGCCTTAGGGTCAGATCATGATCCAGGTCCCAAGGAAGGCTCCCTGTTCAGCAGGGAACCTGCTTCTCCCTCGCCCTCTGTCCCTCTAGCACATGTTTATCAGTCTTCTCTCTCTCAAATAAATAAATAGCATCTTTGAAAAAGAAACAAACAAACCCAGAGGGAAAAGAAATCTCCCATGTAGAAGATTTTCAAATAATTTGTGCAGACATTCCACCCTCAAGTTCCTGAGCGTAGTTTCCCAATCTTATGTGTGGAATACACATAGTAACTTCCTTCTACAAAATATATTATGAAAAACTTAAAATAATAATGATAATATAATAATAATAATAATAATAATAATAATAATAATAATAATAAAGAACAGAGAAACGACAGAGAAACCTGAGAAACACTACCTCAGCATGATGATCAGATCGATACTAAGACTGATAAATCGTGTTGATAGTATCTATCCTTTACATGATATAATAAAAATGGCAGTATATCTCTGTATATAATCCACAAAAACAGTTCAATCATGAAATAAACAACAGACATATCCCAACTGAGGGAAATTTTACAAAATACTCTACTTCTCAAAGTGTTCCAGTTCAACAACAACAAGGAAAGGCTGAAAGACTGTCACAATCCAGAGGAGCCTAAGAAAACATGAGGACAAATGGATTGTGGTATGAGGGATAGTGATTTAGCAAAAACTAAGGAAATCTGAATAAAGTATGGTCTTTGGTTATTGCGAAAATTTTAATATTGATTCATTATCTAATATTTATACTGTACTGATATAAGATATCAATAATTGGAGAAATTGAGTGCAAGTGCATGAGAATTCTCTGTACTATCTTCTCAATTTCCCTATAAATCTTTGTTTTCTTTCTAAGAAATAAGATTTAATTTGAAAATTGACTTAAATTAATCAGGCTCCAGTGTGAAGACATTTTAAGAATCCTTGAATTAAAAAAAAAAAAGGAATCCTTGAATTATTTTTTGCCTTATTCTTAAAAAGTTCCTTCGATGGGAACAAAGTAAGAATTTTATATCAGAAGGAAAGAAAAACACTTATGAACACGTATAATGCCTCCTCAACCTGAAGCAGGAAAGGATAATAAATAGCAAAAATCAGAAAAAAATAATTCTATTATAATAGACACCATATTGCAAGTGCATTTAAAATTAGCAATGTATAACATTTATTTCCTTGACATTTGACTTCCAAAGAGTTCATAGTGTTTCAGTGTCAGTTGAAACGGGAAGAATCTCAGGGATGAATCCTTCACGTAATAATAGGACCATTGGTACTAATGTCTCTCAATTATTTCCAAATCAATAAAGATGCATTTGCTGATGAGTGACTGAGCTGTGAAGATAGATGAGAAACCCTCATCCCTTTGAATTACTTGTGTCAGAATATTTTAACCATAGTATTATGGATAGTAAATTATCCTTATTAACAGGAAATATGTCTCAGAGTGGAATCTGAGCAATCAGATGGGCAGAGAAAAAATGCTTTAACTCGCTCCTGCACTTTTAAAGACAAAGGAGAACTTTTCTATGTACAAAGTCAGTTGTCAAGATAGCCTTAGGGAATAAGAGTCTGCAGCATCGAATCCTGCTGCACAGCTGGGATGCCCATGCCCCAGTTCTTCCTAATCTCAAATCCCTGGGCCTGTCCCACAACACAGGTAGCCACGCTGAGGTCATTTGCAATTTCTCTCTTAGGAGCTCCAGGGAGGGGGGCATGAGCTAGATAGGACGGGACGGGATGCGTAGACGCTGAGAACATTACGGCCATCTACTTTACGTTCAGTATTAGCACACGCCCAGCAATCCCAGGCCCCTGTGAAGAAGAGCTGAAATTTGCATTACTTCAATTACTGTAAAAAAACAAAGTTTACAGCTTCATGTCTTAGAAAGCCCCACAATAGAATAAAAACTGAGCCTAAGCAAAGGGCTGGAAACCCAATTAGAATGAGAAGAGAGCTCAATGCCCCTGAAGGCCCAATAACAAAATGTAAACAGAACTGGAGGAATTGCTCCAGCCCTTCTGGAGGTCCCCGAGACCAGCCCTTAAAAGTAAGCTAAAACACTCCTTGGGGTCCAAGTCCCTGTTCCACTGTGTGGTGTATACTTGAACCCATGCTCAAGTTTGTAAAACAACCCTCGTGTGTTTGCATCAGTGTCGGCTCTTTAGTGGATTCTCGGATTCGCCATCTTGGGCACAATACCCCCATGACCCCTCCCCACCTGGACTGACCTCCTGTCCCCTCCCACCCATGCTGACCCTCAGTCACCTCCCCGCCCACAACAGCGGGGCACAGGCCCTCACACAGGTCCCACGGGTATGATGGGGACTCCCGCCATCCCCAGGCTCCCAGGGGAAGGAAGGAGTTTTGGGCAGGACACACTACCATGGTGGTCCCAGGGCTCCCTGCCCAGGAGAGCACCTGGTGAAAGGTCAGGGTCTGTGTCCCTGATGCCAGCTCCTCCTCCCTGTTTTTCCCACAGGAAATGAGAGAGTAGGACCTGGTTTCCTCCAGGGACATCACACAGGTGGACCTGGACGTCAACAGGACGTTCAGCAGTCACATCATATTTTGGGACTACTACAGGGTAGGGTGAGGTTGAGGGGCCAGGGGGGATCAGGACCCAGGGGAGGACCGGGGCATTCCGGGTAGGGAAAATGGGACTTCTGAGTCAGGGGGGGCAGAACAGCAGCCAACAACAAACCGCTCCATGGTAGGGTGTTGGGGATGACCTCTGTGCCCCACCCCGAGGGACTCGGGGATGAGGAGGCCACTAGGATGGGGCCTCCCGGGCTTGCCATGGGAGCTGAACCCCAAAGGGAAGAGGGATGACCCCTGAGAAGCAGGGGATGGGGGCAGGGGGGGCAGGAACCGGACCTGGGTGCCAGGCAGAATGGCCGTAACAGGAGCAGGACACACTTGGATCCCATGTGGGTTGGACGGATCAGAGTGACACCCACTCTCAGTGCTTTACATGTTTCTAAGTTCTATGCATTTAATTTGAGACAATTTGCAATTTGAAAACACACATAATATGATGAACCCTGTATAATGCCCCCGGTCCAGCCAGGGCCATGCACTGACCACACCCGGCCCCCGGGTCATGTGCTGCAGCAAACCCCAGACTGGAGTCTCCTTAAAGTGTAGACGTCTCCTTTTGCATCTTAGAGGAAGGGGATGCCCTGTATCCGCAGGCCCCCCCACGACATCTCCCTCATTCCCCACTGCCACTCCATCCACCTACATCCTCTACCTCAATGGGATCCCACCTACAATATCCCCCACACTCCACCACTATCATACCCCTGCCCCCAAACCATCCACCCACAAACCATCGGCCCCCAGCAAGGACCCGGTGTAGGTGACCCCTGTGGGACATGCTCAGCCTCCCCGGGGTTCTCTGGAAACCCTGCTCCCATCAGAAGCCCAGGTGTCCCATAGAGTACTCAGGGGTTGCAGGGAGGAGGGAAGACAGGGAGCCCCCAACAGGGTGTGTGCAGTTGAGTGGTGCAGAGGACCCACTGTGCCCTGCCTCTGCCCACTGTCCGTCCTGGAGGGTGGCACACCCTGCACAGGACACCAGCCCCTAACCCAGCAGGATCTGGACTGGCCTGGCCCCGGGCTCTGTGAGGGTGGGTGTGATTTGAGCCCCCGCCCCAGGCCCAGGAAAAAGACTAATGGGATCAGGCCCCCATGGCCCTGTCCAGCGGCTGGATTCTGGCCCCACACTGAGCGAGCCCTCTCACAGCTGGATGTGGCGTCCTGGGCCCTGGGGATTCCCCACAGATCCAGGTCACTGACCTAGGGCAGCCCTGGGGATCCCGGGATACCCAAGGTTGGGGAGAGCAGAGGTGGGCCGGTGGGCCCCACCCGCACTCACACCAGGAGGCAGACTCCTCCAGGTGCTGTGGCCGCAGGGGCCCCGTGGCTGGGGCCCAACTGCCCTGCGGGGACCCAGCTAGGAACCCATGAGCTGCAGGTCTAGGTCAGCTGTGCTGTCCTCAGAACCGTCTCTCAGGCTGAAACCTCAGGACACACGCCCCCACCCGAGGTCCACACGTGCTTCCAGTTGGGGGACTCCAGCACTAGCACCCCACTCATGTGATTCTTGCCCTCCCCTAAAGGACAGACATTCCCTCGACAGGGGAAGGCGCGAACCCTCGACTCTGAGCCCGTTTGCTGTAGAATGTCTATTGACATGTGTTGTGGTGCGAAAATGCACAGCCAGCCCGTTTCTGTGTCTCCCAGAACTGTGTGCACGGGGCGTGGATAGACCCACAGAGAGGAGGAAGGGGCACCACCCAGTCCCCAAACAGCTCCTGCATGGGCACTGCAAGGCACAAACAGCGGATGTCCCCACGTGCCTTCCAGGGGCGGCCAGACGCCAGAGTCAGGACCCAACAAACTATACTGTGACTCAGCCTGTGCCCCATGGGCCAGGAGGGTCTGGGACAGAGTGACGGCCAGGGAGCCTCAGATCACCAGGGTCTCTGTAAAGCCACCTGGGAGGTCTCTGCTCCCTCTGTCAAGGGGGCCGGGGCTGGCTGGTTTCTGAGGTACTTCCTCCCCTCCCCACATCTCTGTGCCTGTGTGCCTGGGGAACAGAGGGCCTGTGGGGCCGTCAGCATGACCCTGGAAGGGATGTCAGGACAGCAGGCCCTTGCGTTGTGCCCAATATTGCAAATCCAAGAAACCACCGATGAACCATCACCGATGCAAACTCCGAGGATTTCTTTACAAGATGGAGCTTGAGTCCAAGTGCACCCGACACAGCAGAGCAGGGATTTGGACCCTGAGACTAATAGGCATAGCAGCTTTAAAGGGGCCAGTGGCCCATGGGATACACAGAAATTTGCACAGTCGTGTCGGTCAACATGCAGGTGGCCGATTGAATGACACCTTACCCTATAGGATCCACTTGACCTGGACTATTACTTTGGTCAGAATCGGCCCACAGTTTTGGCGGGCACAGAGCTGGGTTACATTTTTATGAGCCGATTTCCGATTAGGGTGTGCCCAGCGGCTTGACTGGGTTGGGGCAGTGCCTTAAGACATAAGCAGGTTATGTGGGGGTCATAGGGGAGGTGGCGGGTGTAGCACAAAATGGAATCTATCCTGTTCTGCTTGTCTTTGGGTAGGGGATTTTTGTTAAATTTCCTGGGTCCCACACTTGCAGCTCATGCACCTGGGCCACCCTCACCAGGTGGACTCAGTGTGCACATCTTGTGGTGCTGGATCTCTCACACCAGCGTGTAGAGGGCACCCTCCTTGCCCGAGTGAGTAGGGGCTGGGTGAGAATGGGGCTCAGCATGAAGGCCAGGCAGCACAGGGGATCGAGGAACCCCAGCCTCATCACCACCCCTACTCCCACACACAGGCTGCCCCATGGCTCTCCGTAATGGGCACCCGGCGCCTCTGGAGATCCCCCCAGGGCAGCCCCGAGTTCTGGCTCCCTGCTGGAGAGGCACTGGGGAGAAGAGAAGCAGCTGGCACTCAGCGGGACCCACTGCCGGACATGGGAATGTGGCCGAGCCAGAACTTCCAGCCTAGCTGACCCTCCAGATGAAAGTCACTGCACGAGCCAGCCCCGGGTCGGCCAGGAGAGTCCAGCTAGCTGCCCAGCGCCAGCACCAGAAATGATGTTGTGCCAACCATTTCGGTGTTTGGGTGACCCGGCCAGAGGATCCAATAGCTGCACGTGATACCTGCATGTGATAGACACACACTCACACCGAAACCAACAAAAGTCGGAATCCCCCAATGTTGTCAAACAGCATGTGAATGTTTACATACATGACTCTGTGGTCCCCAATAGGATACATGGAAGACACTATAAATCACTACTGCAGAGGTGCTGGAGGCAAGGAGATGTGCCTGCTGGGTTCCTACAAGGAGAGCAGAGGGACAGGAAGCATACTTCAATGGGGGGGCCCCTCTTCGTAAAGGACACCAGGTCCCTGTGAAGGCTACGGATGGTGAAATCTTTCCTCCTCTCTTTCAGCTTCTGGATTTCCTCCTCCTTTGTTCTTCCTAATTCTAGTTTAGCCTCCACCCTGCATCCAAACCAATGACCAAAGAGGCTTATTTATGATATACGGTCCTAAAAGGAGGCTGAGCTCTGGCTACCGGGTTCAGAAATGATCATTTTCTAGGTGTATGCTGATCCCCCGAACTCGTGCCTTCGTGGCCCTTCTCTCTCTGCAGAATGAGGGGAACCACAGGTCTTACAATGAAAGACGCCCACTTCCACTCGGGCGGGACTATCCCTTGTGGAGGACGTCATCTGGGCCAAGGTGTGTAAACGGGGCGATCAAGAATAGTTCGCAGGTGAGACATAAGCAAACACTTACCTTTGATGTCATGCTTTATTTGTTCATCCATTTATTATTTGTTACATATTTTAATTTTATGTCCTGTCTATACCCAACATGGTGGTCAAACTTATAATCCTGAGTTCAAGATACCCCAACCAGGCCAGCCAGGCACCCCAGTGCCATGTTTCATAACTCTTTGCTTCCTTGCCTATCTCTGCATCGAACTGGAACACTGAGTCCTTGACGGGGAGCTTTAGTAACCTCCGAATCCTAGAATGTTCTCACTGTATCCCAATCCTAGATTGACATTTACCATTGAATAGCACTTTAAATAAATAGTCAGTAAGATAACTACTACAGAAAAGGAAATTATCAAATTTTCATGTATGAGGTCCCTGCTCCCTGGGCTCCCAAGGAAGCTATGGTTTCTTTAACATTGATCAAGGTCCAAATGACTCCACCACACCTCAAAGCATGGGCTCAGTTTCTGCCCTGACACCTGCAACATCCCTGCTTCAATTAACATGTATCAATCAATCAAAGGGAGCCTAACTGGCTCGGTGTGCTTCGTAAGAACATGGGACTTTGTTCTTGGGGTAGCATGTTCAAGCCCAATGTTGGCTGTAGAGATTACAGAAAAATAAAATCTTAAAAAAATCAATCAGTTTATCTTGGGGAGACATAGCCCCGGATTCCACAAGGGCAGGGAGCCAGCTGATGGTTCTACGCACAGTATTATATGCAGCAGAGCACAAAATGTGAACTTTCAGAAGTCTCCTAGAGTGGGGGACACACCAGCCTTAAGGTGTTCAGGTGGAGAAGTCAGGTACAGTCCCTGGATCAACAGGGTGGGCTCAGGATCCCACGGGACCCAAGGATGGTGGCACCAACTGTTCCCAGGCACAGGAGCGGGAACGTGGCTGAGAGCAGTGGGACTCAGGCCAGCTGTCTGCCCTGTGTGGCCATAAGCTGCAAACCCCTGTGCAGTCACCGGGCCGGGTTCCTGGGACAGGCCAGCAAAGGCCAGGAGTGGGAGGACCCTCTCCCGGGCACGAAGAGCGCAGGTCTCCACCAGGGCAGCCCCTAAAATTTGGAGTTTTAAACATCAGTAACTTGTCTGTGTGGAGGCTGACAAAATTGAAGCAGTTCCACTTTAAGTTCACTGTTAGCACAAGTACTGCCATCCCAGGCCCCTGTGAATAAGAGCTAAAATTTACATTACTTCAGTTACAGGAAAAAAAGAAAAAACAGCTTAGAGTTTAGGGTCCCAGAAAGCCCCATATTAGACTGAGAACAGAGCTCAATGCCCTTGAAAGCCCAATATCAAAATGTAAACAGAACTTGAGGAATTGCTCCAGCCCTTCTGGAGGTCACCGAGACCAGCCCTTAAAACTAAGCTAAAACCTACTTCGGGGTCCAAGTGCATGCTCCTCTGTGTCGGGTGTACTTGGACGCAATCTCAAGTTTCGAAATCAACCATCGTGTATTTGCATTGGTGTCGGCTCCTCAGTGGTTTCTCGTATTTGCAATCTTGGGCACAACACCTCCATGTCCTCTCCCCACCTGGGCTGACCCCATGTCCCCTCCCCCCCAGGCTGACCCTCAGTCACCTCCCCACCCACAGCAGCTTGGGACATGCCCTCACACAGTTCCCATGGGCTCGGTGGGCACTCCCGCCATCCCCAGCCTCCCAGGACATGACAGGATGTTTCGGCAGACCCACTCCCATGGTGGCCACAGGGCTCCCTGCCCAGCATGGCTGCTCGTGACAGGTCGGGGTCTGTGTCCCTGATGCGAGCTCCTGCTCCCTGGTTTTCCCACAGGAAATGAATGAGGAGACCCTGGTCTCTTCCAGGGATATCACGCAGGTAGACCTGGACGTCAACAGGACGTTCAGCAGCCACACTATGTTTTGGGCCTGCTAGGGGGTCAGGTGAGGCTGCTGGGCCAGGGGGCTTAGGGGCCCCAGGGGAGGCCTGGGGGCTTCGGGGTAGGGAAAATGGGGATTCTGAAGCCGAGGGGAGCAACAGCAGCCAACAACACACCGCTCCATGGTAGGGTGATGGGGATGACCCACATGCCCACAACCCCGGGGCCTCAGGGATGAGGAGGCCAATTGGATGGGGCCTCCAGTGGTTGCCATGGGAGCTGAACCCCATAGGGGAGAGAGACGGTGCCCTGAGAAGCAGGGGATGGGGTGGGGGATGTGGGGGGCATGAACCAGGCCTGGGGGCCAGGTGGCATGGCCATGGCTAGATCAGGACACACATCAATCCCATGAGGGTCAGACGGGTCAGAGTGACACCCACTCTCGGTGTTTTATATATTTCTAAATTCTATGCATTTCATTTGAGACAATTTGCAATTTGAAAACATACATAGTATGATGACCCCCAGATAATGACCCTGGTCCAGCCAGGGCCCTGCACTGACCACACGGTGCCACAGGGGCAGGTATCTCAGCAAACCCTAGACTGCGGTAGCCTTTAACTGTAGAATTCTCCTTGTGCATCTTAGAGGAAGGGGATGCCCTGTGTCCGCAGGCACCCCACGCCATCCTGCTCAATCCCCACCCCCACATCATCCCCCTACATCATGATCCCCAATGGCATTCCACATAACACCATCCCCCTCACAGCCCCACACAATCCTAACCCACACTACACCACAACACCATCCCCCCTACACCATTCCCCACACTCCACCACCATCATACCCCTGGTCCCACACCATCTACCCCACACCATCGGCCCCCAGCAAAGACCCGGTGCAGGTGACCCCTGTGAGACATGCTCAGCCTCCCTGTGATTCTCTGGATACCCTGTTCCCATCACAAGACCGGGTGTTCAATAGAGCACACAGGGGTTGCAGGGAGGAGTGAAGGCACGGAATCCCCAACAGAGTGGGTGCAGGTGAGTGGTGTAAAGGAACCACTGTGCCTTGCCTCCACCCACTCTCCCTCCTGGAGGGTGACACACCCTGCACAGGACAACAGCCCCTAACCCAGTGGGACCTGGGCTGCCCTGGCACCAGGATCTGTTGGGGCTGGGTTGATTTGGGCCCCCCCCAAGGGCCCAACACAAAGACGAATGTGTTCCAGCCCCCCATGGCCCTGTGCAGCCCTGGATTCTGGCCCCACGCTGAGCGAGCCCTCTCACAGCTGGATGTGGCCTCCTGGGCCCTGGGCGTGACCCACAGATCCAGGTCGCAGACCTAGGGCAGCCCTGAGGATCCCAGTACACCCCAGGGTGGGGAGAGCAGGGGTAGGCTGGTGGGCCCCACCCGCACCCACACCAGGAAGCAAGCTCCTCCAGATACTCGGGCCCCAGGAGGCCCGAGGCCAGGGTCCAGCTGCCCTGCGGGTACCCAGCGCAGGAGCCCATGAGCTGCAGGTCCAGTTCAGCTCTGCTGTCCTCAGAACAGTCTCTCAGCCTGAAACCTCAGGACACACGCCCCCACCCGGAGTCCACACATGCTCCCAGGTGGGGAACTCCAGCACTCAACCCCCAACCCATGTGATTCTTGTCCTCCCGTAAAGGACTGAAAGGTCTCCCTCCCCAGGTGAAGGCGCGCACCCATGGCTCTGAGCCCGTTTACTGTAGAAAGTCAATAAAGTGTAGTGGTGTAAAAATGCACAGCCAGCCCTTTTCTGTGTCACCCAGAACTCTGTGCACGGGGTGTGGAGAGACCCACAGAGAGGAGGAGGGGGCACCCCCCAGGCCCCAAACAGCCCCTGCAGGGACACCGCAAGGCATACACAGCTGACATCCCCACGTGCCTTCCAGGGGTGGCCAGACGCCAGGGTCAGGACCCCTCAGACTATACTGGGACTCATCCTGTGCCCCGTGGGCCAGAATGGGCTAGGACAGAGTGACAGCCAGGAAACCTCAGGTCACCAGGGTCTGTTCAAAGCGACCTGGGAGGTCTCTGCTCCCTCTGTCCAGGAGGCCGGGGCTGGCCCAGTTCCAGGGCACGTACTACCCTCCCCGCACACCCATGCCAGTGTGCCTGGGGCACAGAGGGCCTTTGGGGCGCTCAGTGTGGCCCTGGAAGGGATGTCAGGACAGCAGGCCCTTGTGCTGTGCCCAAGACTACGAATCTGAGAAACCACCAAGGAGCTGACACCAAAGCAAACTCCCGAGGGTTTCTCTACTTGGACCCCGAGACTAAGAGGCATAGCAGATTTATAGGGTCAGTGGACTGTGGGATATGCAGAAATTTGCACAGTCATGTCAGTCAACACGCAGGTGGCTGACTGAATTACACCTTACACTATAGTATCCACTTGAGCTGGCCTATTACTTTGGTCAGAATCGGTGCGCAGTTTTGGGGGACACAAAGCAGGGTTACATTGTTATGAGCCGATTTCCCATTAGGGTGTGCCCAGCAGCTTGACTTGGGTGGGGCAGCGCCTTAAGCCATAAGCTGGTCATTTGGGGGTCATAGGGGAAGTGGTGGGTGTAGCGCAAAATGGAATCAGTCCTGCTCTGCTTGTCCAGGGGTACGGGAATTTTGTTAAATTTCTTGGGTCCCAACTTGCAGCTCATGCACCTGGGCAACGCTCACCAGGTGGACTCAGCGTGCACACCTTGTGGTGCTGGATCTATCACACCAGCGTGTGGAGGACACCCTCCTCGCCATAGTGAGTAGGGGCTGGGTGAGCATGGGGCTCGGCCTGAAAGCCAGGCAGCACAGGGGACTGAGGAACCCCAGCCCCATCCCCACCCTGACCACACAAATGCAGCCTCAGCGCTCCCCACCATGGGCACCCAGTTCCTCAGGAGCTCCCGCCAGGGTGGCCCCGAGGTCTGACTCCCTGCTGGAGAGGCATCGGGGAGAACAGAAGCAGCCGGAGCTCGGCAAGACCCACTGCCGGACATGGGAATGTGGCCAAGCCAGACCTACCACCTCAGCTGACCCTCCAGCTGAAATTCAGTACAGGAGTGAGCCGCGGGTCGGCCAGGAAAGCCCAGCTAGCCACCCAGCATCAGCACGAGAAATGATGTTGTACCAACCAATTCGGCGTTTGGGATACCCAGACAGAGGATCTGATAGCTGCACATGATAGCTTCATGTAATAGACACACACACACCCCACAACCAACAAAAGTCAGAATCCCCCCAAAGTTGTCAAACAGCAGCTGGATGGTTACATACACAATGCTGTGGTCCCCAGTAGGATACCTGGAAGATGCTATAAACCATGACTGCAGAGGTGCTGGAGGCATGGAGATGTGCCTGCTGTGTTCCAAAAAGGAACGCAGAGGGGCAGGAAGCATCCTACGGAGGGGGGGGCCTCCTAGGAAAGGACACCAAGTCCCTGTGAAGGCTACGGTTGGTGAAATCTTTCCTCTTCTCTTTCAGCTTCTGCTTTTCCTCCTAAAGGCCATTTTCCTCAATCATAATAACAAAAATTTATTTTATGTTTTTAAATTTCTTTTTATTGGAGTCCAATTTGTATGAATTCTTTCTTCAGCAAGGGTGTCATTCAGGATAGAAGGAAATATTTTCCCAGACAGGCAAAGTATAAAGGAGTTCATGACTGCTAAATCAGTCCACTAAGGAATTTTAAGAGGGACTATTCTAGTGGGGGAAAAAAAGAGACAAAAGGAACAAAGACTAGAAAGGACCAGAGAACGTCACCAGAAACACCAACTCTACATGTAAAACAAAGGCACAAAGTTCATATCTTTGAATAAGCACTTTGAATGCTAATACTAAATGCTCCAATCAAAAGATAGAGGGTATCAGAGTGGCTTAAAAAACAGGATCCGGGATGCCTGGGTGGCTCAGGGGTTAAGTCTCTGCCTTTGACTCAGGGTGTGATTCTAGAGTCTGGGATCGAGTCCCATATTGGGGTCCCGGTGGGGAGCCTGCTTCTTTCTTGGCCTAATTTTCTGCCTCTGTCTCTGTCTCTGTCTCTCTCTCTCTCTCATGCTCTCAAAAATAAAATTGTTATTAAAAAAAAACAAGGTCCATCGGCATGCTGCCTAATAGATGCTCACCTTAGACCTATAGACAACAGCAGATTGAAAGGCAGGGGATGTAAATCATCTATCATGCTAATGGTTATGAAAAGAAAGCTGGAGACCAATACTTATATTAGAGACACTAGATTTGAAACCAAACCCTGGGGGTCACCTGGTGGCTCAGTGGTTGAGCATCTGCCTTCAGCTCAAGGTGTGTTCGTGGGATCCCTGGTTCGAGTCCCACATTGGCATCCCTTTGGGGAGCCTCTCTCCCTCTACCTATGTTTCTGCTTCTACTTCTCTGTGTATCTCTCATGAATAAATAAATAAATAAAATATTTAATCTCAAAAAGAAAGAACAAATACTGTAAGAAGTGATGAAGAAGGGCATTATTTCATAGTTAAAAAGACTCTCCATCAGGATCAAACAACTAAATATTTATGCTGCCAACATGCGAGTACCTAAATATGGAACCCAATTACCAATAAACGTACAGGAACTCACTGATAATAATACAATGACAGGGGAATTTAACACCTACCCACTTATGGCAATGGACCGATCGTCTATTCAGAAAATCAACAGGGGAACAATAGGCTTGACACACTGGACCAGAGGGACTCCACAGATATAGTCTGAATATTTCTTCCTAAAGCAAAATACACATTCCTTTCAAGTGCACATGGGACATTCTCCAGAACAGATCATATCATGGGCCACAAATCAGCCCTCAACAGGTACAACAGGTACAAGAAGGTTGATATCACACCCTGTACATTTTTGGACCACAACGCTATGAAACTCGAAGTCGGCAGTAAGAAAAAATTTGGACAGACCTAAAATACGTGGAGATTATGAACATCCTACCAGAGAAGGAATGGAGCAACCAGGGAATTAAAGAGAAAACTTAAAACAAATGAAAATGAAAACATGTTTCTCCAAACCACTGGGATGTAGCAAAGGCAGTCCAGAGGGAAGTACATAGCAATACAGGCCTATCTCAGGAAACAAGAAGTCTCTAATACACAACCTAACCTTACACCTAAAGGAGCTGGAAAAGGAATAGGAAACAAAGCCTAAAGCCTACAGAAGAAGGGAAAAAATAAAGATGAGAGCAGAAATAAACAATACAGAAACAGTAGAATGGAATAACGAAACTAAGAGCTGGTTCTTCAAAATAATTAATAAAATGGATCAAGCCCTAGCCAGCCAAATGAACGAGAAAGGAGAAAAGACCTAAATAAATAAAATCACAAAAGAGAGAAGAGAGATCACAGTCAACACCAGAAAAATAAGACAATCATAAGGGAATACTATGAAAGATTATATGTTAACAAACTGGTAGACCTGGAAGAAATGGCCAAATCCCTAGAAATGTGCAAACAAGCAAAACTGAAATAGGAAGAAATAGAAAATGTGAATAGACCCATAATTAGCAGAGGAATTGAATCAGCAAGGCACCTGGTTGCCTCAGTGGTCGAGCATGTGCTTTGGCTCAGGTCATGATCCCGGGGTCCTGGGGAATCAAGTCACACATCAGGCTGCCCGCATGGAGCCTCATTTTCCCTGTGACTATACCTATGCATCTCTGTGTCTCTCATGAATACATAAATAAAATCTTTAAAAACGAAAAAAGATAAAAAGATGAGAAAGGACCCAAATAAAATCACAAATGAGAAAAGAGAAATAACAACATTAGAGATATACAAACAATTATAAGAGAATATGATGAAAAACTACATGCCAGCAACCTAGAACCTGGAAGAAATAGATCAATTCCTAGAAATATATAACATAGCAAAAATGAAAAATGAAGAAATAAGAAATTTGAACAGACAGTTACCAGCAAAGAAATTGAATTAGCAATCAGGGTTCCCCAACAGGAGATGCTTAGATCAATAGAACAGAATGGAAAGCCAAAACAAGATACAAACATGTATCTATGACCTATAATGGACAACAAGGCAGGAAGGAATATCCAATGGCACAAAGACAGCCTCTTCAACAAACACTAACCCTGACCCCCGGATAAGAACAAATGGTGTTGGGAAAACCAGGCAGCCACATGCAGAAGAATGAAACTGCACCACTTTCTTACACCATATATATAAAAAATGAATTCAAAATGGATGAAAGACCTAAATGTGAGATCTGAAACCATACATAGAAGAAAAGATAGGCAGCAACGTTTTTGACATTGGCCATTGGATCTTCTTTCAGGATATGCCTCTGAGGTGAGGGAAACAGAAGCAAAAATACTATTGGGATTTCATCAAATTGAAAAGCTTAAGCAAAGTGAAGGAAACAACTAAAGCTAAAAAGCAACATACAGGAGGAGAGGCAAGATGGCGGAAGAGAAGGGTCCCCAAGTCACCTGTCCTGACCAAATTACCTAGATAAACTTCAAATCATCCTGAAAATCTAGGAATTCAGCCTGAGACTTAAACAGAGACCAGATAGAATGCTACAGTGAGAAAAGTTCACACTTCCATCAAGGTAGGAAGATGGGGGAAAATAAATAAAGATACAAAAGGCATCCTAGGGGGAGGGGCCCCACAGAGCCAGGCTAAGGCCAGGGCGAGTGCCCCCCGGGCAGGAGAGCTCTGTCCTAGAGAAGAAGGAGCTGCACCATTCTTCCAGGCGGAAATGACGCCCGCAGGGATTCAGAGCAAGACCCCAGGAGGGCGGGGATACCCTCAGTCTCCATGGGACACAAACATACACCTGCACTCCCAGGAGATTGCACCGAGCTCCCTAAGGGCTGTAGGGCACATGCATTGACCCAGGAGCAGCTCTGAGAGGATCCGGCAGCGGCTCTGTGCAGAGGGGGCAGCGGGTCCCTGGGAACAGCTAGGTGGCGGCGCCTAGGGCAGAGGAAGTGGCTTCGTGTGGAGGGGGCTGCGGGGCTCCAGGAGCAGCTCAGAGGGGCTATGACGGCTCCGTGGAGAGGTGCCTACCCGGCCGGGAGCGAGAATCCAACAGCGCAGGCCAGGGAGCACAGGGATGGGACACAGCCCAGGATTCGGGCTCCCCCGGGACAGGCAGAGGCCTGGAGGGCCCAGGACAGCAAGGACGCTCCTGCTCAGAGCTGAGAAGATCAGCAGCCCTGCCCCAGAGCCTCCAGGCCCTGCAGACGGTCTGCTCCAGAGTTACTGGGGAGGCTGAATACAGGTGTTCCGACCTGGCTGCTGCCACTGGGGTTGTTCCTCCTTGGGCGTCACAGGGTATACAACCCCCACTGAGCGCTTCACCAGGTAGGGGGAGAGGAGCTCCCCCAAGGGCTAGCACCTGAAAATCAGCATAACACGCCCCTCCCCCAGAAGACCAGCTAGACGGACAAGTTCCAGGGGAAGTCAAGGAACTTAAAGTAGACAGAATCAGAAGATACTCCCCCATGATTTTTTTAAATTTCTGATTGCTTCCCCCATCCTTTCCCCCCTTTCTTTCTTTTTCTTTCTCCTTTTATTCTCTTTTTTGCTTTTTTCTTCATTTTTCCTTTTTTCTTTTTCTCTTCTCTTTTTTTCTTTCTCTCTTCTCTTTTTCTCCTTTTCCCAATACAACTTGTTTTCGCCACTCTGCACTGAGCAAAATGACTAGAAGGAAAACCTCACCTCAAAAGAAAAAACAGTGCTCTCTCCCACAGAGTTACAAATCTGGATTACAACTCAATGTCAGAAAACCAATTCATAAGCACTATTATACAGCTACTGGTGTCCCTAGAAAAAAGTATAAAGGACTCAAGAGACTTCATGACTGCAGAAGTTAGATACAATCAGGCAGAAAGTAAAAAACAATTGAATGAGATGCAATCCAAACTAGAATTCCTAATGACGAGGGTTAACGAGGTGGAAGAACGAGTGAGTGACATAGAAGACAAGTTGATGGCAACGAGGAAAACTGAGGAAGAAAGAGACAGACAATTAAGAGACCAGGAAGACAGATTAAGGGAAATAAATGACAGCCTGAGGAAGAAAAACCTATGTGTAATTGGGGATCCTGAGGGCGCCGAAAGGGACAGAGGGACAGAATATGTATTTGAACAAATCCTAGCTGAAAACTTTCCTAATCTGGGAAGGGAAACAGGCATTCAGATCCAGGAAATAGAGAGATCCCCCCTAAAATCAATAAAAACCGTCCAACACCTCGATTTAATAGTGAAGCTTGCAAATTCCAAAGATAAAGAGAAGATCCTTAAAGCAGCAAGAGACAAGAAATCCCTGACCTTTATGGGGAGGATCAGACCTCTACAAAGCGACCTGGCAGCCGAGAAAGTGCTGGCTGGATATATTCAGGGTCCTCCATGAGAATAACATGCAACCAAGAATACTTTATCCAGCCAGGCTCTCATTCAAAATGGAAGGACAGATAAAGAGCTTTCAAGACAGGCAGGAACTGAAAGAATATGTGACCTCCAAACCACCTCTGCAAGAAATTATAAGGGGGACTCTTAAAATTCCCCTTTAAGAAGAAGTTCAGTGGAACAATCGACAAAAACAAGGACTGAATAGATGTCATGATGACACTAAACTCATATCTGTTGATAGTAACTCTGAACGTGAATGGGCTTAATGACCCCTTCAAAGGCGCAGGGTTTCAGACTGGATAAAAAATCAGGACCCAACTATTTGCTTTCTACAAGAGACTCATATTAGACAGAAGGACACCTACAATCTGAAAATAATGGGTTGGAGAACCATTTACCATTCAAATGGTCCTCAAAAGAAAGCAGTGAAAAAAAAAAAGAAAGAAAGCAGTGGTAGCCATCCATATATCAGATAAACTAAAATTTACCCCGAGGACTATAGTGAGAGATGAAGACGGACACTAAATCATACTTAAAGGATCTATCCAACAAGAGGGCTTAACAATCCTCAATATATATTCTCCGAATATCGGAGCTGCCAAATATTTAAACCAATTAATAACGAAATTGAAGAAATACTTAGATAATAATTATCTTATACTTGGTGACTTCAATATAGGTCTTTCTACCCTCGATAGGTCTTCTAAGCACAACATCTCCAAAGAAACGAGAGCTTTAAATGATACACTGGAGCAGATAGATTTCACAGATATCTACAGAACTTTACATCCAAACTGAACTGAATAAACATTCTTCTCAAGTGCACATGGAACGTTCTCCAGAATAGACCACATACTGGGTCACAAATCATGTCTGAACCGATACCAAAAGATTCAGATCATCCCCTGCATATTCTCAGACCATAATGCCTTAAAATTAGAACTAAATCACAACAAGAAGTTTGGAAGGACCTCAAACACCTGGAGGTTAAGGACCATCCTGCTAAAAGATGAAAGGTTCAACCAGGATATTGAGGAAGAATTAAAAGGATTCATGGAAACTAATTGGAATGAAGATACAAATGTTCAAAATCTTTGGCATGCAGCAAAAGCAGTCCTAAGAGGGAAATACATCACAATAGAAGCATCCATTCAAAAACTGGAAAGATCTCAAATACAAAAGCTAACCTTACTCATAAAGGAGCTAGAGAAAAAAAACAGCAGCTAGATCCTACACCCAAACAGAATAAGAGATTTAATTAAAATTAGAGCAGACCTCAAGGAAACTGAGACCATAAGAAATGTGGAACAGATCACCAAAACCAGGAGTTGGTTCTTTGAAAGAATTAATACCATACATAAACCATTAGCCAGTCTTATTAAGAAGAGAGACAAGACTCAAATTAATAAAATCATGAATGAGAAAGGAGAGATCACTACCAACACCAAGGAAATACAAACGATTTTAAAAGCATATTATGAACAGCTATACGGAAATAAATTAGGCAATCTAGAAGAAATGGACGCTTTCCTGGAAAGCCACAAACTACCAAAACTGGAACAGGAAGACATAGAAAACCTAAACAGGCCAATAACCAGGGAGGAAATTGAAGCAGTCATCAAAAACCTTCCAAGTCACAAAAGTCCAGGGCCAGATGGCTTCCCAGGGGAATTCTATCAAACGTTTAAAGAAGAAACCATACCTCTCCTACTAAAGCTGTTTGGAAAGATAGAAAGAGATGGAGTACTTCCAAATTCGTTCTAAGAAGCCAGCATCACCTTATCCAAAACCAGAGAAAGACCCCACCAAAAAGGAGAATACAGACCAATATCCCTGATGAACATGTATGCAAAAATTCTCAACAAGATACTAGCCAATAGGATCCAACAATACATTAAGAATATTATTCACTATGACCAAGTAGGGTTTATCCCTGGGACACAAGGCTGGTTCAACACGTGTAAAAAAATCAATGTCATTCATCATATCAGCAAGAGAAAAACCAAGAACCATATGATCCTCTCATTAGATGCAGAGAAAGCATTTGACAAAATAGAGCATCCATTCCTGATGAAAACTCTTCAGAGCATAGGGATAGAGGGAAGATTCCTCGATATCTTAAAAGCCATCTAGGAAAAGCCCACAGCAAATATCATTCTCAGTGGCGCAGCACTGGGAGACTTTCCCCTAATATCAGGAACAAGACAGGGATGTCCACTCTCACCATTGCTATTCAACATAGTCTGGAAGTCCTAGCCTTAGCAGTCAGACAGCAAAAAGACATTAAAGGCATTCAAATTGGCAAAGAAGAAGTCAAAATCTCCCTCTTCTCAGATGACATGATACTCTACCTAGAACACCCAAAAGCCTCCACCCCAAGATTGCTAGAACTCATACAGCAATTTGGTAGCATTGCAATATAAAAACTCAATAGCCAGAAATCAATGGCATTTCTATACACTGACAATGAGACTGAGGAAAGAGAAATTAAGGAGTCAATTTCATTTTCAGTTGCACCCAAATCAAAAGATATCTAGGAATAAACCTAACCAAGGAGGTAAATGATCTATACCCTACAAACAATAGAACACTTCTGAAAGAAAATGAGGAAGACACAAAGAGATGGAAAAATATTCCATGCTCATCGATTGGCAGAATTAATATTGTGAAAATGTCAATGTTACCCAGGCAACGTACAAGTTTAATGCAATCCCTATCAAAATACCATGGACTTTCTTCAGAGAGTTAGAACAAATTATTTTAAGATTTGTGTGGAATCAGAAAAGACCCCGAATAGCCAGGGGAATTTTAAAAAAGAAAACCATATCTGGGGGCATCACAATGCCAGATTTCAGGATGTACTACAATGCTGTGGTCATCAAGACAGTGTGGTACTGTCACAAAAACAGACACATAGATCAATGGAACAGAATAGAGAACCCAGAAGTGGACCTTGAAATTTATGGTCAACTAATATTCGATAAAGGAGGAAAGACTATCCATTGGAAGAAAGACAGTCTCTTCAATAGATGGTGCTGGGAAAATTGGACATCCACCTTCAGAAGAATGAAACTGGACCACTCTCTTTCACCATAAACAAAGATAAACTCAAAATGGATGAAAGATCTAAATGTGAGACAAGAGTCCATCAAAATCCTAGAGGAGAACACAAGCAACACCCGTTTTAAACTTGGACACAGCAACTTCTTGAAACGTACATCCATGAAGGCAAAAGAAACAAAAGCAAAAATGAACTATTGTGACTTCATCAAGATAAGAAGCTTTTGCACAGCAAAGGATACAGTCAACAAAACTAAAAGACAACCTACAGCATGGGAGAAGATATATGCAAAAGACGTTTCAGATAAAGGGCTAGTTTCCAAGATCTATAAAGAACTTCTTAAAATCAACACCAAAGAGACAAACAATCCAATCATGAAATGAGCAAAAGACATGAAGAGAAATCTCACAGAGGAAGACCCTGACATGGCAACATGCACATGAAAACATGCTCTGCATCACTTGCCCTTAGGGATATACAAATCAAAATCACAATGAGATACCACCTCACACCATTGAGAATGGGGAAAATGAACAAGGCAGGAAACCATAAATGTTGGAGAGGATGCGGAGAAAAGGGAACCCTCTTAAACTGCTGTTGGGAATGTGAACTGGTGCAGTCACTCTGGAAAACTGTGTGGAGGTTCCACAAAGTGTTAAAAATAGACCTGCCCGATGACTCAGCAATTGCACTATTGGGGATTTACCCCAAAGATTCAGATGCAATGAAACGCCGGGACACCTGCACCCCAATGTTTATAGCAGAATGTCCACAATAGCCAAACAGTGTCAGGAGCCTTGGTGTCCATCGAAAGATGAATGGATAAAGAAGATGTGGTTTATGTATACAACGGAATAATATTCAACCTTTAGAAACGCCAAATACCCAACATTTGTTTCAACGTGGATGGAATTGGAGGCTGTTATGCTGAGTGAAGTAAGTCAATCGTAGAAGGACAAACAGTGTATGTTCTCATTCCTTTGGGGAATATAAATAATTGTGAAAGGGAATATAAGGAAATGGAGAAGAAACGTTTGGGAAATATCAGAAAGGGAGAGAGATCATAAAGACTCCTAACTCTGGGAAAAGAACTAGCAGTGCTGGAAGGGGAGGAGGGCGGGGGGTGGGGGTGAATGGGTGACGGGCACTGAGGGGGACACTTGACGGGATGAGCACTGCGTGTTATTCTGTATGTTGGTCAATTGAACACCAATAAAAAATAAATTTATTTTAAAAAAAAAAGATCAAACAACTGCATATTTATGCTGCCAACATGGGAGTACCGAAATATAGAAACCAATTAATAACAAACGTACAGGAACACACTGATAATAATACAATGACTGGGCATTTTAACACCCACTTATGGCAATGGACTGATCGTCTATGCAGAAAATCAACAGGGGAACAATAGGCTTGACACACTGGACCAAAGTGACTCAACAGATATTGTCTGAACATTTCTTCCTAAAGCAGAATACACATTCCTTTCAAGTGCACATGGGACATTCTCCAGAATACATTATATCATGGACCACAAATCAGCCCTCAACAGGTACAACGGGTACAAGAAGGATGGTATCACACCATGTATATTTTCGGACGACGACGCTATGAAACTTGAAGTCGACAGTAAGAAAAAAATTGAACAGACCAAATATTTGTGGAGATTATGATCATCCTACCAGAGAATGAATGGAGTAACCAGGAAATTAAAGAGGAAATTTAAAACAAATAAAAATGAAAACATGTTTCTTCAAACCTCTAGGATGTAGCAAAGACAGTCCTTAGAGGGAAGTAGATAGCAATACAGGCCTACCTCAAGAAACAAGAAGTCTCCAATACACAACCCAACACTACACCTAAAGGAGCTGGAAAAGCAATAGGGAACAAATCCTAAGGCCTCCTTAAGAAGGAAAAAATAAAGATGAGAGCAGAAATAATCAATACAGAAACAACAAAACAGTAGAATGGAATAATGAAACTAAGAACAGGTTCTTCAAAATAACTAAGAAAATGGATCAAGCCCTAGCCAGCCTTATCAACAAGAAAACAGAAAACAACTAAATAAATAAAATCACAAAAGAGAGAAGAGAGATCACAATCAACACCAGAAAATAAGACAAATATAAGGGAATACTATAAAAGATTATACGCTAACATCCTGGGAGACCAGGATGAATTGGAGAGATCCCTAGAAATGTGCAAAGGAGCAAATCTGAAAGAGGAAGAAATGGAAAAAGTGACTAGACCCATAACTAGCAAAGGAATTTAATCAGCAAGGCACCTGGGTGCCTCAGTGGTTGAGCATCTGCTTTGGCTCAGGTAATGATCCCGGGATCCTGGGGAATCATGTCCCACATCAGGCTCCCTGCGTGGAGCCTCATTTTCCCCCTGCCTATACCCCTGCCTCTCTGTGTCTTGCATGAATACATAAATAAAATATTTAAAAAAGAAAAAAGATAAAAAGATGAGAAAGGACCCAAATAAAATCACAAATGAGATAAGAGAAATAACAACCAAAACTAGAGAAATAAGAACGTTTATAAGAGAACATTATGAAAAATTATATGCCAGCAACCTAGAACCTGGAAGAAATAGATCAATTCCTGGAAATATATAACGCAGCAAAAATGAAAAAGGAAGAAATAAGAAACTAGAACACACAGATAACCAGCAACGAAATTGAATCAGCAATCAGGAATCTCCCAACAGGAGATGCTTAGATCAATAGAATAGAATGGAATGCCGAAACAAGATACAAACCTGTAACACTATGATCCATTAATCGACAACAAGGAAGCAGGGAATATCCAATGGCATAAAGACAGTCTCTTCAACAAACCCTAACCCTGACCCCAGGATAAGAACAAATGGTGTTGGGAAAACCAGGCAGCCACATGCAGAAGAATGAAACTGGACCACTTTCTTACACAATATATATAAAAAGTAAATTCAAAATGGATGAAAGACCTAAATGTGAGACCTGAAACCATAAAAAGAAGAAAAGATAGGCAACAACGTCTTTGACGTTGGCCATTGGATCTTCTTTCTAGATGTGCCTCTGAGTTGAGGGAAACAAAAGCAAAAATACTCTTGGGACTTCATCAAATTCAAAAGCTTCTGCAAAATGAAAGAAACAACCAACGCTAAAAGGCAACATACAAAATGAAAGGAGATATTTGTAAATAACACATCCAATAAACAGTTAGTATGCAAAATACGCAAAGCAAATATAAATCTCAACCTCCTAAACACAAATTATCCTACAGATGGGTAGAAGACATGAATGGACTTTGTCTCTGACAAGACATCCAGATGGCCACCAGACACCGAAAGACACTCCGCGTCACCCATCATCAGGGAAATTCAAATGAAAACCACAATAAGATGTCACCTGACAGCCGACAGAATGGCTAAAATTAACAACAGAAGAAACAACAGGTGTTGTTGAGGCTATAGAGAAGAGGGAGCCCCCTTACACTCCTGGTGGGCATGCGAACAGTTGCAGCCACTGTGAAAAACACTGTGGAGGGTCCTCGAGATGTGAAAAATAGGGGATCCCTGGGTGGTGCAGCGGTTTGGTACCTGCCTTTGGCCCATGTCGCGATCCTGGTGACCTGGGATTGAATCCCACGTCGGACTAACAGTGCACGGAGCCTGCTTCTCCCTCTGCCTGTGTCTCTGCCTCTCTCTCTGTGACTATCATAAAAAAAATTAAAAAAGAAGTTAAAAAAAGCGCTACCTTACGATTCCAAAATTGCAGAGCTAGGTATTTACCCCGAGGATACAAAAGTCTTTTAGTAGATTCCAAGTAGGACACGCAGACCAGTGTTTGTAGCAGCGTTATCAACAACAGCCAAACTGTGGATAAAGCCCAGATGTCCATCGACAGATGAATGGGCAGAGACGATGTGTTAAATATACACACTGCGACATCACTGGGTCATCAGAAGCGATGAAATGAAGCCATTTACAATGATGTGGGAGAAGTGGAAAGGACTTATGCTTAATGAACTCAGTCAGTCAGAGAAAGATATGAAATACCATACAATTGCATTCACATGTGAATTTTAAGAAACCAGACAAACTGGCAAAGGGGCCGAGGGGGGGATGAGAGAAGCAAACAAAAAAACACACTCTTAACCACAGAGAATCAACTAATAAATACCACAGGAAGGTGAGGGAGATGGGGAATCAGGGGATGGGGATAGTGGAGAGCACCTGTGGCCAGTACCAGGCATTGTAACCAAGAGTTGAATCACTATGTGGTAAACCTGAAACTATATCATACTGTGTATACAAACAGGAATTCAAGTAAAACTTTAAAATAATAATTGGTAGTATTGATGAAACATGTACACACTAGAGATAAAATCAGAAAGGCAAATGAAAATCCAAATAAAGAGTCTTTAGAGCCACAAATCCCCTCCTTAGCTCAGCTCGGGAGAAGCCTGCCATGTCTATTCTGACACCATCAGAAGCCTGGATTTTGATTCTCTGGGGAGGCCACTGACTTGGTGGAGTCAGGCTATCTTTGAACCCAAAACCTAAATAGAGTGCATAAAACTAAACTGCCCAAGATGCTAGGAGTCCCAGTGCAGGCACATGCCAATTCCCAAACTCTAACCATACACAGACATAACCCTAACCCTACACTTAATCGTAATGTTAAACTAACCCTTAAACAAGACCCATCACTAATCGAAAAACAAACACAAACCCCAAGACCAAAATACATTCACTGAACCTTCCTGCCAACCCTCTCCCTAACTCCTAAATGCAGGTGCACCTAAACTTAGGTTTCCTTAACCCTGACCCCTACATTAAATCTAACACGAACCCTAACCTCTAACCCTATCCTTAAAATAAGGTATTCAAATCCTATTCCTAACCTTAACCTGTACCCTAACCCTAACCCTCTAATACTAATCCTATCTCATACCGCAAACTGTACCCTAACCCATACCCTAAAGCCAACCCCTAACCCACTCCCTAACCCTATATCTTGCCCTTTTCCAAAACCGTACCCTGACCCTGACCTGACCCTAACCCTAAACCCTAACCAAACACTAACACTAACCCTAGCCCTAACCCCTATCCTAATCCTAACCCTCGCCCTAACCCTAAACCTAGCCCTAACTTTAACTCTAACCCTTAACTCTAACCCCTAACAATAACTCACACCCCAACCCCTAACCCTAACTGCAAACCTAAGCCCAACCCTAACTCTAAAAATAACCCTATCCCCAAATCCTAACCTCCTGCCCTCATCCCTAAAGCCTAAACCCTAACCCTAACACTAAATCCTGTCCCTTACCCTAACCACCATCCTAACTCTTAACACTGACCAATACCCTTATGCCTCACCTAACCTCTAATTCGTAACCATAAGCATAATCACTAACCCCTAACATCTAACCTTAGGCTAACCATCAACTTCCTCCCCTCCCCTAACCCTATCATTCATTCTACCCTTTCACTTACACTGTGGTTCTGAGGAGCCCCTTCTGATATGGACGTGGCCCCCAATGGCTCCTCCAGATTCCTCCAAGGGGTCCTGAGGAAGCCGGGCTCCTATGAGTGTGGACGTGGCCCCACGTGTTCCTGAGTCATAGTCAGCGGGTCCTGAGGACGCTGGGTCTCCTGTCACTGTGGACTATGCCTCACATCCTCTGCAAGCCTCACAGCAGGTCCTCAGGAGGCCGGGGGCTCCTGTCAGCCTGGACATGGCCTCACGTCCCCCAGAAATCTCACCGCAGGTCCTGAGGAGGCTGGGGGCTCCTGTCAGCATGGACGTGGCCTCAAATCTTCCCAAAACTTCACAGTGTGTCCTGAGGAGGCTGGAGAATCCTGTCACTGTGGATGCGGCACCCACAGTTTTCTTAGGCCTCACCACAGGCCCTGACAAAGCTGGGGTCTTCTGTCCACATGGACGCATCCACATATTTCCCCATGTCTACACCAGGGGTCCTGAGGAAGTCAGCGTCCTGTTGTGTCCATGTGGCCCAAAGTCCTCCTGAAGCGTAGGCGAGGGTTCGAGGAGGCCAGGGCTCCTGTAACCATGAATGCAGCCCCTGCTTCCAGAAGCCTCAACTTATGTCTTCAGGGGCCCGGGAGCTCCTGCCAGAGTGAACGCGTCGCCACATCTTCCTGAAGCCTCCCCACAGTTCCTGAGGCTGCTCAGGGGCGCCTGTCAGAGTGAATGTGGGCCCACAATTTCCTGAAACCTCCCCGCCAGTCCTGAGTTGCTCAGGGCTCCTGTCACCATGAATGTGGGCCCATATCTTCCTGAAGCCTCCCCGCGGGTCCTGAGGCGGCCCAGGGGCTCCTGTCAGGGTGGATGCGGGCCCACATCTTCCTAAGGTCTCAACGCGGGTCCTGAGGAGACCGCGGTTCTTGTCAGCCCAATGTGGCCCAATTTTCCCCTGAAGACTCCCCGCGGGTCCTGAGGAGGCTGCAGCTCATCAGCATAGATGCGTCCCCATGTCTTCTGCAGGCCTCCCCAGCACAGGCTGGCTCCTGTTAGTGCAGGCAGAGGAGGCCTACTGCACATGCGTGCCCCATGGGAAGGGCCTGGGCTCAGGCGCCCCCTGCGGGATGCTCTGGTGCTACAGGAGACTGTGCAGGAGGCAGCAGGTGCTCTATGGGCCGCACCTGCCTCCTTTCAGGCTCCAGCTGGGGCCTCTTTGCTTCCGAAACATCTCACTGAAAAGGAGCCCAACACCCGGCTTCCCAGAAATACTTAAGGACAAGGAATTGGAGCCCACAGGACGTGAAATGAAATGTGGACCAGACTTTTACCACGTCCTGCAAAACTCATTCAACCCTCTTCCACTGTGGGCGGGACCGCGGGTTGATGCAGCCACCCTGGAAACAGTGTGGAGGCCCCTCAGGAAGTTACAAATAGAGCCTCCCTGCGACCAGCAGGTGAACGGTCTGGAGCTCACTCCGAAGATACAGATGCAGTGAGACTTGGGACACCTGCACCCCAATGTCCACAGCAGCTGGGTCCACAGTAGCCACACTGTGGGAGGAGCCTCAGTACCCTCTGCCAGATGATGGATAAAGAGGATGGGAGATAGATGATGGTCATAGAGAGAGGAATGGTACTCAGCTATCATAGAGAAGGAAATCTTTTATTTGCAATAATGTGGATAGAACTAAAGGGATCATGTTAAGTGAAGTAAGTCACTCGGGAAAGAGAATGACCGTGTGGTTTCATTCATAGGTGGAATTAAAGAAGCAAAGCAGATGAACAACTGTGAAGGGAAGGAAAAACAAATAAGATGAAAACAGATGCAGGAAATACAGACCCTTAATGATAGGAAACAAACTGAGGGTAGCTGGAGGGGGCAGATAACAGGGGACAGGCATGAAGGAGGGCACGTGATGTCTCGAGCACTGCTGTTATCTCCAACTGATGAATCCCTGAATTCTTCCTCTGAAAGTATAATACACTATACGTTAATTAATTGGGTTTAAATTAAGTTAAAAAAAATCAGTTCTTTCAGAGCACATTTCTTTCTGGACTCTCTATTTTGCTCATTCAGCTTATGCCGGGACCAACCCCCGTGGGTCTGGTTTGTCTACGTAGGCTCCACGCCTCATCCTTGGCCCAGCATAGGGCTAGAACTCACAACCCCTGAGATCAGGACCGGAGGTGAGGTCAGAAGTCGGATGCTTAACCGACGGAGCCAGCCAGGAGCCTGAGAACCACACTGCTTTATCTCTGTGACATCTTTTGAAATAGGAAAGTGCTGCGTCCCACTCTGTCATGCTTCTCCAATACTGATTTGCTGTCCGGGGTCATTGGTTGTGGGGGTTGGATGTTATGGTTTTGTTTTTTGTTTTTTTCCTATTTCTAACATCTGCCATCATGATTTTGATAGAAATGACATTGAAACTGAGGGTGGCTTCAGGAACAGCGGACATTTTCACAAGCTGAGGCTCCCACCCCACAAGCCCAGGACGGC
This sequence comes from Canis aureus, assembly GCF_053574225.1. Classification (NCBI taxonomy): domain Eukaryota; kingdom Metazoa; phylum Chordata; class Mammalia; order Carnivora; family Canidae; genus Canis; species Canis aureus. The sequence goes on from NC_135646.1 coordinate 35,829,455, forward strand.
CTCCCAGAGTCTGGTTTGGCTCAGTGCACAAGTCTTGTGCTCCTTTGGTTCAGTCTCATTATTTATTTTCCTTGATGCTCCTGAGAAGGGCGTCACATCCTTCATTTCCTTCCTGAGTGCTCATCGTCAGGACACAGCAAGGCTACTCTGCTCTGTAGGGTCAGTTTGTGTCCCGTGACTTTTGAACTCATTCCTTAATTCTAACAGGATTTGGTGGAGGCTCTCGGGTTTCTCGTTTCTAGTACCTCTTCTTCAGCATATAGGGACAGTGTGACGTCCCCCTTCCAGGTGTGGAACCTTTGCTGTTTACAGGTTAATGTTCTAGAAAGTCCCACAATTGAATCAAAACTGAGCCCAGGCCAAGGGCAGGAAGCCCATATTAGAATGAGAACAGGGCTCAATGCCCTTGAAGGCCCCATATCAAAATGTAAACAGAACTTGAGGAATTGCTTCTGCCCTTCTGGAGGTCCCCGAGACCAGTCCTTAAAACTAAGCTAAAACCCACCACAGGGTCCAAGTCCCTCCTCTGCTGTGTCGGGTATACTTGGATACAAGATCGAGCTTGTGAATAATTCCTGGTGTGTTTGCATCGGAATCAGCTTCTTGGTGGTTTCTCATATTCGCAATCTTGGGCACAACAGTCTGAGATAAAAAACAAAACCAAAGAAACTCGGACACAGGCAGAGTGAAAGCAGGGTTCTGAGAGAAGCGGCAGAGACCCAGGGGCTTGGCGGCTCCTTTGGTTCCTGCAGCCTGCAGACTGGGGGGCGGAATCCTCAGCCCCAGAGCCAGAGGACCCAGTGTCCCCACCCGCATTCCCCCATCAGCGCCAAGTCTCAGGGAGCAGCACAGCGCCGCCCGCTGGAGCCCAGAGATGCTGACGCCCACCCCGTCTCTGATCCCCGCAGGTGCTTATCCCACGCAGATGTGCATCTGACAATCTGCACCACATCCCATCTCCAGACCCCACACAGACCACTCACTTCCACCAAGTTGTCAGACCACAGAGGCTGCAGAGCTTCAGCTCTGCCTGGAAAGTATGGTCTAGCTTCCTTTGTACTTTGTGCTTTATTTTCATTTATTTTCTTTGATTCTTTTATATTAATTGCCTTACTTTAATTTTTATGTATGTACCTTATAAATTCTTATTTTCACTTTCATAGTATTTTAATTGTTTCTTTTTTTAATTTTTTCAATTTATTTATGATAATCACAAACAGAGAGAAAGAGAGAAAGAGAGAGAGAGAGAGAGAGAGAGAAAGAGGTAGAGACACAGGCAGAGGGAGAAGCAGGCTCCAGGCACTGGGAGCCTGATATGGGATTTGATCCAGAGTCTACAGGATCGTGCCCTAGGCCAAAGGCAGGCACTAAACTGCTGTGCCACCAGGGATCACTTTAATTGTTTCTATTTTGGGAGTTAGTATCTTTTAACAAGCAGTCCAAAATAATCTGTTGGTTTTTTTGGTTTTGGGGGGGGAGGAGGGCAGTTGTTATTGTTTTTCTTGAATTTCATTTTCTTCCTTCTTTCTTTTCTGGAAAAAATAATGAGATGGAGAAATTCACCTCCATAAAATAACATGAGGTTCTAATCACAGCCAGGAAGTTCATCAATACACATATATGATGTCTAACTACAGTTTAAAACAATGATTATAAAGATAGCAGCTGGGCTGGATAAAGAGCACAGAAGAAAACTAGAGAAACATTTACTGTAGAAATAAAAGAATGAAAATCTAGTAAGGCCAATGTTAAAAATGCTATAACTGAGATGCAGTCCCAAGTGGAAACCTTAAAAACAAGAAAGGTTATGGACCACAGAGACAGACGTAGGGAAGTCAGCCACTTATTAAAACAATAACATTCATACCATAGGAGACTCAGAAGATGAAGAGAGAGAAAAGGTGGGAATTGCTTAGACATTAGAAACGACAAATTCCCACCATGTACTTCAAGGTGGATGGAACTGGAAGGTATTATGCTGAGTGAAGTAAGTCAATCGGAGGACAAACATTGTATGTTCTCATTCATTTGGGGAATATAGGTAATAGTGAAAGGGAATATAAGGGAACGGAGAAGAAATGAGTGGGAAATATCAGAAAGGGAGACAGAACATAAAGACTCCTAACTCAGGGAAATGAACTAGGGGTGATGGAAGGGGAAGATGGCGGGCGGTGGGGGTGAATGGGTTATGGGCACTGAGGGGGGCACTTGACAGGATGAGCAGTGGGTGTTATTCTGTATGTTGGCAAATTGACACCAATAAAATATAAAATTATTATTAAAAATAAAGGAAGAAAGAAAGAAAGAAAGAAAGAAGAAAGAAAGAAAGAAAGAAAGAAAGAAAGAAAGAAAGAAAGAAAGAAAGAAAGAAAGAGTGGCACCTGTGTGGCTCTGTCAGTTAAGCTTTTCCCTTAGGCTCAGATCATGATCCAGGTCCCAAGGAAGGCTCCCTGTTCAGCAGGAAACCTGCTTCTCCCTCTCCCTCTGCCCCTCTCGTTCATGCTTTATCTCTCCTCTCTCTCTCAAATAAATAGAAAACATCTTTGAAAAAGAAACAAACACACAAACCCACAAGGAAGAGAAATCGCCCATTTAGAAGAATTTCAAACAATTTGTGAAGACATTCCAGCCTCAAGTTCATGAGCATAGCTTCCCACTCTTAAGTGTGGAATACACATAGTAACTTCCTACTACCAAACATAATATGAAAAACTTAAAATATTGATAATATAATAATAATAATAATTAATAATAATAATAATCAGTTTACTATGGGGAAAGCTGACAAACACTACCTCAGCAAGATGATCAGATCGATACCAAGACTGATAAATCATGTTGATAGTATCTATCCTTTATATGATATAATGAAAATGGCAGTATATCTCTGTATATAATCCACAACAACAGTTCAGTCATGAGATAAACAACAGACATGTCCCAGCTGAGGGAAATTTTACAAAATACTCTACTTCTCAAAGTGTTCCAGTTCAACAACAAAAAGGAAAGGCTGAAAGACTGTCACAATCCAGAGGAGCCTAAGGAAACATGAGGACAAATGGAATGTGATATGAGGGATGGAAACTTAGCAAAAACTAAGGAAATCTGTATAAAGTATGGTCTTTGTTTTCGTTTTTGTTTTTGTTTTTTGTTTTTGGTTTTTGGTCTTTGTTTAACGCGAATTTTTTATTTTATTTTATTTTTTTTTATTTTTTTTTAAAGCGAATTTTTTAATATTGATTCATTAGCTAATATTTGTACCATACTAATATAAGATATCAATAATTGGAGAAATTGAGTGCAAGTGCATGCGAATGCTCTGTACTATCTTCTCAATTTCCCTATAAATCTTTGTTTTTTCCTAATAAATAAGATTTATTTTGAAAATTGACTTAAATGAATGAGGCTCCAATGTGAAGACATTTTTAGAATAGTTGAATTAACTTTTGCCTTATTCTTAAAGAGTTCCTTTGATGGAAACAAAGTAAGAATTTTAGATCAGAAGGAAAGAAAAACACTTATGAACACGTACAATGCCTCCTCAACCTGAAAAGCAGGAACCGATAATAAATAGCAAAAATCAGATAAAAATACTTCTATTATAATAGACACCATATTGCAAGTGCATTTAAAATTAGCAGCGCATAACATTTATTTCCTTGACATTTGTCTTCCAAAGAGTTCAAAGTGTTTCAGTGTCAGTTGAAACAGGGGAAGAATCTCAGGGAAGAATCCTTCACATAATAATAGGACCATTGGTAATAATGTCTCTCAGTTCATTCCAAATACATAAAGATGCATTTCCTGATGACTGACTGAGCTGTGAAGAAAGAGATGAGAAACCCTCATCCCTCTGAATTACTTGTGTCAGAATATTTTCACCATAGTACCACGGATAGTAAATTATCCTTATTAACAAGAAGTATGTCTCAGATTGGAATCTGAGCAATCAGATGGGCAGAGAAAAATTGCTTTGACTTGCTCTTCATCTTTTAAAGACAAAGGAGAGCTTCTCTATGTACAAAGTCAGTTGTCAAGATAGCCTTAGGGAATAAGAGTCTGCAGCATGGAATCCTGCTGCGCAGCTGGGAAGCCTGCACCCCAGGTCTTCCTGATCCCAAATCCCTGGGCCTGTCCCACAACAGACACTGCCATGCTGAGGTCATTTGCAATGGCTCTCTTAGGAGCTCTGGGGGATGGGAAGGAGATAGTTAGGATGGAACGGGAAGCATGGAGGCCAAGAAAATTAAGGCCATTCCAATTTAAATTCAGTGTTAGCCCAAGTCCACCCATCCCAGGTCCCTGTGAAGAAGAGCTGAAATTTACATTACTTCAGTTACAGGAAAAAAAACAAAAGTTTACAGCTTAATGATCTAGAAAGCCCCACAATAGAATCAAAACTGAGCCCATGCCAAGGACAGGAAGCCTCTATTAGAATGAGAACAGAGCTCAATGCCCTTGAATGTCCCATATCAAAATGTAAACAGAACTTGAGGAATTGCTCCAGCCCTTCTGGAGGTCTCTGAGACCAGCCCTTAAAACTAAGCTAAAACCCGCCTCAGGATCCAAGTCCCTGCTCCACTCTGTTGGGTATACTTGGACACAAGCTCGAGCTTGTAAATAAACGCACGTGTGTTTGAATCAGTGTCGGCTTCTCCGTGGTTTCTTGGATTCGCAGTCTTGGGCACAACACTCTGAGATAAAAAAACAAAACCAAAAGAAGCTCGGACACAGGAAGAGTAAACGCAGGTTTCTGAGAGAATCAGCGAGACCCGGGGGCTTGGGGGCTCTTCTGTGGAGGCCCATGCAGACTGGGGGACCAGATGCTCAGCCCCAGAGCCAGAGGACCCAGAGACCCCACCCGCATCCCGCCCATCATGGGGAGTCTCAGGGAGCAGCACTGCACCGCCCACTGGAGGCCAGAAGTGCTGACGCCCACCCCACCTCTGACCCCGCTGGTGCATCTACCACGCAAATGTGCACCTGACAATCAGCGCCAGAGCCCATCCCCAGACCCTGCACAGACAACTCACTGCCACCATGATGTCGGACCACAGAGGATGCAGAGATTCAGCTCTGCCTGGAAAGTAGGATCTAGCTTCCTTTGTACTTTGTGCTTTATTGTCATTTATTTTCTTTGATTTTTTTATTAATTGCCTTATTTTAATTTTTATGTATGTACCTTATATATTTCTTATTTTTACTTTCATGGTACTTTAATTGTGTTTCACATTTTGGGATTTAGAATCTTTTAAAATGCAGGCCAAAATAATCTGGTGTTTTTCTTGGAGGGCAGTTGTTATTGTTTTCCTTGGTTTTTCTTTTTCTTCCCTCTTTCTTTTCTGGAAAAGGTAATGAGGTGGATAAATTCAACTCCATAAAATAACATGAGGTAGTACTCACAGCCAGGAAGTCCATCAATACACATATATGATGTCTAACTACAGTTTAAAACAATGATTATATAGATAGCAGCTGGGCTGGAAAAAGAGTACAGAAGAAAACTAGAGAATCCCTTACTGCAGAAATAAAAGAACTAAAATCTAGTCAGGCCAATGTTGAAAATGCTATAACTGAGATGCAGTCCCAAGTGGAAGCCATAAAAACAAGAAAGGTTATGGACCACAGAGACAGACGTAGGGAAGTCAGCCACTTATTAAAACAATAATATTCATATCTTAGGAGACGCAGAAGATGAAGAGAGAGAACAGGTGGGCCTTGTTCAGCCATTCGAAACGACAAATAACCACCATTTGCTTCAACGTGAATGGAACTGGAAGGTATTATGCTGAGTGAAGTAAGTCCATTGGAGAAGGACAAGCATTGTATGTTCTCATTCATTTGGGGAATATAGATAATAGTGAAAGGGGATATAAGGGAACGGAGAAGAAATGTGTGGGAAATATCAGAAAGGGAGACAGAACATAAAGACTCCTAACTCAGGGAAATGAACTAGGGGTGATGGAAGGGGAGGAGGGCGGGCGGTGGGGGTGAATGGGTGATGGGCATTGAGGGGGGCACGTGATGGATGAACACTGGGTGTTTTTCTGTATGCTGGCAAATTGAAAACCAATAAAAAATAAAATTATTATTAAAATAAAGGAAAGAAAGAAAGAAAGAAATGAATGAAAAAGAAAGAAAGAAAGAAAGGAAGGAAGGAAGAAAGAAAGAAAGAAAGAAAGAAAAAAGAAAGAGAGAGTGGCACCTGGGTGGTCATTCAGTTAAGCTTCTGCTGTAGGCGCAGATGATGAACCAGGTCCCAAGGCCTGTTTAGCAGGGAACCTGCTTCTCCCTCTCCCTCTGCCACTCTCGCTAAGGCTTTTTCTCCTCTCTCTCTCTCACATAAATAAATAACATCATTGAAAAAGAAACAAACTCAGAAAGAAGAGAAATCTCCCATGTAGAAGAATTTCAAACAATTCGTGCAGACATACCACACTCAAGTTCATGAGCATAGCTTCAAACTTTTATGTGTGCAATATACATAGTAACTTCCTTCTGCAAAATATATTATGAAAAACCTAAAATAATAATGATAATATAATAATAATAATAAAGAATCACTTAACTACGGAGAAAGATGACAAACAGTACCTCAGCAAGATGATCAGATTGATACCAAGACTGATAAATCATGTTGATAGTATCTATCCTTTATATTATATAATGAAAATGGCAGTATATCTCTGTATATAATCCACAAAAACAGTTCAGTCATGAGATAAACAACAGACATGTCCCAACTGAGGGAAATTTTACAAAATACTCTACTTCTCAAAGTGTTCCAGTTCAACAACAAAAAGGAAAGGCTGAAAGACTGTCACAATCCAGAGGAGCCTAAGAAAACAGGAGGACAAATGGAATGTGATAGGAGGGATGGTAACTTAGCAAAAACTAAGGAAATCTGAATAAAGTATGGTCTTTGGTTAATGCGACTATTTTAATATTGATTCATTAGTTCATATTTGTACTGTACTAATGTAAGATATCAATAATTGGAGAAATAGAGTGCCAGTGCATGCGAATGCTCTGTACTATCTTCTCAATTTCCCTATAAATCTTTGTTTTTTTCCTAATAAATAAGATTTATTTTGAAAATTGACGTAAATGAATCAGGATCCAAGTGTGAAGACATTTTAAGAATCGTTGAATTAACTTTTGCCTTATTCTTAAAGAGTTCCTTCAGTGGGAACAAAGAAATAATTTTATATCAGAAGGAAAGAACAACACTTATGAACACGTATAATGCCTCCTCAACCTGAAAAGCAGGAAAAGATAATAAAAGCAAAAATCAGAAAAAAAATACTTCTATTATAATAGACACCATATTGCAAGTGCATTTAAAATTAGCAATTCATAACATTTATTTCCTGGACATTTGTCTTCCAAAGAGTTCACTGTTTTTCAGTGTCAGTTGAATTAGGGGAAGAATCTCAGGGAAGAATCCTTCACATAATAATAGGACCATTGTAATAATGTTTCTCAGTTCTTTCCAAATCCATAAAGATGCATTCCCTGATGAGTGACTGAGCTGTGAAGAAAGAGATGAGAAAGCATCATCCCTCTGAACTATTTGTGTCAGAATATTTTAAGCATAGTCCTACGGATAGTAAATTATCCTTATTACCAGGAAATACATCTCAGATTGGAATCTGAGCAATTAGATGGGCAGAGAAAAAAAACTTAGACTCGCTCCTCATCTTTTAAAGATAAAGGAGAGCTTTTCTATGTACAAAGTCAGTTGTTAAGATAGCCTTAGGGAATAAGAGTCTGCAGCATGGAATCCTGCTGCACAGCTGGGACGCCCACGCCCCAGGTCTTCCTGATCCCAAATCCCTGGGCCTGTCTCCCAACACACACTGCCAAGCTGAGGTCATTTGCAATTGCTCTCTTAGGAGCTCCAGGGAAGGGGAAAGAGCTAGATAGGATGGGACTGAACACAAGGAGGTCGAGAAAATGAAGGCCTTTCTACTTTAAGTTCAGTGTTCGAACAAGTCCAGCCATCCCAGGCCCCTGTGAAGAAGACCTGAAATTTACATTACTTCAGTTACAGGAAAAAAACAAAGGTTTACAGCTTAATGGCCTAGAAAGCCCCACAATAAAATGAAACTGAGCCCATGTCAAGGGCTGGAAGCGCCTATTAGAATGAGAGCAGAGCCCAATACCCTTGAAGGCCCCATATCAAAATGTAAACATAACTTGAGGAATTGCTCCAGCCCTTCTGGAGGACCCCGAGACAAGCCCTTAAAACTAAGCTAAAACCCACCTCGGGGTCCACGTCCCTGCTCCGCTGTGTTGGGTGTACTTGGACGCAAGCTGGAGTTTGGAAATCAACCCTTGTGTGTTTGCATTGGTGTCAGCTCCTTAGTGGTTTCTCAGATTCGCAAACTTGGGCACAACACCCCCATGTCCCCTCCTACCTTGGCTGAACCCCTATCCCCTCCCACCCAGGGTAACACTCAGTCTCCTCCCTGCCTACAACAGCTGGGCACAGGCCGTCACACAGGTCCCATGAGCACGGTGGGGACTCCCGCCGTCCCTGGCCTCCCAGAGGAAGGAAGGAGGTTTTGGCAGTAGACACTCCCATGGTGGCCCCAGGGATCCATGCCCAGGACAGACATGTTGGGGTCTGTGTCCCTGATGCCAGCTCCTCCTCCCCGGTTTTCCCACAGGAAATGAAGGAGGAGACCCTAGTCTCCTCTAGGGACATCACGCTGGGGGACATGGACATCAACAGGATGTTCAGCAGTCACGTCATGTTTTGGGACTACTAGTGGATAGGGTGAGGCTGAGGGGCCCGGGGGATCGGGACCCGGGAGGACTGGGGGCTTCTGGGTAGGGAACACAGGGCTTCAGAGCCTGGGGAAGAACAGCAGCCAACAACACAGCGCTCCATGGTAAATTGTTGGGGATGAACACCGGGCCCCCACCCTCGGGGTCTCAGGGATGAGGAGGCCATTAGGACGGGGCCTCCAGGGATTGCCATGTAAGCTGAACCCCAAAGGGGTGAGGGACAGCCCCCTGAAAAGCAGGGGGCTGGGGTTAGGGCCGTGGGGCCAGTAAGGGGACCTGGGGGCAGGGTGCATGGCCGTGACTGGAGGACACACATCGATCTGATGAGGGTCGGACAGGTCAGGGTGATACCCACCCTCAGGACTTTATATATTTCTAAATTCTATGCATTCAATTTGAGACAATTTGCAATTGCAAATTGCAATTTGCATACATAGTATGATGACCCCCAGATAATGCCCCTGGTCCAGCCAGGGCCCTGCACTCACCACAGGGGTCCCCAGGGGCAGGTGTCACAGCATACCCCAGACTGGGGTCGCCTTTATCTGTAGACGTCTCCGTGTGCATCTTAGAGAAAGGGGATGCCCTGTGTCCGCAGGCCCCCCACACCATCCTCCCATTCCCCAGACCCACACCATCCCCTAACATCATCATTCCCCATGGCATAGCCCCTACAGCATCCCCCTCACACACTCACAGCCTCACACAATCCCCACCCACACTATACCCCAACACCATCCCCGCTACACCATCCCCCACAACCCACCACCATCATAACCTTGCCCCCACACCATCGACCCCCACACCATCGTCCCTGAGCAAGGACCCAGTGCACCTGCACTATGTGGGACATGCTCAGACTCCCCGGGGTTCTCTGGATGCCCTGCTCACATCAGAAGCCCGGGTGTCCCATTGAGTACACAGCGGTTGCAGGGAGGAGGGAAGGCAGGGAGTCCCGGACAGTGTGTGTGCAGGAGAGTGGTGCAGAAGACACACTGTGCCCTGCCTCCACCCACTGTCCCTCCGGGAGTGCGGCACAACCTGCACAGGACACCAGCCCATAACCCAGAGGGACCTGGACTGACTTGGGCCCAGGCTCTGTGAGGGCTGGATTGATTTGAGCCCCCACCAATCCCAACTCAAAGACTAATGGAATCAGGCCCGCATGGCCCTGGCCAACCCTGGATTCTGGCCCCGGGCTGAGCGAGCCCTCTCAAAGTGGATGTGGCCTCCTGGGCCCTGGGCGTGCCCCACCGATACAGGTCACTTATCTAGGGCAGCCCTGGGGATCCCGGGACACATCAGTGTGGGGAGAGGAGGGGTAAGCCGGTGGGCCACACCTGCACCCACACCATGAGGCAGGCTCCTCCAGGTGCTGGGGCCCCAGAGGGTCCGAGGCAGGGGTCCAGCTGCCCTGCGGGGACCCAGCACAGGAGCCCATGACCAGCAGGTCCAGGTCAGCTCTGCTGTCCTCAGAACTGTCACTCAGGCTGAAACCTCAGGACATATGCCACCACCCGGAGTCCACACATGCTCCCAGATGGGGGACTCCAGCACCCGCCCACCCACCCCATGTGATTCTTGCCCCCACATAAAGGACAGAAAGGTCTCCTTCCCCAGGGGAAGACACGCACCTTCGGTTCTGAGCCCATTTGCTGTACAAAGTCAATAAAGTGTTGTGGTGCGAAAATGCACAGCCAGCCCATTTCTGTGTCTCCCAGAACTCTGTGCACAGGGGGTGAAGAGACCCCCAGAGAGGAGGAGGGGACACCACCTAGGCCCCAACCAGCCCCTGCAGGGGCGCCACCAGGCAAACACAGCTGACGTCCCCACGTGCCTTCCCGGGGCGGCCGGACCCACTGCCAGACATGTGAATGTAGCCAAGCCGGAACTTCCAGCTCAGATGACCCTCCAGCTGAAAGTCACTGCACGAGTGAGCGCCAGTGTGGCCAGGAGAGCCCAGCTAGCTGCCCAGTACCAGCACCAGAAATGATATTCTGTCAACCATTTTGGGGTTTTGGGTGACCCAGCCAGAGGATCCGATAGCTGCACGGGATAGCTGCATGTGATAGACACACACGCACCTCAAAACCAACAAAAGTCGGAATCCCCCCAATGTTGTCAAACAGCAGCCAGATGGTTACATACACTACGCTGTGGTCCCCAATAGGATACATGGAAAACGCTATAAGCCATTACTGCAGAGGTGCTGGAGACACCGAGATGTGCCTGCTGTGATCCAACAAGGAGTGCAGAGGGGCAGGAAGCATCCTCCGGAGAGGGGGCCCACCTAGGAAAGAACACTAGGTCCCTGTGAAGGCTACAGAGGGTGAAATCTGTCCTCTTCTCTTTCAGCTTCTGGTTTTCCTCCTAAATGCCATTTTCCTCAATCATATTAGAAAGAATTTATTTTATGTTTTTAAATTTCTTTTTATTGGAGCCCAATTTGTATGAATTCTTTCTTCAGCAAGGGTGTCATTCAGGAGAGAAGGAGAGATAAAGATTTTCCTAGACAGGCAACATATAAAGGAGTTCATGACCACTTAACCAGTCCAGTAGGAATTTTAAGAGGGACTCTTCTAGTGGGGGAAAAAAAAGAGACCAAAAGCAACAAAGACTAGAAAGGACCAGAGAATGTCACCAGAAACACCAACTCTTCTGGTTACAGAAATGCACAAAGTTCATATCTTTGAATAATCACTCTGACTGCTGATAGACTAAATGCTTCAATCAAAAGATATAGGGTATCAGAGTGGCTTAAAAAGCAGGAACCAGGATGCCTGGGTGGCTCAGGGGTTGACCCTCTGCCTTTGACTCAGGGTGTGATCCTGGACTCTTGGATCGAGTCCCATACTGGGCTCCTGGTGGGGAGCCTGCTTCTCTCTCTGCCTAATTTTCTGCCTCCCTCTCTCTCTCTCCCTCTCTCTCTCACTATCATAAATAAAATTATTATTAAAAAAACAACATCCATCTGTACGCTGCCTATAAGATGCTCACCTTCGACCTATAGACACCAACAGATTGAAAGTCAGGGGATGGAAAATCATTATGACGCTAATGGATATCAAAAGAAAGCTGAAGGACTCATACTTATATCAGACAAATGAGATTTGAAACCAAAACCTGGGGGACATCTGGTGGCTCAGAGGTTGAGCATCTGCCTTCGGCTCAGGGTGTGATTCTGGGATCCCAGGATCGAGTCCCACATCAGCCTCCCTATGGGGAGCCTGCCTCTCACTCTGCTATGTTCCTTCCTCTGCTTCTCTGTGTAATTCTCATGAATAAATAAATAAATATTTTAAATTTAAAAAAAGAAAGAACAAATACTGTAAGAAGAGATGAAGAAGGGCATAATTTCATTATTAAAAAGACTCTCTGTCATGATCAAACAACTGAATATTTATGCTGCCAACATGGGAGTACCTAAATATAGAAACCACTGTTGGTGGGAATGTGAACTGATGCAGCCACTCTGGAAAACGTTGTGGAGGTTCCTCAATGAGATAAAAATAGACCTTCAAGACAACCCAGAAATTGCACTGTTGGGGAGTTACCCCAAAGATTCAGATGCAATGAAATGCCGGGACACCTGCACCCCGATGCTTATATTAGGAATGTCCACAATAGCCAAACTGTGGAAGGAGCCTCGGTGTCCATCGAAAGTTGAATGAATAAAGAAGATGTGGTTTATGTATACAATGGAATATTACTCAGCCATTAGAAGTGGACTGCTCCCGAGTTACTGTGTGGGATGGATACAGGTTTCCAGAGCTGGCCGCTGCCACTGGCGTTGTTCCTCCTGGGACCTCACGGGGTAAACTAACCGCACTGAGCCCTGCACCAAGCAGGGGACAGAGCAGCTCCCCCAAATGCTAACACCTGAAAATCAGCACAATAGGCCCCTCCGCCAGAAGACCAGCTAGACGGACAAGTTCCAGGGGAAGTCAAGGGACTTAAAGTACACAGAAACATAAGATACTCCCCCATGTTATTTTTTTATTTCTGATTGCTTCCCCCACCCTTTTTCCCATTTTCTTTCTTTTCTTTCTTTTTTTATTCTCTTTTATCCTTCTTTCTTCCTTTATTCTTTTTCCTTTTTCTCTTTTCTTTCCTTCTTTCTCTCCTCTCTTTTTCTCCTTTTCCCAATTCAATTTGTTTTTGGCCACTAGGCACTCAGGAAAATGACTAGAAGGAAAACCTCACCTCAAAAGAAAGAATCAGAAATAGTTCTCTCTCCCACAGAGTTACCAAATCTGGATTACAAATGAATGTCAGAAAGCCAATTCAGAAGCACTATTATACAGCTAATGGTGGCTCTAGAAAAAAGCATAAAGGACTCAAGAGACTTCAGGACTGCAGAATTTAGATCCAATCAGGCTGAAATTAAAAATCAATTGAATGCAATGCAATCCAAACTAGAAGTCCTAATGACGAGGATTAACGAGGTGGAAGAACAAGTGAGTGACATAGAACACAAGTTGATGGCAAAGAGGGAAACTGAGGAAAAAAGAGACAGACAATTAAAAGACCAGGAAGACAGATTAAGGGAAACAAACGACAGCCTGAGGAAGCAAAACCTATGTGAAATTGGGGTTCCCAAGGGTGCCGAAATGGACAGAGGGCCAGAATATGTATTTGAACAAATCCTAGCTGAAAACATTCCTACTCTGGGAAGGGAAACAGGCATTCAGATTCAGGAAATAGAGAGATACCCCCCTAAAATCAATAAAAACTGTCCAACACCTCAACATTTAATCGTGAAGCTTGCAAATTCCAAAGATAAAAGGAAGATCCTTAAAGCAGCAAGAGACAAGAAAATCCTGACCTTTATGGGGAGGAGCATTAGGGTAACAGCAGACGTCTCCAGAGCGACCTGCAGCCCAGAAAGGGCTGGCAGGATATATTCAGGGTCCTCCATGAGAAGAACATGCAACCAAGAATACTTTATCCAGCAAGGCTCTCATTCAAAATGGAAGGAGAGATAAAGAGCTTCCAAGACAGGCAGGAACTGAAAGAATATGTGACCTCCCAACTAGCTCTGCAAGAAATTTTAAGGGGGACTCTTAAAATTCCCCTTTAAGAAGAAGTTCAGCGGAACAATCCACAAAAACAAGGACTGAATAGATATCATGATGACACTAAACTCATATCTGTTGATAGTAACTCTGAACGTGAACAGGCTTAATGACCCCATCAAAATGCGCAGGGTTTCAGACTGGATAAAAAAGCAGGACCCATCTATTTGCTGTCTACAAGAGACTCATATTAGACAGAAGGACACCTACAACCTGAAAATGAAATGTTGGAGAACAATTTACCATTCAAATGGTCCTCAAAAGATAGCAGGGGTAGCCATCCTTATATCAGATAAACTAAAATTTACCCTGAAGACTGTAGTCAGAGATGAAGAGGGACACTAAATCATACTTAAGGGATCTATCCCACCAGAGGACTTAACAATCCTCAATATATGCCCCGAATGTGGGAGCTCCCAAATATTTAAAGCAATTAATAACCAAAGTGAAGAAATACTTAGATAATAATACACTTATACTTGGTGACTTCAATGTAGCTCTTTCTACCCTCAATATGTCTCTAAGCAGAACATCTCCAAAGAAACAAGAGCTTTAAATGATACACTGGACCAGACAGATTTCACAGAAATCTACAGAACTTTACATCCAAACTCAACTGAATACACATTCTTCTCAAGTGCACATGGAACTTTCTTCAGAATAGACCACATACTGGGTCATAAATAGGGTCTGAACCAATACCAAGGGATGGGGATCGTCCCCTGTATATTCTCAGACCATAATGCCTTGAAATTAGAACTAAATCACAACAAGAAGTTTGGAAGGACCTCAAACACGTGGAGGTGAAGGATCAACCTGCTAAAAGATGAAAGGGTCAACCAGGAAATTGAGGAAGAATTAAAAAGATACATGGAAACTAATGAGAATGAACATACAACCGTTCAAATTCTTTGGGATGCAGCAAAAGCAGTCCTAAGGGGGAAATATATCACAATACAAGAATCCATTCAGAAATGGGAAACTACTCAAATACAAAAGCTAACCTTACACATAATGGGGTTAGAGAAAAAAAAGCTGATAGATCCTACACCCAAAAGAAGAAGAGAGTTAATTAAAATTCGAGCAGAACTCAAGGAAATCGAGACCAGAAGAACTGTGGAACAGATCAACAGAATGAGGAAATGGTTATTTGAATGAATTAATAAGATAGATAAACCATTAGCCAACCTTATTAAAAAGAAGAGAGAGAAGACTCAAATTAATAAAATCATGAATGAGAAAGGAGAGATCACTACCAAAACCAAGGAAATACAAACGATTTTAACAACATATTATGAACAGCCATACACCAATAAATTACGCAATGTAGAAGAAATGGACGCATTCCTGGAAAGCCAGAAACTACCAAAACTGGAACAGGAAGAAATAGAAAACCTGAACAGGCCAATAACCAGGGAGGAAATTGAAGCAGTCATCCAAAACCTCCCATGACACAAAAGTCCGGAGCCAGATGGCTTCCCAGGGGAATTCTATCACGTTTAAAGAAGAAAACATACCTATCCTACTAAAGCTGTTTGGAAAGATAGAAAGAGATGGAGTACTTCCAAATTCGTTCTATGAAGCCAGCATCACCTTAACTCCAAAACCAGACAAAGACCCCACCAGAAAGGCGAATTACAGACCAATAGCCCTGATGAACATGGATGCAAAAATTCTCAACAAGATACTAGCCAATAGGATCCCACAATACATTAAGAAAATTATTCACCATGACCAAGTAGGACTTATCCCTGGGACACAAGGCTGGTTCAACACTCATAAAACAAACACTGTGATTCATCATATCAGCAAGAGACAAACCAAGAACCATATGATCCTCTCATTAGATGCAGAGAAAGCATTTGACAAAATAGAGCATCCATTCCTGGTCAAAACACTTCAGAGCGTAGGGATAGAGGGAACATTCCTCGACATCTTAAAAGCCATCTAGGAAAAGCCCACAGCAAATATCATTCTCAATGGGGAAGCACTGGGAGCCTTACCCCTAAGATCAGGAACAAGACAGGGATGTCCACTCTGACCACTGCTATTCAAAATAGTACTGGAAGTCCTGCCTCAGCAATCAGACAACAAAAAGAAATAAAGTC
Source organism: Canis aureus (assembly GCF_053574225.1). Taxonomy (NCBI): domain Eukaryota; kingdom Metazoa; phylum Chordata; class Mammalia; order Carnivora; family Canidae; genus Canis; species Canis aureus. The sequence goes on from NC_135646.1 coordinate 35,845,431, forward strand.
ATTCAAATTGACAAAGAAGTCAAACTCTCCCTCTTTGCCAATGACATGATACTCTACCTAGAAAAACCAAAAGCCTCCACCCCAGGATAGCTAGAACTCATACAGCAATTTGGTAGCGTTGTAGGATACAAAATCAATGCCCGGAAATCAATGGCATTTCTATACACTAACAATGAGACTGAAGAAAGAGAAATTAGGGAGTCAGTCTCATTTACAATTGCACCCAAAAGCATAAGATACCTAGGAATAAACCTAACCAAGGAGGTAAAGCATCTATACCCTAAAAACTATAGAAAACCTCTGAAAGAAATTGAGGAAGACACAAAGAGATGGAAAAATATTCCATGCTCATGGATTGGCAGAATTAACATTGTGAAAATATCAATTTTACCAAGGCAATGTTCACCTTTAGTGCAAACCCTATCAAAATACCATGGACTTTCTTCAGAGACTTAGAACTAATTATTTTAAGATTTGTGTGGAATCAGGATCCCTGGGTCATGCAGCGGTTTGGCACCTGCCTTTGGCCCAGGGCACAATCATGTAAATCCAGGATTGAATCCCATGTCAGGCTCCTGGTGCATGGAGCCTGCTTCTCCCTCTGACTGTGTCTCTGCCTCTCTCTCTCTCTCTCTCTGTTTGTGACTATCATAATAAAAAAAGACTTGTGTGGAATCAGAAAAGACCCTGAATAGCCAGGGGAATTTTAAAAAAGACAACCATATCTAGGGGCATCACAATGCCAGATTTCAGGGTGTACTACAAAGCTGTGGTTCAAGACAGTGTGGTACTGGCACAAAAACAGACAAATGGATCAATGGAACAGAAGAGAGAACCCAGAAGTGGACCCTGAACTTTATGGTCAACTAATATTCGATAAAGTTGGAAAGACTATCGATTGGAAGAAAGACAGTCTCTTCAATAAATGGTGCTGGGAAAATGGACATACACATGCAGAAGAAAGAATGAAACTACACCACTGTCTTTCACCATACACAAAAATAATCTCAAAATGAATGAAAGATCAAAATGTGAGACAAGAGTCCATCAAAATCCGAGAGGAGAACACAAGCTATATCTTTTTTTGAACTTGGCCACAGTAACCTCTTGGAGATACATCCACGAAGGCAAAATAAACAAAAGCAAAAATGAACTATTGTGATTTCATCAAGATAAGAAGCTTTTGCACAGCAAAGGATACAGTCAACAAAACTAAAAGACAACCTACAGAATGGGAGAAGATATTTGCAAATGACGTATCAGATAAAGGGTTAGTTTCAAAGATCGATAAAGAACTTCTTAAAAACAACAACAAACAGACAAAGAATCCAATCATGAAATGGGCAAAAGACATGAAGAGAAATCTCACAAAGGACGACATTGCCATGGCCAACATAAACATAAAAAAAAATGCTCTGCATCACTTGCTATCATGGAAATACAAATCAAAACCACAATGAGAATCACCTCACACCACTGAATGGGGATAATTAACAAGTCAAGAAAAAAACAAATGTTGGAGAGGATGCAGAGAAAAGGGAAGACTCTTACACTTTTGGTGGTAATGTGAACTGGTGCAACCACTCTGGAAAACTGTCTGGAGGTTCCTCAAAGAGTTAAAAATAGACCTGCCCTATGACCCAGCAATTGCACTGTTGGGGATTTACCTCAAAGATTCAGATGCAATGAAACGCGGGGACACCTGCACCCCGATGTTCATAGCAGCAATGTCCACAATAGCCAAAATGTGGAAGGAGGCTTGGAGTCCTTTGAAAGATGAATGGATAAGGAACATGTGGTTTATGTATACAATGGAATATTACTGAGCCATTAGAAACGACAAATACCCACCTTTTGCTTCAACCTGGATGAAACTGGAGGGTTTGACGCTGAGTGAAGTAAGTCAATCGGAGAAGGACAAACATATGTTCTCATTCAATTGGTTAATATAAATAATAGTGAAAGGGAATATAAGGGAATGTAGAAGAAATGTGTGGGAAATATCAGAAAGGGAGACAGAACATAAAGACTCCTGACTCTAAGAAAGGAACAAGGGATGCTGGAAGGGGAGGAGGGCAGGAGGTGCGGGTGAATGGGTGACGGGCACTGAGGGGGGCACTTGCCGGGATGAGCCTCGGTGTTACTCTGCTTGTTGGTAAATTGAACACCAATAAAAAATAAATTTATTTTTTAAAAAAAGTTCAAACAACTAAATATTTATGCTGCAAACATAGGAGTACCTAAATATAGAAACCAATTAATGACAAACGTACAGGAACTCACTGATAATAATACAATGACAGGGGATTTTACCACCCAATGATGGCAATGGACTGATCGTCTATGCAGAAAATCAACAGGGGAACAATTGCCTTGACACACTGGACCACAGGGACTCCACAGATATAGTCTGAACATTTCATCTTAAAGCAGAACACACATTCCTTTCAAGTGCACATGGGACATTCTCCAGAACAGATCATATCATGGCCCACAAATCAGTCATCAACAGGTACAACAGGTACAAGAAGGTTGATATCACACCCTGTACATTTTTAGACCACGACGCTAAGAAACTCGAAGTCGACAGTAAGAAAAAATTTGGACAGATCAAAAATACGTGGAGATTAAAAAAAATAATAAAAAAAATACGTGGAGATTATGAACATCCTACTAGATAATGAATGGAGCAACCAGGAAATTAAGGAGGAAATATAAAACAAATGAAAATGAAAACATGTTTCTCCAAACGTCTGGGATGTAGCAAAGGCAGTCCTAAGAGGGAAGTATATAGCAATCCAGGCCTACCTCAAGAAATAAGAAGTCTCCAATACACAACCTAACCCTACACCTAAAGGAGCTGGTAAAGCAATAGCAAACAGCCTAAAGCTGACAGAAGAAGGAAAAAAATAAAAATGAGAGCAGAAATAAACAATACAGAAAAAACAAAACAGTAGAATGGAATAACGAAACTAAGAGTTAGTTCTTTTTTTTTTTTTTTTTTTGATAGTCACACAGACAGAGAGAGAGAGAAAGGCAGAGACACAGGCAGAGGGAGAAGCAGGCTCCATGCACCGGGAGCCCAACGTGGGATTCGATCCCGGGTCTCCAGGATCGCGCCCTGGGCAAAAGGCAGACGACAAACCACTGCGCCACCCAGGGATCCCTAAGAGCTGGTTCTCAAAATAATTAATAAAATGTATCAAGCCCTAGCCAGCCTTATCAATGAGAAAAGAGAAAACCTAAATAAATAAAATCACAAATGAGAGAAGAGAGATCACAATCAACACCAGAAAAATAAAACAATTATAAGGGAATACTATGAAAGATTATATGCTAACAAACTGGGAGACCTGGAAGAAATGGACAAATCCCTAGAAATGTGCAAACGAGCAAAACTGAAATAGGAAGAAATATAAAATATGAACAGACCCATAATTAGCAAAGAAACAGAATCAGTAAGGCACCTGGGTGCCTCAGTGGTTGAGCATCTGCTTTAGCTAAGATCATGTTCCCAGGCTCCTGGGGGATCACGTCCTACATCAGGCTCCCCGCATGGAGCCTCATTTTCCCTCTGCCTATAACTCTGCCTCTCTGTGTCTCTCATGAATACGTAAATAAAGGTGCAGCCACTGTGGAAAACAGTCTGGAGGGTCCCTGAGAAGTTAAAGATAGGGGATCCCTGGGTGGTACAGCGGTTTGGCAACTGCCTTTGGCCCAGGGCCTCATCCTGGAGACCCGGGATCGAATCCCACGTCGGGCTACTAGTGCATGTAGCCTGCTTTTTTCTCTGCCTGTGTCTCTGACTCTCTCTCTCTGTGACTATCATAAAAAAAATTTTAAAAAAGAAGTTAAAAATAGAGCTACCCTACGATTCCAAAATTGCACAGCTAGGTATTTACCCTGAGGATACAAAAGTAGTTTAGTAGATTCGAAGGGGAACACGTAGCCCAGTGTTGGTAGCAGCATTATCAACAACAGCGAAACTGTGTTTACAGCCCAGATGTCCATCGACGATGAATGGACAGAGACGATGTGGTAAATATACACACTGCAACATCACTGGGTCATCAAAAGGGATGAAATGAAGCCATTTACAATGACGTGGGAGAAGTAGAAGGGACTTACACTAAATGAACTAGGTCAGTCGGAGTAAGACAGGTACCAAATACCATACAATTGCATTCACATGTGAATTTTAAGAAACCAAACTGGCAAAGGGGCAAATGGGGGGATGAGAGATGCAAACCAAGATACACACTCTTAACCACACAAAATAATCTAATAAATACCTGAGGAAGGTGGGGCGGATGGGGAATCAGGGGATGGGGATAGTGGAGGTCACCTCTGACCAGTACCAGGCATTGTATTCAAGGGTTGAATCACTATGTTGTAAACCTGAAACTATATCATACTGTGTTTACAAAGAGGAATTCAAGTAAAACTGTAAAATAATAATTGGTAGTATAGAAGATACATGTGCACACAAGAGATAAAATCAGAAAGGCAAATGAAAATCCAAACAAAACTCTTTAGAGCCACAAACCCCTCCTTAGCTGAGCTCAGGAGAAGCCTGCCATGCCTATTCTCACTCCAGCAGAAGCCTGGATTTTGATTCTCTGGGGAGGCCACTGACTTGGTGGAGTCAGGCTATCTTTGAAACCAAAACCTAAATAGAGTGCATAAAACTAAACTGCCCAAGATGCTAGGAGTCCCAGTGCAGGCACATGCCAAGAACCAAACTCTAACCATACACAGACATAACCCTTACCCTACACTTAAGCCTAATGTTAACCTAACCCTTAAACAAGAACTATCACTAATCAAAAACCAAACACAAACCCCAAGACCGAAACACATTCACTGAACCTTCCTGCCAACCCTCACCCTAACTCCTAAACCTATTCTAAACCCTTAACCCTGACCCTTACCTTAAATCTAACCCTAACCTCTAACCATAACCTTAACTTTATGTACTCAAATTGTATTCCTAAACTTAACCTGTACCCTAAGCCTAACCCTCTAATACTAATCCTATCTCATACCCAAAAGTGTACCCTAACCCATACCCTAAAACTAATCCCTAACCCACTGCCTAGCCCTCTCTTAACCTTTTCCAAGCCGTACCCTGACCCTGACCTGACCCTAAACCTAACCCATACCAAACACTAACCCTAATCCTATCCCTAACCCCTATCCTAAACCTAACCCTCGCCCTAACACTAAACCTAGCCGTAACTTTTACTCTAACCCCTAACCCTAACCCCTGACCCTAACTCACACCCTAAACCCTAACCGCAAACCTAGCCCAAACCTAACTCTCACCATAACCCAAACCCCAACTCCTAACCTCCTGCCCTAATCCCTAAAGTCTAAACCCTATCCCTAACTCTAACTCCTGTCCCTCACACAAACCCCCATCCTAACTCCTAACCAATGACCCTTACCCTTATCCCTCACCCTAACGTCTAATCCGTAACCATAAGCATAATAATCCCTAACATCTAACCTAAGCCTAACCACCAAATGCCTCCCCTCCCCTGACCCTACCATTCATTCTACCCATTCACTTACCCTATGGTTCTGAGGAGTCCCTACTGATATGGACGTGGTCCCCAATGGCACCTCCAGAGTCCTCCAGGATGTCCTGTGGAAGCCGGGGTCCTGTGAGTGCAGATGTGGCCCCACGTGTTCCAGCGACTTAGCGGGTCCTGAGTACGCCTGGTCTCCTGTCACCGTGGGTAGGCCTCACATCCTCTGGAAGCCTCACAGCAGGTTCTCAGGAGGCCCGGGGCTCCTGTCAGCCTGTACATGGCCCCACTTCCCCCAGAAAACTCACCGCAGGTCCTGAGGAGGCTGTGGGTTCCTGTCAGCGTAGATGCAGCCCCATGTCTCCCAAAGCCAAAGTGCAGGTCTTGAGGAGGACGGGGGTCCTCTCAGTCTTGACGTGGCCCCACATTTTCCTCAGCCTCACCATAAGACCTGAGGAGGTTGGGGGCTCCTGTCAGCATGGACGTGGCCCCAAATCATCCCAGTCCTTCACAGTGCATCCTGAGGAGGCCGGAGACTCCTGTCAGTGTGGATTCGGCATCCTCATTTTTCTTAGGCCTCACCACAGGCTCTGACAAAGCTGGGGTCTTCTGTCCGCACGGACGCATCCCCATATTTCTCAACATCTACACCGGGGGTCCTGAGGACATCAATGTCCGGTTGTGTGCACGTGGCCCCACGTCCTCCCGAAGCATCACCACAGGTTCTGAGGTGGCCAAGGCTCCTGTCACTGTGGATGCGGCCCCCAGCTTCCAGAAGACTCAACTTATGTCCTGAGGGGCCCATTAGCTCCTGCCAGAGTGAACGCGGCACCACGTCTTTCAGAAGCCTCCCCGCGTGTCCTGAGGTGGCCCAGGGGCTCCTGTCAGCGTGGATGCGAACCCACATCTTACTGAAGCCTCCCCGCGGGTCCTGAGGCAGCCCAGGGGCTCGGGTCAGGGTGGATGTGGGCCCACATCTTCCTGAAGCCTCACCATGTGTCCTGAGGAGACCGGGGCTCCTGTCATCATGAACGCTGCCCAGTATCCCCCTGAAGGCTCCCCGCAGATTCTGAGGAGGCTGTGGCTCATCAGCGTGGACGCGTCCCCACGTCTTACTCAGGCCTCCCCAGCACAGGCTTGCTCCTGTTAGTGCAGGCAGACGAGGCCTACTGCACATGCGTGCCCTCTGTGTGGTGTCTGGGCTCAGGCGCCCGCTGCGGGATGCTCAGGCTGTGCAGGAGGCAGAGTGCCCATCGCCAGGCCCACCTCTGCCTCCTTCCAGGCTCCAGCTGTGGCCTGTTATCTCCGGAAACGTCTGACTGAAAAGGAGCCCAACACCCAGCTTCCCCAAAAATACTTAAGGAGAAGGAATTGGAGCCCAAAAAGCGAAATGAAATGTGGACCAGACTTTTACCACGTCCTGTAAAACTCACTCAACACTCTTCCACTGTGGGCGGGAAAACGGGCTGGTGCAGCCGCCCTGGAAACAGTGTGGAGGCTCCTCAGGAAGTTACAAATAGAGCCGCCCTGCGACCAGCAGGTGTACAGCCTGGAGCTCACTTTGAAGATACAGATGCAGCGAGACGTGGGACAACTGCACCCCAATTTCCACAGCAGCCGTGTCCACAGTAGCCACACTTGGGAGGAGCCTCGGTGCCCTCTGCCAGATGATGGATAAAGAGGATGGGAGATAGATGATGGTCATAGAGAGAGGAATGGTACTCAGCTATCAAAGAGAAGGAAATCTTGCCATTTGCAATGACGTGGATAGAACTAGAAGGATCATCCTAAGTGTAATAGGTCAGTCGGAAAAGAGAATGACCGTGTGGTGTCATTCATAGCTGGAATTAAAGAATCAAAGCAGATGAACATCTGTGAAGGGAAGGAAAAACAAATAAGATGAAAACAGATGCAGGAAACACAACCCACGAACCCAGGACGGCCTCCCAAAGCCTGGTATGGCTAAGTACACAAGTCTTGTGCTCCTTTGGTTCAGTCTCATTTATTCTCTGTGATGCTCTTGAGAAGGGAGTCACATCCATCATTTCCTTCCTGAGGGCTCATTGTCAGGACACAGCAAGCCCCACAATAGAATAAAAACTGAGCCCAGACCAACGGCAGGAAGCCTCTATTAGAACAGATCTCAATGCCCTTGAAGGCCCCATATCAAAATGTAAACCGACCTTGAGGAATTGCTCCAGCCCTTTGGGAGTTCCCCGAGACCAGCCCTTAAAACTAAGCTAAAACCCACCTCGGGGTCCAAGTCCCTGCTCCGCTCTGTCGGGTATACTTGGACACAAGCTCGAGCTTGTAAATAAACCCTCGTGTGTTTGCATCAGTGTCAGCTTCTTGGTGGTTTCTCAGATTCGCAATCTTGGGCACAACAGTCTGAGATAAAAAAACAAAACCAAAAGAAGCTCGGATGCAGGTAGAGTGAACGCAGGGTTCTGGGAGCAGCGGCGGAGACCCGGGGGCTTGGGGGCTCTTCTCTGGAGGCCGCCACAGACAGGGGGGTGGGATGCTCAGCCCCAGAGCCAGAGGACCTAGCATCCCCACCGGCATCCCGCCCATCAGGGCTGGGTCTCAGGGAGCAGCCCAGCGCTGCCCGCTTGAGCCCAGAGACGCTGACGCCCACCCCGCCTCTGACCCCCGCAGGATCAACTCCTAGGCAGATGTGCACCTGACAATCAGCACCACGGCCCATCCCCAGACCCCACACAGACCATTTGCTGCCGCCAAGTTGTTGGACCACAGAGGCTGCAGAGCTTCAGCTCTGCCTGGAATGTAGGGTCTAGATTCCTTTGTACACTGTGCTCTTTTTTAACTTATTTTCTTTGATTCTTTTTTATTAATTGCCTTATTTTAATTTTTTGTATGTACCTTAGATATTTCTTTTTTTACTTTCATGGTACTTTAATTGTTTTTCATATTTTGGGATTTAGAATCTTTTAACAAGCAGGCTAAAATAATCTTTTTTGGGGGGAGGGCAGTTGTTATTGTTTTTCTTGATTTTTCTTTTTCTTTCTTCTTTCTTTTTTGGAAAAAATAATGAGATTGAGAAATTCTCCTCCATAAAATAACATGAAGTAGCACTCACAGCCAGGAAGTTCATCAATAAACATATATGATGTCTAACTACAGTTTAAAGCAATGATTATAAAGATAGCAGCTGGGCTGGAAAAAGAGCACAGAAGCAAACTAGAGAATTCCTTAGTGTAGAAATAAAAGAACTTAAATCAAGTCAGTCCAACGTTAAAAATTCTATAACTGAGATGTAGTCCCAAGTGGAAGTCTACAAAACAAGAAAGGTTATGGACCAAAGAGGCAGACTTAGGGAGTTCAGCCACTTATTAAAACTATAACATTCATATCATAGGAGACTCAGAAGATGAAGAGAGAGAAAAGGTGGACTTGATCAGCCATTAGCAACGACAAATACCCACCATGTACTTCAAGGTGGATGGAACTGGAAGGTATTATGCTGAGTGAAGTAAGACAATCAGAGAAGGACAAACCTTGTATGTTCTCATTCATTTGGGGAATATAGTGAAAGGGAATATAAGGGAAGGGAGTAGAAATGTGTGGGAAATATCAGAAAGGGAGGCAGAACATAAAGTCTTCTAACTCTGGAAATGAACTAGGGGTGATTGAATGGGAGGAGGGCAGGGGTGAGGATGAATGGGTGATGGGCACTGAGGGGGGCACTAGACGGGATGGGAACTGGGTGTCATTCTATATTTGGCAAATTGAACACCAATAAAAAATAAATTTATTATTAAAAAAAAGAAAGAGTGGCACCTGGGTGGCTGAGTTAGTTAAGCTTCTGCTTTTTTTTTTAATTTTTTTTTAAATTTTTATTTATTTATGATAGTCACACACACAGAGGGAGAGAGAGAGGCAGAGACACAGGCAGAGGGAGAAGCAGGCTCCATGCACCGGGAGCCCGACGTGGGATTCGATCCTGGGTCTCCAGGGTTGCGCCCTGGGCCAAAGGCAGGCGCTAAATCGCTGCGCCACCCAGGGATCCCTTTTTTTTTTTTTTAATTTTATTTATAAGCTTCTGCTTTAGGCTCAGATCATGATCCAGGTCCCAGGGCAGGCTCCCTGTTCAGCATGGAACCTGTCACCCTCTCCCTCTACCCCTCTCGCTCATGCTTTTTCTCCTCTCTCTCTCTCATATAAATAAATAACATCTTTGAAAAAAAATTAAACAAACCTAGAGGGAAGAGAAATCTCTCATGTAGAAGAATTTCAAAGAATTTGTGCAGACATTCCACCGTCAAGTTCATGAGCATACCTTCCCACTCTTATGTGTGCAATACACATGGTAACTTCCTTCTAAAAATATATTATGAAATACCTAAAATAATAATGATAATACACTAATAATAATAAATATAATAATAAAAATAACAAAAATGAATCAGTTTACTACGGAGAAAGCTGACAAACACTACCTTAGCAAGATGAACAGATCGATACCACGACTGATAAATCATGTGATAGTATCTATCCTTTATATGATATAATAAAAATGGCAGTATATCTCTGTATATAATCTACAAAAACAGTTCAATCATGAGATAAACGACAGACATGTCCCAAATGAGGGAAGTTTTTCAAAATACTCTCCTTCTCAAAGTGTTCCAGTTCAACAACAACAAAAAGGCTGAAATAATGTCACAATCCAGAGGAGCCTAAGAAAACATGAGGACAAATGGAATGTAATACGAGGGATGGTAACTTAACAAAAACTAAGGAAATCTGAATAAAGTATGGTCTTTGGTTAATGCGACTATATTAATATTGATTCATTAGCTAATATTTGTACTGTACTAATATAAGATATCAATAATTGGAGAAATAGAGTGCCAGTGCATGTGAATGCACTATACTATCTTCTCAATTTCCCTATAAATCTTTGTTTTTTTCCTAATAAATAAGATTTAATTTGAAAATTGACTTAAATGAATCAGGCTCCAAGAGTGAAGACATTTTAAGAATAGTTGAATTAACTTTTGCCTTATTCTTAAAGAGTTCCTTTGATGGAAACAAAGTAAGAATTTTAGATCAGAAGGAAAGAAAAACACTTATGAACACGTATAATGCATCCTCAACCTGAAAAGCAGGAACGGATAATAAATAGCAAAAATCAGATAAAAATAATTCTAGTATAATAGACACCAACTGGAAGTGCATTTAAAATTAGCAATGGGGGATCCCTGGGTGGCATAGCGGTTGGGCGCCTGCCTTCGGCCCAGGGCGCAATCATGGAGACCCGGGATCGAGTCCCACGTCGGGCTCCCGGTGCATGGAGCCTGCTTCTCCCTCTGCCTGTGTCTCTGCCTCTCTCTCTCTCTCTCTGTGACTATCATAAATAAATAAAAGAAAAAAAATAAAAAAATAAAATTAGCAATGCATAACATTTATTTCCTTGACATTTGTCTTCAAAAGAGTTCACAGTGTTTCAGTGTCAGTTGAAATAGGGGAAGAATCTCAGGGAAGAATCCTTCACATAATAATAGGACCATTGGTAATAATGTCTCTCAGTTCATTCCAAATCCATAAAGATGCATTTCCTGATGAGTGACTGAACTGTGAAGAAAGAGATGAGAAACACTTCCCTCTGAATTACTTGTGTCAGAATATTTAAACCATAGTACTACAGATAGTAGTAAATTATCCTTATTAACAGGAAATACATCTCAGATTGGAATCTGAGCAATCAGATGTGCAGAGATAAAACTCTATGACTCGCTCCTCAACTTTTAAGGACAAAGGAGAGCTTTTCTACATACAAAGTCAGTTGTCAAGATAGCCTCAGGGAATAAGATTCTGCAGCTTCGAATCCCGCTGCACAGCTGGGACGCCCGTGCTCCAGGTCTTCCTGATCCCAAATCACTGGGCCTGTTGCCCAACACAGGATGCCACGCTGAGGTTATTTGCAATTGCTCTCTTAGGAGCTCTTGGGAAGGGGGAAGGAGCTAGATAGGTGGGACAGGAAGCAAGGAGGCTGCGAAAATTCAGGCCATTCCAATTTAAATTCAGCATTAGAACACGCCCAGCCATCCCAGGCCCCTGTGAAGAAGAGCTAAAATTTACATTACTTCAGTTACAGGAAAAAAACAAAACTTTACAGCTTAATGTCCTAGAAAGCCCCACAATTGAATCAAAACTAAGCCCATGCCAAGGGCTGGAACCGTCTATTAGAATGAGAGCAGAGCTCAATACCCTTGAAGGCCCCATATCAAAATGTCAACAGAACTTGAGGAATTGCTCCAGCCCTCTGTAGGACCCCAAGACAAGCCCTTAAAACTAAGCTAAAACACACCTCGTGGTCCAAGTCTCTGCTCCGCTGTGTTGAGAGTACTTGGACGCAAGCTCGAGTTTGGAAATCAACCCTTGTGTGTTTGCATTGGTGTCAGATACTTAGTGGTTTCTCGGATTCGCAATCTTGGGCACAAAACTCCCATGTTCCCTCACACCTTGGGTGAACCCCTATCCCCTCCCACGCAGGGTGAAACTCAGTCACCTCCCCGCCCACAACAGCTGGGCACAAGCCGTCACACAGGTCCCACGGGCACGGTGGGCACTCCCGTCATCCCTGGACTTCCCGAGGAAGGAAGGAGGTTTCCGCAGGACACACTCCCATTGTGGCCCCAGGACATCCTGCCCAGCATGGCAGCTCGTGACAGGTCGGGGTCTGTATCCCTGGCACCTGTTCCTCCTCCCTGGTTTTCCCACAGGAAATGAAGGAGGATGCCCTTTTCTTCTCCAGGGACATCACGGAAGTAGACCTGGACGTCAACAGGACGTTGGGAAGCCACATCATGTTTTAGTACTGCTAGGGGGTCGGGTGAGGCTGCTTGTACAGGGGGCTTTTGGGTCCCGGGGGCTTCTGGGTAGGGAAAATAGGGCCTCTGTGCCAGGGGGAGCAACGGCAGCCAACAACACACTGCTCAATGGTAGGGTGATTGGGATGACCCCCGTGCCCACCCCCCGGGCCTCAGGGATGAGTGGCCAGTAGGATGGGGCCTCCAGGGGTTGCCATGGGAGCTGAACACCAAAAGGGATAGGGACGGCCCCATGAGAAGCAGAGGATGGGGTGGGGGATGTGGGGGGCAGGGACCGGACCTGGGGGCCAGGCAGCATGGCCGCGGCTGGAGCAGGACACACATCGATCCCATGAGGGTCGGATGGGTCAGAGCGACACCCACTCTCGGTACTTTATATATTTCTAAATTCTATGCATTTAATTTGAGACAATTTGCAATTTGAAAGCATACACATTATGATGACCCCCAGATAATGCCCCCGGTCCAGCCAGACACCTGCACTGACCACACCGTGCCCCAGGGGAAGGTGTCACAACAAACCCCAGACTGGGGTCGCCTTTAACTGTAGAAGTCTCCTTCTGCATCTTAGGGGAAGGAGATACCCTGTGTCCGCAGGCCCCCCACGACATCCCCCTCATTCCCCACTCCTACTCCACCCCCCTACATCATCATTCCCAATGGCATCCCACCTAAACCATCCCCCTCACACCCACACAGCCCCACGCAAACCCAACCCACACTATTCCCCAACACCATCCCCCTACACCATCCCCCACACTCCACCACAATCATACCCCAGCCCCCACACCATCCACCCCCACGGCATTTACCCCCAGCAAGGACCAGGTGCAGGTGACCCCTGTGGGACATGCTCAGCCTCCCGGCATTTCTCTGCATACCCTGATCCCATCAGAAGCCCGGGTGTCTCAAAGAGTACCCAGGGGTTGCAGAGAGGAGGAAAGACAGGGAGCCCCTGACAGGGTGGGTGCAGGTGAGTGGTTCAGAGGATGCACCGTGCCCTGCCTCTGCCCACTGTCCCTCCTGGAGGGCGGCACACCCTGCACAGGACACCAGCCCCTAACCCATAGGGACCTGGGCTGACCTGGCCCTGGGCTCTGTGGGGGCTGAGTTGATTTGAGCCCCTCCAGGCCCAACACAAAGACTAATGGGATCCAGCCCCCCATGGCCCTGGCCAGCCCTGGATTCTGGCCCCAGGCTGAGCGAGCCCTCTCACAGCTGGATGTGGCCTCTTAGGCCCTGGGCGTACCCCACAGATCCAGGTCACTCACCTAGGGCGCCCTTTGGATCCTGGGACCCCCAGGGTGGGGAGAGCAGGAGTAGGCCGGTGGGCCCACCCGCACCAACACCAGGAGGCAGGCTGCTCCAGGTGCTGGGGCCACTGGGAGCCCAAGGCCGGGGTCCACCTGCCCTGCAGGGACCCAGTGCAGGAGCCCATGAGCTGCAGGTCCAGGTCAGCTCTGCTGTCCTCAGAACCGTCTCTCAGGCTGAAACCTCAGGACATATGCCCTCACCCAGATTCTACACATGCTCCCAGGTGGGGGACTCCAGCACCCGCCCCCCCAACCCGTGTCATTCTTTCCCTCCCCTAAAGGACAGAAATCTCTCCCTCCCCAGGGGAAGTTCAGAATCGGCATGCAGTTTTGGGGGACACAAAGCAGGGTTACATTGTTATGAGCTCATTTCCGATTAGGGTGTGCACAGCGACCTGACTATGGTGGGGCAGCACCTTAAGCCATAAGCAGGTCATGTGGGGGTCATCCTGGAGGTGGCAGGTGTTGCATAAAATGGAATCAGTCCTGCTCTGCTTGTCCAGGGGTAGGAGATTTTTGTTAAATTTCCTGGGTCCCACACTTGCAGCTCACGCACCTGGGCCACCCTCACCAGGTGGACTCAGCCTGCACACCTTGTGGTGTAGGATCTCTCACACCAGCGTGTGGAGGGCACCCTCCTTGCCCGAGTGAGTAGGGGCTGGGTGAGCATGGGGCTCAGCCTGAAGGCCAGGTAGCACAGTAGACCGAGGAACCCAACCCCGTCCCCACCCCGATTCCCACACACAGGCAGCCCCTGGGCTCCCCGCCATGTGCACCCAGCACCTCAGGAGCTCCCCGCATGGCGGCCCCGAGTTTGGCTCCCTGCTGGAGAGGCATCGGGGAGAAGAGAAGCAGCCGCCATTGGCGGGCCACACTTCCGGACATGAGAATGTGGCTGAGCTGGTCCTTTCAGCTCAGCTGCCCCTCCAGTGGAATGTCACTGCACAAGCGAGCACCGGGTCGGCCAGGAGTGCCTGGCTAGCCGCCCAGCTCCAGCACCAGAAATGATATTGTGCCAACCATTTCGGCATCAGGGTGACCCAGCCAGAGGATCCGATAGCTGCATGTGATAGCTGCATGAGATAGACACACACACACCCCAAAACCAACAAAAGTCAGAATCCCCCCAGTGTTGTCAAACAGCTTCCGGATGATTCCATACATGACGCTGTGGTCCCCAATAGGATACATGGAAGGCGGTATAAAGCATGACTGCAGAGGTACGGGAGGTACGGAGATGTGACTGCTGGGTTTCAACAAGGAGCGCAGAGGGTCAGGAAGGGGGGGGGGCAATCCTAGGAAAGGATACCAGGTTGCTGTGAAGGCTACGGATGGTGAAATCTGTCCTCCTCCGTTTCAGCTTCTGGTTTTCCTCCTAAATGCCATTTTCCTCAATCATAATAGCAAAAATTTATTTTATGTTTTTTTTTTTTTTTAAATTTTTATTTATTTATGATAGTCACAGAGAGAGAAAGAGAGAGGCAGAGACATAGGCAGAGGGAGAAGCAGGCTCCATGCACCGGAAGCCCGATGTGGGATTCGATCCCGGGTCTCCAGGATCGCGCCCTGGGCCAAAGGCAGGCGCCAAACCGCTGCGCCACCCAAGGATCCCTTATTTTATGTTTTTAAATTTCATTTTATTGGAGCCCAATTTGTATGAATTCTTTCTTCAGCAATGGTGTCATTCAGGATAGAAGGAGAGAGAAAGATTGTCCCAGACAAGCAAAATATACAGGAGTTCAGGACCACTTAACCACTCCAGTAAGGAATTTTAAGAGGGACTGTTCTAGTGGGTGAAAAGAAGACACCAAAAGCAACAAAGACTACAAAGGACCAGAGAACGTCACCAGAAACACCAACTCTACCGGTAACACAAAGGCAATAAGTTCATATCTTTCAATAATCACTCTGAATGCTGATAGACAAAATGCTCCAATCAAATGATAGAGGGTATCTGAGTGGCTTAAAAAGCAGGATCCGGGATGCCTGGGTGGCACAGGGGTTGAGCCTCTGCCTTTGACTCAGGGTGTGATCCTGGAATCTGGGATCCAGTCCCATATTGGGCTCCTGGTGGGGAGCCTGCTTCTCTCTCTGCCTAATTTTCTACCTCTCTCTCTCTCTCTCTCTCTCTCGCTCATAAATAAAATTGTTATTAAAAAAACCAGATCCATCGGTATGCTGCCTACAAGATGCTCACGGTAGACCTATAGACACCGGGAGATTGAAAGTAGAGCATGGAAAACCATCTATAAAAGTAATGGATATCGGGGGATCCCTGTGTGGCCCAGCGGTTTGGCGCCTGCCTTTGGCCCAGGGTGCGATCCTGAAGACCCGGGATCGAATCCCACATCGGGCTCCCAGTGCATGAAGCCTGCTTCTCCCTCTGCCTATGTCTCTGCCTCTCTCTCTTTCTCTCTCTGTGAATATCATAAATAAATAAAAAAATTAAAAAAAATAATGGATATCAAAAGAAAGCTGGAAGACCCATACTTATATCAGACTAACTAGATTTGAAACCAAACCCTGGGAGACACCTGGTGACTCAGTGGTTGAGCATCTGCCTTCAGATCAGGGGGTGATCCTGGGATCCAAGAATCGAGTCCCACATCGGCCTCCCTTTGGGGAGCCTGCCTGTCCTTCTGCCTATATTTCTGCCTCTTCTTCTCTGTGTATCTCTCATGAATAAATAAATAAAATATTTACATTTCAATAAAGAAATAACAAAGACTGTAAAAAGCGATGAAGAAGGGCATTATTTCATAATTTAAAAGACCCTCTATCAAGATCAAAAAACTAAATATTTATGCTGCCAACATGGGAGTACCTAAATATAGAAACCAATTAACAACAAACGTACAGAAACTCACTGATGATAATACAATGACAGGGCATTTTAACAACCACTTATGGCAATGGACCGATCGTCCATAGAGAAAATCAACAAGGGAAAAATAGCCTTGACACACTGGACCACAGGGACTCAACAGATATACTCTGAACATTTCAACCTAAAGCAGAATACACATTCCTTTCAAGTGCACATGGGACATTCTCCAGAACAGATCATATCATGGCCCACAAATCAGCCCTCAACAGGTACAACAGGTACAAGAAGGTTGATAGCACATCCTGTACATTTTCAGACCACGACGCTATGAAAATCAAAGTCGACAGTAAGAAAAGATTTGGACATAGCAAAAATACGTGGAGATTATGAACATCCTACTAGAGAATGAATGGGGCAACCAGGAAATTAGAGAGGAAATTTAAAACAAATGAAAATGAAAACCTGTTTCTACAAACCTCTGGGATGTAGCAAAGGTAGTTCTAAGAGGGAAGTACATAGCAATACAGGCCTATCTCAAGAAACAAGAAGTCTCCAATACACAGCCTAACCCTATACCTTAAGGAGCTGGAAAAGGAATAGCAAACAATGCCTAAAGGCTATAGAAGAGGGGAAAAAATGAAAGCAGAAATAAACAATACAGAAACAACAAAGCAGTAGAATGGAATAACGAAACAAAGGGACGGTTCTTCAAAACAATTAAGAAAATGGATCAAGCCCTAGCCACCCTTATCAACGAGAAAAGAGAAATGACCTAAATAAATAAAACCACAAATGAGAGAAGAGAGATCACAATCAACACCAGAAAAATTATACAATTATAAGGGAATACTATGAAAGCTTATACGCTAACATACTGGGAGACCTGGAGGAAATGGACAAATGCCTAGAAATGTGCAAATGAGCAAAACTGAAATAGGAAGAAATAGAAAATGTGAACAGACCCACAACTAGCAAAGGAATTGAATCAGCAATGCACCTGGGTGCCTCATTGGTTGAGCATCGGCTTTGGCTCAGGTCATGATACCGGGATCCTCGGGAATCAAGTCCCACATCAGGCTCCCCGCATGGAGCCTCAATTTCCCTCTGCCTATAGCTCTGCCTCTCTGTGTCTCTCACGAATTCATAAATATAATCTTTAAAAAAGAAAAAAGATGAAAAGATGAGAGGATCCAAATAAAATCACAAATGAGAAAAGAGAAATAACAACCAACACTAGAGAAACACAAACGATTATAAGAGAACATTATGAAAAATTATATGCCAGCAACCTAGAACCTGGAAGAAATAGATCAATTCCTAGAAATATTTAACACAGCAAAAATGAAAAAGGAACAAATAAGAAATTGAATAGACAGATAACCAGCAAAGAAATTGAATCGGCAATCAAGGGTCTCCCAACAGGAGACGCTTAGAACAATAGAACAGAATGGAAATCCGAAACAAGATACAAACCTGTAACTCTATGCTCCATTAATCGACAAGTTAGGAAGGAATAGCCAAAGGCCGAAAGACAGTCTCATCAACAAACCCTAACCCTGAGCCCAGGATAAGAACAAATGGTGTTGGGAAAACCAGGCAGCCACATGCAAAAGAATGAAACTGGACCACTTTCTTACACCATATATATAAAAAATGAATTCAAAATGGATGAAAGACCTAAAAGTGAGACCTGAAACCATACAAAGAAGAAAAGATAGGCAGCAACGTCTATGACATTGGCCATTGGATCTTCTTTCTAGATATGCCTCTGAGGTGAGGGAAACAAAAGCAAAAATACTATTGGGACTTCATCAAATTGAAAAGCTTCCACAAAGTGAAGGAAACAACCAAAGCTAAAAGGCAACAAACAAAATGAGAGGCGATATTTGTAAACAATACATCCAATAAAGAGTTAGTATGCAAAATACATAACGCAAATATAAATCTCAGCATCCTAAACACAAATTATACAACTGCAGATGGGCAGAAGACATGAATGTACTTTGTCTCTGACAAGACATCCAGATGGCCACCAGACACACGGAAAGACACTCAGCGTCACCCATCATCAGGGAAATGCAAACCAAAACCACAATGAGATGTCACCTGACATCTGACAGCTGCCAGAATGGCTAAAATTAACAACACAAGAAACTATAGGTGTTGGTGAGGCTATGGAGAAGGGGGATCCCCCTTACACTCCTGGTGGGCATGTGAAAATGTACAGCCACTGTGGAAAACAGTGTGGAGCGTCCTCGAAAATTTAAAAATAGGGGATCCCTGGTGGCGCAGCGGTTTGTCTCCTGCTTTTGGCCCAGTGCGTGAACTTGGAGACCCAGGATCAAAACCCACATCGGGATCCAGGGACTCCTGTCAGGGTGATGTAGGCCCAGGGGCTCCTATCAGGGTGATTCAGGGTTATGCGGGCCCAAGGGCTGCTGTCAGGGTGATGCGGGCCCACATCTTTCTGAAGCCTCCCCGAGGGTCCTGAGGCAGCCCAGGGGCTCCTGTCAGCATGGATGCGGGCCCACAATTTCCTGAAGCCTCCCCGTGGGTCCTGAGATGGCCCAGGGGCTCCTGTCCGGGTGGATTCTGCCCCAAATCTTCCTGAAGCCTCACCGCGGGTCCTGAGGAAACCGGGACTCCTATCAGCATCAACACCGCCCAATGTCCCCCTGAAGACTGCCCGCGGGTCCTGAGGAGGCTGCAGCTCACCAGGGTGGACGCGTACCCACGTCCTCCTCAGGCCTCCCCAGCAGAGGCAGGCTCCTTTTAGTGCAGATAGAGGAGGCTGACTGGGCATGCGCGCACCCTGGGTGGGGCCTGGGCTCGGGCACCCCCTGCGGGATGCTCAGACACTGCAGGAGGCCCTGCAAGAGGCAGCAGGGGCTCCCGGGGCCGCACCTGCCTCCTCCTAGGCTCCAGCTATGGCCTGTTAGTTTTGGAAACGTCTCACTGAAACGGAGCCCAACACCCAGCTTCCCCAGAAATACTTAAGGACAAGGAATTGGTGCCCACAGGACACGAAATGAAATGTGGACCAGACTTTTACCACATCCTGCAAAACTCACTCAACCCTTTCCACTGTGGGAGGGACTGCAGGCTGGTGCAGCTGCCCTGGAAACAGTGTGGAGGCTCCTCAGGAAGTTATAAATAGAGCCGCCCTGCGACCAGCAGGTGCAGGACCTGGAGCTCAATCCGAAGATATAAATGCAGTGAGACTCAGGACACCTGCACCCCAATGTCCACAGCTGCCAGGTCCACTGTAGACACACTGTGGGAGGAGCATCAGTGCCCTCTGGCAGATGATGGATAAAGAGGATGGGAGATAGATAATAGTCATAGAGAGAGGAATGGAATGAAACTATCAAAGAGAAGGAAATCTTGCCATTTGCAATGACGTGGATAGTACTAGAGGGATCATGTTAATTGAAATAAGTCAGTCGGGAAAGAGAATGACCGGGTGGTGTCATTCATACGTGGAATTAAAGAAGCAAACCAGATGAACATCTGGAAGGAAAAACAAATAAGATGAAAACAGATGTAGGAAATACAGACTCTTAATGATAGGAAACAAACTGAGAGTCGCTGGAGGGGAGGGGAGGGGGGAGAGGATAACAGGCGACCGGCATGAAGAAGGGCACGTGATGTCACGAGGACTGCTGTTATCTCCAACTGGTGAATCCCTGAATTCTTCCTCTGAAAGTATAATATATTATACGTTAATTAATTGGGTTAAATTAAATTAAGATAAAAAAATCAGTTGTATCAGAATACATTTTCATCTGGACTCTCTGTTTTGCTCTTTCAGCTTATGCCGGGACCACCCCCCGAGGATCTGGTTTGTTTAAGTAGGCGCCACACCTAGTCCATGGCCCAGGCCAGGGCTAGAACTCACGACCCCTGAAATCAGGACCAGAGGAGAGGTCAGGAGTCGGATGCTTAACCGACGGAGCCAGCCGGGGGCCTGAGAAACACACTGCTTTATCCTGTGTCTCTGTGACATCCTTTGAAATAGGAAAGTGCTGCATCCTGCTCTGTCCTGCTTCTCCAATACTGAGGTATTTGTGGGGGCGGATGGATGTTAGGGAGTTTTGTCCTATTTCTAAGATCTGCCACCATGATTTTGATAGGAATGACATTAAAACTGAGGGTGGCTTCAGGAACTGCGGATATTTTCACAAGATGGGGCTCCCACCCCACGAGCCCAGGACGGCCTCCCAGAGCGGTATGGCTCAGTGCACAAGTGTTGTGCTCCTTTGGTTTAGTCTCATTATTTATTTTCCTTGATGCTCCTGAGAAGGGAGTCACGTCCTTCATTTCCTTCCTGCATGCTCATTGTCAGGACACAGCAAGGCTACTCTGCTCTGTAGCGTCAGTTTGGGTCCCGTGACTTTACTGAACTCACTCCTTAGTTCTAACAGGTTTTGGTGGAGGCTCTCGGGTTTCCTGTTTCTAGTACATGTCTTCAGCATATAGGGACAGTGTGACGTCCCTCTTCCAGATGTGGAACCTTGTGTTTACAGCTTAATGTCCTAGAAAGCCCCACAATTGAATAAAAACAGAGCCCATGCCAAGGGCAGGAAGCCCCTATTAGAATGAGAACAGAGCTCAATGCCCAAGAAGTCCCCATATCAAAATGTAAACAGGACTTGAGGAATTGCTCCAGCCCTTCTGGAGGTCCCCGAGATCAGCCCTTAATACTAAACTAAAACCCACCTCAGGGACCAAGTCCCTGCTCCGCTGTGTTGGGTATACTTGGACACAAGCTCGAGCATGGAAATAAACCCTCGTGTGTTTGCATCGGTGTCGGCTTCTCGGTGGTTTCTCGGATTCACAATCTTGGGCACAACAGTCTGAGATTAAAAAACAAAACCAAAAGAAGCTGGAACACAGGTAAAATAAACGCAGGGTATGGAGAGAAACGGCAGAGACCCGGGGGCTTGGGGAATCTTCTGTGAAGGCCCCTGCAGACTGGGGAGCGGGATGCTCAGCCCCAGAGCCACAGTACCCAAGTCCCCACCGGCGTCTGGCCCAGTCTCAGGGAGCAGCACAGCGCCGCGTGCTGGAGGCCAGAGGTGCTGACGCCCACCCCGCCTCTGACCCCGCAGGTGCATCTCCCAAGCAGATGTGCATTGGAGAACCAGCGCCATGGCCCATCCCCAGACCCCGCACAGACCACCCGCTGCCACCAAGTTGTGGAACCACAGAGGCTGCAGAGCTTCATCTTCAGCTCTGCCTGGAAAGTAGCGTCTAGCCTCCTTTGTACTTTGTGCTTTATATTCATGTATTTTCTTTGATTCTTTTTTATTATATGCCTTATTTTAATTTTTATGTATGTACCTTATATATTTCTTATTTTTACTTTTATGGTATTTTAATTGTGTTTCTTTTTTTAATTATTTAAAATTTATTTATGATAGTCACAGAGAGAGAGAGAGAGAGAGAGGCAGAGACACAGGCAGAGGGAGAAGCAGGCTCCATGCCGGAAGCCCAACGTGGGATTCAATCCCGGGTCTCCAGTATTACGCCCTGGGCCAAAGACAGGCGCTAAACCGCTGTGCCACCCAGGGATCACTTTAATTGTGTTTCTTATTTTGGGATTTAGAATCTTTTAACAAGCAGGCCAAAATAATTTGGTGTTTTTTTTTTTTTTTTGGAGGGCAGTTATTGTTTTTCTTGGTTTTTCTTTTTCTTCCCTCATTCTTTTCTGGACAAAACAATGAGATTGAGAAATTCACCTCCATAAAATAACATGAGGTTCTACTCACAGCCAGGAAGTTCATTAATACACATATATGATGTCTAACTACAGTTTAAAACAATGATTGTAAAGATAGCTGCTGGGCTGGAAAAAGAGCACAGAAGAAAACTAGAGAATCCCTTACTGTAGAAATAAAAGAATTAAAACCTAGTCAGGCCAACGTTAAAAATGCTATAACTCTGACGCAGTCCCAAGTGGAAGCTTTAAAAACAGGAAAGGTTATGGACCATAGAGGCAGATTTAGGGAACTCAGCCACTTATTAAAACAATAACATTCATATCATAGGAGACTCAGAAGATGAAGAGAGAGAACAGGTGGGCCTTGCTCAGCCATTAGGAACGACAAATACCCACCATTTGCTTCAACGTGGTTGGAAGTAGAAGGTATTATGCTGAGTGAAGTAAGTCAATCGGAGAAGGACAAACATTGTATGTTCTTATTCATTTGGGGAATATGGATAATAGTGAAAGGCAATATAAGGGAAGGGAGAAGAAATGAGTCGGAAATATCAGAAAGGGAGACAGAACATAAAGACTCCAAACTCTGGGAAATGAACCTGTGGTGATGGAATGGGAGGAGGGCGGTGGGTGGGGGTGAAAGGGTGACGGGCACTGAGGGGGGCACTTGACGGGATGAGCACTGGGTGTTATTCTGTATGCTGGCAAATTGAACACCAATAAAAAAATAAATTTATTATTAAAAAAGAAAGAAAGAAAGAAAGAAAGAAAGAAAGAAAGAAAGAAAGAAAGAAAGAAAGAAAGAGTGGCACTTGGGTGGTCATTCAGTTAAGCTTCTGCCTTAGGCTCAGATCAAGATCCAGGTCCCAAGTCAGGCTCCCTGTTCAGCAGGGAACCTGATTCTCCCTCTCCCTCTGCCCCTCTCGCTCATGCTTTATCTCTCCTCTCTCTCACAAATAATTAAATAACATCTTTGAAAAAGAAACAAACCCAAAAGGAAGAGAAATCTCCCATGTAGAATAATTTCAAACAATTTGTGTAGACATTCCAACCTCAAGTTCATGAGCAGAGCTTCCCACCCTTATGTGTGCAATACACACAGTAAATTGCTTCTAGAAAATATATTATGAAAAACTTAAATTAATAATAATAATATAATGATAATAATAATAATAATAAAAAAATCACTTTACTACGGAGAAAGCTGACAAACACCTCAGCAAGATGACCAGATCGATACCAAGACTGATAAATCATGTTGATTCTATCTATTCTTTATATGATATAATGAAAATGGGAGTATATCTCTGTATATAATCCACAAAAACAGTTCAATCATGAGATAAACAACAGACATGTCCCAACTGAGGGAAATTTTACAAAATATTCTACTTCTCAAAGTGTTCCAGTTCAACAACAAGGAAATGCTGAAAGACTGTAACAATCGAGAGGAGCCTAAGAAAACAGGAGGACAAATGGAATGTGATATGAGGGATGGTAACTTAGCAAAAACTAAGGAAATCTGAATAAAGTATGGTCTTTGGTTAATGCGACTATTTTAATATTGATTCATTAGCTAATATTTGTACTGTACTAATATAAGATATCAATAAATGGAGAAATTGAGCGCAAGTGCATGCGAATGCTCTGTACTATCTTCTCAATTTCCCTGTAAATCTTTGTTTTTTTCCTAATAAATAAGATTTATTTTGAAAATTGACTTAAATGAATCAGGCTCCAAGTCTGAAGACATTTTAAGAATCATTGAATGAACTTTTTCCTTATTCTTAAAGAGTTCCTTCGATGGGAACAAAGTAAGAATTTTATATCAGAAGGAAAGAAAAACACTTAT
This sequence comes from Canis aureus, assembly GCF_053574225.1. Classification (NCBI taxonomy): domain Eukaryota; kingdom Metazoa; phylum Chordata; class Mammalia; order Carnivora; family Canidae; genus Canis; species Canis aureus. Next base: position 35,869,530 of record NC_135646.1, read on the forward strand.
GAGCACGTATAATGCCTCCTCAACCTGAAAAGCAGGAACGGATAATAAATAGCAAAAATCAGATAAAAATACTTCTATTATAATAGACACCATATTGCAAGTGCATTTAAAATTAACAGCGCATAACATTTATCTCCTTGACATTTGTCTTCCAAAGAGTTCACAGTGTTTCAGTGTCAGTTGAAACAGGGGAAGAATCTCAGGGAACAATCCTTCACATAATAATAGGACCATTGGTACTAATGTCTCTCAATTAATTCCAAATCCATACAGATGCATTTCCTGATGAGTGACTGAGCTGTGAAGAAAGAGATGAGAAACCCTCATCCCTCTGAATTACTTGTGTCAGAATATTTTCACCATAGTACTACAGAATGTAAATTATCCTTATTAACAGGAAATACGTCTCAGATTGGAATCTGAGCAATCAGATGGGCAGAGAAAAAACGCTTTGACTCGCTCCTCATCTTTTAAAGACAAAGGAGAGGTTTTCTATGTACAAAGTCAGTTGTCAAGACAGCCTTAGGGAATAAGAGCCTGCAGCATCGAATCCCGCTGCACAACTGGGACGCCCGCGCCCCAGATCTTCCTGATCCCAAATCTCTGGGACTGTCCCCCAACACACACTGCCAGGCTGAGGTCATTTGCAATTGCTCTCTTAGGAGCACCGGGGAAGGGTGAAGGAGCTAGATAGGATGGGAAGGGATGCAAGGAGGCCAAGAAAATGAAGGCCTATCCACTTTACGTTCAGCGTTTGAACAAATCCAGCCATCACAGGCCCCTGTGAAGAAGAGCTGAAATTTACATTACTTCAGTTACAGGAAAAAAAAACAAAAGTTTACAGCTTAATGTCCTAGAAAGCCCCCACAATAAAATAAGAACTGAGCCCACATCAAGGGCTGGTAGTGCCTATTAGAATGAGAACAGAGCTCAATGCCCTTGAAGGACCCATATCAAAATGTAAACAGAACTTGAGGAATTGCTCCAGCCCTTCTGGAGGACCCCGAGACAAGCCCTTAAAACTAAGCTAAAACCCACCTCGGGGTCCAAGTCTCTGCTCCGCTGTGTTGGGTGTACTTGGACGCAAGCTCAAGTTTGGAAATCAACCCTGTGTGTTTGCATTGCTGTCAGCTCCTTAGTGGTTTCTCGGATTCGCAATCTTGGGCACAACATCCCCATGTCCCCTCCCACCTGCGCTGAACCCCTATCCCCTCCCACCCAGGGTGACACTCAGTCACCTGCCCGCCCACAACAGCTGTGCACAGGCCGTCACACAGGTCCCACGGGCATGGTGGGCACTCCCGCCGTCCCTGGCCTCCCAGAGGAAGGAAGGAGGTTTTGGCAGGACACATTCCCATGGTGGCCCCAGGGCTGCCTGCCCAGCATGGCAGCTTGTGAGAGGTCAGGTCTGTGTCCCTGACACCTGCTCCTCCTCCCCGGTTTTCCCACAGGAAATGAAGGAGGACGCCCTTGTCTCCTCCTAGGACATCACGCAGGTAGACCTGGACTTCAACAGGACGTTGGGCAGCCAAATCATATTTTAGGACTGCTAGGGGGTCAGGTGAGGCTGCTGGGCCAGGGGGCTTCGGGGCCCCGGTGGCTTCTGGGTAGGGAAAACGGGTTCTCTGAGGCCAGGGGAGCAACAGCAGTCAACAAGTCACCACTCCATGGTAGGGTGATGGGGATGACCACCGTGCCCACACCCCTGGGGCCTCAGGGATGAGGAGGCCACTAGGATGGGGACTCCAGGGGTTGCCATGGGAGCCGAACACCATAGGGGAGAGGGACAGCCCCTTGAGAAACAGGGGACGGGATGGGGGACGTGGAGGGGCAAGAACTGGACCTGGGGGCCAAGCACCCCCACAGCATTTACCCCCAGCAAGGACCAGGTACAGGTGACCCCTGTGGGACATGCTCAGCCTCCCCGGGGTTCTCGGCATACCCTGATCCCATTAGAAGCCCAGGTGTCCCATAGAGTACCCAAGGGTTGCAGGGAGGAGGAAAGACAGGGAGCCCCCGACAGGGTGGGTGCACCTGAGTGGTGCAGAGGATGCGTCATGCCCTGCCTCTGCCCACTGTCCCTCCTGGAGGGCGGCACACCCTGCACAGGACACCAGCCCCTAACCCATAGGGACCTGGGCTGACCTGGCCCTGGGCTCTGTGGGGGCTGAGTTGATTTGAGCCCCCACCAGGCCCAACACAAAGACTAATAGGATCCAGCCCCCCATAGCCCTGGCCAGCCCTGGAATCTGGCCCTGGGCTGAGCGAGCCCTCTCACAGCTAGATGTGGCCTCTTGGGCCCTGGGTGTACCCCACAGATCCAGGTCGCTGACCTAGGGTGCCCTGTGGATCCTGGGACACCCCAGGGTGGGGAGGCAAGGGTAGGCCGGTGGGCCACACCCACACCACACCAGGAGGCAGGCTGCTCCGGGTGCTGGGGCCCCAAGGTCCCTGAGGCCGGGGACCAAGTGCCCTTCAAGGACCCATCACAGGAGCCCATGGGCTGTAGGTCCAGGTCAGCTCTGCTGTCCTAAGAACCGTCTCTCAGGCTAAAACCTCAGGACACATGTCCCCACCTGGATTCCACACATGCTCACAGGTGGGGGACTCCAGCACCTGCCCCCCCAACCCATGTCATACGTGCCCTCCCCTAAAGGACAGAATGGTCTCCCTCTCCAGGGAAGGCACGCACCCTCGGCTCTGAGCCCATTTGCTGTAGAAAGTAAATGAAGTGTTGTGGTGGGAAAAAGCACAGCCAGCCCATTTCTGTGTCTCCCAGAAAACTGTGCACGGGGCTTAGAGAGACCCCCAGAGAGGAAGAGGGGGCACAACCCAGGCCCCACCAGCCCCTGCAGGGGCGCTGCCATGCACACACAGCCGACTTCCCCATGTGCCTTGCAGGGGCGGCCAGACGCCAGGGTCAGGACCTGACAGACTTTACTGGGACTCAGGCTGTGCCCCGCAGGCCAGGAGGGGTGGGACAGAGTGACAATCAGGAAGCCTCAGGTCACCACGGTCTGTGCAAAGCCACCCGGAGGTCTGTGCTCCCTCTGTCCAGGGGGCAGGGGTTGGCTGGGTTCCGGGGCAATTCCTCCACCCATCATCCCCGTGCCTGTGTGCCTGGGGCAGAGAGGGCCTGCGCGGTGGTCAGCATGGCCCTGGAAGGGATGTCAGGACAGCAGTCCCTTGTGTTGTGCCCAAGATTGTGAATCTAAGAAACCACCGAGGAGCCAACACCATTGCAAACTCCCAAGGGTTTCTTTAAAAGCTGGAGCTTGTGTCCAAGTGCACCCGACACAGAGGAGCAGGGGCTTGGACCCTGAGACTAAAAGGCGTAGTAGCTTTATAGGGGCCAGTGCACATGCATATGCAGAAAGTTGCACAGTCATGTCGGTTCACACGCAGGTGGCCGATTGAATTACATCTTACCCTATAGTATCCACTTGAGCTGGTGTATTACTTTGGTCAGAATCGGGGCACAGTTTTGGGGGGCAGAAAGCAGGGTTACATTGTTATGAGCTGATTTCTGACTGGGTGAGCCCAGCGGCCTGACTAGGTTGGGGCAGTGCCTTAAGCCATAAGCAGGTCATGTGGGTGTCATCCTGGAGATGGCGGGTGTAGCACAAAATGGAAACAGTCCTGCCGTGCTTGTCCAGGGCTAGGAGATTTTTGTAAAATTTCTTGGGTCCCACACTTGCAGCTCACGCACCTGAGCCACCCTCACTAGTTGGACTCAGCGTGCACACCTTGTGGTGTGGGATCTCTCACACCAGAGTGTGGAGGGCACCCTCCTTGCCCGAGTGAGTAGGGGCTGGGTGAGCATGGGGCTCGGCCTGAAGGCCAAGCAGCAGAGCAGACCGAAGAAACCCAGCCCCATCCCCACCCCAACTCCCCCACACAGGGAGCCCCTGCGCTCCCCATCATGGGCACCCAGCTCCTCAGGAGCTCCCCCAGGGTGGCACCGAGGTCTAGCTCCCTGATAGAGAGGCATCCGGGAGAAGATAAGCAGCCAGCGCATGGCACGACCCACTGCCGCACATGAGAATATGGCCAAGCCGGACATTCCAGCTCAGCTTACCCTCCAGCGGAAAGTCACTGCATGAGCGAGCCCTGGGTCTGCCAGGAGAGCCTAGCTATCTGCCCAGCGCCAGCACCAGAAATGATGTTGTGCCAACCGTTTTGGCATTTGGGTGACCCAGCCAGAGGATCCAATAGCTGCATATGATAGCTGCATGTGATGGAGACACACACACCACAAAACCAACAAAAGTCGGAATCCCCCCAATGTTGTCTAACACCAGCCGGATGATTCCATACACGACGCTGTGGTCCCAAATAGGATACATGGAAGACGCAATAAACCACGACTGCAGAGGTGCTGGAGGCACAGAGATGTGCCTGCTGGGTTCCAACAAGGAGCACAGAGGGGCAGGAAGCATCCTACGGAGGGGAGGCCCCTCCTTGGAAAGGTCATCATGTCCCTGTGAAGGCTACAGATGGAGAAATCTGTCTTCCTCTCTTTCAGCTTCTGGTTTTCCTCCTAAATGCCATTTTCCTCAATCATAAGACCAAAAATTTATTTTATGTTTTTAAATTTCTTTTTATTGGAATCCAATTTGTATGAATTCTTGCTTCAGCAAGGGTGTCATTCAGGAGAGAAGGAGAGAGAACAATTTTCCCAGACAGGCAAAATATAAAGGAGTTCATGACCACTTAAACATTCCAGTAAGGAATTTTAAGAGGGACTCTTCTGGTGGGGTAAAAAAAGAGAACAAAAGCAACAAAGACTAGAAAGGCCCAGAGAACGTCACCAGAAACATCAACTCTTCCAGTAACACAAAGGCACAAAGTTCATATCTTTGAATAATCACTCTGAATGCTGATAGACTAAATGCTTCAATCAAAAGATATAGGGTTTCAGAGTGGCTTAAAACACATGATCTGGGATGCGAGGGTGGCTCAAGGGGTTGAGCATCTGCCTTTGACTCAGGCTGTGATCCTGGATTCTGGGATCGAGTCCCATATTGGGCTCCTGGTGGGGAGCATGGTTTTCTCTCTGCCTAATTTTCTGCCTCTCTCTCTTTCTCTCTGTCTCTCTCTCTCTTTCTCATAAATAAAATCGTTATTAGAAAAACAAGATCCATCAGTATGCTGCCTACAAAATGCTCACGTTAGGCCTATAGACACCAGCAGATTGACAGGGGAAGGAAAATCATCTACCACGCTATGGATATCAAACAAAAGCTGGAGGACCCATACTTATATCAGACAAATGAGATTTGAAACCAAACCCTGGGGGACACCTGGTGGCTCAGTGGTTGAGCATCTGCCTTCGGCTCAGGGTGTGATCCTGGGATCCCAGGATCAGCCTCCCTTTGGAGAGCCTACCTCTCACTCTGCCTATGTTTCTGCCCCTGCTTCTCTGTGTATCTCTCATGAATAAATAAATAAAATATTTATATTTCAAAAAAGAAAGAACAAATAGTGTAAGAAGTGATGAAGAAGGGCATTATTTCATAATTAAAAAGACTCTCTATCAAGAACAAACTACTAAATATTTATTTTCTGCCAACATGGGAGTACCTAAATATAGAAACCAATTAAAAACAAACATACAGAAACTCACTGATAATAATACAATGACAGGGGATTTTAACAACGACTTATGGCAATGGACCGATCGTCTATACAGAAAATTAACAAGGGAAAAATAGCCTTGACACAGTGGACCACAGGGACTCAACAGATATAGTCTGAACATTTCAACCTAAAGCAGAATACACATTCCTTTCAAGTGCACATGGGACATTCTCCAGAACAGATCATTCATGGCCCACAAATCAGCCCTCAACAGGTACAACAGGTACAAGAAGGTTGATATCACACCCTGTACATTTTCGGACCAGGACGCTATGAAACTCAAAGTCGACAGTAAGAAAAAATTTGGACAGACCAAAAATACGTGGAGATTATGAACATCCTACTAGAGAATGAATGGAGCAACCAGGAAATTAAAGAGGAAATTTAAAACAAATGAAAATGAAAACATGTTTCTCCAAACCTCTGGGATGTAGCAAAGGTAGTCCTAAGAGGGAAGTACATAGCAATACAGGCCTACCTCAAGAAACAAGAAGTCTCCAATACACAGCCAAACCCTACACCTTCAGGACCGGGAAAAGGATAGCAAACAATGCCTAAAGGCTATAGAAGAGGGGAAAGAAAAGATGAGAGCAGAAATAAACAATACAGAAAAAACAAAGCAGTAGAATGGAATAACAAAACAAAGGGTCAGTTCTTCAAAACAATTAAGAAAATGGATCAAGCCCTACTCACCCTTATCAATGAGAAAAGAGAAAAGACCTAAATAAATAAAACCACAAATGAGAGAAGAGAGATCACAATCAACACCAGAAAAATAAGACCATTTTAAGGGAATACTATGAAAGCTTATACACTAACATACTGGGAGACCTGGAGGAAATGGACAAATGCCTAGAAATATGCAAATGAGTAAAACTGAAATAGGAAGAAATAGAAAATGTGAACAGACCCATAACTAGCAAAGGAATTGAATCAGCAATGCATCTGGGTGCCTCATTGGTTGAACATCTCCTTTGGCTCAGGTCATGATCCCGGGGTCCTGGGGAATCAAGTCCCACATCAGGCTCCCCACATGGAGCCTCAATTTCCCTCTGCCTATGCCTCTGCCTCTCTGTGTCTCTCATGAATACATAAATAATATCTTTAAAAAAGTAAAAGATAAAAAGATGTGCTAGGACCCAAATAAAATCACAAATGAGAAAAGAGAAATAACAACCAACACTAGAGAAATACAAACGATTATAAGAGAACATTATGAAAAATTATATGCCAGCAACATAGAACCTGGAAGAAATAGATCAATTCCTGGAAATATATAACATAGCAAAATGAAAAAGGAAGAAATAAGAAACTTGAACAGACAGATAACCAGCAAAGAAATTGAATCAGCAATCAAGGAACTCCCAACAGGAGACGCTTAGATCAATAGAACAGAATGGAAAGCCGAAACCAGATACAAACCTGTAACTCTATGATCCATTAATTGACAACAAGGCAGGAAGGAATATCCAAAGCACAAAGACAATCTCTTCAACGAACCCTAACCCTGACCCCTGGATAAGAACAAATGGTGTTGGGAAAACCAGGCAGCCACATGCAAAAGAATGAAACTGGACCACTTTCTTACACCATATATATAAAAAATAAATTCGGGATCCCTGGGTGGCGCAACGGTTTGGCGCCTGCCTTTGGCCCAGGGTGCGATCCTGGAGACCTGGGATTGAATCCCATATCGGGTTCCCGGTGCATGGAGCCTGCTTCTCCCTCTACATGTGTCTCTGCCTCTCTCTCTATCTCTCTGTGACTATCATAAATAAATAAAAATTTAAAAAAATATTTAAAAAATGAAAAATAAATAAATTCAAAATGAATGAAAGACCTAAATGTGAGACCTGAAACCATACAAAGAAGAAAAGATAGGCAGCAACATCTTTGACATTGGCAATTGGATCTTCTTTCTAGATATGCCTCTGAGGTGAGGGAAACAAAAGCAAAAATTATATTGGGACTTCATCAAATTGAAAAGCTTCTGCAAAGTGAAGGAAACAACCAAAGCTAAAAGGCAACATACAGGAGGAGGGGCAAGATGGCGGAAGAGTAGGGTCCCCAAGTCACCTGTCCCCACCAAATTACCTAGATAACCTTCAAATCATCCTGAAAATCTAGGAATTCTGATTCCTGAGATTTAAACAGAGACCAGATAGAATGCTACAGTGAGAAAAGTCCGCGCTTCTATCAAGGTAGGAAGATGGGAAAAAGAACTAAAGAAACAAAAGGCATCCAAGGGGGAGAGGCCCCATGAGGAGCTGGGCTAAGGCCAGGGCGAGTGTCCCCCGGTCAGGAGAGCTCTGTATCAGAGAGGAGGAGCTGCACCAATCTTCCAGGGTGGAATGGCGCCCACAAGGATTCAGAGCAGTACCCCAGGAGGGCAGAGATACCCTCGGGCTCCATGGGACACTCCCAGGACAGTGCACCTAGCTCCTTAAGGGCTGCAGGGCACATGGATTCACCCAGGAGCAGCTCTGAGGGGTTCGGGGGGTGGCTCTGTGCGGAGGGGGTTGCGGGTCCCTGGGAGCAGCTAGGTGGCGGGGCCTAGGCCAGAGGAAGTAGCTCCTGGAGCAGCTCAGAGGGGCTTGGGCGGCAGCTACATGGAGAGGTGGCTGCACGGCTGGGAATGAGAATCCAACAGCACAGGCTCCGGAGAACAGGGCGCTGGGACACAGCCCAGGATTTGGCCTCCCCCGGGACAGGCAGAGGCCCGGAGGGCCCAGGACAGTAAGGATGCTCCTGCCAAGAGCTCTGCAGATCAGCAGCCCCACCCCGGGCCCCCAGGCCCTGCAGATGGACTGCTCTGGAATTACTGTGGGGGTTGAATACCGGTTTTCAGACCTGGCCACTGTCACTGGGGTTGTTCCTCCTTGGGCTTCACGGGGTAAACAACCCCCACTGAGCACTACACCAGGCAGGGGGAGAGGACCTGCAACAAGGGCTAACACCTGAAAATCAGCACAACAAGCCCATCCCCCAGAAGACCAGCTAGACGGACAAGTTCCAAGGGATGTCAAGGGACTTAAACTATACAGAATCAGAAGATACTCCCCCCAATTTTTTTTAATTCTGATTGCTTCCCCCACCCTTTTTCTCCCCCGTTCTTTCTTTTTCTTTCTCTTTTATTCTCTTTTTTCCTATTTTCTTCCTTTTGTCTTTTTCCTTTTTCTCTTTTCTTTCACTCTTTCTCTCTACTCTTTTTCTCTTTTCCAAATTCAACTTGTTTTTGGCCACTCTGCACTGAGCAAAATGACTAGAAGGAAAACCTCACCACAAAAAGAAAGAATCAGAAACAATCCTCTCTCCCACAGAGTTACAAATCTGGATTACAATTCAGTGTCAGAAAGCCAATTCAGAAGCACTATTATACAGCTACTGGTGGCTCTAGAAAAAAGCATAAAGGACTCACGAGACTTCATGACTGCAGAATTTAGATACAATCAGGCAGAAAGTAAAAATCAATTGAATGAGATGCAAACCAAACTAGAAGTCCTAACGACGAGGGTTAATGAGGTGGAAGAACGAGTGAGTGACATAGAAGCCAAGTTGATGGCAAAGAGGGAAACTGAGGAAAAAAGAGACAGACAATTAAGATACCAGGAAGACAGATTAAGGGAAATAAACGACAGCCTGAGGAAGAAAAACCTATGTGTAATTGGGGGTACCGAGGGCACCGAAAGGGATAGAAGGCCAGAATATGTATTTGAACAAATCCGAGCTGAAAACTTTCCTAATCTGGAAACGGAAACAGGCATTCAGAACCAGGAAATAGAGAGATACCCCCATGAAATCAATAAAAAGCGTCCAACACCTCGACATTTAATAGTGAAGCTTGCAAATTCCAAAGATAAAGAGAAGATCCTTAAAGCAGCAAGAGACAAGAAATCCCTGACCTTTATGGGGAGGAGCATTAGGGTAACAGCAGACCTTTCCACAGCCACCTGGCAGCCCAGAAAGGGCTGGCAGGATATATTCAGGGTCCTCCATGAGAAGAACATGCAACAAAGAATACTTTATCCAACAAGGATCTCATTCAAAATGGAAGGAGAGATAAAGAGCTTCCAAGACAGGCAGGAACTGAAAGAATAAGTGACCTCCAAATGAGCACTGCAAGAAATTTTAAGGGGGACTCTTAAAATTCCCCTTTAAGAAGAAGTTCAGTGGAACAATCCACAAAAACAAGGACTGAAGAGATATCATGATGACACTAAACTCATATCTGTCGATAGTAACTCTGAAAGTGAACGGGCTTAATGACCCCATCAAAAGGCGCAGGGTTTCAGACTGGATAAAAAAGCAGGACCCATCTATTTGCTGTCTACAAGAGACTCATTTTAGACAGAAGAACACCTACAGCCTGAAAATAAAAGTTTGGAGAACCATTTACCATTCAAACGGTCCTCAAAAGAAAGCAGGGGTAGCCATCCTTATATTAGATAAAATAAAATTTACCCCGAAGACTGAAATGAGAGATGAAGAGAGACACATCATACTTAAAGGATCTATCTAATAAGAGGACTTAACGAACCTCAATATATATGGCCCAAATGTGGGAGTTGCCAAATATTTAAACCAATTAATAACAAACATGAAGAAATACTTAGATAATACTTATCTTATGCTTGGTGACTTCAATCTAGCCCATTTTATACTTGATAGTTATTCTAAGCACAACATCTCCAAAGAAATGAGATCTTTAAATGATACACTGGACCAGATGGATTTCACAGATATATACAGAACTTTACATCCAACCTCAACTGAATACACATTCTTCTCAATTGCACATGGAACTTTCTCCAGAAAAGACCACATACTGGGTCACAAATCGGGTCTGAACCGATACCAAAAGACGGGGATCATCCCCTGCAGATTCTCAGAGCATAATGCCTTGAAATTAGAACTAAATCACAACAATAAGTTTGGAAGCGCCTCAAACACGTGGAGGTGAAAGACTATTCTGCTAAAAGATGAAAGGGTCAACCAGGAAATTAAGGAAGAATTAAAAAGATACATGGAAACTAATGAGAATGAACATACAACCGTTCAAAATATTTGGGATGCAGCAAAAGCATTCCTAAGGGGGAAATACATCGCAATACAAGCATCCATTCAAAAACTGGAAAGAACTCAAATACAAAAGATAACCTTACACATAAAGGAGCTAGAAAGAAACAACAGATATATCCTACACCCAACGGAAGAAGAGACTTAATTAGAATTCCAGCAGAACTCAAGGAAATCGAGACCAGAAGAAATGTGGAACACATCAACAGAACCAGGAGGTGGTTCTTTGAACAAATTAATAAGAGAGATAAACCATTAGCCAACCAGATTAATAAGAAGATAGAGAAGACTCAAATTAATTAAATCATGAATGAGAAAGGAGAGATCACTACCAACACCAAGGAAATACAAATGATTTTAAAAACATATTATGAACAGCTATACGCCAAAAAATTAGGCAATCTAGAAGAAATGGACGCAATCCTGGAAAGCCACAAACTAACAACTGGAACAGGAAGAAATAGAAAACCTGAACAGACCAATAACCAGGGAGGAAATTGAGCACTCATCGAAAAATTCCCAAGACACAAAAGACCAGGGCCAGATGGCTTCCCAGGGGAATTCTAAAAAACTTTAAAGAAGAAACCATACCTATCCTACTAAAGCTGTTTGGAGAGATAGAAAGAGACGGAGTACTTCCAAATTCATTCTATGAAGCCAGCATCACCTTAATTCCAAAACTAGACAAAGGCCCCACCAAAAAGGAGAATTATAGACCAATATCCCTGATGAACATGGATGCAAAAATTCTCAACAAGATACTAGCCAATAGGATCCAACAGTACATTAAGAAAATTAATCACCATGACCAAGTAGGATTTATCCCTGGGACAAAAGGCTGGTTCAACACTTGTCAAACAATCACTGTGATTCATCGTATCAGCAAGAGAAAAACCAAGAACCATATGATCCTCTCATTAGATGCAGAGAAAGCATTTGACAAGATAGAGCATCCATTGCTGATCAAAACACTTCAGAGCGTAGGGATAGAGGGAACATTCCTCGCCATCATAAAGGCCATCTACGCAAAGCACACAGCAAATATCATTCTCAATGTGGAAGCACTGGGAGCATTTCCCCTAAGATCAGGAACAAGACAGGGATGTTCACTCTCACCACTGCTATTCAACATAGTACTGGAAGTCCTAGCCTCAGCAATCAGACAACAAAAAGAAATAAAGGCATTCAAATTGGCAAAGAAGCAGTCAAACTCTCCCTCTTCGCCGATGACATGATACTCTACCTAGGAAACCCAAAAACCTCCCCCCCCAAGATTGCTAGAACTCATAAAGCAATTTGGTAGCATGGCAGGATACAAAATCAATGCCCAGAAATCAATGGCATTTCAATACACTAACAATGAAGCTGAAGAAATAAAAATTGAGGAGGCAATCTCATTTACAAATGCACCCAAAAGCATAAAATACCTAGGAATAAACCTAACCAAGGAGGTAAAGGATGTCAACCATAAACACTATAGAACACCTCTGAAAGAAATTGAGGAAGACACAAAAAGATGGAAAAATATATTCCATACTCATGGATTGGCAGAATTAATATTGTGAGTGGAGGTTCCTCAAAGAGATAAAAATTGAATTGCCCGACGACCCAGCAATTGCACTTTTGGGAATATACCCCAAAGACTCAGATGCAAGGAAACGCCAGGCCTCCTGCACCCTGATGTTTATAACAGAATGTCCAAAATAGCCAAACTTTGGAAGGAGCCTTGGTGTCCATTGAAAGATGAAAGTGTAAAGAAGATGAGGTTTATATATAAAATGGAATATTATTTAGGCATTAGAAATGACAAATACCCACCATATGCTTCAACATGGATGAAACTGGAGGGTATTATGCTGACTAAAGTAAGTCAATCGGAGAAGGACAAACAGTTTATGTTCTCATTCATTTGGAGAATATAGATAATAGTGAAAGGGAATTTAGGGGAATGGAGAAGAAACGTGTGGGAAATATCAGAAAGGGAGACAGAACATAAATACTCCTAACTCTGAGAAAGGAACTAGGGATGCTTCACGGGGAGGAGGGCGGGGGGTGTGGGTGAATGGGTGAAGGGCACTGAGGGGGGCCCTTGCGGGGATGAGCACTGGGTGTTATTCTGTTTGTTGGTAAATTCAACACCATAAAAATTAAATTTATTTTTAAAAATATGTTCAAACAACTAAATATTTATGCTGCCAACATGGGAGTACCTAAATATAGAAACCAATTAACAACAAACATACAGAAAGTCACTGATAATAATACAATGACAGGGGATTTTAACACCCACTTATGGCAATGGACCGATCGTCTATACAGAAAATCAACAAGGGGAAAATAGCTTTGACACACTGGACCACAGGGACTCAACAGATATAGTCTGAACATTTCTTCCTAAAGCAGAATACACATTCCTTTCAGTTGTACATGGGACATTCTCCAGAACAGATCATATCATGGCCCACAAATCAGCCTTCAACAGGTACAACAGGTACAAGAAGGTTGATATCACACCCTGTACATTTTTGGACCACGACGCTATGAAACTCGAAGTCGACAGTAAGAAAAAATTTGGAGAGACCAAAAATATGTGGAGATTATGAACATCCTACTAGAGAATGAATAGAGCAACCAGAAGATTAAAGAGGAAATTTAAAACAAATGAAAATGAAAACATGTTTCTCCAAAACTCTAGGATGTAGCAAAGGCAGTCCTGAGAGGGAAGTACATAGCAATCCAGGCCTATCTCAAGAAAGAAGAAGTCTCCAATACACAGCCTAACCCTACACCTTAAGGATGCCTATAGAAGAGGGGAAAATAAAGATGAGAGGAGAAATAAACAATACAGAAACAACAAAGCAGTAGAATGGAACAACGAAACAAAAAGATGGTTCTTCAAAATAATTAAGAAAATGGATCAAGCCCTAGCCAGCCTTATCAACGAGAAAAGAGAAAATACCTAAATAAATAAAACCACAAATGAGAGAAGAGAGATGACAATCAACACCAGAAAAATTAGACAATTATAAGGGAATATATTGAAAGATTATATGCTAACATACTGGGAGACCTGGAAGAAATGGACAAATCCCCAGAAATGTGCAAATGAGCAAAATTGAAATAGGAAGAAATAGAAAATGTGAACAGACCCATAACTAGCAAAGGAATTGAATCAGCAAGGCACCTGGGTGCCTCAGTGGTTGAGCATGTGCTTTGGCTCAGGTCATGATCCCGGGGTCTTGGGGAATGAAGTCCCACATCAGGCTCCTCGCATGGAGCCTCAATTTCCCTGTGTCTATAACTCTGCCTCTCTTTGTCTCTCATGAATACATAAGTAAAGTTGCAGCCACTGTGGAACAGACTGGAGGGTCCTCGAGAAGTTAAAAATAGGGGATCTCTGGGTGCCGCAGTGGTTTGGCGCCTGCCTTTGGCCCAGGGCGTGATCCTGGAGACCCGGGATCGAATCCCACATCAGGCTCCCGGTGCATGTAGCCTGCTACTCCCTCTGCCTGTGTCTCTGCCTCTCTCTCTGTGACTATCATAAAAAAATATAAAAGAAGAAGTTAAAAATAGAGCTACCCTATGATTCCAAAATTGCACAGCTAGGTATTTACCCCGAGGATACAAAAGTCATTTAGTAGATTCGAAGAGGAACACGCAGCCCAGTGTTGGTAGCAGCGTTATCAACAACATGAAACTGTGAATAGAGCCCAGATGTCCATCGACAGATGAATGGGCAGAGACGATGTGGTAAATATACACACTGCGACATCACTCGGTCATCAGAAGGGATGAAATGAAGCCATTTACAATGACGTGGGAGAAGGGGAAAGGACTTATGCTAAATGAACTCAGTTAGAGGAAGACATATACCAAATATCATACAATTCCATTCACATGTGAATTTTAAGAAACCAAACAAACTGACAAAGGGGCGGAGGGGGGGATGAGAGAGCAAATAAAAAAACACACTATTAACCCCAGAGAATAAACTAATAAATACCAGAGGAAGGTGAGGGGGATGGGGAATCAGGCGATGGGGATAGTGGAGGGCACCTGTGACCAGTACCAGGCGTTGTATCCAAGGGATGAATCACTATGTGGTAAACCTGAAACTATATCATACTGTGTTTACAAACAGGAATTCAAGTAAAACTTTAAAATAATAATTGGTAGTATTGATGAAAAATGTGCGCACAAGTGATAAAATCAGAAAGGCAATTGAAAATCCAAATAAAGAGTCTTTAGAGCCACAAATCCCCTCCTTAGCTCAGCTCGGGAGAAGCCTGCCATGTCTATTCTGACCACAACAGAGGCCTGGATTTTGATTCTCTGGGGAAGCCACTGACTTGGTGGAGTCAGGCTATCTTTGAACCCTAAACCTAAATAGAGTACATAAAACTAAACTGCCCAAGATGCTAGGAGTCCCAGTGCAGGCACATGCCAAGACCCAAACTCTAAACATAAACATAAGCCTACACTTAAGCCCAATGTTAACCTAAACCTTAAACAAGACCTATCACTAATCGAAAACCAAACAGAAACCCCAAGACCAAAACACATTCACTGAACCTTCCTGCCAAACCTCAACCTACCTCCTAAACATATTCTAAACCCTTAACCCTGACCGATACCTTAAATCTAACCCTAACCCTAACCCTCTAATACTAATCCTATCTCATACCCGAAACTGTACCCTAACCCATACCCTAAAACTAACCCCTAATCCACTCCCTAAATGTATCTCTTACCCTCTTCCAAAACCGTATCCTGACCCTGACCTGTCCCTAACCCTAACACCTAACCAAACAGTAACCCTAACCCTATTTCTAACCCCTATCCTAACCCTAACCCTTGCCCTAATTCTAAACCTAGACCTAACTATAAACCAACCCCTCACCCTAAACCCTAACCCTAACTCACACCCTAACCCCTAACCCTAACTGCAAACCTAAGCCCAACCCTAACACTAACCATAACCCTAACCCCAAATCCTAACCTCCATATGTCCTGAAGCCAAAGTGCTGGTCCTGAGGAGGACGGGGTTCCTGTCAGGGTTGACGTGGCCCCACATTTTCCTCAAGCCTCACCATAAGACCTGAGGAGGCTGGGGGCTCCTGTCAGCATGGATGTGACCCATAATCTTCCCAAACCTTCACAGTGGGTTCTGAGGAGGCTGGAGACTCCTGTCAGTGTGGATGCGGCACCCACATTTTTCTTAGGCCTCACCACAGGCCCTGACAAGGCTGGGGTCTTCTGTCCCCATGGACGCATCACCATATTTCCCCAAGTCTACACTGGGGGTCCTGAGGAAGTCAGCGTCCTGTTGTGTCCATGTGGCCTCAAGTCTTCCCGAAGCGTCACTGAGGTTTCTGAGGAGGCCGGGGCTCCTGTAACCATGAATGCGGCCCCCAGCTTCCAGAAGCCTCAACTTATGTTCTGAAGGGCCTGGGAGCTCCTGTCAGAGTGGACGTGGCACCACATCTTCCTGAAGCCTCCCCGCGGGTCCTGAGGCTGCTCTGGGGCTCCTGTCAGCATGGATGCGGGCCCACAATTTCCTGAAAACTCCCCGCGGGTCCTGAGGTGGCTCAGGGCTCCTGTCATTGTGGATGTGAGCCCACATCTTCCTGAAGACTCCCCGCAGTTCCTGAGGCGGCCCAGGGGCTCCTGTTAGGGTGGATGTGGGCCCACATCTTCCTAAAGCCTCACCGTGATTCCTGAGGTGACTGGGGTTCCTGTCAGCATGAACGTGACCCAATTTCCCCCTGAAGACTTCCCGCAGGTCCTGTGGAGGCTGCAGCTCATCAGCGTAGACGCGTCCCCACGTCCCCCTCAGGCCTCCCCAGCACAGGCAGTTAGTGCAGGGAGAGGAGGCCTACTGCACATGCATGCCCCATGGGAGGGGCCTGGGCTCGGGCGCCCCCTCCAGGACACTCAGGCGCTGCAGGAGGCTGTGCAGGAGGCAGCAGGTGCTCCATGGTCCCCACCTGCCTCCTTTCAGGCTCCAGCTGGGGCCTGTTAGCTTCGGAAACATCTCACTGAAAAGGAGCCCAACACCCGGTTTCCCAGAAATACGTAAGGACAGGAATTGGAGCCCACAGGACGTGAAATGAAATGTGGACCAGACTTTTACCACGTCCTGCAATACTCACTCAACACTTTTCCACTGTGGGCGGGACCGCGGTTTGGTGCAGCCGCCCTGGAAACAGTGTGGAGGCCCCTCAGGAAGTTACAAATAGAGCCGCCCTGCGACCAGCAGGTGAACTGCCTGGAGCTCACTCCGAAGATACAGATGCAGTGAGACGTGGGACAACTGCACCCCAATGTCCACAGCAGCTGGATCCATAGTAGCCACACTGTGGGAGGACCTCGGTGCCCTGAGGCAGATGATGGATAAAGAGGATGGGAGATAGATGATGGTCATAGAGAGCGAAATGGTACTCAGCTATCAAAGAGAAGGAAATCTTTCCATTTGCAATGATGTGGATAGAACTAAAGATATCATGTTAAGTGAAGTAAGTCACTCGGGAAAGAGAATGACTGTGTGGTGTCATTCATAGGTGGAATTAAAGAAGCAAAGCAGATGAACTATTGTGAACGGAAGGAAAGACAAATAAGATCAAATCAGATGCAGGAAACACAGACTCTTAATGATAGGAAACGAACTGAGGGTCGCTGGAGGGGTGGGGGCATAAGAGGGGAAATAGGAAAGTGCTGCGTCTCACTCTGTCCTGCTTCTCCAATACTGATTTGCTGTCCAGGGTTATTTGTTGAGGAGGATGGATGTTATGGTTTTTTTTCCCTATTTCTAAGGTCTGCCACCGAATTTTGATAGGAATGACATTGAAACTGAGGGTGGCTTCAGGAACTGTGGACATTTTCACAAGATGAGGCACCCACCCCACGAGTCTAGGACAGCCACCCAGAGCCTTGTATGGCTCAGTGCACAAGTCTTGTGCTCCTTTGGCTCAGTCTCATTATTTATTCTCCTTGATGCTCCTGAGAAGGCCTTCACATCCTTCCTTTGCTTCCTGAGTGCTCATTGTCGGGACACAGCAAGGCTACTCTGCTCTGTAGGGTCAGTTTGTGTCCCGTGACTTTACTGAACTCACTCCTTAGTTCTAACAAGTTTTGGTGGAGGCTCTGGGGTTGCCTGTTTCTAGTTCCGCATCTTCAGCATATAGGGACAGTGTGACGTCCCCCTTCCAGGTGTGGAACCTTTTATTTTTACAGCTTAATGTCATAGAAATCCCTACTATTGAATCAAAACTAAGCCCAGGCCAAGGGCAGGGAGCCCCTATTAGAATGAGAACAGAGCTCAATGCCCTTGAAGGCCCCATATCAAAATGTAAACAGAACTTGCGAATTGCTCCAGCCCTTCTGGAGGTCCCTGAGATCAGCCCTTAAAACTAAGCTAAAACCCACCTCAGGGTCCAAGTCCCTGCTCCGCTCTGTCGGGTATACTTGAACACAAGCTCGAGGTGGTAAATAAACCCTCGTGTGTTTGCGTCAGTGTCGGCTTCTCGGAGGTTTCTCGGATTTGCAATCTTGGGCACAACAGTCTGAGATAAAAAAAGAAAACCAAAAGAAGCTCGGACGCAGGTAGAGTGAACGCAGGATTCTGAGAGAAGCGGCGGAGACCCGGGGGTTTGGGGGCTCTTCTGTGGAGGCCCCTGCAGCCTGGGTGGCAGGATGCTCAGCCCCAGAGCAGAGGACCCAGAGACCCCACCCGCATCCCGCCCATCTGGTCCTGGTCTGAGGGAGCAGCACAGCACCGCCTGCTGGAGACCAGACAAGCTGACGCCCACCCCGCCTCTGACCCCGCATATGCATCTCCCAGGCAGATGTGCACCTGACAATCAGCGCCATGGCCAATCCCCAGACCCTGCACAGACCACTCGCTGCCACCAAGGTGTTGGACCACAGAGGCTGCAGAGCTTCAGCTCTGCTTGGAAAGTAGGGTCCAGCTTCCTTTGTACTTTGTGCTTTATTTTCATTTATTTTCTTTGATTCTTTTTTATTAATTGCCTTATTTTAATTCTTATGTATGTACCTTATATATTTATTATTTTTGCTATCATGGTACTTTAATTGTGTTTCTTATTTTGGAATTTAGAATCTTTAACAAGCAGGCCAAAATAATCTGGTGTTTTTTATTTTGGGAGGGCAGTTGTTATTGTTTTTCTTGGTTTTCTTTTTCTTCCTTCTTTCTTTTCTGGAAAAAATAATGAGATGGTGAAATTCACCTCCAAAAAATCATATGAGGTAGTACTCACAGCCAGGAAGTCCATCAATACAAATATATGATGTCTAACTACAGTTTAAAACAATGATTATAAAGATAGCATCTGGGCTGGAAAAAGAGCACAGAAGAAAACTAGAGAATCCCTTACTGTAGAAATATAAGAATTAAAATCTAGTCAGACAACGTTAAAAATGCTATAACTGAGATGCTGTCCCAAGTGGAAGCCATAAAAACAAGGAAGGTTATGGACAACAAAGGCAGACTTCGGAACTCAGCCACTTATTAAAACAATAACATTCATATCATGGGAGACCCCAAGATTAAGACAGAGGGAAGGTGGGCTTTCTCAGCCATTAGAAACGACAAATACCCACCATTTCCTTCAACGAGAATGGAACAGGAAGTTATTATGCTGAGTGAAGTAAGTCAATCAGAGAAAGACAAATATTGTATGTTCTCAATATGGATAATAGTGAAAGGAATATAAGGGAAGGGAGAAGATATGTGTGGGAAATATCAGAAAGGGAGACAGAACATAAAGACTCTTAACTCTGGGAAACGAACTAGGAATGATGTAAGGGGAGGAGGACGGGCGTGGGGGTGAATGTGTGACGGGCACTGAGGGGGGCACTTGACACGATGAGCACTGGTTGTTATTCTGTATGTTGGCAAATTGAACACCAATAAAAAGTAAATTTATTATTAAGTAAAAAGAAAGAAAGAAGAAAGAAAGAAAGAAAGAAAGAAAGAAAGAAAGAAAGAAAGAAAGAAAGAAAGAAAGAAAGAAAGAGTGACACCTGTGTGGCTCAGTTAGTTAAGCTTCTGCCTTAGGGTCAGATCATGATCCAGGTCCCAAGGAAGGCTCCCTGTTCAGCAGGGAACTGGCTTCTCCCTCACCCTCTGCCCCTCTAGCACAGGTTTTTCACTCCTCTCTCTCTCAAATAAATAAATAGCATCTTTGAAAAATAAACAGACAAACCCAGAGGGAAGAGAAATCTCCCATGTAGAAGATTTTCAAACGATATGGGCATACATTCTACCTTCAAGTTCCTGAGCATAGCTTCCCAATCTTATGTGTGCAATACACATAGTAACTTCCTTCTACAAAATATAATATGAAAAACTTAAAATAATAATGATAATATAATAATAATAATAGAATAATAAAGAATCACTTTACTACAGAGAAACCTGACAAACACTACCTCAGAAAGATGATCAGATCGATACCAAGACTGATAAATCATGTTGATTCTATCTATCCTTTATATGATATAATGAAAATGGCAGTATATCTCTGTATATAATCCACAAAAACAGTTCAATCATGAGATAAACAACAGACATGTCCCAACTGAGGAAAATTTTACAAAATACTCTACTTCTCAAAGTGTTCCAGTTCAACAACAACAAGGAAAGGCTGAAAGACTGTCACTATCCAGAGCCTAAGAAAACATGAGGACAAATGGAGTGTGGTATGAGGGATGGTGATTTAGCAAAAACTAAGGAAATCTGAATAAAGTATGGTCTTAGGTTATTGCGAAAATTTTAATATTGATTCATTAGCTAATATTTGTACCGTACTGATATAAGATATCAATACTTGGAGAAATTGATGCAAGTGCATGAGAATTCTCTGTACTATCTTCTCAATTTCCCTATGAAGCTTTGTTTTCTTTCTAAGAAATAAGATTTAATTTGAAAATTGACTTAAATGAATCAGGCTCCAGTGTGAAGACATTTTAAGAATCGTTGAATTATCTTTTGCCTTATTCTTAAAAAGTTCCTTCGATGGGAACAAAGTAAGAATTTTATATCAGAAGGAAAGAAAAACACTTATGAACACGCATAATGCCTTCTCAACCTGAAAAGCAGTAAAGGATAATAAATAGCAAAAATCAGATAAAAGTACTTCTATTATAATAGACACCATATTGCAAGTGCATTTAAAATTAGCAATGTATAACATTTATTTCCTTGACATTTGACTTCCAAAGAGTTCATAGTGTTTCAGTGTCAGTTGAAACGGTAAGAATCTCTGGGAAGAATCCTTCACATAATAATAGGACCATTGGTATTAATGTCTCTCAATTATTTCCAAATCCATAAAGATGCATTTCCTTATGAGTGACTGAGCTGTGAAGAAAGAGACGAGAAACCCTCATCCCTTTGAATTACTTGTGTCAGAATATTTTAACCATAGTATTATGGATAGTAAATTATCCATCCAAAACAGGAAATATGTCTCAGAGTGGAATCTGAGCAATCAGATGGGGAGAGAAAAATGCTTTAAAGGAGAACTTTTCTATGTACAAAGTCAGTTGTCAAGATAGCCTTAGGGAATAAGAATCTGCAGCATGGAATCCTGCTGCACAGCTGGGACGCCAATGCCCCATGTCTTCCTGATCTCAAATCCCTGGGCCTGTCCCCCAACACAGGTAGCCACGCTGAGGTCATTTGCAATTTCTCTCTTAGGAGCTCCAGGGAGAGCGGCATGAGCTAGATAGGACGGGACGGGTTGCGTGGAGGCCGAGAACTTTATGGCCATTCTACTTTAAGTTCAGTATTAGCACAAGTCCAGCAATCCCAGGCCCCTGTGAAGAAGAGCTGAAATTTGCATTACTTCAGTTACTGTAAAAAAACAAAGTTTACAGCTTAATGTCTTAGAAAGCCCCACAATAGAATAAAAACTGAGCCTAAGCAAAGAGCTGGAAACCCCAATTAGAATGAGAAGAGAGGGATCCCTGGGTGGCCCAGCGGTTTGGCACCTGCCTTTGGCCCAGGGCGCGATCCGGGAGACCCGGGACTACTCCCGCTGCATGGAGCCTGCTTCTCCCTCTGCCTATGTCTCTGCCTCTCTCTCTCTCTCTCTGTGACTATCATAAATAAATAAAAATTTAAAAAAAGTTTTAGAATGAGAAGAGAGCTCAATGCCCTTGAAGGCCGCATATCAAAATGTAAACAGAACTTGAGGAATTCCTCCAGCCCTTCTGGAGTTCTCCAATACCAGCCCTTAAATCTAATCTAAAACCCTCTTCAGGGTCCAAGTCCCTGTTCCGCTGTGTGGCATATACTTAAACCCATGCTCGAGTTTGTAAAACAACCCTCGTGTGTTTGCATCGGTGTCGGCTCCTTAGTGGTTTCTTGGATTCGCCATCTTGGGCACAACACCCCCATGACCCCTCCCCACCTGGACTGACCCCCTGTCCCCTCCCACCCATGCTGACCCTCAGTCATGTCCTTGCCCACAACAGCTCAGCACAGGCTCTCACACAGTTCCACAGGCACGGTGGGCAATCCCGCCCTCCCCAGCCTCCCAGGGGAAGGAAGGAGGTTTTGGCAGGACACACTACCGTGGTGGCCCCAGGGCTCCCTGCCCAGGAGAGCACCTGGTGACAGGTCGGGGTCTGTGTCCCTGACACCAGCTCCTCCACCCGGTTTTCCCACAGGAAACGAAGGAGGCGGCCCTGGTCTCCTCCAGGGACATCACGCAGGTGGACCTGGACGTCAACAGGACGTTCAGCAGTCACATCATATTTTGGAACTACTACGGGGTAGGGTGAGGTTGAGGGTCCAGGGGGGATCAGGACCCAGGGGAGAACCGGAGCATTCCGGGTAGGGAAAACGGGTCTTCTGAGGCGGGGGGCAGAACAGCAGCCAACAACACATCGCTCCATGGTAGGGTGTTGGGGATGACCTCTGTGCCCCCACACCCAGGGCCTCGGGGATGAGGAGGCCACCAGGATGGGGCCTCCAGGGGTTGCCATGGGAGCTGAACCCCAAAGGGGTGAGGGACGACCCCCTGAGAAGCAGGGGATGGGGTGGGGACATGGGGGGAAGGAACCGAACCTGGGTGCCAGGCAGAATGGCCACGGCGGGAGCAGGACACACTTCTATCCCATGAGGGTCGAACGGGTCAGAGTGACACCCACTCTCGGTGCTTTACATGTTTCTAAGTTCTATGCATTTAATTTGAGACAATTTGCAATTTGAAAACACATATAGTATGATGAACCCCAGATAATGCCCTGGTCCAGCCAGGGCCGTTCACTGACCACACCCGACCCCAGCGGCTGGTGTCACAGCAAACCCCAGACTGGAGTCTCCTTTAAGTGTAGACTACTCCTTGTGCATCTTAGAGGAAGGGGATGCCCTGTGTCCGCAGGCCCCCCACGATATCTCCCTCATTCCCCACTGTCACTCCATCCACCTACATCATCATCCTCAATGGCATCCCACCTACACCATCCCCCTCAAACCCACACAGCGCCACATAATCCCCACCCACTGTATACCGCAACACCATCCCCCCTACACCATCCCCCACACTCCACCACCATCATACCCCTGCCCCCACACCATCCACCCCCACACCATCAGCGCCCAGCAAGGACCCGGTGCAGGTGCACCCTGTGGGATATGCTCAGCCTCCCAGGGTTTCTCTGGATACCCTACTCCCTTCAGAAGCCTGTGTGTCCCATAGAGTACCCAGGAGTTGCAGGGAGGAGGGAAGACAGGGAGCCCCAGACACGGTTTGTGCAGGTGAGTGGTGCAGAGGAAGCACTGTGCCCTGCCTCTGCCCACTGGCCGTCCTGGAGGGCGGCACACCCTGCACAGGACACCAACCCCTAACCCAGGGGGATCAGGACTGGCCTGGCCCCGGGCTCTGTGAGGGTGGGTGTGATTTGAGCCCCCGCCCCAGGCCCAACAAAAAGACTAATGGGATCCAGCCCCCCATAGCCCTGTCCAGGCCTGGATTCTGGCCCCATGCTGAACGAGCCCTCTCACAGCTTTATGTGGCCTCCTGGGCCCTTGGCGTGCCCCACAGATCCAGGTCACTGAACTAGAGCAGCCCTGGGGATCCCGGGACACCAAAGGTTGGGAAGAGCAGAGGTAGGCTGGTGGGCCCCACCCACACCCACACCAGGAGGCAGGTTCTTCCAGTTGCTGGGGCCCCAGGGGCCCCGAGGCTAGGGTCCAGCTGCCCTGCAGGGACCCAGCTAGGAACCCATGAGCTACAGGTCAAGGTCAGCTCTGCTGTCCTCAGAACCATCTCTAAGGCTGAAACCTCAGGATACACGCCCCCACCCGGAGTCCACACATGCTCCCAGGTGGGGGACTCCAGCACTCGCATCGCCACCCATGTGATTCTTGCCCTCTCCTAAAGGACAGAATGGTCTCCTTCCCCAGGGGAAGGCGCGCACCCTGAGCTCTGAGCCCATTTGCTGTAGAATATCAATAAAGTGTTGTGATGTGAAAATGCACAGCCAGCCTGTTTCTGTGTCTCCCAGAACTCTGTGCACGGGGCATGGAGAGACCCACAGAGAGGAGGAGGGGGCAACAAGCAGGCCCCAAATAGCCCCTGCTTGGGCACTGCAAGGCACACACAGTTGACGTACCCACGTGCCTTCCAGGGGCGGCCAGACACCAGGGTCATGACCCCACAGACTATACTGGGACTCAGCCTGTGCCCCATGGGCCAGGAGGGCCTGGGACAGAGTGACAGCCAGGGAGCCTCAGGTCACCAGGGTCTGTGTAAAGCGACCTAGGAGGTCTGTGCTCCCTCTGTCAAGGGGCCTGGGGCTGGCTGGTTTCTGGGGCACTTCCTGCCATCCCCGCATCTCTGTGCCTGTGTGCCTGGGGAACAGAGGGCCTGCGAGGCGGTCAGAGGGACCCAGGAAGGGATGTCAGGACAGCAGGCCCTTGTGTTGTGCCCAAGATTGCAAATACAAGAAACCACTGGTGAGCCGACACCGATGAAAACTCCCGAGGATATCTTTACAAGCTGGAGCTTGAGTCAAAGTTCACCCGACACAGCGGAGCAGGGATTTAGACCCTGAGACTAAGAGGCGTAGCAGCTTTATAGGGGCCAGTGGCCCTTGGGATACACAGAAAGTTGCACAGTCATGTCGGTCCACATGCAGGTGGCCGATTGAAATCCACCTTACCTTATGGGATCCACTTGACCTGTCATATTACTTTGGTCAGAAACGGCCCGCAGTTTTGGTGGGCACAAAGCAGGGTTACATTCTTATGAGCAGATTTCTGATTAGGGTGTGCCGAGTGGCTTGACTGGGTTGGGGCAGCGCCTTAAGACATAAGCAGGTCATGTGGGGGTCAAAGGGGTGGTGGCGGGTGTAGCACTAAATAGAATCAGTCCTGCTCTGCTTGTCCAGGGGTAGGGGATTTTTGTTAAATTTCCTGGGTCCCACACTTGCAGCTCACGCACCTGGGCCACCCTCACCAGGTGGACTCACTGTGCACACCTTGTGGTGTTGGATCTCTCACACCAGCATGTAGAGGGCACCCTCCTTGCCCTAGTGAGTAGGGGTTGGGTGAGCATGGGGCTCGCCACAAGGCCAGGCAGCACAGGGTACCGAGGAACCACAGCCCCATCACCACCCCTACTCCAGCTCCATGGCTCCCCGTAATGTGCACCCGGCTCCTCTGAGATCCCCCCAGGGTGGCCCCGTGGTATGGCTCCCTGCTGGAGAGGCATTGGGGAGAAGAGAAGCAGCCGGGGCACAGTGGGACCCACTGCCGGACATAGGAATGTGGCGGAGCCAGACCTTCCAGCTCACCTGACCCTCCAGTGGGAAGTCACTGCACGAGCGAGCCTTGGGTCAGCCAGGAGAGCCCAGCAAGCCGCCCAGTGCCAGCACCAGAAAAGATGTTGTGCCAACCATATCGGTGTTTGGGTTACCCAGCCAGAGGATCAGATAGCTGCACATGATAGCTGCATGTAATAGACACACACACCCCAAAACGAACAAAAGTCGGAATCCCCCAATGTTGTCAAACAGCAGGTGGATGCTTACATACACGACGGTGTGGTCCCCAATAGGATACATGGAAGACGCTATAAGGTATAATTGCAGAGGTGCTGGAGGCACGGAGATGTGCCTGCTGGGTTCCAAAAAGGAGCACAGAGGGGCAGGAAGCATCCTACGGAGGGGGGGGGCATGATGAGCATGTGCTTTAGCTAAGGTCATGATCCCGGGGTCCTGGGGAATCATGTCCCACATCAGGCTCCCTGCATGGAGCCTCATTTTCCCTCTGCCTATACCTCTGCCTCTCTGTGTCTCTCATGAATACATAAATAAAATCTTTAAAAAAGACAAAAGATAAAAAGATGAGAAAGGACCCAAATAAAATCACAAATGAGAAAAGAGAAATAACAACCAACACTACAGAAATACAAATGATAATAAGAGAATATGACGAAAAATTCTATGCCAGAAACCTAGAACCTGGAAGAAATTGATCAATTCCTAGATATACATACATATATATATATATATATATATATATATATACACACACAGAAATGAAAAATGAAGAAATAAGAAATTTGAACAGACAGCTAACCAGCAAAGAAATTGAATCAGCAATCAGGGATCTCCCAACAGGAGACACTTAGATCAATAGAACAGAATGGAAAGCTAAAACAAGATACAAACATGTATCTATTTTCCAAAAATGGACAACAAGGCAGGAAGGAATATCCAATGGCACAAAGACAGTCTCTTCAACAAACCCTAACCCTGACCCCAGGATAAGAACAAATGGTGTTGGGAAAACCAGGCAGCCACATGCAGAAGAATGAAACTGGACCACTTTCTTACACCATATATATAAAAAATAAATTCAAAATGGATGAAAGACCTAAATGTGAGACCTGAAACCATACAAAGAAGAAAAGATAGGCAGCAACATCTTTGACATTAGCCATTGGATGTTCTTTCTAGATATGCCTCTGAGGTGAGGGAAACAAAAGCAAACATCCTATTGGGACTTCATCAAATTGAAAAGCTTCTGCAAAGTGAAGGAAACAACCAAAGCTAAAAGGCAACATACAGGAGGAGGGGCAAGATGGCGGAAGAGTACGGTCCCCAAGTCACCTATCCCTACCAAATTACCTAGATAACCTTCACGTCATCCTGAAAATCTACGAATTCGGCCTGAGATTTAAACAGAGACCAGATCTAATGCTACAGTGAAAAAAGTTTGTGCAACTATCAAGGTAGGAAGATGGGAAAAAGAAATAAAGAAACAAAAGGCATCCAATGGGGATGGGCCCCATGAGGAGCCGAGCTAAGGCCAGGCCGAATGCTTTCGGGTCAGGAGAGCTCTGTCCCACAGAATCAGGAACTGCACCAATCTTCCAGGGTGGAATGGGCCTGCAGGGATTCAGAGCAGGACCCCAGGAGGACGGGGATACCCTCGGGCTCCATGGAACACTAACAGACACCTGCACTCCCAAGAGAGTGCATCGCGCTCCTGAAGGGCTGCAGGGCACATGCATGACCCAGGAGCAGCTCTGAGGGGCTCGGGCGGTGGCTCTCTGTGGAGAGGGCTGCGGGTCCTTGGAAGCAGCTAGGCGGCGGTGCCTAGGGCAGAGGAAGAGGCTCCGTGTGGAGGGGGCTCATGGCTCCAGGAGCAGCTCATAAGGGCTGGGGCGGCGGCTTTGTGGAGAGGCGGCTGCACAGCCGGGAGCGAGAATCCAACAGCAAAGGCCCCCGGGACACAGCCCAGGATTCGGCCTCCCCCGGGACAGGCAGAGGCCTGGATGGCCCAGAACAGCAAGGACGCACCTGCCCAGAGCTGAGCAGATCAGCAGCCCCACACCGGAGGTTCCAGGCCCCGCAGATGGACTGCACTGGAGTTATGGCGGGGCTGAATACAAGTTTTCTGATATGGCCGCTGCCACTGGGGTTGTTCCTCCTTGGGTGTCACGGGGTAAACAAGCCCCACTGAGCGCTTCACCAGGCAGGGAGAGAGGAGCTCCCCCAAGGGATAACACCTGAAAATCAGCACAATATGACCCTCCCACACAATACCAACTAAACAGACAAGTTCCAGGGGAAGTCAAGAGAATTAAAGTATACAGAATCAGAAGATACTCCCCCGTGTTTTTTTTTTATTTCTGATTGCTTCCCCCAGCATTTCCCCCCCTTTCCTTTTCTTTCCTATTTTATTCTCTTTTTTGCTTTTTTTCCTCCTTTTTCCTTTTCTTTTCCTCTTCTCTTTTCTTCTTTCTCTCCTCTCTTTTTCTCCTTTTCCCAATACAACTTCTTTTTGGCCCCTCTGCACTGAGCAAAGTGACTAGAAGGAAAACATCACTTAAAAAGAAAAAAACAGTCCGCTCTCCTACAGAGTTACAAATCTGGATTAAAATTCAATGTCAGAACAACAATTCAGAAGCACTATTATACAGCTACTGGTGGCTCTAGAAAAAAACATAAAGGACTCAAGAGACTTCATGACTGCAGAATTTAGATCCAATCAGGCCGAAATTAAAATCAATTGAATGAGATGCAATCCAAACTAGAAGTCCTAATGACCAGGGTTAATGAGGTGGAAGAACGAGTGAGTGACATAGAAGACAAGTTGATGGCAAAGAGCGAAACTGAGGAAAACAGAGACAAACAACTAAAAGACCAGGAGACAGATTAAGGGAAAAAAACGACAGCCTGAGAAAGAAAAACCTACGTGAAATTTGGGTTCACAAGGGTGCCGAAATGGACAGAGGGCCAGAATATGTATTGGTACAAATCATAGCTGAAAATTTTCCTAATCTGTGAAGGGAAACAGGCATTCAGATCCAGGAAATAGGGGATCTCCCCCGAAATCAATAAAACCTGTCCAACACCTTGACATTTAATAGTGAAGCTTGCAAATTCCAAAGATAAAGAGAAGATCCTTAAAGCAGCAAGAGACAAGAAAATCCTGACCTTTATGGGGAGGAGCATTAGGGTAACAGCAGACGTCTCCACAGCGACCGGGCTGTATAGAAGAGACTCATATTAGACAGAAGGACACGTACAATCTGAGAATAATGGGTTGGCGAAACATTTACCATTCAAATGGTCCTCAAAAGAAAGCAGGGGTAGCCATCCTTATATCAGGTAAACTAAAATTTACCCCGAAGATTGTAGTGAGAGATGAAGACGGACACTAAATCATACTTAAAGGATCTATCCAACAAGACGACTTAACAATCCTCAATATAAATGCCCCGAATGTGGGAGCTGCCAAATATTTAAACCAATTAATAATGAAAGTGAAGAAATACTTAGATAATTATTATCTTATACTTGGTGACTTCAATCTAGCTATTTCTACCCTCGGTAGGTCTTCTAAGCACAACATCTCCAAAGAAACGAGAGCTTTAAATGATACACTGGAGCAGATAGATTTCACAGAAATCTATAGAACTTTACATCCAAACTGAACTATTGAATAAAAGTTCTTCTCAAGTGCACATGGAACTTTCTCCAGAATCGACCACATACTGGGTCACAAATCACATGTAAACCGATACCAAAAGATTCAGATCGTCCCCTGCATATTCTCAGACCATATGCCTTGAAATTAGAACTAAATCACAACAAGAAGTTTGGAAGGACTTCAAACACGTGGAGGTTAAGGACCATCCTACTAAAAGATGAAAGGGTCAACCAGGAAATTGAGCAACAATTAAAAAGTTTCATGGAAACTAATGAGAATGAAGATATAACCGTTAAAAATCTTTGGGATGCAGCACAAGCAGTCCTAAGGGGGAAATACATCACAATACAAGCATCCATTCAAAAACTGGAAAGAATGGAAATACAAAAGCTAACCTTACTCATAAAGCAGCTAGAGAAAAAAACAGCAGTAGATCCTACAGCCAAAAGAATAAGAGAGTTAATTAAAATTCGAGCAGATCTCAAAGGAAATCGAGACCAGAAGAAATGTGGAACAGATCAACAAAACCAGGAGTTGGTTCTATGAAAGAATTAATACCATACATAAAACATTAGCCAGTCTTATTAAAAAGAAGAGAGAGAAGACTAAAATTAATAAAATCATGAATGAGAAAGGAGAGATCACTACCAACACCAAGAAAATACAAACGATTTTAAAAACATATTATGAACAGCTATACGGAAATAAATTACACAATGTAGAAGAAATGGACGCATTCCCGGAAAGCCACAAACTACCAAACTGGAACAGGAAGACATAGAAAACCTGAACAGACCAATAACCAGAGAGGAAATTGAAGCAGTCATCCAAAACCTCCCAAGACACAAAAGTCCAGGGCCAGATGGCTTCCCAGGGGAATTCTATCAAACGTTTAAAGAAGAAACCATACCTCTCCTACTAAAGCTGTTTGGAAAATAGAAAGAGATGGAGTCCTTCCTAATTAGTTCTATGAAGCCAGAATCACCTTAACTCCAAAACCAGACAAAGACCCCACCAAAAAGGAGAATACAGACCAATAGCCCTGATGAACATGGATGCAAAAATTCTCAACATGATACTAGCCAATAGGATCCAACAATACATTAAGAAAATTATTCACCATGACCAAGTAGGACTTATCCCTGGGACATAAGGCTGATTCAACACTCGTAAAACAATCAATGTGATTCATCATATCAGCAAGAGAAAAACCAAGAACCATATGATCCTCTCATTAGATGCAGAGAAAGCATTTGACAAAATAGGGCATCCATTCCTGATCAAACCCTTCAGAGCGTAGGGATAGAGGGAATAATCCTCGACATCTTAAAAGCCTTCTAGGAAAAGTCCACAGCAAATATCATTCTCAATGGGCAGGACTTGGAGCCTTTCCCTTAAGATCAGGAACAAGACAGGGATGTCCACTCTCACCACTCCTATTCAACATAGTACTGGAAGTCCTAGCCTCAGCAATCAGACAACAAAAAGACATTAAAGGCATTCAAGTTGGCCAAAAAGTAGTCAAACTCTCCCTCTTCACCGACGACATGATACTCTACCTAGAAAACACAAAAGCCTCCATGCCAAGATTGCTAGAACTCATACAGCAATTTGGTAGCAGGATACAAAATCAATGCCCAGAAATCAATGGCATTTCTATACAATTACAATGAGACTGAAGAAAGAGAAACTAAGGAGTCAATCTCATTTACAATTGCACCCAAAAGAATAAGATACCTAGGAATAAACCTAACCAAGGAGGTAAATATCTACACCCTAAAAACTATAGAACTTCTGAAAGAAATTGAGGAAGACACCAAGAGATGGAAAAATATTCCATGCTCATGGAATGGCAGAATTAATATTGTGAAAATGTCAATGTTACCCAGGCCATGTTCACATTTAATGCAATCCCTATCAAAGTACCATGAAATTTCTTCAGAGAGTTAGAACAATTTATTTTAAGATTTGTGTGGAAACAGAAAAGACCCCGAACAGCCAAGGGGATTTTAAAAAGAAAACCATAACTGGGGACATCACAATGCCAGATTTCAGGTTGTACAACAAAGCTGTGTTCACCAAGACAGTGTGGTACTGGCACAAAAGTAGACACATAGATCAATAGAACAGAATAGAGAACCCAGAAGTGGACCCCGAATTTTATGGTCAATTCATATTTTTTTTAAAGATTTTATTTATTTATTCATGACAGTCACAGAGAGAGAGAGAGAGGCAGAGACACAGGCAGAGGGAGAAGCAGGCTCCATGCACCGGGAGCCCGATGTGGGATTCGATCCCGGGTCTCCAGGATCGCGCCCTGGGCCAAAGGCAGGCGCCAAACCGCTGCGCCACCCAGGGATCCCGGTCAATTCATATTTGATAAAGGAGGAAAGACTATCCATTGGAAGAAAGACAGTCTCTTCAATAAATGGTGCTGGGAAAATGGATATCCACATGCAGAAGGATGAAACTAGACCACTCTCTTTCACCATACACAAAGATAAACTCAAAATGGATAAAAGATCTAAATGTGAGACAAGAGTCCATCAAAATCCTAGAGGAGAACACAGGCAACACCTTTTTGAACTCGGCCGCAGTAACTTCTTGCAAGATACATCCACGAATGCAAAAGAAACAAAAGCAAAAATGAGCTACTGTTACTTCATCAAGATAAGAAGCTTTTGCACAGCAAAGGATACAGTCAACAAAACTAAAAGACAACTTACAGAATGGGAGAATATATTTGCAAATGACATATGAGATAAAGGGCTAGTTTCCAAGATCTATAAAGAACTTATTAAACTCAACACCAAAGAAACAAACAATTCAATCATGAAATGGGCAAAAGGCATGAAGAGAAATCTCACAGAGGAAGACATTGACATGGCCAACATGCACATGAAAAAATGCTGTGCATCACTTGCCATCAGGGAAATACAAACCAAAACCACAATGAGATACCACCTCACACAGGTGAGCATGGGGAAAATTAACAAGGGAGAAAACCACAAATGTTGGAGAGGATGCGGAGAAAAGGGAACCCTCTTACACTGTTGGTGGGAATGTGATCTGGTGCAGCCACTCTGGAAAACTGTGTGGAGGTTCCTCAAAGAGTTAAAAATAGACCTGCGCTATGACCCAGCAATTGCACTCTTGGGATTTACCCAAAATATTCAGATGCAATGAAATGCCGGGACACCTGCACCCCAATGTTTTTAGCAAGAATGTCCATAATACCGAAACTGTGGACGGAGCCATGGTGTCCATCGAAAGATGAATGGATAAAGAAGATGTGGTTTTTGTATACAATGGAATATTACTCAGCCATTAGAAACGACAAATACCCACCATTTGCTTCTACGTGGATGGAACTGGAGGGTATTATGCTAAGTGAAGTAAGTCAATCGGAGAAGGACAAACGTATGTTCTCATTCAATTAGTTAATATAAATAACAGTGAATGGGAATATAAGGGAATGGAGAAGAAACGTGTGGGAAATATCAGAAAGGGACACAGAACATAAAGACTCCTAACTCTGAAAAAGGAACAAGGGATGCTGGAAGGGGAGGAGGGCGGGGGGTGCGGGTGAATGGGTGAAGGGCACTGAGGGGGTCCCATGCCGGGATGAGCACTGGGTGTTATTCTGTTGTTTGGTAAATTGAAGAACAATAAAAAATAAATTTATTTTTAAAAAAAGTTCAAAGAACTAAATACTGATGCTGCCAACATGGGAGTACGTAAATCTAGAAACCAATTAACAACAAACATACAGGAACTCACTGATAATAATACAATGACAGGGGATTTTAAAACCTACCCACTGGGATCCCTGGGTGGTGCAGCGGTTTGGCGCCTGCCTTTAGCCCAGGGCGCGATCCTGGAGACCCGGGATCGAATCCCACGTCAGTCTCCCGGTACATGGAGCCTGCTTCTCCCTCTGCCTGTGTCTCTGCCTCTCTCTCTCTCTCTCTCTCTGTGATTATCATAAATAAATAAAAATTAAAAAAAAAAACCTACCCACTTATGGCAATGGACCGATCGTCTATGCAGAAAATCAACAGGGGAACAATAGTCTTGACACACTGGACCACAGGGACTCAATAGATATAGTCTGACCATTTCTTCCTAAAGCAGAATACACATTCCTTTCAAGTGCACATGGGACATTCTCCAGAACAGATCATACCATGGCCCATAAATCAGCCCTCAACAGGTACAACAGGTACAAGAAGGTTGATATCACACCCTGTACATTTTCAGACCATGACTCTATGATACTCGAAGTCGACAGTAAGAAAAAAATTGGACAGACCAAAAATACGTGGAGATTATGAACATCCTACTAGAGAATGAATGGAGCAACCAGGAAATTAAAGATCAAATTTAAAACAAATGAAAATGAAAACATTTCTCCAAACCTCTGGGATGTTGCAAAGGCAATCCTAAGAGGGAAGTACATAGCAATCCAGGCCTATCTCAAGAAACAAGAAGTCTCCAATACACAACCTAACCCTACGCCCAATAGGCTGGAAAAGGAATAGCAAACAAAGCCTAAAGCCTACAGAAGAAGGGAAAAAATACAGACGAGAGAAGAAATAAACAATGCAGAAAAAAACAAAACAGTAGAATGGAATAATGAAACTAAGATCTGGTTCTTCAAAATAATTAATAAAATGGATCAAGCCTTAGCCAGCCTTATCAACGAGAAAAGAGAAAAGACCTAAATAAATAAAATCACAAATGAGAGAAGAGAGATCACAATCAACACCAGAAAAATTAGACAATTATAAGGGAATACTATGAAAGATGATATGCTAACAAACTGGGAGTCCTGGAAGAAATGGACAAATCCTTAGAAATGTGCAAACGAGCAAAACTGAAATAGAAAAAATAGAAAATATGAACACACCCATAACTAGCAAAGAAATTGAATCAGCAAGTCACCTGGGTGCCTCAGTGTTTTAGCATCTGCTTCTGCTCATGTCATGATCCTGGGGGAATCACGCCCCACATCAGGCTCCCCACATGGTGCCTCATTTTCCCTCTGCCGATAACTCTGACTCTCTGTGTCTCTCATGAATACATAAATAAAGGTGCAGCCACTGTGGAAAACAGTCTGGAGGGTCCTCGAGAAGTTAAAAATAGGGGATCCCTGGGTGCACAGTGGTTTGGCGCCTGCCTTTCGCCCAGGGCCTGATCCTGGAGACCCGGGATCGAATCCCACGTCGGGCTCCCGGGGCATATAGCCTGCTTCTCCCTCTATCTGTGTCTCTGCCTCTCCCTCTATCATAAAAAAATTTTTTTAAAAAGAAGTTAAAAATAGAGCTACCCTACGATTCCAAAATTGCACAGCTAGGTATTTACCCCGAGGATACAAAAGTAGTTTAGTAGATTTGAAGAGGAACACGCAGCCAAGTGTTGGTAGAAGCATTATTAACAATAGCAAAACTGTGTATACACCCCAGATGTCCTTCGACAGATGAATGGGCAGAGACGATGTGGTAAATATACACACTGCGACATCACTCGGTCATCAGGAAGGATGAAATGAAGCCATTTACAATGACGTGCGAGAAGTGGAAGACACTTATGCTAAATGAACTCAGTCAGAGAAAGACAGATACCAACTACCATACAATTGCATTCACATGTGAATTTTAAGAAACCAAACAAACTGGCAAAGGGGCAGAGGGGTGCATGAGAGAAGCAAACAAAAAAAACCCCACACTCTTAGTCACAGAGAATAAAGTAATCAATACCAGAGGAAGGTGTGGGGGGATGTGGAATCAGGGGATGGGGATAGTGGAGGTCACCTCTGACCAGTACCAGGCGTTGTATTCAAGGGTTGAATCACTATGTGGTAAACCAGAAACTATATCATACTGTGTTTACAAAGAGGAATTCAAGTAAAACTTTAAAATAATAATTGGTAGTATAGAGGAAACATGTGCGCAAAAGAGATAAAATCAGAAAGGCAACTGAAAATCCAAACAGTCTTTAGAGCCACAAATCCCCTCCTTAGCTCAGCTCAGGAGAAGCCTGCCATGCCTATTCTCACCCCAGTAGAAGCCTGGATTTTAATTCTCTGGGGAGGCCACTGACTTGGTGGCATCAGGCTATCTTTGAACCTGAAACCTAAATAGAGGGCATAAAACTAAACTATTCAAGATGCTAGGATTCCCAGTGCAGGCACATGCCAAGACGCAAACTCTAACCATACACAGACATAACCCTAACCATACACTTAAGGCTAATGTTAAGGTCATCCTTAAACAAGAACTATCACTAATCAAAAACCAAACACAAACCCCAAGACCGAAACACATTGACTGAACCTTCCTGCCAGCCCTCACCCTAACTCCTAAACCTATTCTAAACCCTTAACTCTGACCCTTACCTTAAATCTAACCCTAACCTTAACCTCTAACCCTAACCTTATCTTAATGTACTCAAATCCTAATCCTAACCTTAACCTGTACACTAACCCTAACCCTCTAATACTAATCCTATCTCATACCCCAAACTGTACACTAAACTGTACCCTAAAACTAATCCCTAACCCACTGCCTAACCCTCTTACCCTTTTCCAAAACCGTACCCTGACCCTGACCTGCCCCTAACCCTAACCCCTAAACAAACACTAAACCTAACCCTAGCCCTAACCCCTATCCTAAACCTAACCCTCACCCTAACCCTAAACCTAGCCTACCTTTAACTCTAACCCCTAACCCTAAACACTAACACTAACTCACACCCTAACTTGTAACCCTAACTGCAAATCTAGACCAACCTTATTCTAACCATAACCCAAACCCCAACTCCTAATCTCCTGCCCTAATCCCTAAAGTCTAAACCCTAACCCTAACTCTAACTCCTGTCCCTAACCCAAACCCCCATCGTAACTCCTAACCACTTACCCTTACCCTTATCCCTCACCCTAACCTCTAATCCATAACCATAAGCATAATGACTAACCCCTAACATGACTAACCCCTAGGCCTAACCACAAACTGCCTCCCCTCCCCTGACCGTACCATTCATTCTACCCATTCACTTACCCTATGGTTTTGAGGAGTCCCTTCTGACATGGACGAGGCCCACAATGGCGCCTCCAGTGTCCTCCAGGGGGTCCTGAGGACGCCGGGCTCCTGTGAGCGTGGACGTGGCTCCACGTGTTCCAGAGTCATAGTCAGCGGGTCCTGAGTACACCAGGTCTCCTGTCACAGTGGAGTATTCCTCACATCCTCTGGAAGCCTCACAGCAGTTTCTCAGGAGGCCGGGGGCTCCTGTCAGCCTGGACATGACCCATGTCCCCTAAAAACTCACCGCAAGTCCTGAGGAGGCTGTGGGTTCCTGTCAGCCTATACGCAGCCCCATGTGTCCTGAAGCCAAAGTGCATGCCCTGAGGAGGACGGGGGTCCTCTCAGACTAGACGTGGCCCCAGAATTTCCTCAGCCTCACCATAAGACCTGAGGAGGCTGGGGGCCTCTGTAAGAATGGCCGTGGCCCCAAATCATCCCAATCATTCACACTGGGTCCTTAGGAGGCCAGAGACTCCTGTCAGTGTGGATTCAGCATCCACATTTTTCTTAGGCCTCACCACAGGCTCTGACAAGGCTGGGGTCTTCTGTCTTCATGGACGCATCCCGATATTTCCCGATGTCTACACCGGGGGTCCTGAGGACATCAGCGTCTGGTTGTGTGGACAGGGCCCCACGTCCTGCTGAAGCGTCACCGCAGGTTCTAAGGTGGCCGGGGCTCCTGTCACTGTGGATGCGGCCCCCAGCTTCCAGAAGACTCAACTTATGTCCTGAGGGGCCCATTAGCTCCTGCCAGAGTGGTCGCAGCGCCACATGTTTCAGAAGCCTCCCCGCATGTCCTGACGTGGCCCAGGGGCTCCTGTCAGTGTGGATGCGGGCCCACATCTTACTGAAGCCTCCACGTGGGTCCTGAGGCAGCCCAGGGGTTCCTCTCAGGGTGGGTGTGGGCCAACTATTTCCTGAAGCCTCCTGAGAGGTCCTGAAGCGGTCCAGGGGCTCCTGTCAGGGTGGATGTGGACCCACATCTTCCTGAAGCTTCACCGTGTGTCGTGAGGAGACTGGGACTCCTGTCAGCGTGAACGCTGAGCAATATCCCCCTGAAGACTCCCCACAGGCTCTGAGGAGGCTGTGCTCATCAGCGTGGATATGTCCCCCCGTCTTCCTCAGGCCTCCCCAGCACAGGCTGGCTCCTGTTACTGGAGGCAGAGGAGGCCTACTGCGCATGAGTGCCCCCTGTGCAGTGCCTGGGCTCGGGCGCCCCCTGCGGGATGCTCAGATGCTACAGGAGGCTGTGCAGGAGGCACCTGCCCAGCCCTGGGCCCACATCTGCCTCCTTCCAGGCTCAAGCTGGGGCCTGTTAGCTTCGGAAACATCTCACTGAAAAGGAGCCCAACACCCGGGTTCCTCAAAAATACTTAAGGAGAAGGAATTGGAGCCCAAAAAGCGAAATGAAATGTGGACCAGACTTTTACCACGTCCTGTAAAACTCACTCAACCCTCTTCCACTGTGGGCGGGACAGCAGGCTGGTGCAGCCGCCCTGGAAATAGTGTGGAGGCCCCTCAGGAAGTTACAAATAGAGCCGCCCTGCGACCAGCAGGTGTATGGCCTGGAGCTCACTCCGAAGATCAGATGCAGTGAGACTCGGGACACCAGCACCCCAAAGTCCACAGCAGACGTGTCCACAGTAGTCACATTGTGGGAGGAGCCTCGGGGCCCTCTGACTGATGATGGATAAAGAGGATAGGAAATAGTTGATGGTCATAGAGAGAGGAATGGCATTCAGCTATCAAAGAGAAGGAAATTTTGCCATTTGCAATGACGTGGATAGAAGTAGAGGGATCATCTTAAGTAAAATAGGTCAGTCAGAAAAGAGAATGACCGTGTGGTGTCATTCATAGGTGGAATTAAAGAAGCAAAGCAGATGAACATCTGTGAAGGGAAGGAAAAACAAATAAGATGAAAACAGATGCAGGGAATACAGACTCTTATATATAGGAAACAAACTGTCTCTGCAAGGGAGGGGACAAGGGAGGGGATAACAGGGGACCAGCATGAAGGAGGGCACATGATGTCACGAGGACTGCTGTTAGCTCCAACTGGTGAATCCCTGAATTCATCCTCTGAAAGTATAATACACTATATGTTAATTAATTGGCTTTAAATTAAATTAAGTTAAAAAATCATTTGTATCAGAGCACGTTTCCTACTGGACTTTCTGTTCTGCTCCTTCAGCTTATGCTGGGACCACCCTCGTGGGTCTGGTTTGTTTACGTAGGCATCAGGCCTCGTCCATGGACCAGCCCTGGGCTAGAACTCACGGCCCCGAGATCAGGACCGGAGGTGAGGTCAAGAGTCAGACGCTTAACCAACGGAGCCAGGTGGAGTCCTGAAGACAACACTGCTTTATCATTTGTCTCTGTGACATCGTTTGTTTTATTATTTTTTTAAAATATTTTTTTAAATTTTTAAATTAATTTACAGTCAGAGAGAGAGACAGAGACACAGGCAGAAGGAGAAGCAAGCTCCATGCACTGGGAGCCCGACGTGGAATTCGATCCCGGGTCTCCATGTTCGCGCCCTGGGCCAAAGACAGGCGCCAAAACGCTGCGCCACCCAGGGATCCCTGTGACATCGTTTGGAATAGGAAAGTGCTGCGTCCCACTCTGTCCTGCTTCTCCAATACTGATTTGCTCTCCGGGGTCATTTGTGGGGGCTGTTGGATGTTTTGGGGTTTTTTTTCCTATGTATAGGATCTGCCACCATGACTTGACAGGAATGACATTGAAATTGAGGGTGGCTTCAGGAACTGCGGACATTTTCACAAGATGAGGCTCCAAACCAATGAGCCCAGGACGGCCTCCCAGAGCCTAGTGTGGCTCAGTGCACAAGTCTTGTGCTCCTTTGGTACAGTCTCATTATTTCTTCTCTGTGATGCTCCTGAGAAGGGATTCACGTCCGTCATTTCCTTCCTGATTGCTCATTGTCTGGACACAGCAAGCCCCACAATAGAATAAACTCTGAGCCCAGGCCAAGGGCAGGAAGCCCCTATTAGAAAAGATCCACTGCCCTTGAAGGCCCATGTCAAAATGTAAACAGAACTTGAGGAATTGCTCCAGCCCTTCTGGAGGTCCCGGAGACCAGCCCTTAAAACTAAGCAAAAACCCACCTTGGGGTCCAATTCCCTGCTCCGCTGTGTCAGGTATACTTGGACAAAAGATTGAGCTTGTAAATAGTCCCTCGTGTGTTTGCATCGGAATTGGCTTCTCGGTGGTTTCTCAGATTCGCAATCTTAGGCACAACAGTCTGAGATAAAAAAACAAAACCAAAAGAAGCTCGGACGCGGGCAGAGAGAAAGCAGGGTTCTGAGAGAAGCAGCGGAGACCCGGGGGCTTGGGGAATCTTCTATGGAGGACATGCAGACTGGGGGGCGGAATGCTCAGCCCCAGAGCCAGAGGATCCAGAGACCCCACCCGCATACCACTCATCAGTGTCGAGTCTCAGGGAGCAGCACAACGCTGCCCACTGGAGGCCAGAAGTGCTGACGCCCACCCCGCCTCTGACCCCGCAGGTGCATCTCCCAGGCAGATGTGCACCTGACAATCAGCGCCATGGCCAATCTCCAAACCAGCACAGACCACTCGCTGCCACCAAGGTGTCGGACCACAGAGGCGGTAGAGATTCAGCTCTATCTGGAAAGTATGGTCTAGTTTCCTTTGTACTTTGTGCTTTATTGTCATTTATTTTCTTTGATTGTATTTTATAAATTGCCTTATTTTATTTTTAGGTATATACCTTATATATTTCTTATTTTTAGTTTCATGGTACTTTAATTTTGTTTCTTATTTTGGGATTTAGAAACTTTTAACAACCAGGCCAAAATAATCTGGTGGTTTTTTTGGGAGGGCAGTTTTTATTGTTTTTCTTTTTCTTCCTTCTTTCTTTTCTTGGAAAAAATAAAGAGATGGAGAAATTCGCCTCCATAAAATAACATGAGGTAGTACTCACAGCCAGGAAGTCCATCAATACAAATATATGATGTCTAACTACAGTTTAAAACAATGATTATAAAGATAGCAGGTGGGCTGGAAAAAGAGCACAGAAGAAAACTAGAGAATCCCTTACTGTAGGAATAAAAGAACTAAAATCTAGTCAGGCCAACGTTAAAAATGCTATAACTGAGATGCAGTCCCAAGTGGAAGCCTTGAAAACAAGGAAGTTTATGGACCACAAACGCAGACTTGGAAACTCAGCCACTTATTAAAACAATAGCATTCATATCATGGGAGACTCAGAAGATGAAGAGAGTGAAAAGGTGGGCCTTGCTCAGCCATTAGAAATGACAAATAACCACCATATCCTTCAACGTGAATGGAACTGGAAGGTATTATGCTGAGTGAAGTAAGTTAATCAGAGAAGAACAAATATTGTATGTTCTCATTCACTTGGGGGATATAGACAATAGTGAAAGGGAATATAAGGGAAGGGAGATGAAATGTGGGGGAAATATCAGAAAGGGAGACAGAACATAAAGACTCCTAAATCTGGGAAACGAACTAAGGGGGATGGAAGGGGAGGAGGGCAGGGGTGGGGGTGAATGTGTGATGGGCACTGAGGGGGGCACTTGACGGAATGAGCACTGGGTGTTATTCTGTATGTTGGCAAATTGAACACCAATAAAAAGTAAATTTATTATTAAGAAAGAAAGAAAGAAAGAAAGAAAGAAAGAAAGAAAGAAAGAAAGAAAGAAAGAAGGAAAGAAGGAAAGAAGGAAAGAAGGAAAGAAGGAAAGAAAGAAAGAAAGGCACCTGGGTGGCTCAGTCTGTTAAGCTTCTGCCTTAGGGTCGGATCATGATCCAGGTCCAAGGAAGGCTCCCTGTTCAGCAGGGAACCTGCTTCTCCCTCTCCCTCTGCCCCTCTAGCACATGTTTTTCACTCCTCTCTCTCTCAAATAAATAAATAGC
Organism: Canis aureus; assembly: GCF_053574225.1. NCBI lineage: Eukaryota > Metazoa > Chordata > Mammalia > Carnivora > Canidae > Canis > Canis aureus. The sequence goes on from NC_135646.1 coordinate 35,910,723, forward strand.
ATCTTTGAAAAAGAAATAAACAAACCCAGAGGGAAAAGAAATCTCCCATGTAGAAGATTTTCAAACAATTTGTGCAGACATTCCACCGTCAAGTTCATGAGCATGCTTCCCACTCTTATGTTTGGAATACACATAGTAACTTCCTTCTACAAAATATAATATGAAAAACTTAAAACAATAATGATAATATAATAATAATAATAGTAGTAGTAATAATAATAATAAAGAATCCCTTTACTACAGAGAAATCTGATAAACACTACCTCAGCAAGATGATCAGATCGATGCCAAGACTGATAAATCATGTTGATAGTATCTAACCTTTATATGATATAATAAAAATAGCAGTATATCTCTGTATATAATCCACAAAAACAGTTCAATCATGAGATAAACAACAGACATGTCCCAACTGAGGGAAATTTTACAAAATACTCTACTTCTCAAACTGTTCCAGTTCAACAACAACAAGGAAAGGCTGAAAGACTGTCACAATCCAGAGGAGCTTAAGAAAACATGAGGACAAATGGAGTGTGATATGAGGAATGGAGACTTAGCAAAAACTAAGGAAATCTGAATAAAGTATGGTCTTTGGTTATTGGAAAAATTTTAATATTGATTCATTAGCTAATATTTGTACCGTACTGATATAAGATATCAATAATTGGAGAAATTGAGTGCAAGTGCATGAGAATTCTCTGTACTATCTTCTCAATTTCCCTATGAAGCTTTGTTTTCTTTCTAAGAAATAGGATTTAATTTGAAAATTGACTTAAATGAATCAGGCTCCAGTGTGAAGACATTTTAAGAATCATTGAATTAACTTTTGCCTTATTCTTAAAGATTTCCTTCGATGGGAACATAGTAAGAATTTTATATCAGAAGGAAAGAAAAACACTTATGAACACGTATAATGCCTCTTCAACCTGAAAAGCAGGAAAGGATAATAAATAGCAAAAATCAGATAAAAATACTTCTAGTATAATAGACACCATTTGCAAGTGCATTTAAAATTAGCAATGTATAACATTTATTTCCTTGACATTTGTCTTCCAAAGTGTTCACAGTGTTTCAGTGTCAGTTGAAACAGGGGAAGAATCTCAGGGAAGAATCCTTCACTTAATAATAGGACCATTGGTACTAATGTCTCTCAATTATTTCCAAATCCATAACGATTCATTTCCTGATGAATGACTGAGCTGTGAAGAAATAGATGAGAAAGCCTCATCCCTCTGAATTACTTGTGTCAGAATATTTTAAACATTGTACTATGGATAGTAAATTATCCTTATTTACAGGAAATACGTCTCAGATTAGAATCTGAGAAATCAGATGGGCAGAGAAAAAATGCTTTAAATCGCTCCTCAAGTTTTAAAGACAAAGGAGAACTTTTCTATGTACAAAGTCAGTTGTCAAGATATCCTTAGGGAATAAGATTCTGCAGCATCTAATCCTGCTGCACTGCCGGGACGCCCACGCCCCAGGTCTTCCTGATCCCAAATCCCTGGGCCTGTCGCCGAACACAGGCTGCCAGGCTGAGGTCATTTGCAATGTCTCTCTTAGGAGCTCCAGGGAGGGGGGCATGAGCTAGATAGGACAGGACGGGATGCGTGGAGGCCGAGAACATTATGGCCATTCTACTTAAGTTCAGTATTAGCACACGTCCAGCAATCCCAGGCCCCTGTGAAGAAGAGCTGAAATTTGCATTACTTCAGTTACTGGAATAAAACAAAAGTTGACAGCTTAATGTCTTAGAAAGACCCCAATAGAATAAAAACCGAGCCGAAGCCAAGGGCTGGAAGCCCCAATTAGAATGAGAACTCAATGCCCTTGAAGGACCCATATCAAAATGTAAACAGAACTTGAGGAATTGGAGGGGAGGAGCAAGATGGCGGAAGAGTAGGGTCTCCAAATCACCTGTCTCCACCAAATTACCTAGAAAACCTTCAAATTATCCTGAAAATCTATGAATTCAGCCTGAGATTTAAAGAGAGACCAGCTGGAATGCAACAGTGAGAAGAGTTCGCGCTTCTATCAAGGTAGGAAGACAGGGAAAAAGAGATAAAGAAACAAAAGGCCTCCGAGGGGGAGGGGCCCGCGAGGAGCCGGGCTGAGGCCGGGGCGAGTGTCCCTAGGACAGGAGAGCCCCGTCCCGGAGGAGCAGGAGCTGCACCGACCTTCCCGGGGGAAAGGGGCTCCAGGGAGTTGGAGCAGGACCCAGGAGGGCGGGGATGCCCTCGGGCTCCCTGGGACAGTAACAGCAACTGCGCGCCCAGGAGAGTGCGCCGAGCTCCCTAAGGGCTGCAGCGCGCACGGCGGGACCCGGCGGGACCGGAGCAGCTGAAGGGGCTCGGGCGGCGGCTCCGCGGAGGGGGCTGCGCGGCCCCGAGAGCAGCTCGGAGGGGCTCGAGCAGAGGAAGAGGCTCCGTGCGGAGGGGGCTGCGGGGTTCCAGGAGCAGCTCGGAGGGGCTCGGGCGGCGGCTCTGCGGAGGGGGCTGCGTGGCCCGGGAGCGCGAATCCACCAGCGCAGGCCCCGGAGCACAGGGCGCCGGGACACAGCCCAGGATCCGGCCTCCCCCGGGACAGGCAGAGGCCGGGAGGGCCCAGGACAGCAAGGACGCTCCTGCCCCAGCTGAGCAGATCAGCGGCCCCGCCCGGAGCCTCCAGGCCCTGCAGACGGAGTTCCTGCCGGAGCTGAATCCAGGTTTCCAGAGCTGCCCCGCCACTGGGGCTGTTCCTCCTGCGGCCTCACGGGGTAAACAACCCCCACTGAGCCCTGCACCAGGCAGGGGCAGAGCAGCTCCCCCAACTGCTAACACCTGAAAATCAGCACAACAGGCCCCTCCCCCAGAAGATCAGCTAGACGGACAACTTCCAGGAGAAGCCAAGGGACTTAAAGTACACAGAATCAGAAGATACTCCCCCAGGGTTCTTTTTTTGTTTGTTTGTTTTTGTTTTTGTTTTCGTTTTTGTTTTGTTTTGCTTTTTGATTTGTTTCCTTCCCCCACCCCCTTTTTTTCCTCCTTTCTTTTTCTTTCTCTTTTTCTTCTTCTTTTTTTTTTTTTCGTTTTTTTTTTCTTTTTCTTCCCTTTTTTTTTCTCTTTCTCTTTTCTTTCCTTCTTTCTCTCCTCTCTTTTTCCCAATACAACTTGCTTTTGGCCACTCTGCACTGAGCAAAATGACTAGAAGGAAAACCTCACCTCAAAAGAAAGAATCAGAAACAGTCCTCTCTCCCACAGAGTTACAAAATCTGGATTACAATTCAATGTCAGAAAGCCAATTCAGAAGCACTATTATACAGCTACTGGTGGCTCTAGAAAAAAGTATAAAGGACTCAAGAGACTTCATGACTGCAGAATTTAGAGCTAATCAGGCAGAAATTAAAAATCAATTGAATGAGATGCAATCCAAACTAGAAGTCCTAACGACGAGGGTTAACGAGGTGGAAGAACGAGTGAGTGACCTAGAAGACAAGTTGATAACAAAGAGGGAAACTGAGGAAAAAAGAGACAAACAATTAAAAGACCATGAAGATAGATTAAGGGAAATAAACGACAGCCTGAGGAAGAAAAACCTACGTTTAATTGGGGTTCCCGAGGGCGCCGAAAGGGACAGAGGGCCAGAATATGTATTTGAACAAATTCTAGCTGAAAACTTTCCTAATCTGGGAAGGGAAACAGGCATTCAGATCCAGGAAATAGAGAGATCCCCCCCTAAAATCAATAAAAACCGTTCAACACCTCGACATTTAATTGTGAAGCTTGCAAATTCCAAAGATAAGGAGAAGATCCTTAAAGCAGCAAGAGACAAGAAATCCCTGACTTTTATGGGGAGGAGTATTAGGGTAACAGCAGACCTCTCCACAGAGACCTGGCAGGCCAGAAAGGGCTGGCAGGATATATTCAGGGTCCTAAATGAGAAGAACATGCAGCCAAGAATACTTTTTGATGCCAGGGTCAGGACCCACAGACTTTACTGGGACTCAGGCTCTGCCCACTGGGCCAGGAGGGGCTGGGACAGAGTGACAGCCAGGGAGCTTCAGGTCACCAGGGTCTGTGCATAGCGACCTGGGAGGTCTGTGCTCCCTCTGTCCTGATGAACGAGGATGGCCGAGTTCCGGGGCACTTATTCCCCTCCCCGCATCCCCGTGCCTGTGTGCCTGGGGCACAGAGGGCCTGTGGGGTGGTCAGCGTGGCCCTGGAAGGGATGCCAGGACACCAGGCCCTGGTGTTGTGCCCAAGATTGTAAATCAGGGGAACCACCAAGGAGCCCACACCGATGGAAACTCCCGAGGGTTTCTTTACATGCTGGAGCTTGGGTCTAATTGCACCCAACACAGCGGAGCAGGGAAGTGGATCCTGAGACTAATAGGCATAGCAGCTTTATAGGGGCCAGTGGCACATGGGATTCGCAGAAAGTTGCATGGTCATGCCGGTCCACAAGCTGGTGGCTGATTGAATTACACCTTACCCTATAGTATCCACTTGAGCTAGCCTATTACTTTGGTCAGAATCGCACAGTTTTGGGGGGCACAAAGCAGCGTTACATTGTTATGAGCCGATTTACAATTACGGTGTGCCCAGCGTCTTGACTGGGTTGGGGCAACGCCTTAAGCCATAAGCAGGTCATGTGGGGGTCATAGGAGAGGTGGCGGGTGTAGCACAAAATGGAATCAGTCCTGCGCTGCTTGTCCAGGGGTAGGGGATTTTTATTAAATTTCCTGTGTCCCAACTTGCAGCTCATCCACCTGGACAATGCTCACCAGGTAGACTCAGCGTGTACACCTTGTGGTGCTGGATGTCTCACACGAGCGTGCGGATGGCACCCTCCTTGCCCTAGTGAGTAAGGGCTGGGTGAGCATGGGGCTCGGCCTGAAAGCCAGGCAGCACAGGGGACCAAAGAACCCCAGCCCCGTCCCCACCCCGACCTCCACACACAGGCAGCCCCAGGGCTCCCCGCCATGGGTACCCGACTCCTCAGGAGCTCCCCCCAGGGTTGCCCTGAGGTCTGACTCCCTGCTGGAGAGGCATCGGCGAGAAGAGAAACAGCTGGTGCTCGGCGAGACCCACTGTCGTACATGGGGTTGGCTGAGCCAGTCCTTCCACCTCAGCTGAACCTCCAGCTGAAATTCACTACAGGAGCGAGCCCCGGGTCAGCCAGGAGAGCCCAGCTAGCCACCCAGCGCCAGCACCAGAAATGATGTTATACCAACCATTTCGGTGTTAGGGTTACCCAGCCAGAGGATCCGATAGCTACACGTGATAGATTCATGTGATAGACAAACACACACCCCACAACGAACAAAAGTCAGAATCACCCCAATGTTGTCAAACAGCAGCTGGATGGTTACAAACATGACGCCATGGTCCCCAATAGGATACATGGAAGACGCTATAAACCACGACTGCAGAGGTGCTGGAGGCACGGAGATGTGCCTGCTGGGTTCCAAAAAGGAGCGCAGAGGGGCAGGAAATATCCTACAGAGGGGGGCCCCCTTAGGAAAGGACACCAGGTCCCTGTGAATGCTAAGGATGGTGAAATCTGTCCTCCTCCTTTTCAGCTTCTGCTTTTCCTCCTAAATGCCATTTTCCTCAGTCATACGAAGAAAAATTTATTTTATGTTTTTAACTTTCTTTTTATTGGAGTCCAATTTGTATGAATTCATTCTTCAGGAAGTGTGTCATTCAGGAGAGAAGGAGAGAGAAAGATTTTGCCTGACAGGCAACGTATAAAGGAGTTCATGACCGCTAAACCAGTCCAGTAAGCAATTTTAAGAGGGACTCTTCTAGTGGGGGAAAAAAAGATACCAAAAGCAACAAAGACTAGAAAGGACCAGAGAACGTCACCAGAAACACCAACTCTACCACTAACAACAAGGCACAAGTTCATATCTTTGAATATGCACTCTGAATGCTGATACTAAATGCTCCAATCAAAAGATATAGGGTGTCAGAGTGGCTCAAAACACAGGATCCGGGATGCCTTGGTGGCTCAGGGGTTGAGTTCTGCCTTTGACTCAGGGTGTGAATCTGGAGTCTGGGATGGAGTCCCATATTGTGTTCCTGGTGGGGAGTCTGCTTCTCTCTCTGCCTAATTTTCTGCATCTCTCTCTCTTTCTCTCTCTCTCTCATGCTCTCAAAAATAAAATTGTTATTAAAAAAACAAGATCCATCAGTAAGCTGCCTACTAGAGGCTCACCTTAGACCTATAGACACCAGCATATTGAAAGTCAGGGAATGGAAAATCATCTATCACACTAATTGTTATGAAAAGAAAGTTGTAGGACCAATACTTATATAAGACAAACTAGATTTGAAACCAAACCCTGGGGGAAACCTGGTGGCTCAGTGGTTGAGCATCTGCCTTCGGCTCAGGGTTTGATCCTGGGATCCAAGGATCGAGTCCCACATTGGCATCCTTTGGGGAGCCTGTCTCTCCCTCTGCCTATGTTTCTGCCTCTGCTCCTCTGTGTATCTCTCATGAATAAATAAATAAAATATTTAAATCTCAAAAAGAAAGAACAAATACTGTAAGAAGAGATGAAGGAGGGCATTATTTCATAATTAAAAAGACTCTCTATCAGAATCAAACAAATAAATATTTATGCTGCCAACATGGCAGTACCTAAATATGGAACCCAATTACCAATAAACATACAGGAACTCACTGATAATGATACAATGACAGGGGATTTTAACACCTACCCAGTAATGGCAATGGACTGATCGTCTATGCAGAAAATCAACAGGGGAACAATAGCTTAGACACACTGGACCACAGGGACTCAACAGATATAGTCTGAACATTTCTTCCAAAAGCAGAATACACATTCCTTTCAAGTGCACATGGGATATTCTCCAGAACAGATCATATCATGGGCCACAAATCACCCCTCAACAGGTACAAGAATGTTGATATCACACCCTGTACCTTTTCGGAGCTTGATGCTATGAAACTCGAAGTCGACAGTAAGAAAAAATTTGGACAGACCAAAAATACATGGAGATTATGAACATCCTACTAGAGAATGAATGGAGCAACCAGGAAATTAAAGAGGAAATTTAAAACAAATGAAAATGAAAACATGTTTCTCCAAACCTCTGGGATGTAGAAAAGGCAGTCCAAAGAGAAAAGTACATAGTAATATAGGCCCACCTCAAGAAACAAGAAGTCTCCAATACACAGCCTATCCCTACACCTAAAGGAGCTGGAAAAGGAATAGCAAACAAAGCCTAAAGCCTACAGAAGAAGGGAAAAAAATAAAGATGAGAGCAGAAATAAACAATACAGAAATAAAAAAACATTAGAATGGAATAACGAAACTAAGAGCTATTTCTTCAAAATAATTAATAAAATGGATCAAACCCTATCCAGCCTTATGAACGAGAAAAGAGAAAAGACCTAAATAAATAAAATCACAAAAGAGAGCAGAGTGATCACAATCAACACCAGAAAAATTAGACAATTATAAGGGAATACTATGAAAGATTATATGCTAACAAACTGGGAGACCTGGAAGAAATGGACAAATCCCTAGAAATGTGCAAACGAGCAAAACTGAAATAGGAAGAAATAGAAAATGTGAACAGACCCATAACTACCAACGGAATTGAGTCAGCAAGGCAACTGTGTGCCTCAGTGGTTGAGCATGTGCTTTGGCTCAGGTCAGGATCCCAGGATCCTGGTGGATCAAGACCCACATCAGGCTCCCCGCATGAAGCCACATTTTCCCTCTGCCTATACCGCTGCCTCTCTGTGTCTCTCATGAATACATAAATAAAATCTTTAAAAAAGGAAAAAGATAAAAAGATGAGAGGACCCAAATAAAATCACGAATGAGAAAAGAGAAATAACAATCAACACTACAGAAATACAAACAATAATAAGAGAATATGATGAAAAAGTATATGCCAGCAACCTAGAACCTGGAAGAAATAGATCAATTCCTAGAAATATATAATATATCAAAAATGAAAAATGAAGAAATAAGAAATTGAACAGACCGTTAACCAGCAGAGAAATTGAATCAGCAATCAGGGATCTCCCAACAGGAGATGCTTAGATCAATAGAACACAATAGAAAGCCAAAACAAGATACAAACCTGTAACTCTATGATCCATTAATGGACAAGAAGGCAGGAAGGAATATCCAATGGCACAAGGACAGTCTCTTCAAGAAACCCTAACCCTGACCCCAGGATAAGAACAAATGGTGTTGGGATCCCTAGGTGGCGCAGCGGTTTGGCGCCTGCCTTCGGCCTAGGGCGCGATACTGGAGACCCGGGATCGAATCCCACATCGGGCTCCCAGTGCATGGAGCCTGCTTCTCCCTCTGCCTGTGTCTCTGCCTCTCTCTCTCTCTCTCCCTGTGACTATCATAAACAAGTAAAAATTAAAAAAAAAAAAAAGAACAAATGGTGTTGGGAAAACCAGGCAGCCACATGCAGAAGAATGAAACTGGACCACTTTCTTACACCATATATATAAAAAATAAATTCAAAATGGATGAAAGACCTAAATGTGAGACCTGAAACCATACAAAGAAGAAAAGATAGGCAGCAAAGTCTTTGACATTGGCCATTGGATCTTCTTTCAGGATATGCCTCTGAGGTGAGGGAAACAGAAGCAAAAATACTATTGGGATTTCATCAAATTGAAAAGCTTCTGCAAAGTGAAGGAAACAACTAAAGCTAAAAAGCAACATACAGGTGGAGAGGCAAGATGGCGGAAGAGAAGGGTCCCCAAGTCACATGTCCTGACCAAATTACCTAGATAAACTTCAAATCATCCTGAAAATCTAGGAATTCAGCCTGAGACTTAAACAGAGACCAGATAGAATGCTACAGTGAGAAAAGTTCACACTTCTATCAAGGTAGGAAGATGGGGAAAAAGAAATAAAGATACAAAAGACATCCAAGGGGGAGGGGCCCCACAGAGCCAGGCTAAGGCCAGGGCGAGTGCCCCCCGGGCAGGAGAGCTCTGTCCCAGAGAAGCAGGAGCTGCACCATTCTTCCAGGGGGAAATGACGCCCACAGGGATTCAGAGCAAGACCCCAGGAGGGCGGGGATACCCTTGGGCTCCATGGGACACAAACATACACCTGCACTCCCAGGAGTGCACCGAGCTCCCTAAGGGCTGTAGGGCACATGCACTGACCCAGGAGCAGCTCTGAGGGGATCCGGCAGCGGCTCTGTGCAGAGGGGGCAGCGGGTCCCTGGGAACAGCTAGGTGGCGGCGCCTAAGGCAGAGGAAGTGGCTTCGTGTGGAGGGGGCTGCGGGGCTCCAGGAGCAGCTCAGAGGGGCTATGGCGGCTCCGTGGAGAGGTGCCTACCCGGCCGGGAGCGAGAATCCAACAGCGCAGGTCGGGGAGCAGAGGGCTGGGACACAGCCCAGGATTCGGGCTCCCCCGGGACAGGCAGAGGCCTGGAGGGCCCAGGACAGCAAGGACGCTCCTGCTCAGAGCTGAGAAGATCAGCAGCCCTGCCCCAGAGCCTCCAGGCCCTGCAGACGGACTGCTCCAGAGTAACTGGGGAGGCTGAATACAGGTGTTCCGACCTGGCTGCTGCCACTGGGGTTGTTCCTCCTTGGGCGTCACAGGGTATATAACCCCCACTGAGCGCTTCACCAGGCAGGGGGAGAGGAGCTCCCCCAAGGGCTAGCACCTGAAAATCAGCACAACAGGCCCCTCCCCCCAGAAGACCAGCTAGACGGACAAGTTCCAGGGGAAGTCAAGGGACTTAAAGTAGACAGAATCAGAAGATACTCCCCCATGTTTTTTTTAAAATTTCTGATTGCTTCCCCCATCCTTTCCCCCCTTTCTTTCTTTTTCTTTCTCCTTTTTTCTTTCTCCTTTTATTCTCTTTTTTGCTTTTTTCTTCCTTTTTCCTTTTTTCTTTTTCTCTTCTCTTTTTTTCTTTCTCTCTTCTCTTTTTCTCCTTTTCCTAATACAACTTGTTTTCGCCACTCTGCACTGAGCAACATGACTAGAAGGAAAACCTCACCTCAAAAGAAAAAACAGTCCTCTCTCCCACAGAGTTACAAATCTGGATTACAACTCAATGTCAGAAAACCAATTCAGAAGCACTAGTATACAGCTACGGGTGGCTCTAGAAAAAAGCATAAAGGACTCAAGAGACTTCATGACTGCAGAATTTAGATACAATCAGGCAGAAAGTAAAAAACAATTGAATGAGATGCAATCCAGACTAGAATTCCTAATGACGAGGGTTAACGAGGTGGAAGAACGAGTGAGTGACATAGAAGACAAGTTGATGGCAATGAGGAAAACTGAGGAAAAAAGAGACAGACAATTAAGAGACCAGGAAGACAGATTAAGGGAAATAAACGACAGCCTGAGGAAGAAAAACCTATATGTAATTGGGGATCCTGAGGGCGCCGAAAGGGACAGAGGGACAGAATATGTATTTGAACAAATCCTAGCTGAAAACTTTCCTAATCTGGGAAGGGAAACAGGCATTCAGATCCAGGAAATAGAGAGATCCCCCCTAAAATCAATAAAAACCGTCCAACACCTCGATTTAATAGTGAAGCTTGCAAATTCCAAAGATAAAGAGAAGATCCTTAAAGCAGCAAGAGACAAGAAATCCCTGACCTTTATGGGGAGGAGCATTAGGGTCACAGAAGACCTCTCCACAGCGACATGGCAGGCAAGAAAGGGCTGGCAGGATATATTTAGGATCCTAAATGAGAAGAACATGCAACAAAGAATACTTTATCCAACAAGGATCTCATTCAAAATGGAAGGAGAGATAAAGAGTTTCCAAGACAAGGGATCCCTGGGTGGTGCAGCGGTTTGGCGCCTGCCTTTGGCCCAGGGCGCGATCCTGGAGACCCGGGATCGAATCCCACATGGGGCTCCCGGTGCATGGAGCCTCCTTCTCCCTCTGCCTGTGTCTCTGCCTCTGTCTCTCTCTCTGTAACTATCATAAATAAATAAAAATTAAAAAAAAAAGAGTTTCCAAGACAAGCAGGAACTGAAAGAATAAGTGACCTCCAAACGAGCACTGCAAGAAATTTTAAGGGGGACTCTTAAAATTCCCCTTTAAGAAGAAGTTCAGTGGAACAATCCACAAAAACAAGGGCTGAATAGATATCATGATGACACTAAACTCATATCTGTTGATAGTAATTCTGAATGTGAACAGGCTTAATGACCCCATCAAAAGGCGCAGGGTTTCAGACTGGATAAAAAAGCAGGACCCATCAATTTGCTGTCTAAAAGAGACTCATTTTAGACAGAAGGACACCTACAGCCTGAAAATAAATGTTTGGAGAACCATTTACCATTCAAATGTTCCTCAAAAGAAAGTAGGGGTAGCCATCCTTATATCAGATAAACTAAAATTTACCCCGAAGACTGTAGTGAGAGATGAAGAGGGACAGTAAATCATACTTAAAGGATCTATCCAACAAGAGGACTTAACAATCCTCAATATATTGCCCCATATGTGAGAGCTGCCAAATATTTAAAACAATTAATAACCAAAGTGAAGAAATACTTAGATAATAATACACTCACACTTGGTGACTTCTATCTAGTTCTTTCTACCCTTGATAGGTCTTCTAAGCACAACATCTCCAAAGAAACGAGAGCTTTAAATGATACACTGGACCAGATGGATTTCACAGAAATCTACAAAACTTTACATCCAAACTCAACTGAATACACATTCTTCTCAAGTGCACATGGAACTTTCTCCAGAATCGACCACATACTGGGGCACAAATCGGGTCTGAACCGATACCAAAAGATTGGGATTGTCCCCTGCATATACTCAGACCATAATGCCTTGAAAGTAGAACTAAGGTATCCCTGAGTGGCGCAGCAGTTTGGCGCCTGCCTTTGGCCTGGGGCGTGAATCTGGAGACCCGGGATTGAATCCCACGTCGGGCTTCCGGTGCTAGAAGCCTGCTTCTCCCTCTGCCCGTGTCTCTGCCTCTCTTTCTCTCTCACTGTGTGACTATCATAAATTAAAAAAAATAATAAAATAATGAAAAAATGAAATTAGAACTAAATCACAGCAAGAAGATTGGAAGGAGCTCAAACACGTGGAGGTGAAGGATCATCCTGCTAAAAGACGAAAGGGTCAACCAGGAAATTAAGGAAGGATTAAAAAGATTCATGGAAACTAATGAGAATGAACATACAACCGTTCAAAATCTTTGGGATGCAGCAAAAGCAGTCCTAAGGGGGAAATACATCACAATACGAACAGGTGCAGCCAATGTGGAAAACACTGTGGAGGGTCCTCGAAAAGTTAAAAAAAAGGGGATCCCTGGGTGGTCCAGTGGTTTGGCACCTGCCTTTGGCCCATGTCGCGATCCTGGAGACCCAGGATGGAATCTCATGTCGGACTCACAGTGCATGGAGCCTACTTCTCCCTCTGACTGTGTCTCTGCCTCTCTCTCTGTGACTATCATAAAAAAAATTTATAAAAGATGTTAAAAATAGAGCTACCCAATGATTCCAAAATTGCAGAGCTAGGTATTTACCCCGAGGATACAAAAGTCGTTTAGTAGTTTCAAAGAGGGACACGCAGCCCAGTGTTTGTAGCAGCATTATCAACAAGAGCCAAACTGTGGATACAGCCCAGATGTCCATCGACTGATGAATGGGCAGAGACGATGTGGTAAATATACCGACTGCGACATCACTGGGTCATCAGAGGGATGAAATGAAGCCATTTACAATGACGTAGGAGAAGTGGAAAGGACTTATGCTAAATGAAATCAGTCAGTCAGAGAAAGACAGATACCAAATACCATACAATTGCATTCACATGTGAATTTTAAGAAACCAAACAAACTGGCAAATGGTCAGAGGGGGGGATGAGAGAAGCAAACAAAAAAAAACACACTCTTAACCACAGAGAATAAACTAATAAATACCAGAGATATGTGGGGGGGATGGGGAATCAGGGGATGGGGATAGTGGAGGGCACCTGTGACCAGTACCAGGCGTTCTATCCAAGGGTTGAATCACTATGTGGTAAACCTGAAACTATATCATACTGTGTTAGAAACAGTAATTCAAGTAAATCTTTAAAATAATAATTGGTAGTATTGATGAAATATGTGTGCACTAGAGATAAAATCAGAAAGGCAACTGAAAATCCAAATAAATAGTCTTTAGAGCCACAAATCCCCTCCTTAGCTCAGCTCGGGAGAATCCTGCCATGTCTATTCTGACCCCAACAGAAGCCTGTATTTTGATTCTCTGGGGAGGCCACTGACTTGGTGGAGTCAGGCTATCTTTGAACCCAAAACCGAAATAGAGTGCATAAATCTAAACTGCACAAGATACTAGGAGTCCCCATGGAGGCACATGCCAAGACCCAAACTCTAACCATACAGAGACATAACACTAACCCTACACTTAATCATAATGTTAACCTAACCCTTAAACAAGACCCATCAGTAATCGAAAACCAAACACAAACCTCAAGACCAAAACACATTCACTGAACCTTCCTGCCAACCCTCACGCTAACTCTTAATCCTATTATGAACTCTTCACCCTGACCCCTAACTTAAATCTAACCCGAACACTAACCTCTAACCCTAACCTTAAAATAAGGTATTCAAATCCTATTCCTAACCTATACTGTACCCTAACCTTAACCCTCTAATACTAATCCTATCTCATACCCCAAACTGTACCCTAACCCGTACCCTAAAACCAACCCCTAACCCAGTCCCTAACCCTATATCTTACCCTTTTCCAAAACCGTACCCTGACCCTGACCTGACCCTAACCCTAACCCCTAACCAAACACTAACCCTAACCCTAGCCCTAACCCCTATCCTAATCCTAACCCTCGCCCTAACCCTAAACCTAGCACTAACTTTAACTCTAACTCTTAAATCTAACCCCTAACTCTAACCCCTAACAATAACTCACACCCTAACCCCTAACCCTAACTGCAAACCTAAGCCCAACACTAACTCTAACCATAACCCTAAACCCAACTCCAAAACTCGTGCCCTAATCCCTAAAGCCTAAACCCTAACCTAACTCTAAATCCTATCCCTACCCCTAACCCACATCCTAACTCCTAGCCACTGACCCTTACCCTTATCCCTCACCCTAACCTTTAATCCATAACCATAAGCATAATCCCTAATACCTAACATCTAACCTAAGGCTAACCACCAACTGCCTCCCCTCTCCTGACCCTACCATTCATTCTACCCATTCACTTACCCTGTGGTTCAGAGGAGTCCGTTCTGATATGGACGTGGCCCCCAACGGCGCCTCCAGAGTCCTCCAGGGGGTCCTGAGGAAGCCAGGCTCCTGTGAGTGCGGACATGGCCCCACGTGTTCCTGTGTCATAGTCAGTGGGTCCAGAGGACGCCGTGTGTCCTGTCAATGTGGACTATGCCTCACATCCTCTGGAAGCCTCACATCCTCACATCCTCACAGCAAGTCCTCAGGAGGCCGGGGGCTCCTGTCAGCCTAGACATGGCCTCACATCCCCCAGAAAACTCACTGTGGGTCCTGATGAAGCTGTGGGCTCCTGTCAGCATAGACCCAGCCCCATATTTCCCGAAGCCAAAGTGCAGGTCCTGAGGAGGACGGGGGTCCTGTCAGTGTTGACGTGGCCCCACATTTTCCTCAAGCCTCACCATAAGACCTGAGGAGGCTGGGGGCTCCTGTCAGCATTGACAGGGCTCCAAATCTTCCCAAAACTTCACAGTGTGTCCTGAGGAGGCCGGAGGTTCCTGTCAGTGTGCATGCGGCACCCACATCTTTCTGAAGCCTCACCAGAGGCCCTGACAAGGCTGGGGTCTTCTGTCCGCATGGACGCATACCCATATTTCCCAAAGACTAGACCAGGGGTCCTGAGGAAGTCAGCGTCCTTTTGTGTGGACATGACCACACGTACTACCAAAATGTCACTGAGGGTACTGAGGAGGCCGTGGCTCCTGTCACTCTGAATGCGGCCCCCAGCTTCCAGAAGCCTCAACTTATATCCTGAGGGGCCTGGGATTTTCTGCCAGAGTGGACGCGGTGCCACATCTTCCTGAACCCTCCCTGCGGGTCCTGAGGTGGCCCAGGGGCTCCTGTCAGCGTGGATGCGGGCCCACAATATCCTGAAGCCTCCCCGCGGGTCCTGAGGTAGCTCAGGGTTTCCTATCAGGGTGCATGCGGGTCGACATCTTCCTGAAGCCTCACCGAGGGTCCTGAGAGGACCGGTGCTCCTGTCAGCGTGAACACGGCTCAATATCCCCCTTTAGACTCCCTGCGTGTCCTGAGGAGGCTGTGGCTCATCAGGGTGGATGCATCCCCATGTCTTCATCAGGCTTTCCCAGCACAGGCTGGCTCCTATTAGTGCAGGCAGACGAGGCCTACTGCACATGCGTGCACCCTGGGTGAGGCCTGGGCTTGGGCGCCCCCTTTGCGATGCTAGGCGCTGCAGGAGGCTTGCAGGAGGCGGCTTGCTGGTGCAGGGGGCCGCACCTGCCTCTTTTCAGGCTCCAGCTGGGGCCTGTTAGCATTGGAAATGTCTCACTGAAAAGGAGCCCAACACCCGGCTTCCCCAGAAATACTTAAGGACAAGGAATTGGAGCCCACAGACTGCAAAATGAAATGTGGACCAGACTTTAGCAAGTCCTGCAAAATTCACTCAACTCCCTTCCACTGTGGGCGGGACTGCGGGCTGGTGCAGCCGCCCTGGAAACAGTGTGGAGGCTCCTCAGAAAATTACAAATACAGACGCCCTGCGACCAGCAGGTGCAGGGCCTGGAGCTGACTCCGAAGATACAGATACAGTGAGACTCGGGGCACCTGCACCCCAATGTCCACAACAGCTAGGTCCACAGTAGCCACACCGTGTGAGGTATCTCGGTGCCCTCAGGCAGATGATGAATAAAGAGGATAGGAGATAGATGATGGTCATAGAGAGAGGAATGGTGCTCAGGTATCAAAGAGAAGGAAATCTTGCCATTTGCAATGACGTGGATAGAACTAGAGAAATCATGTTAAGTGAAATAAGTCAGTCGGGAAAGAGAATGACTGTGGGGTGTCATTCATAGGTGGAATTAAAGAAGCAAAGCAGATGAACATCTGTGAAGGGAAGGAAAAACAAATAAGATGAAAACAGATGCAGGAAATACAGACTCTTAATTATAGGAAACAAACTGAGGGTTGCTGGAGGGTAGGGGCCGGGTGAGGGGATCACAGGGGACCGGCATGAAGGAGGGCACGTGATGTCACGTGCACTGCTGTTATCTCCAACTGGTGAATCCCTGAATTCTTCCTCTGAAAGTATAATACACTATCCGTTAATTAATTGGGTTGAAATTAAATTAAGTTAAAAAAATCAGCTGTATCAGAGCACAATTCCTTCTAGAATCTCTGTTCTGCTCCTTCACCTTATGCCAGCACCACCCCCCTTGAGTCTGGTTTGTTTAAGTAGGCTCCACACCTCATCCATGGCCCAGCCCACGGCTAAACCCTCGTGTGTTTGCAATGGTGTCAGCTTCTCGGTGGTTTCTCGGATTCGCAATCTTGGGCAAAACAGTCTGAGAAAAAAAACAAAACCAAAAGAAGCTCGGACGCAGGCAGAGTAAAAGCAAGGTTCTGAGAGAAGCAGTGGAGACCCGGGGTGTTGGCAGGTCTTTTGTGTAGGCCCTTACAGATGGGGGGGCCCGGCGGGGGGGTGAGGGGGGTGGGGGCGGATGCTCAGCCCCAGAGCCAGAGGACTCAGAGTCCCCACCCACATCCCGCCCATCAGGAGAGTCTCAGGGAGCAGCACAGCGCCGCCCACTGGAGGCCAGAGGTGCAGATGCCCACCCAGCCTCTGACCCCACAGTTGTATCTCCCAGGCAGATGTGCACCTAAGAATCAGCGCCATGGCCCATCCCGAGACCCTGCACAGACCACTCACTACCACCAAGTTGTCGGACCACAGAGGCTGCAGAGCTTCAGCTCTGCCTGGAAAGTAGGGTCTAGCTTCCTTTGTTCTTTGTGCTTTATTTTCATTTATTTTCTTTGATTCTTTTTTATTAATTGCCTTATTTTAATTTTTATGTATGTACCTTATATATTTATTATTTTTACTATCATGGTACTTTATTTGTGTTTCTTATTTTGGAATTTAGAATCTTTAACAAGCAGGCCAAAATAATCTGGTGTTTTTTATTTTGGGAGGGTAGTTGTTATTGTTTTTCTTGGTTTTCCGTTTTCTTCCTTCTTTCTTTTCTGGAAAAAATAATGATATGGAGAAATTCAACTCCATAAAATAACATGAGGTAGTACTCACAGCCAGGAAGTTCATCAATACACATATATGATGTCTTATTACAGTTTAAAACAATGATTATAAAGGTAGCAGCTGGGCTGGAAAAAGAGCTCAGAAGAAAACTAGAGAATTCCTACTGTAGAAATAAAAGAAATAAAATCTAGTGAGGCCAATGTTAAAAATGCTATAACTGAGATGCAGTCCCAAGTGGAAGCCTTCAAAACAAGAAAGGTTATGGACCACAGAGGCAGACATAGGGAACTCAGCCACTTATTAAAACAATAACATTCATATCATAGGAGACTCAGATGATGAAGAGAGAGAAAAGGTGGGCCTTGATCAGCCATTAGAAAAGACAAATGACCAGCATTTGATTCAATGTGGATGGAACAGGAAGGTATCATGCTGAGTGAAGTAAGTCAATCAGAGAAGGAAAAACATTGTATGTTCTCATTCACTTGGGGAATATAAATAAGAATGAAAGGGAATATAAGGGAACGGAGAAGAAATGTGTGGAAAATATCAGAAATGGAGACAGAACATAAAGACTCCTAACTCTGAGAAATGAACTAGGGGTGATGGAAGGGGACGAGGATGGGGGTGGGGGTGAATGGGTGACGTGTACTGAGTGGGGCACTTGACGGGATGAGCACTAGGTGTTATTCTGTATGTGGGCAAATTGAAGACCAATTAAAAGTAAATTTATTATTAGAAAGAAAGAAAGAAAAAGTGGCATCTGAGTGGCTCAGTCAGTTAAGCTTCTGCCTTAGGCTCAGATCATGATCCAGGTCCCAAGGCAAGCTCCCTGAAGCAGGGAACCTGCTTCTCCCTCTCCTTCTGCCCCTCTCGCTAATGGTTTTTCTCTCCTCTCTCTCTCAAATAAATAAATAACATCCTGAAAAAGAAACAAACAGAAGGAAGAGAAATCTCCCATGTAGTAGAATTTCAAAGAAGTTGTCCAGACATTCCACCCTCAAGTTGATTAGCATAGCCTCCCACTCTTACGTGTGGAATACACATAGTAACTTCCTTCTACAAAATATAATATGAAAATCTTAATATAAAAAAAAATAATAACAATAAAATCACTTTACTATGGAGAAAGCTGACAAACACTACCTCAGCAAGATGATCAGATCAATACCAAGACTGATAAATCATGTTGATAATATCTATCCTTTATATGATATAATAAAAATGGCATTATATCTCTGTATAGAATCCACAAAAACAGTTCAATGATGAGATAAACAACAGACATGTCCCAACTGAGGTAAATTTTACAAAATACTCTACTTCTCAAAGTGTTCCAGTTCAACGACAACAAGGAAAGGCTGAAAGACTGTCACAATCCAGAGGAGCCTAAGAAAACACGAGTACAAATGGAATGTGATATGAAGGGTAGTAACTTAGCAAAATCTAAGGAAATCTGAATAACGTATGGTCTTTGGTTAATGCGACTATTTTAATATTGATTCATTAGCTAATGTTTGTACCAGACTAATATAACACCACAATCATATCCCTGCCCCACACCATCCACCACCACACCACCGGCCCCCAGCAAGGACCCAGTGCAGCTGCCCCCCTGTGGGACATGCTCAGCCTCCCCAGGGTTCTCTGGATACCCTGCTCCCATCAGAAGCCCGATTGTCCCATAGAGAACCCAGGGCTTGCAGGGAGGAGGGAAGGCAAGGATCCCTGAAATGGTGGGTGCAGGTGAGTGGTGCAGAGGACACATTGGGCCCTGCCTCCGCCCACTGTCCCTCCTGGAGGTCGGCACACCCTGCACAGGATACCAGCCCTAACCCAAATGGACCTGGGCTGACCTGGCCCCGCGCTCTGTGGGGGCTGAGGTGATTTGAGCCCCCACCCAGCCCCAACACAAAGACTAATGGGATCCAGGCCCCCATGGTCCTGGCTAGCCCTGGATTCTGGCCCCAGGCTGAGTGAGCCCTCTCACAGCTGGACGTGGCCTCTTGGGCCCTGAGTGTGCCCCACAGATCCAGGTCACTGACCTAGGGCAGGCTGGGGGATCCCGGGACAACCCAGGGTGGGGAGAGGATGGATAGGCCGGTTGGCCCCACCCGACCCCACACCAGGAGGCAGGCTCCAGGTATTGGGTATTGGGGCCCCAGAGGGCCCAAGGCCGGGGTCCAGCTGCCCTGTGGGTCCCAGTCATGAGCCCATGAGCTGCAGGACTAGGTCATCTCTGCTGTCCTCAAAACAGTCACACAGGCTGAAATCTCAGGACACACGCCCCCACGCGGAGTCCACACATGCTCCCACAATGTGGACTCTAGCACCCGCCCCCCCACACTGTGTGATTCTTGCCCTCCCCTAAAGGACAGAAAGGTCTCCCTCCCCAGGGGAAGGCGCACATTAGGCTCTGAGCCTGTTTGCTGTAAAAAGTCAATAAAGTTTTGTGGTGCGAAAATGCACAGCTGGCCATTTCTGTGTCTCCCAGAACTCTGCATGGGGCGTGGAGAGATACCCAGAGAGGAGGAGGGGGCACCATCCAGGCCCCAAACAGCCCCTGCAGGGGCGCCGCCAGGTACACACAGCTGACGTCCCCATGTGCCTTCCAGGGGCGGCCAGATGCCAGGGTCAGGACCCACAGACTTTACTGGGACTCAGGCTCTGCCCACTGGGCCAGGAGGGGCTGGGACAGAGTGACAGCCAGGGAGCTTCAGGTCACCAGGGTCTGTGCACAGCGACCTGGGAGGTCTGTGCTCCCTCTGTCCTGATGAACGAGGATGGCCGAGTTCCGGGGCAATTATTCCCCTCCCCGCATCCCCGTGCCTGTGTGCCTGGGGCACAGAGGGCCTGTGGGGTGGTCAGCGTGGCCCTGGAAGGGATGCCAGGACACCAGGCCCTGGTGTTGTGCCCAAGATTGTAAATCAGGGGAACCACCAAGGAGCCCACACCGATGGAAACTCCCGAGGGTTTCTTTACATGCTGGAGCTTGGGTCTAATTGCACCCAACACAGCGGAGCAGGGAAGTGGATCCTGAGACTAATAGGCATAGCAGCTTTATAGGGGCCAGTGGCACATGGGATTCGCAGAAAGTTGCATGGTCATGCCGGTCCACAAGCTGGTGGCTGATTGAATTACACCTTACCCTATAGTATCCAATTGAGCTGGCCTATTAGTTTGGTCAGAATCATCGCACAGTTTTGGGGGACACAAAGCAGGGTTACATTGTTATAAGCCGATTTCCGATTAGGGTGTGCCCAGCGGCCTGACTAGGGTGGGGCAGCACCTTAAGCAATAAGCAGGACATGTGGGGGTCATAGGGGAGGTGGCGGGTGTAGCACAAAATGGAATAAGTTCTGCTCTGCTTGTCCAGGAGTAGGGGATTTTTGTTAACTTTCCTGGGTCCCACACTTGCAGCTCATGCACCTCGGCTACCCTGACCAGGTGGACTCAGCCTGCACACCTTGTGGTGCTGGATCTCTCACACCAGTCTGTGGAGGGCACCCTCCTCGCCCTAGTGAGTAGGGGCTGGGTGAACATGGGGCTCGCCACAAGGCCAGGCAGCACAGGGGACCGAGAACCCCAGCCCTCACCCCAACTCGACTCCTACACACAGGCAGCAACAGGGCTCTCCGCCATGGGCAGCTCCTCAGGATCTCCCCCAGGCAGCGCTGAAGTCTGGCTCCCTGATGGAGAGGCACTGGGGAGAGAGAAGCAGCCTGTGCTCAGCGGGACCCCCTGCTGGACATGGGAATTTGGCCTAGTCAGAACTTCAAGCTCAGCTGACCCTCCAGAGGAGTCACCGCAGGAGCGAGCCTCGAGTAAGCAAGGAGAACCCAGCTATCTGCCCAGCGCCAGCACCAGAAATGATGTTGTGCCAACCATTTCGGCATTTGGGTGACCCAGCCAGAGGATCAGATACCTGCACGTGATATCTGCATGTGATAGACACACACACAACCCAAAACCAACAAAAGTCGGAATCCCCCCAATGTTGTCAAACAGCAGTCGGATGGTTACATACACGAGGCTGTGGTCCCCAATAGGATACATGGAAGACGCTATAAACCATGACTGCAGAGGTACTGGAGGCACGGAGATGTGCCTGCTGGGTTTCAAAAAGGAGCACAGAGAGGTTGGAAGCATCCTACGGACGGGGTGCCCCTCCTAGGAAAGGACACCAGGTCCCTGTGAAGGCTACAGATGGTGAAATCTGTCCTCCTCTCTTTCAGCTTCTGGTTTTCCTCCTCTTTTGTTCTTCCTAATTCTAGTTTAGCCTCCACCCTGCATCCAAGACAATGACCAAAGAGGCTTCGTTATGACATTGCGTCCTAAAGGAGGCCGAGCTCTGGCTACCGGGTTCAGAAATGGTCATTGCCTAGGTGTATGCTGATCCCCCAAAGTCGTGGCTTCACGGCTCTTCTCTCCCTGCAGAACGAGGGGAACCACAGGTCTTACAATGAAAGACACCCACTTACACTGAGGCAGGACTATCCCTTGTGGAGGACGTCATCTGGGCTAAGTAGTACAAGCGGGGCGATCAAGAATAGTTCGCAGGTGAGACATAAGCAAACACTTACCTTTGATGTCATGCTTTATTTGTTCATCCATTTATTATTTGTTAAATATTCCGTTTCATGTCCTCTCTATACCCAACATGGAGTTCAAACTCACAACCCTGAGATCAAGATCCCCCAAACAGGCCAGCCAGGCACCCCAGTGCCATGTTTCATAACTCTTTGCTTCCTTGCCTATCTCTGCATCGAACTGGAACATGAAGTCCTGGACGGGAAGCTTTAGTTACCTCCGAATCCTAGAACGTTCTCACTGTATCCCAATCCTAAATTGACATTTACCATTGAATAGCACTTTAAATAAATAGTAAAATAACTACTACAGTAAAGGAAATTATCAACTTTTCACGTGTGTGGGCCCTGCTCCCTGGGCTCCCAGGGAAGCTATGGTTTCTTTCACATTGATCAGGTCCAAATGACTCCACCACACCTCAAAGCGTGGGCTCAGTTTCTGCCCTGACACATGCAAGACCCCTGCTTCAATTAACGTGTATCAATCAATCAAAGAGAGCCTGACCGGCTCAGTGTGGTTCATAAGAACATGGGACTCTTGTTCTTGGGGTAGCAAGTTCAAGACCCATGTTGGCTGTAGAGATTACAGAAAAATAAAATCTTAAAAAAATCAATCAGTTGATCTTGGAGATACATAGCCCCAGATCCCACAAGGGCAAAGAGCCAACTGACGAATCTACTCACAATATTATAAGCAGCAGTGCACATAAATTGAACTTTCAGAAGTCTCCTAGAGTGGGGGACACGCCAGCCTTAAGGTGTTCAGGTGGAGAAGTCAGGGGCAGTCCCTGGAGCGACAGGGTGGGCTCAGGATCCCAGGGGTCCCAAGGACAGTGGCGACAACTGTTCCCAGGCACAGGAGCAGGAACCCGGCTGAGAGCAGTGGGGCTCGGGCCAGCTGTCTGCCCTGTGTGGCCATAAGCTGCAAACACCTGTGCAGTCATGGGGCCCAGTTCCTGCGATAGACCAGCAAAGGCCAGGAGTGCGAGGACACCCTCCCAGGCAGGAAGAACACAGAGCTCCACCAGGGCAGCCCCTAAAATTTGGAGTTTTAAACTTCAGTCACTTGTCTGTGGGGAGGCTGAGAAAATTGAGGCCGTTCCACTTTAAGTTCATGGTTAGCACAAGTACTGCCATCCCAGGACCCTGTGTATAAGAGCTAAAATTTACATTACTTCAGTTACAGGAAAAAAAGAAAAAAATCTTACAGCTTAAGGTCCCAGAAAGCCCCATATTAGAATGAGAACAAAGCTCAATGCCCTTGAAGGCCTCATATCAAAATGTAAACAGAACTTGAGGAATTGCTCCAGCCCTTCTGGAGGACCCTGAGACCAGCCCTTAACTAAGTTAAAACGACCTCGGGGTCCAAGTCCCTGCTCCGCTGTGTGGGCTATACTTGGACTCAAGCTCGAGTTTGTAAATCAACCCTCGTTTGTTTGCATCGGTGTCGGCTTGGACAATCTTGGGCACAACACCCCCAAGTTTTGGGCACTTGCAATCTTGGGCACAACACCCCCAAGTCCCCTCCCCACCTGGGCTGATACCCTGTCCCCTCCCACCCAGGCTGACCCTCAGGCACCTCCCGCCCACAGCGGCTCATCACAGCCCCTCACAGAGGTCCCACAGCCATGGTCGGCACTCTGGCCATCCCCGGCCTCCCAGGAGAAGAAAGGAGGTTTCAGCAGGACACACTCCTATGGTGGCCCCAGGGCTCCCTGCCCAGGATGGCAGCTGGTGACTGGCCTGTGTCTGTGTCCCTGACGCCGGCTCCTCCTCCCCGGTTTTCCCGCAGGAAATGAAGGAGGAGGCCTCGTGTCCTCCAGGGACATCACACAGATATACCTGGACATCAACAAGATGTTTGGCAGCCAAATCAAGTTTTCAGACTGCTAGAGGGTGGGGAGAGGCTGTTGAGTCAGGGGGCTTCTGGGTAGGAAACACGGGGCTTAAGAGGCCAGGGGAAGCAACAGCAGCCAGCAACACACCACTGTATGGTTGGGTGCAGGGGATGACACCCGAGCCCCAACCCCCAGGGCTTCGGGGTTGAGGGGGTCACTAGGTCGGTGCCTCTAGGTGTTTCCATGGGAGCTGAACCACACAGGGGCGAGGGACGGCCCCTTGAGAAGCAGGGGGCTGCGGTGGGCCCGTGGAGGGCAGTAACCGGACCTGCGGGTCAGGCGGCATGGCAGTGGCTGGAGCAGGACGCACATCGTTCCCATGAGGGTCGGACGGGTCAGGGTGACACCCACACTTGGTGTTTTATATATATCTAAATTCTATGCATTTAATTTGAGACAATTTGCAATTTGTAAACATACATAGTATGATGACCACCAGATAATGCCTCCGGTCCAGCCAGCGTCCTGCACTGACCACACGGGGCCCCAGGGGCAGGTGTCACAGCAAACCCCAGACTGGGATCGCCTTTATCTGTAGACGTATCCATGTGCGTCTGAGAGAAAGTGGATGCCCTGTGTCGGCAGGCCCCCCATGTCATCCCCTCTTTCCCCACCCCCACACCATCCCCTTTCATCATCCCCAATAGCATCCCACATATATCATCCCCCTCACTCCGACACAGCCCCACACAATCCCCACCCACACTATTCCCCCCACCATCCCCCCTAAACCGTCCCCCACACTCCACCACCATCATGCCCCTGCCCCCACAACATCCACCCCCACAGCAACTGTCCCCAGCAAGGACCCTGGGCAGCTGCCCCTTATGGGACATACTCAGCCTCACCAGGGTTCTCTGGATACCCTGCTCCCATCAGAAGACCGGGTTTCCCATAGAGTACCCAGGGGTTGCAGAAAGGAGGGAAGGCAGGGAGCCCCAGACAGGGTGGGTGCAGGTGAGTGGTGCAGAGGACCCATTGTGCCCTGCCTCCACCCACTGTCCCTCCTGGAGGGCGGCACACCCTGCATAGGACACCAGCCCCTAACCCAGAGGGACATGGGCTGGCCTGGCCCTGGGATCTGTGGGGTTGGGGTGATTTGAGCCCCCCCAGGCCCAACACAAAGACTAATGGGATCCAGCCCCCCATGGCCCTGGCCAGCCCTGGATTCTGGCCCCAGGCTGAGAGAGCCCTCCCACAGCTGGATGTGGCCTCTTGGGCCCTGGGCGTGCCCATAGATCCAGGTCGCTGACCTAGGGCAGCCCTAGGAATCCCGGGACACCCAATGTTGGGGAGAGAAGGGGTAGGCCGGTGGGCCCCACCCGCACCCACACTAGGAGACAGGCTCCACCAGGTTCTGGGGCCCCAGGGCCCCGAGACCGAGGTCCAGCTACCCTGCGGGGAACAGTGCAGGAGCCCATGAGCTCAGGTCCAGCTCAGCTCTGCTGCCCTCAGAACCGTCTCTCTTGCTGAAACCTCAGGACACGTCCCCACCCGGAGTCCAAACATGCTCCCAGGTGGGGGACTCCAGCACTCGTCCCCACCCCACATGTGATTCTTGCCCTCCCCTAAAGGACAGAAAGGTCTCCCTCCCCAGGGGAAAGCACGTGCCCTCGGCTCTGAGCCCCATTGCTGTAGATCGTCAATAAACTGTTGTGGTGCAAAAATGCACAGCCAGCCCATTTATGTGTATCCCAGAACTCTGAGCAGAGGGCGTGGAGAGACCCCGAGAGAGGAGGAGGGGCTACATCCATGCCCCAAACAGCCCCTACAGTGGCGCTGCCAGTCACACCCAGCTGACATCCTCACATGCCTTCCAGGGGCTGCCAGACGCCAGGGTCAGGCACCATAGACTTTACTGGGACTCAGCCTGTGCACAGCAGGCCAGGAGGGGCTGGGACAGAGTGACAGCCAGGGAGCCTCAGGGCACCAGTGCCTGTGGAAGAGACCTGGGTGGTCTGTGCTCTCTCTGTCCAGGGGGCCAGGGCTGGCTGGGTTCCGGGGCACTTCCTCCCCTCCCCGTATCCCCGTGCCTGTGTGCCTGGGGCACAGAGGGCCTGCGGGGTAGTAGCGTGGCCCTGGAAGGGATGTCAGGACAACAGGCTCTTGTGTTGTGCCCAAGATTGCTAATCCGAGAAACCACCAAGGAGCCCACACCGATGCAAACTCCCGAGGGTTTCTTTACAAGCTGGAGCTTGGGTGAAAGTGCACCAGACACAGAGGAGTAGGGATTTGGACCCCGAGACTAAGAGGTGTAGCAGCTTTATAGGAGCCAGTGGCACATGGGAATGCTGAAAGATGCGTAGTCATGTTTGTCCACAAGCAGGTGGCTGATTGAATTACACTTTACCTTTTAGTATGGACTTGAACTGGCCTATTACTTTGGTCAGAATTGGTGCGCAGCTTTGTGTGGCACAATGCAGGGTTACATTGTGATGACCCGATTTCAGATTAGGGTGTGCCCAACGGTTTGAGTTGGGTGGGGCAGCGCCTTAAGCCATAAGCAGGTCACGTGGGGTCATAGGGGAGATGGCTGGTGGAGCACAAAATGGAATCAGTCCTGCTCTGCTTGTCCAGGGGTAAGGGATTTTTGTTAAATTTACTGGGTCCCACACTGCAGCTCACGCACATGGGCCACCCTCACAAGGTGTACTCGGCGTGCACACCTTGTGGTGCTAGATCTCTCACACTAGCATGTTGAGGGAACCCTCCTCGCCTTAGTGAATAGGGACTGGGTGAGCATGGGGCTCGACCTGAAGGCCAGGCAGCACAGGGGACCGAAGAACCCCAGCCCCAGCCCCATCCAGACTCCCAAACACAGGCAGTCCCAGGGCTCCCCCCATGGGCAGCTGGCTCCTCAGGAGCTCCCGCCAATGGCCCCGAAGTCTAGCTCCCTGCTGGAGAGGCATCAGGGAGAAGATAAGCGGCCAGCGCATGGCAGGACCCACTGTCGCACATGGGAATATGGCCAAGCCGGACCTTCCAGCTCAGCCTGCCCTCCAGCGGAAAATCACTGCACGCACGAGCTGTTCGTCTGCCATGAGAGCCTAGCTAGCCGCCCAGCGCCAGCACCAGTAATGATGTTGTGCCAACCATTTCGGCATTTGGGTGACCCAGCCAGAGGATCCAGTAGCTGCACGTGATAGCTACATGTGATAGACACACACACACCACACAACCAACAAAAGTTGGAATCCACCCAATGTTGTCTAACAGCAGCCGGATGGTTACATACACGACGCTGTTGTCCCCAATAGGATACATGAAAGACGCAATAAACCATGACTGCAGAGGTGCTGGAGGCACAGAGATGTGCCTGCTGGGTTCCAACATGGAACACAGAGGGGCAGGCAGCATCCTACGGAAGGGCAGCCCCTCCTTGGAAAGGACATCATGTCCCTGTGAAGGCTACGGACAGTGAAATCTATCCTCCGCTCTTTCAGCTTCTGGTTTACCTCCTAGATGCCATTTTCCTCAATCATAAGACCAAAAATTTATTTTATGTTTTTAAATTTCTTTTATTGGAGTCCAATTTGTATGAATTCTTGTTTCAGCAAGGGTGTCATTCAGGAGGAGAGGAGAGATAATGATTTTCCCAGACAGGCAAAATATAAAGGAGTTCATGACCACTTAACCAGTCCAGTAAGGAATTTTAAGAGGGACTCTTCTAGTGGGGGAAAAAAAAGAGACCAAAAGCAACAACTCTAGAAAGGCCCAGAGTACGTCACCAGAAACACCAACTCTTCCGGTAACACAAAAGCACAAAGTTCATATCTTTGAATAATCACTCTGAATGCTGATAGACTAAATGCTCCAATCAAAAGATATAGGGTATCAGAGTGGCTTAAAACACAGGATCTGGGATGCCTGGGTGGCTCAAGGGGTTGAGCATTTGCCTTTGACTCAGGGTGTGATCCTGGAGTCTGGGATCGAGTCCCATATGGGGCTCCTGGTGGGGAGTCTGCTTCTCTCTCTCCCTAATTTTCGGCCTCTCTCTCTCTCTCTCGTAAATAAAATTGTTATTAAAAAAACAAGATCCATCTGTATGCTGCCTACAAGATGCTCACCTTAGACCTATACACACCAGCAGATTGATAGTCAGGGGAGGGAAAATCATCTACCAATCTACCACGCTAATGGATATCAAACGAAAGCTGGAGGACCCATACTTATATCAGACAAACGAGATTTGAAACCAAACCCTGGGGGACACCTGGTGGCTCAGTGGTTGAGCATCTGCCGTCGGCTCAGGGTGTGATCCTGGGATCCCAGGATCGAGTCCTACATCGGACTCCCTTAGGGGAGCATGCCTCTCGCTATTCCTATGATTCTGCCTCTGCTTCTCTGTGTATCTCTCAGGAAAAAGTAAATAAAATATTTAAATCTCAAAAAGGAAGAAAAATACTGTAAGACGAGATGAAGAAGAACATTATTTCATAATTAAAAAGACACTCTATCAAGATCAAACAACTAAATATTTATGCTGCCAACATGGGAGTACCTAAATATAGAAACCAATTAAAAACAAACATACAGGAAATCACTGGTAATAATACACTGACAGGGGATTTCAACACCCACTTATGGCAATGGACCGGTCGTCTAGCAGAATTAACAAGTGAACAATAGCCTTGACACACTGGACCACAGGAACTCAACAGATATAGTCAGAATATTCATCCGAAAGCAAAATACACATTCCTTTCAACAGCACATGGGACATTCTCCAGAACAGATAATATCAAGGCCCACAAAACAGCTCTCAACAGGTACAACAGTTACAAGAAGGTTGATATCACACCCTGTACATTTTTGAAAAACAACGCTATGAAACTCGAAGTCGACAGTAAGAAAAAATTTGGACACCAAAAATATGTTGAGTTTATGATCTTCCTACTAGAGAATGAATGGAGCAACCAGGAAATTAAAGAGGAAATATAAAACAAACGAAAATGAAAACATGTTTCTCCAAACCTCTGGGATGTACCAAAGGCAGTCCTAAGAGGGAAATACATAGCAATACAGGCCTACCTCAAGAAACAAGAAGTCTCCAATACCCTTCGTAACCCTACACCTGAAGGAGCTGAAAAAGAAATAGGAAACATAGCCTAAAGCCTACAGAAGAAGGGAAAAAAATGAGAGCAGAAATAAACAATATAGGAACAACAAAACAGTAGAATGGAAAAACAAAACTGAGAGCTGTTTCTTTAAAATAATTAATAAAATGGATCAAGCCCTAGCAAGCCTTATCAACGAGAAAAGAGAAAAGACCTAAATAAATAAAATCACAAATGAGAGAAGAGAGATCACAATCAACACCAGAAAAATAAGACAATTATAAGGGAATACTATGAAAGATTATACGCAAAGAAACTGGGAGACCTGAAAGAAATGGACAAATACCTAGAAATGAGCAGAACTGAAATAGGAAGAAATAGAAAGTGTGAACAGACCCATAACTAGCAGAGGAATTGAATCAGCAAGGCACCTGGGTGCCTCAGTGGTTGAGCATGTGCTTTGGCTCAGGTCATAATTCCGGGGTCCTGGGGGATCAAGTCCCACATCAGGCTCCCCAAATGGAGCCTCATTTTCCCTCTGCCTATACCTCTGCCTCTCTGTGTCTTGCATGAATACATAAATAAAATCTTTAAAAAAGAGAACAAATACAAAGATGTGAAAGGACCTAAATAAAATCACAAATGAGAAAAGAGAAATAACAACCAACACTAGAGAAATACAAATCATTATAAGAGAACATTATGAAAAATTATATGCCAGGAACCTAGAACCTGGAAGAAATAGATCAATTCCTGGAAATATATAACATAGCAAAAATGAAAAAGGAAGAAATAAGAAACTTGAACAGACAGATAACCAGCAAAGAAATTGAATCTGCAATCAAGAATCTCCCAACAGGAGATGCTTAGATCAATAGAACAGAATGGAAATCCGAAACAAGATACAAACCTGTAACTCTATGATCCATTAATGGACAACAAGGCAGGAAGGAATATCCAATGGCACAAAGACAGTCTCTTCAACAAACCCTAACCCTGACCCCAGGATAAGAACAAATGGTGTTGGGAAAACCAGGCAGCCACATGCAGAAGAATGAAAATGGACCACTTTCTTACTCCATATATATAAAAAATAAATTCAAAATGGATGAAAGACCTAACTGTGAGACCTGAAACCATACAAAGAAGAAAAGATAGGCAGCAAAGTCTTTGACATTGGCCATTGGATGTTCTTTCTAGATATGCCTCTGAGGTGAGGGAATCAAAAGCAAAAATCCTATTGGGACTTTATCAAATTGAAAAGCTTCCGCAAAGTGAAGGAAACAACCAAAGCTAAAAGGCAACATACAAAATGAAAGGAGATATTGGTAAACAACACATCCACTAAAGAGTATGCAAAACACATAAAGCAAATATAAATCTCAAGATCCTAAAAACAAATTATGCAACTGGAGCTGGGCAGAAAAATGAATGGACTTTCTCTCTGAAAGACTGCCAGATGGCGACCAGACACAAGGAAAGACACTAAGCATCACCCATCATCAAGGAAATGCAAATCAAAACCACAATGATAGTTCACCTGACAGCCGTCATAATGGCTAATATTAACAACACAAGAAAAGACAGGTTTTAGTGAGGCTATGGAGAAGGAGTCGCTCCCTTACACTCCTGGTGGGCATGTGAACAGAAGCAGCCACTGTGGAAAAGAATGTGGAGGGTCCTCTAGTAGTTAAAAATAGGTGATCCCTGGGTGGTGCAGTGGTTTGGTGCCTGTCTTTGGCCCAGGGCATGATCCTGGAGACCTGGGAACCAATCCCACATTGGGCTCCCGGTGCATGGAGCCTGCTTCTCCCTCTGCCTGTGTCTCTGCCTCTCTCTCTGTGACTATCATAAAAAATTTAAAAAAAAAGTTAAAAATAGAGCTAACCTACGTTTCCAAATTTGCAGAGCTAGGTATTTACCCTGAGGACACAAAAGTACTTTAGTAGATTCGAGGGGGACACGCAGCCCAGTGTTTCTAGCAGTGTTATCAACAACAGCCAAACTGTGGATACAGCCCTACGTCCATCGGCAGATGAACGGACAGAGACAATGTGGTAAATATACACACTGCGAAATCACTCGGTCATCAGAGGGATGAAATGAAGCCATTTACAATGATGTGGAAGGAGTGGAAAGGATTTATGCTAAATGAACTCAGTCAGAGAAAGACAGATACCAAATACCATACAATTGCATTCACAGGTGAATTTTAAGAAACCAAACTGGCAAAGGGGCTCAGGGGGGATGAGAGAAGCAAGCCAAGATACCCACTCTTAACCACAGAGAATAAACTAATAAATACCAGAGGAAGGTGGGGGGATGGGGAATCAGGGGATGGGGACAGTGGAGGGCACCTGTGACCAGTACCAGGCGTTGTATCCAAGTGTTGAATCACTAAGTGGTAAACCTGAAACTATATCATACTGTGTTTACAAACAGGAATTCAAGTAAAACTTTCAAATAATAATTGGTAGTATTGATGAAACATGTGCGCACTAGGGAAAAACTCAGAAAGGCAACTAAAAATCCAAATAAAGAGTATTTAGAGCCACAAATCCCCTCCTTAGCTCAGCTTGGAAGAAGCCTGTCCTGTCTATTCTGACCCCATCAGAAGCCTGGATTTTGAGTCTCTGGGGAGGCCACTAATTTGGTGGAGTCAGGCTATCTTTGGACCCAAAACCTAAATAGAGTGCATAAAACTCAACGGACCAAGATACTAGGAGTCCCAGTGCAGGCACATGCCAGGACCCAAACTCTTACCATACACAGACATAACCCTAACCCTACACTTAATCCTAATGTTAAACTAACCCTTAAACAAGACCCATCACTAATCGACAACCAAACACAAACCCCAAGACCAAAACACATTCAGAGAACCTTCCTGCCAACCCTCACCCTAACTCCTAAACCTATTCGAAACCCTTATCCCTGACCCCTGTTTTAAATCTAACCCTAACCTCTAACCCTAACCTTCACTTAATGTACTCAAATCCTATTCCTAACCTTAACCTGTACCCTAACCCTAACCCTCTAATACTAATCCTATCTCATACCCCAAATGGTACTCTAACTTGTACCCTAAAACTAACTCCTAAACCACTCCCTAAACCTATCTCTTACCCTTTTAAAAAACCATAACCTGACCCTGACCTGACCCTAACTAAACACTAACCCTAACCTTAGCCCTAACACCTATCCTAAACCTAATCCTCGCCCTAACCCTAAACCTAGCCCTAACTTTTACCCTAACCCCTAACACTTACCCCTAACCCTAACTCACACCCTAACCCCTAACCCTAAATGCAAACCTAAGCCCAACCCTAACTGTAACCATAACCCTAACCGCACCTCCAAACCTCCTGTCCTATCCCTAAAGCCTAAACCCTAAACCTAACTCTAAATCCTGTCACTAACCCTAACCCCTTTCCCTAATCCCTAACACCCATCCTAACTCCTAACCACTGACTCTTACCCTTATCCCTCACCCTAACCTGTATTCCGTAACCATAAGCTTAATCACAAACACCTAACATCTAACCTAAGCCTAACCACCAACTGCCTCCCCTCCCCTAACCCTACCATTCATTCTACCCATTCACTTACCCTGTGGTTCTGAGTAGTCCCTTCTGATGTGGACGTGACCCCCAACAACGCCTCCAGAGTCCTCCACGGGGGCCTGAGGAAGCAGGGCTCCTGTGAGTGCGGACGTGGCCCCAATTGTTCCTGAGTCATAGTCAGAGGGTCCTGAGGACGCTGGGTCTCCTGTCACTGTGGACTATGCCTCACATCGTCTGGAAGCCTCACAGCAGGTCCTCAGGTGGCCCGGGGCTCCTGCCAGCCTGGACATGGCCACACGTCCCCCAGAAAACTCACCACACGTCCTGAGGAGCTGTGGGCTCATGTCAGCATAGACGCAGCCCCATATTTCCCAAAGCCAAAGTGCATGTCCTGAGGAGGATGGGGGTCCTGTCAGTGTTGAGGTGGCCTAACATTTTCCTCAATCCTCACCATAAGACCTGAGGATGCTGGAGGCTCCTGTCAGCATAGATGTGGCCCCAAATCTTCTCAAACCTTCACAGTGGGTCCTGAGGAAGCTGGAGACTCCTGTCAGTGTGGATGCGGCACCCACATTTTTCTTAGGCCTCACCACAGTCCCTGACAAGCCTGGGGTCTTCTGTCTGCATGGACGCATCCCATATTTCCCCAAGCCAACACCAGGGGTCCTAAGGATTCAGCATCCTGTTGTGTCGATGTGACACAACATCCTCCCGAAGCATCACCGAGGGTTCTGAGGAGGCTGGGGCTCCTGCCACCATTAATGCGGCCCGCAGCTTCCAGAAGCCGCCCCGTGGGTCCTGAGGAGGCCCAGGGTCTCCTTTCAGCGTGGATGCGAGCCCACAATTTCCTGAAGCTGCAGCTCATCAGCTTGGCCGTGTCCCCACGTCCTCCTCAGGCCTCCCCAGCACAGGCTGGCTCCTGTTAGTGCAGGCAGAGGAGGCCTACTGCACATTCATGCCCGCTGTGTAGGGCCTGGGCTCGGGTGCCCCCTGCAGGACACTCAGGCGCTGCAGGAGGCTGTGCAGAAGGCAGCGGCGCTCCAGGGGCCGCACCTGCCTCCTTCCAGGCTCCTGCTGTGGCCTGTTAGCTTTGGAAACATCTCACTGAAATGGAGCCCAACACCTGGCTTCCCCAGAAATACTTAAGGACAAGGAATTGGAGCCCACAGGACGCGAAATGAAATGTGGACCAGAGTTTTACCACGTCCCGCAAATCCCACTCTACCCTCTTCCACTGTGGGCGGGATTGTGGGCTGGTGTAGCCACCCTGGAAACAGTGTGGAGGCTCTGCAGGGCGACTATATTTGTAACATCCTGAGAACAGCAGGTGAACGGCCTGATTTCACTCCGAAGATACAGATGCACTGAGACTTGGGACACCTGCACCCCAATGTACACAGCAGCCGGGTCCACAGTAGCCACACTGTGGGAGGAGCCTCAGTGCCCTCGGGCAGATGATGGATAAAAAGGATGGGAGATAGATGATGGTCATAGAGGAATGGAACTCAGCTATCAAAGAGAAGGAAATATTGCCATTTGCAATGACGTGGATAGAACTAGAGGGATCATGTTAAATGAAATAAGTCAGTCAGGAAAGAGAATGACCGTGTGTTGTCATTCATAGGTGGAATTAAAAAGCAAAGCATATAACAACTGTGAAGGGAAGGAAAAACAAATAAGATGAAAACAGTTGCAGGAAATACAGATTCTTTTTTTAAAATTTTTATTTATTTATGATATTCACAGAGAGAGAAAGAGAGAGAGGCAGAGACATAGGCAGAGGGAGAAGCAGGCTCCATGCACCGGGAGCCCGATGTGGGATTCGATCCCGGGTCTCCAGGATCGCGCCCTGGGCCAAAGGCAGGCGCCAAACCGCTGCGCCACCCAGGGATCCCCGAAATACAGACTCTTAATGATAGGAAACAAACTGATGGTCATTGGAGGCGGGGAGGTTAACAGGGGACCTGCTTGAAGGAGGTCATGTGATGTCACGAGCACTGCTGTTATCTCCAACTGGTGAATCCCTGATTCTTCCTCTGAAAGTATAATACACTATCCGTTAATTAATTGGGTTTAAATTAAATTAAGTTAAAAAAATCCGTTGTATCAGAACACATTTCCTTCTGGACTCTCTTTTTGCTCCTTCAACTTATGCCGGAACCACCCCCAATGGGACTGGTTTGCCTAAGTAGGCTCCACGCACCATCAATGGCCCAGCCCAGGGCTAGAACTCACGACCCCTGAGATCAGTACCGGAGGTGAGGTCAGGAGTCAGATGCTTAACCAACGGAGCCAGCTGGGGGGCCCGAGAACCACACTGCTTTATCCTTTTTGTCTGTGACATCGTTTGAAATAGGAAAGTGCTGCGTCCCACTCTCTCCTGCTCCTCCAGTACTGATTTGCTGTCCGGGGTCATTTGTGGGGGCAGATTGATGTTATGTTTTTTTATTTTTTTTATTTTTTGCTATTTCTAAGTTATGCCACCATGATTTTGATAGGAATGACTTTGAAACTGAGGGTGGCTTCAGGAACTGTGGACATTATCACAAGATGATGCTCCCACCCCTCGAACCCAGGACGGCCTCCCAGAACAGAGCCTTGTATGGCTCAGTGAACAAGTCTTGTGCTCCTATGTTTCAGTCTCATTATTTATTCTCCTTGATGCTCCTGAGAAGGGAGTCACGTCCTTCCTTTCCTTCCTGAGTGCTCATTGTCGGGACAGAGCAAGGCTACTCTGCTCTGTAGGGTCAGGTTGTGTCCCGTGACTTTACTGAACTCACTCCTTAGTTCTAACAGGTTTTGGTGGAGGCTCCCGGGTTTCTTGTTTCCAGTACCGCATCTTCAGCATATAGGGACAGTGTGACGTCCCCCTTCCAGGTGTGGAACCTTTTCTGTTTACAGCTTAATGTCCTAGAAAGCCCCACAATAGAATCAAAACTGATCCCAGGCCAAGGGCAGGA
This sequence comes from Canis aureus, assembly GCF_053574225.1. Taxonomy (NCBI): domain Eukaryota; kingdom Metazoa; phylum Chordata; class Mammalia; order Carnivora; family Canidae; genus Canis; species Canis aureus. The sequence goes on from NC_135646.1 coordinate 35,946,027, forward strand.
AGCCCCTATTAGAATGAGAACAGAGCTCAATGCCCTTGAAGGCCCCATATCAAAATGTACACAGAACTTGAGGAATTGCTCTAGCCCTTCTGGAGGTCCCCGAGACAAGCCCTTAAACCTACACAAAAACTCACCACGGGGTCGAAGTCCCTGCTCTGCACTGACAGGTATACTTGGACACAAGCTCGAGCTTGTAAATAAACCCTCGTGTGTTTGCTTCGGTGTGGGCTTCTCCATGGTTTTTCGGATTCGCAATCTTGGGCACAACAGTCTGAGATAAAAAAACAAAACCAAAAGCATTTCGGATGCGGGCAAATGAAAGCAGGGTTCTGAGAGATGCGCTTGGGGGCTCTTCTGTGGAGGGCTTGCAGACTGGGGGGTGGGATGCTTAGCCCCAGAACCAGAGGACCCAGTGTCCCCTCCCAAATCACGCCAAACAGCGCCAATCTCAGGGAGCACCACTGCACCACCTGCTGGAGGCCAGAGGCGCTGAAGACCACCCCACCCCTGACCCCGCTGGTGCCTCTCCCAGGCAGATGTGCACCTGACAATAAGCACCATGGGCCATCCCCAGACCCCACACAAACCATTCGCTGCGACCAAGTTGTCAGACCCAAGAGGCTGCAGAGCTTCAGTGCTGCCTGGAAAGTAGGGTCTAGCTTCCTTTGTATTTTGTGCTTTATTTTCATTTATTTTCTTTGATTCTATTTTATTAATTGCCTTATTTTATTTTTTATGTATGTACCTTATATATTTCTTATTTTTACTTTCATGGAACATTGTGTTTGTTATTTTGGGATTTAGAATCTTTTTACAAGGAGGCCAAAATAGTGGTTTTGCCTAGTGGTTTTCTAGTGGTTTTTTGGGGGGAGGGCAGTTGTTATTGTTTTTCTTGGTTTTTCTTTTTCTTCCTACTTTCTTTTCTGGAAAATATAATGAGATCGAGAAATTCACCTCCATAAAATAACATGAGGTAGTACTCACAGCCAGGAAGTCCATCAAAACAAATATATGATGTCTAAATACAGTTTAAAACAATGATTATAAAGATAGCAGCTGGGCTGGAAAAAGAGCACAGAAGAAAACTAGAGAATCCCTTACTGTAGAAATAAAAGAACTAAAATTTAATCAGGCGAATGTTAAAAATGGTATAACTGAGATGCAGTCCCAAGTGGAAGCCTTAAAAACAAAGAAAGTTATGGACCACAGAGGCAGATTTAGGGAACTCAGTCACTTATTAAAACAATAACATTCATATCATAGGAGACTCAGAAGATGAAGGGAGAGAAAAGGTGGGCCTTACTCATCCAATAGAAACGAAAAATACCCACCATTGCTTCAATGTAGATGTAACTGGAAGGTATTATGCTGAGTGAAGTAAGTCAATCAGAGAAGGACAAACATTGTATGTTCTCATTCACTTGGGGAATATAAATAATAGTGAAAGGGAATATAGGGGAAGGGAGAAGAAATGTGTGGGAAATATCAGAAAGGGAGACAGAACATAAAGACTACTAACTCTAGGAAACCAACTAGGGGTGATGGAAGGGGAGGAGGTCAGGGATCTGTATGAATGGGTGACGGGCACTGAGGGGGGCACTTGACAGGATGAGCACTGAGTGTTATTCTGTATGTTGTCAAATTGAACACCAATAAAAAGTGAATATATTATTTAAAAAAAAGAAAGAGGGAAAGAAAGAAATAGTGGCACCTTGGTGGCTCAGTCAGTTAAGCTTCTGCCTTAAGTCAGATCATGATCCAGGTCCCAAGGAAGGCTCCCTGTTTAGCAGGGAACCTGCTTCTCCCTCTCCCTCTGCCCCTCTCACTCATGGTTTTTCTCTCCTCTCTCTCTGAAATAAATAAATAACATCTTTGAAAAAGAAACTGCAAAAAACAAATCCACAAGAAGAGAAATCTCCCATGTAGAAGAATTTCAAACAATTTGTGCAGACATTCCACCCTCTAGTTGATGAGCATAGCTTCCCACTCTTACATGTGGAATACACATAGTAACTTCCTTCTACAAAATATATTATGAAAAACGTAAAATAATAATAATAATATAATAATAATAATAATAATAATAAGAAGAAGAAGAAGAAGAATAAGAATAAGAAGAAGAAGAAGAAGAAGAAGAAGAAGAAGAAGGAGAAGGAGAAGAGGAAGAATCACTTAACTACGGAGAAAGATGACAAACACTACCTCAGCAAGATGATCAGATCGATACCAAGACGGATAAATCATGTTGATAGTATCTATCCTTTATATGATATAATGAAAATGGCAGTATATCTCTGTATATAATCCACAAAAACAGTTCAATCATGAGATAAACGACAGACATGTCTCAACTGAGGGAAATTTTCAAAATACTCTACTTCTCAAAGTATTCCAGTGCAACAACAAGGAAAGGCTGAAAGACTGTCACAATCCAGAGGAGCCTAAGAAAACAGGAGGACAAATGGAATGTGATATGAGGGATGGTAACTTAGCAAAAACTAAGGAAATCTGAATAAAGTATGGTCCTTGGTTAATGCGAATATTTCAATATTGATTCATTAGCTCATATTTGTACCGTACTAATATAAGATATCAATAAATGGAGAAAGTGAGTGCAAGTGCATGCGAATGCTCTGTACTATCTTCTCAATTTCCCTATAAATCTTTGTTTTTTCCTAATAAATAAGATTTATTTTGGGGATCCCTGGGTGGCGCAGCGGTTTAGCGCCTGCCTTTGGCCCAGGGCGCGATCCTGGAGACCCAGGATCAAATCCCACGTCAGACTCCCGGTGCATGGAGCCTGCTTCTCCCTCTGTGTCTCTGCCTCTCTCTCTCTCACTGTGTGCCTATCATAAATAAATAAAAATTAAAAAAAAAAAAAAAAGATTTATTTTGAAAATTGACTTAAATGAATGAGGATCCAAATGTGAAGACATTTTTAGAATAGTTGAATGAACTTTTGCTTTATTCTTAAAGAGTTCCTTCGATGGGAACAAAGTAAGAATTTTATATCAGAAGGAAAGAAAAACACTTATGAACACGTATAATGTCTCCTCAACCTGAAAAGCAGGAACGGATAATAAATAGCATAAATCAGATAAAAAATACTTCTATTATAATAGACACCATATTGCAAGGGCATTTAAAATTAGCAATGCATAACATTTCCTTGACATTTGTCTTCCAAAGAGTTCAAAGTGTTTCAGTGTCAGTTGAAACAGGGGAAGAATCTCAGGGAAGAATCCTTCACATAATAATAGGACCACTGGTAATAATATATCTCAGTTCTTTCAAATCCATAAAGATGCAACTCCTGAGGAGTGACTGAGCTGTGAAGAAAGAGATGAGAAACCCTCATCCCTCTGAATTACTTGTGTCAGAATATTTTAACCATAGTACTACGGATAGTAGTAAATTATCCTTATTAACAGGAAATACGTCTCAGATTGGAATCTGAGCAATCAGAAGGGCAGAGAAAAAACACTTTGAATCGCTCTTCATCTTATAAAGAGAAAGGACAGCTTTTTTATGTACGAAGTCAGTTGTCAAGATAGCCTTAGGGAATAAGAGTCTGCAGCATCGAATCCCGCTGCACAGCTGGGACGCCCATGCCCCAGGTCTTCCTGATCCCAAATCCCTGGGCCTGTCCCCCACACAGGCTGCCAGGCTGAGGTCATTAGCAATTGCTCTCTTAGGAGCTCCGGGGAAGGGGGAAGGAGCTAGATAGGATGGGAAGGGACGCAAGGAGGCCAAGAAAATGAAGGCCTTTCCACTTTAAGTTCAGCGTTTGAACCCGTCCAGCCATCCCAGGCCCCCGTGAAGAAGAGATGAAATTTACATTACTTCAGTTACAGGAAAAAAACAAAAGTTTACAGCTTAATGCCCTGGAAAGCCCCACAATAGAATAAGAACAGAGCCCACGCCAAGGGCTGGAAGCGCCTATTAGAATGAGAACAGAGCTCAATGCCCTTGAAGGTCCCATATCAAAATGTAAACACAACTTGAGGAATTGCTCCAGCCCTTTTGGAGGTCCCCGAGACAAGCCCTTAAAAGCAAAACAGCACCTTGGGTTCCAAGTCCCTGCTCTGCTGTGTCGGGTGTACTTGGACGCAAGCTCGAGTTTGGAAATCAACCCTTGTGTGTTTGCATCAGTGTCAGCTCCGTAGTGGTTTCTCAGATTCACAATCTTGGGCACAACACCCCCATGTCCTCTCCCACCTGGGCTGACCACTATCTCCTCCCATCCAGGCTGACACTCAGTCACCTCCCCACCCACAACAGCTGGGCACAGGCCCTCACACAGGTGTCACGGGCACGGTGGACACTTTCGCCATGCCTAGCCTCCCAGAGGAAGGAAAGTGGTTTCGGCAGGACACACTCCCATAGTGGCCCCAGGGCTCCCTGCCCAGCACAGCAGCTCGTGACAGGTTGGGGTCTGTGTCCCTGACGCCTGCTCCTCCTCCCCGGGTTTCCCACAGGAAATGAAGGAGGAGGCCCTGTTCTCCTCCAGGGACATCTTGGAGGTAGACTTGGACGTCAACAGGATGTTCGGCAGCCACACCATATTTTGGGATGGCTAGGGGGTTGGGTGAGGCTGCTGGGCCAGGGGGATTCGGGACACCAAGGGAGGCCCGGGGCCTTCTGGGTAGGGAAAACGGGGCTACTGAGGCCGGGGGAGCAATAGCAGCCAACAACACACTGCTCCATGGTAGTATGCTGGGGCTGACACCCGTGCCCACACTCCCAGTGCCTCGGGGATGAGGAGGCCACTAGGATGGGGCCTCCAGGGGTAGCCATGGGAATTGAAGACCAAAGAGGAGAGGGACGGCTCCCTGAGAAGCAGGGGATGGGGTGGGGGATGTGGGGGGCAGGAACCGGACCTGGGGGCCAGGCTGCATAGCCGCGGCTGGAGCAGGAGCACATCGATCCCATGAGGGTCGGACGGGTCAGAGTGACACCCACTCTCGGTGCTTTATATTATTCTAAATTTTATGCATTTAATTTGAGACAATTTGCAATTTGAAAGCATATATAGTAAAATGACCCCCAGATAATGCCCCCGGTACAGCCAGGGCCCTGACCACACGGAGCCCCGGGGCAGGTGTCACTGCAAACCCCAGACTAGTCACCTTTAACTGTAGATGTCTCCTTAGCATCATAGAGGAAGGAGACTTCCTGTGTCCGCAGGCTCCCCACGACATCCCCCACATTCCCCACTCTCACACCATCCTCCTACATCATCATCCCCAATGGTATCCCACCTACACATCCCCCTCACACCCACACAGCCCCACACAATCCGCACTCACACTATACCCCAACACCATCACCCTTACACAATCCCCCACACTCCACCACTATCATACCCCTGCCCCCACACCATCCACCACCACACGATTGGCCCCCAGCAATGACCCGATGCAGGTGCCCCCTGTGGGACAAGCTCAGCCTCCCCGGGGTTCTCTGGATACCCTAATCCCATCAGAAGCCCGGGTGTCCCATAGAGTACTCAGGGGTTGCAGGGAGGAGGGAAGACAGGAAGCCCCCGACAGGGTGGGTGCAGTTGAGTGGTGCAGAGGACCCACTGTGCCCTGACTCCGCCCACTGTCCCTCATTTAGGGTGGCAAACACTGCACAGGACACCAGCCCCTAACCCATGGGGATCTGGGCTGGCCTGGCCCTGGGCTCTGTGAGGGCTGGGGTGATTTGAGCCTCCACCACAGGCCCAACACAAAGACTAATGGGATCCAGCCCACACAGCCCTGGCTAGCCCTGGATTCTGGCCCCGGGCTGAGCCAGCCCTCTCACAGCTGGATGGTGGGCCCCACCCGCACCCACACCAGGAAGCTGGCTCCTACAGGTGCTGGGGCCCCAGGGAGCCTGAGGCCGGGGTCCAGCAGCCCTGTGGAGACCCAGCACAGAAGCCCATGAGCTGCAGGTCCAGGTCAGCTCTGCTGTCCTCAGAACCGTCTCTCAGACTGAAACCTCAGGACACACGCCCCCACCCAGAGTCCACACATACTTCCAGGTGTAGGACTCCAGCATCCGTCCCCAACCTATGTCATTCTTGCCCTTCCCTAAAGGACAGAAAGGTCTCCATCCCCAGGGGAAGGCGTGCACCCTCGGCTCTGAGCCCGTTTACTGTAGAAAGTCAATAAAGTCTTGTGGTGTGAAAATGCACAGCCAGCCCGCTTCTGTGTCTCCCAGAACACTGTTCACGGGGCATGGAGAGACCCCCAGAGAGGAGGAGGGGGTACCACTTAAGCCCCACCAGCCCCTGCAGGGGCGCCGCCAGGAACACCCAGCTGACGTCCCCACGTGCCTTCCACGGGTGGCCAGATGCCAGGGTCAGGACCCAACAGACTTCACTGGGACTCAGGCTGTGCCCCACGGGCCAGGAGGGCCTGGGACAGAGTGACACCAGGAAGCCTCAGGTCACCAGGGTCTATGCAATGTGACCCAGAGGTCTGTGCTCCCTCTTTCCAGGAGGTCGTGCCTGGCCAGGTACGGGGCACTTCCTCCCCTCCCCGCATCCCTGTGCCTGTGTGCCTGGGGCAGAGAGGGCCTGCCGGGCGGTCAGCATGGTCCTAGAAGTGATGTTAGGACAGTAGGCCTTTGAGTTGAGCCCAAGATTGTGAATCAGAGAAACCACTGAGGAGCCAACACCGATGCAAACTCCCAAGGGTTCCTTACAATCTGAAGCTTGTGTCCTAGTGCACCCGACACAGCGGAGCAGGGATTTGGACCCTGAGACTAAGAGGCGTAGCAGCTTTATAGGGGCCATTGGCCCATGGGATACACAGAAAGTTGCACAGTCGTGTCGGTCCACATGCAGGTGGCCGATTGAATTACACCTTACCCTATAGGATCCACTTGACCTGGCCTATTTCTTTGGTCAGAATCGGCGTGCAGTTTTGGCGGGCACAAAGCAGGGTTACATTGTTATGAGCCCGATTTACAATTACGGTGTGCCCAGCGTCTTGACTGGGTTGGGGCAATGCCTTAAGACATAAGCAGGTCATGTGGGGGTCATAGGGGAGATGGCGGTTGTAGCACAAAATTGAATCAGTCCTGCTCTGCTTGTCCAAGGTTAGGAGATTTTTGATAAATTTCCTGGGCCCCACACTTGAAGATCATGCACCTGGGCCACCCTGACCAGGTGGACTCACTATGCACAACTTGTGGTGCTGGATCTCTCACACCAGTGTGTAGAGGGCACCCTCCTCACCCTAGTGAGTAGGGGCTGGGTGAGCATGGGGCTTGTCCTGAAGGCCAGGCAGCACAGAGGACCGAGGAACACCAGCCCCATCACCACCCCTACTCCCACACACAGGCTGCCCCATGGCTCCCCATAATGGGCACCCGGCACCTCTGGAGATCCCCCCAGGGTGGCCCCGAGGTCCGGCTCCCTGCTGGAGAGGTATCGGGGAGAAGAGAAGCAGGCGGCGCTCGGGGAGACCCACTGCCGGACATGGGATTGTTTCCGAGCCAGACCTTCCACCTCAGCTGACCCTCTGGCTGAAATTCACCTCAGGAGCGAGCCCTGGGTCAGCCAGGAGAGCCCAGCTAGCCACCCAGCATCAGCACCAGAAGTGATGTTGTACCAACCATTTCGGCATTTGGGTGACCCAGCCGGAAGATCTGATAGCTGCATGTGATAGCTTCATGTGATAGACACACACACACCCCACAACCAACAAAAGTCAGAATCCCCCCAATGTTGTCAAACAGCAGCTGGATGGTTACATACACGACGCAGTGGTCCCCAATAGGATACCTGGAAGATGCTATAAACCATGACTGCAGAGGTGCTGGAGGCACGGAGATGTGTCTGCTGTGTTCCAAAAAGGAGCGCGGAGGCAGGAAGCATCCTACAGAGCGGGGGGCCCTCCTAGGAAAGGACACCAGGTTCCTGTGAAGGCCATGGATGATGAAATCATTCCTCTTCTATTTCAGCTTCTGCTTTTCCTACTAAATGCCATTTTCCACAATCATAATAGCAAAAATTTATTTTATGTTTTTATATTTCTTTTTATTGGAGTCCAATTTGTATGAATTCTTGCTTCAGCAAGGGTGTCATTCAGGATAGAAAGAGAGAGAAAGATTTTCCCAGACAGGCAAAGTATAAAGGAGTTCATGACCACTAAATCAGTCCAGTAAGGAATTTTCAGAGGGACCATTCTAGTGGGGGAAAAAAGAGACCAAAAGCAACAAAGACTAGAAAGGACCAGAGAACGTCACCAGAAACACCAACTCTACCAGTAACACAAAGGCACAAAGTTCATATTTTGAATAAGCACTCTGAATGCTGATACTAAATGCTCCAATCAAAAGATATAGGGTATCAGAGTGCCTTAAAAAACAGGATCCAGGATGCCTGGGTGGCTCAGGGTTTGAGCCTCTGCCTTTGAATCAGGATGTGATCCTAGAGTCTGGGATCGAGTCCCATATTGGGCTCCTGGTGGGAAGCCTGCTTCTCTCTTGGCCTAAATTTCTGCCTCTCTCTCTCTCTCTCTCTCTCTCTCTCTCTCTCATGCTCTCAAAAATAAAATCGTTATTAAAAAAACAAGGTCCATCGGTATGCTGCCTACTAGATGCTCACCTTAGGCCTATAGACACCAGCAGATTGAAAGTCAGGGGATGGAAAATCATCTATCACGCTAATGGTTATGAAAAGAAAGCTGGAGGACCAATGCTTATATTAGAAAAACTAGATTTGAAACCAAACCCTGGGGGACACCTGGTGGCTCAGTGGTTGAGCATCTGCCTTTGGCTCAGGGTGTGATCCTGGGATCCCAGGATCGAGTCCCACATCGGCATCCCTTTGGGGAGCCTTTCTCTCCCTCTGCCTATGTTCCTGCCTTTGCTTCTCTGTGTATCTCTCATGAATAAATAAATTAAATATTCAATCTCAAAAAAGAAAGAACAAATATTATAAGAAGTGATGAAGAAGGGCATTATTTCATAGTTAAAAAGACTCTCTATCCGGATCAAACAACTAAATATTTATGATGCCAACATGGGAGTACCTAAATATGGAAAACAATTACCAACAAACGTACAGGAACATACTGATAATAATACAATGACAGGGGATTTTAACACCCACCCACTAATGGCAATGGACCGATTGTCTATGCAGGAAATCAACAGGGGAACAATAGCCTTGACACACTGGACCACAGGGACCCAACAGACCCAACAGATATAGTCTGAACATTTCTTCCTAAAGCAGAATACACATTCATTTCAAGTGCACATGGGACATTCTCCAGAAAAGATCATATCATAGGCCACAAATCAGCCCTCAACAGGTACAACAGGTTCACGAAGGTTGATATCACACCATGTATATTTTTGACCACGATGCTATGAAACTCGAAGTCGACAGTAAGAAAAAATTTGGACAGACCAAAAATACGTGGAGATTATGAACATCCTACTAGAGAATGAATGGAGCAACCAGGAAATTAAAGAGGAAATTTAAAACAAATGAAAATGAAAACATGTTTCTCCAAACCTCTGGGATGTAGCAAAGGCAGTCCAAAGAGGGAAGTACATAGCAATACAGGCTTACCTCAGGAAACAAGAAGTCTGGGATCCCTGGATGGCGCAGCGGTTTGGCGCCTGCCTTTGGCCCAGGGCACGATCCTGGAGACCTGGGAACGAATTCCACATCGGGCTCTTGGTACATGTAGCCTCCTTCTCCCTCTGCCTATGTCTCTGCCTCTCTCTCTCTCTGTGACTATCATAAATAAATAAAAATTAAATAAAATGTTTAAAAAAAAGGAAACAAGAAGTCTCTAATACACAACCTAACCCTACACCAAAAGGAGCTCGAAAAGGCATAGCAAACAAAGCCTAAAGCCTACAGAAGAAGGGAAAAAATTAAGATGAGAGCAGAAATAAACAATACAGAAATAAAAAAACATTAGAATGGTATAATGAAACTAAGAATCGGTTCTTCAAAATAATTAATAAAATGGATCAAGCCCTATCCAGCCTTATGAACGAGAAAAGAGAAAAGACCTAAATAAATAAAATCACAAATGAGAGAAGAGTGATCACAATCAACACCAGAAAAATAAGACAATTATAAGGGAATACTATGAAAGAATATACGTTAACAAACTGGGAGACCTGGAAGAAATGGACAAATCCCTAGAAATGTGCAAATGAGCAAAACTGAAATAGGAAGAAATAGAAAATGAGAACATCCCCATAACTAGCCAAGGAATTGAATCAGCAAGGTACCTGGGTGCCTCAGTGGTTGAGCATGTGCTTTGGCTCAGGTCATGATCCCGGGGTCCTGGGGAATCAAGTCCCATGTCAGGCTCCCCGCATGGAGCCTCATGTTCCCTGTGCCTATACCTCTGCATCTCTGTGTCTCGCATGAATACATAAATAAAATCTTTAAAAAAGAAAAAAGATAAAAAGATGAGAAAGGACCCAAATAAAATCAGAAATGAGAAAAGAGAAATAAAAACCAACACTAGAGAAATACAAAAGATTATAAGAGAATATGATGAAAAAGTATATGCCAGCAACCTAGAACCTGGAAGAAATAGATCAATTCCCTGAAATATATAACATAGCAAAAATTAAAAATGAAGAAATAAGAAATTTGAACAGACAGGTAACCAGCAAAGAAATTGAATCAGGAATCAAGAATCTCCCAACAGGAGATGCTTAGATCAATACAACAGAATGGAAAGCCAAAACAAGATACAAACATGTAACTATGACCCATAATGGACAACAAGGCAGGAAGGAATATCCAATGGCAGAAAGACAGTCTCTTCAACAAACCCTAACCCTGACTGCAGGATAAGAACAAATGGTGTTGGGAAAACCAGGCAGCCACATGCAGAAGAATGAAACTGGACCACTTTCTTACACCACATATATATAAAATAAATTCAAAATGGATGAAAGACCTAAATGTGAGACCAAAAAACATATAAAGAAGAAAAGATAGGCAGCAATGACTTTGACATTGACCATTGGATCTTCTTTCTAGATATGCCTCTGAGGTGAGGGAAGCAAAAGCAACAATCCTATTGGGACTTCATCAAATTGAAAAGCTTCTGCAAAGTGAAGGAAACAACCAAAGCTAAAAGGCAACATACAGGAGGAGGGGCAAGATGGCGGAAGTGTAGGGTCCCCAAGTCACCTATCCCCTTCAAATTACCTAGATAACCTTCAAATCGTCCTGAAAATCTTCGAATTCTGCCTGAGATTTAAAGACAGACCAGCTGGAATGCTACAGTGAGAAAAGTTCGCGCTTCTATCAAAGCAGGATGACGGGGGGAAAAGAAATAAAGAAACAAAATGCATCCAAGGGGAGGGGCCCCACGAGGAGCGGGGCTAAGGCCAGGCGGTGTGCCCCTGGTCAGGAGAGCTTTGTTCCAGAGAAGCAGGATCTGCACCAATCTTCCTCGGCAGAATGGCGCCCACAGGGATTCAGAGCAGGACCCCAGGAGGGCGGGGATACCCACGGGCTCCCTGGGACACTAAGAGACACCTGCACTCCCAGGAGAGTGCACCAAGCTCCCTCAGTGCTACAGGGCACGTGCACTGACTTGGGAGCAGCTCAGAGGGGGTCGGGCAGGGCTCTGCGTGGAGCAGGTTGCATGCCCCGGGAGCAGCTTGGTGGCAGTGCCTGAAGCAGAGGAAGTGGCTCCGTGCAGAGGGGGCTGTGCGGCTCCGGAAGCAACTCGGAGGTCCTCAGGCGGCGGCTCCCTGAGGGGGCTGTCCGACCAGGAGCAGCTCAGAGGGGCTGGGCGGCAGCTCTGGGGAGAGGCGGCTGCACAGACAGGAGCGAGAATCCAACATCGCAGGCCCCAGAACACAGGGTGGCAGGACACAGCCCAGGATTAGGGCTCCCTAGGGACAGGCAGAGGCCCGGATCTCCCAGGACAGCAAGGACGCTCCTGCCCAGAGCTGAGGAGATCAGCGGTCCCACCCCAGAGCCTCCAGGCCCTGAGATGGACTGCTCTGGAGTTACTGTGGGTGCTGAATACAGGTATCCAGAGCTGGCCGCTGCCACTGGGGTTGTTCCTCCTGGGGCGTCACGGGGTAAACTACGCCCACTGAGCCCTGCACCAGGCAGTGGACAGAGCAGCTCCCCCAAGTGCTAACATCTGAAAATCAGGACAACAGGCCCCGCCCCAGAAGTCCAGCTAGACGGACAAGTTCCAGGGGAAGTCAAGGGACTTAAAGTATACAGAATCAGAAGATACTCCCCCATGTTTTATCTTTTTATTTCTGATTGCTTCACCCTCCCTTTTTCCCCCTTCTTTCTTTTTTCTTTCTCTTTTTATTCTCTTTTTTCCTTCTATCTTCCTTAATTCTTTTTCTTTTTCTCTTTTCTTTCCTTCTTTCTCTCCTCTCTTTTTCTCCTTTTCCCAATACAATTTGTTTTTGGCCACTGCACTGAGCAAAATGACTAGAAGGAGAAGCTCACCTCAAAAGAAAGAATCAGAAACAGTCCTCTCTCACACAGAGTTACAAAATCTGGATTACAATTCAATGTCAGAAAGCCAATTCAGAAGCACTATTATACAGCTACTGGTGGCTCTAGAATAAAGCATAAAGGACTCAAGAGACTTCATGACTGCAGAATTTAAATCCAATCAGGCAGAAAGTAAAAATCAATTGAATGAGATGCAATCCAAACTAGATGTCCTAACGACGAGGGTTAACAAGGTAGAAGAACGAGGGAGTGACATAGAAGACAAGTTGATGGCAAAGAGGGAAACTGAGGAAAAAAGAGACAGACAATTAAAAGACCAGGAAGACAGATTAAGGGAAATAAACGACAGCCTGAGGAAGAAAACCTACGTGTAATTGGGGTTCGCGAGGGCGCCAAAATGGACAGAGGACCAGAATAAGTATTTGAACAAATCCTAGCTGAAAACTTTCCTAATCTGGGAAGGGAAACAGGCATTCAGATCCAGGAAATAGAGAGATCCCCCCCTAAAATCAATAAAAACCATCCAACACCTCGACATTTAATAGTGAAGCTTGCAAATTCCAAAGATAAAGAGAAGATCCTTAAAGCAGAAAGAGACAAGAAATCCCTGACCTTTAAGGGGAGGAGCATTAGGGTAACAGCATACGTCTCCAGAGAGACCTGGCACCCCAGAAAGGGCTGGCAGGATATATTCAGGGTCCTCAATGAGAAAAACATGCAACCAAGAATACTTTATCCAGCAAGGCTCTCATTCAAACTGGAAGGAGAGATAAAGAGCTTCCAAGACAGGCAGGAATTGAAAGAATCTGTGAACTCCAAACCAGCTCTGCAAGAAATTTTAAGGGGGACTCTTAAAATTCCCCTTTAAGAAGAAGTTCAGTGGAACAATCCACAAAAACAAGAACTGAATAGATATCATGATGACACTAAACTCATATCTATCGATAGTAACTCTGAACATGAACGGGCTTAATGACTGCATCAAAAGACCCAGGGTTTCAGACTGGATAAAAAAGCAGGACCCATCTATTTGCTGCTGCCTACGAGAGACTCATTTTAGACAGAAGGACAACTACAATCTGAAAATTAAATGTTGGAGAACCATTTACCATTCAAATGTTCCTCAAAAGAAAGTAGGGGTAGCCATCTTTATATCAGATAAACTAAAATTTACCCCGAAGAATGTAGTGAGAGATGAAGAGGGACACTAAATCGTACTTAAGGGATCTATCTAACAAGAGGACTTAACAATCCTCAATATATGCCGCGAATATGGGAGCTGCCAAATACTTAAACCAATTAATAACCAAAGTAAAGAAATACTTAGAAAATAATTATCTTATACTTGGTGACTTCAATCTAGCTCTTTCTACCCTCGATAGGTCTTCTAAGCACAACATCTCCAAAGAAATGAAAGCTTTAAATGATACAATGGACCAGATGGATTTCACTGAAATCTACAGAACTTTACATCCAAACTCAACTGAATGCACATTCTTCTCAAGTGCACATGGAGCTTTCTCCAGAATAGACCACATACTGGGTCACAAATAGGGTCTGAACCGATACCAAACGATTGGGATCGTCCCCTGCATATTCTCAGACCATAATGCCTTGGAATTAGAACTAAATCATAACAAGATGTTTGGAAGGAGCTCAAAGACCTGGAGGTGAAGGATCATCCTGCTAAAAGATGAAAGGGTCAACCAGGAAATTGAGGAAGTATTAAAAAGATTCATGGAAAGTCATGAGAATGAACATACAACCATTAAAATCTTTGGCATGCAGCCAAAGCAGTCCTAAGGGGAAAATACATCACAATATAAGCATCTATTCCAAAACGGGAATCTACTCAAATGCAAAAGCTAACCTTACACATAAAGAGGCTAGAGCAAAAAAAAAAGCAGATAGATCCTACACCCAACAGAAGAATAGAGTTAATTAACATTCGAGCAGAACTCAAGGAAATTGAGACCAGAAGAACTGTGGAACAGATCAACGGAAGGAGGAGTTGGTTCGTTGAACGAATTAATAAGATAGATAAACCATTAGCCAACCTTATTAAAAAGAAGAGAGAGAATATTCAAATTAATAAAATCATGAATGAGAAAGGAGAGGTCACTACCAACACCAAGGAAATACAAACGATTTTAAAAACATATTATGAACAGCCATACACCAATAAATTAGGCAATCTCGAAGAAATGGACGCATTCCTGGAAAGCTAGAAACTGCCAGAACTGGAACAGGAAGAAATACAAAACCTGAACAGGCCAAAAACCAGGGAGGAAATTGAAGCAGTCATCCAAAACCTCCCAGGACACAAACGTCCAGGGCCAGATGGCTTCCCAGGGGAATTCTATCAAACGTTTAAAGAAGAAACCATACCTATCCTACTAAAGATGTTTGGAAAGTTAGAAAGAGATAGAGTACTTCCAAATTCGTTCTATGAGGCTAGCATCACCTTAACTCCAAAACCAGACAAAGACCCCACCAAAAAGGAGAATTACAGACCAATAGCCATGATGAACATGGATGCAAAAATTCTCAACAAGATACTAGCCAATAGGGATCGCTGGGTGGCGCAGCGGTTTGGCGCCTGCCTTTGGCCCAGGGCGTGATCCTGGAGACCCGGGATCGAGTCCCACGTCGGGCTCCCGGTGCATGGAGCCTGCTTCTCCCTCTGCCTGTGTCTCTGCCTCTCCCTCTCTCTGTGACTATCATGAATAAATAAAAAAATTAAAAAAAAGATACTAGCCAATAGGATCTAAAAGTACATTAAGAAAATTATTCACCATGACCAAGTAGGATTTATCCTTGGAACACAGGCTGGTTCAACACTCATCAAACAATCAATGTGATTCATCATATCAGCAAGAGACAAACCAAGAATCATATGATCCTCTCATTAATGCAGAGAAAGCATTTGACAAAATAGAGCATCCATTCCTGATCAAAACACTTCAGAGCATAGGGAGAGAAGGAACATTTCTCATCATCTTAAAAGCAATCTAGGAAAAGCCCACAGCAAATATCATTCTCAGTGGGGCCGCACTGGAGGCCTTTCCCCAAAGATCAGGAACAAGACAGGGATGTCCACTCTCCCACTGCTATTCAACATAGTACTGGAAGTCCCAGCCTCAGCAGACAGCAAAAAGACATCAAAGGCATTCAAATTGGCAAAGAAGTAGTCAAACACTCCCTCTTCTCAGATGACATAATACTTTACCTAGAAAACCCAAAAGCCCCCACCCCAAGATTGCTAGAACACATTCAGCAATTTGGTAGCATTGCAAGATAAAAAATCAATGCCCAGAAATCAATGGCATTTCTATACACTGACAATGAGACTGAAGAAAGAGAAATTAAGGAGTCAATTTCATTTACAATTGCACCAAAAAGCTTAAGATACCTAGGAATAAACCTAACCAAGGAGGTAAATGATCTATACCCTAAAAACAATAGAACACTTCTGAAAGAAATTGAGGAAGACACAAAGAGATGGAAAAATATTCCATGCTCATGGATTGGCAGAATTATCATTGTGAAAATGTCAATGGTACGCAGGCAATGAACACGTTTAATACAAACACTATCAAAATACCGTGGACTTTCTTCAGAGAGTTAGAACAAATTATTTATGATTTGTGTGGAATCAGAAAGGACCCCGAATAGCCAGGGGAATTTAAAAAAGACAACCTTATATGGGGGCATCACAATGCCAGATTTCAGGGTGTACTACAAAGCTGTGGTCATCAAGAAAGTGTGGTAGTGGCACAAAAACAGACAAATAGATCAAAGGAACAGAATAGAGAACCCAGAAGTGGACCTTGAACTTTATGGTCAACTAATATTCGATAAAGGAGGAAAGACTATCCATTGGAAGAAAGACAGTCTCTTCAATAATTGGGGCTGGGAAAATGGACACCCACGTGCAGAAGAATGAAATGAGACCACTCTCTTTCACCATACACAAAGATAATCTGAAAATGGATGAAAGATCTAAATGTGAGACAAGAGTCCATCAAAATCCTAGAGGAGAACACAGGCAACACCCTTTTTGAACTTGGCCACAGTAACTTCTTCCAAGATACATCCACGAAGGCAAAAGAAACAAAAGCAAAAATGAACTGTTGTGATTTCATCAAGATAAAAAGCTTTTGCACAGCAAAGGATACAGTCAACAAAACTAAAAGACAACCTACAGAATGGGAGAAGATATTTGCAAATGATGTATCAGATAAAGGGCTAGTTTCAAAGACCTATAAAGAACTTCTTAAAATCAACACTAAAGAGACAAAGAATCCAATCATGAAATGGGCAAAAGACATGAACAGAAATCTCACAGAGGGAGACACTGACATGGCCAACATGCACATGAGAAAATGCTCTGCATCACTTGCCTCAGGGAAATAGAAATCAAAACTACAATGAGATACCACCTCACACCAGTGAGAATGGGGAAAATTAACAAGGCAGGAAACCACAAATGTTGGAGAGGATGCGGAGAAAAGGGAACCCTCTTACACTGTTGGTGGGAATGTGAACTGGTGCAGCCACTCTGGAAAACTGTGTGGAGGTTCCTCAAAGTGTTAAAAATAGACCTGCCCTATGACCCAGAAATTGCACTCTTCCCTATTTACCCAAAATATTCAGATGCAATGAAATGCCGGGACACCTGCACCCCAATGTTTTTACCAGGAATGTCCACAATAGCGACACTGTGGACGGATCCATGGTGTCCATTGAAAGATGAATGAATAAAGAAGATGTGGTTTATGTATACAATGGAATATTCCTCATCCATTAGAAACGACAAATACCCACCATTTGCTTCAACGTGGATGGAACTGCAGGGTATTATGCTGAGTGAAGTAAGTCAATCGGAGAAGGACAAATGTATGTTGTCATTCAATGCGTTAATATAAGTAATAGTGAAAAGGAATATAAGGGAATGGAGAAGAAATGTGGGGGAAATATCAGAAATGGAGACAGAACATAAAGACTCCTAACTCTGAGAAAGTAACTAGGGATGCTGGGAGGGGAGGAGGGCAGGGGGTGCGGGTGAATGGGTGACGGGCACTGAGGGGGGCACTTGCCGGGATGAGCATGGGTGTTATTCTGTTTGTTGGTAAATTGAACACCAATAAAAAATAAATTTACTAAAAAAAAGGTACAAACAACTAAACATTTATGCTGCCAACATAGGAGTACCTAAATATAAAAACCAATTAACAACAAATATACAGGAAATCACTGATAATAATACAATGACATTGGATTTTAACACCCACTTATGGCAATGGACTGATCGTCTATGCAGAAAATCAACAGGGGAACAATAGCCTTGACACACTGGACCACAGGGACTCAACAGATATAGTCTGAACATTTCTTCCTAAAGCAGAATACACATTCCTTTAAAGTTCACATGGGACATTCTCCAGAAAAGATCATATCATGGGCCACAAATCAGCCCTCAACAGGTACAACAGGTACAAGAAGGTTGATATCACCCCTTGTACATTTTCGGACCATGACGCTATGAAACTCGAAGTCGACAGTAAGAAAAAAAATTGGACAGACCAATAATACGTGGAGATTATGAACATCCTACTAGAGAATGAATGGAGCAACCAGGAAATTAAAGAGGAAATTTAAAACAAATGAAAATGAAAACATGTTTCTCCAAACCTCTGGGATGTAGCAAAGGCAGTCCTAAGAGGGAAGTACATAGCAATAGAGGCCTCAAGAAACAAGAAGTCTCCAATACACAACCTAACCTTACACCTAAAGGAGCTGGTAAAGGAATAGGAAACAAAGCCTAAATCCTACAGAAGAAGGGAAAAAATAAAGATGAGAGAAGAAATAAACAATGCAGAAAAAACAAAACAGTAGAATGGAATAACGAAACTAAGAGCTGGTTCTTCAAAATAATTAATAAAATGGATCAAGCCCTATCCAGCCTTATCAACGAGAAAAGAGAAAACCTAAATAAATAAAATCACAAATGAGAGAAGAGAGATCACAATCAACACCAGAAAAATAAGACGATTATAAGGGAATACTATGAAAGATTATACGCAAAGAAACTGGAAGACCTGGAAGAAATGGACATGAGGCATGAAGCCTCATTTTCCCTCTGCCTATAACTCTGCCTCTCTGTGTCTCTCATGAATACATAAATAAAGGTGCAGCCACTGTGGAAAACAGTCTGGAGGGTCCTCGAGAAATTAAAAATAGGGGATCCCTGGGTGGCGCAGGGGTTTGGAACCTGCCTTTGGCCCAGTGCTTGATCCCTGAGACCCGGGATCGAATCCCACGTCGGGCTCCCAGTGCATGTAGCCTGCTTCTTTCTCTCCCTGTGTCTCTGTCTCTATCTCTGTGACTATCATAAAAAAAATTTAAAAAAGACGTTAAAAATAGAGCTACCCTACGATTCCAAAATTGCACAGCTAGGTATTTACCCCGAGCATACAAAAGTAGTTTAGTAGATTGTAAGAGGAACATGCAGCCCAGTGTTGGTAGTAGCATTATCAACAACAGCGAAACTGTGTATAGAGCCGAGATGTCCATCGACAGATGAATGGGCAGAGACGATGTGTTAAATATACACACTGCAACATCACTGGGTCATCAGAAGGGATGAAATGAAGCCATTTACAATGACGTGCGAGAAGTGGAAGGGACTTATGCTAAATGAACTCAGTCAGAGAATACAGATACCAAATACCATACAATTGCATTCACATGTGAATTTTAAGAAACCAAACAAACTGGCAAAGGGGCAAAGGGTGGGATGAGAGATGCAAACCAAGAAACACACTCTTAACCACAGAGAATAAACTAATAAATACCAGAGGAAGGTGGGGGGTGGGAAATCAGGGGATGGGGATAGTGGAAGTCACCTCTGACCAGTACCAGGCATTGTATTCAAGGGTTGAATCACTATGTGGTAAACCTGAAACTATATCATACTGTGTTTACAAAGAGGAATTCAAAACTTTAAAATAATAATTGGTAGTATAGAGGATACATGTGCACACAAGAGATAAAATCTGAAAGGCAACTGAAAATCCAAACAAAGAGTCTTTAGAGCCACAAATCCCCTCCTTAGCTCAGCTCATGAGAATCCTGCCATGCCTATTCTCACCCCAGAGAAGAATGGATTTTGATTCTCTGGGGAAGCCACTGACTTGGTGGAGTCAGGCTATCTTTGAAACCAAAACCTAAATAGAGTGCATCAAACTAAACAGACGGGCACTGGGTGTTATTCTGTATGTTAGTAAATTGAACACCAATAAAAAAAAAAAAAGTAAAAAAAAAAAAAATAAACTGCCCAAGATGCTAGGAGTCCCAGTGCAGGCACATGCCAAGACACAAACTCTAACCATACACAGACATAACCCTTACCCTACACTTAAGCCTAATGTTAACCTAACCCTTAAACAAGAACTATCACTAATCAAAAACCAAACACAAACCCCAAGACCGAAACACATTCACTGAACCTACCTGCCAAGCCACACCCTAACTCCTAAACCTATTCTGAGGTTTCCTTAACCCTGACCCTTACCTTAAATCTAATCGTAACCCTAACCTCTAACCCTAACCTTAACTTAATGTACTCAAATCCTATTCCTAACTTTAATTTGTACCCTTACCCTAACCCTCTAATACTAACCCTATCTCATACCCCAAACTGTACACTACCCATACCCTAAAACTAATCCCTAACCCACTGCCTAACCCTATCTCTTACCCTTTTCCAAAACCGTATCCTGACCCTACCCTGACCCTGACCTGACCCCATCCCTAACCCCTAACCAAACACTAACCCTAACACTAGCACTAAACCCTATCCTAAGCCTAACCCTCGCCCTAACTCTAAACCTAGGCCTAACTTTAACTCTAACCCTTAACGCTAACCCCTAACCCTAACTCACACCCTAACCCCTAACCCTAACTGCAAACCTAATCACAACCCTAACACTAACCATAACCCTAACCCCAACTCCTAACATCCTGCCCTAATCCCTAAGCCTAAACCCAAACCCTAACTCTAAATCCTGTCCCTAACACTAACCCTAACCCCTTTCCCTAATCCCTAACCCCCAGCCTAACTCCTAACCATTGACCCTTACCCTTATCCCTCACGCTATCCTCTAATCTGTAACCATAAGCATAATCACTAAACCCTAACATCTAACCTAACTTAACCACCAACTGCCTCCCCTCCCCTGACCCTACCATTCATTCTACCCATTCACTTACCCTGTGGTTCTGAGTAGTCCCTTCTGATATGGACGTGGCCCCCAATGGCACCTCCAGAGTACTCCAGGGTGTCCTGAGGAAGCCAGGATCTGTGAGTGTGGATGTGGCCCCATGTGTTCCTGAGTCATAGTCACTGGGTCCTGAGGATGCCGGGTCTCCTGTCACTGTGGACTATGCCTCACATCCTCTGGAAGCCTCACAGCAGGTCCTCAGGAGGCCAAGGGCTCCTGTCAGCCTGCATATGGCCCCATGACCCCCAGAAAACTCACTGCGGGTCCTGAGGGGGCTGTGGGCTCCTGTCAGCATAGACGCAGCCCCATATGTCCTGAAGCCAAAGTGCTGATCCTAAAGAGGCTGGAGACTCCTGTCAGTGTGGATTCGGCACCCACATTTTTCTTACGCCTCACCACAGGCCCTGACAAGGCTGGGGTTTTCTGTCTGCATGGAAGCATCCCCATATTTCCCGAAGTCTACACCGGGGGTCCTGAGGACGTCAGCGTCCTGTTGTGTGGGCGTGGCCCCAAGTCCTCCCATAGCCTCACTGCGGACTCTGAGGAGGCCAGGGCTCCTGACACCATGGATGCGGCCCCCACCTTCCAGAAGACTCAAATTATGTCCTGAGTGGCCCGGGAGCTCCTGACAGAGTGGACGCAGCACCACAGCTTCCTGAAGCCTCCCTGCAGGTCCTGAAGCGGCCCAGATGTTCCTGTCAAGGTGGATGCGGGCCCACATCTATCCTGGGAATCTGAGCAATCATATGGGCAGAGAAAAAACACTTTGACTCGCTCTTCGTCTTATAAAGAGAAAGGACAGCTTTTCTATGTACAAAGTCAGTTGTCAAGATAGCCTTAGGGAAGAAGAGTTGCAGCATCAAATCCAGCTGCATAGCTGGGACGCCCGAGCCCCAGGTCTTCCTGATCCCAAATCCCTGGGCCTGTCCCCCAACACAGGCTGCCAGGCTGAGGTCATTAGCAATTGCTCTCTTAGGAGCTCAGGGGAAGGGGGAAGGAGCTAGATAGGATGGGAAGGGACACAAGGAGGCCGAGAAAATGAAGGCCTTTCCACTTTAAGTTCAGCGTTCCACATGTCCAGCCATCCCAGGCCCCTGTGAAGAAGAGCTGAAATTTACATTACTTCAGTTACATGAAAATAACAAAAGTTTACAGCTTAATACCCTGGAAAGCCCCACAATAGAATAAAAACTGAGCCCAGACCAAGTGCAGGAAGCCCCTTTTAGAATGAGAAAAGATCTCAATGCCTTTGAAGGCCCATATCAAAATGTAAACAGAACTTGAGGGGGATCCCTGGGTGGCGCAGTGGTTTGGGGCCTGCCTTTGGCCCAGGGCGTGATCCTGGAGACCTAGGATCGAATCCCAAGTTGGGATCCCGGTGCATGGAACCTGCTTCTCCCTCTGCTTGTGTCTCTGCCTCTCTCTCTCTCTCTCTCTCTGTGACTATCATAAAAAAAATAAAATCTTTAAAAAAAAAAGAAGTTTAAAAAAAAAAGAACTTGAGGAATTGCTCCAGCCCTTCGGGAGTACCCCGAGACCAACCCTTAAAACTAAGCTAAAACCCACCTCAGGGTCCAAGTCCCTGCTCTGCTCTGTCGCGTATACTTGGACACAAGCTCAAGCTTGTAAATAAACTCTCATGTGTTTGCCTTGGAGTCAGCTTCTCGGTGGTTTCTTGGATTAGCAATCTTGGGCACAACTGTCTGAGATAAAAAAACAAAACCAAAAGAAGCTCGGACACAGGTAGAGTGAACGCAGGGTTCTGAGAGAAGCCACGGAGACCTGGGGGCTTGGCCGCTCTTCTGTGGAGGCCCCAGCAGACTGGGGTGGGGGATGCTCTGCCCCAGAGCCAGAGGACCTAGAGACCCCACCCGCATCCCGCCTCTCAGGGCCAGGTCTCAGGAACAGGGCAGCACAGCCCGCTGAGCCCAGAGGCGCTGACGCCCACCCTGCCTCTGATCCCCGCAGGTGCATCTCCCAGGCAGATGTGCACCTGACAATCAGCGCCATGGCCCATCCCCAGACCCCACACAGAGCATTCGCTGCCACCAAGTTGTTGGACCACAGTGGCTGCAGAGCTTAAGCTCTGCCTGGAAAGTAGTGTCTAGATTCCTTTGTACTTTGTGCTCTTTTTTCATTTATTTTCTTTGATTCTTTTTTATTAATTGCCTTATTTTAATTTCTATGTATGTACCTTATATATTTCTTATTTTTACTTTCATAGTACTTTAATTGTGATGCTTTTTTAAATTTTTTTTTCAATTTATTTATGATAGTCACAAACAGAGAAAGAGAGAGAGAGAGAGAGAGAGAGGCAGAGACACAGGCAGAGGGAGAAGCAGGCTCCATGCACTGGGACCCCGACGTGGGATTTAATCCAGAGTCTACAGGATCATGCCCTGGGCCAAAGGCAGGCACTAAACCGCTGCATCACCCAGGGATCACTTTAATTGTTTCTATTTTGGGATTTAGAATCTTTTAACAAGCAGGCCAAAATAATCTGGGTTTTATTTTGTTTTGTTTTGTTTTTTGGGGGGGGAGGGCAGTTGTTATTGTTTTTCTTGTTTTTCCTTTTTCTTCCTTCTTTCTTTTCTGGAAAATATAATGAGATGGAGAAAATCACCTCCATAAAATAACATGAGGTCTACTCACAGCCAGGAAGTTCATCAATACACGTATATGATGTCTAACTACAGTTTAAAACAATGATTATAAAGACAACAGCTGGGCTAGAAAAAGAGCACAGAAGAAAACTAGAGAAACCTTTACTGTAGAAATAAAAGAACTAAAATCTAGTCAGGCCAATGTTAAAAATGGTGTAACTGAGATGCAGTCCCAAGTGGAAACCTTGAAAACAAGAATGGTTATGGACCACAGAGACAGATGTAGGGAAGTCATCCACTTATTAAAACAATAACATTCATACCATAGGAGACTCAGAAGATGAAGAGAGAGAAAAGGTGGGCCTTGCTCAGACATTAGAAACAACAAATACCCACCATTTGCTTCAAAGTGGATGGAACTGGAAGGTATTATGCTGAGTGAAGTAAGTCATTCGGAGAAGGACAAACATTGTATGTTCTCATTCATTTGGGGAATATAGATAATAGTGAAGGGAATATAAGGGAAGTGAGAAGAAATGTGTGGGAAATATCAGAAAGGGAGACAGAACATAAAGACTCCTAACACTGGGAAATGAACTAGGGGTGATGGAAGGGGAGGAGGGCGGGGGTGGGGGTGAATGGGTGACGTGTACTGACGGGCTGAGCACTGGGTGTTATTCTGCATGTGGGCAAATTGAATACCAATAAAAAGTAAATTTATTATTACAAAAAGGAAAAAGAAAAAGTGGCATCTGGGTGGCTCAGTCACATAAGCTATTGTCTTAGGCTCAGATCATGATCCAGTTCCCAAGGCAGGCTCCCTGTTTGCAGGGAACCTGCTTCTCCCTCTCCATCTGCCCCTCTCGCTCTTGGTTTTTCTCTCCTCTCTCTTTCAAATAAATAAATGACATCTTTAAAAAGAAACAAACAAACCCAGAATGAAGAGAAATCTCCCATGTAGAAGAATTTCAAATAAGTTGTACAGACATTCCACCCTCAAGTTGATTAGCATAGCCTCCCAATCATATGTATGGAATACACATAGTAACTTCCTTCTACGAAATATAATATGAAAATGTGTATATAAAAATGATAATATAATAATAATAATAATCTCTTTACAACGGAGAAAGCTGACAAACACTACCTCAGCAAGATGATCAGATTCATACCAAGACTGATAAATCATGTTGATAATATCTATCCTTTATATGATATAATTAAAATGGCAGTATATCTCTTTATATAATCCACAAAAAGAGTTTAATCATGAGATAACAGACATTTCCCAACTGAGGGAAATTTTACAAAATACTCTACTTCTCAAAGTGTTCCAGTTCAACGACAACAAGGAAAGGCAGAAAGACTGTCACAATCCAGAGGAGCCTAAGAAAACATGAGTACAAATGGAATGGGATACGAGGGATGGTAACTTAGCAAAAACTAAGGAAATCTGAATAAAGTATGGTCTTTGGTTAATGAGAATATTTTAATATTGATTCAAGGCTAATATTTGTTCCTTCCTAATATACCACCAAAATCATATCCCTACCCCACAACATCCACCCACACACCATCGGCCCCCAGCAAGGACCCAGTGCAGCTGCCCCCTGTGGGACATGCTCAACCTCCCCGGGGTTCTCTGGATACCCTCCTCCCATCAGAAGCCCGATTGTCCCATAGAGAACCCAGAGGTTGCAGGGAGGAGGGAAGGCAGAGATCCCCGAAAGGCTGGGTGTAGGTGAGTGGTGCAGAGGATACATTGGGCCCTGCCTCCGCCCACTGTCTGTCCTGGAGGGCGGCACACCCTGCACAGGACACCAGCCCCTAACCCAGAGCGACCTGGGCTGACCTGGCTCTGTACTCTGGGAACTAGGTTGAATTGAGCCCCTCCCAGGCCCAACACAAAGACTAATGGGATCCAGGCCCCCATGGTCCTGGCCAGCCCTGGATTCTGGCCCCAGGCTGAGCGAGCCCCCTCACAGGTGGATGTGGCCTCCTGGGCCCTGGGCGTGCCCCACAGATCCAGGTCGCTAACCTAGGGCAGACTGGGGGATCCCGGGACACCCCAGGGTAGGGAGAGGATGGATAGGCCGGTTGGCCCCCCCAACCCCACACCAGGAGGCAGGCTCTTCCAGGTATTGGGGCCCCAGAGGGCCCAAGGCAGGTGTCCAGCTGCCCTGCGGGGCCCCAGTACAGGAGCCCATGAGCTGCAGGTCCAGGTCATCTCTGCTGTCCTCAGAACAGTCACTCAGGCTGAAATCTCAGGACACACGCCCCCACCCGGAGTCCACACATGTTCCCACAATGTGGACTCTAGCACCCGCCTCTCCACACCGTGTGATTATTGCCCTCCCCAAAAGGACAGAAAGGTCTCCCTCCCCAGGGGAAGGCGCGCATTAGGCTCTGAGCCCCTTTGCTGTAAAAAGTCAATAAAGTGTTGTGCAAAAATGTACAGCCAGCCTGTTTCTGTGTCTCCCAGAACTCTGTGCATGGGACGTGAAGAGACACCCAGAGAGGAGGAGGGGGCACCATCCAGGCCCCAAACAGCCCCTGCAGGGGTGCCACCAGGTACACAGAGCTGACGTCACCACGTGCCTTCCAGGAGCAGCCAGACGCCAGGGTCAGGACCCCACAGACTTTACTTGGACTCAGGCTGTGTACCCCGGGCCAGGGGGGCCTGGGACAGAGAGACAGCCAGGGAGCTTCAGGTCACCAGGGTCTGTGCACAGCGACCTAGGAGGTCTGTGCTCCCTCTGTCCTGAGGGCCAAGGATGGCCGAGTTCCGGGGCACTTCCTCCTGTCGCCGCATCCCCGTGCTTGTGTGCCTGGGGCACAAAGGGCCTGTGGGGCGGTCAGCGTGGCCCTGGAAGGGATGTCAGGACACCAGGCCCTGGTGTTGTGCCCAGGATTGTAAATCAGGGAAACCACCAAGGAGCCCACACCGATGGAAACTCTGGAGGGTTTCTTTACAAGCTGGAGTTTGGGTGTAATTTCACCAAACACAGCGGAGCAGGGATGTGGATCCTGAGACTAAGAGGCATAGCAGCTTTATAGGGGCCAGTGGCCCATGGGATATGCAGAAAGTTGCACAGTCATGATGGTCCACACGCAGGTGGCCAATTGAATTACACCTGACCAAATAGTATCCACTTGAGCTGGCTATTACTTTGGTCAGAATCGTTGCACAGTTTTGGGGGGCACAAAGCAGGGTTACATTGTTATGAGCCGATTTCCGATTAGTGTGTGCCTAGCGGCCTGACTAGGGTGGGGCAGCGCCTTAAGCAATAAGCAGCTCATGTGGGGGTCATAGGGGAGGAGGTGGGTGTAGCACAAAATGGAATCAGTCCTGCTCTGCTTGTCCAGGGGTAGGGGATTTTTGTTAACTTTCCTAGGTCCCACACTTGCAGCTCACGAACCTGGACCACCCTCAACAGGTGGACTCAGCCTGCACACCTTGTGGTGCTGGATCTCTCACACCAGCGTGTGGAGGGCACCCTCCTCGCCCTAGTGAGTAGGGGCTGGGTGAACATGGGGCTCGCCAGAAGGCCAGGCAGCACAGGGGACCAAGAACCCAACCCAGACCCCAACTCGACTCCCATACACAGGCAGCAACAGGGCTCCCCGCCATGGGCAGCCAGCTCCTCAGGATCTCCCCCCAGGGCGGCGCTGAGGTCTGGCTCCCTGCTGGAGAGGCATCTGGGAGAAGAGAAACAGCAGGCACTCAGCGGGACCCCCTGAGGACATGGGAATTTGGCTGAGTCGGACCTTCCAGCTCAGCTGACCCTCCATTGGGAAGTCACTGCAGGAGCGAGCCCCGAGTCGGCAAGGAGAGCCCAGCTATCTGCCCAGCGCCAGCACCAGAAATGATGTTGTGCCAACCATTTCGGCATTTGGGTGACCCAGCCAGAGGATCAGATACCTGCACGTGATATATGAATGTGATAGACACACACACAACCCAAAAGCAACAAAAGTTGGAATCCCCCCAGTGTTCTCAAACAGCAGCCAGATAGTTACATACACGATGCTGTGGTCCCCAATAGGATACATGGTAGACGCTATAAACCATGACTACAGAGGTACTGGAGGCACGGAGATATGCCTGCTGGGTTTCAAAAAGGAGCACAGAGAGGCAGGAAGCATCCTACGGAGGGGGTGTCCCTTCTAGGAAAGGACACCGGTCCCTGTGTAGGCTACAGATGGTGAAATCTGTCCTCCTCTCTTTCAGCTTCTGGTTTTCCTCCTCTTTTGTTCTTCCTAATTCTAGTTTAGCCTCCACCCTGCATCCAAGACAATGACCAAAGAGGCTTCGTTATGACATCGCATCCTAAAAGGAGGCCGAGCTCTGGCTACCGGGTTCAGAAATGGTCATTGCCTAGGTGTATGCTGATCCCCCGAACTTGTGGCTTCACGGCTCTTCTCTCCCTGCAGAACGAGGGGAACCACAGGTCTTACAATGAAAGATGCCCACTTTCACTGGGGCAGTACTATCCCTTGTGGAGGACGTCATCTGGGCCAAGTAGGACAAGTGGGGCGAT
Organism: Canis aureus; assembly: GCF_053574225.1. Taxonomy (NCBI): domain Eukaryota; kingdom Metazoa; phylum Chordata; class Mammalia; order Carnivora; family Canidae; genus Canis; species Canis aureus. The sequence continues at coordinate 35,973,931 of NC_135646.1, forward strand.
CAAGAATAGTTCGCAGGTGAGACATAAGCAAACACTTACCTTTGATGTCATGCTTTATTTGTTCATCCATTTATTATTTGTTAAATATTTTCGTTTCATGTCCTCTCTATACCCAACATGGAGTTCAAACTCACAACCCTGAGATCAAGATCCCCCAACCAGGCCAGCCAGGCACCCCACTGCCATGTTTCATAACTCTTTGCTTCCTTGCCTATCTCTGCATCCAACTGGAACATTAAGTCCTGGACGGGAAGCTTTAGTTACCTCCGAATCCTAGAACGTTCTCACTGTATCCCAATCCTAGATTGACATTTACCATTGAATAGCACTTTAAATAAATAGTCAGTAAAATAACTACTACAGTAAAGGAAATTATCAACTATTCACGTGTGTGGGCCCTGCTCCCTGGGCTCCCAGGGAAGCTAGGGTTTCTTTCACATTGATCAGGTCCAAATGACTCCACCACACCTCAAAGCGTGGGCTCAGTTTCTGCCCTGACACATGCAACATCCCTGCATCAATTAACATGTATCAATCAATCAAAGAGAGCCTGACTGGCTTGGTGGTGTTCGTAAGAACATGGGACTCTTGTTCTTGGGGTAGCAAGTTCTAGCCCCATGTTGGCTGTAGAGATTACAGAAAAATAAAACCTTAAAAACAATGAATCAGTTGATATTGGGGAGACACAGCCCCAGATCCCACAAGGGCAGAGAGCCAACTGAAGGGTCTACGCACAATATTATAAGCAGCAGTGCACAAAACCTGAACTTTCAGAAGTCTCCTAGAGTGGGGGACACACCAGCCTTAAGGTGTTCAGGTGGAGAAGTAGGGGGCAATCCCTGGAGAAACAGGGCGGGCTCAGGATCCCAAGGGTCCCAAGGACAGTGGCGCCAACTGTTCCTAGGCACACGAGCAGGAACCCGGCTGAGAGCAGCAGGACTCGGGCCAGCTGTCTGCCCTGTGTGGCCATAAGCTGCAAACCCCTGTGCAGTCACAGGGCCCAGTTCCTGGGACAGACCAGCAAAGGCCAGGAGTGCGAGGACACCCTCCCAGGCAGGAAGAACACAGAGCTCCACCAGGGCAGCCCCTAAAATTTGGAGTTTTAAACTTCAGTCACTTGTCTGTGGGGAGGCTGAGAAAATTGAGGCCGTTCCACTTTAAGTTCACTGTTAGCACAAGAACTGCTATCCGAGGACCCTGTGAATAAGAGCTAAAATTTAAATTTCTTCAGTTACAGGAAAAAAGAAAAAAAACACGTTACAAGCTAAGGTCCCAGAAAGCCCCATAGTAGAATGAGAACAAAGCTCAATGCCCTTAAAGGCCTCATATCAAAATGTAAACAGAACTTTAGGAATTGCTCCAGCCCTTCTGGAGGTCTCTGAGACAAGCCCTTAAAACTAAGCTAAAACCCACCTCGGGGTCCAAGTCCTTGCTCCACTATGTGGGGTATACTTGGACCCAAGCTCGAGTTTGTAAATCAACCCTCCTGTGTTGGCATTGGTGTCGGCTCCTTAGTTGTTTCTCCGATTCAGAATCTTGGGCACAAGACCCCTATGTCCCCTCCCCACCTGGGCTGATCTCCTGTCTCCTCCAACCCAGGCTGACCCTCAGTCACCTCCCGCCCACAGAAGCTTGGCACAAGCCCTCACAGAGGTCCCACGGCCACGGTCGGCACTCTGGCTGTCCCCGGCCTCCCAGGAGAAGAAAGGAGTTTTCGGTAGGACACATTCCCATGGTGGCCCCAGGGCTCCCTGCCCAGGATGGCAGCTGGGGACAGGCCGTGGTCTGTGTCCCTGATGCCAGCTCCTCCTCCCCAGTTTTCCTGCAGGAAATGAAGGAGGAGGCCTCGTCTCCTCCAGGGACATCATGCAGATAGACCTGGACATCACAGGACGTTCGGCAGCCAAATCATGTTTTGGGATTGCTAGGGGGTGGGGTGTGGCTGCTGAGTCAGGGGGCTTCAGGGCCCCAGGGGAGTCCCAGGGGCTTCTGGGTAGGGAACACAGGGCTTAAGAGGCCGGGGGAAGCAACAGCAGCCAGCAACACACCACTGTATGGTAGGGTGCCGGGGATGACCACCGTGCCCCAAAACCCGGGGCTTCGGGGATGAGGAGGTCACTACGTTGGCGCCTCTAGGGGTTTCCATGGGAGCTGAACCCCAAAGGGGTGAGGGACAGCCCCTTGAAAAGCAGGGGGCTGCGGTGGGCCGCATGGAGGGCAGTAACCGGACCTGGGGGCCAGGCGACATGGCAGTGGCTGGAGCAGGACACACATCCATCCGATGAGGGTCGGACGGGTGAGGGAGACACCCACACTTGGTGTTTTATATATATCTAAATTCTATGCATTTAATTTGAGACAATTTGCAATTTGTAAACATACATAGTATGATGATCCCCAGATAATGCCCCCGGTCCAGCCAGCGCCCTTTACTGACCACACGGGACCCCAGGGGCAGGTGTCACAGCAAACCCCAGACTGAGGTCGCATTTATCTGTAGACATATCCGTGTGCATCTGAGAGAATGTGGATGCCCTGTGTCGGCAGGTCCCCCACGCCATCCCCCCTCATTCCCCACCCCCACACCATCCCCCTTCATCAGCATCCCCAATGGCATCCCATCTTTACCATCCCCCTCACACCCACACAGCCCCACACAATCCCCACCCCCACCACACCCCTACCATCCCCCCTACACCATACCCCACACGCCACCACCATCATGCCCCTGCCCCCACAACATCCACCCCCACAACATCTGCCCCCAGCAAGGACCCAGTGCAGCTGTCCCCTGTGGGACATACTCAGCCTCACCAGGGATCTCTGGCCACCCTGCTCCCATCAGAAGACCGGGTTTCCCATAGAGTACCCAGGGGTGGCATGAAGGAGGGAAGGCAGGGAGCCCCTGACAGGGTGGGTGCAGGTGAGTGGTGCAGAGGACCCACTGTGCCCTGCCTCCACCCACTGTCCCTCCTGGAGGGCGGCACACCCTGCATCGGACACCAGCCCCTAACCCAGAGGGACATGGGCTGGCCTGGCCCCGGACTCTGTGGGGGCTGCGGGGATTTGAGCCCCCCAAGGCCTAACACAAAGACTAACGGGATCCAGCCCCCCAATGGCCCTGGCCAGCCCTGGATTCTGGCCCCAGGCTGAGAGAGTCCTCCCACAGCTGGATGTGGCCTATTGGGCCCTGGACGTGCCCAACACGTGCCTAGGTCGCTGAACTAGGGGAGGCCTGGGGATTCCGGGACACACCAGGTTGGGGAGAGGAGGGGTAGGCGGTGGCCCCACCCACACCAACACCAGGAGACAGGCTCCACCAGGTTCTGGGGCCCCAGGGGGCCCAAGTCCGGGGTCCAGTTGCCCTGCGGGGACCCAGCACAGGAGCCCATGACCTGCAAGTCCAGGTCAGCTCTGCTGTCCTAAGAACCGTCTCTCAGGCTGAAACCTCAGGACACGTTCCCACCCGGAGTCGAAACCTGTTCCGAGGTGGGGGACTCCAGCACCAGACCCCACCCCACATGTGATTCTTGCCCTCCACTGAAGGACAGAATGGTCTACCTCCCCAGGGGAAGGCGCGCACCCTCAACTCTGAGCCCATTTGGTGTAGAAAGTCAACAGAGTGTTGTGGTGCGAAAATGCACAGCCAGCCCCTTTCTGTGTCTCCCAGAACTCTGTGCAGAGGGTGAGGAGAGACCCCGAGAGAGGAGGAGGGAGTACATCCACGCCCCAAACAGCCCCTGCAGTGGCGCTGCCAGGCACACCCAGCTGACATCCCCACGTGCATTCCAGGGGCGGCCTGACGCCAGAGTCAGTCCCCACAGACTTTACTGGGACTCAGCCTGTGCCTCGCAGGCCAGGAGGGGCTGGGACAGAGTGACAGCCAGGGAGCCTCAGGTCACCAAGGTCTGTGGAAAGTGACCTGGGAGGTCTGTGCTCCCTCTGTCCAGGGGGCCAGGCCTGGCCGGGTTCTGGGGCACTTCCTCACCTCCCCGAACCCCTGTGCCTGTGTGCCTGGGGCACAGAGGGCCTGTGGGGCGGTAGCGTGGCCCTGGAAGGGATGTCAGGACAACAGGGCCTTGTGTTGTGCCCAAGATGGCGAATCCGAGAAACCACCAAGGAGCCCACACTGATGCAAACTCCCGAGGGTTTCTTTACAAGCTGGAGCTTGGGTCCAAGTGCACCCAACACAGAGTAGTGGGACTTGGACCCTGAGACTAAGAGGCGTAGCAGATTTATAGGAGTCAGTGGCCCATGGGAATGCTGAAAGATGCGTAGTCATGTCGGTCCACACGCAGGTGGCCGATTGAATTACACTTTACCCGATAGTATCGACTTGAACTGGCCTATTACTTTGGTCAGAATTGGCGCACAGCTTTGTGGGGCACAAAGCAGGGTTACATTGTTATGAGCCGATTTCAGATTAGGGTGTGCCCAGAGGCTTGAGTCAGGTGGGGCAGCGCCTTACACCTCAGCAATCCATGTGGGGTCATAGGGGAGATGGCAGGTGGAGCACAAAATGGAATCAGTCCTGCTCTGCTTGTCCAGGGGTAATGGATTTTTGTTAAATTTCCTGAGTCCCACACTGCAGCTCACAAACGTGGGCCACCCTCACATGGTGTACTCAGCGTGCACACCACGTGGTGCTAGATCTCTCACACCAGGGTGTGAAGGGTACCCTCCTCGCCCTAGTGAGTAGGGGCTGGGTAAGCATGGGGATCTGCCTGAAGGCCAGGCAGCACAGGGGACCAAGGAAACCCAGCCCTGTCCCCACCCAGACTCCCAAGACAGGCAGCCCCAGGACTCCCCGCCATGGGCAGCTGAATCGTCAGGAGCTCCCGCCAGGGCGGCCCCAAGGTCTGGCTGCCTGCTGGAGAGACATCAGGGAGAAGATAAGCAGCCAGCGCATGGCAGGACCCACTGCAGCACATGGGAATATGGCCAAGCCGGACCTTCCAGCTCAGCTGACTCTCCAGCTGAAAGTCACTGCACGAGCGAGCCCTGGGTCTGCTAGGAGAGCCTAGCTACCCGCCCGACGCCAGGACCAGAAATGATGTTGTGCCAACCATTTCGCCATTTGGGTACCCCAGCCAGAGGATCAGATAGCTGCACGTGATAGCGACATGTGATAGACACACACACACCCCAAAACCAATTCCAAAGTCGGAAACCCCCCAATGTTGTATAACAGCAGCCAGATGGTTACATACACGGCGCTGTTGTCCCCAGTAGGAAACATGAAGACACAAAAAAAACCATGACTGCAGAGGTGCTGGAGGCACAGAGATGTGCCTGCTGGTTTCCAACAAGGAGCACAGAGGGGCAGGAAGCATCCTACGTAGGGAGGCCCCTCCTTGGAAAGGACATCATGTCCCTGTGAAGGCTACAGAGGGTGAAATCTGTCCTCCTCTCTCTTAGCTTCTGGTTTTCCTCCTAAATGCCATTTTCCTCAATCATAAGACCAAAAATTTATTTTATGTTTTTAAATTTCTTTTTATTGGAGTCCAATTTGTATGAATTCTTCCTTCAGCAAGGGTGTCATTAGGAGAGAAGAGAGATCATGAATTCCCAGACAGGCAAAATATAAAGGAGTTCACTTAACCAGTGACCACTTAACCAGTCCAGTAAGGAATTTTAAGAGGGACTCTTCTAGTGGGGGAAAAAAAGAGACCAAAAGCAACAAAGACTAGAAAGGACCAGAGAATGTCACCAGAAACTCCAACTCCTCCTGTAACACAAAGGCACAAGTTCATATCTTTGAATAATCACTCTGAATGCCGATAGACTAAATGTTCCAATCAAAAGATATAGCGTATCAGAGTGGCTTAAACACAGGATCCGGGATGCCTGGGTTGCTCAGGGGTTGAGTATCTGCCTTTGACCCAGGCTGTGATCCTGTAGTCTGGGATTGAGTCCCATATTGGGCTCCTGGTGGGGAGTCTGCTTCTCTCTCTGCCTAATTTTCTGCCTCTCTCTCTGTCTCTCTCTCTCTCTCTCTCATAAATAAAATTGTTATTAAAAAAACAAGATCCATCTGTATGCTGCCTACAAGATGCTCACCTTAGACCTATACACACCAGCAGATTCATAGTCAGGAGAGGGAAAATCATCTACCACGCTAATGGATATCAAAAGAAAGCTGGAGGACACATACTTTTATCGGACAAACGAGATTTGAAACCAAACCCTGGGGGACACATGCTCAGTGGTTGAGCATCTGCCTTTGACTCTGGGTGTGATCCTGGGATCCCAGGATCGAGTCCCACATCGGCCTCCCTTAGGGGAGCCTGCCTCTCCCTCTGCCTATGTTTCTGCCTCTGCTTCTCTGTGTATCTCTCATGAATAAATAAATAAAATATTTAAATCTCAAAAAGGAAGAACAAATACTGTAAGAAGAGATGAAGAAGAACATTATTTCATAATTAAAAAGACTATCAAGATCAAACAACTAAATATTTATGCAGCCAACATGGGAGCACCTAAATATAGAAACCAATTAGCAACAAACGTACAGGAACTCACAGAGGATTTCAACACCCACTTATGGCAATTGACCGATCGTCTAGCAGAAAATCAACAAGGGAACAATAGCCTTGACACACTGGACCACAGGGACTCAACAGATATATTTAGAATATTAGATCCGAAAGCAGAATACACATTCCGTTCAATTGCATATGGGACATTCTCCAGAACAGATCATATCAGGGCCCACAAATTAGCCCTCAACAGGTACAACTGGTACAAGAAGGTTGATATCACACCATGTACATTTTCGGACCAAGTCGCTATGAAACTGGAAGTCGACAGTAAGAAAAAAATTGGACAGACCAAAAGAACTTGGAGTTTATGATCATCCTACTAGAGAATGAATGGAGCAACCAGAAAATTAAAGAGGAAATTTAAAACAAATGAAAATGAAACATGTTTCTCCAAACCTCTGGGATGTACCAAAGGCAGTCCTAAGAGGGAAGTACATAACAATACAGGCCTACCTCAAGAAACAAGAAGTCTCCAATACAAAACCTAACCCTACACCTGAAGGAGCTGAAAAAGGAATAGCAAAGAAAGCCTAAAGGCTACAGAATAAAGGAAAAATTTAAGATGACAGCAGAAATAAACAATACAGAAACAACAAAACAGTAGAATGGAATAACAGAACTAAGAGCTGGTTCTTCAAAATAAATAATAAAATGGATCAAGCCCTAGCCAGCCTTATCAACGAGAAAAGAGAAAAGACCTAAATAAATAAAATCACAAATGAGAGAAGAGAGATCAAATCAACATCAGAAAAATAAGAAAATTATAAGGGAATACTATGAAAGATTATACGCTAACAAGCTGGGAGACCTGGAAGAAATGGACAAATCCCTAGAAATGTGCAAACGAGCAAAACTGAAATAGGAAGAAATAGAAAATATAAACAGACCCATAACTAGCAAAAGAATTGAATCAGCAAGGCACCTGGGTGCCTCAGTGGTTGAGCATCTGATTTGGCTCAGGTCATGATCCCGGGGTCCTGGGGGATCAAGTCCCACATCAGGCTCCCCGTATGGAGCCTCATTTCCCTCTGCCTATACCTCTGCCTCTCCGTGTATTGCATGAATACATAAATAAAATCTTTAAAAAAGAGAACAGATACAAAGATGTGAAAGGACCCAAGTAAAATCACAAATGAGAAATAACAACCAACACTAGAGAAATACAAAAGATTATAAGAGAACATTATGAAAAATTATATGCCAGCAACCAAGAACCTGGAAGAAATAGATCAATTCCTGGAAATATATAACATAGCAAAAATGATAAAGGAAGAAATAAGAAACTTGAACAGACAGATAACCAGCAACGAAATGAATCAGCAATGAAGAATCTCGCAACAGGAGACGCTTAGATCAATAGAATTGAATGGAAAGCTGAAACAAGATACAAAGCTGTAAGTCTATGATCCATTAATCGACAACAAGGCAGGAAGAAATATCCAATGGCTCAAAGACAAGTCTCTTCAACAAACCCTAACCCTGACCCCAGGATAAGAACAAATGGTGTTGGGAAAACCAGGCAGCCACATGCAGAAGAATCAAACTGAACCACTTCCTTACACCATATATATAAAAAATAAATTCAAAATGGATGAAAGACCTAAATGTGAGACCTGAAACCAATCAAAGAAGAAAAGATAGCAGCAAAGTCTTTGACATTGGACAATGAATTTTCTTTCTAGATATGCCACTGAGGTGAGGGAACAAAAGCAAAAATGCTATTGGGACTTCATCAAAATGAAAAGCTTCCGCAAAGTGAAGGAAACAAACAAAGCTAAAAGGCAACATACAAAATGAAAGGAGATATTGGTAAACAACACATCCAATAAAGAGTTAGTATGCAAAACACATAAAGGAAATATATCTCAAGATCCTAAAAACAAATTATGCAACTGGAGATGGGCAGAAAAATGAATGGACTTTGTCTCTGACAAGACAGCCAGATGGCACCAGACACATGGAAAGACACAAAGCGTCACCCATCATCAGGGAAATGCAAACCAAAACCACAATGATATGTCACCTGAGAGCCGTCATAATGGTTAAAATTAACAACACAAGAAACAACAGGTGTTGTTGACGCTTTAGAGAAAGGGTAGCCCCCTTACACTCCTGGTGGGCATACGAACAGATGTAGTCACTGTGGAAAACAGTGTAGAGGGTCCTCGAGAAGTTAAAAAAAAAGGGGATCCCTGGGTAGTGCAGTGGTTTGGTGCCTGTCTTTGGCCCAGGGCGCGATCCTGGAGAACTGGGATCGAATCCCACTTTGGGTTCCTGGTGCATGGAGCCTGCTTCTCCCTCTGCCTGTGTCTCTGCCTCTCTCTGTGTGACTATCATTAAAAAAAATTAAAAGAAGAAGTTAAAAATAGAGCTACCCTATGATTCCAAAATTGCAGACCTAGATATTTACCCCGAGGATACAGAAGTACTTTAGTATATTCGAGGAGGGACACGCAGCCCAGTGTTTGTAGCAGCATTATCAACAACAGCCAAACTGTGGATATAGCCCAGATGTCCATCAGCAGATGAATGGGCAGAAAGATGTGGTAAATATACACACTGCGACATCACTGGGTCATCAGAAGGGATGAAATGAAGCCATTTACAATGATGTGGAAGGAGTGGAAAGGAATTATGCTGAATGAACCCAGTCAGTCAGAGAAAGACAGATACCAAATACCATACAGTTGCATTCACATGTGAATTTTTTGAGAGTAGCAAACCAAGATACACACTCTTAACCACAGAGAATAAACTAATAAATACCAGGGGAAGGTGGGGGGGATGGTGAGTCAGGGGATAGGGACAGTGGAGGGCACCTGTGACAAGTACCAGGTGTTGTATCCAAGGGTCTAACCACTATGTGGTACACATAAAACTATATCATACTGTGTTCACAAACAGGAATTCAATAAAAATTTAAAATAATAATTGGTAATATAGAGGAAACATGTGCACACAAGAGATAATATCAGAAAGGCAACTGTGAATCCAAATAAAGAGTTTTAGAGCCACAAATGCCCTCCTTAACTCAGCTCGGGAGTAGTCTGACATGTCTATTCTGACCCCAGCAGAAGCCTGGATTTTGATTCTCTGGGGAGGCCACTGACTTGGTGGAGTCAGGCTATCTTTGAACCCAAAACCTACATAGAGTGCATAAAACTAAACTGCCCAAGATATTAGGAGTCCCAGTGCAGGCACATGCCAAGACAGAAACTCTAACCATACACAGACATAACCGTAACCCTACACTTAAGCCTAATGTTAACCTAACACTTAAACAGGACCAACACTAATCGAAAACCAAACACAAACCCCAAGACCAAAACACATTCACTGAACCTTCCTGCCAACCCTCACCCTAAATCCTAAACCTATTCTAAACCCTTAACCCTGACCCCTACCTTAAATCTGACCCTAACCTCTAACCCTAACCTTAACTTAATGTACTCAAATCCTATTCCTAACCTTAGCCTGTACCCTAACCCTAACCCTCTAATACTAATCCTATCTCATACCCCAAACTGTATTCTAACCTGTACCCTAAAACTAACTCCTAAACCACTCCCTATACCTATCTCTTACCCTTTTCCAAAACCATACCCTGACCCTGACCTGACCCTAAACCCTAACTAAACACTAATCATAACCCTAGCCCTAACCCCTATCCTAAACCTAACCCTCGCCCTAACCCTAAACCTAGCCCTAAATTTTACCCTAACCCCTAACCCTTACCCCTAACCCTAACTCACACCCTAACACCTCACCCTAACTGCAAACCTAAGCCCAAACCTAACTGCAACCATAACCCTTACCCCACCTCCAAACCTCCTGCCCTATCCCTAAAGCCTAAACCCTAACCCTGACTCTAAATACTGTCACTAACCCTAACCTCGATCCCTAATCCCTAACACTCATCCTAACTCCTAACCACTGACCCTTACCCTTATCCCTCACCCTAACCTCTAATCCGTAACCATAAGCTTAATCACAAATACCTAACATCTAACCTAAGCCTAACCACCAACTGCCTCCCCTCCCCTGATCCTATCATTCATTCTACCCATTCACATACCCTGTGGTTCTGAGTAGTCCCTTCTGATGTGGACGAGGCCCCCAACAGCGCCTCCAAAGTCCTCCAGGGTTCCTGAGGAAGCAGGGCTCCTGTGAGTGTGGACATGGCCCCACGTGTTCCTGAGTGAGAGTCAGCGGGTCCTGAGGACGGCGGGTCTCCTGTCACTGTGCACTATGCCTCACATCCTCTGGAAGACTCACAGAAGGTCCTCAGGTGGCCGGGGGCTCCTGTCAGCCTGGGCATGGCCCCACGTCCCCTGAAAACTCACCGCGGATCCTGAGGAGGCTGTGGGCTCCTGTCAGCATAGACGCAGCCCCATATTTTCTGAAGCTTTAGTGCAGGTCCTGAGGAGGACGGGGGTCCTGTCAGTGTTGAGTTGACCCACATTTTCAAGCCTCCCCATAAGACCTGAGGAGGCTGGGGCTCCTGTCAGATACATGTGGCCCCAAATCTTCCCAAACCTTCACAGTGGGTTCTGAGGAGGCTGGAGAATCCTGTCAGTGTGGATGAGGCACCCACATTTTTTTGGGCCACACCAAAGGCCCTGACAAGGCGGGGGTTTTCTGTCTGCATGGACACATCCCATATTTCCCTAAGTCAACACCGGAGGTCCTAAGGAAATCAGCATCCTGTTGTGTCGATGTCACCCAACGTCCTCCCAAAGCGTCACCGAGGGTTCTGAGGAGGCAGGGGCTCCTGTCACCGTGAATGCGGCCCCCAGCTTCCAGAAGCCTCAACTTATGTCTTGAGGTGGCCCAGGTGCTCCTGTCAGTGTGGATGCGGGCCCACATCTTCCTGAAAACAACCCCTGGGTCCTGAGGCGGCCCAGGGTCTCCTTTCAGTGTGGATGTGAGCCCACAATTTCCTGAAGCTGCGGCTCATCAGCATGGACGTGTCCCCACGTCCTCCTCAGGCCTCCCCAGCACAGGCTGGCTCCTGTCAGTGCAGGCAGAAGAGGCGTACTGCACATTCATGCCCCCTGGGTGGAGACTGGGCTCCAGTGCCCCCTGTGGGATGCTCAGGCGCTGCAGGAGGCAGCGGGCACTCCAGGGGCCACACCTGCCTCCTTCCAGGCTCCAGCTATGGCCTGTTAGTTTCAGAGACGTCTCACTTAAATAGAGCCCAACTCCCGGCTTCCCCAGAAATACTTAAGGACACAGAATTGGAGCCCACAGAATGCGAAATGAAATGTGGACCAGACTTTTACCACGTCCCGCAAAACTCACTCAACCCTCTTCCACTGTCGGCGGGACTGCGGGCTGGTTGGTGCAGCCGCCCTGGAAACAGTGTGGAGGCTCCTCAGGAGTTACAAATAGAGCCTCCCTGCGACCAGCAGGTGAATGGCCTGAGCTCACTCCGAAGATATAGATGCAGTGAGAATCAGGACACCTGCATGTCCCAATGTCCATAGCATCCGGGTCCATAGTAGCCACACTGTGGGAGGAGCCTCGGTGGCCTCTGGCAGATGATGGATAAAAAGGATGGGAGATAGATGATGGTCATAGAGAGAGGAATGGTACTCAACTATCAAAGAGAAGGAAATCTTGCCATTTGCAATGACGTGGATAGAACTAGAGGGATCAGGTTAAGTGAAATAAGTCAGACGGGAAAGAGAATGACCGTGTGGTGTCACTCATAAGTGGAATTAAAGAACCAAAGCAGATAACAACTGTGAAGGGAAGGAAAAACAAATAAGATGAAAACAGATGCAGGGAATATAGACTCTTAATGATAGGAAACAAACTGATGGTCATTGGAAGCAGGGTGGGGGGGTTAACAGGGGACCGGCATGAAGGAGGGCACGTGATGTCAGGAGCACCATGGTTATCTCCAACTGGTGAATCCCTGAATTCTTCCTCTGAAACTATAATACTCTATACGTTAATTAATTGGGTTTAAATTAAATTAAGTTAAAAAATCAGTTGTATCAGAGCATGTTTCCTTCTGGACTCTCTGTTCTGCTCCTCCGGCTTATGCTGGGACCAACCCTCGTGGGTCTGGTTTGTTTAAGTAGGCGTCAGGCCTCGTCCATGGACCAGCCCAGGGCTAGAACTCACAACCAGGAGATCAGGACCGGAGGTGAGGTCAGGAGTCCAATGCTTAACCGACAGAGCCAGGCGGGGTCCCGAGGACAACACTGCTTTATCCTGTGTCTCTGTGACATCGTTTGAAACAGGAAACTGCTGCATCCGGATCTGTACTGTTTATCCAATACTGATTTGCTGTCCGGTGTCATATTTCGGGGCAGATGGATGTTATGGGGTTTTTTTCCCTATTTATAGGATCTGCCACCATGATTTGACAGGAATAACATTGTAATTGAGGGTGCTTCAGGAACTGCGGACATTTTTACAAGATGAGGGTTCCAACCCACGAACCCAGGACGGCCTCCCAGGGCCTGGTATGGCTCAGTGCACAAGTCTTGTGCTCTTTTGGTTCAGTCTCATTATTTATTCTCTGTGATGCTCCTGAGAAGGGAGTCACATCCATCATTTCCTTCCTGAATGCTCATTGTCAGGACACAGAAAGCCCCACAATAGAATAAAAACTGAGCCCAGGCCAAGGGCAGGAAGCCCCTCTTAGAACAGATCTCAATGCCCTTGATGGCCCCATACCAAAATGTAAACAGAACTTGAGGAATTACTCTAGCCCTTTGGGAATTCCCCGAAACCAGCCCTTAAAAATAAGCTAATACCCACCTCGGGATCCAAGTCCCTGTTCCGCTCTGTCGGGTATACTTGGACACAAGTTCGAGCTTGTAAATAAACCCTCGTGTGTTTGCATTGGTGTTGGCTTCTCGGTGATTTCTCAGATTCGCAATCTTGGGCACAACAGTCTGAGATTAAAAAAAAACAAACAAAAGAAGCTCGGACGCAGGTAGAGTGAACACAGGGTTCTGAGAGAAGCGGCGGAGACCCGGGGGCTTTGGGGCTCTTCTGTGGAGGCCCCAGCAGACTGGGGGGGGGATGCTCAGCCCCAGAGCCAGAGGACCCAGCTGCCCCACCGGCATCCCGCCCATCAGAGCCAGGACTCAGGGAGCAGCACAGTGCTGCCCGCTGGAGCCCAGAGGCACTGACGTCCACCCCGCCTCTGACCCCTGCAGGTGCAACTCCCAGGCAGATGTGCACCTGACAATCAGCGCCAAGGCCCATCCCCAGACCCCACACAGACCATTCGCTGTCACCAAGTTGTTAGACCACAGAGGCTTCAGGGCTTCACCTCTCCCTGGAAAGTAGGGTCTATTCCTTTGTAGTTTCTGCTCTAATTTCAATTATTTTCTTTGATTTTTTTTTATTAATTGCCTTCTTTTAATTTTATGTATGTACCTTATATATTTCTTATTTTTACTTTTATGGTAGTTTAATTGTGTTTCATATTTTGGGATTTAGAATCTTTTAACAAGCAGGCCAAAATAAATTGGTGGTTTTTTTTTGGAGGGCAGTTGTTATTGTTTTTCTTGGTTTTTCTTTTTCTTCCTTCTTTCTTTTCTGGAAAAAATAATGAGATGGAGAAATTCTCCATCATAAAATAGCATGAGGTAGTACTCACAGCCAGGAAGTTCATCAATAAACATATATGGTATCTAACTACAGTTTAAAACAATGATTATAAAGTTAGCAGCTGGGCTGGAAAAAGAGCACAGAAGAAAACTAGAGAATCCCTTATTGTAGAAATAAAAGAACTAAAATCAAGTCAGCCCAACGTTAAAAATTCTATAACTGAGATGCAGTCCCAATTGGAAGCCTTAAAAACAAGAAAGGTTATGGATGACAGAGGCAGACGTAGGGAAGTTAGCCACTTATTAAAACAATAACATTCATATCATAGGAGACTCAGAAGATGAAGAGAGAGAAATGGTGGGCCTTACTCAGCCATCAGAAATGACAAATACCCACCATTTGTTTCAAGGTGGATGGAACTGGAAGGTATTATGCTGAGTGAAGTAGGACAATCGGAGAAGGACAAAGATTGTATGTTCTCATTCATTTGGGGAATATAGGTAATAGTGAAAGGGAATATAAGAGAAGGGAGTAGAAATATGTTGGAAATATCAGAAAGGGAGGCATAACATAAAGACTCCTAACTTGGAATTGAACTAGGGGTGACTGAAGGGGAGGAGGGCAGGGTTGAGGGTAAACGGGTGACGGGAACTGAGGGGGGCACTAGATGGGATGAGCACTGGGTGTTATTCTGATTTGGCAAACTGAACACCAATAAAAAATAAATTTATTATTTAAAAAAAAGAAAAAAAGAAAGAGTGGTACCTGGGTGGCTCAGTTATGCTTCTGACTTTGGCACAAATCATGATCCAGGTCCCAAGGCAGGCTCCCTGTTCAGCAGGGAACCTGCTTCTCCCTCTCCCTCTGCCCCTATCGCTCATGTTTTTCTCCTCTATCTCTCCTATAAATAATTAACATCTTTGAAAAAGAAACAAACAAACCCAGAAGGAAGAGAAATCTCCCATGTAGAAGAATTTCAAACAATTTGTGCAGACATTCCACCCACAAGTTCATGAGCATAGCTTCCCACTCTTAAGTGTGCAATACACAAAGTAACTTTTCTCTACAAAAAAAAATTTAGAGGGGATCCCTGGGTGGCGCAGCGGTTTGGCTCCTGCCTTTGCCCCAGGGCGCGATCCTGGAGACCCGGGATCGAATCCCATATCAGGCTCCCGATGCATGGAGCCTGCTTCTCCCTCTGCCTGTGTCTCTGCCTCTCTCTCTCTCTCTGTGACTATCATAAGTAAATAAAAAAAAATTTAGAAAAACCTAAAATAATAATGATAATATAATAATAATAATAAAATAATAACAATAATGAATCAGTTTACTACGGAGAAAGCTGACAAACATTACCTCAGCAAGATGATCAGATCGATACCAAGACTGATAAATCATGTTGATAGTATCTATCCTTTATATGATATAATGAAAATGGCATTATATCTCTGTATATAATCCACAAAAACAGTTCAATCATGAGATAAACAACAGACGTCGCAACTGAAGGAAATTTTTCAAAATACTCTACTTCTCAAAGTGTTCCAGTTCAACAACAACAAGGAAAGGCTGAAAGACTGTCACAATCCAGAGGAGCCTAAGAAAACAGGAGGACAAATGGAATGTGATATGAAGGATGGTAACTTAGCAAAAACTAAGGAAATCTGAACATAATATGGCCTTTGGTTAATGCGACTATTTTAATATTGATTCATTAGCTAATATTTGTACCGTACTAATATAAGATATCAATAATTGGAGAAATTGAGTGCAAGTGCATATGAATGCACTGTACTATCTTCTCAATTTCCCTAAAAATCTTTGTTTTTTACCTAATAAATAAGATTTATTTTGAAAATTAACTTAAATGAATCAGGCTCCAAGTGTGAAGACATTTTTAGAATAGTTGAATTAACTTTTGCTTTATTCTTAAAGAGTTCCTTTGATGGAAACAAAGTAAGAATTTTAGATCAGAAGGAAAGAAAAACACTTATGAACACGTATAATACCTCCTCAACCTGAAAAGCAGGAACGGATAATAAATAACAAAAATCAGATAAAAATAATTCTAGTATAATAGACACCATATTGCAAGGGCATTTAAATTTAGCAATGCATAACATTTATTTCCTTGACATTTGTCTTCCAAAGAGTTCACAGTGTTTCAGTGTCAGTTGAAACAGGGGAAGAATCTCAGGGAAGAATCCTTCACATAATAATAGGACCATTGGCAATAATGTCTCTCAGTTCGTTCCAAATCCATAAAGATGCATTTCCTGATGAGTGACTGAACTGTGAAGAAAGAGATGAGAAACCCTCATCCCTCTGAATTACTTGTGTCAGAATATTTTAACCATAGTACTATGGATAGTAGTAAATTATCCTTATTAACAGGAAATACGTCTCAGATTGGAATCTCAGCAATGAGATGCGCTGAGAAAAAATGCTTTAACTCGCTCCTCATCTTTTAAAGACAAAGGAGAGGTTTTCTATGTAGAAAGACAGTTGTCAAGATAGCCTTAGGGAATAAGAGTCTGCAGCATCGAACCCCGCTGTACAGCTAGGACGCTCGTGCTCCAGGTCTTCCTGATCCCAAATCCCTGGGCCTGTCCCCCAACACAGGATGCCATGCTGAGGTCATTTGCAATGGCTCTCTTAGGAGCTCTGGGGAAGGGGGAAGGAGCTAGATAGGATGGGACAGGACACATGGAGGCCTAGAAAATTAAGGCCATTCCAATTTAAATTCAGTGTTAGCACACGCTCAGCCATCCCAGGCTCCTGTTAAGAAGAGCTGAATTTTACATTACTTCAGTTACAGGAAAAAAACAAAAGTTTACAGCTTAATGACCTAGAAAGCTCCACAATAGAATCAAAACTGAGCCCAGTCCAAGGGCAGGAAGTCCCTATTAGAATGGGAAGAGAGCTCAATCCCTTGAAGGCCCCATATGAAAATGTAAACAGAAATTGAGGAATTGCTCCAGCCCTTCTGGAGGTCCCAGAGACAAGCCCTTAAAACTAAGCTAAAACCTACCTCGGGGTCCAACTCCCTGCTCCGCTCTGTCGGGTATAATTGGACACATGCTCGAGCTTGTAAGTAAACCCTCGTGTGTTTTCATCACTGTCGGCTTCTCGGTGGTTTCTCGGATTCACAATCTTGGGCACAACAGTCTGAGATAAAAAACAAAAACAAAAGATGCTCGGACGCAGGTAGAGTGAACACAGGGTTCTGAGAGAAGCAGCGGAGACCCGGGGGCTTGGGGGCTCTTCCGTGGAGGCCTCTGCAGACTGCGGGGCAGTATGCTCAGCCCCAGAGCCAGAGGACCCAGAGACCCCTCCCGCATCCCGCCGATCAGGGTCAGGTCTCAGGGAGCAGCAGAGCGCCTCCTGCTAGACTCCAGAGGCGCTGACGCCCAACCCGCCTCTCACCCCTCAGTTCCATCTACCAGGCAGATGTGCACCTGATAATCAGCGCCACAGCCCATCTCCAGACCCAGCACAGACCACTCACTGCCACCAAGTTGTTGGACCACTGATGCTGCAGAGCTTCAGCTCTGCCTGGAAAGTAGGGTCTAGCTTCCTTTGTACTTTGTGCTTTATTTTCATTTATTTTCTTTGATTCTTTTTTTAATTGCCTTATTTAATTTTTATGGATGTACCTTATATATTTCTTATTTTTACTTTCATGTTACTTTAATTGTCTTTCATATTTTGGGATTTAGAATCTTTTAACAAGCAGGCCAAAATAATTTGGTTTTTTTTTAGAGGGCAGTTGTTATTGTTTTTCTTTGTTTTCTTTTTCTTCCCATTTTCTTTTCTGGAAAAAGTAATGAGATGGAGAAATTCACCTCCATAAAATAACATGAGGTAGTACTCACAGCCAGGAAGTCCATCAATACACATATATGATGTCTAACTACAGTTTAGTATATGTGCTGCCGAAGCGAGCACCTAACTACAGTTTAAAACAATGATTATAAAGTACCAGCTGGACTGGAAAAAGAACACAGAAGAAAACTAGAGAATCCCTTACTGTAGAAATAAAAGAACTAAAATCTAGTCTGGCCAATGTTAAAAATGTTATAACTGAGATGCAGTCCCAAGTGGAATCCTTAAAAACAAGAAAGGGCGATCCCTGGGTGGCGCAGCGATTTGGCGCCTGCCTTTGGACCAGGGCGCGATCCTGGAGACCCGGGATCGAGTCCCACGTCGGGCTCCCGGTGCATGGGGCCTGCTTCTCCCTCTGCTTGTGTCTCTGCCTCTCTCTCTCTCTCTCTGTGACTATCATAAATAAATATATAAAAATTAAAAAAAAACAAGAAAGGTTATGTACCACAGAGGCAGACGTAGGGAAGTCAGCCACTTATTAAAACAATAACATATCATAGGAGACTCAGAAGATGAAGAGAGAGAAAATGTGGGCCTTGCTCAGCCATCAGAAATGTCAAATACCCACCATTTGCTTCAACGTGGATAGAAGTGGAAGGTATTATGCTAAGTGAAGGAAGTCAATCGGAGAAGGACAAATATTATATGTTCTCATTCGTTTGGGGAATATAGGTAATAGTGAAAGGAAATATAAGGGAAGGGAGTAGAAATGTGTGAGAAATATCAGAAAGGTAGACAGAACATAGACTCCTAACTCAGGGAAATGAACTAGGGGTAATGGATGGGGAGGAGGGCAGGCGGTGGGGGTGAATGGGTGATCAGCACTTGGTGTTCTTCTGTATGATGGCAAACTGAACACCAATAAAAAATAAATTTATTATTAAAAAAGAAAGAAAAAAAGAAAGAGTGGCACCTGGGTGGCTCAGTCAGTTAAGCTTCTGCCTTAGGCTCAGATCACGATCCAGGTCCCAAGGCAGCCTCCCTGTTTAGCAGGGAACCTGCTTCTCCCTCTCCCTCTGCCCCTCTCGCTCATGCTTTTTCTCTCCTCTCTCTCTCAAATAAATAGAAAACATCTTTGAAAACGAAACAAACAAAAAACTCAGAAGGAAGAAAAATCTCCCATGTAGAAGAATTTCAAACAATTTGTGCATACATTTCACCGTCAAGTTCATGAGCATAGCTTTCCACTCTTATTTCCGGAATACACATAGTAACTTCCTCCTAGAAAATATAATATGAAAAACTTAAAATAATATTGATAATATAATAATAATAATAATAATTAATAACAATAATAATAAGGAATCAGTTTACTACAAAGAAAGCTGAGAAACACTACCTCAGCAAGATGATCAGATCGATACCAAGACTGATAAATCATGTTGATAGTATCTATCCTTTATATGATATAATGAAAATGGCAGTATATCTCTGTATATAATCCACAAAAACAGTTCAGTCATGAGATAAACGAAAGACATATCCCAAATGAGGGAAATTTTATAAAATACTCTACTTCTCAAAGTGTTCCAGTTCAAAAACAACAAGGAAAGCCTGAAAGACTGTCACAATCCAGAGAAGCCTAAGAAAACAGGAGGACAAATGGAATGTGATATGAGGGATGGTAACTTAGCAAAAACTAAGGAAATCTGAATAAAGTATGGTCTTTGGTTAATGCAAATTTTTACTCTTGATTCATTAGCTAATATTTGTACCGTACTAATATAAGATATCAATAATTGGAGACACTGAGTGCAAGTGCATGCGAATGCTCTGTACTATGTTCTCAATTTCACTATAAATCTTTGTTTTTTTCCTAATAAATAAGATTTATTTTGAAAATTGACTTAAATGAATCAGGCTCTAAGTGTGAAGATATTTTAAGAATTGTTGAATTATCTTTTGCCTTATTCTTATAGAGTTCCTTCAGTGGGAACAAAGTAATAATTTTATATCAGAAGGAAATAACAACACTTATGAAGACGTATAATGCCTCCTCAACCTGAAAAGAAAGGATAATAAATGCAAAAATCAGATAAAATACTTCTAATATAATAGGCACCATATTGCAACTGCATTTAAAATTAGCAATGCATAACATTTATTTCCTTGACATTTGTCTTCCAAAGAGTTCACAGTGTTTCCGTGTCAGTTGAAACAGGGGAAGAATCTCAGGGAACAATCCTTCACATAATAATAGGACCATTGGTACTAATGTCTCTCAATTATTTCCAAATCCATACAGATGCATTTCCTGATGAGTGACTGAGCTGTGAAGAAAGAGATGAGAAACCCTCATCCCTCTGAATTACTTGTGTCAGAATATTTTAACCATAGTACTACGGATAGTAAATTATCCTTATTAACAGGAAATACGTCTCACATTGGAATCTGAGCAATCAATGGGCAGAGTAAAACCACTTTGACTCGCTCCTCATCTTTTAAAGATAAAGGAGAGCTTTTCTATGTACAAAGTTAGTTGTCAAGATAGCCTTAGGGAATAAGAGTCTGCAGCTTGGAATCCCGGTGCACAGCTGGGACGCCCACGAGCCAGTTCTTCCTGATCCCAAATCCCTGGTCCTATCCCCCAACACACGCTGCCAAGCTGAGGTCATTAGCAATTGCTCTCTTAGGAGCTCCGGGGAAGGGGGAAAGAGCTAGATAGGATGGGACAAAATGCAAAGAGGCCGTTGAAATGAAGGCCTTTCTAATTTAAGTTCAGTGTTCGAACAAGTCCAGCCATCCCAGGCCCCTG
Source organism: Canis aureus (assembly GCF_053574225.1). Taxonomy (NCBI): domain Eukaryota; kingdom Metazoa; phylum Chordata; class Mammalia; order Carnivora; family Canidae; genus Canis; species Canis aureus. The sequence continues at coordinate 35,994,688 of NC_135646.1, forward strand.
TGAAGAAGACCTGAAATTTACATTACTTCAGTTACAGGAAAAACACAAAAGTTTACAGCTTAATGTCCTAGAAAGCCCCACAATAGAATCTAACTGAGCCCATGCCATGGGCTGGAAGCACCTATTAGAATGAGAGCAGAGCTCAATACCCTTGAAGGCCCCAAATCAAAATGTAAACAGAATTTGAGGAATTGAGGAAGCCCTTCTGGAGGACCCCGGGACAAGCCCTTAAAACTAAGCTAAAACACACCTTGGGGTCCAAGTCCCTGCTCCGCTGTGTTGGGTGTACTTGGACACAAGCTCGAGTTTGGAAATCAACCCTTGTGTGTTTGCATTGGTGTCAGTTCCTTAGTGGTTTCTTGGATTCACAATCTTGGGCACAATACTGCCATGTCCTCTCCCACCTTGGCTGAACCCCTATCCCCTCCCACCCAGGGTGACACTCAGTCACCTCCCCACCTACAACAGCTGGGCACAGGCCGTCACACAGGTCCCATGGGCATGGTGGGCACTCCCGCCTTCCCTGCCCTCCCAGAGGAAGGAAGGAGGTTTCAGCAGGACACACTCCCATGGTGGCCCCAGGGCTCCCTGCCCAGCACCGCACCTCGTGACAGGTCGGGTCTGTGTCCCTCACGCCTGCTCCTCCTCCCCGGTTTTCCCACAGGAAATGAAGGAGGTGGCCCTGGTCTCCTCCAGGGACATCACGTAGATAGACCTGGACATCATCAAGAAGTTCAGCAGCCACATCATGTTTTAGGACTGCTAGGGGGCCGGATGAGGCTGCTGGGCCAGGGGGCTTTGGGGCCCTGGAGGCTTCTGGTTAAGGAAAACGGGGCCTCTGAGGCCAGGGAGAGCAATAGCAACCAACAACACACCGCTGCATGGTAGGGTGATGGGGATGACCACACCCCTGGGGCCTCAGGGATGAGGAGGCCACAAGGATGGGGCCTCCAGGGGTTGCCATGGGACCTGAACACCAAAGGGGAGAGGGACGGCCCCATGAGAAGCAGGGGATGGGGTGGGGGACGTGAGGGGCATGAACCGGACCTGGGGGCCAGGCGGCATGTCCGCGGCTGGAGCAAGACACACATCGATCCCAAGAGGGTCAGATGGTTCAGAGTGACACCCACTCTCGGTGCTTTATATATTTCTAAATTCTGTGCATTTAATTTGAGACAATTTGCAATTTTAACCATACATATTATGATGACCCCCAGATAATGCCCTCGGTCCAGCCAGGGCCCTGCACTCACCACATGGGGCCCCAGGGGCAGGTGTCACAACAAACCCCAGAATGGGGTCGCCTTTATCTGTAGATGTCTCTGTGTGCATCTTAGAGAACGGGGATGCCCTGTGTCCGCCGGCCCCCCACGCCATCCCCCCATTCCCCAGACCCACACCATCCCCCTACATCATCATCCCCCATGGCATCGCCACTACCCCATCCCCCTGACACACACACAGCCTCACATAATCCCCCCACAGTATACCCCAACACCATCCCCCCTATACCATCCCCCACATTCCACCACCATCATACCCATGCCCCCACACCATCGACCCCGAGCAAGGACCTGGAGCAGCTGCCCCCTGTGGGACATGATCAGCCTCCCCGGGGTTCTCTGGATACCCTGCTCCCATCAGAAGCCCGGGTATCCCATAGAGTACCCAGGTGTTGCAGGGAGGAGGGACGGCAGGGAGCCCCCAACAGTGTGAGCAGGTGAGTGAATCAGAGGACCCACAGTGCCCTGCCTCCACCCACTGTCACTCCTGGAGGGTGGGACACCCTGCACAAGACACCAGGTCCTAACCCAGAGGTACCTGGGCTGATTGGGCCCAGGCTCTGTGGGGGCTGGGTTGATTTGAGCCCCCAACAGTCCCAACACAAAGACTAATGGAATCAGGACCACATGGCCCTGGCCAGCCCTGGATTCTAGACCCGGGCTGAGCAAGCCCTCTCACTGCTGGATGTGGCCTGCTGGGCCCTGGGCGTGACCCACAGATCCAGGTCGCTGATCTAGGGCAGCCCTGGGGATCCTGGGACACCCCAGTGTGGGGAGAGGAGGGGCAAGCTGGTGGGCCCCACCCACACCCACACCTGGAGACAGGCTCCTCCAGGTCCTGGGGCCCCCAGAGGGACCAAGGCCGGGGTCCAGCTGCCCTGCGGGAACCCAGTGCAGGAGCCCATGAGCTGCAGGTCCAGTTCAGCTTTGCTGTCCTCAGAACCGTCTCTCAGGCTGAAACCTCAGGACACACGCCCCCACCCGGAGTCCACACATGCTCCCAGGTGGGGGACTCCAGCACTCGACCAACAACCCATGTGATTCTTGTCCTCTCGTAAAGGACAGAAAGGTCTCCTTCCCCAGGTGAAGGCACGCACCCACAGCTCTGAGCCCGTCTGCTGTAGAAAGTCAATAAAATGTTGTGGTGCGAAAATGCACAGCCAGCCCGTTTCTGTGTCTCCCAGAACTCTGTGCACAGGGCGTGTAGAGACCCCCAGAGAGGAGGAGGGGGCACCACCTAGGCCCCAACTAGCCTGTGCAGGGGCGCCACCAGGCACACACAGCTGACGTCCCCACGTGCCTTCCTGGAGCGGCCAGACCCACTGCTGGACATGGGAATGTGGCCGAGCCAGAACTTCAAGCTCAGCTGACCCTCCAGCTGAAAGTCACTGCATGAGCGAGCCCCAGCCCTGCCAGGAGAGCCCAGCTAACTGCCCAGCGCCAGCACCAGAAATGATGTTATGCCAACCATTTCGGGGTTTTTTGGTGACCCAGCCAGAGGATCCGATTGCTGCACTTCATAGCTGCATGGGATAGACACACACACACCTCAAAAGCAACAACAACAACAAAAAAGCAACAAAAGACAGAATCCCCCCAATACTGTCAAACAGCAGCCAGATGGTTACTTACACAATGCTGTGGTCCCCAATAGGATACAGGGAAAACGCTATAAGCCATGACTGCAGAGGTGCTAGAGATGTGCCTGCTGTGTTCCAACAAGGAGGCAGAGGGGCAGGAAGCATCCTCCGGAGGGGGGGGCCTCCTAGGAAAGGACACCAGGTCCCTGTAAAGGCTACGGAAGGTGAAATATGTCCTCCTCTCTTTCAGCTTCTGGTTTTCCTCCTAAACGCCATTTTCCTCAATCATATTAGCAAGAATTTATTTTATGTTTTTAAATTTCCTTTTATTGCAGTCCAATTTGTATGAATTCTTTCTTCAGCAAGGGTGTCATTCAGGAGAGATAAAGATTTTCCCAGACAGGCAACATATAAAGGAGTTCAGGACCACTTAACCAGTCCAGTAAGGAATTTTAAGAGGGACTCTTCTAGTGGGGGGAAAAAAAGAGACCAAATGCAACAAAGACTAGAAAGGACCAGAGAACGTCACCAGAAACACCAACTCTTCCGGTAACACAGAGGCACAAAGTTCATATCTTTAAATAGTCACTCTGAATGATGATAGACTAAATGCTCCAATCAAAAGATATAGGGTAACAGAGTAGCTAAAAATCAGGATCCGGGATGCCTGGGTGGCTCAGGGGTTGAGCCTCTGCCTTTAACTCAGGGTGTGATCCTGGAGTCTGGGATCGAGTCCCATACTGGGCTCCTGGTGGGGAGACTGCTTCTCTCTCTGCATAATTTCCTGCCTCTCTCTCTCTCTGTCTCTCTGATAAATAAAAATATTATTAAAAAAACAACATCCATCTGTACACTGCCAACAAGATGCTCACCTTAGACCTATAGACACCAACAGATTGAAAGTCAGGGGATGGAAAATCATCTATCACGCTAATGGATATCAAAAGAAAGCTGGAGGTCACATACTTATATCAGACAAACGAGATTTGAGACCAAACCCAGGGGGACACCTGGTGGCTCAGTGTTTGCGCATCTGCCTTCAGATCAGGGTGTGATCCTGGGATCCCAGGATCGAGTCCCACATCTGCCTCCCCTTAGGGAGCCTGCCTCTCACTCTGGTATGTTTCTTCCTCTGCTCCTCTGTGTATCTCTTATGAATAAATAAATAAAATATTTAAATTTCAAACAAGAAAGAACAAATACTGTAAGAAGAGATGAAGAAGGGCATTATTTCATAATTAAAAAGACTCTCTTTCAAGATCAAACAACTAAATATTTATGCTGCCTACATGGCAATACCTAAATAAAGAAACCAATTAACAACAAACGTACAGGAACTCACTGATAATAATACAATGACAGGGGATTTTAACACCCACTTATGGAAATGGACTGATCATCTATGCAGAAAATCAACCGGGGAACAATAGCCTTGACACACTGGACCACAGGGACTCAACAGATATAGTATGAACATTTCATCCTAAAGCAGAATACACACTCCTTTCAAGTGCACATGGGACATTCTCCAGATCAGTTCATATCATGGCCCACAAATCAGCCCTCAACAGGTGCAACAGGTACAAGAAGGTTGATATCACACCCTGTACATTTTTGGAACACGACGCTATGAAACTTGAAGTCGACAGTAAGAAAAAAAATTGGACAGACCAAAAATACGTGGAGATTATGAACATCCTAGTAGAGAATGAATGGAGCAACCAGGAAATTAACGAGGAAATTTAAAACAAATGAAAATGAAAACATGTTTCTCCAAACCTCTGGGATGTAGCAAAGGCAGTCCTAAGAGGGAAATACATAGCAATACAGGCATAGCTCAGGAAACAAGACGTCTCCAATACACAACCTAATCCTACACCTAAAGGAGCTGGAAAGGAATAGTAAACAAATCCTAAAGTCTACAGAAAGGAAAAAATAAAGATGAGAGCAGAAATAAACAATGCAGAAACAACAAAACAGTAGAATGGAATAACGAAACTAAGAGCTGGTTCTTCAAAATAAATAATAAAATGGATCAAGCCCTAGCCAGCCTTATCAGTGCGAAAAGAGAAATGACCTAAATAAATAAAATCACAAATGAGAGAACAGAGATCAAATAAACACCAGAAAAATTAGGCAATTATAAGGGAATACTAAGAAATTATACGCTAAGAAACTGGGAGACCTGGAAGAAATGGACAAATCTCCAGAAATGTGCAAACGAGCAAAAATGAAATAGGAAGAAATAGAAAATGTGAACAGACCCATAACTAGCAAAGGAATTGAATCAGCAAGGCACCTGGGTGCCTCAGTGGTTGAGCATCTGCTTTGGCTCAGTTCATGATCCCGCAGACCTGGGGGATCAAGTCCCACATCAGGCTCCCCGAATGGAGCCTCATTTTCCCTCTGCCTATACCTCTGCCTCTCTGTGTCTCTCATGAATACATAAATAAAATCTTTAAAAAAGAAAAAAAATAAGAAGATGAGAAAGGACCCAAATAAAATCACAAATGAGAAAACAGAAATAACAACCAACACTAGAGAAATACAAACGATTGTAAGAGAACATTATGAAAAATTATATGCCAGCAACCAAGAACCTGGAAGAAACAGATAAATTCCTGGAAATATATAACATTGCAAAAATGAAAAAGGAAGAAATAAGAAACCTGAACAGACAGATAACCAGCACAGAAACTGAATCAGCAATCAAGAATCTCCCAACAAGAGACGCTTAGATCAATAGAACAGAATGGAAATCTGAAACAAGATACAAACCTGTAACTCTTTGATCCATTAATCGACAACAAGGCAGGAAGGAATATCCAATGTCACAAGGACAGTCTCTTCAACAAACCCTAACCCTGACCCCAGGATAATAACAAATGGTGTTGGGAAAACCAGGCAGTCACATGCAGAAGAATGAAACTGGACCACTTTCTTACACCATATATATAAAAAATAAATTCAAAATGGATGAAAGACCTAAATGTGAGACCTGAAACCATTCAAAGAAGAAAAGATAGGCAGCAATGACTTTGACATTTACCATTGGATGTTCTTTCAGATATGCCTCTGAGGTGAGGGAAACAAAAGCAAAAATACTATTGGGGCTTCATCAAATTGAAAAGCTTCCACAAAGTGAAGGAAACAACCAAAGGTAAATGGCAACATACAGGAGGTGGGGCAAGATGGCAGAAGTGTAGTGTCCCCAAATCACCTGTCTCCACGAAATTACCTAGATAACCTTCAAATCATCCAGAAAATCTACGAATTTGGCCTGAGATTTAAACAGAGACCAGATTGAATGCTACAGTGAGAAAAGTTCATGATTCTATCAAGGTAGGAAGACGGGAAAAAGAAATAAAGAAACAAAAGGCATCCAAGTGTGAGGGGCCCTGTGAGGAGCCCGGCTAAGGCTGGGGCGAGTTCCCCCAGGACAGAAGAGCTCTGTGCTGAGAGAAGGAGGAGCTGCACTAATCTTCCAGGCGGAATGGCGCCTTCAAAGAGTCAGAGCAGGACCCCAGGAGGGCGGGGATGCCCTAGGGCTCCCTGGGACTCTAACAGACACGTGCACTCCCAGGAGAGTGCACCGAGCTCCCTGAGGGCTGCAGGGCACATGCATTGATCCGGGAGCAGCTCTGTGGGCCTCGGGTGGCGGCTCTGCGAGGAGGGTTTGCATGGCCCCAGGAGCAGCTTGGCAGCGGCTCCTCCTGCAGAGGAAGAGGCTCCATGCAGAGGGTGCTGTGGGGCTCCGGGAGCAACTCGGAGGGACTTGGGCGGTGGCTCTGCAGTGAGGCGGCTTTGCAGCCGGGAGCGAGAATCCAACAGCGCAGGCCCCGGAGTACAGGGCTTCGGGATACAGCCCAGGATTCGGCCTCCCCCAGGACAGGCAGAGGCCCAGAGGGCCCAGGACAGCATGGACGCTCCTGCCCAGAGCTGAGCAGATCAGTGGCCCCGCCCCAGAGCCTCCAGGCCCTTCAGATGGACTACTCCTGAGTTACTGCGGGGGCTGAATACAGGTTTCCAGAGCTGGCCGCTGACACAGGGGTTTTCCTCCTCGGGCCTCACGGGGTAAACTACCCCCACTGAGCCCTGCACCAGGCAGGGGACAGAGCAGCTCCCCCAAGTGCTAACACCTGACAATCAGCACAACAGGCCCCTCCCACAGAAGACCAGCTAGACGGACAAGTTCCAGGGGAAGTCAAGGTACTAAAGTATACAGAATCAGAAGATACTCCCCCATATTTTTTTTCATTTCTGATTGCTTCCCCCAACCTTTTCCCCCTTTCTTTCTTTTTCTTTCTCTTTTATTCTCTTTTTTCCTTCTTTCTTCCTTTATTCTTTTTTCTTTTTCTCTTTTCTTTCCTTCTTTCTCTCCTCTCTTTTTCTGCTTTTCCCAATACAATTTGTTTTTGGCCACACTGCACTCAGCAAAATGACTAGATGGAAAAGCTCTCCTCAAAAGAAAGAATCAGAAACAGTCCTCTCTCACACAGTGTTACAAAATCTGGATTACAATTCAATGTCAGAAAGCCAATTCAGAAGCACTATTATACAGCTATTGGTGGCTCTAGAAAAAAGCATAAAGACTCAAGAGACTTCATGACTGCAGAATTTAGATCCAATCAGGCAGAAAGTAAAAATCAATTGAATGATATGCAATCCAAACTAGAAGTCCTAACGATGAGGGTTAACGAGGTGGAAGAACGAGTGAGTGACATAGAAGAAAAGTTGATGGCAAAGAGGGAAACTGAGGAATAAAGAGAAAGACAATTAAAAGACCAGGAAGACAGATTAAGGGAAATAAACAACAACCTGAGGAAGAAAAACCTATGTGTAATTGGGGTTCCCGAGGGTGCCAAAATGGACAGAGGGCCAGAGTATTTATTTGAACAAATCATAGCTGAAAACTTTCTTAATCTGGGAAGGGAAACAGGGATTCAGATCCAGGAAATAGAGAGATCCCCCCTAAAATCAATAAAAACCGTCCAACACCTTGACATTTAATACTGAAGATTGCAAATTCCAAGGATAAAGAGAAGATCCTTAAAGCAGCAAGAGACAAGAAATCCCTGACCTTTATGGGGAGGAGCATTACGGTAACAGCAGATGTCTCCACAGTGACCTGGCAGCCCAGAAAGGGCTGGCAGGATATATTCAGGGTCCTCAATGAGAAGAACATGCAACCAAAAATACTTTATCCAACAAGGATCTCATTCCAAATGGAAGGAGAGATAAAGAGCTTCCAAGACTGGAAGGAAATGAAAGAATATGTGATATCCAAACCAGATCTGCAAGAAATTTCAAGGGGGGCTCTTAAAATTCCCCTTTCAGAAGAAGTTCAGTGGAACAATCCACAAAACAAGGACTGAATACATATCATGATGACACTAAACTCATATCTGTCAATAGTAACTCTGAACGTGAACAGGTTTAATGACCCCATCAAAAGGCGCAGGGTTTCAGACTGGATAAAAAAGCAGGACCCATCTATTTGCTGTCAACAAGAGACTCATTTTAGACAGAAGGACACCTACAATCTGAAAATAAAATATTGGAGAACCATTTATCATTCAAATGGTCCTCAAAAGAAAGCAGGGGTAGCCATCCTTATATCAGATAAACTAAAATTTACCCCGAAGACTATAGTGAGAGATGAAGACGGACACTAAATCACACTTAAGGGATCTATCCAACAAGAGGACTTAACAATCCTCAATATATGCCCCAAATGTAGGAGCTGCCAAATATTTAAACCAATTAATAACCTAAGTGAAGAAAATTTAGATAATAATACACTTACACTTGGTGAAATCAATCCAGTTCTTTCTACCCTCGATAGGTCTTCTAAGCACAACATCTCCAAAGAAACGAGAGCTTTAAATGATACACTGGACCAGTTGGATTTCACAGATATCTACAGAACTTTACATCCAAACTCAACTGAATACACATTCTTCTCAAGTGCACATGGAACTTTCTCCAGAATAGACCACATACTGGGTCACAAATAAGGTCTGAAATGATATCAAAGGATTGGGATAACCCCATGCATATACTGAGACCATAATGCCTTGAAATTAGAACTAAATCACAACAAGAAGTTTGGAAGGACCTCAAACATGTGGAGGTGAAGGATCATCCTGCTACAAGACGAAAGGGTCAACCAGGAAATTAAGGAAGAATTAAAAAGATTCATGGAAACTACTGAGAATAAACATACAACCGTTCAAAATCCTTGAGATGCAGCAAAAGCAGTCCTAAGGGGGAAATACATCACAATACAAACATCCATTCAAAAACCGGAAACTACTCAAATACAAAAGCTAAACTTACACATAAAGAGGCTAGAGAAAAAACAGCAGATAGATCCTACACCCAACAGAAGAATAGAGTTAATTAAAATTCGAGCAGAATTCAAGGAAATCGAGACCAGAAGAATGGTGGAACAGATCAATGGAACGAGGAGTTGGTTCTTTGAACGAATTAATAAGATAGATAAACCATTAGCCAAACTTATTAAAAAGAAGAGAGAATATTTAAATTAATAAAATCATGAATGAGAAAGGAGAGATCACTACCAATACCAAGGAAATACAAAGAATTATAAAACATATTATGAAAAGACATACACCAATAAATTAGGAAATCTAGAAGAAATGGACGCATTCCTGGAAAGCCAGAAACTACCAAAACTGGAACAGGAAGATATAGAAAACCTAAACAGGCCAATAACCAGGGAGGATATTGAAGCAGTCATCCAAAACCTCCCCAGACACAAAACTCCAGGGCCTGATTGCTTCCCAGGGGAATTCTATCAAACGTTTAATGAAGAAACCATACCTATCTTACTAAACCTGTTTGGAAAGATAGAAAGAGATGGAGTACTTCCAAATTAGTTCTATGAAGCCAGCATATCCTTAGTTCCAAAACCAGTCAATGACCCCACTAAAAAGGAAAATTATAGACCAATATCCCTGATGAACATGGATGCAAAAATTCTCAACAAGATACTAGCCAATAGGATCCAACAGTACACTAAGAAAATTATTCACCATGAACAAGTAGGACTTATCCCAGGGACACAAGGCTGGTTCAACACTCGTCAAACAAACAATGTGATTCATCATATCAGCAAGAGAAAAACCAAGAAACATATGATGCAGAGAAAGCATTTGACAAAATAGAGCATCCATTCCTGATCAAAACACTTCAGAGAGTAGGGATAGAGGGAAAATGCCTCGACATCTTAAAAGCCATCTACAAAAGCCAACAGCAAATATCATTCTCAATGGGGAAGCACTAGGAGCCTTTCCCCTAAGATCAGAAACAAGACAGGGATATCCACTCTCACCACTGCTATTCAACATAGTACTGGAAATCCTAGCCTCAGCAATCAGACAACAAAAAGACATTAAAGGCATTCAAAGTGGCAAAGAGGAAGTCAAACTCTCCCTCTTTGCCGATGACATGATACTCTACCTAGAAAACCAAAAGCCTCCACCCCACGATTGCTAGAACTCATACAGCAAATGGTAGCATTGCCAGATACAAAATCAATGCCCAGAAATCAATGGCATTTCTATACACTAAAAATGAGACTGAAGAAAGAGAAATTAAGGAGTCAATCTCATTTACAATTGCACCCAAAAGCATAAGATACCTAGGAATAAACCAAACCAAGGAGGCAAAGGATCTATACCCTAAAAACTATAGAACACTTCTGAAAGAAATTGAGGAAGACACAAAGAAATGGAAAAATATTCCATGCTCATGGATTGACAGAATTAACATTGTGAAAATGTCAATGTTACCAAGGCAATGTACAGGTTCAATGCAAACCCTATCAAAATATCATGGACTTTCTTCAGAGAGTTAGAACAAATTATTTTAAAATTTGTGTGGAATCGGGACCCTGGGTGTTACAGCGGTTTGGCGCCTGCCTTTGGCGGAGGGCACAATCCTGGAGACCCGGAATCGAATCCCATTTCAGGACCCCAGTTCATGAAGCCTGCTTCTCCCTCTGCCTGTGTCTCTGCCTCTCTCTCTCTCTGTCTCTCTCTCTCTCTCTCTGTGTGACTATCATAAAAAATAGACTTTTGTGGAATCAGAAAGACCCTGAGTAGCCAGGGGAATTTAAAAAAAAAAAACAACGATATCTGAGGGCATCACAATGCCAGATTTCAGGTTGTACTACAAAGCTGTGGTTCAATACAGTGTGGTACTGGCACAAAAACAGACAAATAGATCAACAGAACAGAATAGAGAACCCAGAAATGGACCCTGAACTTCATGGTCAACAAATATTCGATAAAGGTGGAAAGACTATCCATTGGAAGAAAGACAGTCTCTTCAATACATGGTGCTGGCATAATGGACATCCACATGCAGAAGAATGAAACTAGACCACTCTCTTTCATGATACACAAAGATAAACTCAAAATGGAAGGAAGATCTAAATGTGAGACAAGAGTCCATCAAAATCGTAGAGGAGAACACAGGCAACATAATTTTTGAACTTGGCCACAGTAACTACTTGCAAGATACATCCACGAAGGCAAAAGAAACAAAAGCAAAAATGAACTGTTGTGATTTCATCAAGATAAGAAGCTTTTGCACAGCAAAGGATACAGTCAACCAAACTAAAAGACAACCTACAGAATGGGAGAAGATATTTGCAAATGACGTATCAGATAAAGGGCCAGTTTCAAAGATCTATACAGAACTTTTAAAATCAACACCAAAGAGACAAAGAATCCAATCATGAAATGGGCAAAAGACATGAAGAGAAATCTCACAGAGGAAGACATTGACATGGCCAACATCCACATGAAAAAACGTTCTGCATCACTGCCATCAGGGAAATACAACTCAAAACCACAATGAGATACCAGCTTACACCACTGAATGGGGATAATTAACAAGCAAGAAAGAACAAATGTTGGAGAGGATGGCCCTATGACCCAGCAATTGCACTGTTGGGGATTTACCTCAAAGATTCAGATGCAATGAAACGCTGGGACACCTGCACCCCGCTGTTTATAGCACCAATGTCCACAATAGCCAAAATGTGGAAGGAGGCTTGGAGTCCATTGAAAAATGGATGGATAAGGAATATGTGGTTTATATATACAATGGAATATTACTCAGCCATTAGAAACGACAAATACCCACCATTTGCTTCAACAGGGATGGAACTGGAGGGTATTATGCTGAGTAAAGTATGTCAATCGGAGAAGGACAAACAGTATATGTTCTCATTCATTTGGGGAATATAAATAATAGTGAAAGGGAATATAACGGAATGGAGAAGAATTGTGTGGGAAATATCAGAAATGGAGACAGAATATAAAGTCTCCTAAATCTGGGAAACGAACTAGGGGTGGTAGAAGGGCAGGAGGGAGGGTGATGGGGGTGAATGGGTGATGGGAACTGAGGGGGACACTGGACGGGATGAGCACTGGGTGTTATTATGTATGTTGGTAAATTGAACAAAGTAAAAAATTAATTTATTAAAAAGAAGATTCATAGAAACTAATACGAATGAAGATATTACCATACAAAATCCTTGGAATGCAGCCAAAGCATTCTAAGGGGGAAATACATCACAGTACAAGCATCCATTCAAAAACTGGAATGAACTCAAATACAAAAGCTAACCTTACTCATAAAGGAGCTAGAGAAAAAGCAGCAGATAGATCCCACACCCAACAGAAGAGAATTAATTAAAATTCGAGCAGAACTCAAGGAAATCAATACCAGAAGAAATGTGGAACAGATAAACATAACCAGGAGTTTGTTCTTTGAAAGAATTAATAAGATACAGAAACCATTAGCCAGCCTTATTAAGAAGAAAAGAGAGAAGACTCAAATTAATAAAATCATGAATGAGAAAGGAGAGATCACTACCAACACCCAGGAAATACAAACGATTTTAAAAACATATTATGAACAGCCATACACCAATAAATTAGGCAATCTAGAAGAAATGGACGCATTCCTGGAAAGCCAGAAACTACCAAAACTGGAACAGGAAGAAATAGAAAACATGAGCAGGCCAATAACCAGGGAGGAAATTGAAGCAGTCATCCAAAACATCCCAAGAAACAAAAGTCCAAAGCCAGATGTCTTCCCAGGGGAACTCTATCAAACGTTTAAAGAAGAAACCATACCTATCCACTAAAGCTGTTTGGAAAGATAGTAAGAGACGGAGTACTTCCAAATTCGTTCTATGAAGCCTGCATCACCTTAATTCCAAAACCAGACAAAGACCCCACCAAAAAGGAGAATTATAGACCAATATCCCTGATGAACATGGATGCAAAAATTCTCAACAAGATACTAGCCAATAGGATCCAACAGTACATTAAGAAAATTATTCACCATGAACAAGTAGGATTTATCCTCGGGACACAAGGCTGGTTCAACACTCATCAAACAATCAATGTGATTCATCATATCAGCAAGAGAAACACCAAGAAACATATGATCCTCTCATTAGATGCAGAGAAAGCATTTGACAAAATAAAGCATCCATTACTGATCAAAACCCTTCAGGGGATCCCTGGGTGGCGCAGCGGTTTGGCGCCTGCCTTTGGCCCGGGGCGCGATCCTGGAGACCCGGGATCGAATCCCACATCGGGCTCCCGGTGCCTGGGGCCTGCTTCTCCCTCTGCCTATGTCTCTGCCTCTCTCTCTCTCTCTGTGTGACTATCATAAATAAATAAAAAATTAAAAAAAACACTTCAGAGCGCAGGGATAGAGGGAATATTCCTCGTCGTCTTAAAAGCCATCTCTGAAAAACCCACAGCAAATATCATTCTCAATGGGGAAGCACTGAGAGCCTTTCCCTAAGATCAGGAACAAGACAGGGATGCCACTATCACCACAGCTATTCCACATAGTACTGGAAGTCCTAACCTCAGCAATCAGACAACAAAAAGACATTAAAGGCATTCAAATTGGCAAAGAAGAAGTCAAACTCTCCCTCTTCGCCGATGACATGATACTCTACCTAGAAAAACCAAAAGCCTCCACCCCACGATTGCTAGAACTAATACAGCAATTTGGTAGCGTTGCAGGATATAAAATCAATGTCCAGAAATCAATGGCATTTCTATACACTAACAATGAGACTGAAGAAAGAGAAATTAAGGAGTCAATCCCATTTACAGTTGCACCCAAAGCATAAGATACCTAGGAATAAACCTAACCAAAGTGGTGAAGCATTTATACCCTAAACATTATAGAACACTTCTGAAAGATATTGAGGAAGAAAAAAGAGATGGAAAAATATTCCATGCTCATGGATTGGCAGAATTAATATTATGAAAATGTCAATGTTACCAAGGACAATGTACATGTTTAATGTAATCCCTATAAAAATACCATGGACTTTGGGATCCCTGGGTGGCGCAGCAGTTTGGCGCCTGCCTTTGGGCCAGGGCACAATCCTGGAGACCCGGGATGAAATCCCACTTCGGGCTCCCGGTGCATGGAGCCTGCTTCTCCCTCTGCCTGTGTCTCTGCCTCATTCTCTCTCTCTCTCTGTGACTATCACAAAAAAATAAAAATTAAAAAAAATTTATAAAAAAAATACCATGGACTTTCTTTAGAGAGTTAGAAAAAATTATTTTTTAAGATTTGTGTGGAATCAGGAAAGATCCCGAATAGCCAGGGGAATTTTAAAAAAGACAACCATATCTAGAGGCATCACAATGCCAGATTTCAGGTTGTACTACAAAGCTGTGGTCATCAAGATAGTGTGGAACTGGCACAAAAACAGACACATAGATCAAGGGAACAGAATAGAGACCCTGAACTTTATGGTCAACTAATATTCGATAAAGGGGGAAAGACTATCCATTGGAAGAAAGACAGTCCCTTCAATAGATGGTGGTGGGAAAATTGGACAACCAAATGCAGAAGAATGAAACTAGACCACTCTCTTTCACCATACACAAAGATAAACTCAAAATGGATGAAAGATCTCAATGTGAGACAGGAGTCCATCAAAATCCTAGAGGAGAACACAGGCAACACCCTTTCTGAACTCGGCCACAGTAAATTCTTGCAAGATTCATCCACGAAGGCAAAAGAAACAAAAGCAAAAATGAACTATTATGACTTCATCAAGATAAGAAGCTTTTGCACAGCAAAGAATACAGTCAACAAAACTAAAAGTCAAACAACAGAATGGGAGAAGATATTTGCAAATGTCGTATAAAATAAACAGTTAGTTTCCAAGATCTATAAAGAACTTCTTAAACTCAACAGCAAAGAAACAAACAATCCAATCATGAAATGGGCAAAAGACATGAACAGAAATCTCACAGACAAAGACATAGACATGGCCAACATGCACATGAGAAAATGCTCAGCATCACTTGCCTCAGGGAAATAGAAATCAAAACCACAATGAGATACCACCTCACACCGGTGAGCATGGGGAAAATTACCAAGGCAGGAACCAACAAATTTTGGAGAGGATGCGGAGAAAAGGGAAGACTCTTACACTCTTGGTGGGAATGTGAACTGTTGCAGCCACTCTGGAAACTGTGTGGAGGTTCCTCAAAGAGTTAAAAATAGACCTGCCTGACGACCCAGCAATTGCACTCTTGGGTATTTACCCCAAATATTCAGATGCACTGAAACGCCGGGATACCTGCACCCTGATGCTTTTAGCAGGAATGTCCACAAAGGCGAAACTGTGGACGGAGCCAAGGTGTCCACTGAAAGATGAATGGATAAAGAAGATGTGGTTTATGTATACAATGGAATATTACTCAGCCATTAGAAACGACAAATACCCACCATTTGCTTCCACGTGGATGGAACTGGAGGGTATTATGCTGAGTGAAGTAAGGCAATTGGAGAAGGACAAACGTATGTTTTCATTCAATTGGTTAATATAAATAATAGTGAGAGGGAATATAAGGGAATGGAGAAGAAATGTGTGGGAAATATCAGAAAGGGAGAGAGAACATAAAGACTCCTAACTCTGAGAAAGGAACTAGGGAGCTGGAAGAGGAGGAGGGCAGGGGGTACAGGTGAATGGGTGACGGGCATTGAGGGGGGCACTTGCCGGGATGAGCACTGGGTGTTATTCTGTATGTATGTTATTCTGTTTGTTGGTAAATTGAACACCAATAAAAAATAAATTTATTTTAAAAAAAAGTTCAAACAACTAAATATTTATGCTGCCAACATGGCAGTACCTAAATATAGAAACCAATTAGCAACAAACGTACAGGAACTCACTGATAATAATACAATTACAGGGGATTTTACACCCACTTATGGCAATGGGCCGATCGTCTATGCAGAAAATCAACCGGCGAACAATAGCCTTGACACAATGGACCACAGGGACTCAACAGATAATGTCTGAACATTTCAACCTAAAGCAGAATACACATTCCTTCCAAGTGCACATGAGACATTCTCCAGAACAGATCATATCATGGCCACAAATCAGCCCTCAACAGGTACAACAGGTACATGGTTGATATCAACAAGGTTGATATCACACCCTGTACATTTTTGGACCATGACGCTATGAAACTCGAAGTCGAAAGTAAGAAAAAATATTGGACATACCAAAAATACGTGGAGATTATGAACATCCAATAGAGAATGAATGGAACAACCAGGAAATTAAAGAGGAAATTTGAAACAAATGAAAATGAAAACATGTTTCTCCAAACCTCTGGGTTGTAGCAAAGGCAGTCCTAAAGGGAAGTACATAGCAATACAGGCCTACCTCAAGAAACAAGAAGTCTCCAATACACAACCTAACCATACACCTAAAGGAGCTGGAAAAGGAATAGCAAACAAAGCCTAAAGCCAACAGAAAAAGAGAAAAAATAAAGATGAGTGCAGATAACTCTGGGAAACGAACTAGGGGTGGTGGAAGGGGAGAAGGGCGGGGGGTGGGAGTGAATGGGTGACGGGCACTGGGGGTTATTCTGTATGTTAGTAAATTGAACACCAATAAAAAATAAATTTAAAAAAAGATGAAAGCAGAAATAAACAATGCAGAATAAACAAAACAGTAGAATGAAATAACGAAGATAAGAGCTGGTTCTTCGAAATAATTAATAAAACGGATCAAGCCCTAGCCAGCCTTATCAACAAGAAAAGAGAAAACTTAAATGAATAAAATCACAAATGAGAGAAGAGAGATCAAATCAACACCAGAAAAATAAGACAATTATAAGGGAATACTATGCAAGATTATACGCTAACAAACTGGGAGACCTGGAAGAAATGGACAAATCCCTAGAAATGTGCAAATGAGCAAAACTGAAAGAGGAAGAAATAGAAAATATGAAGAGACCCATAACTAGAAAGGAAATTGAATCAGGAAGGCACCTGGGTGCCTCAGTGGTTGAGCATCTGCTTTGGCTCAGGTCATGATCCCGGGGTCTGAGGGTTCACGTCCCACATCTGGCTCCCCGCATAAAGCCTCATTTTCCCTCTGCCTATAACTCTGCCTCTCTGTGTCTCTCATGAATACATAAATAAAGGTGCTGCCACTGTGGAAAACAGTCTGGAGGGTCCTCGAGAAGTTAAAAATAGGGGATCCCTGGGTGGCACAGCAGTTTGGCGCCTGCCTTTGGCCCAGGGCGTGATCCTGGAGACCCGGGATCGAATCCCACATCGGGATCCCGGCATGGAGCCTGCTTCTCCCTCTGCCTGTGTCTCTGCCTCTCTCTCTGTGACTATCATAAAAAAAAATTAAAAAAAGAAGTTTAAAATAGAGCTACCCTACGATTCCAAAATTGCACAGAGGATACATAGAGGACACAAAAGCAGTTTAGTAGATTTGAAGAGGAGCACGCAGCCCAGTGTTGGTCGCAGTGTTATCAACAACAGCTAAACTGTGTATACAGCCTAGAAGTCCATCGACAGATGAATGGTCAGAGACGATATGGTAAATATACACACTGCGACATCACTCGTTCATCAGAATGGATGAAATGAAGCCATTTTCAATGACATGGGAGAAGTGGAAGGGACTTATGCGCAATGAAGTCAGTCTGAGAAAGACAGATACCAAATACCATACAATTGTATTCACATGTGAATTTTAAGAAACCAAACTGGCAAGGGGCGAAGCATGGATGAGAGATGCAAACCAAGAAACACACTCTTAACCACAGAGAATAAACTAATAAATACCAGAGGAAAGTGGGGGGGGATGGGGAATCAGGGGATGGGGATAGTGGAGGTCACCTCTGACCAGTAACAGGCATTGTATTCAAGGGTTGAATCACTATGTGGTAAACCTGAAACTATATCATACTGTGTTATCACTATGTGGTAAACATGAAACTATATCATACCTTGTTTACAAAGAGGAATTCAAGTAAAACTTTAAAATAATAATTGGTAGTATAGAGGAAACATGTGTGCACAAGAGATAAATCAGAAAGATAACTGAAAATCCAAACAAAGAGTCTTTAGAGCCACAAATCCCCTCCTTAGCTCAGCTCAGGAGAAGCCTGACATGCCTATTCTCACCCCACCAGAAGCCTGGATTTTGATTCTCTGGGGAGGCCACTGACGTGGTAGAGTCAGGCTCAAAGAACCCAAAACCTAAATAGAGTGCATAAGCATAAACTGCTCAAGATGGTAGGAGTCCCAGTGCAGGCACATGCCAAGGCCCAAACTCTAACCATACACAGACATAACCCTAACCCTACACTTAAGCCTAATGTTAACCTAACACTTTAACAAGAACTATCACGGGATCCTTGGGTGGCGCAGCAGTTTGGCGCCTGCCTTTGGCCCAGGGCGCGATCCTGGAGACCCGGGATCGAATCCCACATCGGGCTTCCGGTGCATGGAGCCTGCTTCTCCCACTGCCCGTGTCTCTGCCTCTCTCTCTTTCTCTCTCTGTGACTATCATAAATAAATAAAAATTAAAAAAAAGAACTCTCACTAATCAAAAACCAAACACAAACCCAAAGACCGAAACACATTTACTGAACCTTCCTGCCTACCCTCACCCTAACTCTTAAACCTATTCTAAACCCTTAACCCTGACCCTTACCTTAAATCTAACCCTAACCCTAACCTCTACAAATAACCTTAACTTAATGTACTCAAATTCTATTCCTAACCTTTACCTATACCCTAACACTAACCCTCTAATACTAATCCTATCTCATACCCCAAAGTGTACCCTAACCGGTACCCTAAAACTAATCCCTAACCCACTGCCGAACCCTCTCTTACCCTTTTCCAAAACCGTACTCTGACCCTGACCTGACCCTATACCTAACCCCTAACCAAACACTAACCCTAATCCTAGCCCTAACCCCTATCCTAAAACTAACCCTCACCCTAACCCTAAACCTAGCCCTAACTTTAACTCTAACCCCTAACCCTAACCCTAACTCACACCCTAACCCCTAACCCTAACTGCAAACCTAGCCCAACCCTAAATCTAACCATAACCCAAACCCCAATTCCTAACCTCCTGCACTAATCCCTAAAATCTTAACCCTAACACTAACTTCTGTCCGTAACCCAAACCCCCATCCTAACTCCTAAACACTGACCCTTATCCTTATCCCTCACCCTAACCTCTAATCCGTAACCATAAGCATAATCACTAACCCCTAACATCTAACCTAAGCCTAACCACCAACTGACTCCCCTCCCCTGATCCTATCATTCATTCTACCCATTCACTTACCCTGTGGTTCTGAGTAGTCCCTTCTGAGGTGGACGTGGCCCGCAACGGCGCCTCCAGAGTCCTCTAGGGGGTCCTGAGGAAGCTGGACTCCTGTGAGTGCGAACATGGCCCCACGTGTTCCAGAGTCATAGTCAGCGGGTCCTGAGTACGCCAGGTCTCCTGTCACTGTGGAGTATGCCTCACATCCTCTGGAAGCCTCACAGCAGGTTTTCAGGAGGCCGGGGGCTCCCGTCAGCCTGGACATGGCCCCACATCCCCTGAAAACTCACCGCGCATCCTGAGGAGGCTGTGGGTTCCTGTCAGCCTTGATGGAGCCCCATGTGTCCCAAAGCCAAAGTGCAGGTCCTGAGGAGGACGGGGGTCCTCTCAGTCTTGACGTGGCCCCACATTTTCCTCAGCCTCACCATAAGACCTGAGGAGGCTGGGGGCTCCTGTCAGCATCGACGTGGCCTCACATCATCCCAATCCTTCACAGTGCATCCTGAGGAGGCCAGAGAAACCTGTCAGTGTGGATTCGGCATCCACATCTTTCTTAGGCCTCACCACAGGCTCTGACAAGGCTGGGGTCTTTTGTCCGCATGGACACATCCCCATATTTCCCAAAGTCTACACCGGGGGTCCTGAGGAAGTCAGCGTCCTGTTGTGTCCATGTGGCCCCAAGTCCTTCCGAAGCGTCACCGAGGGTTCTGAGGAGGCCGGGGCTCCTGTAACCATGAATGCGGCCCCCAGCTTCCAGATGTCTCAACTTATGTCCTGAGGGGCCCAGGAGCTCCTGCCAGAGTGGATGCGGTGCCACATTTTCCTGAAGCCTCCCCGCAAGTCCTGAGGTTGCTCAGGGGCTCCTGTCCGCGTGGATGTGGGCCAATATCTTCCTGAACCCTCCCTGCATGTCCTGAGGCTGCTCAGGGGCTCCTGTCAGCATGGATGTGGGCCCACAATTCCTGAAGCCTCCCGGCGGTCCTGAAGAGGTTCAGGGTTCCTGTCAGTGAGGATGTCAGCCCACATCTTCCTGAAGTTCCCCGCGGGTCCTGAGGTGCCCAGGGACTCCTGACAGGGTGGATGCGGGCCCACATTTTCCTAAAGCCTCACCTTGGGTCCTGAGGAGACCGGGGTTCCTGACAGCGTGAACACAGCCCAATTTCCCCCTGAAGACTCCCTGCGGGTCCTGAGGAGGCTGCAGCTCATCAGCATAGATGCGTCCCCACCTCCTCCTCAGGCCTCCCCAGCACAGGCTGGCTCCTGTTAGTGCAGGCAGAGGAGGCCTACTGCACATGCGCGCCCCATGGGCGGGTTCTGGTCTCGGGCGCCCCATGCGGGATGCTCAGGTGCTGCAGGAGGCTGTGTAGGAGGCAGCGGGTACTTCATGGGCCGCACCTGCCTCTTTCAGGCTCCAGCTGGGGCCTGTTAGCTTCGGAAACATCTCACTGAAAAGGAGCCCAACACCCGGCTTCCCCAGAAATACTTAAGGACAAGGAATTTGAGCCCACAGCAGGCGAATAAAATGTGGAACAGACTTTTACCACGTCCTGCAAAACTCCTCAATCCTCTTCCACTGTGTGCAGGACAGCGGGTTGGTGAAGCTGCAATGGAAACAGTGTGGAGGCCCCTCAGGAAGTTCCAAATAGAGCCGCCCTGCGACCAGCAGGTGAACGGCCTGGAGCTCACTCCGAAGATACAGATGCAGTGAGACTCGGGACACCTGCACCCCAATGTCCACAGCAGCCGCGTCCACCGTAGCCACACTGTGGGAGGAGACTCGGTGCCCTGTGACAGATGATGGATAAAGAGGATGGGAGATAGATGATGGTCA
Source organism: Canis aureus (assembly GCF_053574225.1). Classification (NCBI taxonomy): domain Eukaryota; kingdom Metazoa; phylum Chordata; class Mammalia; order Carnivora; family Canidae; genus Canis; species Canis aureus. The sequence continues at coordinate 36,016,069 of NC_135646.1, forward strand.
TAGAGAGAGGAATGGTACTCAGCTATCAAAGGGAAGGAAATCTTGCCATTTGCAATGATGTGGATAGAACTAAAGGGATCATGTTAAGTGAAGTAAGTCAGTCGGAAAGAGAATGACCGTGTGGTGTCACTCATAGATGGAATTATAGAAGCAAAGCAGATGAACTACTGTGAAGGGAAGGAAAAACAAATAAGATGAAAACAGATGCAGGAAATACAGACTCTTAACGATAAGGAATGAACTGAGAGTCTCTGGAGGGGGGAGGATAACAGGGACCGGCATAAAGAAGGGCACATGATGTCACGGGCACTGCTGTTATCTCTAACTGGTGAATCCCTGAATTCTTCCTCTGAACGTATAATACACTATACATTAATTAATTGGGTTTAAATTAAATTTAAAAAATCAGTTGTATCAGAGCACATTTCCTTCTGGACTCTCTGTTTTGCTCATTCAGCTTATGCCGGGACCACCGCACGTGGGTCTGGTTTGTCTTAGTAGGCTCCACGCCTCGTCCATGGCCCAGCCCAGGGCTAGAACTCAAGACCCCTGAGATCAGGACCAGAGGTGAGGTCAGGAGTCGGATACTTAACCGATGGAGCCAGCCAGGGGCCTGGAACCACACTGCTTTATCCTGTGTCTCTGTGATATCATTTGAAATAGGAAAGTGCTGCATCCCACTCTGTCATGCTTCTCCAGTATTGATTCGCTGTTCGGGGTCATTTGTTGGGGGGGATGGATGTTATAGTTTTTTTTTCCTATTTCTAAGATCTACCACCATGATTTTGATAGGAATGACATTGAAACTGAGGGTAGCTTCAGGAACTGCGGACATTTTCACAAGATGAGGCTCCCACCCCACAAGCCCAGGACGGCCTCCCAGAGCCTGGTATGGCTCAGTGCACAAGTCTTGTGCTCCTTTGGTTCAGTCTCATTATTTCTTCTCCTTGATGCTCCTGAGAAGGCCTTCACGTCCTTCTTTTCCTTCCTGAGTGCTCATTGTCAGGACACAGCAAGGCTACTCTGCTTTGTAGGGTCAGTTTGTGTCCCGTGACTTTACTGAACTCACTCCTAAGTTCTATTTTTTTAATTTTTTATTTATTTATGATAAGCACACAGTGAGAGAGAGGCAGAGACACAGGCAGAGGGAGAAGCAGGCTCCATGCACCGGGAGCCCGATGTGGGATTCGATCCCGGATCTCCAGGATTGCGCCCTGGGCCAAAGGCAGGTGCTAAACCACTGCGCCACCCAGGGATCCCTCACTCCTACATTCTAACAAGTTTTGGTGGAGGCTCTTGGGTTTCCTGTTTCAAGTACCGCATCTTCAGCATATAGGGACAGTTTGATGTCTCCCTTCCAGGTGTGGAACCTTTGCTGTTTACAGCTTAATGTCCTAGAAAGCCCCACAATAGAATCAAAACTGAGCCCAGGCCAAGGGCAGGAAGCCCCTATTAGAATGAGAACAGGGCTCAATGCCCTTGAAGGCCCCATATCAAAATGTAAACAGAACTTGAGGAGTTGCTCCAGCCCTTCTGGAGGTCCCCAAGACCAGCCCTTAAAACTAAGCTAAAACCCTCCTCGGGGTCCAAGTCCTTGCTCCGCTGTGTCGGGTATACTTGGACACAAGATCGAGCATGTAAATAATCCCTCATGTGTTTGTATCGGAATCGGCTTCTTGGTGGTTTCTCAGATTCGCAATCTTGGGCCCACAGTCTGAGATAAAAAAACAAAACCAAAAGGAGCTCGGACACGGGCAGAGTGAAAGCAGGGTTCTGAGAGAATCAGCAGAGACTCGGGGGCTTGGGTGATCTTCTGTGGAGGGCCTGCAGACTGGGGGACGGAATGCTCAGCCCCAGAGCCAGAGGACCCAGTGTCCCCACCCGCATCCCACCCATCAGCGCGGAGTCTCAGGGAGCAGCACGGCACTGTCCACTGGAGGCCAGAAGTGCTGACGCCCACCACGCCTCTGACCCCACATGTCCATCCCCCAGGCATATGTGCTCCTGACAATCAGAGCCATGGCCAATCCCCAGACCCCACACAGACCACTCACTGCCACCATTGTGTCAGACCACAGAGGCTGCAGTGATTCAGCTCTGCCTGGAAAGTAGGGTCTACATTCCTTTGTACTTTGTGCTTTATTTTCATTTATTTTCTTTGATCCTTTTATATTAATTGCCTTATTTTAATTTTTATGTATGTACCTTATATATTTCTTTTTTTAGTTTCATGGTATTTTAATTGTGTTTCTTATTTTGGGATTTATAATCTTTTAACAACCAGGCCAAAATAATCTGGTGGGTTTTTTTTGGGAGGGCAGTTGTTATTGTTTTTCTTGGTATTTCTTTTTCTTCATGAGGTAGTACTCACAGCCAGGAAGTCCATCAATACAAATATATGATGTCTAACTACAGTTTAAAACAATGATTATAAAGATAGCAGCTGGGCTGGAAAAAGAGCACAACAGAAAAGTAGAGAATCCCTTACTGTAGAAATAAAAGAAGTAAAATCTAGTCAGGCCATCGTTAAAAATGCTATAACTGAGATGCAGTCCCAAGTGGAAGCCTTAAAACAAGGAAGGTTATGGACCACAAAGGAAGACTTCGGAACTCAGCCACTTATTAAAACAATAAGATTCATATCATGGGAGACTCAGAAGATGAAGAGAGAGAAAAGGTGGGCCTTGCTCAGCCATTAGAAATGACAAATACCCACCATTTCCTTCAATGTGGATGGAACTGGAGGGTATTATCCTGAGTGAAGTAAGTCAATCAGAGAACGACAAATATTGTATGTTCTCATTCACTTGGGGAATATAGATAATAGTGAAAGGGAATATTAGGGAAGGGAGAAGAAATGTGTGGGAAATATCAGAAAGGGAGACAGAACATAAAGACTCCTAACTCTGGGAAACGAACGAGGGGTGATGTAAGGTGAGGAGGGCGGGGTTGGGGGTGAATGTGTGACGGGCACTGAGGGGGGCACTTGACGCGATGTGAAATAGGTGTTATTCTGTATGTTGGCAAATTGAACACCAATAAAAATTAAATTTATTATTAAGAATAGAAAGAAGAAAGAAAGAAAGAAAGAAAGAAAGAAAGAAAGAAAGAAAGAAAGAAGAAAGAAAGAAAGAAAGAAAGAAAGAAAGAAAGAAAGAAAGAAAGAAAGAAAGAGTGGCACCTGGGTGTGCTAGTCTGTAAAGCTTCTGCCTTAGGGTCAGATCATGATCCAGGTCCCAAGGAAGGCTCCCTGTTCAGCAGGGATCCTGCTTCTCCCTCTTCCTCTGCCCCTCTAGCACATGTTTTTCACTCCTCTCTCTCTCAAATAAATAAATAGCATCTTTGATAAAGAAACAAACAAACAAACCCAGAGGGATGAGAAATCTCCCATGTAGAAGATTTTCAAACAATTTGTGCAGACATTCCAAACTCAAGTTCATGAGCATAGCTTCCTACTCTTATGTGTGGAATACACATAGTAACTTCCTTCTACAAAATATATTATGAAAAACTTAATAATGATAATATAATAATAATAATATTAATAACAATAAAGAATCACTTTACTACGGAGAAACCTGACTAACACTACCTCAGCAAGATGATCAAATCGATACCAAGACTGATAAATCGTGTTGATAGTATCTATCTTTTACATGATATAATAAAAATGACAGTATATCTCTGTATATAATCCACCAAAACAGTTCAATCATGAGATAAACAACAGACATGTCCCAACTGAGGGAAATTTTACAAACTAATCTACTTCTCAAAGTTTTCCAGTTCACCAAAAGCAAGGAAAGGCTGAAAGACTCTCACAATCCAGAGGAGCCTAAGAAAACATGAGGACAAATGGAGTGTGATATAAGGGATGGTGACTTAGCAAAAACTAAGGAAATCTGAATAAAGTATGGTCTTTGGTTATTGCAAATATTTTAATATTGATTCATTAGCTAATATTTGTACCGTACTGATATAAGTTATCAATAATTGGAGAAATTGAGTGCAAGTGCATGAGAATTCTCTGTGCTATCTTCTCAAATTCCCTATGAAGCTTTGTTTTCTTTCTAAGAAATAAGATTTAATTTGAAAATTGACTTAAATAAATCAGGCTCCAGTGTGAAGACATTTTAAGAATCATTGAATTAACTTTTGCCTTATTCTTAAAGATTTCCTTCGATGGGAACATAGTAAGAATTTTATATCAGAAGGAAAGAACAACACTTATGAACACGTATAATGCCTCTTCAACCTGAAAAGCAGGAAAGGATAATAAAGAGCAAAAATCAGATAAAAATACTTCTAGTATAATAGACACCATAGGGATCCCTGGGTGGCGCAGTGGTTTGGCACCTGCCTTTGGCCCAGGGCGCGATCCTGGAGACCCGGGATCGAATCCCACGTCGGGCTCCCGGTGCATGGAGCCTGCTTCTCCCTCTGCCTGTGTCTCTGCCTCATTCTCTCTCTCTCTCTCTCTGTGACTATCACAAAAAAATAAAAATTAAAAATTAAAAAAAAATAGACACCATATTGCAAGTGCATTTAAAATTAGCAATGTATAACATTTATTTCCTTGACATTTGACTTCCAAAGAGTTCATAGTGTTTCAGTGTCAGTTGAAACAGGGGAAGAATCTCAGGGAAGAATCCGTCACTTAATAATAGGACCATTGGTACTAATGTCTCTCAATTATTTCCAAATCCATAAAGATTAATTTCCTGATGAATGACTGAGCTGTGAAGAAATAGATGAGAAAGCCTCATCCCTCTGAATTACTTGTGTCAGAATATTTTAACCATAGTACTACGGATAGTAAATTATCCTTATTAACAGGAAATACATCTCAGATTAAAATCTGAGAAATCAGATGGGCAGAGAAAAAATGCTTTAAATCGCTCCTCAAGTTATATTTTTTTTAATTTTTTTAAATTTATTTATGATAGTCACACAGAGAGAGAGAGAGAGGCAGAGACACAGGCAGAGGGAGAAGCAGGCTCCATGCACCGGGAGCCTGATATGGGATTCGATCCCGGGTCTCCAGGATCGTGCCCTGGGCCAAAGGCAGGCACCAAACCACTGTGCCACCCAGGGATCCCGCTCCTCAAGTTTTAAAGACAAAGGAGAACTTTTCTATGTACAAAGTCAGTTGTCAAGATAGCCTTAGGGAATAAGAGTCTGCAGCATCAAATCCTGCTGCACTGCCGGGACGCCCGTGCCCCAGGTCTTCCTGATCCCAAATCCCTGGGCCTGTCCCGAACACAGGCTGCCAGGCTGAGGTCATTTGCAATTTCTCTTTTAGGAGCTCCAGGGAGGGGGGCATGAGCTAGATAGGACAGGACAGGATGCGTGGAGGCCGAGAACATTATGGCCATTCTACATTAAGTTCAGTATTAGCACACGTCCAGCAATCCCAGGCCCCTGTGAAGAAGAGCTGAAATTTGCATTACTTCAGTTACTGGAATAAAACAAAAGTTGACAGCTTAATGTCTTAGAAAGCTCCACAATAGAATAAAAACTAAGCCTAAGCCAAGGGCTGGAAGCCCCAATTAGAATGAGAAGAGAGCTCAATGACCTTGAAGGCCCAATAACAAAATGTAAACAGAACTTGAGGAATTGCTCCAGCCCTTCTGGAGGTCCCCGGGACCAGCCCTTAAAACTAAGCTAAAACCGGGATCCCTGGGTGGCGCAGCGGTTTGGCGCCTGCCTTTGGCCCAGGGCGCGATCCTGGAGACCCGGGATCGAATCCCACGTCGGGCTCCCGGTGCATGGAGCCTGCTTCTCCCTCTGCCTGTGTCTCTGTGCCTCTCTCTCTCTCTGTGACTATCATAAATAAATAAAAATTTAAAAAAAAAAAAAAAAAAAAAAAAAAAAAACTAAGCTAAAACCCTCCTCAGGGTCCAAGTCCCTGCTCCACTGTGTGGGGTATACCTGGACCCTTGCTTGAGTTTGTAAAACAACCCACGTGTGTTTGCATAAGTGTCGGCTCCGTAGTGGTTTCTCGGATTCGCAATCTTGGACAAACACCCGCATGACCCCTCCCCACCTGGACTGACCTCCTGTCCCCTCCCACCCAGGCTGACCCTCAGTCACCTCCCACCCACCACAGCTGGGCACAGACACTCACACAGTTCCACGGGCATGGTGGGCACTCCCGCCATCTCTGGACTCCCAGGGGATGGAAGGAGGTTTCGGTAGGACACACTCCCATGGTGGCCCCAGGACTCCCTGCCCAGGAGAGCACCTGGTGACAGGTCGGGGTTTGTATCCTTGATGCCACTTCCTCCTCCCAGGTTTTCCCGCAGAAAATGAAAGAGGAGGACCTGGTCTCCTCCAGGGACATCATGCCGGTGGACCTGGACGTCAACAGGACATTCAGCAGTCACATCATATTTTGGGACTACTACGGGGTAGGGTGAGGTTGAGGGGCCAGGGGGGATCAGGACCCAGTGGAGGACTGGGGGATTCTGGGTAGGGAAAACGAAGCTTCTGAGTCGGGGGGCAGAACAGAAGCCAACAACACAACGCTCCATGGTAGGGTGTTGGGAATGACCTCTGTGCCCCCACCCCCGGGGCCTCGGACTTGAGGAGGACACTAGGATGGGGTCTCCAGGGCTTGCCATGGGAGCTGAACCCCAAGGGGGAGAGGGACGGTCCTCTGGGTAGCAGGGGATGGGGTGGGGGACGTGGGGGGTAGGAAATGGACCAGGGTGCCAGGGGCATGGCCACGGCTGGAGCAGGATACACATCGATCCCATGAGGGTCGGACAGGTCAGAGTGACACCCACTCTCGGTGATTTATATATTTCTAAGTTCTATGCATTTCATTTGAGACATTTTGCAATTTGAAAACACACATAGTATGATGAACCCCAGATAATGCCCCCGGTCCAGCCAGGGTCCTGCAATGACCACACCCCGACCCAGGGGCAGGTGTCACAGCAAACCCCAGACTGGAGTTGCCTTTAAGTGTAGACATCTCCTTGTGCATCTTAGAGGAAGGGGATGCCCTGTGTCCGCAGGCCCCCCATGACATCCCCCTCATTCCCCACTCCCACTCTATCCCCCTACATCATCATTCCCCATGGCATCCCACCTACACCATCCCCCTCAAACCCACACAGCCCCACACAATCCCCACCCACACTGTACCCGAATACCATGTCCCCACACCATCCACCCCCACACCATCAGCCCCCATCAAGGACCCGGTGCAGGTGCCCCCTGTGGGACATGCTCAGCCTCTCCACGGATCTCTCGATACCCTGCTCCCATCAGAAGCCCAGGGGTCCCATAGAGTACCCAGGGTTTTCAGGGAGGAGCGAAGACAAGGGGCCCCCGACAGGGTGTGTGCAGGTGAGTGGTGCAGAGGATGCACTGTCCCTCCTGGAGGGCGGCACACCCTTCACAGGACACCAGCCCATAACCCAGGGGGATCTGGGTTGGCCTGACCCCAGGCTCTGTGAAGGTGGGGGTGATTTCAGACCCCGCCCCAGGCCCAACAAAAAGACTAATGGGATCCAGCCCCCCATGGCCCTCTCTAGCCCTGGATTCTGACCCTACACTGAACGAGCCTCCTCACAGCTGGATGTGGCCTCCTGGGCCCTGGGGGTGCCACGCAGATCCAGATCGCTGACCTAGGGCAGCCCTGGGGATCCCGGGACACCCAAGGTTTGGGAGACCAGAGGTAGGCCGGTGGACCCTACCCACACCCACACCAGGAGGCAGACTCCTCCAGGTGCTGGGACCACAGGGACCCCACGACCGGGGTCCACCTGCCCTGCGGGGACCCAGTGCAGGAACCCATGAGCTGCAGGTCAAGGTCAGCTCTGCTGTCCTCACAACCATCTCTCATGCTGAAACCTCAGGACACACGCCCCCACCCGGAGTCCACACATGCTCCCCAGTGGGGGACTCCAGCACTTGCCCGCCCACCCATGTGATTCTTGTCCTCCCCTAAAGGACATAATGGTCTCCCTTCCCAGGGGAAGGCATGCACCCTCGGCTCTGAGCCCATTTGCTGAAGAATGTCAATAAAGTATTGTGGTGTGAAAATGCACAGCCAGCCCGTTTCTGTGTCTCCCAGAACTCTGTGTATGGGGCGTGGAGAGACCCCCAGAGAGGAGGAGGGGGCACCACCCAGGCCCCAACAGCCCCTGCATGGGCACTGCAAGGCACAGCTGACGTCCCCACGTGCCTTCCAGGGGCGGCCAGATGCCAGGGTCAGGACCCCACAGACTATACTGAGACTCAGCCTGTGCCCCATGGGCCAGGAGGGCCTGGGACAGAGTGACAGCCAGGGAGCCTCAGGTCACCAGGGTCTGTGAAAAGCGACCTGGAGGGTCTGTGCTCCCTCTGTCCAGGGGAACGAGGCTGGCCCGGTTCCGGGGCACGTACTCCCCTCCCTGCATCCCCGGGCCAGTGTGCCTGGGGCACTGAAGGCCTGTGGGGCGCTCAGAGTGGCCCTGGAAGGTATGTCAGGACAACAGGCCCTTGTGTTGTGCCCAAGACTGCGAATCTGAGAATTCGCAGACACCGATGCAAACTCCTGAGGGTTTCTCTACAAGCTGTAGCTTGGGTCCAAGTGCACCTGACACAGCGGAGCAGGGACTTGGACCCCGAGACTAAGAGGCATAGCAGCTTTATAGGGACAGTGGACTGTGGGATATGCAGAAATTTGCACAGTCATGTTGGTCCATACACAAGAGGCTGATTGAATTACACCTTACCCTATAGTATCCACTTGAGCTGGACTATTACTTTGGTCAGAATTGGCTCAGAGTTTTGGGGCGCACAAAGCAGGGTTACATTGTTATGAGACGATTTCCAATAGGGTTTGCCCAGCAGTTTGACTCGGGTGGGGCAGCGCCTTAAGCCATAAGCAGGTCATGTGGGGGTCATAGGGGAGGTGGCGGGTGTAGCACAAAATGGAATCAGTCCTGCGCTTCTTGTCCTGGGGTAGGGGATTTTTATTCAATTTCCTGTGTCCCAACTTGCAGCTCACCCACCTGGGCAATGCTCACCAGGTGGACTCAACGTGCACACCTTGTGGTGCTGGATCTCTCACACCAGCATGTGGAGGGCACCCTCCTTGCCCTAGTGAGTAGGGGCTGGGTGAACATGGGGCTCGGCCTGAAAGCCAGGCAGCACAGGGGACCAAAGAAACCCAGCTCCGTTCCCACCCCGACCTCCACACACAGGCCACCCTAGTGCTCCCCGCCATGGGTACCCGACTCCTCAGGAGCTCCCCCCAGGGTTGCCCTGAGGTCTGACTCCCTTCTGGAGAGGCATCGGCGAGAATAGAAGCAGCCGGCGCTCGGCGAGACACACTGTCGGACATGGTAATTTGGCCGAGCCAGTCCTTCCATCTCAGCTGAACCTCTAGCTGAAATTCACTGCAGGAGCGAGCCCCGGGTCAGCCAGGAGAGCCCAGCTAGCCACCCAGCGCCAGCACCAGAAATGATGTTATACCAACCATTTCGGTGTTAGGGTTACCCAGCAGAGGATCCAATAGCTACACGTGATAGATTCATGTGATAGACACACACACACCCCACAACGAACAAAAGTCAGAATCACCCCAATGCTGTCAAACAGCAGCTGGATGGTTACATACATGACACCGTGGTCCCCAATAGGATACATGGAAGATGCTATAAACCACGACTGCAGAGGTGCTGGAGGCACGGAGATGTGCCTGCTGGGTTCCAAAAAGGAGCGCAGAGGGGCAGGAAGCATCCTACAGAGGGGGTCCCCTTAGGAAAGGACACCAGGTCCCAGTGAAGGCTAAGGATGGTGAAATCTGTCCTCCTCCCTTTCAGCTTCTGCTTTTCCTCCTAAATGCCATTTTCCTCAGTCATACGAGCAAAAATTTATTTTATGTTTTTAACTTTCTTTTTATATAATCCAATTTGTATGAATTATTTCTTCAGGAAGTGTGTCATTCAGGAGAGAAGTAGAGAGAAAGATTTTCCCTGACAGGCAAAGTATAAAGGAGTTCATGACCGCTAAACCAGTCCAGTAAGGAATTTTAAGAGGGACTCTTCTAGTGGGGGAAAAAAAGATACCAAAAGCAACAAAGACTAGAATGGACCAGAGAACGTCACCAGAAACACCAACTCTACCACTAACAACAAAGGACAAGTTCATATATTTGAATAAGCACTCTGAATGCTGATACTAAATGCTCCAATCAAAAGATATAGGGTGTCAGAGTGGCTTAAAAAACAGGATCCGGGATGCCTGGGTGGCTCAGGTGTTGAGCCTCTGCCTTTGACTCAGGGTGTGATCCTGGAGTCTAGGATCAAGTCCTATATTGTGCTCCTGGTGGGGAGCCTGCTTTTCTCTCTGCCTAATTTTCTGCCTCTCTCTCTCTCCTCTCTCTCTCTCATGCTCTCAAAAATAAAATTGTTATTAAAAAATCAAGATCCATCAGTATGCTGCCTACTAAAGGCTCACCTTAGACCTATAGACACCAGCAGTTTGAAAGTCAGGGGATGGAAAATCATCTATCACGCTAATGGTTATGAAAAGAAAGCTGGAGGAACAATACTTATATTAGACAAACTAGATTTGAAACCAAACCCTGGGGGACACCTGGTGGCTCAGTGGTTGAGCATCTGCCTTTGGCTCAGGGTGTGTTCCTGGGATCCTAGAATCGAGTTCCACATTGGCATCCCTTTGGGGAGCCTGTCTCTCCCTCTGCTATGTTTCTGCCTCTGCTCCTCTGTGTATCTCTCATGAATAAATAAATGAAATATTTAAATCTCAAAAAGAAAGGACAAATAGTGTAAGAAGAGATGAAGGAGGGCATTATTTCATAATTAAAAAGACTCTCTATCAGGATCAAACAACTAAATATTTATGCTGCCAACATGGGAGTACCTAAATATGGAACCCAATTACCAATAAACGTACAGAAACTCACTGATAATGATACAATGACAGGGGATTTTAACACCTACCCAGTAATGGCAATGGACTGATCTTCTATGCAGAAAATCAACAGGGGAAAAATAGCCTAGACACACTGGGCCACAGGGACTCAACAGATATAGTCTGAACATTTCTTCCTAAAGCAGAATACACATTCCTTTCAAGTGCACATGGGACATTCTCCAGAACAGATCATATCATGGCCACAAATCAGCCCTCAACAGGTACAACAGGTACAAGAAGGTTGATATCACACCCTGTACCTTTTTGAACCATGACGCTATGAAACTCGAAGTCCAGAGTAAGAAAAAATTTGGACAGACCAAAAATACGTGGAGATTATGAACATTCTACTAGAGAATGAATGGAGGAAACAGGAAATTAAAGAGGAAATTTAAAACAAATGAAAATGAAAACATGTTACTCCAAAACTCTGGGATGTAGAAAAGGCAGTCCAAAGAGGAAAGTACAAAAAAAAAAAAAAAAAAAAAAAAAAAAAAAAAAAAACAAAAACAAAACAAAACAAAAAAAAAAAAACAAAGAGGAAAGTACATAGCAATACAGGCCTACCTCAAGAAACAAGAAGTCTCCAATACACAGCTTAACCCTACACCTAAAGGTGCTGGAAAAGGAATAGCAAACAAATCCTAAAGCCTACAGAAGAAGGGAAAAAATAAAGATGAGAGCAGAAATAAACAATACAGAAATAAAAAACATTAGAATGGAATAACGAAACTAAGAACTATTTCTTCAAAATAATTAATAAAATGTATCAAACCCTATCCAGCCTTAGGAATGAGAAAAGAGAAAAAGAACTAAATGAATAAAATCATAGAAGAGAGAAGAGTGATCACAATCAACACCAGAAAAATAAGACAATTATAAGGGAATACTATGAAAGATTATATGCTAACAAACTGGGATACCTGGAAGAAATGGACAAATCCCTAGAAATGTGTAAACGAGCAAAACTGAAATATGAAGAAATAGAAAATATAAACAGACCCATAACTAGCAAAGGAATTGAATCAGCAAGGCACATGGGTGCCTCAGTGGTTGAGGATGTGCTTTGGCTCAGGTCATGATCCCAGGATCCTGGTGGATCAATTCCCAAATGAGCCTCCCCACATAGAGCCTCATTTTTCCTCTGCCTATATCTCTGCCTCTCTGCATCTCGCATGAATCCATAAATAAAATCTTTAAAAAAGAAAAAAGATAAAAAGATGAGAAAGGACCCAAATAAAATCACAGATGAGAAAAGAAAAATAACAACCAACACTACAGAAATACAAACGATAATAAGAGAATATGATGAAAAAGTATATGCCAGCAACCTAGAAGCTAGAAGAAATAGATCAATTCCTGGAAATATATAACATAGCAAAAAGGAGAAATGAAGAAATAAGAAACTTGAACAGACAAATAACCAGCAAAGATACTGAATCAGCACTCAAGAATCTCCCAACAGGAGACACTTAGATCAATAGGACAGAATGCAAAGCCGAAACAAGATACAAAACTGTAACTCTATGATCCATTAATGGACAACAAGGCAGGAAGGAATATCCAATGGCACAAAGACAGTCTCTTCAACAAACCCTAACCTGACCCCAGGATAAGAACAAATGGTGTTGGGAAAACCAGGCAGCCACATGCAGAAGAATGAAACTGGACCACTTTCTTACACCGTATATATAAAAAATAAATTCAAAATGCATGAAAGACCTAAATGTGAGACCTGAAACCACACAAAGAAGAAAAGATAGGCAGGAACATCTTTGACGTTGGCCATTGGATCTTCTTTCTAGATATGCCTCTGAGGTGAGGGAAACAAAAGCAAACATACTATTGGGACTTCATCAAATTCAAAGCTTCTGCAAATTGAAAGACACAACCAACGTTAAAAGGCAACATACAAAATGAAATGAGATATTTGTAAACAACACATCCAATAAAGAGTTAGTATGCAAAATACGTAAAGCAAATATAAATCTCAGCATCCTAAACACAAATTATCCAACTGCAGATGGGCAGAAGACATTAATGGACTTATCTCTGACAAGACATCCAGATGGCCACCAGACACTGAAAGACACTCAGCGTCACCCACCATCAGGGAAATGCAAATCAAAACCACAATAAGATGTCACCTGACAGCCATCAGAATGGCTAAAATTAACAAGAGAAGAAACAGCAGGTGTTGTTGAGGCTTTGGAGAAAGGGTAGCCCCCTTACACTCCTGGTGGGCATGCGAACAGGTGCAGCCACTGTGGAAAACACTGTGGAGGGTCCTCGAGAAGTTAAAAATAGGAGATCCCTGGGTGGCGCACTGGTTTGGCACCTGCCTTTGGCCCATGTCGCGATCCTGGAGACCCCGGATCGAATCCCACATCGGACTCACAGTGCATGGAGCCTGCTTCTCCCTCTGCCTGTGTCTCTGCCTCTCTCTCCGTGACTATCATAAAAAAAAAAATAAAAAGAGAAGTTAAAAATAGAGCTACACACACACAAAAAAAATAGAGCTACACTACGATTCCAAAATTGCTGAGCTAGGTATTTACCCCAAGGATACAAAAGTCATTTAGTAGATTCCAAGAGGGACACGTAGCCCAGTGTTTGTAGCAGCATTATAAACAACAGCCAAACTGTGGATACAGCACAGATGTCCATTGGCAGATGAATGGGCAGAAAGATGTGGTAAATATACACACTGCGACATCACTCAGGCATCAGAAGGGATGAAATGAAGCCATTTACAATGACGTGGGAGAAGTGGAAAGGACTTATGCTAAATGAACTCAGTCAGTCATAGAAAGACAGATACCAAATACCATACAATTGCATTCACATGTGAATATTAGGAAACTAAAAAAACTGGCAAAGGGTCAGAGTGGGGATGAGAGAAGCAAACAAAAAACCACACTCTTAACCACAGAGAATAAACTAATAAATACCAGAGAAAGGTGGGGCGGATGAGGAATCAGGGGATTGGGATAGTGGAGGGCACCTGTGACCAGTACCAGGCGTTGTATCCAAGGGTTGAATCACTATGTGGTAAACCTGAAACTATATCATACTGTTTTTACAAAGAGGACTTCAAGTAAAACTTTAAAATTATAATTGGTAGTATTGATGAAACATGTAGACACTAGAGATAAAATCAGAAAGGCAACTGAAAATCCAAATAAAGAGTATTTAGAGCCACAAAACCCCTCTTTACCTCAGCTCGGGAGAAGACTGCCATGCCTATTATCACCCAAGTAAAAGCCTGGATTTTGATTCTCTGGGGAGGCCACTGACTTGGTGGAGTCAGGCTATCTTTGAACCCAAAACCTAAATAGAGTGCATAAAACTAAACTGCCCAAGATACTAGGAGTCCCAGTGCAAGCACATGCCAAGACCCACACTAACCATACACAGACATAACCCTAACCCTACACTTAATCCTAATGTTAACCTAACCCTTAAACAAGACCTATCACTAGTCGAAAACCAAACACAAACCGCAAGACCGAAACTCATTCACTGAACCTTCCTGCCAACCCTCACCCTAACTCCTAAACATCGGTAGACCTAAACTTAGGTTTCCATAACCCTGAACCCTACGTTAAATCTAACCTGAACCCGAACCTCTAACCGTACGTTACCTTAAAATAAGGTATTCAAATCCTATTCCTAATCTTAACCTGTACCATAACACTAACCCTCTAATACTAATCCTATCTCATACCCCAAACTGTACCCTAACCCGTACGCTAAAACCAACCGCTAATACACACCCTAACCCTATATCTGACCCTTTTCCAAAACCGTACCCTGACCCTGACCCTGACCTGACCCTAACCCTAACCCCTAACCAGACCTTAACCCTAACCCTAACCCTAACCCCTATCCTAATCCTAACCCTCGCCCTAACCCTAAACCTAGCCCTAGCTTTAACTCTAACCCTTAACTCAAACCCCTAACTCTAACCCCTAACCATAATTCACACCCTAACCCCTAACCCTCACTGCAAACCTAAGCTCAACCCTAACTCTAACCATAACACTAACCCCAACTCCGAACCTCCTGCCCTAATCCCTAAAGCCTAAACCCTAACCCTAACACCAAATCCTGTCCCTAGCCCTAACCCACATCCTAACTCCTAACCACTGACCCTTACCCTTATCCCTCACCCTAACCTCTAATCCATAACCATAAGCATAATCACTAACACCTAACATCTAACGTAAGGCTAACCACCAATTGCCTCCCCTCCCCTGACCCAACCATTCATTCTACCCATTCACTTACTCTGTGATTCTGAGGAGTCCCTTCTGATATGGACGTGGCCCCCAATGGCACCTCCAGAGTCCTCCAGGGGGTTGAGGAAACCGGGCTCCTGTGAGTGTGCCCATGGCCCCACGTGTTCCTGAGCCATAGTCAGTGGGTCCTGAAGACGCCGGGTCTCCTGTCACTGTGGACTATGCTTCACATCCTCTGGAAGCCTCACAGCAGGTCCTCAGGAGGCCGGGGGCTTCTGTCAGCCTGGACATGGCCCCACGCCACCCAGAACACTCACCGTGGGTCCTGAGGAGGCTGTGGGCTCCTGTCAGCAAAGACCCAGCCTCATATATCCCAAAGCCAAAGTGCAGGTCCTGAGGACAATGGGGGTCTTGTCAGTGTTGAGGTGGACCCACATTTTCCTCAAGCCTCACCATAAGCCCTGAGGAGGCTGGGGGCTCCTGTCAGCATGGACGGGCCCCAAATATTCTCAAAACTTCACAGTGCATCCTGAGGAGGCCAGAGATTTCTGTCAGTGTGGATGCAGCACCCACATCTTTCTTAGGCCTCACCAGAGGCCCTGACAAGGCGGGGCTCTTCTGTCCGCATGGACGCATCCCCATATTTCCCGAAGACTACACCAGGGGTCCTGAGGAATTCAGTGTCCTGTTGTGTGGACGTTACCACACATACTCCCGAATTGTCACCAATGGATCTAGGAGGCCGTGGCTCCTGTCATCCTGAATGCGGCCTCTATCTTCCAGAAGCCTCAATTTATATCCTGAGGGGCCTGGGAGTTCCTGCCAGAGTGGACGCGGTGCCACATCTTCCTGAAGCCTCCCCGCGGGTCCTGAGGCGGCCCAAGGGCTCCTGTCAGCCTGGATGCGGGCCCACAATTTCCTGAAGCCTCTACGTGGGTCCTGAGGCAGCCAAGTGCTCCTGTCAGCGTGGACGCGGTGCCACATCTTCCTGAAGCCTCCCCGCAGGTCCTGAGGTGGCCCACGGTCTCCTGTCAGCATGGATGCGGGCCCACAATATCTTGAAGCCTTCCCGCGAGTCCTGAGGCAGCCCAGGGTCTCCTATCAGGGTGTATGCGGGCCCACATCTTCCAGAAGCCTCACTGCGGGTCCTGAGGAGACCCGGGCTCCTGTCAGCGTGAAACAACCCAATGTCCCCCTTTAGACACCCTGAGCGACCTGAGGAGGCTGCGGCTCATCAGGGTCGATGCGTCCCTATGTCCTCCTCAGGCCTCCCCAGCACAGGCTGTTAATGCAGGCAGAGGAGGCCTACTGCACATGCGGGTCCCCTGGGTGGGGCCTGGTCTCCGGCGCCCCCTTTGGGATGCTAGGCAC
The DNA here is from genome assembly GCF_053574225.1 of Canis aureus. NCBI lineage: Eukaryota > Metazoa > Chordata > Mammalia > Carnivora > Canidae > Canis > Canis aureus. The sequence continues at coordinate 36,032,619 of NC_135646.1, forward strand.
TGCAGGAAGCTGTGTAGGAGGTGGCTTGCTGGTGCACGGGGCGGCACCTGCCTCCTTCCAGGCTCCAGCTGTGGCCTGTTAGCATCGGAAATGTCTCACTGAAACGGAGCCCAACACCCGGCTTCCCCAGAAATACTTAAGGACAAGGAGTTGGAGCCCACAGACCACAAAATGAAATGTGGACTAGACTTTGAGCAAGTCCTGCAAAACTCACTCAACCCTCTTCCACTGTGGGTGGGAACGCGGGCTGGTGCAGCCACCCTGGAAACAGTGTGGAGGCTCCTCAGGAAGGTACAAATAGAGCCGCCCTGCGACCAGCAGGTGCAGGGACAGGAGCTGACTTCGAAGATACAGATGCAGTGAGACTCAGGACACCTGTACCCCACTGTCCACAACAGTCGTGTCCACAGTAGTCACACTGTGTGAGGAGTCTCGGTGCCCTCAGGCAGATGATGTATAAAGAGGATGGGAGATAGATGATGGTTATAGAGAGAGGAATGGTACTCAGCTATCAAAGAGAAGGAATCTTGCCATTTGCAATGACGTGGATAGAACTAGAGAAATCATGTTAAGTGAAATAAGTCAGTCGGGAAAGTGAATGACCGTGGGGTGTCATTCATAGGTGGAATTAAAGAAGCAAAGCAGATGAACATTTGTGAAGGGAAGGAAAAACAAATAAGATGAAAACAGATGCAGGAAATACAGACTGTTAATTATAGGGGAAAAATGAGGGTCGCTGGAGGGTAGGGGACAGGTGAGGGGATCACAGGGAACCAGCATGAAGGAGGGCATGTGATGTCATGTGCACCGCTGTTATCTCCAACTGGTGAATCCCTGAATTCTTCCTCTGAAAGTATAATACACTATACGTTAATTAATTGGGTTTAAATTAAGTTAAAAAATCAGTTGTATCAGAGCACAATTCTTTCTGGACTCTCTGTTCTGCTCCTTCAGCTTATGTCAAGAACACCACCCTTGAGTCTGGTTTGTTTAAGTAGACTCCACGCCTCATTCATGGCCCAGCCCAGGGCTAGAACTCAGGACCCCAAGGTCAGGACAGGAGGTGAGGTCAGGTGTCGAATGCTTAACCGACAGAGCCAGCCAGGGGCCCGAGAACAACACTGCTATATCCTGTGTCTCTGTGACATCGTTTGAAATAGGAAAGTGCTATGTCCCACTCTGTCCTGCTTTTCCAATACTGATTTCCTCTCTGGGGTCATTTGTGGGGGCAGATGGATGTTAAGGTTTTTTTTTTTCCTATTTCTAAGAACTGCCACCATGATTTTGATACGAATGACATTGAAACTGAGGGTGGCTTCAGGAACTGCGGACATTTTCCAAGATGAGGCTCCCACCCCACGAGCCCAGGAAGGCCTCCCAGAGCCTGGTATGGCTCAGTGCACAAGTCTTGTGCTCCTTTGGTTCTGTCTCATTATTTATTCTCTGTGATGCTCTGACCCTGTTTGCTGTAGAAATCAATAAAGTGTTGTGGTGCGAAAATGCACAGCCAGGCCATATCTGTGTCTCCCAGAACTCTGTGCATGGGGTGTGGAGAGACACCCAGAGAGGAGGAGGGGGCACCATCCAGACCCCAAACAGATCCTGCAGGGGCGCCGCCAGGTAGACACAGCAGATGTCCCCATGTGCCTTACAGGGGCGGCCAGATGCCAGGGTCAGGACCTACAGACTTTACTGGGACTCAGGCTCTGCCCCCCAGGCCAGGAGGGGCTGGGACAGAGTGACAGCAAGGGAGCTTCTGGTCACCAGGGTCTGTGAACAGTGACGTGGGAGGTCTGTGCTCCCTCTGTCCAGAGGGCTGCGGATGGCCAAGTTCCAGGGCACTTCCTCCCCTCCACGCATCCCTGTGCCTGTGTTCCTGGGGCACAGAGGGCCTGTGGGGCGGTCAGCGTGGCCCTGGAAAGGATGTCAGGACACCAGGCCCTGGTGTTGTGCCCAAGATTGCAAATCAGGGAAACCACTAAGGAGCCCACACTGATGGAAACTCCCGAGGGTTTCTTTACAAGCTGGAGCTTGGGTCTAATTGCCCTGGGGGAGGCCCAGGGGCTTCTGGGTAGGGAACACGGGGCTTAAGAGGCCGGGGGAAGCGACAGCAGCCAGCAACACACCACTGTATGGTAGGGTGCCAGGGATAACCCCCGTGCCCCAACCCCTGGGGCTTCGGGGATGAGGAGGTCACTAGGTCGGTGCCTTCAGGGGTTTCCATGGGAGCTGAACCCCAAAGGGGCGAGGGACGGCCTGTGGAGGGCAGTAACCGGACCTGGGGGCCAGGTGGCATGGCCGTGGCTGGAGCAGGACACACATCGATCCCATGAGGGTCGGACGGGTCAGGGTGACACCCACACTCGGTGTTTCATATATATCTAAATTCTATGCATTTGAGACAATTTGCAATTTGTAAACATACATAGTATGATGACCACCAGATAATGCCCCTGGTCCAGCCAGCGCCCGGCACTGACTACACGGGGCCCCAGGGGCAGGGGTCACAGCAAACTCCAGACTGGGGTCACCTTTATCTGTAGACGTATCCATGTGCATCTGAGAGAAAGTGGATGTCCTGTGTCGGCAGGCCCCCATGTCATCCCCCTCATTCCCCACCCCCACACCATTCCCCTTCATCATCATCCCAAATGGCTCCGACCCATACCATCCCCCTCACACCCACACAGCCCCACACAATCCCCACCCACACTATACCCCCACTATCCCCCCTGCACTATCCCCCACACTCCACCACCATCATGCCCCGGCCCCCACAACATCCACCCCCACACCATCTGCCCCCAGCAAGGACCCAGTGCAACTGCACCCTGTGGGACATACTCAGCCTCACCGGGGTTTTCTGTATACCCTGTTCCCACCAGAAGACCGGGTTTCCCATAGTGTACCCAGGGGTTGCAGGAAGGAGGGAAGGCAGGGAGTCTCCGACCGGATGGGTGCAGGTGAGTGGTGCAGAGGACCCACTGTGCCCTGCCTCCACCCACTGTCCCTCCTGGAGGGCGGCACACCCTGCATAGGACACCAGCCCCTAACGCAGAGGGACAAGGGCTGGCCTGGCCCCAGGGTCTGTGTGCGCTAGGTTGATTTGAGCCTCCCCCAGGCCCAACAGAAAGACTAACGGGATCCAAACCCCCATGGCCCTGTCCAGCCCGGGATTCTGGCCCCAGGCTGAGAGAGCCCTCCCACAGCTGGATGTGGCCTCTTGGGGACTGGGTGTGCCCCACAGATCCAAGTCGCTGACCTAGGGCAGCCCTGGGGATCCCGGGACACCCCAGGTTGGGGAGAGGAGGGGTAGGCCAGTGGGCCCCACCCGCACCCACAGCAGGAGACAGGCTCCACCAGGTTCTGAGGCCCCAGGGGGCCTGAGACCGGGGTCCAGCTGCCCTGCGGGAACCCAAAGCAGGAGCCCATGAACTGCAGGTCCAGGTCAGGTCTGCTGCCCTCAGAACCGTCTCTCATGCTGAAACCTCAGGACACGAACCCACCCTGAGTCCAAACATGCTTCCAGGTGGGGGACTTCAGCACCCGTCCCCGCCCCACATGTGATTCTTGCTCTCCCCTAAAGGACAGAATGTTCTCCCTCCCCAGGGGAAAGTGCGCACCCTTGGCTCTGAGCCCCTTTGCTGTAGAAAGTCAATAAAGTGTTGTGCGGAATTGCACAGCCAGCCCGTTTCTGTGTCTCCCAGAACTTTGAGCAGAGGGCTTGGAGAGACCCCAAGTGATGAGGAGGGGGCTACATCCACACCCCAAACAGCCCCTGCAGTGGCGCTGCTAGGCACACACAGCTGACGTAACCACATGCCTTCCAGGGGTGCCCAGACACCAAGGTCAGGCCCTACAGACTTTACTGGGACTCAGCCTGTGCCCAGTAGGCCAGGAGGGGCTGGGACAGAGTGACAGCCAGGGGGCCTCAGGTCACCAGGGTCTGTGGAAGCGACCTGGGAGGTCTGTGATCCGCCTGTCCAGGGGGCCGGGGCTGGCCGAGTTCTGGGGCACTTCCTCCCCTCCCCGCATCCCCGTGCCTGTGTACCTGGGACACAGAGGGCCTGCAGGGCGGTAGCGTGGCCCTGGAAGGGATGTCAGGACAACAGGCCCTTGTGTTGTGTCCAAGATTGCGAATTCGCAATTCGAATTCGAAACCACCAAGGAGCCCACACTGATGCAAACTGCCGAGGGTTTCTCTACAAGCTGGAGCTTGGGTACAAGTGCACTGGACACAGAGGAGAAGGGACTTGGACCCCAAGACTAAGAGGTGTAGCAGCTTTATAGGAGCCAGTGGCCCAAGGGAATGCTGAAAGATGCATGGTCATGTCGGTCCACATGCAGGTGGCCGACTGAATTACATTTTATCCTATAGTATCGACATGAACTAGCCTATTACTTTGTCAGAATTGGCGTAGAGCTTTGTGGGGCACAAAGCAGGGTTGCATTGTTATGAACGGGTTTCAGATTAGGGTGTGCCCAGCGGCTTGAGTCGGGTGGGCAGCGCCTTAAGCCATAAGTAGGTCATGTGGGGTCATAGGGGAGATGGCCTATGACCATTTGGAGCACAAAATGGAATCAGTCCTGCTCTGCCTGTCCAGGGGTAAGGGATTTTTGTTAAAATTCCTGGGTCCCACACTGCACCTCATGCACGTGGGCCACCCTCACAAGGTGTACTCAGCCTGCACACCTTGTGGTGTTAGATCTCTCACACTAGCATTTTGAGGGTACCCTCCTCGCCTTAGTGAATAGGGGCTGGGTGAGCATGGGGCTCGACCTGAAGGCCAAGCAGCACAGGGGACCGAGAAACACCAGCCCTGTCCCTACCCAGACTCCCAAACACAGGCAGTCCCAGGGCTCCCCCCAGTGGGCAGCTGGATCCTCAGGAGTTTCCACCAGGGCGGCCCCGAGGTCTGGCTCCCTGCTTGAGAGGCACTGGGGAGAAGATAAGCAGCCAGCGCATGGCACGAACCACTGCTACACATGGGAATATGGCCAAGCCCGTCCTTCCAGCTCAGCTGACCCTCCAGCAGAAAGTCACTGCAAGAGCGAGCCCCGGGTCTGCCAGGAGAGCCTAGCTAGCTGCCCAGCGCCAGCACCAGAAATGATGTTGTGCCAACCATTTCAGCATTTGGGTGACCCAGCCAGAGGATTAGTAGCTGCACATGATAGATGCATGTGATAGAGACACACACACCACAAAACCAACAAAAGTCGGAATCCCCCAATGTTGTCAAACAGCAGCCGGATAGTTACATACACGACGCTGTGGTCCCCAATAGGATACATGAAAGACGCAATAAACCACGACTGCAGAGGTGTTGGAGGCACAGAGATGTGCCTGCTGGGTGCCAACAAGGAGCACAGAAGGGCAGGAAGCATCCTACGGAGGGGAGGCCCCTCCTTGGAAAGGACATCATGTCCCTGTGAAGGCTACGGATGGTGAAATCTGTCCTGCTCTCTTTCAGATTCGGGTTTTCCTCCTAAACGCCATTTTCCTCAATCATAAAACCAAAAATTTATTTTATGTTTCTAAATTTCTTTTTATTGGAGTCCAATTTGTATGAATTCTTGCTTCAGCAAGGGTGTCATTCAGGAGAGGTGGAGAGATCATGAATTCCCAGATAGGCAAAATATAAAGGAGTTCATTACCACTTAACATGTCCTGTAAGGAATTTTCAGAGGGACTCTTCTAGTGGGGGAAAAAAAGAGAACAAAAGCAACAAAGACTAGAAAGGACCAGAGAACATCACCAGAAACTCCAACTCCTCCTGTAACACAAAGGCACAAAGTTCATATCTTTGAATAATCACTCTGAATGCTGATAGACTAAGTGCTCCATTCAAAAGATATAGCGTATCAGAGTGGTTTAAAACACAGGATCCGGGATGCCTGGGTGGCTCAAGGGGTTGTGCATCTGCCTTTGACTCAGGCTGTGATCCTGGAGTCTGGGATCGAGTCCCATATTGGGCTCCTGGTGGGGAGTCTGCCTCTCTTTCTCACTAATTTTCTCTCTCTCTCTCTCTCTGTCTCTCATAAATAAAATCGTCATTAAAAAAACAAGATCCATCCTTACACTGCCTACAACATGCTCACCTTAGACCTATACACACCAGCAGATTCATAGTCAGGGGAGGGAAAATCATCTACCACGCTAATGGATATCAAATGAAAGCTGGAGGACCCATACTTATATCAGACAAACGAGATTTGAATCCAAACACTGGGGGACACCTGGTGGCTCAGTGGTTGAACATCTGCCTTCAGCACAGGGTGTGAACCTGGGATCACAGGATCAAGTCCCACATCGGCCTCCCTTAGGGGAGCCTGCCTCTCCCTCTGCCTATGTTTCTGCCTCTACTTCTCTGTGTATCTATCATGAAAAAATAAATAAAATCTTTAAATCTCAAAAAGAAAAAACAAATACTGTAAGAAGAGATGAAGAAGAACATTATTTCATAATTAAAAAGACTCTATATCAAGATCAACCAACTAAATATTTATGCTGCCAACAAGGGAGTACCTAAATATAGAAACCAATTAACAACAAATGTACAGGAACTCACTGATAATAATACACTGACGGGATTTCAACACCCACTTATGGCAATGGACAGATCGTCTAGCAGAAAATCAACAAGGGAACAATAGCCTTGACACACTAGACCACAGGGACTCAACAGATATAGTCTGAACATTTCTTCCTAAAGCAGAATACACATTCCTTTCAAGTGCACATAGTACATTCTCCAGAACAGATCATATCAGGGCCCACAAATCAGCCTTCAACAGGTACAACAGGTACAAGAAGGTTGATAACACACCATGTACATTTTCGGAACACGGCACTATGAAACTGGAAGTCGAAAGTAAGAAAAAATTTGGACAGACCAAAAATATGTTAAGTTTATGATCATCCTACTAGAGAATGAATGCAGTAACCAGGAAATTAAAGAGGAAATTTAAAAAAAATGAAAATGAAAACATATTTCTCCAAACCTCTGGGATGTAGCAAAGGCAGTCCTAAGAGGGAAGTACATAGCAATACAGGCCTACCTCAAGAAACAAAAGTCTCCAATACACATCCTAACCCTACACCTGAAGGAGCTGAAAAAGGAATAGCAAACAAAGCCTAAAGCCTTAGAAGAAGGGAAAAAATAAAGATGAGAGCAGAAATAAACAATACAGAAACAACAAAACAGTAGAATGGAGTAACAAAACTAAGAGCTGGTTCTTTAAAATAATTAATAAAATGGATCAAGCCCTAGCCAGCCTTATCAACGAGAAAAGAGAAAAGACCTAAATAAATAAAATCACAAATGAGAGAAGAGAGATCACAATCAACACCAGAAAAATAAGACAATGATAAGGGAATACTATGAAAGATTATACGCTAACAAACTGGGAGACCTGGAAGAAATGGACAAATCCCTAGAAATGTGCAAACGAGCAAAACTGAAATAGGAAGAAATATAAAATATGAACAGATCCATGAGTAACAAAGAAATTGAATAAGCAAGGCACCTGGGTGCCTCAGTGGTGGAGCATCTGCTTTGGCTCAGGTCATGATCCCGGGGTCCTGGGGAATAAAGTCCCACATCAGGCTTCCCGCATGGAGCCTCATTTTCTCTGTGTCTATACCTCTGCCTCTCTGTGGCTCTCATGAATACATAAATAAAGGTGCAGCCACTGTGAAAAACAGTCTGGAGGGTCCTCAAGAAGTTCAAAATAGGGGATCCCTGGGTGGCGCGGCGATTTGGCACCTGCCTTTGGCCCCGGGCGTGATCCGGGAGACCCAGGATCGAATCCCACGTCGGGATCCCGGTGCATGGAGCCTGCTTCTCCCTCTGCCTGTGTCTCTGCCTCTCTCTCTGTGACTATCATAAAAAAAAAATTAAAAAAAGAAGTTAAAAATAGAACTACCCTACGATTCCAAAATTGCAAACCCAGGTATTTGCCCCGAGAATACAAAAGTAGTTTAGTAGATTCGAAGAGGAACACACAGCCCAGTGTTGGTAGCAGCGTTACCAACAACAGCGAACCTGTGCATAGAGCCCAGATGTCCATCGACAGAATGGGCAGAGACGATGTGGTAAATATACACACTGCAACATCACTCGGTCATCAGAAGGGATGAAATGAAGCCATTTACAATGACGTGGGAGAAGTGGAAGGGACTTATGCTAAATGAACTCAGTCAGAGAAAGACAGATACCAACTACCATACAATTGCATTCACATATGAATTTTAAGAAACCCATCAAACTGGTAAAGGGGCAGAGGGGGGATGAGAGAAGCAAACAAAAAAACACACTCTTAACCACAGAGAATAAAGTAATCAATACCAGAGGAAGGTGGGGGGGATGGGGAATCAGGGGATGGGGATAGTGGAGGTCACCTCTGACCAGTACCAGGCATTGTATTCAAGGGTTGAATCACTATGGGGTAAAACTGAAACTATATCCCCATAGTATATTTACTATGTTTATAAACAGGACTTCAAGTAAAACTTTAAAATAATGATTGGTAGTATAGAGGAAACATGGGCACACAAGAGATAAAATCAGAAAGGAAACTGAAAATCTTAAGAGTCTTTAGAGCCACAAATCCCCTCCCCTTAGCTGAGCTCAGGAGAAGCCTGCCATGCCTATTCTCTCCCCAGAGAAGCTGGATTTTGATTCTCAGGGAAAGCCGCTGACTTGGTGAAGTCAGGCTATCTTTGAAACCAAAACCTAAATAGAGTGCATAAAACTAAACTGCCCAAGATGCTAGGAGTCCCAGTGCAGGCACATGCCAAGACACAAACTCTAACCATACAGAGACATAACCCTAACCCTAAACTTAAGCCTAATGTTAACCTAACCCTTAAACAAGAACTGTCACTAATCAAAAACCAAACACAAACCCCAAGACCGAAACACATTCACTGAACCTTCCTGCCAACCCTCACCCTAACTCCTAACCTCTTCTAAACCTTTAACCCTGACGCTTATCTTAAATCTAACCCTAACCATAACCTTAACTTAATATACTCAAATCCTATTCCTAACCTTAACCTGTACCCTAACCTCTTCTAACCTATACTCAAATCCTATTCCTAACCTTAACCTGTACCCTAACCTCTTCTAAACCTTTAACCCTGACGCTTATCTTAAATCTAACCCTAACCTCTAACCATAACCTTAACTTAATATACTCAAATCCTATTCCTAACCTTAACCTGTACCCTAACCCTAACCCTCTAATACTAATCCTATCTCATATCCCAAACTTACCCTAACCCGGACCCTAAAACTAATCCCTAACCCGCTGCCTAACACTCTCTTACCCTTTTCCAAAACCGTACCCTGCCCCTGACCTGACCCTAACCGTAACCCCTAACCAAACTCTAACCCTAATCCTACCCTAACCCGTATCCTAAACCTAACCCTCACCCTAACCCTAAACCTAGCCCTAACTTTAACTCTAACCCCTAACGCTAACCCTTAACCCTAATTCACACCCTAACCCCTAACCCTAACTGCAAGCCTAGCCGAACCCTAACTCTAACCATAACCCAAACCCCAACTCCTAACCTCGTGCCCTAATCCCTAGTCTAAACCCTAACCCTAACTCTAACTCCTGTCCCTAACCCAAACCCCCATCCTAACTCCTAACCAAATCCTTACCCTTACCCTTAACCCTCACCCTAACCTCTAATCTGTAACCATAAGCATAATCACTATCCCAACATCTAACCTAAGCCTAACCACCAACCACCTCCCCTCCCCTGACCCTACCGTTCATTCTACCCAATCACTTATCCTATGGTTCTGAGGAGTCCCTTCTGACATGGACGTGGCCCCCAACGGCGCCTCCAGAGTCCTGCAGGGGGTCCCGAGGAAGCGGGGCTGCTGTGAATGCGGATGTGGCCCCACGTGTTCCAGAGTCATAGTCAGCGGGTACTGAGTACACGGGTCACCTGTCAACGTGGAGTATGCCTCCTCTGGAAGGAGGAGGAACATCCTTCTGGATGCCTCACATCCTCTGGAAGCCTCACAGCAGGTTCTCAGGAGGCCGGGGGCTCCTGTCAGCCTGGACATGGCCCCATGTCCCCTGAAAATTCACCCCGGGTCCTGAGGAGGCTGTGGGTTCCTGTCAGCCTAGACACAGCCCCATGTGTCCCGAAGCCAAAGTGCAGGTCCTGAGGAGGACGGAGGTCCTCTCAGTCTTGACGTGGCCCCACATTTTCCTCAGCCTCACCATTAGACCTGATGAGGCTGGGGGCTCTTGTCAGAATAGACGTGGTCCCAAATCATCCCAATCGTTCAGTGTGTCCTGAGGAGGCTGGAGACTTCTATCAGTGTGGATTCGGCATCCACATATTTCTTAGTTCTCACCACTGGCTATGACAAGGTTGGGGTCTTCTGTCCGCATAGACGCATCCCCATATTTCCCGAAGTCTACACTGGGGGTCCTGAGGACATCAGCGTCCGGTTGTGTGGACATGGCCCCACATCCTCCCGAAGTGTCACCGCAGGTTCTGAGGTGGCCGAGGCTCCCGTCACTGTGGATGCGGCCCCCAGCTTCCAGAAGACTCAACTTATGTCCTGAAGGGCCAATTAGCTCCTGCCAGAGTGGAAGCAGTGCCCCATCTTTCAGAAGCCTCCCCACATGTTCTGAGGCGGCCCAGGGGCTCCTGTCAGTGTGGATGGGGGCCCACATCTTACTGAAGCCTCCCCGCGGGTCCTGAGGCAGCCAGGGGCTCCTGTCAGGGTGGATGCGGGCCCACAATTTCCTGAAGCCTCCCCGCAGGTCCTGAAGTGGTCCAAGGGCTCCTGTCAGGGTGGATGTGGGCCCACATCTTCCTGAAGCCTCACCATGTGTCCTGAGGAGACCGAGGCTCCTGTCAGCATGAAGGCTGCCCAATATCCCCCTGAAGACTCCCTGCAGGTCTGAGGAGGCTGTGGCTCATCAGCGTGGACATGTCCCCACGTCTTCCTCAGGCCTCCCCAGCACAGGCTGGCTCCTGTTAGTGCAGGCAGACGAGACCTACTGCACATGCCTGCCCCTTGGCGGTGTCTGGGCTCAGGCACCCCTGCGGGATCCTCAGGCGCTACAGGAGGCACGTGCCCATCCCCAGGCCCACCTCTGCCTCCTTCCACGCTCCAGCTGTGGCCTGGTAGCTTCGGAAACATATGACTGAAAAGGAGCCCAACACACAGCTTCCCCAAAAATACTTAAGGAGAAGGAATTGGAGCCCAAAGGACGCGAAACGAAATGTGGACCAGACTTCTACTACATCCTGCAAAACTCACTCAACCCTCTTCCACTGTGGGCAGGACCGCGGGTTGGTGCAGACGCCATGGAAACAGTGTGGAGGCTCCTCCTGAAGTTACAAATAGAGCCGACTTGCGACCAGCATGTGTAAAGCCTGGAGCTCACTCCGAAGATACAGATGCAGTGAGACATGGGACAACTGCACCCCAATGTCCACAGCAGCCGGGTCCACAGTAGCCACACTGTGGGAGGACCCTTGGTGCCCTGTGGCAGATGATGGATAAAGAGGATGGTAGGTAGATGATGGTCATAGAGAGAGGAATGGTACTCAGCTATTAAAGAGCAGGAAATCTTGCCATTTGCAATGACGTGGATAGGAGAGGGATCATCTTAAGTGAAATAGGTCAGTCGGAAAAGAGAATGACCGTGTGGTGTCATTCATAGGTGGAATTAAAGAAGCAAAGCAGATGAACATCTGTGCAAGGAAGGAAAAACAAATAAGATGAAAACAGATGCAGGGAATACAGACTCTTATATTTAGGAAACAAACTGAGTGTCACAGCAGGGGAGGGGATGAGGGAGAGCATAACGGGACTGGCATGAAGGAGGGCACGTGATGTCACGTGCACTGCGGTTATCTCCAACTGGTGAATCTCTGAATTCTTCCTCTGAAAGTATAATACACTATACGTTAATTAATTGGGTTTAAATTAAATTAAGTTAAAAAAATCAGTTGTATCAGAGCACGTTTCCTTCTGGACTCTCTGTTCTGCTCCTTCAGCTTATGGTGGGACCAACTCTCGTGGGTCTGGTTTGTTTAAGTAGGCGTCAGGCCTCGTCCATGGACCAGCCCAAGGCTAGAACTCACGACCCCGAAATCAGGACGGGAGGTGAGGTCAAGTGTCGGATGCTTAACCGACGGAGCCAGGTGGGGTCCCGAGGACAACACTGCTTTATCCTGTGTCTCTGTGACATCGTTTGAAATGGAAAGTGCTGCGTCCCACTCTGTCCTGCTTCTCCAATACTGATTTGCTCCCCAGGGTCATTTGTGGGGGCAGATGGATGTTATGGTTTTTTTTTCCTATTTATAGGATGTGCCACCATGATTTGACAGGAATGACATTGAAATAGAGGGTGGCTTCAGGAACTGCGGACATTTTCACAAGATGAGGCTCCCAAACCACGAGCCCAAGATGGCCTCCCAGAGCCTGGTATGGCTCAGTGCACAAGTCTTGTGCTCCTTTGGTTCTGATTATTTATTCTCTGTGATGCTCCTGAGAAGGGAGTCACGTCCGTCATTTCCTTCCTGAGTGCTCATTGTCAGGACACAGCAAGCCCCACAATAGAATAAAAACTGAGCCCAGGCCAAATGCAGGAAGCCCCTATTAGAACAGATCTCAATGCCTTTGAAGGCCCCATATCAAAATGTAAACAGAACTTGAGGAATTGCTCCAGCCCTTCGGGAGTTCCCCGAGACCAGCCCTTAAACTAAGCTAAAAACCACCTTGGGTTCCTAGTCCCTGCTCCACTGTGTCGGGTATACATGGACACAAGCTCGAGTTTGTAAATAAACCCTCGTGTGTTTGCATGTCAGCTTCTCGGTGGTTTCTCGGATTCGCAATCGTGGGCACAAAAGTCTGAGATAAAAAAACAAAACCAAAAGAAGCTCGGACACAGGTAGAGTGAACGCAGGGTTCTGAGAGAAGCAGCGGAGACCCGGGGGCTCTCTTGTGGAGGCGCCAGCTGACTGGGGGGCAGGATGCTCAGCCCCAGAACCAGAGGACACAGAGACCCCACCCGCATCCCGCCCATCAGCACAGCACCGCCCGCTGGAGCCCAGAGGCGCTGGCGCCCACCCCGCTTCTGACCCCCACAGGTGCAACTCCCAGGCAGATGTGCACCTGACAATCAGCGCCCCGGCCCATGCCCAGACCCCACACAGACCATTTTCTGCCACCAACTTGTCAGACCAGAGAGGCTGCAGGGCTTAAGCTCTGCCTCGAAAGTAGAGTCTAGATTCCTTTGTAGTTTGTGCTCTTTTTGTATTTATTTTCTTTGATTCTATTTTATTAATTGCCTTATTTTAACTTTTATGTATGTACCTTATATATTTCTTATTTTTACTTTCATGGTACTTTAATTGTGTTTCATATTTTGGGATTTAGAGTCTTTTAATGATCAGGCCTAAATAACCTGGTGGTTTTTTTTGGGGGGGGAGGGCAGTTGTTATTGTTTTTCTTGGTTTTTCTTTTTCTTCCTTCTTTCTTTTCTGGAAAAAATAATGAAATGGAGAAATTCTCCTCCATAAAATAACATGAGGTAGTACTCACAGCCAGGAAGTTCATCAATACATATATATGATGTCTAAAAGAGTTTAAAACAATGATTATCAAGATAGCAGCTAGGCTGGAAAAAGAGCACAGAAGAAAACTAGAGAATCCCTTACTGTAGAAATAAAAGAACTAAAATCTAGTCAGGCCAACGTTGAAAATGCTATAACTCTGATGCAGTCCCAAGTGGAAGCCCTAAAAACAAGAAACGTTATGGACCATAGAGGCAGATTTTGGGAACTCAGCCACTTATTAAAACAATAATATTCATATCATAGGAGACTCAGAAGATGAAGAGAGAGAAAAGGTGGACCTTGCTCAGCCATTAGAAACGACAAATACCCACCATTTGCTTCAACGTGGATGGAACTGGAAGGTATTATCCTGAGTGACGTAAGTCAATAGGAGAAGGACAAACATTGTATGTTCTCATTCATTTGGGGAATATAGATAATAGTGAAAGGGAATATAGGGGAAGGGAGAAGAAATGTGTGGGAAATATCAGAAAGGGAGACAGAACATAAAGACTCCTAACTCTGGGAAAAGAACTAGGGGTGATTGAAGGGGAAGAGGGCGGTGGGTGGGGGTGAATGGGTGATGGGCACTGAGGGGAGCACTAGACGGGATGAGCACTGGGTGTTATTCTGTATGCTGGCAAATAGAACACTAATAAAAAGTAAATTTATTATTAAAAAAAGGAAAGAAACAAAGTGTGGCACCTGGGTTGCTCAGTCAGTTAAGCTTCTGTCTTAGGCTCGGATCATGATCCAGGTCCCAAGGCAGGCTCCCTGTTCATCTGGGAACCTGCTTCTCCCTCTCCCTCTGTCCCGCTCATTCATGCTTTTTCTCTCCTCTCTCTCTAAAATAAATAAATAACATCTTTGAAGAAAAACAATGAAACAAACCTAGAGGGAAGAGAAATCTCCCATGTAGAAGAATTTCAAACAATTTGTGCAGACATTCCACCGTCAAGTTCATGAGCATAGCTTCCCACTCTTATGTGTGCAATACACATAGTAACTTCCTTCTACAAAATATATTATGAAAAACTTAAAATAATAATGCTAATATAATAATAATAATAATAATAATAATAATAATAATAATAAAGAATCAGTTTACTACGGAGAAAGCTGACAATCCCTACTTCAGCAAGATGACCAGAACGATGCCAAGACGGATAATCATGTAGATAGTATCTATTCTTTATATGCTATAATGAAAATGGGAGTATATCTCTGTATATAATCCACAGAAATATTTAAATCATGATATAAACAACAGACATGTCCCAACTGAGGGAAATTTTACAAAATACTCTACTTCTCAAAGTGTTCCAGTTCAACAAAAACAAGGAAAGGCTGAAAGACTGTCACAAGAAGAAGAAAGAAAACTAAGAAAACATGAGGACAAATGGAATGTCATATGAGGGGTGGTAACTTAGCAAAAACTAAGGAAATCTGAATAAAGTATGGTCTTTGGTTAATGCGAATATTTTAATATTGATTCATTAGGTCATATTTGTACCGTACTAATATAAGATATCAATAAATGGAGAAATTGAGTGTAAGTGCATGTGAATGCTCTGTACTATCTTCTCAATTTCCCTATAAATCTTTGTTTTTTTCCTAATAAATAAGATTTATTTTGAAAATTGACTTAAATGAATCAGGCTCCAAGTGTAAAGACATTTTAAGAATCGTTGAATTAACTTTTGCCTTATTATTAAAGAGTTCCTTCGATGGGAACAAAGTAAGAATTTTAGATCAGAAGGAAAGAAAAACACTTATGAACACGTATAATGCATCCTCAACCTGAAAAGCAGGAACGGATAATAAATAGCAAAAATCAGATAAAAATACTTCTTTTATATTAGACACCATATTGCAAGTGCATTGAAAATTAGCAATTCATAACATTTATTTCCTGGACATTTGTCTTCCAAAGAGTTCACAGTGTTTCAGTGTCAGTTGAAAAAGGGGAAGTATCTCAGGGAAGAATCCTTCAGATAATAATAGGACCATTGGTAATAATGTCTCTCAGTTCTTTCCAAATGATAAAGATGCACTTCCTAATGAGTGACTGAGCTGTGAAGAAAGAGAAGACAATCCCTCATCCCTCTATTTACTTGTGTCACAATATTTTAACCATAGTACTACGGATAGTAAATTATCCTTATTAACAGGAAATACGTCTCAGATTGGAATCTGAGCAATCAGAAGTGCAGAGAAAAAACACTTTGACTCGCTCTTCATCTTATAAAGAGAAAGGACAGCTTTTGTATGTACAAAGTCAGTTGTCAAGATAGCCTCAGGGAGTAAGAGTCTGCAGCATCGAATCCCGCTGCACAGGTGGGACGCCCAGGAGCCAGATCTTCCTGGTCCCAAATCCCTGGGCCTGTCCCCCAACACTGGCTGTCAGGCTGAGGTCATTTGCAATTGATCTCTTAGGAGCTCCAGGTAAGGGGGAAGGAGCTAGATAGGATGGGAATGGACGCAAGAGTCCAACAAAATAAAGGCCTTTCCACTTTAAGTTCAGCGTTCGAACACGTCAAGCCATCCCAGGACCCTGTGAAGAAGAGCTGAAATTTACATTACTTCAGTTACAGGAAAAAAACAAAAGTTTACAGCTTATTGTCCTGGAAAGCCCCACAATAGGATAAGAACTGAGCCCACGCCAAGGGCTGGAAGCACCTATTAGAATGAGAACAGAGCTCAATGCCCATGAAGGCCCCATATCAAAATGTAAACAGAACTTGAGGAATTGTTCCAGCCCTTCTGGAGGTCCGTGAGACAAGGCCTTAAAATTAAGTTAAAACCCAACTCGGGGTCCAGGTCCCTGCTCCGCTGTATTGGGTTCGGGTGTACTTGGACGCAAGCTTGAGTTTGGAAATCAACCCTCATGTGTTTGCATTGGTATCAACTCCGTAGTGGTTTCTCAGATTCGCAATCTTGGGCACAACATCCCCATGTCCCCTCCCACCTGGGCTGAACCCCTATGCCATCCCACCCAGGCTGACCCTCAGTCACCTCCCTGCCCACAACAGCTGGGCACAGGCACTCACACAGTTCCACGGGCACAGTGGGCACTCCCACCTTCCCCGGCCTCCCAGAGGAAGGAAGGAGGTTTCTGCAGGACACACTCCCATGGTTGCCCCAGGGCTCCCTGCCCAGCACAGCAGCTCGTGACAGGTCGGGGTCTGTATCCCTGACACCTGCTCCTCCTCCCCGGTTTTCCCACAGGAAATGAAGGAGGAGGCACTGGTCTCCTCCTAGGACATCACGCAGGTAGACCTGGACGTCAACAGGACATTCAGCAGTCACATCATGTTTTGGTACTTCTAAAGGGTAGGGTGAGGCTGAGGGGCCAGGTGGGATCGGGCTCCAGGGGAGGACCAGGGGCTTCTGGGTCGGGAACACAGGGTTTCTGAGGCCGGGAGAAGAACAGCAGCCAGCAACAAACAGTTGCATGGTAAGGTGCTGGGGATAACCCCCGTGCCTCCTCCCCCGAGTTCTCAGGGATGAGGAGGCCACTAGGATGGGGGCTCCAGGGGTTGCCATGTGAGCTGAACCCCAAAGGTGTGAGGGACGGCCCTCTGAAAAGCAGGAGGCGGGGTTGCGGGCCGTGGGGGGCAGTAAGGGGACCTGGGGGCTGGGTGCATGGCTGTGACTGGAGGAGGACACACATCGATCCGATGAGGGTCGGACGGGTCAGGGTGTCACCCCTTCTCAGTGCTTTATTTATTTCTAAATTCTATGCATTTAATTTGAGACAATTTGCAATTTGTAAACATACATAGTATGATGACCCGAGATATTGCCCCCGGTCCAGCCAGGGCCTTGCACTCACCACAGGGAGCCCCAGGGGCAGGTGTCACAGCAAACCCCAGACTGGGGTCACCTTTATCTGTAGACGTCTCCTTGTGCATCTTAGAGAAAGGGTTTGCCATGTGTCTGCCAGCCCCCCACCCCATCCCCCCATTTCCCAGAAACACATCATCCCCCTACATCATCATCCCCCATGGCATTGCCCCTACACCATCCCCCTCACACACACAAAGCCCCACACAATCCCCACCCACACTATACCTCAACACTATCCCCCCTACACCGGCCCCCACACTCCACCACCATCATACCCATGCCCCCACACCATCCACCACCACACCATCGGCCCTGAGCAAGGACCTGGTGCAGCTGCCCCCTGTGGGACATGCTCAGCCTCCACGGGGTTCTCTGGATACCCTGCTCCCATCAGAAGCCTGGCTGTTCCATAGAGTACCCAGGGGTTGCAGGGAAGAGGGAAGACAGGGAGCCCCCGACAGGGTGTGTGCAGGTGAGTGGTGCAGAGGACCCACTGTGCCCTGCCTCCGCCCACTGTCCCTCCTGGAGCACGGCACACCCTGCACAGGACACCAGGCCCTAACCAGAGGGACCTGGGCTGACTGGGCACCAGGCTCTGGGGATCAGGGTTGATTTGAGCCCCCACCAGGCCCAACACAAAGACTAATGGGATCCAGCCCCCCCCATGGCCCTGGCCAGCCCTGGATTCTGGCCCCGGGGTGAGCGAGCCTTCTCACAGTTCGATGTGGCCTCCTGGGCACTGGGCGTGCCCCACAGATCCAGGTTGCTGACCTAGGGCAGACCGGGGGATCCCGGTACACCCCAGAGTGGGGAGAGGAGGGTAGGCCGGTGGCCCCCACCCACACCCACACCAGGAGGCAGGCTCCTATAGGTGTTGGGGCTCCAGGGGTCCCGAGGTCGGGGTCCAGCTGCCCTGCAGGGACCCAGCACAGGAGCCCATGAGGTGCAGTTCCAGCTCAGCTCTGCTGTCCTCAGAACCGTCTCTCAGGCTGAAACCTCAGGACACACGCCCCCAACCAGAGTCCACACATGCTCCCAGGTGGGGGACTCGAGCACTCGCCCCCTCACCCTGTGTGATTCTTACCCTCCCCTAAAGACAAAAAGGTCTCCTTCCCCAGGGGAAGGCACGCACCCTCTGCTCTGAGACCGTTTGTTGTACAAATTCAATAAAGTGTTGTGGTGTGAAAATGCACAACCAGCCCATTTCTGTGTCTCCCAGAACTCTGTGTATAGGGCGTGGAGAGACCCCCAGAGAGGAGGAGGTGGCACCACCGAGGCCCCAACCAGCCCATGCAGCGGCCCTGCTGGGCACACACAGCTGACGTCCCCACGTGCCATCCAGGGGTGGCCGGACGCCAGGGTCAGGCCTCACAGACTTTACTGGGACTCAGCTGGTGCCCCGTGGGCCTGAATGGGCAGGACAGAGTGACAGCCAAGGAGCCTCAGGTCAACAGGGTCTGTGCAAAGTGACCTGAGAGGTCACTGCTCCCTCTGTCCAGGAGGCTGGGCCTGGACGTGTTCCGGGGCACTTCCTCCCCTCCCTGCAACCCGTGCCTGGGTGCCTTGGGCACAGAGGGCCTGCAGGGCGGTCAGCGTGGCTGTGGAAGTGATTTCAGGACAGCAGCCCTTGTGTTGTGCCCAAGATTGCGAATCCGAGAAACCACCAAGGAGCCGACACCAATGCAAACTCCCGAGGGTCTCTTTACAAGTTGGAGCTTGGGTCCAAGTGCACCAGATACATTGGAGCAGGGACTTCGACCCCGAGACTAAGAGGCGAGGCAGCTTTATAGGGGCCAGCGGACCATGGGATATGCAGAAAGTTGCACAGTCATGTCGGTCCACATGTAGGTGGCCGATTGAATTACACCTTACCCTATAGTATCCACTTGAGCTGGACTATTACTTTGGTCAGAATTGGTGCACGATTTTGGTGGGCACAAAGCAGGGTTACATTGTTATGAGCCGATTTCCAATTAGGGTGTGCCCAGTGGCCTGACTAAGGTGGGACAGCGCCTTAAGCCATAAGCAGGTCATTTGGGGGTCATAGGGGAGTTGGCGGGTGTAGCACAAAATGGAATCAGTCCTGCTCTGCTTGTCCAGGGGTAGGGGATTTTTGTTAAATTTCCTGGGTCCCACACTTATAGCTCATGCACCTGGGCCACCCTCACCAGGTGGACTCAGCGTGCACACCTTGTGGTGCTGGATCTCTCACACCAATGTGTGGAGGGCACCTTCCTTGCCCGAGTGAGTAGGGGGTGGGTGAGCATGGGGCTCGGCCTGAAGGACACTCAGGACTGGGGACCGACAACCCCCGCCCCATCCCCACCCTGACTCCCACATACAGGTAGCCCCATGGCTCCCCGCCATGGGCAGCCGGCTCCTCAGGAGCTCCCCCCAAGGGTGGACCAAATGTCTGGTTCCCTGCTAGAGAGGCATTGGGGAGAAGAGAAGCAGCCAGCGCTTGGCAGGACCCACTGCTGGACATGGGAATGTGGGCGAGCCGGACCTTCCAGCTCAGCTGACCCTCTAGTGGAAAGTCACTGCATGAGCTACCCGCAGGGTGGACAGGAGAGCCCAGCTAGCCACCCAGCGCCAGCACCAGAAATGAGGTTTTGCCAACCATTTTGGGGTTTTGGGTTACCCAGCCAGAGGATCCAATAGCTGCATGTGATAGCTGCATGTGATAGAGACACACACACACCAAAACCAGCAAAAGTCGGAATCCCCCCAATGTTGTCAAACAGCAGCCGGATGGTTACATACAAGACACTGTGATCCCCAATAGGATATATGGAAGACGCTATAAACCACGACTGCAGACATTCTGGAGGCACGGAGATGTGCCTGATGGGTTCCAACAAAGAGCACAGAGGGGAAGGAAGCATCCTACGGACAGGGGGCACCTCCTAGGAAAGGACACCAGGTCCCTGTGAAGGCTACAGAGGGTGAAATCTCTCCCCTTCTCTTTGTGCTTCTGGTTTTCCTCCTACATGCCATTTTCTTCAATCATATTAGAAAGAATTAATTTTATGTTTTTGAATTTATTTTTATTGGAGTCCAATTTGTATGAATTCTTTCTTCAGCAAGGGTGTCATTCAGGAGAGAAGGAGAGATAAAGATTTTCCTAGACAGGCAACATATAAAGGAGTTCATGACCACTTAACCAGTCCAGTAAGGAATTTTAAGAGGGACTCTTCTAGTGGGGGGAAAAAGAGACCAAAAGAAACAAAGACTAGAAAGGACCAGAGAAAGTCACCAGAAACACCAACTCTTCCAGAAACACAAAGGCACAAAGTGCCTTTGAATAATCATTCTGAAGGCTGATAGACTAAATGCTCCAATCAAAAGATATAGGGTATCAGAGAGGCTTAAGAAACAGGATCCAGGAGGCCTGGGTGGCTCAGGAGTTGAGCCTCTGCCTTTGATTCAGGGTGTAATCCTGGAGTCTAGGATCGAGTCCCATATTCTGCTCCTGGTGGGGAGCCTGCTTCTCTCTCTGCCTAATTTTCTGCCTCTCTCTCTCTCTCTCTCTCTCTCCCTCTCATAAATAAAATCATTATTAAAAAAACAAGATCCATCTGTATGCTGCCTACAAGATGCTCACATTAGACTTATAGACACCAGGAGATTGAAAGTCAGGGGATGGAAAATCATCTATCATGCTAATGGATATCAAAAGAAAGCTGGAGGACCCATACTTATATCAGACAAAGGAGAATTGAAACCTAACCCTGGGGGACACCTGGTGGCTCAGTGGTTGAGCATCTGCCTTCGGCTCAGGGGTGATCCTGGGATCCCAGGATCGAGTCCCATATCGGCTTCCCTTTGCGGAGCCTGCCTTTCCCTCTGCCTATGTTTTGCCTCTGCTTCTCTGTGTATCTCTCATGAATAAATAAATAAAATATTTAAATTTCAAAAAAGAAAGAACAACTAGTATAAGAAGAGATGAAAAAGGGCATTATTTCTTTTTTTTTTTTTCGGTGTCTTCATTTTTTTTTATTTATTTTTTATTGGTGTTCAATTTACTAACATACAGAATAACACCTAACACCCAGTGCCCGTCACCCTTTCACTCCCACCCCCCGCCCTCCTCCCCTTCTACCACCCCTAGTTCGTTTCCCAGAGTTAGCAGTCTTTACGTTCTGTCTCCCTTTCTGATATTTCCCACACATTTCTTCTCCCTTCCCTTATTTTCCCTTTCATTATTTCATACTTAAAAAGACTCTCTATCAAGATCAAACAACTAAATATTTATGCTGCCAACATGGGAGTACCTAAATATAGAAACCAATTAACAGCAACAGTACAGGAACTCACTGATAATAATACAGTGACAGGGGATTTTAACACCTACTATGGCAATGGACCAATCGTCTATACAGAAAATCAACAGGGTAACAATAGCCTTCACACACTGGACCACAGGGACTCAACAGATAGAGTCTGAACATTTCATCCTAAAGCAGAATACACATTCCTTTCGTTTTTTGTTATTTATGATAGCACATAGAGAGAGAGAGTGAGAGAGGGGCAGAGACATTGGCAGAGCGAGAAGCAGACTCCTTTCACCGGGAGGCGGATGTGTCATTCGATCCCGGGTCTCCAGGATCGCACACTGAGCCAAAGGCTGGCGCTAAACTGCTGCGCCACCCAGGGATCCCTACACGTTCCTTTCAACTGCACATGGGACATTCTACAGAACATATATCATGGCCCACAAATCAGCTCTCAACAGGTACAACAGGTACAAAAAGGTTGATATCACACCCTGTACAGTTTTGGACCACGACACTATGAAACTTGAAGTCGACAGTAAGAAAAAAAATTGGACAGACCAAAAATACATGGAGATTATGAACATCCTACTAGAGAATGAATGAAGCAACCAAGAAATTAAATAGGAAATTTAAAACAAATGAAAATGAAAGTATGTTTCTCAAAACCTCTGGGATGTAGCAAAGGCAGTCATAAGACGGAAGTACATAGCAGCCTAGCTCAAGAAACAAGACGTCTCCAATACACAACCTAACACTACACCTAAAGGAGCTGGAAAAGGAATAGCAAACATAGCCTGAAGCCTACAGAAGAAGGGAAAAAATAAAGATGAGAGCAGAAATAAACAATGCAGAAACAACAAAACAGTAGAATGGAATAATGAAACAAAGAGCTGGTTCTTCAAAATAATTAATAAAATAGACAAGCCCTAGCCAGCCTTATCAACGAGAAAAGAGAAAAGACCTATATAAATAAAGTCACAAATGTGAGAAGAGCGAACACAATCAACACCAGAAAAATAAGACACTTATAAGGGAATACTATGAAAGATTATATGCTAACAAACTGGGAGACCAGGAAGAATTGGAGAGATCCCTAGAAATGTGCAAACAATCAAAACTGAAATAGGAAGAAATAGAAATGTGAACAGACCCATAACTAGCAAAGGAATTGAATCAGCAAGGCCCCTGGGTGCCTCAGTGGTTGAGCATGTGCTTTGGCTCTGGTCACGATCCCAGGATCCTGGGGCATCAAGTGCCACATCACGCTCCCCACATGGAGCCCCATTTTCCCTCTGCCTATACCTCTGTCTCTCTGCGTCTCACATCAATACATAAATAAAATCTTTAAAAAAGAAAAAGATATAAAGATGAGAAAGGACCCAAATAAAATCACAAATGAGAAAAGAGAAATAACCACCAACACTAGAAATACAAACGTTTATAAGAGAACATTATGAAACATTGTATACCAGCAGCCCCGAACCTGGAAGAAATAGATCAATTCCTAGAAATATATAACATAGCAAAAATGAAAAAGGAAGAAATAAGAAACTTGAACACACAGATAACCAGCAGAGAAATTGAATCGGCAATCAAGAATCTCCCAACAGGAGACGCTTATAACAATAGAATAGAATGGAAAGCTGAAACAAGTTATAAACCTGTAACTCGGGGATCCCTGGGTGGCGCAGCGGTTTGGCGCCTGCCTTTGGCCCAGGGCGCCATCCTGGATACCCGGGATCGAATCCCACGTCGGGCTCCCGCTGCATGGAGCCTGCTTCTCCCTCTGCCTGTGTCTCTGCCTCTCTCTCTCTCTATCATAAATAAATAAAAAAATTAAAAAAAAACTGTAACTCTATGGTCCATTAATCGACAACAAGGCAAGAAGGAATATCCAATGGCACAAAGACAGCCTCTTCAACAAACCCTAACCCTGACCCCAGGATAAGAACCAATGGTGTTGGGAAAACCAGGCAGCAAATGCAGAAGAAGGAAACTGGACCACTTTCTTACACCATATATATAAAAAATAAATTCAAAATGGATGAAAGACCTAAATGTGAGACCTGAAACCATACAAAGAAGAAAAGATAGGCAGCAACATCTTTGACATTGGCCATTGGATCTTCTTTCCAAGTATGCCTCTGAGGTGAGTGAAACAAAAGCAAAAATCCTATTGGGTGTTCATCAAATTGAAAAGCTTCTGCAAAGTGAAGGAAACAAGCAACGCTAAAATGCAACATACAAAATGAGAGGAGATATTTGTAAACAACACATCCAATAAAGAGTTAGTATGCAAAATACGTAAAGCAAATATAAATCTCAGCATCCTAAACACAAATTATCCAACTGCAGATGGGCAGAAGACATGAATGGACTTTGTCTCTGACAAGACATACAGATGGCCACCAGACGCATGGACAGACACACAGCGTCACCCATCAGCAGGGAAATGCAAACATAAACCACAATGAGATGTCACCTGACAGCCGTCAGAATGGCTAAAATTAACAACACAAGAAACAACAGGTGTCGGTGAGGCTATGGAGAAGGCGGAGCCCCCTTACACTCCTTGTGGTCCTGTGAACAGGTGCAGCTACTGTGGAAAACAGTGTTGAGGGTCCTCAAGAAGTTAAAAGTAGAAGTACCCTATGATTCCAAAATTGCACAGCTAGGTGTTTATCCTGAGGATATAAAAGTAGTCTCTTAGATTCAAAGAGGGACACGCAGCCTAGTGTTTGTAGTGGCGTTATCAACAATAGCCAAACTGTGGATACAGCTCAGATGTCCAACGACAGATGAATGGGCAGAGACGATGTGGTAAATATACACACTGCGACAGCACTTGGTCATCACAAGGGATGAAATGAAGCCATTTACAATGATGTGGGAGAAGTGGAAAGGACTTATGCTCAATGAACTCAGTCAGAGAAAGACAGATACCAAATACCATACAATTGCATTCACATGTGAATTTTAAGAAACCAAACAAACTGGCAAGGGGATCGATGGGGTGGGATGAGAGAAGCAAACCAAGAAACACACTCTTAACCACAGAGAATAAACTAATAGATAAGAGGAAGTTGGGGGAGATGGGAAATTAGGGGATGGGGATAGTGGAGGGCACCTGTGACCAGTACCAGGCATTGTATCCAAGGGTTGAATCAGTATGTGGTAAACCTGAAACTATATCATACTGTGTTTACAAACAGGAATTCATTAAAAGTTTAAAATAATAATTGTTAGTATTGATGAAACATGTGCGCACAAGAGATAAAATCAGAAAGGCAACTGAAAATCCAAATAAAGAGTATTTAGATCCACAAATCCCCTCCTTAGCTCAGCTCGGGGAAGCCTGCCATGTCTTTTCTGACACCAGCAGAAGCCTGGATTTTGATTCTCTGGGGAGGCCACTGACTTGGTGGAGTCAAGCTATCTTTGAACCCAAAACCTAAATAGTGTGCATAAAACTAAACTGCCCAAGATACTAGGAGTCCCAGTGCACGCACAGGCCAAGACCCAAACTCTAACCTACACAGACATAACCCTAACCCTACACTTAAGCCTAATGTTAACCTAAACCTTAAACAAGACCTATCACTAATCAAAAACCAAACACAAACCCCAAGACCAAAACACATTCACTGAACCTACCTGCCAAGCATCACCCTAACTCCTAAACCTATTCTTAGGCTTCCTTAACGCTGACCCCTACCTTAAATCTAACCCTATCCCTAACCTCTAACCCTAACCTTAACTTAATGTATTCAAATCCTATTCTTAACCTTATCCTGTACCCTAACCCTAACCCTCTAATACTAACCCTATCTCATACCCCAAACTGTACCCTAACCCACTGCCTAACCCTATCTCTTACCCTTTTCCAAAACCGTACACTGACCCTACCCTGACCCTGACCTGACCATTACCCATAACCAAACACTAACCCTAATCCTAACCCCTATCCTAACCCTACCACTCACCCTAACTCTAAACCTAGCACTAACTTTAACCCTAACCCGTAACCCTAACAACTAACCTTAACTCACTCCCTAACCCATTACCCTAACTGCAAACCTAATCACAACCCTAACACTAACCATAACCCTAACCCCAACTCCTAACATCCTGCCCTAATCTCTAAGCCTAAACCCTAACCCTAACTCTAAATCCTGTCCCTAACACTAACCCTAACCCCTTTCCCTACTCCCTAACCCCCATCCAACTCCTAACCACTCACACTTACCCTTATCCCTCACGCTATCCTTAAATCCGTAACCATAATCATAATCACTAAACCCTAACATCTAACATAACTTAACCACCAAGTGCCTCCCCTCCCCTGACCCTACCATTCATTCTACACTTTCACTTACACTGTGGTTCAGAGTAGTCCCTTCTGATGTGGACGTGGCCCACAACGGTGCCTCCAGAGTCCTCCAGGGGGTCCTGAGGAAGCCAGGATCCTGTGAGTGTGGATGTGGCCCCACGTGTTCCTGAGTCATAGTCAGCGGGTCCTGAGGACGCTGGGTCTCCTGTCACTGTGGACTATGCCTCACATCCTCTGGAAGCCTCACAGCAGGTCCTCAGGAGGCCGAGGGCTCCTGTCAGCCTAGACATGGCCCCACGGCCCCCAGAAAACTCACCGCGGGTCCTGAAGGGGCTGTGGGCTCCTGTAAGCATAGACATAGCCCCATATATCCCGAAGCCAAAGGGCAGATCCTGAGGAGGCCGGAGACTCCTGTCAGTGTGGATTCGGCACCCACATCTTTCTTAGGCCTCACCACAGGCCCTGACAAGGCTGGGGTCTTCTGTCCACATGGAAGGATCCCCATATTTCCCGAAGTCTACACCGGGGGTCCTGAGGACGTCAGCGTCCTGTTGTGTGGGCGTGGCCCCACGTCCTCCCATAACGTCACTGCGGGTTCTGAGGAGGCCAGGGCTCCTGATACCGTGGATGCGGCCCCCACCTTCCAGAAGCCTCAACTTATATCCTGAGCGGCCCGGGAGCTCCTGCCAGAGTGGACACGGCACCACAGATTCCTGAAGCTTCCCTGCAGGTCCTGAAGCGGCCCAGTTGTTCCTGTCAGGGTGGATGCGGACCCACATCTTCCTGAAGTCTCACTGCGGTTCCTGAGGAGACCGGGGCTCATCAGCATGGATGCGTCCCCACGTCCTCCTCAGGCCTCCCCAGCACAGGTGGGCTCCTGTTAGTGCAGGTGGACGAGGCCTACTGAGCCTTCGCGGCCCTTGGGCCAGACCTGGGCTTGGGAGCCTCCTGCGGGATGCTCAGGCACTGCAGGAGGCCATGCAGGAGGCAGGGTCCCCATGCACAGGGCCACAACTGCCTCCTTCCAGGCTCCAGCTGAGGCCTATGAGCTTTGGAAACATCTCACTGAAACGGAGCCCAATACCCGGCTTCCCCAGAAATACTTAAGGACAATGATTGGAGCCCACAAGATACAAAATGAAATGTGTACCAGACTTCAACCACATCCTGCAAAACTCACTCAACCCTCTTCCTCTGTGGGCGGGACCGCAGGCTGGCGCAGCCGCCCTGGAAACAGTGTGGAGGCTCCTCAGGAAGTTACAAATAGAGCCGCCCTGGGACCAGCAGGTGCACGGCCTTAGCTCACCCCGAATACAGATGCATGGGACTCGGGGACCCTGAGACCAGCCCTTAAAACTAAGCTAAAACCCACCTCTGGGTCCAAGTCCCTGCTCCGCTCTGTCGGGTATACTTGGAAACAAGCTCAAGCTTGTAAATAAACCCTCGTGTGTTTGCATTGCTGTTGGCTTCTTAATGGTTTCTCGGATTCGCAATCTTGGGCACAACAGTCTGAGATACAAAACCAAAACCAAAAGAAGCTCAGATGCAGTTAGAGTGAACGCAGGGTTCTGAGAGAAACGGCGGAGACCCGGGGACTCGGCAGCTCTTCTGTGGAGGCCCCAGCAGACTGGGGGGCGGGATGCTCTGCCCCAGAGCCAGAGGACCCAGAGACCCCCCCGCATCCCGCCTATCAGAGCCAAGTCTCAGGAGCAGCACAGCACCGCCCACTGAGCCCAGAGACGCTGACACCCACCCCGCCTCTGGCCCCCGCAGGTGCATCTCCCAGGAAGATGTGCACCTGATAATCAGCGCCACGGCCCATCCCCAGACCCCACACAGACCATTCGCTGCCACCAAGTTGTCAGACCACAGAGGCTGCAGATCTTTAGCTCTGCTTGGAAAGTAGGGTATAGATTCCTTTGTACTTTGTGTTCTTTTTTCATTTATTTCTTTGATTCTTTTTTATTAATTGCCTTATTTTAATTTTTATGTATGTACCTTATATATTTCTTATTTTTACTTTCATAGTACTTTGTGTTTATTCTTAATTTTTTTCAATTTATATATGATAGTCACAAACAGAGAGAAAGAGAAAGAGAGAAAGAGAGAGAGAGAGAGAGAGAGGCAGAGACACAGGCACAGGGAGAAGCAGGCTCCATGCACTGGGAGCCCAACGTGAAATTCGATCCAGAGTCTATAGGATCCTGCCCTGGGCCAAAGGCAGGCACTAAACCCCTGCGCCACCCAGGGATCACTTTATTTGTTTCTATTTTGGGATTTAGAATCTTTTAACAAGCAGGCCAAAATAATCTGTTTTTTTTTTGGGGGGGGAGGGCATTTGTTATTGTTTTTCTTGGTTTTCCTTTTTCTTCCTTCTTTCTTTTCTGGAAAATATAATGAGATGAAGAAATTCACCTCCATAAAATTACATGAGGTCTACTCACAGCCAGGAAGTTCATCAATACACATATATGATATCTAACTACAGTTTAAAACAATGATTATAAAGATAGCAGCTGGGCTGGATAAAGAGCACAGAAGAAAACTAGAGAAACCTTTTCTGTAGAAATAAAAGAACTTAAATATAATCAGGTCAATGTTAAAAATGCTATAACTGAGATGCAGTCCCAAGTGGAAGCCTTAAAAAGAAGAAAGTTTATGGACCACAGAGACAGACGTAGGGAAGTCAGCCACTTATTAAAACAATAACATTCATACCATAGGAGACTCAGAAGATGAAGAAAGAGAAAAGGTGGTCCTTGCTCAGCCATTAGAAATGACAAATACCCACCGTTTGCTTCAACGTGGATGGAACTGGAAGGTATTATGCTGAGTGAAGTAAGACAATCGGAGAAGGACAAACATTGTATGTTCTCATTCATTTGGGGAATATAGATAATAGTGAAGGGAATATAAGGGAAGGGAGAAGAAATGTGTGGGAAATATCCGAAAGGGAGACAGAACATAAAGACTCCTAACTCTGGGAAACGAACTAGGGGTGATGGAAGGGGAGGATGGCGGGCGGTGGGGGTGAATGTGTGATGGGCACTGAGGGGGGCACTTGACGGGATGAGCAGTGGGTGTTATTCTGTATGTTGGCAAATTGAACACCAATAAAAAATAAATTAAAAAAATTATTATTAAAAAAAGAAAGAAAAAGAAAAAAAAAGAAAGAAAAGAAAGAAAGAAAGAAAGAAAGAAAGAAAGAAAGAAAGAAAGAAAGAAAGAGTGGCACCTGTGCGATTCAGCTAGTTAAGCTTCTGCCTTAGGCTCATATCATGATCCAGGTCCCAAGGCAGGCTCCCTGTTCAGCAGGGAACCTGCTTCTCCCTCTCCCTCTGCCCCCTCACTCATGGATTTTCTCTCCTCTCTCTCTCAAATAAATAAAAAACATCTTTGAAAAAGAAACAAACAAACCCAGAAGAAGAGAAATTACCCATGTAGAAGAATTTCAAACAAATTGTGCAGACATTGCAAACTCAAGTTCATGAGCATAGCTTTCCACTCTTATGTGAGGAATACACATTGTAACTTCCTTCTACAAAATATGATATGAAAAACTTAAAATAATATTGATAATATAATAATAATGTTTAATAATAATAAAAAAGGATCAGTTTACTGCGTAGAAAGCTGACAAACACTATCTCAGCAATGTGATCAGATCGATACCAAGACTGATAAATCATGTTGATAGTATATCCTTTATATGATATAATGAAAATGGCAGTATATCTCTGTATATAATCCAAAAAACTGTTCAATCATGAGATAAATGACAGACATGTCCCACCTGAGGGAAATTTTACAAAATACTCTACTTCTCAAAGTGTTCCAGGGCAACAACAACAAGGAAAGGCTGAAAGACTGTCACAATCCAGAGGAGCCTAAGAAAACATGAGGACAAATGGAATGTGATATGAGGGATGGTAACTTAGCAAAAACTAAGGAAATCTGAATAAAGTATGGTCTTTGGTTAATGCGACTATTTTAATATTGATTCATTAGCTCATATTTGTACCATACTAAAATAAGATATCAATAATTGGAGAAATTGAGTGCAAGTGCATGTGAATGCACTGTACTATCTTCTCAATTTCCCTATAAATCTTTGTTTTTTTCCTAATACGATCTATTTTGAAAATTGACTTAAATGAATCAGGCTCCAACTGTGAAGACATTTTAAGAATAGTTGAATTAACTTTTGCCTTATTCTTAAAGAGTTCCTCTGATGGAAACAAAGTAAGAATTTTAGATCAGAAGGAAAGAAAAACACTTTTGAACACGTATAATGCCTCCTTCACCCTGAAAAGCAGGAATGGATAATAAATAGCAAAAATCAGATAAAAATACTTCTAGTATAATAGACACCATATTGCAAGTGTATTTAAAATTTGCAACACATAACATTTATTTCCTTGACATTTGTCTTCCAAGGACTTCACAGGGTTTCAGTGTCAGTTGAAACATGGGAAGAATCTCAGGAAAAAATCCTTCACATAATAATAGGACCATTGGTAATAATGTCTCTCAGTTCTTTCCAAATCCATAAAGATGCATTTCCTGAGGAGTGACTGAACTGTGAAGAAAGAGATGAGAAACCGTCACCCCCTGAACTCTTGTGTCAGAATATTTTAACCATAGTACTACAGATAGTAGTAAATTATCCTTATTAACAGGGAATATGTCTCAGATTGGAATCTGAGCAATCAGATGGGCAGAGAAAAAACGCTCTGACTGGCTCCTCATCTTTTAAAGACAAAGGAGAGGTTTTCTATGTACAAAGTCAGTTGTCAACATAGCCTTAGGGAATAAGAGTCTGCAGCATCGAATCCAGCTGCACAGCTGGGACGCCCATGCTCCAGGTCTTCCTGATCCCAATCACTGGGCCTGTCCCCCAACACAGGATGCCACGCTGAGGTCATTTGCAATTGCTCTCTTAGGAGCTCTTGGGAAGGGGGAAGGAGCTAGATAGGATGGGACATGATGCATGGAGGCCGAGAAAATTAAGGCCATTCCAATTTAAATTCAGCATTAGCACACGCCCAGCCATCCCAGGCCCCTGTGAAGAAGAGCTGAAATTTACATGCCTTCAGTTACAGGAAAAAAACAAAAGTTTACAGCTTAATGTCCTAGAAAGCCCCACAATAGAATCAAAACAGAGCCCAGGCCAAGGGCAGGAAGCCCCTATTAGAATGAGAGCAGAGCCCAATACCCTTGAAGGCCCCATATCAAAATGTAAACAGAAATTGAGGAATTGCTCCAGCCATTCTGGAGGTCCCTGAGACCAGCCCTTAAAACTAAGCTAAAACCCACCTCAGAGTCCAAGTCCCTGTTCCGCTGTGTTGGGTGTACTTGGACGCAAGCTCGAGTTTGGAAATCAACCCTTGTGTGTTTGCATCGGTGTCACCTCCTTAGTGGTTTCTTGGATTCGCAATCTTGGGCACAATACCCCCATGTCCCCTCCCACCTTGGCTGAACCCCTATCCCCTCCCACCCAGGCTGACACTCAGTCACCTCCCTGCCCACAACTGCTGGGCACAGACCGTCACACAGGTCCCACGGGCACAGTGGGAGCTCCCGCCATCCCTGGCCTCCCAGAGGAAGGAAGGAGGTTTCAGCAGGGCACACTCCCATGGTGACCACAGGGCTCCCTGCCCAACATGGCAGCTCGTGACAGTTCGGGGTCTGTGTCCCTAATGCCTGCTCCTCCTCCCCGGTTTTCCCACAGGAAATGAAGGAAGAGGCCCTGGTCTCCTCCTAGGACATCACGCAGGTAAACCTGGACGTAAACAGGACGTTCGGCAGCCACATCATGTTTTAGGACTGCTAGGTGTTGGGTGAGGCTGCTGGGCCACGAAGCTTTGGGCCCCCGGGGGCTTCTGAGTAGGGAAAACGGGGCCTCTGAGGCCAGGGGGAGTAACAGCAGCCAACAACATACCGCTCCATGGTAGAGTGATTGGGATGACCCCCTTGCCCACCCCTCTGGGCCTCAGGGATGAGGAGGCCACTAGGATGGGGCCTCCAGTGGTTGCCATGGGAGCTGAACACCACCAAATGGTAGAGGGACGGCCCCATGAGAAGCAGGGGATGGGGTTGGGGATGTGGGAGGCATGAACCGGACCTGGGGGCCAGGCGGCATGGCCACAGCTGGAGCAGGACACACATCGATCCCATGAGGGTCAGAAGGGTCAGAGTGACATCCACTCTCGGTGCTTTATATGTTTCTAAATTCTATGCATTTAATTTGAGACAATTTGCAATTTGAAAGCATACGTATGGGGATCCCTGGGTGGCGCAGCGGTTTGGTGCCTGCCTTTGGCCCAGGGCACGATCCTGGAGACCCGGGATCGAATCCCACATTGGGCTCCCGGTGCATGGAACCTGCTTCTCCCTCTGCCTGTGTCTCTGCCTCCCTGTCTCTCTCTGTGACTATCATAAATAAATAATTTAAAAGATAAAAAAATTGAAAGCATACATATTATGATGACCCCCAGATAATGCCCCCGGTCCAGCCAGGGCCCTTCACTGACCACACCGTGCCCCGGGGGCAGGTGTCACAACAATCCCCAGACTGGGGTCGCCTTTAACGGTAGATGTCTCCTTGTGTATCTTAGTGGAAGCAGATACCCTGTGTCCACAGGCCCCCACAACATCCCCCTGATTCCCCACTCCCACTCCAACCCCCTCCATCATCATCCCCATGGCATCCCACCATCCCCCTCACACCCATACAGCCCCACACAATCCCCACCCACACTATACCCCAACACAATCCCCCTACACCATCCCCCACACTCCACCACAATCATATTCCTGCCCCCACATGATCCACCGCCACACCATTTATCCCCAGCAAGGACCTGGTGCAGGTGCCCCCTGTGGGACACGCTCAACCTCCCCAGGTTTTTCTGCATACCCTGATCCCATCAGAAGCCCTGGTGTCCCATAGAGTACCCAGGGGTTGCAGGGAACAGGAAAGACATGGAGCCCCCGACAGGGTGGGTGCAGGTGAGTGGTTCAGAGGATGCACCGTGCCCTGCCTCCGCCCAGTGTCCCACCTGGAGGGCAGCACACCCTGCACAGGACACCAGCCCCTAACCCATAGGGACCTGGGCTGACCTGACCCCGGGCTCTGTGGGGGCTGAGTTGATTTGAGGCCCCCAGGGCCAACACAAAGACTAATGGCATCCAGCCCCCCATGGCCCTGGCCAGCCCTGGATTCTGGCCCCAGGCTGCGCGAGCCCTCTCACAGCTGAATGTGGCCTCTTGGGTCCTGGGCTTACCCCACTGATCCAGGTCACTGACCTAGGGCGCCCGTTGGATCCTGGGAAACCCAGGGTGGGGAGAGCAGGGGTAAGCCGGTGGGCCCCACCCACAGCCACACCAGGAGCCAGGCTGCTCCAGGTGCTGGGGCCCCTGGGAGCACAAGGCCAGGGTCCAGCTGCCCTGTTTGGACCCAGCGCAGGTCCAGGTCAGCTCTGCTGTCCTCAGAACCGTCTCTCATGCTGAAACCTCAGGACACACGCCCCCACCCGGATTCCACACATGCTCCCAGGTGGGGGACTCCAGCACCCGCCTCCCCAACCCGTGTCATTCTTGCCCTCCCCTAAAGGACAGAAACCTCTCCATTCCCAGGGACAGTCGCGCCCCCTCGACCCTGACCCGTTTGCTGTAGAAAGTCAATAAAGTGTTGTGGTGTGAAAATGCACAGCCATCCCGTTTCTGTGTCATCCAGAACACTGTGCACAGGGCTTGGAGAGACCACCAGAGAGGAGGAGGGGGTACCACCCATGCCCCACCAGCCCCTGCAGGGGCACCACCATGCACAGCCAGCTGACATCCCCATGTGCCTTCCAGGGGCGGCCAGACGCCAGGGTCAGGACCTGACAGACTTTACTAGGACTCAGGCTGTGCCCCGCGGGCCAGGAAGGGCTGGGACAGAGTGACAGCCAGGAAGCCTCAGGTCACCAGGTTCTGTGCAAAGCAACCCGGTTGTCTGTGCTCCCTCTGTCCAGGGGTCCTGGGCAGGCCATGTTCCGGGGCCCTTCCTCCACGCATCATCCCCGTGCCTGTGTGCCTGGAGCAGAGAGGACCTGCGGGGTGGTCAGCATGGCCCTAGAAGGGATGTCAGGACAGCAGGCCCTTGTGTTATGCCCAAGATTGTGAATCCGAGAAACCACCGAGGAGCCAACACCAATGCAAACTCCCAAGGGTTTCTTTACAAGCTGGAGCTTGGTTCCAAGTGCACCTGACACAGCAGAGAATGGACTTGGACCCTGAGACTAAGAGGTGTAGCAGCTTTATAGGGGCCAGTGGACCATGGGATACGCAGAAAGTTGCACAGTCATGTCTGTTCACAAGCAGGTGGCCAATTAAATTACACCTTACCCTATAGTATCCACTTGCGCTAGCCTATTACTTTGGTCAGAATCGGAGTGCAGTTTTGGGGGACATAAAGCAGGGTTACATTTTTATGAGCTGATTTCAGATAAGGGTGTGCCCAGAGGCCTGACTAGGGTGGGGCAGCGCCTAAAACAATAAGAAGGTCATGTAGGGGTCATCCTGGAGGTGGGGGGGGTAGCACAAAATGGAATCAGTCCTGCTCTGCCTCTCCAGGGGTAGGAGATTTTTGTTAAATTTCCTGGGTCCCACACTTGCAGATCACTCACCTGGGCCAGCCTCACCAGATGGACTCAGCGTGCACACCTTGTGGTGCTTGATCTCTCACACCAGCGTGTGGAGGGCACCCTCCTTGCCCGACTGAGTAGGGGTGGGTGAGCATGGGGCTCGGCCTGAAGGTCAGGCAGCACAGGGGACCGAGGAACCCCAGCCCCGTCCCCACCCAGACTCCCAAACACAGGCAGCCCCAGGGCTCCCCCCCATGGGCAGCTGGATCCTCAGGATCTCCCACCAGGATGGCCCCGAGGTCTGGCTCCCTGCTGGAGAGGCATCAGGGAGAAGATAAGCAGCCAGCACATGGCAGGACCCATTGCCTCACATGGGAATATAGCCAAGCCGGACCTTTCAGCTCAGCTGAACCTCCAGCAGAAAGTCACTGCAAGAGCGAGCCCAGGGTCTGCCAGGAGAGCCTAGCTAGCCGCCCAGTGCCAGCACCAGAAATGATGTTGTGCCAACCATTTGGGCATTTGGGTGACCCAGCCAGAGGATCCAATAGCTGCACGTGATAGCTACATGTGATAGACACACACACACCCCAAAACCAACAAAAGTCGGAATCCCCCTAATGTTGTCTAACAGCAGCTGGATGGTTACATACACGACGCTGTGGTCTCCAATAGGATACATGAAAGACGCAATAAACCATGACAGCAGAGGTGCTGGAGGCACAGAGATATGCCTGCTTGGTTCCAACAAGGAGCACAGAGGGGCAGGAAGCATCCTACAGAGGGGAGGCCCCTCCTTGGAAAGGACATCATGTCCCTGTGAAGGCTACGGAGGGTGAAATCTGTCCTCCTCTCTTTCAGCTTCTGGTTTTCCTCCTAAATGCCATTTTCCTCAATCATAAGACCAAAAATTTATTTTATGTTTTTAAATTTCTTTTTGTTGGTGTCCAATTTGTATGAATTCTTGCTTCAGCAAGGGTGTCATTCAGGAGAGAAGGAGAGATCATGATTTTCCCAGACAGGCAAAATATAAAGGAGTTCATGACCACTTAACTAGTCCAGTAAGTAATTTTAAGAGGGACTCTTCTAGTGGGGGAAAAAAAGAGTCCAAAAGCAACAAAGACTAGAAAGGCCCAGAGAACATCACCAGAAACACCAACTCTTCTGGTAACACAAAGGCACAAAGTTCTTATCTTTGAATAATCACTCTGAATGCCGATAGACTAAATGTTTCAATCAAAAGATACAGGGTATCAGAGTGGCTTAAAACACAGGATCCGGGAAGCCTGGGTGGCTCAAAGTGTTGAGCATCTACCTTTGACTCAGGGTATGATCCTGCAGTCTGGGATCAAGTCCCATATTGAGCTCCAGGAGTGGAGTATGCTTCTCTCTCTCCCTAATTTTCTGCCTCTCTCTCTCTCTCATAAATAAAATCGTTATTAAAAAAACAAGATCCATCTGTATGCTGCCTACAAGATGCTCACCTTACACGTATACACACCAGCAGATTGATAGTCAGGGGAGGGAAAATCATCTACCACGCTAATGGATTTCAAATGAAAGTTGGAGGACCCATACTTATATCAGACAAACGAGTTTTGAAACCAAACCCTGGGGGACACCTGGTGGCTCAGTGGTTGAGCATCTGCCTTCAGCTCAGGGTGTGAACCTGGGATCACAGGATCGAGTCCCACATCGGCCTCCCTTAGGGGAGCCTGCCTCTCCCTCTGCTTATGTTTCTGCCTCTGCTTCTCTGTGTATCTCTCATGAAAAAATAAACAAAATCTTTAAATCTCAAAAAGAAAGAACAAATCCTGTAAGTAGATGAAGAACATTATTTCATAATTAAAAAGACTATCAAGATCAAACAACTAAATATTTATTTATATTTATATTTATTTACGTAAATATAGAAACAAATTAACAACAAATGTACAGGAACTCACTGATAATAATACACTGACAGGGGATTTCAACACCCACTTATGGCAATGGACCGATCGTCTAGCAGAAAATCAACAAGTGAACAATAGCCTTGACACACCAGACCACAGGGACTCAACAGATATAGTTAGAAAATTAGATCTGAAAGCAGAATACACTTTCCTTTTTTTTAAATTTATTTTTCATCGGTGTTCAGTTTACTAACATACAGAATAACCCCCAGTGCCCATCACCCATTCACTCCCACCCCCCGCCCTCCTCCCCTTCTACCACCCCTAGTTCGTTTCCCAGAGTTAGTAGTCTTTACGTTCTGTCTCCCTTTCTGATATTTCCCACACATTTCTTCTCCCTTCCCTTATATTCCCTTTCACTATTATTTATATTCCCCAAATGAATGAGAACATATAATGTTTGTCCTTCTCCGACTGACTTACTTCACTCAGCATAATACCCTCCAGTTCCATCCACGTTGAAGCAAATGGTGGGTATTTGTCATTTCTAATAGCTGAGTAATATTCCATTGTATACATAAACCACATCTTCTTTATCCATTCATCTTTCGTTGGACACTGAGGCTCCTTCCACAGCTTGGCTATCGTGGCCATTGCTGCTATAAACATCGGGGTGCAGGTGTCCCGGCGTTTCATTGCATTTGTATCTTTGGGGAAAATCCCCAAC
This sequence comes from Canis aureus, assembly GCF_053574225.1. Taxonomy (NCBI): domain Eukaryota; kingdom Metazoa; phylum Chordata; class Mammalia; order Carnivora; family Canidae; genus Canis; species Canis aureus. The sequence goes on from NC_135646.1 coordinate 36,069,930, forward strand.
AATGCAATTGCTGGGTCGTAGGGCAGGTATATTTTTAACTGTTTGAGGAACCTCCACACAGTTTTCCAGAGTGGCTGCACCAGTTCACATTCCCACCAACAGTGTAAGAGTCTTCCCTTTTCTCCGCATCCTCTCCAACATTTGTTGTTTCCTGCCTTGTTAATTTTCCCCATTCTCACTGGTGTGAGGTGGTATCTCATTGTGGTTTTGATTTGTATTTCCCTGATGGCAAGTGATGCAGAGCATTTTCTCATATGCATGTTGGCCATGTCTATATCTTCCTCTGTGAGATTTCTGTTCATGTCTTTTGCCCATTTCATGATTGGATTGTTTGTTTCTTTGGAGTTGAGTTTAATAAGTTCTTTATAGATCTTGGAAACTAGCCCTTTATCTGATATGACATTTGCAAATATCTTCTCCCATTCTGTAGGTTGTCTTTGAGTTTTGTTGACTGTATCCTTTGCTGTGCAAAAGCTTCTTATCTTGATGAAGTCCCAATAGTTCATTTTTGCTTTTGTTTCTTTTGCCTTCGTGGATGTATCTTGCAAGAAGTTACTATGGCCGAGTTCAAAAAGGGTGTTGCCTGTGTTCTTCTCCAGGATTTTGATGGAATCTTGTCTCACATTTAGATCTTTCATCCATTTTGAATGCCCCTGTAGAGTTCCTGCCGGGGCATACACTTTCCTATCAAGTGCACATGGGACATTCTCCCGAACAGATCATATCAGGGCCCACAAATCAGCCCTCAACAGGTACAACAGGTACAGGAAAGTTGATATCACACCATGTACATTTTTGGCCCACGGCGCTATGAAACTGGAAGTCGAAGGTAAGAAAAAATTTGGACAGACCAAAAATATGTTGAGTTTATGATCATCCTACTAGAGTGAATGGAGCAACCAGGAAATTAAAGAGGAAATTTAAAACAAATGAAAATGAAAACATGTTTCTCCAAACCTCTGGGATGTAGCAAAGGCAGTCCTACGAGGGAAGTACATAGCAATACAGGCCTACCTCAAGAAACAAGAAGTCTCCAATACACATCCTAACCCTACACCTGAAGGAGCTGAATAAGGAATAGCAAACAAGGCCTGAAGCATACAGAAGAAGGGAAAAAATAAAGATGAGTGCAGAAATAAACAATACAGAAACAACAAAACCGTAGAATGGAATAACAAAACTAAGAGCTGGTTCTTTAAATTTATTAATAAAATGGATCAACCCTAGCCAGGCTTATCAACGAGAAAAGAGAAAAGACCTTAATAAATAAAATCACAAATGAGAGAAGAGAGATCACAATCAACACCAGAAAAAAAGACAGTTATAAGGGAATACTATGAAAGATTATACGCTAACAAACTGGGAGACCTGGAAGAAATGGACAAATCCCTAGAAATGTGCAAACGAGCAGAACTGAAATAGGAAGAAATAGAAAATGTGAAGAGACCCATAACTAGCAAAGGAATTGAATCAGCAAGGCACCTGGGTGCCTCAGTGGTTGAGCATGTGCTTTGGCTCAGGTCATGATCCCGGGGTCCTGGGGGATCAAGTCCCACATCAGGCTCCCCGCTTGGAGCCTCATTTTCCCTCTGCCTTTAACTCTGCCTCTCTGTGTCTCTCATGAATACATAAATAAAGGTGCAGCCACTGTGAAAAACAGTCTGGAGGGTCCTCGCAAAGTTAAAAATAGGGGATACCTGGGGGGCGCAGCCATTTGGCCCCGGGCGTGATCCTTGAGACCTGGGATCGAATCCCACGTTGGGATCCCGGTGCATGGAGCCAGGTTCTCCCACTGCCTGTGTCTCTGCCTCTCTCTCTGTGACTATCATAAAAAAAATTAAAAAAGAAGTTAAAAATAGTGCTACCCTACGATTCCAAAATTGCAAACCCAGGTATTTACCCCTAGGATACAAAAGTAGTTTAGTAGATTTGAAGAGGAACACGCAGCCCAGTGTTGGTAGCAGCATTATCAACAGCGAAACTGTGTATAGAGCCCAGATGTCCATCGACAGATGAATGGGCAGAGACGATGTGGTAAGTATACACACTGCGACATCACTCGGTCATCAGAAGGGATGAAAGGATGCCATTTACAATGACGTCGGAGAAGTGGAAGGGACTTATGCTAAATGAACTCAGTCAGAGAATGACAGATACCAAATACCATACAATTGCATTCACATGTGAATTTTAAGAAACCAAAGAAACTGACAAAGGGGCGAAGGGGGGGATGAGAGATGCAAACCAAGAAACATACTCTTAACCACAGAGATTAAACTAATAAATACCAGAGGAAAGTGGGGGGGGGGATGGGGAATCAGGGGATGGGAAAAGTAGAGGTCACCTCTGACCAGAACCAGGCGTTGTATTCAAGGGTTGAATCACTATGTGGTAAACTGGAAACGATATCATACTGTGTTTACAAAGAGGAATTCAAGAAAAACTTTAAAATAATAATTGGTAGTATAGAGGAAACATTGGCGCACAAGAGATAAAATCAGAAAGGAAACTGAAAATCCAAACGAAGAGTCTTTAGAGCCACAAATCCCCTCCTTAGCTGAGCTCAGGAGAAGCCTGCCATGCCTATTCTCAACCCAGAGAAGCCTGGATTTTGATCATTTTAAAATGATCTCTGGGGAGGTCGCTGACTTGGTGTAGTCAGGCTATCCTTGAAACCAAAACCTAAATAGAGTGCATGAAACTAAACTGCCCAAGATGCTAGGATTCCCAGTGCAAGCACATGCCAAGACACAAACTCTAACCATACACAGACATAACCCTAAGCCTACACTTAAGCCTAATGTTAACCTAACCCTCAACAGGAACTATCACTAATCAAAAACCAAACACAAACCCCAAGACCCAAACACATTCACTGAACCTTCCTGCCAACCCTCACCCTAACTCCTAAACCTATTCTAAACCTTTAACCCTGACCCTTACCTTAAATCTAACCCTAACCCTAACCTCTAACCATAACCTTAACTTAATGTACTCAAATTGTATTCCTAACCTTAACCTGTACCCTAACCCTAACCCTCTAATACTAATCCTATCTCATATCCCAAACTGTACCCTAACCCGGACCCTAAAACTAATCCCTAACCCACTATCTAACCCTCTCTTACCCTTTTCCAAAACCGTACCCTGACCCTGACCTGACCCTAACCTAACCCCTAACCAAACTCTAACCCTAATCCTAGCCTTAACCCGTATCCTAAACCTAACCCTCGCCCTAACCCTAAACCTAGCCCTAACTTTAACTCTAACCCCTAACGCTAACCTCTAACCCTAACTCACACCCTAACTCCTAACCCTATCTGTAAACCTACCTGAACCCTAACTCTAACCATAACCCAAACCCCAACTCCTAACCTCCTGCCCTAATCCCTAAAGTCTAAACCCTAACTCTAACTCTAACTCCTGTCCCTAACCGAAACCCCCATCCTAACTCCTAACCACTGACCCTTACCTTTATCCCTCACCCTAACCTCTAATCTGTAACCATAAGCATAATCACTAACCCCTAACATCTAACCTATGCCTAACCACCAACCACCTCCCCTCCCCTGATCCTACCATTCATTCTACCCATTCACTTATCCTATGGTTCTGACGAGTCCCTTCTGACATGGACGTGGCTCCCAACGGCGCCTCCAGAGTCCTCCAGGGGGTCCTGAGGAAGCCGGGCTCCTGTGAATGCGGACGTGGCCCCACGTGTTCCAGAGTCATAGTCAGTGGGTCCTGAGTACGCCGGGTCTCCTGCCAACGTGGAGTATGCCTACTCTGGAAGGAGGAGGAACATCCTTCTGGATGCCTCACAACCTCTTTAAGCCTCACAGCAGGTTCTCAGGAGGCCGGGGGCTCCTGTCAGCCTGAATATGGCCTCATGTCCCCTGAAATCTCACCGCGGGTCCTGAGGAGGCTGTGGGTTGCTGTCAGCCTAGACACAGCCCCATGTGTCCCGAAGCCAAGCTGCAGGTCCTGAGGAGGAAGGGGGTCCTCTCAGTCTTGATGTGGTCCCACATATTCCTCAGCCTCATCATAAGACCTGAGGAGGCTGGGGGCTCTTGTCAGAATGGACGTGGCCCCAAATCATCCCAATCGTTCACAGTGTGTCCTGAGGAGGCCGGAGACTTCTGTCAGTGTGGAATCGGCATCCACATTTTTCTGGGGCCTCACCACAGGCTCTGACAAGGCTGGGGTCTTCTGTCCACATGGACGCATCCCCATATTTCCCAAAGTCTACACTGGGGGTCCTAAGGACATCAGCGTCCGGTTGTGTGGACGTGGCCCCACGTCCTCCCGAAGCATCACCCCGGTTCTGAGGTGGCCGAGGCTCCTGTCACTGTGGTTGCGGCCCCCAGCTTCCAGAAGTCTCAACTTATGTCCTGAGGGGCCAGTTAGCTCCTGCCGGAGTGGAAGCAGCGCCCCATCTTTCAGAAGCCTCCCCACATGTTCTGAGGCGGCCCAGGGGCTCCTGTCAGTGTGGATGGGGGCTCACATCTTACTGAAGCCTCCCCGCGGGTCCTGAGGCAGCCCAGGGGCTCCTGTCAGGGTGGGTGCGGGCCCACAATTTCCTGAAGCCTCCCCGCAGGTCCTGAAGCGGCCCAAGGTCTCCTATCAGGATAGATGTGGGCCCATATCTTCCGGAAGCCTCACCGTGTGTCCTGAGGAGACCAGGGCTCCTGGCAGCGTGAACGCTGCCCAATATCCCCCTGAAGACTCCCCGCAGATTCTGAGGAGGCTGTGGCTCATCAGCGTGGACATGTCCCCACGTCTTCCTCAGGCCTCCCCAGCACAGGCTGGCTCCTGTTAGTGCAGGCAGACGAGGCCTACTGCACATTTGTGCCCCTTGGGCGATACCTGGGCTCGGACGCCCCCTGTGGGATCCTCAGGCACTACAGGAGGGTGTGCAGGAGGCACGTGCCCATCCCCGGGCCGACCTCTGCCTCCTTCCAGGTTCCAGGTGTGGCCTGTTAACTTCGGAAACGTCCAACTGAAAAGAAGCCCAACACACGCTTCCCCAAAAATTCTTAAGGAGAAGGAATTGGAGCCCAAAGGATGCGAAATGAAATGTGGACCAGACTTTTACCATGTCCTGTAAAACTCACTCAACCCTCTTCCACTGTGGGCTGCACCGCAGGCTGTGCAGAAGCCATGGAAACAGTGTGGAGGCTCCACAGGAAGTTACAAATAGAGCCGCCCTGGGACCATCAGGTGCACGGCCTTAGCTCACCCCAAAGATACAGATGCATGAGACTCGGGGACACCTGCACCCCAATGTCCACAGCAGCCGGGTCCACAGTAGCCATACTGTGGGAAGAGCCTCGGTGCCCTCAGGCAGATGATGGATAAAGAGGATGGAAGATAGATGATGGTCATAGATGATAGATAGTTAGATGATAGGAATGGTACTCAGCTATCAAAGAGAAGAAAATATTGCCATTTGCAATGACGTGGATAGAACTAGAGGGATCATGTTAAGTGAAATAAGTCAGTCAGGAAAGAAAATTACCGTATGGTTGCATTCATAGGTGAAATTAAAGAAGCAAAGCAGATGGGCATCTGTGAAGGGAAGGAAAAACAAGATGAAAACAGAGATGGAGGAAAAAAAGACTCAATCACAGGAAAGAAACTGAGGGTCGCTGGAGGGGAGGGGAGTGGAGTGGTGGGACAGGGTAACTGGTAGACGGGCATGAAGGAGGGCACGTGATGTCATGAGCCCTGTTGTTATCTCCAACTGGTGAATCCCTGAATTCTACCTCTGAAAGTATAATACACTATACTGTTAATTAATTGGGTTTAAATTAAATTAAGTTTAAAAAATCAGTTGACGGTATCGGAGTGCATTTTCTTCCAGGCTCTCTATTCTTCTCCTTCAGCTTATGCCAGAACCACACCCCTGTGGGTTTGGTTTGTTTAAGTAGGCTCCATGCCTCGTCCACAGTTCAGCACAGGGCTAGAATTCATGACCCCGAGATCAAGACCAAGGGTGAAGTCAGGAGTCGGATGCTTAACCAACGGAGCCAGCTGGGGCCCGAGAACCACACTGCTTTATCCTGTGTCTCTGTGACATTGGTTGAAATAGGAAAGTGGAGGGAGGGGCAAGATGGCGGAAGAGTAGGGTCCCCAAATCACCTGTCCCCACCAAATTACCTAGAAATCTTCATCATCCTGAAAATCTATGAATTCGGCCAGAGATTTAAAGAGAGACCAGCTGGAATGCTACAGTGAGAAGAGTTCGCACTTCTATCAAGGTAGCAAGAGGGGGAAAAAGAAATAAGGAAACAAAAGGCATCCAAGGAGGAGGGGCCCCACGAGGTGCCAAGCTGAGGCCGGGGCGAGTGCCCCCAGGACAGGAAAGTTCTGTCCCGGAGAAGCAGGAGCTTCACCAATCTTCCTGGGTGGAAAGGCACTCGCAGGGAGTTGGAGCAGGACGCCTGGATGGTGGGGAAGCCCTCGGGCTCCCTGGAACACTACAAGACACCTGCGCACCCAGGAGACTGCACCATACCCCGCGGCCGAGCTCCCTAAAAGATTGCAGGGCCCACGGCTGGACCCGGAGGAGCTTGGAGGGGCTTGGGCGGCGGCTCTGCATGGAGGGGGCTGCGAGGCCAGGAGCAGCTCGGAGGGGGCTCCGGCAGAGGAAGAGGATCCCTGCGGAGAGGGCTGCAGGTCTCCGGGACCAGCTCAGAGGGGCCCGGGCGGTGATGCCGTGGAGGCGGGTGTGTGGCCGGGAGGGGGAATCCAACAGCACAGGCACTGGAGAACAGGGCTCCAGGACAAAGCCCAGGATCCATCCTCCCCCTGGGACAGGCAGAACCCGGGAAGGCCCAAGACAGCTAGGACGATTCTGCCCAGAGCTGAGCAGATCAGCGTCCCCACCTTGGCACCTCCAGGCCCTGCAGAGGGAGAGCTCCATAGTTATTGTGGGAGCTGAATCCAGGGCTCCAGAGCTGCTGGCGTCACTGGGATGGTTCCTCCTGGGGCCTCACGGGTTCAACAACCCCTACTGAGCCTTGCACCAGGCAGAGGGCAGAGCAGCTCCCCCAAGAGCTAACACCTGAAAATCAGCACAACAGGCCTCTCCCCCAGAAGACGAGCTAGACGGACAAGTTCCAGGGGAAGTCAACGGACTTAAAGTATACAGAATCAGAAGATACTCCCCCGTGGCTTTTTCTTTTCTTTTCTTTTCTTTTATTTTATTTTCTTTTCTTTTGTTTTTTCCTTTCTTTTCTCTTCTCTTGATTTTTTTCTTTTCTTCTTTCTTTTTCATTTGTTTGCATCCCCCACCCTTTATTCCTTTCTTTATCTTTCTCTTTTTCTTCTCTTTTTTCATTTTTTTCTTCCTTTTATCTTTTTCTCTTTTCTTTCCTTCTTTCTCTCTCTTTTTCTCCTTTTCCCAATACAATTTTTTTTGGCCACTCTGCACGGAGCCAAATGAATAGAAGGAAAACCTCACCTCAAAAGAAAGAAACAGTCCTCTCTCCTAAGAGTTACAAAATCTTGGATTACAATTCAATGTGAGAAAGCCAATTCAGAAGCACTTATACAGCTACTGGTGGCTCTAGAAAAAAGCCTAAAGGACTCAAGAGATCATGACTGCAGAATTTAGATCCAATAAGGCAGATATTAAAAATCAATTGAATGAGATGCAATCCAAACTAGAAGTCCTAATGACGAGGGTTAACGAGGTGGAAGAACGAGTCAGTGACATAGAAGACAAGTTGATGGCAAAGAGGGAAACTGAGGAAAAAAGAGACAGACAATTAAACGACCAGAAAGACAGATTAAGGGAAATAAACGACAGCCTGAGGAAGAAAAACCTACGTGTAATTGGGGTTCCTGAGGGCACCGAAAGGGACAGAGGGCCAGAATATGTATTTGAACAAATCCTAGCTGAAAACATTCCTAATCTGGGAAGGGAAACAGGCATTCAGATCCAGGAAATAGAGAGATTCCCCCCCTAAAATCAATAAAAACCACCCAAAACCTCGACATTTAATAGTAAAGTTTGCAAATTCCAAAGATAAAGAGAAGATCCTTAAAGCAGCAAGAAACAAGAAATCCCTTTATGGGGAGGAGCATTAGGGTAACAGCAGACCACTCCACAGAGAACTGGCAGTCCAAAAAGGGCTGGCAGGATATATTCAGGGTCCTCAATGAGAAGAACATGTAACCAAGAATACTTTGCCCAGCAAGGCTCTCATTCAAAATGGAAGGAGAGATAAAGAGCTTCCAAGACAGGAAGGAAATGAAAGAATATGTGACCTCCAAACCAGCTCTGCAGGAATTTTAAGGGGGACTCTTAAAATTCCCCTTCAAGAAGAAGTTCAGTGGAACAATCCACAAAACAAGGACTGAATAGATATCATGATAACACTAAACTCATATTTGTCGATTAGCAACTCTGAATGTGAATGGGCTTAATGACCCCATCAAAAGGCGAGGGGTTTCAGACTGTATAAAAAAGCAGGACCCATCTATCTGCTGTCTACAAGAGACTCATTTTAGACAGAAGGACACCTACAGCCTGAAAATAAAAGGTTGGAGAACCATTTACCATTCAAATGGTCCTCAAAAGAAAGCAGGGGTAGCCATCCTTATATCAGATAAACTAAAATTTACCCCGAAGTCTGTATTATTCCTAGGTATCTTATGCTTTTGGGTGCAATTGTAAATGAGATTGCCTCCTCAATTTCTCTTTCTTCAGCCTCATTTTTAGTGTATAGAAATGCCATTGATTTCTGGGCATTGATTCTGTACCCTGCCATGCTACCAAATTGCTGTATGAGTTGTAGCAATCTTCTGGGGGAGGGTTTTGGGTTTTCTAGGTAGAGTAGGTTAGGAATAAACCTAACCAAGGAGGTAAAGGATCTCAACCATAAACACTATAGAACGCTTCTGAAATTAATTGAGGAAGACACAAAGAGATGGAAAAATATTCCATGCTCATGGATTGGAAGAATTAATATTGTGAAAAAGTCCATGTTACCCAGGGCAATGTACACGTTTAATGCAATCCCTATCAAATACCATGGACTTTCTTCAGAGAGTTAGAACAAACTATTTTAATATTTGTGTGGAATCAGGAAAGACCCCGAATAGCCAGAGGAATTTTTAAAAAGAAAACCATATCTGGGGGCACCACAATGGCAGATTTCAGGTTGTACTACAAACTGTGGTCATCAAGACGGTGTGGTACTGGCACAAAAACAGACTCATAGATTAATGGAACAGAACAGAGAACCCAGAAGTGGACCCTAAACTTCATGGTCAACTGATATTCGATAAAGTAGGAAAGACTATCCATTGGAAGAAAGACAGTCTCTACAATATATGGTGCAGGGAAAATGGACATCCACATGCAGAAGAATGAAACTAGACCACTCTCTTTCACCATACACAAAGATAAACTCAAAAATGGATGAAAGATCTCAATGTGAGACAAGAGTCCATCAAAATCCTAGAGGAGAACACAGGCAACACCCTTTTTAAACTCAGCCACAGTAACTTCTTGCAAGATAAATCCACAAAGGCAAAAGAAACAAAAGCAAAAATGAACTATTGTGACTACATCAAGATAAGAAGCTTTTTCACAGCAAAGGATACAGTCAACAAAACTAAAAGACAACCTAAAGAATGGAGAAGATATATGCAAAAGAGGTATCAGATAAAGGGCTACTTTACAAGATCTATAAAGAACGTTTTAAATTCAAAACCAAGGAAACAAACAATGCAATCATGAAATGGGCAAAAGACATGAATAGAAAACTCACAGATGAAGACATTGACATGGCCAACATGCACATGAAAAAACGCTCTGCATCACTTGCCATCAGGGAAATACAAATCAAAACCACAATGAGATACCACCTCACACCAGTGAGCATGGGGGAAATTAACAAGGCAGGAAACCACAAATGTTGGAGAGGATGCGAAGAAAAGGGAAGACTCTTACAGTGTTGGTGGGAATGTGATCTGGTGCAGTCACTCTGGAAAACTGAGTGGAGGTTCCTCAAAGAGATAAAAATTGACTTGCCTGACGACCCAGCAATTGCAGCTTTGGGTATTTACCCCAAAGACTCAGATGCAAGGAAACGACGGGACTCCGGCACCCCGATGTTTATAGCAGAATGTCCACAATAGCTAAACTGTGGAAGGAGCTTGAAAGATTAATGTGTAAAGAAGATGAGGTTTATGTATAAAATGGAATATTATTTAGGCATTAGAAACGACAAATACCCACCATTTGCTTCAACGTGGATGAACTGGAGGGCATTATGCTGAGTAAAGTAAGTCAATCGGAGAAGGAAACAGTGTATGTTCTCATTCATTTGGAGAATATAAATAATAGTGAAAGGGAATATAAGGGAATGGAGAAGAAACGTGTGGGAAATATCAGAAAGGGAGACAGAACATAAATACTCCTAACTCTGAGAAAGGAACTAGGGATGCTTTAAGGGGAGGAGGGTGGGGGGTGCGGGTGAATGGGTGAACGGCACTGAGGGAGGCCCTTGCCGGGATGAGCACTGGGTGTTATTCTTTTTCTTGGTAAATTGAACACCATAAAAAATAAATTTCTTTATTTCTTTATTTATTCATTTTTAAATTTTTTAATTTATTTATGATAGGCACAGTGAGAGAGACAGGCAGAGACACAGGCAGAGGAAGAAGCAGGCCCTGGGTGCCTCAATGGTTAAGCATGTGCTTTGGCTCAGGTCATGATCCCGGGGTCCTGGGGAATCAAGTCCCACATCAGGCTCCCCGCATGGAGCCTCAACTTCCCTGTGTCTATACCTCTGCCTCTCTGTGGCTCTCATGAATCAATAAATAAATCTTTAAAAAATGCAAAAAGATAAAAATATGAGAAAGGACCAAAATAAAATCACAAATGAGAAAAGAAATATAACAACTAACACTAGAGAAATACAAACGATTATAAGAGAACATTATGAAAAATTATATGCCAGCAACCTAGAACCTGGAAGAAATAGATCAATTCCTAGAAATATATAATATCGCAAAAATGAAAAAGGAAGAAATAAGAAACTTGGACAGATAACCAGCAAAGAAATTGAATCAGTAATCAAGGATCTCCCAACAGGAGACGCTTAGATCAATAGAACAGAATGGAAAGCCAAAACAAGATACAAACATGTAACTCTATGATCTATTAATCGACAACGAGGCAGGAAGGAATATCCAAAGCACAAAGACAGTCTCTTCAACAAACCATAACCCTGACCCCAGGATAAGAACAAATGTTGTTGGGAAAACCAGGCAGCCACATGCAGAAGAATGAAACTGGACCACTTTCTTACACCATATATATATAAAATAAATTCAAAATGGATGAAAGACCTAAATGTGAGACCTGAAACCATTCAAAGAAGAAAAGATAGGTAGCAACGTCTTTGACATTTGCCACTGGATCTTCTTTCTAGATATGCCTCTGAGGTGAGGGAAAAAAAAGCAAAAATACTATTGGGACTTCATCAAAATTAAAAGCTTCTGCAAAGTGAAGGAAACAACCAAACCTAAAAGGCAACATACAAAATGAGAGGAGATATTTGTAAACAAAATATCCAATAAAGATTTAGCATCCAAAATACATAAAGGAAATATAAATCTCAGCATCCTAAACACAAATTATCCAACTGCAGATGGGCAGAAGACATGAATGGACTTTGTCTCTGAGAAGACATCCAGATGGCCATGAGACACACGGAAAGACACTAAGCATCACCCATCAGCAGGGAAATGCAAACCAAAACCACAATGAGATGTCACCTGACAGCCATCATAATGGCTAAAATTAAGAACAGAAGAAACAACAGGTGTCATTGAGGCTATGGAGAAGAGGGAGGCCCCTTACACTCCTGGTGGGCAGGCGAACAGGTGCAGCCACTGTGGAAAACACTGTGGAGGGTCCTCGAGAAGTTTAAAATAGGGGATCCCTGGGTGGCTCAGTGGTTTGGCACCTGCCTTTGGCCCATGTCGCGATCCTGGATACCCGGGATCGAATCCCACGTCGGACTCACAGTGCATGGAGCCTGCTTCTCCCTCTGCCTGTGTCTCTGCCTCTCTCTCTGTGACTATCATTAAAAAAATTTTAAAACAAAGAGGTTAAAAATAGAGCTACACTACGATTCCAAAATTGCACAGCTAGATATTTACCCCAAGGATACAGAAGTTGTTTAGTAGATTCAAAGAGGGAAACGCAGCCCAGTGTTGGGATCCCTGGGTGGCGCAGTGGTTTGGCGCCTGTCTTTGGCCGAGGGCGTGATTCTGGAGACCCGGGATCGAATCCCACATCGGGCTCCTGGTGCATGGAGCCTGCTTTCCCTCTGCCTGTGTCTCTGCTTCTCTTTCTCTCTGTGTGACTATCATAAATAAATAAAAACTTAAAAAAAATTAAAAAAAAAACAAATAGGGACACGCAGCCCAGTGTTTGTAGCAGTATTATCACCAAGAGCCAAACTGTGGATACAGCCCAGATGTCCATCGACAAATGAATGGGCCGAGACGATGTGGTTAATATACACACTGCGGCATCACTCGGTCATCAGAAGGGATGAAATGAAGCCATTTACAATGACGTGGGAGAAGTGGAAGGACTTAGGCCAAATGAACTCAGTGAGAGGAAGACAGATACTAAATACCATACAATTGCATTCACATGGGAATTTTAAGAAACCAAACAAACTGGCAAAGGGGCGGAGGGGGGGATGAGGGAAGCAAATAAAAAAACACACTATTAACCCGAGAGAATAAACTAATAAAACCAGAGGAAAGTGGGAGGGATGGGGAATCAGGCGATTGGGATAGTGGAGAGCACCTGTGACCAGTACCAGGCGTTGTATCCAAGGGTTGAATCACTATGTGGTAAACCTGAAACTATATCATACTGTGTTTACAAAGAGGAATTCAACTAAAACTTTAAAATAATAATTGATAGTATTGATGAAACGTGCGCACAAGAGATAAAATCAGAAAGGCAACTGAAAATCCAAATAAAGAGTATTTAGAGTCACAAATCCCCTCCTTAGCTCAGCTCGGGAGAAGCCTGCCATGTCTTTTCTGACACCATCAGAAGCCTGGATTTTCATTCTCTGGGGAGGCCACTGACTTGGTGGAGTCAAGCTATCTTTGAACCCAAAACCTAAATGGAGTGCATAAAACTAAACTGCCCAAGATGCTAGGAGTCCCAGTGCAGGCACATGCCAAGACCCAAACTCTAACCATACACAGATATAACCCTAACACTACACTTAAGCCTAATGTTAACCTAAACCTTAAACAAGACCTATCACTAATCGAAAACCAAACACAAACCCCAAGACCTAAACACATTCACTGAACCTTCCTGCCAAACCTCACCCTAACTCCTAAACCTATTCTAAACCCTTAACCCTGAGCGCTACCTTAAATCTAACCCTAACCTCTAAACCTAAACTTAACTTAATGTACTCAAATCCTATTCCTGACCTTAACCTGTACCCTAACCCTAACCCTCTAATACTAATCCTATCTCATACCCCAAACTGTGCCCTAACCCTTACCCTAAAACTAACCCCTAACCCACTCCCTAAATGTATCTCTTACCTTCTTCCAAAACCGTATCCTGACCCTGACCCTGACCTGTCCCTAACCCTAACCCCTAACCAAACAATAACCCGAAACCTAGTCCTAACCCCTATCCTAACCCTAACCCTCGCCATAATTCTCAACCTAGCCCTAACTATAAGCCTAACCCCTCACCCTAAACCCTAACCCTAACTCACACCCTAACCCCTAACCCTAACTGCAAACCTAAGCCCAACCCTAACTCTCACCATAACCCTAACCCCAACTCCTAACCTCTTGCCCTAATCCCTAGAGCCTATACCCTAACCCTAACAGTAAATCCTGTCCCTTACCCTAACCATCATCCTAACTCTTAACTACTGACCATTACCCTTATGCCTCACCTAACCTCTAATCTGTAACCATAAGCATAATCACTAACACCTAACATATAACCTAAGGCTAACCACCAACTGCCTCCCCTCCCCTAACCTTACCATTCATTCTACCCTTTCACTTACCATGTGGTTCTGAGGACTCCCTTCTGATGTAGACGTGGCCCCCAACGGCTCCTCCAGAGTCCTCCAGGGGGTCCAAGCGAGCCGGGCTCCTGTGAGTGTGGACATGGCCCAACGTGTTCCTGAGTCATAGTCAGCGGGTCGAGAGGACGCCGGGTCTCCTTTCACTGTGGACTATTTCTCATATCCTCTGGAAGCCTCACAGCAGGTCCTCAGGAAGCCGGGGGCTCCTGTCAGCATGGACATGGCCCCACGTCCCCCAGAAAACTCACCGCAGGTCTTGAGGGGGCTGTGGGCTCCTGTCAGCATAGACGCAGCCCCATATATCCTGAAGCCATAGTGCTGGTCCTGAGGAGGACGGGGTTCCTGTCAGGGTTGACGTGGCCCCTTCTTTTCCTCAAGCCTCACCATAAGACCTGAGGAGGCTGGGGCCTCCTGTCAGCATGGATGTGGCCCATAATCTTCCCAAACCTTCACAGTGGGTTCTGAGGGGGCTGGAGACTCCTGTCAGTGTGGATGCGGCACCCACATTTTTCTCAGGCCTCACCACAGGCCCTGACAAGGCTGGGGTCATCTGTCCACATGGACGCATCCACATATTTCCCCAAGTCTACACCGGGGGTCCTGAGGAAGTCAGGGTCTTGTTCTGTCCATGTGGCCCCAAGTCCTCCCGAAGCATCACCGAGGGTTCTGAGGAGGCCGGGGCTCCTGTAACCATGAATGTGGCCCCCAGCTTCCAGAAGCCTCAACTTATGTCCTGAGGGGCCTGGGAGCTCCTGCCAGAGTGGACGTGGCACCACATTTCCTGAAGCCTCCCCGCAGGTCCTGAGGCTGCTCAGGGGTTCCTGTCAGTGTGGATGCAGGCCCACAATTTACTGAAACCTCCCCGAGGGTCCTGAGGTGGCTCAGGGCTCCTGTCAGTGTGGATGTAGACTCACATCTTCCTGAAGACTCCCCGCGGGTCCTGAGGCGGCCCAGGGCTCCTGTCAGGGTGGATGCAGGCCCACATCTTCCTAAAGCCTCACCGCGGGTCCTGAGGAGACTGGGGCTCCTGTCAGCATGAACGCGACCCAATTTCCCCCTGAAGACTTCCCGAGGGTCCTGTGGAGGCTTCAGCTCATCTCGTAGATGCATCCCCACATCCCCCTCAGGCCTCCCCAGCATAGGCTGGCTCCTGTTAGTGCAGGCAGAGGAGGCCTACTGCACATGGGCACCCCATGAGAGGGGCCTGGGCTCGGGCGCCCCATGCAGGACACTCAGGCGCTGCCGGAGGCTGTGCAGGAGGCAGCGTGTGCTCCATAGGCCCCACCTGCCTCCTTTAAGGCTCCACCTGGGGCCTGTTAGCTTCGGAAACATCTCAATGAAAAGGAGCCCAACACCTGGCTTCCCCAAAAATACTTAAGGACAAGGAATTGGAGCCCACAGAACGCGAAATGAAATGTGGACCAGACTTTTACCACGTCCTGCAAATCTCACTCAACTCTCTTCCACTGTGGGCGGGACCGCAGGTTGGTGCAGCCGCCCTGGAAACAGTGTGGAGGCCCCTCAGGAAGTTAAAATAGAGCCACCTTGCGACCAGCAGGTGAACGGCCTGGAGCTCACTCCGAAGATACAGATGCAGTAAGAAGTGGGACAACTGCACCCCAATGTCCACAGCAGCCGGGTCCACAGTAGCCACACTGTGGGAGGAGCCTCGGTGCCCTGTGGCAGATGATGGATAAAGAGGATGGGAGATAGATGATGGTCATAGAGAGAGGAATGGAACTCAGCTATCAAAGAGAAGGAAATCTTGCCATTTGCAATGATGTGGATAGAACTAAAGGGATCATGTTAAGTGAAGTAAGTCCCTCGGGAAAGAGAATGACTGTGTGGTGTCATTCATAGGTGGAATTAAAGAAGGAAAACAGATGAACTACTGTGAAGGGAAGGAAAGAAAAATAAGATCAAAACAGATGCAGGAAATACAGACTCTTAATGATAGGAAATGAACTGAGGGTCGCTGGAGGGGTGGGGGCATAACAGGGGAAATAGGAAAGTGCTGCATCTCACTCTGTCCTACTTCTCAAATACTGATTTTCTGTCCGGGGTTATTTGTTGAGGAGGATGGATGTGATGTTTTTTTTTCCTATTTCTAAGTTCTGCCACCATGATTTTGATAGAAATGACATTGAAACTGAGGGTGGCTTCAGGAACTGTGGACATTTTCACAAGATGAGGCTCCCACCCAACGAGCCCAGGAAGGCCTCCCAGAGCCTGGTATGGCTCAGTGTACAAGTCTTGTGCTCCTTTGGTTCAGTCTCATTATTTCTCCTTGATGCTCCTGAGAAGACCTTCACGTCCTTCCTTTCCTTCCTGAGTGCTCATTGTCGGGATACAGCAAGGCTACTCTGCTCTGTAGGGTCAGTTTGTGTCCCGTGATTTCCTGAACTCACTCCTTAGTTCTAACAGGTTTTGGTGTAGACTCTCGTGTTTCCTGTTTCTACTTCCGCATCTTCAGCATATAGGGACAGTGTGACTTCCCTTTTCCAGGTGTGGAACCTTTTATTTTTACAGCTTAATGTCCTAGAAAGCCCCACAATTGAATCAAAACTGAGCCCAGGCCAAGCGCAGGAAGCCCCTATTAGAATGAGAACAGAGGTCATTGCGCTTGAATGCCCAAATCAAAATGTAAACAGAACTTGAGGAATTACTCCAGCCCTTCTGTAGGTCCCTGAGACCAGCCCTTAAAACTAAGCTAAAACCCACCTCAGGGTACAAGTCCCTGCTCCGCTCTGTCGGGTATACTTGGACACAAGCTCGAGGTGGTAAATAAACCCTCGTGTGTTTGCGTCAGTGTCAGCTTCTCGGAGGTTTCTCGGATTTGCAATCTTGGGCACAACAGTCTGAGATAAAAAAAGAAAACCAAAAGAAGCTCGGACGCAGGTAGTTATCGCAGGATTCTGAGAGAAGCGGCAGAGACCCGGGGGCTTGGGGGCTCTTCTGTGGAGGCCCCTGCAGATTGGGGGTAGGATGCTCAGCCCCAGAGCCAGAGGACCCAGAGACCCCACCCATATCCCGCCCATCTGGGCCGGGTCTGAGGGAGCAGCACAGCGCCACCCGCTGGGGGCCAGACGCGCTGACGCCCACCCCGCCTCTGACCCCACTGATGCATCTCCCAGGCAGATGTGCACCTGACAATCAGCGCCATGGCCAATCCCCAGACCCTGCACAGACCACTCGCTGCCACCAAGGTGTCAGACCACAGAGGCTGCACAGCTTCAGCTCTGCTTGGAAAGTAGGGTCTAGCTTCCTTTGTACTTTGTGCTTTATTGTCATTTATTTTCTTTGATTCTTTTTTATTAATTGCCTTATTTAATTTTTATGTATGTACCTTATATATTTCTCATTTTTAGATTCATGGTACTTTAATTGTGTTTCTTATTTTGGGATTTAGAATCTTTTAACAACTAGGCAAAAATAATCTGGTAGTTTTTTTGGGTAGGGCAGTTGTTATTGTTTTTCTTGGTTTTTCTTTTTCTTCCTTCTTTCCTTTCTGGAAAAAAATAATGAGATGGAGAAATTCACCTCCATAAAATAATATGAGGTAGTACTCACAGCCAGGAAGTCCATCAATACAAATATATGATGTCTAACTACAGTCTAAAACAATGATTAAAAGATAGCATCTGGGCTGGAAAACGAGCACAGAAGAAAACTAGAGAATCCTTTACTGTAGAAATAAAAGAAGTAAAATCTAGTCAGGCCAACGTTAAAAATGCTATAACTGAGATACAGTACTAAGTGGAAGCCTTAAAAACAAGGAAGTTTATGGACCACAAAGGCAGATTTCGGAACTCAGCCACTTATTAAAACAATAATATTCATATCATGGGAGACTCCCAAGATAAAGACAGAGGAAAGGTGGGCTTGCTCAGCCATTAGAAATGACAAATAACCACCTTTTCCTTCAACATGGATGGAACTGGAAGGTATTATGCTAAGTGAAGTAAGTCAATCAGAGAAAGACAAATATTGTATGTTCTCATTCACTTGGGGAATATAGATAATAGTGAAAGGGAATATAAGGGAAGGGAGAAGAAATGTGTGGGAAATATCAGAAAGGGAGACAGAACATAAAGACTCCTAACTCTGGGAAAAAAACTAGGGGTGATGTAAGGGGAGGAGGGCGGGGGGGTGAATGTGCTCCTCCTCCCCGGTTTTCCCACAGGAAATGAAGGAGGAGGCCCTGTTCTCCTCCAGGGATATCACGCAGGTGGACCTGGACGTCAACAGGATGTTCAGCAGTCACATCATATTTTGGGACTACTACGCGTTAGGGTGAGGTTGAAGGGCCAGGGGGGATCAGGACCCAGGGGAGGACCAGGGGATTCTGGGTAGGGAAAACGTGGCTTCTGAGGCAGGGGGCAAAACAGCAGCCAACAACACACCGCTCCATGGTAGGGTGTTGGGGATGACCTCTATGCCCACACCCCCGGGGCCTCGGGGATGAGGAGGCAACTAGGATGGGGCCTCCAGGGCTTGCCATGGGAGCTGAACCCCAAAGGGGAGAGGGACTGCCCCCTGAGAAGCAGGGGATGGGTGGGGGATGTGAGGGGCATGAAGCAGACCTGGGGGCCAGGCGTCATGGCCATGGCTGGAGCAGGACACACATCGATCCCATGAGGGTTGGACGGGTCAGAGTGACACCCACTCTCGGTGCTTTATATATTTCTAAATTCTATGCATTTGATTTGAGACAATTTGCAATTTGAAAATACACATAGTATGATGAACCCCAGATAATGCCCCCGGTCCAGCCAGGACCCTGCACTGTCCACACCCGGCCCCAGGGGCAGGGGTCACAGCAAACCCCAGACTGGAGTCTCCTTTAAGTGTAGACGTCTCCTTGTGCATCTTCGTGGAGGGGATGCCCTGTGTCCGCAGGCCCCCCACGACATCCCCCTCATTCCCCACTCCCACTCCATCCCCCTACATCATCATCCCCAATGGCATCCCACCTACACCATCCCCCTCAAACCCACACAGCCCCACACAATCCCCACCCACACTATACCCCAACACCATCCGCCTTACACCATCCACCACACTCCACCACCATCATACCCCGGCCCCCACACCTTCCACCCCCACAACATTGGCCCCCAGCAAGGACCCGGTACAGGTGCCCCCTGTGGGACAAGCTCAGCCTCCCCGGGGTTCTCTGGATACCCTGATCCCATCAGAAGCCCGGGTGTCCCATAGAGTACCCAGGGGTTGCAGGGAGGAGGGAAGACAGGGAGCCCCCGACAGGGTGTGTGCAGGTGAGTGGTGCAGAGGACCCACTGTGCCCTGTCTCCGCCCACTGTCCCTCCTGGAAGGCGGCTTACACTGCACAGGACACCAGCCCCTAACCCAGGGGGATTTGGGCTGGCCTGACCCCGGGTTCTGTGAGGGCAGGGGTGATTTGAGCCCCCACCCCAGTCCCAACAAAAAGAATAATGGGATCCAGGCCCCATGGCCGTGTCCAACCCTGGATTCTGGCCCCACACTGAGCGAGCCCTCTCACAGCTGGATGTGACCTCCTGGATCCTGGGCGTGCCCCACAGATCCAGGTCGCTGACCTAGGGCAGCCCTGGGGATCCCAGGACACCCAAGGTTGGGGAGGGCAGAGGTGGGCCGGTGGGACCCACCCACACCCACACTAGCAGGCAGGTTCCTGCAGGTGCTGGGGCCTCAGGGGCCCCGTGGCTGGGGTCCAGCTGCCCTGCGGGGACCCAGCTAGGAACCCATGAGCTGCAGGTCAAGGTCAGCTCTGCTGTCCTCAGAACCATCTCTCAGGCTGAAACCTCAGGACACACGCCCCCACCCGAAGTCCACACATGCTCCCAGGTGGGGGACTCCAGCACTCGCACCCCACCCATGTGATTCTTGCCCTCCCCTAAAGGACAGACATTCCCTCCACAGGGGAAGGCGGACACCCTCCACTCTGAGCCCATTTGCTGTAGAATGTCAATAAAGTGTTGTGATGCGGAAATGGACAGACGGACCGTTTCTGTGTCTCCCGGAACTCTGTGCACGGGGCATGGATAGATCCACAGAGAGGAGGAGGGGACACCACCCAGTCCCCAAACAGCCCCTGCAGGGTCACCGCAAGGCACACACAGCTGACGTCCCCACGTGCCGTCCAGGGGTGGCCAGACGCCAGGGTCAGGACCCCACAAACTATACTGTGACTCAGCCTGTGCCCAACAGGCCAGGAGGGCCTAGGACAGAGTGACGGCCACGGAGCCTCAGGTCAGCAGGGTCTCTGTAAAGTGACCTGGGAGGTCTGTGCTCCCTCTGTCAAGGGGGCCGGGGCTGGCTGGTTTCTGGGGTACCTTCTCCCCTCCCCGTATCTCTGTGCCTGTGTACTTGGGGAACAGCAGGCCTATGGGGCTGTCAGCATGATCCTGGATGGGATGTCAGGACAACAGGCCCTTGTGTTGTGCCCAAGATTGCAAATCCAAGAAACCACCGTTGAGCCGTCACTGATGCAAAATCCCGAGGATTTCTTTACAAGCTGGAGCTTGAGTCCAAGTGCCCCCAACACAGCGGAGCAGGGATTTGAACCCTGAGACTAAGAGGCGTAGCAGCTTTAAAGGGGCCAGTGGCCCATGGGATACACAGAAAGTTGCACAGTCGTGTTGGTCCACACGCAGGTGGCCGATTGAATTACACCTTACCCTATAGGATCCACTTGACCTGGCCTATTTCTTTGGTTAGAATCGGCGTGCAGTTTTGGCAGGCACAAAGCAGGGTTACATTGTTATGAGCCGATTTCTGATTAGGGTGTGCCCAGCAGCATGACTGGGTTGGGGCAGCACCTTAAGACATAAGCAGGTTATGTGGGGGTCATAGGGGAGGTGGCGGGTGTAGCACAAAATGGAATCAGTCCTGCTCTGTTTGTGCAGGGGTAGGGGATTTTTGTTAAATTTCCTGGGTCCCACACTTGCAGCTCATGCACCTGGGCCACCCTCACCAGGTGGACTCAGTGTGCACACCTTGTGGTGCTGGATCTCTCACACGAGCGTGTAGAGGGCACCCTCCTCGCCCTAGTGAGTAGGGGCTGGGTGAGCATGGGGCTCGGCATGAAGGCCAGGCAGCACAGGGGACCGAGGAACCCCAGCCCCATCACCACCCCTACTCCCACACACAGGCTGCACCATGGCTCCCCGTAATGGGCACCTGACACCTCAGGGCGGCCCCGAGGTCCCGCTCCCTGCTGGAGAGGCATCAGGGAGAAGAGAAGCAGCTGGCGCTCAGCGGGACCCACTGCCTGACATAGGAATGTGGCCGAGCCAGACCTTCCAGCTCAGCTGACCTTCCAGCTGAAAGTCACTGCACGAGCCAGCCCCGGGTCGGCCAGGAGAGTCCAGCTAGCTGCCAGCGCCAGCTCCAGAAATGATGTTCTGCCAACCATTTTGGTGTTTGGGTGACCCAGCCAGAGGATCCGATAGCTGCATGTGATAGCTGCAATGATAGACACAAACACACCCTGAAACCAACAAAAGTCGGAATCCTCCAGTGTTGTCAAACAGCCATCGAATGGTTACATACATGACGCTATGGTCCCCAGTAGGATACATGGAAGACGCTATAAATCACGACTGCAGAGGTGTTGGAGGCAAGGAGATGTGCCTGCTGGGTTCCAACAAGGAGAGCAGAGGGCTAGGAAGCATACTTCAATGGGGGGGCCCCTCTTAGGAAAGGACACCAGGTCCCTGTGAATGCTACGGATTGTGAAATCTTTCCTCCTCTCCTTCAGCTTCTGGATTTCCTCCTCCTTTCTTCTTCCTAATTCTAGTTTACCCTCCACCCTGCATCCAAAACAATGACCAAAGAGGCTTCTTTATGATATCCGATCCTAAAAGGATGCTGAGCTCTGGCTACAGGGTTCAGAAACGATCATTTTCTAGGTGTATGCTGATTCCCCGAACTCGTGCCTTCATGGCTCTTCTCTCCCTGCAGAACGAGGGGAACCACAGGTCTTACAACGAAAGATGCCCACTTCCACTCGGGCAGGACTGTCCCTTGTGGAGGACGTCATCTGGGCCAAGTAGTCCAAATGGGGTGATCAAGAATAGGTCGCAGGTGAGACATAAGCAAACACTTACCTTTGATATCATGCTTTATTTGTTCATCCATTTATTATTTGTTAAATATTTTAATTTTATGTCCTGTCTATACCCAACACGGTGTTCAAACTCATAACCCTGAGTTCAAGATACCCCAACCAGGCCAGCCAGGCACCCCAGTGCCATGTTTCATAACTCTTTGCTTCCTTGTCTATCTCTGCATCGAACTGGAACACTGAGTCCTTGACGGGGAGCTTTAGTAACCTCTGAATCCTAGAACGTTCTCACTGTATCCCAATCCTAGATTGACATTTACCATTGAATAGCACTTTAAATAGTAAGATAACTACTACAGAAAAGGAAATTATCAAATTTTCACGTATGTGGTCCCTGCTCCCTGGGCTCCCAGGGAAGCTATGGTTTCTTTAACATTGATCAAGGTCCAAATGACTCCACCACACCTCAAAGCATGGGCTCAGTTTCTGCCCTGACACATGCAACACGCCTGCTTCAATTAACATGTATCAATCAATCAAAGGGAGCCTAACTGGCTCAGTGTGGTTCGTAAGAACATGGGACTCTTGTTCTTGGGGTAGCATGTTCAAGCCCAATGTTGGCTGTAGAGATTGCAAAAAAATGAAATCTTAAAAATATCAATAAGTTTATCTTGGGGAGACATACAAGGGCAGGGATCCAGTTGATGGTTCTACGCACAATATTATGCAGCAGAGCACAAAATGTGAACTTTCAGATGTCTCCTAGAGTGGGGGACACACCAGCCTTAAGGTGTTCAGGTGGAGAAGTCAGGGGCAGTCCCTGGAGCGACAGGGTGGGCTCAGGATCCACAGGTCCCAAGGATGGTGGCACCAACTGTTCCCAGGCACAGGAGTGGGAATACGGCTGGGAGCAGTGGGACTCGGGCCAGCTCTCTGCCCTGTGTGGCCATAAGCTGCAAACCCCTGTGCAGTCACGGGGCCACGTTCCTGGGACAGGCCAGCAAAGGCCAGGAGTGGGAGGACACCCTCCCGGGCAGGAAGAGCACAGGTCTCCACCAGGGCAGCCCCTAAAATTTGGAGTTTTAAACTTCAGTAACTTGTCTGTGTGGAGGCTGACAAAATTGAGGCGGTTCCACTTTAAGTTCACTGTTAGCACAAGTACTGCCATCCCAGGCCCCTGTGAATAAGAGCTAAAATTTACATTACTTCAGTTACAGGAAAAGGAAAAAAAACAGCTTACAGCTTAAGGTCCCAGAAAGCCCCATATAAAATGAGAACAGAGCTCAATGCCCTTGAAGGCCCCATATCAAAATGTAAACAGAACTTGAGGAATTGTTCCAGCCTTCTGGATGTCCCTGAGACCAGCCCTTAAAACTAAGCTAAAACCCACTTCGGGGTCCAAGTCCATGCTCCGCTGTGTCAGGTGTACTTGGACGCAAGCTCGAGTTTGGAAATCAACCATCGTGTGTTTGCATCGGTGTTGGCTCCTCAGTGGTTTCTCGGATTTGCAATCTTGGGCACAATACCTCCATGTCCCCTCCCCACCTGGGCTGACCACCTGTCCCCTCCCCCACAGGCTGACCCTCAGTCTCCTCCCCGCCAACAACAGCTTGGAACAGGCCCTCACACAGGTCCCATGGGCTCGGTGGGTACTCCCGCCATCCCCGGCCTCACAGGGCAAGGCAGGAGGTTTCGGCAGACCCACTCCCATGGTGTCCCCAGGGCTCCCTGTCCAGCACGGCAGCTCGTGACAAGTCAGGGTCTGTGTCCCTGATGCGGGCTCCTGCTCCCCAGTTTTCCCACAGGAAATGAAGGAGGAGGCCCTGGTCTCATCCAGGGACATCACACAGATAGACCTGGACATCAACAGGACGTTCGGCAGCCACACTATGTTTTGGGCCTGCTAGGGGGTCGGGTGAGACTGCTGGGCAAGGGGGCTTAGGGGTCCCAGGGGAGGCCTGGGGGCTTGTGGTTAGGGAAAACGGGGCTTCTGAAGCCGGGGGGAGCAACAGCAGGCAACAACACACCGCTCCATGGTAGGGTGATGGGGATGACCCACATGCCCCCAACCCCGGGGCCTCTGGGATGAGGATGCCAATTGGATTGGGCCTCCAGTGGTTTCCATGGGAGCTGAACCCCAAAGGGGAGAGAGATGGCACCCTGAGAAGCAGGGGATGGGGTGGGGGACGTGGGGGGCAGGAACCAGACCTGGGGGCCAGGCGGCATGGCCGCGGCTGGAGCTGGAAACACATCAATCCCATGAGGGTCGGACGGGTCAGAGTGACACCCACTCTCGGTGCTTTATATATTTCTAAATTCTATGCAAAAAAAATAAATAAAAAATAAATTCTATGCATTTCATTTGAGACAATTTGCAATTTGAAAACATACACAGTATGATGACCCCCAGATAATGACCCCGGTCCAGCCAGGGCTCTGCACTTACCACACAACGCCACAGGGGCAGGTGTCACAGCAAACCCCAGACTGGGGTCGCCTTTAACTGTAGACGTCTCCTTGTGCATCTTAGAGGAAGGGGATGCCCTGTGTCCGCAGGCCCCCCATGCCATCCTTCTCATTCCCCACCCCCACATCATCCCCCTACATCATCATCCCCAATGGCATTCCACATAACACCATCCCCCTCACAGCCACACAGCCCCACACAATCCTAACCCACACTACACCCCAACACCATCCCCCCTACACCATCCCACACACTCCACCACCATCATGCCCCTGGTCCCACACCATCTACCCCACACCATCGGCCACCAGCAAACCCGGTACAGGTGCCCCCTGTGGGACATGCTCAGCCTCCCTGGGATTCTCTGGATAAGGTGTCCATATAGAAGAAGACCGGGTGTCCAATAGAGCACACAGGGGTTGCAGGGAGGAGGGAAGGCACGGAGTCCCCAACAGAGTGGGTGCAGGTGGGTGGTGCAAAGGACCCACTGTGCCCTGCCTCGGCCCACTCTCCCTCCTGGAGTGTGACACACCCTGCACAGGACAACAGCCCCTAACCAAGTGGGACCTGGGCTGCCCTGGCACCAGGATCTGTGGGGGCTGGGTTGATTTCGGCCCCGCCCAGGCCCAACACAAAGACTAATGGGTTCCAGCTCCCCATGGCCCTGGGCAGCCCTGGATTCTGGCCCCACGCTGAGCGAGCCCTCTCACAGCTGGATGTGGCCTCCTGGGCCCTGGGCGTGACCCACAGATCCAGGTCGCTGACCTAGGGCAGCCCTGAGGATCCTGGTACACCCCAGGGTGGGGAGAGCAGAGGTACACCGGTGGGCCCCACTGGCACCCACACCAGGAGGCAAGCTCCTCCAGATACTGGGGCCCCAGGGGGCCTGAGGCCGGGGTCCAGCTGCCCTGTGGGAACCCAGCACAGGAGCCCATGAGCTGCAGGTCCAGTTCAGCTCTGCTATCCTCAGAACCGTCTCTCAGGCTGAAAACTCAGGACACACGCCCCCACACGGAGTCCACACATGCTCCCAGGTGGGGGACTCCAGCACTTGACCCTCAACCCATGTGATTCTTGTCCTCCCGTAAAGGACAGAAAAGTCTCCATCCCCAGGTGAAAGCACGCACCCACGGCTCTGAGCCCATTTACTGTAGATAGTCAATAAAGTGTTGTGCACAGCCAGCCCTTTTCTGTGTCTCCCAGAACTCTGTGCACGGGGCGTCGAGAGACCCACAGAGAGGACGAGGGGGTATCACCCAGGCCCCAAACAGCCCCTGCAGGGGCACCACAATGCACACACAGCTGACGTCCCTACGTGCCTTCCAGGGGCGGCCAGTCGCCAGGGTCAGGACCCCACAGACTATACTGGGACTCAGCCTGTGCCCCATGGGCCAGAATGGGCTAGGACAGAGTGACAGCCAGGGAACTTCAGGTCACCAGGGTCTGTGCAAAGTGACCTGGGAGGTCTGTGCTCCCTCTGTCCAGGAGGCCGGGGCTGGCCCGGTTCCGGAGCACGTACTACCCTTCCCGCATCCCCATGCCAGTGTGCTTGTGGCACAGAGGGCCTGTGGGGCGCTCAGCGTGGCCCTTGAAGGGATGTCAGGACAGCAGGCCCTTGTGTTGTGCCCAAGACTGCAAATCTGAGAAACCACCAAGGAGCCGAGACCAGTGGAAACTCCGAGGGTTTCTCTACAAGCTGGAGCTTGGGTACAAGTGCACCTGTCACAGCGGAGCAGGGACTTGGACCCCGAGACCAAGAGGCATAGCAGCTTTATAGGGTCAGTGGACCGTGGGATATGCAGAAATTTGCAGTCATTTCGGTCCACACGCAGGTGGCTGATTGAATTACAACTTACCCTATAGTATCCACTTGAGCTGGCCTATTACTTTGGTCAGAATTGGTGCGCAGTTTTCGGGGACACAAAGCAGGGTTACATTGTAATGAGCCAATTTCTGATTAGGGTGTGCCAAGCAGCTTGACTTGGGTGGGGCAGCGCCTTAAGCCATAAGCTGCTCATGTGGGGGTCATAGGGAAGGTGGCGGGTGTAGCACAAAATGGAATCAGTCCTGCTCTGCTTGTCCAGGGGTAGGGGATTTTGTTAAATTTCCTTTGTCCCAACTTGCAGCTCGCGCACCTGGGCAACGCTCAACAGGCAGATTCAGCGTGCACACCTTGAGGTGCTGGATCTATCACAGCAGCGTGTGGAGGACACCCTCCTCGCCCTAGTGGGTAGGGGCTGGGTGAGCATGGGGCTCGGCCTGAAAGCCAGGCAGCACAGGGGACTGAGGAACCCCAGCCCCGTCCCCACCCCGACCTCCACACACAGGCAGCCTCAGGGCCCCCGCCATGGGCACCCGGCTCCTCAGGAGCTCCCCCCAGGGCGTCCCTGAGGACTGACTCCCTTTTGGAGAGGCATCGGGGAGAAGAGAAGCAGCCAGCGCTCGGCAAGACCCACTGCCGGATATGGGAATGTGGCCAAGCAGACCTTCCAACTCAGCTGACCCTTTGGCTGAAATTCACTACAGGAGCGAGCCCCGGGTCAGCCAGGAGAGCCCAGCTAGCCACCCAGCATCAGCACCACAAATGATGTTTTACCAACCATTTCGGCATTTGGGTTACCCAGCCAGAGGATCCGATAGCTGCACGTGATAGCTTCATGTGATACACACACACACCCCACAACCAACAAAAGTCAGAATCCCCCCAATGTTGTCAAGCAGCAGCTGGATGGTTACATACACGACGCCGTGTTTCCCAAAAGGATACCTGGAAGACGCTATAAACCGAATGACTGCAGAGGTGCTGGAGGCACGGAGATGTGCCTGCTGTGTTCCAAAAAGGAGCACAGAGGGGCAGGAAGCATCCTACGGAGGGGGTGTAGGAAAGGACACCAGGTCCCTGTGAAGGCTACGGATGGTGAAATCTATCCTCCTCTCTTTCAGCTTCTGCTTTTCCTACTAAATGCCATTTTCTTCAATCATAATAACAAAAATTTATTTTATGTTTTTAAATTTCTTTTTATTGGAGTCCAATTTGTATGAATTCTTTCTTCAGCAAGGATGTCATTCAGGATAGAGAGAAAGATTTTCCCAGACAGGCAAAGTATAAAGGAGTTCATGACCCCTAAACCAGTCCAGTAAGGAATGTTAAGAGGGACTCTTCTAGTGGGGGAGAAAAAGAGACCAAAAGCAACAAAGACTAGAAAGGCCCAGAGAACGTCACCAGAAACACCAACTCTACCGGTAACACAAAGGCACAAAGTTCATTTCTTTGAATAATCACTCTGAATGCTGATACTAAATGCTCCAATCAAAAGATATAGGGTATCAGAGTGCCTTAAAAAACAGGATCCGCGATGCCTGGCTGGCTCAAGGGTTGAGCCTCTGCCTTTGACTCAGGGTGTGATCCTAGAGTCTGGGATCGAGTCCCATATTGGGCTGCTGGTGGGGAGCCTGCTTCTCTCTTGGCCTAATTTTCTGCCCCCCCCATCTCTCTCATGCTCTCAAAAATATAATTGTTATTAAAAAAACAATGTCCGTCGGTATGCTGCCTACTAGATGCTCAACTTAGACCTATAGACAACAGCAGATTGAAAGTCAGGGGATGGAAAATCATCTATCACGCTAATGGTTATGAAAAGAAAGCTAGAGGACCAATACTTATATTAGACAAACTAGATTTGAAACCAAACCCTGGGGTTCCCCTGGAGGCTCAGTGGTTGAGCATCTGCCTTCGGCTCAAGGTGTGTTCCTGGGATCCCAGGATTGAGTCCCACATCGGCATCCATTTGGGGAACCTCTTTCCCTCTGCCTATGTTTCTGCCTCTGCTTCTCTGTGTATCTCTCATAAATAAATAAAATATTCAATCTCAAAAAAGAAAGAACAAATACTGTAAGAAGAGATGAAGGAGGGCATTATTTCATAGTTAAAAAGACTATCAGGATGAAACAACTAAATATTTATGCTGCCAACATGGGAGTACCTAAATATGGAAATCAAATACCAATAAAGGTGCAGGAACTCACTGATAATATTACAATGACAGGGATTTTAACACCTACTCACTTATGGCAATTGTCCAATCATCTATGCAGAAAATCAACATGGGAACAATAGCCTTGACACACTGGACCACAGGGACTCAACAGATATAGTCTGAACATTTCTTCCTAAAGCAAAATACACATTCCTTTCAAGTACACATGGGACATTCTCCAGAACAGATTATATCATGGGCCACAAATCAGCCCTAAACAGGTACAACAGGTACAAGAAGGTTGATAACACACCCTGTACATTTTTTAACACGACGCTATGAAACACGAAGTCGACAGTAAGAAAAAAATTTGGACAGACCAAAAATACATGGAGATTATGAACATCCTACTAGAGAATGAATGGAGCAACCAGGAAATTAAAGAGGAAATTCAAAACAAATGAAAATGAAAACATGTTTCTTCAAACCTCTGGGATGTAGCAAAGGCAGTCCAAAGAGGGAGGTACATAGCAATACAAGCCTATCTCAGGAAACAAGAAGTGTCTAATACACAACCTAACCTTACACCTAAATGAGCAGGAAAAGGAATTGGAAATAAAGCCTAAAGCCTACAGAAGAAGGGAAAATATAAAGATGAGAGCAGAAATAAAAAATACAGAAATAAAAAAAAAACAGTAGAATGGAATAACGAAACTAAGAGCTGGTTCTTCAAAATAATTAATAAAAAAGGGATCCCTGGGTGGCGCAGCGGTTTGGCGCCTGCCTTTGGCCCAGGGCACGATCCTGGAGATCCGGGATCGAATCCCACGTCGGGCTCCCGGTGCATGGAGCCTGCTTCTCCCTCTGCCTGTGTCTCTGCCTCTCTCTCTCTCTCTCTCTGTGACTATAATAAATATAAAAAATTAATAAAATGGATCAAGCCCTAGCCAGCATTATCAACGAGAAAAGAGAAAAGACCTAAATAAATAAAATCACAAATGAGAGAAGAGTGATCACAACAGCAGAAAAATAAGACAATCATAAGGGAATACTATGAAAGATTATATGCTAACAAATAGGGAGACCTGGAAGAAATGTACAAATCCCTAGAAATGTGCAAACAAGCAAAACTGATATGGGAAAAAATAGAAAATGTGAACAGATCCATAACTAGCAAAGGAATTGAATCAGAAAGGCACCTGGGTGCCTCAGTGGTTGAACATATGCTTTGGCTCAGGTCATATTCCCGGGGTCCTCGGGAATCAAGTCCCACATCAGGCTCCCCGCATGGAGCCTCATTTTCCCTGTGCCTATATACCTATGCATCTCTGTGTCTCTCATGAATACATAAATAAAATCTTTAAAAAAGAAAAAAGATAAAAAGATGAGAAAGGACCCAAATAAAATCACATCTGAGAAAAGAGAAATAACCACCAACACTAGAGAAATACAAACAATTATAAGAGAATATGATGAAAAATTAAATGCCAGCAACCTAGAACCTGGAAGAAATAGATCAATTCCTGGAAATATATAACAGAGCAAAAATGAAAAATGAAGAAATAAGAAATTTGAACAGACAGTTAACCAGCAAAGAAATTGAATCAGCAATCAGGGTTCTCCCAACAGGAGACGCTTAGATCAATAGAACAGAATGGAAAGCCAAAACAAGATACAAACATGTATCTATGACCCATAATGGACAACAAGGCAGGAAAGAATATCCAATGGCACAAAGACAGTCTCTTCAACAAACCCTAACTCTGATCACAGGATAAGAACAAATGGTGTTGGGAAAACCAGGCAGCCAAATGCAGAAGAATGAAACTGGACCACTTAATTACACCATACATATAAAAAATAAATTCAAAATGAATGAAAGTCCTAAATGGGAGACCTGAAAGCATAAAAAGAAGAAAAGATAGGTAGCAACGTCTTTGACATTGGCCATTGGATCTTCTTTGTAGATATGCCTCTGAGGTGAGGGAAACAAAAGCAAACATCCTATTGGGACTTCATCAAATTGAAAAGTTTCTGCAAAGTGAAGGAAACAACCAAAGCTAAAAGGCAACATACAGGAGGAGGGGCAAGATGGCGGAAGAGTAGGGTCCCCAAGTCACCTGTCCCCACCAAATTACCTAGATAACATTCACAACATCCTGAAAATCTAGGAATTCGGCCTGGGATTTAAACAGAGAACAGATCAAATGCTACAGTGAGAAAAGTTCACACTTCTATCAAGGTAGGAAGATGGGAAAAAGAAATAAAGAAACAAAAGGCATCGAAGGGGGAGGGGCCCCACGAGGAGCCAGGTTAAGGCCAGGCCAAGTGCCCCCCTGTCAGGAGAGCTCTGTCCCAGAGAAGCAGGATCTGCACCAATCTTCCTGGGTGGAATGGCGTTTGCAGGGATTCAGAGCAGGACCCCAGAAGGGCGGCGATACCCACGGGCTCCCTGGGACACTAACAGACACCTGCACTCCCAGGAGAGTGCACCAAGCTCCCTAACGGCTGCAGGGCACATGCACTGACTTGGGAGCAGCTAAGAGGGGCTCGGGCAGGCCTCTTGTGGAGGGGGTTGCATGCCCCGGGAGCAGCTTGGTGGCGGTGCCTCTGGCAGAAGAAGGGGCTCCGTGCAGAGGGGGCTGCGCGGCTCCGGAGGCAACTCGGAGGTGCTCAGGCAGCGGCTCCCTGAGGGGGCTGCATGACCAGGAGCAGCTCAGAGGGGCTAGGCGGCAGCTCTGGGGAGAGATGGCTGGGCGGCCAGGAGAGCGAATCCAACAGCACAGGCCCCAGAGCACAGGGCGCCAGGACACAGCCCAGGATTTGGCCTCCCCTGGGACAGGCAGAGGCCCGGATGGCCTAGGACAACAAAGATGCTCCTGCCCAGAGCTGAGCAGATCAGCGGCCCCACCCCAGAGACTCCAGGCCCTGCAGATGGACTGCTCTGGAGTTACTGTGGGTGCTGAATAGAGGTTTCCAGAGCTGGCCACTGCCACTGGGGTTGTTCCTCCTAGGGCCTCACAGGGTAAACTACCCTCACTGAGCCCTGCACTAGGCAGGGGACAGAGCAGCTCTTCCAAGTGCTAACACCTGAAAATCAGCACAACAGGCCCCTCCCCTGGAAGACCAGCTAGACGGACAAGTTCCAGGGGAAGTCAAGGTACGTTAAGTAAACAGAATCAGAATATACTCCCCGATGTTTTTTTTTTATTTCTGATTGCTTCCCCCACCCTTTTTCTCCCCTTTCTTTCTATTTCTTTCTCTTATTATTCCCTTTTTTCTTCTTTCTTCCTTTATTCTTTTTTCTTTTTCTCTTTTCTTTCCTTCTTTCTCTCCTCTCTTTTTCTCCTTTTCCCAATACAATTTGTTTTTAGCCACTCTGCACTGAGCAAAATGACTAGAAGGAAAACCTCACCTCAAAAGAAAGAATCAGAAACAGTCCTCTCTCCCACAGAGTTTCAAAATCTGATTTACAATTCAATGTCAGAAAGCCAATTCAGAAGTATGATTATACAGCTACTGGTGGTTCTAGAAAAAAGCATAAAGGACTCAAAAGACTTCATGGCTGCAGAATTTAGATCCAATCAGGCCGAAATTAAAAATAAATTGAATGAGATGCAATCCAAACTAGAAGTCCTAACGATGAGGGTTAACGAGGTGGAAGAACGAGTGAGTGATATAGAAGACAAGTTTATGGCAAAGAGAGAAACAGAGGTAAAAAGAGACAGACAATTAAAAGACAAGGAAGACAGATTAAGGGAAATAAACGACAGCCTGAAGAAGAAAAACCTACATGTAATTAGGGTTCCCGAGGGCACCAAAATGGATAGAGGACCAGAATAAGTATTTGAACAAATCCTAGCTGAAAACTTTCCTAATCTGTGAAGGGAAACAGACATTCAGATCCAGGAAATAGAGAGATTTCCCCCCCTAAAATCAATAAAAACCATCCAAAACCTCGAAATTTAATAGTGAAGCTTGCATATTCCAAAGATAAAGAGAAGATCCTTAAAGCAGCAAGAAACAAGAAATCCCTGACCTTCATGGGGAGGAGCATTAGGGTAACAGCAGACGTCTCTACAGCGACCTGGCAGGCCAGAAAGGGTTGGCAGGATATATTCAGGGTCCTCAATGAGACGACCATGCAACCAAGAATACTTTATCCAGCAAGGATCTCATTCAAAATGGAAGGAGAGATAAAGAGCTTCCAAGACAGGCAGGAACTGAAAGAATATGTGACCTCCAAACCAGCTCTGTAGGAATTTTAAGGGGGACTCTTAAAATTCCCCTTTAAGAAGTAGTTCAGTGGAACAATCCACAAAAACAAGGGCTGAATAGATGTCATGATGACACTAAACTCATATCTGTCGATTAGTAACTCTGAATGTGAACGGGCTTAATGACCGCATCAAAAGGCGCAGGGTTTCAGACTGGATAAAAAAGCAGGACCCATCTATTTGCTGTCTACAAGAGACTCATTTTAGACAGAAGGACACCTACAATCTGAAAATAATGGGTTGGAGAACCATTTACCATTTAAAAGGCCCTCATAGGAAAGCAGGGGTAGCCATCCTTATATCAGGTAAACTAAAATTTACCCCGAAGACTGTAGTGAGAGATGAAGACGGACACTAAATCATACTTAAAGGATCTATCCAACAAGACGACTTAACAATCCTCAATATATATGCCCCGAATGTGGGAGCTGCCAAATATTTAAACCAATTAATAATGAAAGTGAAGAAATATTTAGATAATTATTATCTTATACTTGGTGACTTCAATCTAGGTATATCTACCCTCGATAGGTCTTCTAAGCACAACATCACCAAAGAAACGAGAGCTTTAAATGATACACTGGAGCAAATAAATTTCAAAGATATCTACAGAACTTTACATCCAAACAGAACTGAATACACATTCTTCTCAAGTGCACATGGAACTTTCTCCAGAATAGACCATATACTGGGTCACAAATCACATCTGAACCGATACCAAAAGATTCAGATCGTCCCCTGCATATTCTCAGACCATAATGCCTTAAAATTAGAACTAAATCACAACAAGAAGTTTGGAAGGACTTCAAACACGTGGAGGTTAAGGACCATCGTGCTATAAGATGAAAGGGCCAACCAGGAAATTGAGGAAGAATTCAAAAGATTCATGGAAACTAATGAGAATGAAGACACAAACGTCCAAAATCTTTGGCATGCAGCAAAAGCAGTCCTAAGGGGGAAATACATCACAATAGAAGCATCCATTCAAAAACTGGAAAGAACTCAAATACAAAAACTAACCTTACTCATAAAGGAGCTAGAGGAAAAAAAAAGCAGCTAGATCCTACACCCAACAGTATAAGAGAGTTAATTAAAATATGAGCAGACCTCAAGGAAATCGAGACCAGAAGAAATGTGGAACAGATCAACAAAACCAGAAGTTAGTTCTTTGAAAGAATTAATAACATACATAAACCATTAGCCAGTCTTATTAAAAAGAATAGAGAGAAGACTCAAATTAATAAAATCATGAACGAGAAAGGAGAGATCACTACGAACACCAAGGAAATACAATCGATTCTAAAAACATATTATGAACAGCTATACGGAAATAAATAAGGCAATCTAGAAGAAATGGACGCATTCCTGGAAAGCCACAAACTACCAAAACTGGAACAGGAAGACATAGAAAACCTAAACAGGCCAATACCCAGGGAGGAAATTGAAGCAGTCATCAAAAACTTCCCAAGTCAGAAAAGTCCAGGGCCAGATGGCTTCCCAGGGGAATTCTACCAAACATTTAAAGAAGAAACCATACCTCTCCTACTAAAGCTGTTTGGAAAGAAAGAAAGAAAGAAAGAAAGAAAGAAAGAAAGAAAGAAAGAAAGAAAGAAAGAAAGAAAGAAAGAAAGAAAGAGATGGAGTACTTCCAAGTTAGTTCTATGAAGCCAGCATCACCTTAATTACAAAATCAGACAAAGACCCCACCAAAAAGGAGAATTACAGACCAATAGCCGTGATCAACATGGATGCAAAAATTCTCAACAAGATCCTGGCCAATAAGATCCAACAATACATTAAGAAAATTTTTCACCATGAAAAAGTAGGATTTATCCCCGGGACACAAGGCTGGTTCAACACTCGTCTACAATCAATGTGATTCATCATATCAGCAAGAGAAAAACCAAGAACCATATGATCCTCTCATTAGATGCAGAGAAAGCATTTGACAAAATAGAGCATCCATTCCTGATCAAAACACTTCAGAGCGTACGGATAGAGGGAACATTCCTCGACATCTTAAAATCCATCTACGAAAAGCCCACAGCAAATATCATTCTCAGTGGGGCAGCACTGGGAGCCTTTCCCCTAAGATCAGCAACAAGACAGGGATGTCGACTCTCACCACTGCTATTCAATGTAGTATTGGAAGTCCTAGCCTCAGCAATCAGACAACAAAAAGACATTAAAGGCATTCAAATTGGCAAAGAAGTCAAACTCTCCCTCTTCACCGATGACATGACACTCTACCTAGAAAACCCAAACCCCTCCCTCCTCAAGATTGCTAGAACTCATACAGCAATTTGGTAGCGTTGCAGGATACAAAATCACTGCCCAGAAATGAATGGCATTTCTATACACTAACAATGAGACTGAAGAAAGAGAAATTAAGAAGTCAATCTCATTTACAATTGCACCCAAAGCATAAGATACCTAGGAATAAACCTAACCAAGGAGGTAAATGAGGTATACCCTAAAAACTATAGAAAACTTCTGAAAGAAATTGAGGAAGACACAAAGAGATGGAAAAATATTCCATGCTCATGGATTGGCAGAATTAATGTTGTGAAAATGTCAATGTTACCCAGGCAATGTACACGTTTAATGCAATCCCTATCAAAATACCATGGACTTTCTTCAGAGAGTTAGAACAAATTATTTTAAGATTTGTGTGGAATCAGAAAAGACCCCGAATAGCCAGGGGGATTTTAAAAAACAAAACCATATCTAGAGGCATCACAATGCCAGATTTCAGGTTGTACTACAAAGCTGTGGTCATCAAGACAGTGTGGTACTGGCACAAAAACACACATAGATCAATGGAACAGAAATAGAGAACCCAGAAGTCGACCTTGAACTTTATGGTCAACTAATATTCGATAAAGGAGGAAAGACTATCCATTGGAAGAAAGACAGTCTCTTCAATAGATGGTGCTGGGAAAATTGGACATCCACCTTCAGAAGAATGAAACTAGACCACTCTCTTTCACCATAAACAAAGATAAACTCAAAATGGATGAAAGATCTAAATGTGAGACAAGAGTCCATCAAAATCGTAGAGGAGAACACAGGCAAAACCCGTTTTCAACATGGCCACAGCAAGTTTTTGCAAGGTACATCCATGAAGACAAAAGAAACAAAAGCAAAAATGAACTATTGTGACTTCATCAAGATAAGAAGCTTTTGCACACCAAAGAATACAGTCAACAAAACTAAAAACAACCTTCAGCATGGGAAAAGATATATGCAAAAGACGTATCAGATAAAGGGCTAGTTTCCAAGATCTATAAAGAACTTCTTAAAATCAACACCAAAGAGACAAACAATCCAATCATGAAATGGGCAAAAGACATGAAGAGAAATCTCACAGAGGAAGACATTGACATGGCCAACATCCACATGAAAAAATGCTCTGCATCACTTGCCATTAGGGAAATACAAATGAAAACAACAATGAGATACCACGTCACATCAGTGAGAATGGAGAAAATGAACAAGGCAGGAAACCGCAAATGTTGGAGAGGATGCGGAGAAAAGGGAACTCTCTTACACTCTTGGTGGGAATGTGAACTGGTGCAGCCACTGTGGAAAACTGTGTGGAGGTTCCTCAAAGAGTTAAAAATAGAACTGCCCTATGACCCAGCAATTGCAGTGTTGGGGATTTACCCCAAATATTCAGATGCAATTCAACGCTGGGACACCTGCACCCCGATGTTTATAGCAGAATGTCCACAACCCCCAAACTGCAGATGGAGCCATGGAGTCCATCGAAAGATGAATATATAAAGAAGATGTGGCTTATGTATACAATGGAATATTACTCAGCCATTAGAAACGACAAATACCCAACATTTGCTTCAAAGTGGATGGAACTGGAGGGTATTATGCTGAGTGAAGTAAGTCAATCCGAGAAGGACAAACAGTGTATGTTCTCATTCCTTTGAGGAATATAAATAATAGTGAAAGGGAATATAAGGGAATGGAGAAGAAACGTGTGGGAAATATCAGAAAGGGAGACAGATCATAAAGACTACTAACTCTGGGAAATGAACTAGGGGTGCTGGAAGGGGAGGAGGGTGGGGGTGGGGGTGAATGTGTGACGGGCACTGAGGGGGACACTTGGGATGAGCACTGGGTGTTATTCTGTATGTAGGTCGATTGAACACCAATAAAAAATAAATTTGGGATCCCTGGGTGGCGCAGAGGTTTGGCGCCTGCCTTTGGCCCAGGGCGCGGTCCTGGATACCCAGGATCCAGTCCCACGTCGGGCTCCTGGTGCATGGAGCCGGCTTCTCCCTCTCCCTCTGTGTCTCTTCCTCTCATTCTCTCTCTCTCTCACTGTGTGCCTATCATAAATTAATAAATAAATAAAAATAAAAATAAATATATTTTTAAAAAAAGATCAAACAACTAAATATGCTGCCAACATGGGTGAACCAAAATATAGAAACCAATTAACAACAAACATACAGGAACTCACTGATAGTAATACAATGACAGGGGATTTTAACACCCACTTATGTCATGGACCTATCATCTATGCAGAAAATCAACAGGGGAACAATAGCCTTGACACACTGGACCACAGGGACTCCACAGATATAGTCTGAACATTTACTCCTAAAGCAGAACACACATTCCTTTCAAGTGCACATGGGACATTCTCCAGAATAGATCATATCATGGGCCACATCAGCCCTCAACAGGTACAACAGGTACAAGAAGGTTGGTATCACACCATGTACATTTTCAGACCACGAGGCTATGAAACACGAAGTCGACAGTAAGAAAAAAATTGGACAGACCAAAAATACTTGGAGATTATGATCATGCTACTAGAGAATGAATGGAGCAACCAGAAATTAAAGAGGAAATTTAAAACAAATGAAAATGAAAACATGTTTCTTCAAAACTCTAGGATGTAACAAAGGCAGTCCTTAGAGGGAAGTAGATAGCAATACAGGCCTACCTCAAGAAACAAGAAGTCTGGGAACCCTGGGTGGCGCAGCGGTTTGGCGCCTGCCTTTGGCCCAGGGCGCAATCCTGGAGACCCGGGATCGAATCCCACGTCGGGCTCCCAGTGCATGGAGCCTGCTTCTCCCTCTGACTATGTCTCTGCCTCTCTCTCTCTCTCTCTATGACTATCATAAATAAATTAAAAAAAAAGAAACAAGAAGTCTCCAATACACAACACAACCCTACACCTAAAGGAACTGGAAAAGGAATAGGAAACAAAGCCTAAAGCCTACAGAAGGGAAAAAATAAAGATGAGAGCAGAAAGAAACGATACAGAAACAACAAAAGAGAAGTGAATAACGAAACTAAGAGGTGATTCTTCAAAATAATTAATAAAATGGATCAAGCCCTAGCCAGCATTATCAACGAGAAAAGAGAAAAGAACTAAATAAATAAAATCACAAATGAGAGAAGAGAGATCACAATCAACACCAGAAAAATAAGACAATTATAAGGGAATACTATGAAAGATTATACGTTAACAAACTGGAAGACCTGCAAGTAATGGACAAATCCCTAGAAATGCGCAGACGAGCAAAACTGAAATAGGAAGAAAAAGAAAATGTGAACAGACTCATAAGTAGCAAAGGAATTTAATCAGCAAGGCACCTGGGTGCCTCAGTGGTTGAGCATCTGATTTGGCTCAGGTCATAATCCCGGGGTCCTGGTGGAGCACGTCCCACATCAGGCTCCCTGCATGGAGCCTCAGTTTTCCCCTGCCTGTACCTCTGCCTCTCTGTGTCTCGCATGAATCCATAAATAAAATCTTTAAAAAAGAAAAAAGATAAAAAGATGAGAAAGGACCCAAATAAAATCACACATGAGAAAAGAGAAATAACCAACACTATAGAAATACAAACGTTTACAAACCTGTAACTCTATGATCCATTAATCCACAACAAGGCAGGAAGGAATATACAATGGCACAAAGTCTCTACAACAAACCCTAACCCTGACCCCAGGGTATGAACAAATGGTGTGGGAAACCAGGCAGCCACATGCAGAAGAATGAAACTGGACCACTTTCTTACACCATATATATAAAAAATAAATTCAAAATGGATGAAAGACCTAAATGTGAGACCTGAAACCATACAAAGAAGAAAAGATAGGCAGCAAAGTCTTTGACATTGGCCATTGGATATTCTTTCTTGATATGCCTCTGAGTTGAGGAAAACAAGATCAAAAATACTATTGGGGCTTCATCAAATTCAAAAGCTTCTGCAAAGTGATAGAAAAACCAACGCTAAAAGGCAACATACAAAATGAAAGGAGATATTTGTAAACAACACAACCAATAAAGAGTTAGTATGCAAAATACGTAGAGCAAATATAAATCTCAGCATCCTAAACACAAATTATCCAACTGCAGATGGGCAGAAGACATGAATGGATTTTGTCTCTGTCAAGACATCCAACGGCCACCAGACATACGGAAAGACACTCTGCATCACCCATCATCAGGGAAATGCAAATTAAAACCACAATAAGATGTCACCTGA
Organism: Canis aureus; assembly: GCF_053574225.1. Classification (NCBI taxonomy): domain Eukaryota; kingdom Metazoa; phylum Chordata; class Mammalia; order Carnivora; family Canidae; genus Canis; species Canis aureus. Next base: position 36,109,348 of record NC_135646.1, read on the forward strand.
CAGCCATCAGAATGGCCAAAATTGACAACAGAAGAAACAACAGGTGTTGTTGAGGCTATGGAGAAGAGGGAGCCACTTACACTCCTGGTGGGCATGCGAACAGGTGCAACCACTGTGGAAAACAATGTGGAGGGTCCTCGAGAAGTTAAAAATAGGGGATCCCTGGGTGGTGCAGTGGTTTGACACCTGCCTTTGGCCCATGTCGTGATCCTGGAGACCCGGGATCGAATCCAACGCTGGACTCTCAGTCCATGAAGCCTGCTTCTCCCTCTGCCTGTGTCTCTGCATCTCTCTCTGTGACTATCATAAAAAAAAAATAAAAAAGAAGTTAAAAATAGAGCTACCCTATGATTCCAAAATTGCAGAGCTAGGTATTTACCCCGAGGATACAAACCTCCTTTAGTAGTTTCGATGAGGGACACGCAGCCCAGTGTTTGTAGCAGCATTATCAACAAGAGCCAAACTGTGGATACAGGCCACATGTCCATCAACGGTGAATGGGCTGAGACGATGTGGTAAATATACCCACTGCGACATCACTGGGTCAACAGAAGAGATGAAATGAAGCCATTTACAATGACGTGAGAGAAGTGGAAAGGACTTATGCTAAATGAAGTCAGTCAGTCAGAGAAAGACAGATACTAAATACCATACAATTGAATTCACATGTGAATTTTAAGAAACCAAACAAACTGGCAAAGGGGCAGATGGGGGGATGAGAGAAGCAAACAAAAAAACACACTCTTAACCACAGAGAATAAATTAATAAATGCCAGAGGAAGGTGAGGGAGATGGGGAATCAGGGGATGGGGATGGGGATAGTGGAGGGCACCTATGACCAGTACCAGGCGTTGTATCCAAGGGTTGAATCACTATGTGGTAAACCTGAAACTATATCATAATGTGTATACAAACAGGAATTCAAGTAAAACTTTAAAATAATAATTGGTAGTATTGATGAAACATGTATGCACTAGAGATAAAATCAGAAAGGCAACTGAAAATCCAAATAAAGAGTCTTTAGAGCCACAAATCCCCTCCTAGCTCAGCTCGGGAGAAGCCTGCCATGTCTATTCTGACACCATCAGAAGCCTGGATTTTGATTCTCCGGGGAGGCCACTGACTTGGTGGAGTCAGGCTATCTTTGAACCCAAAACCTAAATAGAGTGCATAAAACTAAACGGCCCAAGATGCTAGGAGTCCCAGTGCAGGCACATGCCAAGTGCCAAACTCTAACCATACACAGACATAACCCTAAACCTACACTTAATCGTCATGTTAACCTAACCCTTAAACAAGACCCATCACTAATCGAAAAACAAACACAAACCCCAAGACCAAAACACATTCACTGAACCTTCCTGCCAACCCTCACCCTAACTCCTAAATGCAGGTGCACCTAAACTTAGGTTTCCTTAACCCTGACCCCTACATTAAATCTAACACGGACCCTAACCTCTAACCCTATCCTTAAAATAAGGTATTCAAATCCTATTCCTAACCTTAACCTGTACCCTAACCCTAACCCTCTAATACTAATCCTATCTCATACCGCAAACTGTACCCTAACCCATACCCTAAAGCCAACCCCTAACCACTCCCTAACCCTATATCTTGCCCTTTTCCAAAACCGTACCCTGACCCTGACCTGACCCTAACCCTAAACCCTAAACAAACACTAACACTAACCCTAGCCCTAACCCCTATCCTAATCCTAACCCTCACCCTAACCCTAAACCTAGCCCTAACTTTAAATCTAACCCTTAACTCTAACCCCTAACTCTAACCCCTAACAATAACTCACACCCTAACCCCTAACCCTAACTGCAAACCTAAGCCCAACCCTAACTCTAACCATAACCCTATCCCCAACTCCTAAACTCCTGCCCTCATCCCTAGAGCCTAAACCCTAACCCTAACACTAAATCCTGTCCCTTACCCTAACCACCATCCTAACTCTTAACACTGACCAATACCCTTATGCCTCACCTAACCTCTAAATCATAACCATAAGCATAATCACTAACCCCTAACATCTAACCTAAGGCTAACCACCAACTTCCTCCCCTCCCCTAACCCTACCATTCATTCTACCCTTTCACTTACACTGTGGTTCTGAGGAGTCCCTTCTGATATGGACGTGGCCCCCAATGGCTCCTCCAGATTCCTCCAAGGCGTCCTGAGGAAGCCGGGCTCCTGTAAGTGTGGACGTGGCCCCACGTGTTCCTGAGTCATAGTCAGCGGGTCCTGAAGACGCTGGGTCTCCTGTCACTGTGGACTATGCCTCACATCCTCTGGAAGCCTCACAGCAGGTCCTCAGGAGGCCGGGGGCTCCTGTCAGCCTGGACATGGCCCCACGTCCCCCAGAAAACTCACCGCAGGTCCTGAGGAGGCTGTGGGCTCCTGTCAGCATACACGCAGCCCCTTATGTCCCGAAGCCAAAGTGCAGGTCCTGAGGAAGACAGGGTTCCTGTCAGCATTGACGTGGTCTCACATTTTCCTCAAGCCTCACCATAAGACCTGAGGAGGCTGGGGGCTCCTGTCATCATGGACGTGGCCTCAAATCTTCCCAAAACTTCACAGTGTGTCCTGAGGAGGCTGGAGACTCCTGTCACTGTGGATGCGGCACCCACAGTTTTCTTAGGCCTCACCACAGGCCCTGACAAAGCTGGGGTCTTCTGTCCACATGGACGCATCCACATATTTCCCCAAGTCTACACCAGGGGTCCTGAGGAAGTCAGCGTCCTGTTGTGTCCATGTGGCCCCAAGTCCTCCTGAAGCGTGGCCGAGGGTTCCAGGAGGCCAGGGCTCCTGTAACCAAGAATGCGGCCCCCTGCTTCCAGAAGCCTCAACTTATGTTCTGAGGGGCCCGGGAGCTCCTGCCAGAGTGAACGCGTCGCCACATCTTCCTGAAGCCTCCCCACAGTTCCTGAGGCTGCTCAGGGGCGCCTGTCAGCGTGAATGTGGGCCCACAATTTCCTGAAACCTCCCCGCCAGTCCTGAGGTGCTCAGGGCTCCTGTCACCGTGAATGTGGGCCCACATCTTCCTGAAGCCTCCCCGCGGGTCCTGAGGCGGTCAGGGGCTCCTGTCAGGGTGGACGTGGGCCCACATCTTCCTAAGGCCTCAACGCGGGTCCTGAGGAGACCGCGGTTCCTGTCAGCATGAATGTGGCCCAATTTCCCCCTGAAGACTCCCCGCGGGTCCTGAGGAGGCTGCAGCTCATCAACATAGATGCGTCCCCATGTCTTCTGCAGGCCTCCCCAGCATAGGCTGGCTCCTGTTAGTGCAGGCAGAGGAGGCCTACTGCACATGCATGCCCCATGGGAAGGGCCTGGGCTCAGGCGCCCCCTGCGGGATGCTCTGGTGCTACCGGAGACTGTGCAGGAGGCAGCAGGTGCTCTATGGGCTGCACCTGCCTGCTTTCAGGCTCCAGCTGGGGCCTGTTAGCTTTGGAAACATCTCGCTGAAAAGGAGCCCAACACCCGGCTTCCCAGAAATACTTAAGGACAAGGAATTGTAGCCCAAAGGACGTGAAATGAAATGTGGACCAGACTTTTACCACGTCCTGCAAAACTCACTCAACCGTCTTCCACTGTGGGCAGGACGGCGGGTTGGTGCAGCCACCCTGGAAACAGTGAGGAGGCCCCTCAGGAAGTTACAAATAGAGCCGCCCTGTGACCAGCAGGTGAATGGCCTGGAGCTCACTCCGAAGATACAGATGCAGTGAGATTGGGACACCTGCACCTCAATGTCCACAGCAGCTGGGTCCACAGTAGCCACACTGTGGGAGGAGCCTCGGTACCCTCTGCCAGATGATGGATAAAGAGGATGGGAGATAGATGATGGTCATAGAGAGAGGAATGGTACTCAGCTATCAAAGAGAAGGAAATCTTTCCATTTGCAATAATGTGGATCGAACTAAAGGGATCATGTTAAGTGAAGTAAGTCTATCGGGAAAGAGAATGACCGTGTGGTTTCTTTCATAGGTGGAATTAAAGAAGCAAAGCAGATGAACAACTGTGAAGGGAAGGAAAAACAAATAAGATGAAAACAGATGCAGGAAATACAGACCCTTATTGATAGGAAACAAACTGAGGGTAGCTGGAGGGGGGCAGATAACAGGGGACAGGCATGAAGGAGGGCACGTGATGTCTCGAGCACTGCTGTTATCTCCAACTGATGAATCCCTGAATTCTTCCTCTGAAAGTATAATACACTATACGTTAATTAATTGGGTTTAAATTAAGTTAAAAAAAATCAGTTCTTTCAGAGCACATTTCCTTCTGGACTCTCTATTTTGCTCATTCAGCTTATGCCGGGACCACCCCCCGTGGGTCTGTTTTGTCTACGTAGGCTCCACGCCTCATCCTTGGCCCAGCATAGGGCTAGAACTCACAACCCCTGAGATCAGGACCAGAGGTGAGGTCAGGAGTCGGATGCTTAACGGACGGAGCCACCCAGGAGCCTGAGAACCACACTGCTTTATCTCTGTAACATCTTTTGAAATAGGAAAGTGCTGCGTCCCACTCTGTCATGCTTCTCCAATACTGATTTGCTGTGTGGAGTCATTTGTTGTCAGGGTTGGATGTTATGTTTTTTTTTTTTTCCTATTTCTAACATCTGCCACCATGATTTTGATAGGAATGACATTGAAACTGAGGGTGGCTTCAGGAACTGCGGACATTTTCACAAGATGAGGCTCCCACCCCACAAGCCCAGGACAGCCTCCCAGAGCCTGGTTTGGGTCAATGCACAAGTCTTGTGCTCCTTTGGTTCACTCTCATTATTTATTTTCCTTGATGCTCCTGAGAAGGGCGTCACATCCTTCATTTCGTTCCTGAGTGCTCATTGTCAGGACACAGCAAGGCTACTCTGCTCTGTAGGGTCAGTTTGTGTCCCGTGACTTTTGAACTCACTCCTTAATTCTAACAGGATTTGGTGGAGGCTTTCGGGTTTCTCGTTTCTAGTACCTCTTCTTCAGCATATAGGGACAGTGTGACGTCCCCCTTCCAGGTGTGGAACCTTTGCTGTTTACAGCTTAATGTCCTAGAAAGCCCCACAATTGAATCAAAACTGAGCCCAGGCCAAGGGCAGGAAGCCCCTATTAGAATGAGAACAGGGCTCAATTCCCTTGAAGGCCCCATATCAAAATGTAAACAGAACTTGAGGAATTGCTTCTGCCCTTCTGGAGGTCCCGGAGACCAGTCCTTAAAACTAAGCTAAAACCCACCACAGGGTCCAAGTCCCTCCTCTGCTGTGTCGGGTATACTTGGATACAATATCGAGCTTGTAAATAATCCCTCATGTGTTTGCATCGGAATCGGCTTCTTGGTGGTTTCTCATATTCGCAATCTTGGGCACAACAGTCTGAGGTAAAAAACAAAACCAAAGAAACTCGGACGCGGGCAGAGTGAAAGCAGGGTTCTGAGAGAAGCGGCAGAGACCCGGGGGCTTGGCGGATCCTTTGGTTCCTGCAGCCTGCAGACTGGGGGACGGAATCCTCAGCCCCAGAGCCAGAGGACCCAGTGTCCCCACCCGCATCCCCCCGTCAGCACCTAGTCTCAGGGAGCAGCACAGCGCCGCCCGCTGGAGCCCAGAGATACTGACGCCCACCCAGTCTCTGATCCCCGCAGGTGCATATCCCAGGCAGATGTGCACCTGACAATCTGCACCACATCCCATCCCCAGACCCCACACAGACCACTCGCTTCCACCAAGTTGCCAGACCACAGAGGCTGCAGAGCTTCAGCTCTGCCTGGAAAGTATGGTCTAGCTTCCTTTGTACTTTGTGCTTTATTTTCATTTATTTTCTTTGATTCTTTTATATTAATTGCCTTACTTTAATTTTTATGTATGTACCTTATAAATTTCTTATTTTTAGTTTCATAGTATTTTAATTGTGTTTCTTTTTTTAATTTTTTCAATTTATTTATGATAATCACAAACAGAGAGAAAGAGAGAGAGAGAGAAAGAGAGAGAGAGAGGTAGAGACACAGGCAGAGGGAGAAGCAGGCTCCAGGCACTGGGAGCCCGATGTGGGATTTGATCCAGAGTCTACAGGATCGTACCCTTGGCCAAAGGCTGGCACTAAACTGCTGCGCCACCAGGGATCACTTTAATTGTTTCTATTTTGGGAGTTAGAATCTTTTAACAAGCAGGCCAAAATAATCTGTTGGTTTTTTGGGGGGGAGGGGGGGCATTTGTTATTATTTTTCTTGAATTTCTTTTTCTTCCTTCTTTCTTTTCTGGAAAAAATAATGAGATGGAGAAATTCACCTCCATAAAATAACATGAGGTTCTAATCACAGTCAGGAAGATCATCAATACACATATATGATGTCTAACTACAGTTTAAAACAATGATTATAAAGATAGCAGCTGGGCTGGATAAAGAGCACAGAAGAAAACTAGAAAAACATTTACTGTAGAAATAAAAGAATGAAAATCTAGTCAGGCCAATGTTAAAAATGCTATAACTGAGATGCAGTCCCAAGTGGAAACCTTAAAAACAAGAAAGGTTATGGACCACAGAGACAGACGTAGGGAAGTCAGCCACTTATTAAAACAATAACATTCATACCATAGGAGACTCAGAAGATGAAGAGAGAGAAAAGGTGGGACTTGCTTAGACATTAGAAACGACAAATTCCCACCATGTACTTCAAGGTGGATGGAACTGGAAGGTATTATGCTGAGTGAAGTAAGTCAATTGGAGGACAAACATTGTATGTTCTCATTCATTTGGGGAATATAGATAATAGTGAAAGGGAATATAAGGGAACAGAGAAGAAATGAGTGGGAAATATCAGAAAGGGAGACAGAACATAAAGACTCCTAACTCAGGGAAATGAACTAGGGGTGATGGAAGGGGAGGTTGGCGGGCGGTGGGGCTGAATGGGCTATGGGCACTGAGGGGGGCACTTGACAGGATGAGCAGTGGGTGTTATTCTGTATGTTGGCAAATTGACACCAATAAAACATAAAATTATTATTAAAAATAAAGGAAGAAAGAAAGAAAGAAGAAAGAAGAAGAAAGAAACAAAGAAAGAAAAAGAAAGAAAGAAAGAAAGAAAGAAAGAAAGAAAGAAAGAAAGAAAGAAAGAATGAGTGGCACCTGTGTGGCTCTGTCAGTTAAGCTTTTCCCTTAGGCTCAGATCATGATCCAGGTCCCAAGGAAGGCTCCCTGTTCAACAGGGAACCTGCTTCTCCCTCTCCCTCTGCCCCTCTCGTTCATGCTTTATCTCTCCTCTCTCTCTCAAATAAATAGAAAACATCTTTGAAAAAGAAACACACCCACAAGGAAGAGAAATCACCCATTTAGAAGAATTTCAAACAATTTGTGAAGACATTCCAGCCTCAAGTTCATGAGCATAGCTTCCCACTCTTAAGTGTGGAATACACATAGTAACTTCCTACTACCAAATATAATATGAAAAACTTAAAATATTGATAATAGAATAATAATAATAATAATCAGTTTACTATGGAGAAAGCTGACAAACACTACCTCAGCAAGATGATCAGATCGATACCAAGACTGATAAATCATGTTGATAGTATCTATCCTTTATATGATATAATGAAAATGGCAGTATATCTCTGTATATAATCCACAACAACAGTTCAGTCATGAGATAAACAACAGACATGTCCCAGCTGAGGGAAATTTTACAAAATACTCTACTTCTCAAAGTGTTCCAGTTCAACAACAAAAAGGAAAGGCTGAAAGACTGTCACAATCCAGAGGAGCCTAAGGAAACATGAGGACAAATGGAATGTGATATGAGGGATGGAAACTTAGCAAAAACTAAGGAAATCTGTATAAAGTATGGTCTTTGTTTTCGTTGTTTTTGTTTTTGTTTTTTGTTTTTGGTCTTTGTTTAAAGCGAATTTTTTAATATTGATTCATTAGCTAATATTTGTACCATACTAATATAAGATATCAATAATTGGAGAAATTGAGTGCAAGTGCATGCGAATGCTCTGTACTATCTTCTCAATTTCCCTATAAATCTTTGTATTTTTAATAAATAAGATTTATTTTGAAAATTGACTTAAATGAATGAGGCTCCAAATGTGAAGACATTTTTAGAATAGTTGAATTAACTTTTGCCTTATTCTTAAAGAGTTCCTTTGATGGAAACAAAGTAAGAATTTTAGATCAGAAGGAAAGAAAAACACTTTTGAACACGTATAATGCCTCCTTGCCCTGAAAAGCAGGAATGGATAATAAATAGCTAAAATCAGATAAAAATACTTCTATTATAATAGACACCATATTGCAAGTGCATTTAAAATTAGCAGCGCATAACATTTATTTCCTTGACATTTGTCTTCCAAAGAGTTCAAAGTGTTTCAGTGTCAGTTGAACCAGGGGAAGAATCTCAGGGAAGAATCCTTCACATAATAATAGGACCATTGGTAATAATGTCTCTCAGTTCATTCCAAATCCATAAAGATGCATTTCCTGATGAGTGACTGAGCTGTGAAGAAAGAGATGAGAAACCCTCATCCCTCTGAATTACTTGTGTCAGAATATTTTCACCATAGTACCACGGATAGTAAATTATCCTTATCAACAGGAAATATGTCTCAGATTGGAATCTGAGCAATCAGATGGGCAGAGAAAAATTGCTTTGACTTGCTCTTCATCTTTTAAAGACAAAGGAGAGCTTCTCTATGTACAAAGTCAGTTGTCAAGATAGCCTTAGGGAATAAGAGTCTGCAGCATGGAATACCGCTGCGCAGCTGGGAGCCCGTGCCCCACGTCTTCCTGATCCCAAATCCCTGGACCTGTCCCCCAACAGATGCTGCCATGCTGAGGTCATTTGCAATTGCTCTCTTAGGAGCTCTGGGGAAGGGGGGAGGAGATAGGATGGAAACGGAAGCATGGAGGCCAAGAAAATTAAGGCCATTCCAATTTAAATTCAGTGTTAGCCCAAGTCCACCCATCCCAGGTCCCTGTGAAGAAGAGCTGAAATTTACATTACTTCAGTTACAGGAAAAAAACAAAAGTTTACAGCTTAATGACCTAGAAATCCCCACAATAGAATCAAAACTGAGCCCAGGCCAAGGACAGAAAGCCTCTATTAGAATGAGAACAGAGCTCAATGCCCTTGAATGTCCCATATCAAAATGTAAACAGAACTTGAGGAATTGCTCCAGCCCTCCTGGAGGTCTCTGAGACCAGCCCTTAAAACTAATCTTAAACCCGCCTCAGGATCCAAGACCCTGCTCAACTCTGTTGGGTATACTTGGACACAAGTTCGAGCTTGTAAATAAACGCACGTGAGTTTGAATCAGTGTCGGCTTCTCCGTGGTTTCTTGGATTCCCAGTCTTGGGCACAACACTCTGAGATAAAAAAACAAAACCAAAAGAAGCTCGGACACAGGTAGAGTAAACACAGGTTTCTGAGAGAATCAGCGAGACCCGGGGGCTTGGGGGCTCTTCTGTGGAGGCCCATGGAGACTGGGGGACCAGATGCTCAGCCCCAGAGCCAGAGGACCCAGAGACCCCACCCGCATCCCGCCCATCAGGGGGGGTCTCAGGGAGCAGCACTGCACCGCCCACTGGAGGCCAGAGGTGCTGACGCCCACCCCGCCTCTGACCCCGCTGGTGCATCTACCACGCAGATGTGCACCTGATAATCAGCGCCAGAGCCCATCCCCAGACCCTGCACAGAACACTCACTGCCACCATGTTGTCGGACCACAGAGGATGCAGAGATTCAGCTCTGCCTGGAAAGTAGGATCTAGCTTCCTTTGTACTTTGTGCTTTATTTTCATTTATTTTCTTTGATTTTTTTTATTAATTGCCTTATTTTAATTTTTATGTATGTACCTTATATATTTCTTATTTTTACTTTCATGGTACTTTAATTGTGTTTCATATTTTGGGATTTAGAATCTTTTAAAATGCAGGCCAAAATAATCTGGTGGTTTTTTTTTTGGAGGGCAGTTGTTATTGTTTTCCTTAGTTTTTCTTTTTCTTCCCTCTTTCTTTTCTGGAAAAGGTAATGAGATGGATAAATTCAACTACATAAAATAACATGAGGTAGTACTCACAGCCAGGAAGTCCATCAATACACATATATGATGTCTAACTACAGTTTAAAACAATGATTATAAAGATAGCAGCTGGGCTGGAAAAAGAGTACAGAAGAAAACTAGAGAATCCCTTACTGCAGAAATAAAAGAACTAAAATCTAGTCAGGCCAATGTTAAAAATGCTATAACTGAGATGCAGTCCCAAGTGGAAACCTTAAAAACAAGAAAGGTTATGGACCACAGAGACAGACGTAGGGAAGTCAGCCACTTATTAAAACAATAATATTCATATCTTAGGAGATGCAGAAGATGAAGAGAGAGAACAGGTGGGCCTTGCTCAGCCATTCGAAACGACAAATAACCACCATTTGCTTCAACGTGAATGGAACTGGAAGGTATTATGCTGAGTGAAGTAAGTCAATCGGAGAAGGACAAGCATTATATGTTCTCATTCATTTGGGGAATATAGATAATAGTGAAAGGGGATATAAGGGAACGGAGAAGAAATGTGTGGGAAATATCAGAAAGGGAGACAGAACATAAAGACTCCTAACTCAGGGAAATGAACTAGGGGAGATGGAAGGGGAGAAGGGCGGGCGGTGGGGGTGAATGTGTGATGGGCATTGAGGGGGGCACTTGATGGATGAACACTGGGTGTTTTTCTGTATGCTGGCAAATTGAAAACTAATAAAAAATAAAATTATTATTAAAATAAAAGAAAGAAAGAAAGAAAGAAAGAAAGGAAGGAAGGAAGAAAAAAGAAAGAGAGAGTGGCACCTGGGTGGTCATTCAGTTAAGCTTCTGCTGTAGGCGCAGATCATGATACAGGTCCCAAGGCCTGTTTAGCAGGGAACCTGCTTCTCCCTCTCCCTCTGCCACTCTCGCTCATGCTTTTTCTCCTCTCTCTCTCATATAAATAAATAACATCATTCAAAAAGAAACAAACTCAGAAGGAAGAGAAATCTCACATGTAGAAGAATTTCAAACAATTTGTGCAGACATACCACACTCAAGTTCATGAGCATAGCTTCAAACTTTTATGTGTGCAATATACATAGTAACTTCCTTCTGCAAAATATATTATGAAAAACCTAAAATAATAATGATAATATAATAATAATAATAGTAATAATAATAAAGAATCACTTAACTACGGAGAAAGATGACAAACACTACCTCAGCAAGATGATCAGATCGATACCAAGACTGATAAATCATGTTGATAGTATCTATCCTTTATATGATATAACGAAAATGGCAGTATATCTCTGTATATAATCCACAAAAACAGTTCAGTCATGAGATAAACAACAGACATGTCCCAACTGAGGGAAATTTTACAAAATACTCTACTTCTCAAAGTGTTCCAGTTCAAAAACAAAAAGGAAAGGCTGAAAGACTGTCACAATCCAGAGGAGCCTAAGAAAACAGGAGGACAAATGGAATGTGATAGGAGGGATGGTAACTTAGCAAAAACTAAGGAAATCTGAATAAAGTATGGTCTTTGGTTAATCCAACTATTTTAATATTGATTCATTAGTTCATATTTGTACTGTACTAATGTAAGATATCAATAATTGGAGAAATAGAGTGCAAGTGCATGCGTATGCTCTGTACTATCATCTCAATTTCCCTATAAATCTTTGTTTTTTTCCTAATAAATAAGATTTATTTTGAAAATGGACTTAAATGAATCAGGATCCAAGTGTGAAGACATTTTAAGAATCGTTGAATTAACTTTTGCCTTATTTTAAAGAGTTCCTTCGGTGGGAACAAAGAAATAATTTTATATCAGAAGGAAAGAACAACACTTATGAACACGTATAATGCCTCCTCAACCTGAAAAGCAGGAAAGGATAATAAAAGCAAAAATCAGAAAAAAAATACTTCTATTATAATAGACACCATATTGCAAGTGCATTTAAAATTAGCAATGCATAACATTTATTTCCTGGACATTTGTTTTCCAAAGAGTTCACAGTTTTTCAGTGTCAGTTGAATTAGGGGAAGAATCTCCGGGAAGAATCCTTCACATAATAATAGGACCATTGTAATAATGTTTCTCAGTTCTTTCCAAATCCATAAAGATGCATTCCCTGATGAGTGACTGAGCTGTTTAGAAAGAGATGAGAAAGCATCATCCCTCTGAACTATTTGTGTCAGAATATTTTAAGCATAGTACTACGGATAGTAAATTATCCTTATTACCAGGAAATACATCTCAGATTGGAATCTGAGCAATTAGATGGGCAGAGAAAAAAAACTTAGACTCACTCCTCATCTTTTAAAGATAAAGGAGAGCTTTTTTATGTACAAAGTCAGTTGTTAAGATAGCCTTAGGGAATAAGAGTCTGCAGCATGGAATCCTCCTGCACAGCTGAGACGCCCACGCCCCAGGTCTTCCTGATCCCAAATCCCGGGGCCTGTCCCCCAACACATGCTGCCAAGCTGAGGTCATTTGCAATTGCTCTCTTAGGAGCTCCAGGGAAGGGGAAAGAGCTAGATAGGATGGGACTGGACACAAGGAGGTCGAGAAAATGAAGGCCTTTCTACTTTAAGTTCAGTGTTCGAACAAGTCCAGCCATCCCAGGCCCCTGTGAAGAAGACCTGAAATTTACATTACTTCAGTTACAGGAAAAAAACAAAGGTTTACAGCTTAATGGCCTAGAAAGCCCCACAATAAAATGAAACTGAGCCCATGTCAAGGGCTGGAAGCGCCTATTAGAATGAGAGCAGAGCCCAATACTCTTGAAGGCCCCATATCAAAATGTAAACATAACTTGAGGAATTGCTCCAGCCCTTCTGGAGGACCCCAAGACAAGCCCTTAAAACTAAGCTAAAACCCACCTCGGGGTCCACGTCCCTGCTCCGCTTTGTTGGGTGTACTTGGACGCAAGCTGGAGTTTGGAAATCAACCCTTGTGTGTTTGCATTGGTGTCAGCCCCTTAGTGGTTTCTCAGATTCACAAACTTGGGCACAACACCCCCATGTCCCCTCCTACCTTGGCTGAACCCCTCTCCCCTCCCACCTAGGGTAACACTCAGTCTCCTCCCTGCCTACAACAGCTGGGCACAGGCCGTCACACAGGTCCCATGAGCACGGTGGGGACTCCCGCCGTCCCTGGCCTCCCAGAGGAAGGAAGGAGGTTTTGGCAGTAGACACTCCCATGGTGGCCTCAGGGATCCATGCCCAGGACAGACAGGTTGGGGTCTGTGTCCCTGATGCCAGCTCCTCCTCCCCGGTTTTCCCACAGGAAATGAAGGAGGAGACCCTAGTCTCCTCTAGGGACATCACGCTGGGGGACCTGGACATCAACAGGATGTTCAGCAGTCACGTCATGTTTTGGGACTACTAGGGGGTAGGGTGAGGCTGAGGGGCCCGGGGAATCGGGACCCGGGAGGACCGGGGGCTTCTGGGTAGTGAACACAGGGCTTCAGAGCCTGGGGAAGAACAGCAGCCAACAACACACCGCTCCATGGTAGATTGTTGGGGATGAACACCGTGCCCCCACCCTCGGGGTCTCAGGGATGAGGAGGCCACTAGGACGGGACCTCCAGGGATTGCCATGTAAGCTGAACCCCAAAGGGGTGAGGGACGGCCCCCTGAAAAGCAGGGGGCTGAGGTGAGGGCCGTGGGGCCAGTAAGGGGACCTGGGGGCAGGGTGCATGGCCGTGACTGGAGGACACACATCGATCTGATGAGGGTCGGACGGGTCAGGGTGATACCCACCCTCAGGACTTTATATATTTCTAAATTCTATGCATTCAACTTGAGACAATTTGCAATTTGTAAACATACATAGTATGATGACCCCCAGATAATGCCCCTGGTCCAGCCAGGGCCCTGCACTCACCACAGGTGTTCCCAGGGGCAGGTGTCACAGCATACCCCAGACTGGGGTCGCCTTTATCTGTAGACGTCTCCATGTGCATCTTAGAGAAAGGGGATGCCCTGTGTCCGCAGGCCCCCCACACCATCCTCCCATTCCCCAGACCCACACCATCCCCTAACATCATCATCCCCCATGGCATAGCCCCTACACCATCCCCCTCACACACTCACAGCCTCACACAATCCCCACCCACACTATACCCCAACACCATCCCCGCTACACCATCCCCCACAACCCACCACCATCATACCCTTGCCCCCACAACACCGACCCCCACACCATCGTCCCTGAGCAAGGACCCAGTGCACCTGCACCCTGTGGGACATGCTCAGACTCCCCGGGGTTCTCTAGATACCCTGCTCACATCAGAAGCCCGGGTGTCCCATTGAGTACCCAGTGGTTGCAGGGAGGAGGGAAGGCAGGGAGTCCCGGACAGTGTGTGTGCAGGAGAGTGGTGCAGAAGACACACTGTGCCCTGCCTCCAACCACTGTCCCTCCGGGAGTGCGGCACAACCTGCACAGGACACCAGCAGATAACCCATAGGGACCTGGACTGACTTGGGCCCAGCCTTGTGGGGGCTGTGTTGATTTGAGCCCCCACCAATCCCAACTCAAAGACTAATGGAATCAGGCCCGCATGGCCCTGGCCAACCCTGGATTCTGGCCCCGGGCTGAGCGAGCCCTCTCAAAGTGGATGTGGCCTCCTGGGCCCTGGGCGTGCCCCACCGATACAGGTCGCTTATCTAGGGCAGCCCTGGGGATCCCGGGACACATCAGTGTGGGGAGAGGAGGGGTAAGCCGGTGGGCCACACCTGAACCCACACCATGAGGCAGGCTCCTCCAGGTGCTGGGGCCCCAGAGGGTCCGAGGCAGGGGTCCAGCTGCCCTGCGGGGACCCAGCACAGAAGCCCATGACCAGCAGGTCCAGGTCAGCTCTGCTGTCCTCAGAACTGTCACTCAGGCTGAAACCTCAGGACACACGCCACCACCCAGAGTCCACACATGCTCCCAGATGGGGGACTCCAGCACCCGCCCACCCACCCCATGTGATTCTTGCCCCCACATAAAGGACAGAAAGGTCTCCTTCCCCAGGGGAAGACACGCACCTTCGGTTCTGAGCCCATTTGCTGTACAAAGTCAGTAAAGTGTTGTGGTGCGAAAATACACAGCCAGCCCATTTCTGTGTCTCCCAGAACTCTGTGCACAGGGGGTGAAGAGACCCCCAGAGAGGAGGAGGGGACACCACCTAGGCCCCAACCAGCCCCTGCAGGGGCGCCACCAGGCAAACACAGCTGACGTCCCCACATGCCTTCCCGGGGCGGCCGGACCCACTGCCAGACATGGGAATGTGGCCGAGCCGGAACTTCCAGCTCAGCTGACCCTCCAGCTGAAAGTCACTGCACGAGTGAGTGCCAGTGTGGCCAGGAGAGCACAGCTAGCTGCCCAGTACCAACACCAGAAATGATATTCTGTCAACCATTTTGGGGTTTTGGGTGACCCAGCAAGAGGATCCGATAGCTGCACGGGATAGCTGCATGTGATAGACACACACGCACCTCAAAACCAACAAAAGTCGGAATCCCCCCAATGTTGTCAAACAGCAGCCAGATGGTTACATACACTACGCTGTGGTCCCCAATAGGATACATGGAAAACGCTATAAGCCATTACTGCAGAGGTGCTGGAGGCACCGAGATGTGCCTGCTGTGATCCAACAAGGAGTGCAGAGGGGCAGGAAGCATCCTCCGGAGAGGGGGCCCACCTAGGAAAGGACACTAGGTCCCTGTGAAGGCTACAGAGGGTGAAATCTGTCCTCCTCTCTTTCAGCTTCTGGTTTTCCTCCTAAATGCCATTTTCCTCAATCATATTAGAAAGAATTTATTTTATGTTTTTAAATTTCTTTTTATTGGAGTCCAATTTGTATGAATTCTTTCTTCAGCAAGGGTGTCATTCAGGAGAGAAGGAGAGATAAAGATTTTCCTAGACAGGCAACATATAAAGGAGTTCATGACCACTTAACCAGTCCAGTAAGGAATTTTAAGAGGGACTCTTCTAGTGGGGGAAAAAAAAGAGACGAAAAGCAACAAAGACTAGAAAGGACCAGAGAACGTCACCAGAAACACCAACTCTTCTGGTAACAGAAATGCACAAAGTTCATATCTTTGAATAATCACTCTGACTGCTGATAGACTAAATGCTTCAATCAAAAGATATAGGGTATCAGAATGGCTTAAAAAGCAGGATCCAGGATGCCTGGGTGGCTCAGGGGTTGACCCTCTGCCTTTGACTCAGGGTGTGATCCTGGAGTCTTGGATCGAGTCCCATATTGGGCTCCTGGTGGGGAGCCTGTTTCTCTCTCTGCCTAATTTTCTGCCTCCCTCTCTCTCTCTCTCTGTCACTATCATAAATAAAATTATTATTAAAAAAACAACATCCATCTGTACGCTGCGTATATATAGACACCAACAGATTGAAAGTCAGGGGATGGAAAATCACTATGACGCTAATGGATATCAAAAGAAAGCTGGAGGACTCATACTTATATCAGACAAATGAGATTTGAAACCAAAACCTGGGGGACATCTGGTGGCTCAGAGGTTGAGCATCTGTCTTTGGCTCATGGTGTGATTCTGAGATCCCAGGATCGAGTCCCACATCAGCCTCCCTATGGGGAGCCTGCCCCTCACTCTGCTATGTTCCTTCCTCTGCTTCTCTGTGTAATTCTCATGAATAAATAAATAAATATTTTAAATTTCAAAAAAGAAAGAACAAGTACTGTAAGAAGAGATGAAGAAGGGCATTATTTCATAATTAAAAAGACTCTCTATCATGATCAAACAACTAAATATTTATGCTGCCAACATGGGAGTACCTAAATATAGAAACCACTGTTGGTGGGAATGTGAACTGATGCAGCCACTCTGGAAAACTTTGTGGAGGTTCCTCAATGAGATAAAAATAGACCTTCAAGACAACCCAGAAATTGCACTGTTGGGGAGTTACCCCAAAGATTCAGATGCAATGAAACGCCGGGACACCTGCACCCCGATGCTTATATTAGGAATGTCCACAATAGCCAAACTGTGGAAGGAGCCTCGGTGTCCATCCAAAGTTGAATGAATAAAGAAGATGTGGTTTATGTATACAATGGAATATTACTCAGCCATTAGAAGTGGACTGCTCCCTAGTTACTGTGTGGGCTGGATACAGGTTTCCAGAGCTGGCCGCTGCCACTGGCGTTGTTCCTCCTGGGACCTCACGAGGTAAACTAACCGCACTGAGCCCTGCACCAAGCAGGGGACAGAGCAGCTCCCCCAAATGCTAACACCTGAAAATCAGCACAACAGGCCCCTCCGCCAGAAGAACAGCTAGACGGACAAGTTCCAGGGGAAGTCAAGGGACTTAAAATACACAGAAACATAAGATACTCCCCCATGTTTTTTTTTTTTAATTTCTGATTACTTCCCCCACCCTTTTCCCCATTTTCTTTCTTTTCTTTCTTTTTTTATTCTCTTTTATCCTTCTTTCTTCCTTTATTCTTTTTCCTTTTTCTCTTTTCCTTCTTTCTCTCCTCTCTTTTTCTCCTTTTCCCAATTCAATTTCTTTTTGGCCACTAGGCACTCAGGAAAATGCTAGAAGGAAAACCTCACCTCAAAAGAAAGAATCAGAAACAGTCCTCTCTCACACAGAGTTACAAAATCTGGATTACAACTGAATGTCAGAAAGCCAATTCAGAAGCACTATTATACAGCTAATGGTGGCTCTAGAAAAAAGCATAAAGGACTCAAGAGACTTCAGGACTGCAGAATTTAGATCCAATCAGGCTGAAATTAAAAATCAATTGAATGCAATGCAATCCAAACTAGAAGTCCTAATGACGAGGGATAACGAGGTGGAAGAACAAGTGAGTGACATAGAACACAAGTTGATGGCAAAGAGGGAAACTGAGGAAAAAAGAGACAGACAATTAAAGGACCAGGAAGAGAGATTAAGGGAAATAAACGACAGCCTGAGGAAGAAACACCTATGTGAAATTGGGGTTCCCAAGGGTGCCGAAATGGACAGAGGGCCAGAATATGTATTTGAACAAATCATAGCTGAAAACATTCCTACTCTGAGAAGGGAAACAGGCATTCAGATCCAGAAAATAGAGAGATACCCCCATGAAATCAATAAAAACCGTCCAACACCTCGACATTTAATCGTGAAGCTTGCAAATTCCAAAGATAAAAGGAAGATCCTTAAAGCAGCAAGAGACAAGAAAATCCTGACCTTTATGGGGAGGAGCATTAGGGTAACAGAAGACGTCTCCACAGCGACCTGGCAGCCCAGAAAGGGCTGGCAGGATATATTCAGGTTCCTCCATGAGAAGAACATGCAACCAAGAATACTTTATCCAGCAAGGCTCTCATTCAAAATGGAAGGAGAGATAAAGAGCTTCCAAGACATGCAGGAACTGAATGAATATGTGACCTCCAAACTAGCTCTGCAAGAAATTTTAAGGGGGACTCTTAAAATTCCCTTTTAAGAAGAAGTTCAGCGGAACAATCCACAAAAACAAGGACTGAATAGATATCATGATGACACTAAACTCATATCTGTTGATAGTAACTCTGAACGTGAACAGGCTTAATGACCCCATCAAAATGCGCAGGGTTTCAGACTGGATAAAAAAGCAGGACCCATCTATAGCTGTCTACAAGAGACTCATATTAGACAGAAGGACACCTACAACCTGAAAATGAAACGTTGGAGAACAATTTACCATTGAAAAGGTCCTCAAAAGAAAGCAGGGGTAGCCATCCTTATATCAGATAAACTAAAATTTACCCTGAAGACTGTAGTGAGAGATGAAGAGGGACACTAAATCATACGTAAGGGATCTATCCCACAAGAGGACTTAACAATCCTCAATATATGCCCCGAATGTGGGAGCTCCCAAATATTTAAAGCAATTAATAACCAATAAGTTATCTAATAATAACTTAGATAATAATACACTTATACTTGGTGACTTCAATCTAGCTCTTTCTACCCTAGATAGGTCTCTAAGCACAACATCTCCAAAGAAACAAGAGCTTTAATTGATACACTGGACCAGATGGATTTCACAGAAATCTACAGAACTTTACATCCAAACTCAACTGAATACACATTCTTCTCAAGCGTACATGGAACTTTCTTCAGAATAGACCACATACTGGGTCACAAATAGGGTCTGAACCAATACCAAGGGATGGGGATCGTCCCCTGCATATTCTCAGACCATAATGCCTTGAAATTAGAACTAAATCACAACAAGAAGTTTGGAAGGACCTCAAACACGTGGAGGTGAATGATCAACCTGCTAAAAGATGAAAGGGTCAACCAGGAAATTGAGGAAGAATTAAAAAGATACATGGAAACTAATGAGAATGAACATACCACCGTTCAAATTCTTTGGGATGCAGCAAAAGCAGTCCTAAGGGGGAAATATATCACAATACAAGAATCCATTCAGAAACGGGAAACTACTCAAATACAAAAGCTTTACACATAAAGGGGCTAGAGAAAAAAAAAAGCTGATAGATCCTACACCCAACAAAAGAATAGAGTTAATTAAAATTCGAGCAGAACTCAAGGGAATCGAGACCAGAAGAACTGTGGAACAGATCAACAGAATGAGGAAATGGTTCTTTGAATGTATTAATAAGATAGGTAAACCAGTAGCCAACCTTATTAAAAAGAAGAGAGAGAAGACTCAAATTAATAAAATCATGAATGAGAAAGGAGAGATCACTACCAACACCAAGGAAATACAAACGATTTTAACAACATATTATGAACAGCCATACACCAATAAATTACGCAATGTAGAAGAAATGGACGCATTCCTGGAAAGCCAGAAACTACCAAAACTGGAACAGGAAGAAATAGAAAACCTAAACAGGCCAATAACCAGGGAGGAAATTGAAGCAGTCATCAAAAACCTCCCACGACACAAAAATCCGGAGCCAGATGGCTTCCCAGGGGAATTCTATCAAACGTTTAAAGAAGAAAACATACCTATCCTACTAAAGCTGTTTGGAAAGATAGAAAGAGATGGAGTACTTCCAAATTCGTTCTATGAAGCCAGCATCACCTTAATTCCAAAACCAGACAAAGACCCCACCAAAAAGGAGAATTACAGACCAATAGCCCTGATGAACATGGATGCAAAAATTCTCAACAAGATACTAGCCAATAGGATCCCACAATACATTAAGAAAATTATTCACCATGACCAAGTAGGACTTATCCCTGGGACACAAGGCTGGTTCAACACTCATAAAAAAATCACTGTGATTCATCCTATCAGCAAGAGAAAAACCAAGAACCATATGATCCTCTCATTAGATGCAGAGAAAGCATTTGACAAAATAGAGCATCCATTCCTGGTCAAAACACTTCAGAGCGTAGGGATAGAGGGAACATTCCTCGACATCTTAAAAGCCATCTAGGAAAAGCCCACAGCAAATATCATTCTCAATGGGGAAGCACTGGGAGCCTTACCCCTAAGATCAGGAACAAGACAAGGATGTCCACTCTGACCACTGCTATTCAAAGTAGTACTGGAAGTCCTGCCTCAGCAATCAGACAACAGAAAGAAATAAAGTCATTCAAATGGACAAAGAAGTCAAACTCTCCCTCTTCGCCAATGACATGATACTCTACCTAGAAAAACCAAAACCCCCCACCCCAGGATAGCTAGAACGCATACAGCAATTTGGTAGCGTTGTAGGATACAAAATCAATGCCCGGAAATCAATGGCATTTCTATACACTAACAATGAGACTGAAGAAAGAGAAATTAGGGAGTCAGTCTCATTTACAATTGCACCCAAAATCATAAGATACCTAGGAATAAACCTAACCAAGGAGGTAAAGGATCTATACCCTAAAAACTATAGAAAACTTCTGAAAGAAATTGAGGAAGACACAGAGAGATGGAAAATATTCCATGCTCATGGATTGGCAGAATTAACATTGTGAAAATATCAATTTTACCAAGGCAATGTTCACCTTTAATGCAAACCCTATCAAAATACCATGGACTTTCTTCAGACACTTAGAACTAATTATTTTAAGATTTGTGTGGAATCAGGATCCCTGGGTCATGCAGCGGTTTGGCAACTGCCTTTGGCCCAGGGCACGATCATGTAAATCCAGGATTGAATCCCATGTCAGGCTCCTGGTGCATGGAGCCTGCTTCTCCCTCTGACTGTGTCTCTGCCTCTCTCTCTCTCTCTCTGTTTGTGACTATCATAATAAAAAAAGACTTGTGTGGAATCAGAAAAGACCCTGAATAGCGAGGCGAATTTTAAAAAAGACAACCATATCTAGGGGCATCACAATGCCAGATTTCAGGGTGTACTACAAAGCTGTGGTTCAAGACAGTGTGGTATTGGCACAAAAACAGACAAGTGGATCAATGGAACAGAAGAGAGAACCCAGAAGTGGACCCTGAACTTTATGGTCAACTAATATTCGATAAAGTTGGAAAGACTATCGATTGGAAGAAAGACAGTCTCTTCAATAAATGGTGCTGGGGAAATGGACATACACATGCAGAAGAAAGAAGGAAACTACACCACTCTCTTTCACCATACACAAAAATAATCTCAAAATGAATGAAAGATCTAAATGTGAGACAAGAGTCCATCAAAATCCGAGAGGAGGACACAGGCTATATCTTTTTTTGAACTTGGCCACAGTAACCTCTTGGAGATACATCCACGAAGGCAAAATAAACAAAAGCAAAAATGAACTATTGTGATTTCATCAAGATAAGAAGCTTTTGCACAGCAAAGGATACAGTCAACAAAACTAAAGGACAACCTACAGAATGGGAGAAGATATTTGCAAATGACGTATCAGATAAAGGGTTAGTTTCAAAGATCGATAAAGAACTTCTTAAAATCAACAACAAAGAGACAAAGAATCCAATCATGAAATGGGCAAAAGACATGAAGAGAAATCTCACAGAGGACAACATTGCCATGGCCAACATAAACATAAAATAATGCTCTGCATCACTTGCTATCATGGAAATACAAATCAAAACCACAATGATAGTCACTCTCTCTGTGACTATCATAAAAAAAATTTTTAAAAAGAAGTTAAAAATAGAGCTACCCTACGATTCTAAAATTGCACAGCTAGGTATTTACCCTGAGGATACAAGAGTAGTTTAGTAGATTCGAAGGGGAACACGCAGCCCAGTGTTGGTAGCAGCATTATCAACAACAGCGAAACTGTGTATACAGCCCAGATGTCCATCGACGATGAATGGGCAGAGACAATGTGGTAAATATACACACTGCAACATCACTGGGTCATCAGAAGGGATGAAATGAAGCCATTTACAATGACGTGGAAGAAGTAGAAAGGACTTACACTAAATGAACTCAGAAGTCAGAGTAAGATAGGTACCAAATACCATACAATTGCATTCACATGTGAATTTTAAGAAACCAAACTGGCAAAGGGGCAAATGGGGGGATGAGAGATGCAAACCAAGATACACACTGTTAACCACACAAAATAATCTAATAAATACCAGAGGAAGGTGGGGCGGATGGGGAATCAGGGGATGGGGATAGTGGAGGTCACCTCGGACCAGTACCAGGCGTTGTATTCAAGGGTTGAATCACTATGTTGTAAACCTGAAACTATATCATACTGTGTTTACAAAGAGGAATTCAAGTAAAACTTTAAAATAATAATTGGTAGTATAGAGGATACATGTGCGCACAAGAGATAAAATCAGAAAGGCAACTGAAAATCCAAACAAAACTCTGTAGAGCCACAAACCCCTCCTTAGCTGAGCTCAGGAGAAGCCTGCCATGCCTATTCTCACCCCAGCAGAAGCCTGGATTTTGATTCTCTGGGGAGGCCACTGACTTGGTGGAGTCAGGCTATCTTTGAAACCAAAACCTAAATAGAGTGCATAAAACTAAATCGCCCAAGATGCTAGGAGTCCCAGTGCAGGCACATGCCAAGACCCAAACTCTAACCATACACAGACATAACACTTACCCTACACTTAAGCCTAATGTTAACCTAACCCTTAAACAAGAACTATCACTAATCAAAAACCAAACACAAACCCCAAGACCGAAACACATTCACTGAACCTTCCTGCCAACCCTCACCCTAACTCCTAAACCTATTCTAAACCTTTAACCCTGACCCTAACCTTAAATCTAACCCTAACCTCTAACCATAACCTTAACTTAATGTACTCAAATCGTATTCCTAAACTTAACCTGTACCCTAACCCTAACCCTCTAATACTAATCCTATCTCATACCCAAAAGTGTACCCTAACCCGTACCCTAAAACTAATCCCTAACCCACTGCCTAGCTCTCTCTTAACCTTTTCCAAGCCGTACCCTGACCCTGACCTAACCCTAAACCTAACCCCTACCAAACACTAACCCTAATCCTATCCCTAACCCCTATCCTAAACCTAACCCTCGCCCTAACACTTAACCTAGCCGTAACTTTTACTCTAACCCCTAACCCTAACCCCTGACCCTAACTCACACCCTAAACCCTAACCGCAAACCTAGCCCAAACCTAACTCTCACCATAACCCAAACCCCAACTCCTAACCTCCTACCCTAATCCCAAAAGTCTAAACCCTATCCCTAACTCTAACTCCTGTCCCTCACACAAACCCCCATCCTAACTCCTAACCACTGACCCTTACCCTTATCCCTCACCCTAACCTCTAATCCGTAATCATAAGCATAATAATAACCCCTAACATCTAACCTAAGCCTAACCACCAAATGCCTCCCCTCCCCTGACCCTACCATTCATTCTACCCATTCACTTACCCTATGGTTCTGAGGAGTCCCTACTGATATGGACGTGGTCCGAATGGCACCTCCAGAGTCCTCCAGGATGTCCTGTGGAAGCCGGGGTCCTGTGAGTGCAGACGTGGCCCCACGTGTTCCAGAGACTTAGCGGGTCCTGAGTACGCCTGGTCACCTGTCATCGTGGGTATGCCTCACATCCTCTGGAAGCCTCACAGCAGGTTCTCAGGAGGCTCAGGGCTCCTGTCAGCCTGGACATGGCCCCATGTCCCCCAGAAAACTCACCGCAGGCCCTGAGGAGGCTGTGGGTTCCTGTCAGCCTAGATGCAGCCCCATGTCTCCCAAAGCCAAAGTGCAGGTCTTGAGGAGGACGGGGGTCCTCTCAGTCTTGACGTGGCCCCACATTTTCCTCAGCCTCACCATAAGACCTGAGGAGGTTGGGGGCTCCTGTCAGCATGGACGTGGCCCCAAATCATCCCAGTCCTTCACAGTGTATCCTGAGGAGGCCGGAGACTCCTGTCAGTGTGGATTCGGCATCCACATTTTACTTAGGCCTCACCACAGGCTCTGAAAAGGCTGGGGTCTTCTGTCCGCACGGACGCATCCCCATATTTCCCAACATCTACACCGTGGGTCCTGAGGACATCAGTGTCCGGTTGTGTGCACGTGGCCCCACGTCCTCCCGAAGCATCACCACAGGTTCTGAGGTGGCCGAGGCTCCTGTCACTGTGGATGCGGCCCCCAGCTTCCAGAAGCCTCAACTTATGTCCTGAGGGGCCCATTAGCTACTGCCAGAGTGAACGCGGCACCACATCTTTCAGAAGCCTCCCCGTGTGTCCTGAGGTGGCCCAGGGGCTCCTGTCAGTGTGGATGCGGACCCACATCTTACTGAAGCCTCCCCTTGGGTCCTGAGGCAGCCCAGGGGCTCGGGTCAGGGTGGATGTGGGCCCACATCTTCCTGAAGCCTCACCATGTGTCCTGAGGAGACCGGGGCTCCTGTCATCATGAACGCTGCCCAGTATCCCCCTGAAGACTCCCCGCAGATTCTGAGGAAGCTGTGGCTCATCAGCGTGGACGTGTCCCCACGTATTACTCAGGCCTCCCCAGCGCAGGCTTGCTCCTGTTAGTGCAGGCAGATGAGGCCTACTGCACATGCGTGCCCTCTGGGTGGTGCCTGGGCTCAGGCGCCCACTGCAGGATGCTCAGGCGCTGCAGGAGGCTGTGCAGGAGGCATAGTGCCCATCCCCAGGCCCACCTCTGCCTCCTTCCAGGCTCCAGCTGTGGCCTGTTATCTCCGGAAACGTCTGACTGAAAAGGAGCCCAACACCCAGCTTCCCCAAAATTACTTAAGGAGAAGGAATTGGAGCCCAAAAAGCGAAATGAAATGTGGACCAGACTTTTACCACGTCCTGTAAAACTCACTCAACCCTCTTCCACTGTGGGCGGGACAACGGGCTGGTGCATCCGCCCTGGAAACAGTGTGGAGGCTCCTCAGGAAGTTACAAATAGAGCCGCCCTGCGACCAGCAGGTGTACAGCCTGGAGCTCACTCTGAAGATACAGATGCAGTGAGACGTGGGACAACTGCACCCCAATTTCCACAGCAGCCGTGTCCACAGTAGCCACACTTGGGAGGAGCCTCGGTGCCCTCTGCCAGATGGTGGATATAGAGGATGGGAGATAGATGATGGTCATAGAGAGAGGAATAGTACTCAGCTATCAAAGAGAAGGAAATCTTGCCATTTGCAATGACGTGGATAGAACTAGAAGGATCATCCTAAGTGTAATAGGTCAGTCGGAAAAGAGAATGACCGTGTGGTGTCATTCATAGCTGGAATTAAAGAAGCAAAGCAGATGAACATCTGTGAAGGGAAGGAAAAACAAATAAGATGAAAACAGATGCAGGAAATACAGACTCTTAATTAAAGGAAACAAACTGGGGATCCCTGGGTGGCGCAGCAATTTGGTGCCTGCCTTTGGCTCAGGGCACGATCCTGGAGACCCGGGATCGAATCCCACATCGGGCTCCCGGTGCATGGAGCCTGCTTCTCTCTCTGCCTGTGTCTCTGTCTGCTCCCCCCCCCCTTCTCTCTGTGCGTGTGTGTCTATGGTAAATAAATAAATAAATAAGTAATTTAAAAAAAAAATAAAGGAAACAAACTGAGTGTCGCTGTTAGGCGGGGACGGGGGAGGGTATAACATGGGACCAGCATGAAGGAGGGCACATGATGTCACGAGTACTGCAGTTATCTCCAACTGTTTAATCCCTGAATTCTTCCTCTGAAAGTATAATACACTATACGTTAATTAATTGGGTTTAAATTAAATTAAGTTAAAAAAATCTGTTGTATCAGAATACGTTTCCTACTGGACACTCTGTTCTGTTCCTTCACCTTATGCTGGGACCAACTCACATGGGTGTGGTTTGTTAAGTAGGCGTCAGGCCTCGTCCATGGACCAGCCCAGGGCGAGAACTCACGACCCTGAGATCAGGACCGGAGGTGAGGTCAGGAGTCGGATGCTTAATTGATGGAGCCAGGAGGGGTCCTGAGGAAAACACTGCTTTATCCTGTGTCTCTGTGACATCGTTTGAAATAGGAAAGTGCTGTGTCCCACTCTGTCATGCTTTTCCAATACTGATTTGCTCTCCGGGGTCATTTGTGGGGGCGGATGGATGTTATGGGGTTTTTTTTTTCCTATTTATAGGATGTGCCACCATGATTTGACAGGAATGACATTTAAATTGAGGGTGGCTTTAGGAACTGCGGACATTTTCACACGATGAGGCTCCCAACCCACGAGCCCAGGACGGCCTCCCAAAGCCTGGTATGGCTAAGTGTACAAGTCTTGTGCTCCTTTGGTTCAGTCTCATTTATTCTCTGTGATGCTCTTGAGAAGGGAGTCACATCCGTCATTTCCTTCCTGAGGGCTCATTTTCAGGACACAGCAAGCCCCACAATAGAATAAAAACTGAGCCCAGACCAACGGCAGGAAGCCTCTCTTAGAACAGATCTCAATGCCCTTGAAGGCCCCATATCAAAATGTAAACCGAACTTGAGGAATTGCTCCAGCCCTTTGGGAGTTCCCCGAGACCAGCCCTTAAAACTAAGCTAAAACCCACCTCGGGGTCCAAGTCCCTGCTCCGCTCTGTCGGGTATACTTGGACACAAGCTCGAGCTTGTAAATAAACCCTCATGTGTTTGCATCAGTGTCAGCTTCTTGGTGGTTTCTCAGATTCGCAATCTTGGGCACAACAGTCTGAGGTAAAAAAACAAAACCAAAAGAAGCTCGGATGCAGGTAGAGTGAACGCAGGGTTCTGAGAGCAGCGGCCGAGACCCGGGGGCTTGGGGGTTCCTCTCTGGAGGCCCCAGCAGACAGGGGGGTGCGATGCTCAGCCCCAGAGCCAGAGGACCTAGCATCCCCACCCGCATCCCGCCCATCAGGGCCGGGTCTCAGGGAGCAGCACAGCGCTGCCCGTTTGACCCCAGAGACGCTGACGCCCACCCCGCCTCTGACCCCCGCAGGATCAACTCCTAGGCAGATGTGCACCTGACAATCAGCACCACAGCCCATCCCCAGACCCCACACAGACCATTTGCTGCCGCCAAGTTGTTGGACCACAGAGGCTGCAGAGCTTCAGCTCTGCCTGGAAAGTAGGGTCTAGATTCATTTGTACCCTGTGCTCTTTTTAATTTATTTTCTTTGATTCTTTTTTATTAGTTGCCTTATTTTAATTTTTTGTATGTACCTTATATATTTCTTTTTTTACTTTCATGGTACTTTAATTGATTTTCATATTTTGGGATTTAGAATCTTTTAACAAGCAGGCTAAAATAATCTGTTTTTTTTTGGGAGGGCAGTTGTTATTGTTTTTCTTCATTTTTCTTTTTCTTTCTTCTTTTTTTTTTTTTGGAAAAAATAATGAGATTGAGAAATTCTCCTCCATAAAATAACATGAAGTAGTACTCACAGCCAGGAAGTTCATCAATAAACATATATGATGTCTAACTACAGTTTAAAACAATGATTATAAAGATAGCAGCTGGGCTGGAAAAAGAGCACAGAAGCAAACTAGAGAATCCCTTACTGTAGAAATAAAAGAACTTAAATCAAGTCAGTCCAACGTTAAAAATTCTATAACTGAGATGTAGTCCCAAGTGGAAGTCTTCAAAACAAGAAAGGTTATGGACCAAAGAGGCAGACTTAGGGAGTTCAACCACTTATTAAAACTATAACATTCATATCATAGGAGACTCAGAAGATGAAGAGAGAGAAAAGGTGGACCTTGATCAGCCATTAGCAATGATAAATACCCACCATGTACTTCAAGGTGGATGGAACTGGAAGGTATTATGCTGAGTGAAGTAAGACAATCAGAGAAGGACAAACATGGTATGTTCTCATTCATTTGGGGAATATAGTGAAACGGAATATAAGGGAAGGGAGTAGAAATGTGTGGGAAATATCAGAAAGGGAGGCAGAACATAAAGTCTTCTAACTCTGGAAATGAACTAGGGGTGATTGAATGGGAGGAGGGCAGGGGTGAGGATGAATGGGTGACGGGCACTGAGGGGGGCACTACACGGGATGGGAACTGGGTGTCATTCTATATTTGGCAAATTGAACACCAATAAAAAATAAATTTATTATTAAAAAAAAGAAAGAGTGGCACCTGGGTGGCTGAGTTAGTTAAGCTTCTGCTTTCGGCTCAGATCATGATCCAGGTCCCAAGGCAGCCTCCCTGTTCAGCATGGGACCTGTCACCCTCTCCCTCTACCCCTCTCGCTCATGCTTTTTCTCCTCTCTCTCTCTCATATAAATAAATAACATCTTTGAAAAAAAATCAAACAAACCTAGAGGGAAGAGAAATCTCCCATGTAGAAGAATTTCAAAGAATTTGTGCAGACATTCCACCGTCAAGTTCATGAGCATACCTTCCCACTCTTATGTGTGCAATACACGTGGCAACTTCCTTCTAAAAATATATTATGAAAAAAAATAAAAATAAAAAATAAAAATATATTATGAAATACCTAAAATAATAATGATAATACACGAATAATAATAAAAATAATAATAAAAATAACAAAAATTAATCAGTTTACTACGGAGAAAGCTGACAAACACTACCTTAGCAAGATGATCAGATCGATACCACGACTGATAAATCATGTGATAGTATCTATCCTTTATATGATATAATGAAAATGGCAGTATATCTCTGTATATAATCCACAAAAACAGTTCAATCATGAGATAAACGACAGACATGTCCCAACTGAGGGAAGTTTTTCAAAATACTCTCCTTCTCAAAGTGTTCCAGTTCAACAACAACAAGGAAAGCCTGAAAGACTGTCACAATCCAGAGGAGCCTAAGAAAAAATGAGGACAAATGGAATGTAATACGAGGGATGGTAACTTAGCAAAAACTAAGGAAATCTGAATAAAGTATGGTCTTTGGTTAATGCGACTATTTTAATATTGATTCATTAGCTCATATTTGTACTGTACTAATATAAGATATCAATAATTGGAGAAATAGAGTGCCAGTGCATGTGAATGCACTATACTATCTTCTCAATTTCCCTATAAATCTTTGTTTTTTTCCTAATAAATAAGATTTATTTTGAAAATTGACTTAAATGAATCAGGCTCCAAGTGTGAAGACATTTTAAGAATAGTTGAATTAACTTTTGCCTTATTCTTAAAGAGTTCCTTTGATGGAAACAAAGTAAGAATTTTAGATCAGAAGGAAAGAAAACCACTTATGAACACGTATAATGCATCCTCAACCTGAAAAGCAGGAACGGATAATAAATAGCAAAAATCAGTAAAAAATAATTCTAGTATAATAGACACCATACTGCAAGTGCATTTAAAATTAGCAATGGGGGATTCCTGGGTGGGATAGCGGTTTGGCGCCTGCTTTCGGCCCAGTGCACAATCCTGGAGACCCGGGATCGAGTCCCACGTCGGGCTCCCAGTGCATGGAGCCTGCTTCTCCCTCTGCCTGTGTCTCTGCCTCTCTCTCTCTGTGTGACTATCATAAATAAATAAAAGAAAAAAAATAAAAAAATAAAATTAGCAATGCATAACATTTATTTCCTTGACATTTGTCTTCCAAAGAGTTCACAGTGTTTCAGTGTCAGTTGAAACAGGGGAAGAATCTCAGGGAAGAATCCTTCACATAATAATAGGACCATTGGTAATAATGTCTCTCAGTTCATTCCAAATCCATAAAGATGCATTTCCTGATGAGTGACTGAACTGTGAAGAAAGAGATGAGAAACCCTTCCCTCTGAATTACTTGTGTCAGAATATTTTAACCATAGTACTACAGATAGTAGTAAATTATCCTTATAACAGGAAATACATCTCAGATTGGAATCTGAGCAATCAGATGTGCAGAGATAAAACTCTATGAATTGCTCCTCAACTTTTAAAGACAAAGGGGAGCTTTTCTATGTACAAAGTCAGTTGTCAAGATAGCCTCAGGGAATAAGATTCTGCAGCTTCGAATCCCGCTGCACAGCTGGGACGCCCATGCTCCAGGTCTTCCTGATCCCAAATCACTGGCCTGTTGCCCAACACAGGATGCCATGCTGAGGTTATTTGCAATTGCTCTCTTAGGAGCTCTGGGGAAGGGGGAAGGAGCTAGATAGGTGGGACAGGAAGCAAGGAGGCTGAGAAAATTAAGGCCATTCCAATTTAAATTCAGCATTAGCACACGCCCAGCCAACCCAGGCCCCTGTGAAGAAGAGCTGAAATTTACATTGCTTCAGTTACAGGAAAAAAAAAACAAAAGTTTACAGCTTAATGTCCTAGAAAGCCCCACAACTGAATCAAAACTGAGCCCATGCCAAGGGCTGGAACCGTCTATTAGAATGAGAGCAGAGCTCAATACGCTTGAAGGCCCCGTATCAAAATGTCAACAGAAATTGAGGAATTGCTCCAGCCCTCTGTAGGACCCGAAGACAAGCCCTTAAAACTAAGCTAAAACCCAACTCGGGGTCCAAGTCTCTGCTCCGCTGTGTTGGGAGTACTTGGACGCAAGCTCGAGTTTGGAAATCAACCCTTGTGTGTTTGAATTGGTGTCAGATACTTAGTGGTTTCTCGGATTCGCAGGCAGCCCCTGGGCTCCCCGCCATGTGCACCCAGCTCCTCAGGAGCTCCCCGCCTGGCGGCCCCGAGTTTGGCTCCCTGCTGGAGAGGCATCGGGGAGAAGAGAAGCAGCCGCCATTGGCGGGCCACAGTTCCGGACATGAGAATGTGGCTGAGCTGGACCTTCCAGCTCAACTGCCCCTCCAGTGGAATATCACTGCACAAGCGAGCACCAGGTCGGCCAGGAGTGCCTGGCTAGCCGTCCAGCTCCAACACCAGAAATGATACTGTACCAACCATTTCGGCATCAGGGTGACCCAGCCAGAGGATCCGATAGCTGCATGTGATAGCTGCATGAGATAGACACACACACACCCCAAAACCAACAAAAGTCAGAATACCCCCAGTGTTGTCAAACAGCTTCCGGATGATTCCATACACGACGCTGTGGTCCCCAATAGGATACATGGAAGGCGGTATAAAGCATGACTGCAGAGGTGCGGGAGGTACGGAGATGTGACTGCTGGGTTTCAACAAGGAGCGCAGAGGGTCAGGAAGGGGGGGCCGATCCTAGGAAAGGATACCAGATTGCTGTGAATGCTACGGATGGTGAAATCTGTCCTCCTCCATTTCAGCTTCTGGTTTTCCTCCTAAATGCCATTTTCCTCAATCATAATAGCAAAAATTTATTTTATGTTTTTAAATTTCTTTTAATTGGAGTCCAATTTGTATGAATTCTTTCTTCAGCAATGGTGTCATTCAGGATAGAAGGAGAGAGAAAGATTGTCCCAGACAAGCAAAATATAAAGGAGTTCAGGACCACTTAACCAGTCCAATAAGGAATTTAAAGAGGGACTGTTCTAGTGGGTGAAAAAAAGAGACCAAAAGAACAAAGACTACAAAGGACCAGAGAACGTCACCAAAAACACCAACTCTACCAGTAACACAAAGGCAATCAGTTCATATCTTTCAATAATCACTCTGAATGCTGATAGACAAAATGCTCCAATCAAATGATAGAGGGTATCTGAGTGGCTTAAAAAGCAGGATCCGGGATGCCTGGGTGGCACAGGGGTTGAGCCTCTGCCTTTGACTCAGGGTGTGATCCTGGAATCTGGGATCCAGTCCCATATTGGGTGGGGAGCCTGCTTCTCTCTCTGCCTAATTTTCTGCCTCTCTCTCTCTCTCTCTCACTCATAAATAAAATCGTTATTAAAAAAACCAGATCCATCGGTATGCTGTCTACAAGATGCTCACGTTAGACCTATAGACACCCGGAGATTGAAAGTAGGGCATGGAAAACCATCTATAAAAGGAATGGATATCAGGGGATCCATGGGTGGTGCAGCGGTTTGGTGCCTGTCTTGGCCCAGGGCGCGATCCTGGAGACCCGGGATCGAATCCCACATCGGGCTCCCAGTGCATGGAGCCTGCTTCTCCCTCTGCCTATGTCTCTGCCTCTCTCTCTTTCTCTCTCTGTGAATATCATAAATAAATAAAAAAATTTAAAAAAGTAATGGATATCAAAAGAAAGCTGGAAGACCCATACTTATATCAGACTAACTAGATTTGAAACCAAACCCTGGGAGACACCTGGTGGTTCAGTGGTTGAGCATCTGCCTTCAGATCAGGGGGTGATCCTGGGATCCAAGGATCGAGTCCCACATCGGCCTCCCTTTGGGGAGCCTGCCTGTCCTTCTGCCTATCTTTCTGCCTCTTCTTCTCTGTGTATCTCTCATGAATAAATAAATAAAATATTTACATTTCAATAAAGAAAGAACAAATACTGTAAAAAGCGATGAAGAAGGGCATTATTTCATAATTTAAAAGACCCTCTATCAAGATCAAAAAACTAAATATTTATGCTGCCAACATGGGAGTACCTAAATATAGAAACCAATTAACAACAAACGTACAGAAACTCACTGATGATAATACAATGACAGGGGATTTTAACAACCACTTATGGCAATGGACCGATCGTCCATAGAGAAAATCAACAAGGGAAAAATAGCCTTGACACACTGGACCACAGGCACACAACAGATAGAGTCTGAACATTTCAACCTAAAGCAGAATACACATTCCTTTGAAGTGCACATGGGACATTCTCCAGAACACATCATATCATGGTCCACAAATCAGCCCTCAACAGGTACAACAGGTACAAGAAGGTTGATAGCACATCCTGTACATTTTCAGACCACGACGCTATGAAAATCGAAGTCGACAGTAAGAAAAAATTTGGACATAACAAAAATACGTGGAGATTATGAACATCCTACTAGAGAATGAATGGAGCAACCAGGAAATTAGAGAGGAAATTTAAAACAAATGAAAATGAAAACATGTTTCTCCAAACCTCTGGGATGTAGCAAAGGCAGTCCTAAGAGGGAAGTACATAGCAATACAGGCCTACCTCAAGAAACAAGAAGTCTCCAATGCACAGCCTAACCCTACAACTTAAGGAGCTGGAAAAGGAATAGCAAACAATGCCTAAAGGCTATAGAAGAGGGAAAAAAATGAAAGCAGAAATAAACAATACAGAAACAACAAAGCAGTAGAATGGAATAACAAAACAAAGGGACGGTTCTTCAAAACAATTAAGAAAATGGATCAAGCCCTAGCCACCCTTATCAACGGGAAAAGAGAAATGACCTAAATAAATAAAACCACAAATGAGAGAAGAGAGATCACAATCAACACCAGAAAAATTAGACAATTATAAGGGAATACTATGAAAGCTTATACGCAGGATCCCTGGGTGGCGCAGCGGTTTGGCGCCTGCCTTTGGCCCAGGGCGCGATCCTGGAGACCCGGGATCGAATCCCATATCGGGCTCCTGGTGTATGGAGCCTGCTTCTTCCTCTGCCTGTGTCTCTGCCTCTCTCTCTCTCTGTGTGTGACTATCAAAAACAAATAAAAATTAAAAAAAAAAAGAAAGCTTATACGCTAACATACTGGGAGACGTGGAGGAAATGGACAAATGCCTAGAAATGTGCAAATGAGTAAAACTGAAATAGGAAGAAATAGAAAATGTGAACAGACCCATAACTAGCAAAGGAATTGAATCAGGAATGCACCTGGGTGCCTCATTGGTTGAGCATCGGCTTTGGCTCAGGTCATGATCCCGGGGTCCTTGGGAATCAAGTCCCACAACAGGCTCCCCGCATGGAGCCTCAATTTCCCTCTGCCTATACCTCTGCCTCTCTGTGTCTCTCACGAATACATAAATATAATCTTTAAAAAAGAAAAAAGGTGAAAAGATGAGAAAGGACCCAAATAAAATCACAAATGAGAAAAGAGAAATAACAACCAACACTAGAGAAACACAAAGGATTATAAGAGAACATTATGAAAAATTATATGCCAGCAACCTAGAACCTGGAAGAAATAGATCAATTCCTAGAAATATTTAACACAGCAAAAATGAAAAAGGAAGAAATAAGAAACTTGAACAGACAGATAACCAGCAAAGAAATTGAATCACCAATCAAGGGTCTCCCAACAGGAGACGCTTAGAACAATAGATCAGAATGGAAATCCGAAACAAGATACAAACCTGTAACTCTATGATTCATTAATCGACAAGGCAGGAAGGAATATCCAAAGGCAGAAAGACAGTCTCATCAGCAAACCCTAACCCTGAGCCCAGGATAAGAACAAATGGTGTTGGGAAAACCAGGCAGCCACATGCAAAAGAATGAAACTGGACCACTTTCTTACACCATATATATAAAAAATGAATTCAAAATGGATGAAAGACCTAAAAGTGAGACCTGAAACCATACAAAGAAGAAAAGATAGGCAGCAACGTCTTTGACATTGGCCATTGGATATTCTTTCTAGATATGCCTCTGAGGTGAGGGAAACAAAAGCAAAAATACTATTGGGACTTCATCAAATTGAAAAGCTTCCACAAAGTGAAGGAAACAACCAAAGCTAAAAGGCAACAAACAAAATGAGAGGTGATATTTGTAAACAATACATCCAATAAAGAGTTAGTATGCAAAATACATAAAGCAAATATAAATCTCAGCATCCTAAACACAAATTATACAACTGCAGATGGGCAGAAGAAATGAATGTACTTTGTCTCTGACAAGACATCCAGATGGCCACCAGACACACGGAAAGATACTCAGCGTCACCCATCATCAGGGAAATGCAAACCAAAACCACAATGAGATGTCACCTGACATCTGACAGCTGCCAGAATGGCTAAAATTAACAACACAAGAAACTATAGGTGTTGGTGAGGCTATGGAGAAGGGGGATCCCCCTTACACTCTTGGTGGGCATTTGAAAATGTGCAGCCACTGTGGAAAACAGTGTGGAGCGTCCTCGAAAATTTAAAAATAGGGGATCCCTGGTGGCGCAGCGGTTTGTCTCCTGCTTTTGGCCCAGTGCGTGAACTTGGAGACCCAGGATCGAAACCCACATCGGGATCCAGGGACTCCTGTCAGGGTGATGCAGGCCCAGGGGCTCCTATCAGGGTGATTCAGGGTTATGCGGGCCCAAGGGCTGCTGTCAGGGTGATACGGGCCCTCATCTTTCTGAAGCCTCCCCGAGGGTCCTGAGGCGGCCCAGGGGCTCCTGTCAGCATGGATGCGGGCCCACAATTTCCTGAAGCCTCCCCGTGGGTCCTGAGATGGCCCAGGGGCTCCTGTCCGGGTGGATTCTGCCCCAAATCTTCCTGAAGCCTCACCGCGGGTCCTGAGGAAACCGGGACTCCTATCAGCATGAACACCGCCCAATGTCCCCCTGAAGACTGCCCGCGGGTCCTGAGGAGGCTGCAGCTCACCAGGGTGGACCCGTACCCACGTCCTCCTCAGGCCTCCCCAGCAGAGGCAGGCTCCTTTTAGTGCAGACAGAGGAGGCCGACTGGGCATGCGCGCCTCCTGTGTGGGGCCTGGGCTCGGGAGCCCCCTGCCGGATGCTCAGGCACTGCAGGAGGCCCTGCAGGAGGCAGCGGGGGCTCCAGGGGCCGCACCTGCCTCCTCCCAGGCTCCAGCTATGGCCTGTTAGTTTTGGAAACGTCTCATTGAAACGGAGCCCAACACCCGGCTTCCCCAGAAATACTTAAGGACAAGGAATTGGTGCCTACAGGACACGAAATGAAATGTGGACCAGACTTTTACCACGTTCTGCAAAACTCACTCAACCCTTTCCACTGTGGGAGGGACTGCAGGCTGGTGCAGCTGCCCTGGAAACAGTGTGGAGGCTCCTCAGGAAGTTACAAATAGAGCCGCCCTGCGACCAGCAGGTGTACGGCCTGGAGCTCAATCCGAAGATATAAATGCAGTGAGACTCAGGACACCTGCACCCCAATGTCCACAGCTGCCGGGTCCACAGTAGACACATTGTGGGAGGAGCATCAGTGCCCTCTGGCAGATGATGGATAAAGAGGATGGGAGATAGATAATGGTCATAGAGAGAGGAATGGAATGAAACTATCAAAGAGAAGGAAATCTTGCCATTTGCAATGACGTGGATAGTACTAGAGGGATCATGTTAATTGAAATAAGTCAGTCGGGAAAGAGAATGACCGGGTGGAGTCATTCATACGTGGAATTAAAGAAGCAAACCAGATGAACATCTGGAAGGAAAAACAAATAAGATGAAAACAGATGTAGGAAATACAGACTCTTAATGATAGGAAACAAACTGAGGGTCGCTGGAGGGGAGGGAAGGGGGGAGAGGATAACAGGCGACCGGCATGGAGAAGGGCACGTGATGTCACGAGGACTGCTGTTAGCTCCAACTGGTGAATCCCTGAATTCATCCTCTGAAAGTATAATAACGCTATACGTTAATTAATTGGCTTTAAATTAAATTAAGTTAAAAAATCAGTTGTATCAGAGCACGTTTCCTACTGGACTTTCTGTTCTGCTCCTTCAGCTTATGCTGGGACCACCCTCGTGGGTCTGGTTTGTTTACGTAGGCATCAGGCCTCGTCCATGGCTATTGATTCATTAGCTAATATTTGTACCGTATTGATATAAGATATCAATAATTGGAGAAATTGAGTGCAAGTGCATGAGAATTCTCTGTACTATATTCTCAATTTCCTTATAAAACTTTGTTTTCTTCTTAAGAAATAAGATTTAATTTGAAAATTGACTTAAAAGAATCAGGCTCCCGTGTGAAGACATTTTAAAAATCGTTGAATTAACTTTTGCCTTATTCTTAAAGAGTTCCTTCGATGGGAACAAAGAAATAATTTTATATCAGAAGAAAAGAAAAACATTTATGAACATGTATAATGCCTCCTCAACCTGAAGCAGGAAAGATAATAAATAGCAAAAATCAGATAAAAATACTTCTATTATAATAGACACCATATTGCAAGTACATTTAAAATTAGCAGCGCATAACATTTATCTCCTTGACATTTGTCTTCCAAAGAGTTCACAGTGTTTCAGTGTCAGTTGAAACAGGGGAAGAATCTCAGGGAAGAATCCTTCACATAATAATAGGACCATTGGTACTAATATCTCTCAATTATTTCCAAATCCATACAGATGCATTTCCTGATGAGTGACTGAGCTGTGAAGAAAGAGATGAGAAACCCTCATTCCTCTGAATTACTTGTGTCAGAATATTTTAACCATAGTACTACGGATAGTAAATTATCCTTATTAACAGGATATGTCTCAGATTGGAATCTGAGCAATCAGATGGGCAGAGAAAAAACGCTTTGACTCGCTCCTCATCTTTTAAAGACAAAGGAGAGCTTCTCTATGTACAAAGTCAGTTGTCAAGATAGCCTTAGGGAAAAAGAGTCTGCAGCATGGAATCCTGCTGCACAGCCGGGACGCCCGTGCCCCAGGTCGTCCTGATTCCAAATACCTGGGCCTGTCCCCCAACACATGCTGCCACGCTGAGGTCATTTGCAATTTCTCTCTTAGGAGCTCCAGGGAGAGCGGCATGAGCTAGATAGGACAGGACAGGATGTGTGGAGGCCGAGAACATTACGGCCATTCTACTTTAAGATCAGTATTAGCACAGGTCCAGCAATCCCAGGCCCCTGTGAAGAAGAGCTGAAATTTGCATTATTTCAGTTACTGGAAAAAAACAAAAGTTTACAGCTAATGTCTTAGAAAGCCCCACAATAGAATAAAAACTGAGCCTAAGCCAAGGGCTGGAAGCCCCAATTAGAATGAGAAGAGAGCACAATGCCCTTGAAGGACCCATATCAAAATGTAAACAGAACTTGAGGAGTTGCTCCAGCCCTTCTGGAGGTTCCCGAGACAAGCCCTTAAATCTAAGCTAAAACCTTCCTTGGGGTCCAAGTCCCTGCTCCACTGTGTGGGGTATACCTGGAACCATGCTCGAGTTTTGAAATCAACCCTCGTGTCTTTGCATCCGTGTCTGCGCCTTAGTGGTTTCTCAGATTCGCAATCTTTGGCAAAACACCCCCATGACCCTTCCGCACCTGGACTGACCCCCTGTCCCCTCCCACCCAGGCTGACCCTCAGTCACCTCCCCACTGATAACAGCTGGGCACAGGCCCTCACACAGTTCCATTGGCATGGTGGGCACTCCAACTATCCCCAGCCTCCCAGGGGAAGGAAGGAGGGTTTGGCAGGACACACTCCCATGGTGACCCCAGGGCTCCCTGCCAAGGAGAGCACCTGGTGACAGGTCGGGGTCTGTGTTCCTGACGCCAGATCCTCCTCCCCAGTTTTCCCACTGGAAATGAAGGAGGAGGCCCTGGTCTCCTCCAGGGACATCACGCAGGTGGACCTGGACGTCAACAGGACGCTCAGCAGTCACATCATATTTTGGGACTACTACGGGGTGCGGTGAGGTTGAGGGGCCAGGGGGGATCAGGACCCAGGGGAGGACCGGGGGATTCTGGGTAGGGAAAACGGGGCTTCTGAGGCAGGGGGCAAAACAGCAGCCAACAACACACCGCTCCATGGTAGGGTCTTGGGGATGACCTCTATGCCCACACCCCTGGGGCCACGGGGATGAGGAGGTCACTAGGATGGGGCCTCCAGGGCTTGCCATGGGAGCTGAACCCCAAAGGGGAGAGGGACTGCCCCCTGAGAAGCTGGGGATGGGGTGGGGGACATGAGGGGCATGAACCGGACCTGGGGGCCAGGCGGCATGGCCGTGGAGCAGGGATTTGGACCCTGAGACTAAGAAGCGTAGCAGCTTTAAAGGGGCCAGTGGCCCATGGGATGCACAGAAAGTTGCACAGTCGTGTCGGTCCACACGCAGGTCGCCGATTGAATTACACCTTACCCTATAGGATCCACTTGACCTGGCCTATTACTTTGGTCAGAATTGGCGTGCAGTTTTGGCAGGCACAAAGCAGGGTTACATTGTTATGAGCCGATTTCCGATTAGGTTGTGCCCAGCGGCTTGACTGTGTTGGGGCAGCGCCTTAATACATAAACAGGTTATGTGGGGGTCATAGGGGAGGTGGCAGGTGTATCACAAAATGGAATGAGTCCTGCTCTGCTTGTCCTTGGGTAGGGGCTTTTTGTTAAATTTCCTGGGTCCCACACTTGCAGCTCATTCACCTGGGCCACCCTCACCAGGTGGACTCAGTGTGCACACCTTGTGGTGCTGGATCTCACATCAGCGTGTAGAGGGCACCCTCCTCACCCTAGTGAGTAGGGGCTGGGTGAGCATGGGGCTCGGCATGAATGCCAGCCAGCATAGGGTACCGAGGAACCCCAGCCCCATCACCACCCCTACTCCCACACACAGGCTGCACCATGGCTCCCCGTAATGGGCACCCGGCGCCTCTGAAGATCCCCCCAGGGTGGTCCCAAGGTCCAGCTCCCTGCTGGAGAGGCATCGGGGAGAAGAGAAGCAGCTGGCTCTCAGCGGGAACCACTGCCAGACATGGGAATGTGGACGAGCCAGTCCTTCCAGCTCAGCTGACCTTCCAGTGGAAAGTCACTGCATGAGCCATCCCCGGGTCGGCCAGGAGAGTCCAGCAAGCTGCCCAGCGCCAGCACCAGAAATGATGTTGTGCCAACCATGTCGGTGTTTGGGTGACCCAGCCAGAGGATCCGATAGCTGCACGTGATAGCTGCATGTGATAGACACACACACACACACACACACACCCTGAAACCAACAAGAGTCGGAATCCCTCAATGTTGTCAAACAGCAGTCGAATGGTTACATACACGACGCTGTGTTCCCCAATAGGATACATGGAAGACGCTATAAATCACGACTGCAGAGGTGCTGGAGGCACAGAGATGTGCCTGTTGGGTTCCTACAAGGAGAGCAAAGGGGCAGGAAGCATACTTCAATGGGGGGCCCCTCTTCGTAAAGGACACCAGGTCCCTGTGAAGGCTACGGATGGTGAAATCTTTCCTCCTCTCTTTCAGCTTCTGGATTTCCTCTTCCTTTGTTCTTCCTAATTCTAGTTTACCTCCACCCTGCATCCAAAACAATGACCAAAGAGGCTTCTTTATGATATCTGGTCCTAAAAGGAGGCTGAGCTCTGGCTACCGGGTTCAGAAACGATCATTTTCTAGGTGTATACTGATCCCCTGAACTCGTGCCTTCATGACTCTTCTCTCCCTGCAGAACGAGGGGAACCACAGGTCTTACAACGAAAGATGCCCACTTCCACTCGGGCAGGACTGTCCCTTGTGGAGGACGTCATCTGGGCCATGTAGTGCAAGTGGGGTGATCAAGAATAGGTCGCAGGTGAGACATAAGCAAGCACTTACCTTTGATATCATGCTTTATTTTTTCATCCATTTAATATTTGTTAACTATTTTTTTAAATTTATTTATGTATGATAGTCACAGAGAGAGAGAGAGAGGCAGAGACACAGGCAGAGGGAGAAGCAGGCTCCATGCACTGGGAGCCCGATGTGGGATTCGATCCCAGGTCTCCAGGATGGCGCCGTGGGCCAAAGGCAGGTGCTAAACCGCTGCGCCACCCAGGGATCCCCAACTATTTTAATTTTATGTCCTGTCTATACCCAACACGGTGTTCAAACTCATAACCCTGAGTTCAAGATACCCCAACCAGGACAGCTAGGCACCCCAGTCCCATGTTTTAAAACTCTTTGCTTCATTACCTATCTCTGCATCGAACTGGAACATTGAGTCCATGACGGGGAGCTTTAGTAACCTCCGAATCCTAGAACGTTCTCACTGTATCCCAATCCTAGATTGACATTTACCATTGAATAGCACTTTAAATAGTCAGTAAAATAACTACTACAGAAAAGGAAATTATCTAATTTTCACGTATGTGGTCCCTGCTCCCTGGGCTCCCAGGGAAGCTATGGTTTCTTTAACATTGATCAAGGTCCAAATGACTCCACCACACCTCAAAGCGTGGGCTCAGTTTCTGCCCTGACACATGCAACACCCCTGCTTCAATTAACATGTATCAATCAATCAAAGGGAGCCTAACTGGCTCGGTGTGGTTTGTAAGAACATGGGACTCTTGTTCTTGGGGTAGCATGTTCAAGCCCAATGTTGGCTGTAGAGATTACAGAAAAATAAAATCTTAAAAAAAATCAATCAGTTTATCTTGGCGAGACATAGCCCCTGATCCCACAAGGGCAGGGAGCCAGCTGATGGTTCTATACACAATATTATGCAGCAGAGCACAAAATGTGAACTTTCAGAAGTCTCCTAGAGTGGGGGACACACCAGCCTTAAGGTGTTCAGGTGGAGAAGTCAGGGGCAGTCCCTGGAGCGACAGGGTGGGCTCAGGATCCCATGGGTCCCAAGGATGGTGGCACCAACTGTTCCCAGGCACAGGAGCGGGAATGCGGCTGAGCGTAGCAGGACTTGGGCCAGCTGTCTGCCCTGTGTGGCCAGAAGCTGCAAACCCCTGTGCAGTCACGTTGCCGCATTCCTGAGACAGACCAGCAAAGGCCTGGAGTGGGAGGACACCCTCCCGGGCAGAAAGAGCACAGGTGTCCACCAGGGCAGCCCCTAAAATTTGGAGTTTTAAACTTCAGTATCTTGTCTGTGTGGAGGCTGACAAAATTGAGGCGGTTCCACTTTAAGTTCACTGTTAGCATAAGTACTGCCATCCCAGGCCCCTGTGAATAAGAGCTAAAATTTGCATTATTTCAGTTACAGGAAAAAAAGAAAAAAACAGCTTACAGCTTAAAGTCGAATAAAGCCCCATATTAGAATGAGAACAGAACTCAATGCCCTTGAAGGCCCCATATCAAAATGTAAACAGAACTTGAGGAATTGCTCCAGCCCTTCTGGATGTCCCTGAGACCAGCCCTTAAAACTAAGCTAAAACCCACTTCGGGGTCCAAGTCCATGTTCTGCTGTGTCGGGTGTACTTGGGCGCAAGCTCGAGTTTGGAAATCAACCATTGTGTGTTTGCATCGGTGTGGGCTCCTCAGTGGTTTCTCAGATTTGCTATCTTGGGCACAAAACCTCCATGTCCCCTCCCCACCTGGGCTGACCCCACATCCCCTCCACCCCAGGCTGACCCTCAGTCACCTCCCCACCCACAACAGCTTGGGACAGGCCCTCACACAGGTCCCATGGGCTCGGTGGGCACTCCCGCCATCCTCGGCCTCCCAGGGAAAGGCAGGAGGTTTCAGCAGACCCACTCCTATTGTGGCCCCAGGGCTCCCTGCCCAGCATGGCAGCTCGTGACAGGTTGGGGTCTGTGTCCCTGACGTGGGCACCTGCTCCCCGGTTTTCCCACAGGAAATGAAGGAGGAGGCCCTGGTCTCCTCCAGGGACATCACGCAGGTAGACCTGGACGTCAACAGGACGTTCTACAGCCACACTATGTTTTGGGCCTGCTAGGGGGTTGGATGAGGCTGATGAGCCAGGGGGCTTAGGGGTCCCAGGGGAGGCGTGGGGGCTTCGGGGTAGGGAAAACGGGGCTTCTGAAGCCGGGGGGAGCAACAGCAGCCAACAACACACTGCTCCATGATAGGGTGATGGGGATGACCCACATGCCCCCAACCCCGGGGCCTCAGAGATGAGGAGGCCAATTGGATGGGGCCTCCAGTGGTTGCCATGGGAGCTGAACCCCAAAGGGGAGACGGATGGCCCCCTGAGAAGCAGGGGATGGGGTGGGGGTAGTGGGGGGCAGGAACCAGATCTGGGGGCCAGGAGGCATGGCCGCGGCTGGAGCAGGACACACATCAATCCCATGAGTGTCGGACGGGACAGAGTGACACCCACTCTCGGTGCTTTATATATTTCTAAATTCTATGCATTTCATTTGAGACAATTTGCAATTTGAAAACATACATAGTATGATGACCCCCAGATAATGACCCCGGTCCAGCCAGGGCCCTGCACAGACCACACGGTGCCACAGGGGCAGGTGTCACAGC
The DNA here is from genome assembly GCF_053574225.1 of Canis aureus. Classification (NCBI taxonomy): domain Eukaryota; kingdom Metazoa; phylum Chordata; class Mammalia; order Carnivora; family Canidae; genus Canis; species Canis aureus. Next base: position 36,152,548 of record NC_135646.1, read on the forward strand.
AAACCCCAGACTGGGGTCGCCTATAATGGTAGACATCTCCTTGTGCATCTTAGAGGAAGGGGATGCCCTGTGTCCGCAGGCCCCCCACGCCATCATGCTCATTCCCTACCCCCACATCACCCCCTACATCATAATCCCCAATGGCATTCCACAAAACACCATCCCTCTCACAGCCACACAGCCCCACACAATCCTAAACCACACTACACCACAACACCATCCCACCTACACCATCCCCCACACTCCACCACCATCATACCCCTAGTCTCACAACATTTACCCCACACCATCGGCCCCCAGCAAACCCGGTGCAGGTGCCCCCATGGGACATGCTCAGCCTCCCTGGGGTTCTCTGGATACCCTGTTCCCATCAGAAGACCGGGTGTTCAATAGAGCACACAGGGGTTGCAGGGAGGAGGGAAGCCACGGAGTCTCCAACAGAGTGGGTGTAGGTGATTGGTGCAAAGAACCCACTGTGCCCTGCCTCCGCCCACTCTCCCTCCTGGAGGGTGACACAACCTGCACAGGACAGCAGCCCCTAACCCAGGGGGACCTGGGCTGCCCTGGCACCGGGATCTGTGGGGGCTGAGTTGATTTGGGCCCCCCCCATGGCAACACAAGTACGAATGGATTCCAGCCCCCCATGGCCCTTGCAGCCCTGGATTCTGGCCCCACGCTGAGCGAGCCCTCTCACAGCTGGGTGTGGCCTCCTGGGCCCTGGGCGTGACCCACAGATCCAGTTCGCAGACCTAGGGGAGCCCTGAGGATCCCGGTACACCCCAGGGTGGGGAGAGCAGGGGTAGGCCAGTGGGCCCCACCCGCACCCACACCAGTAGGCAGGTTCCTCCAGATACTGTGGCCCCAGGGGGCCCGAGGCCGTGGTCCAGCTGCCCTGCGGGAACCCAGCGCAGGAGCCCATGAGCTGCAGGTCCAGTTCAACTCTGCTGTCCTCAGAACCGTCTCTCAAGCTGAAACCTCAGGACACACGCCCCCACCCGGTCTATCTATGCATGATATAATCAAAAAGGGAATTAAAAAGACTCTCTATCAAGAACAAACTACTAAATATTTATTTTCTGCCAACATGGGAGTACCTAAATATGGAACCCAATTACCAATAAACGTACAGGAACTATATGAAAAAAAAAAACATGAAAAACAATAACGACTGCCCTCAAAAAAAAAAAACAGATTATTTTGGCCTGCTTGTTAAAAGATTCTAAATCCCAAAATAAGAAACACAATTAAAGTGATCCCTGGGTGGCACAGCGGTTTAGCGCCTGCCTTTGGCCCAGGGCGCGATCCTGGAGACCCGGGATCGAATCCCACGTCGGGCTCCCAGTGCATGGAGCCTGCTTCTCCCTCTGCCTGTGTCTCTGCCTCTCTCTCTCTCTCTCTGTGACTATCATAAATAAATTTTAAATAATTAAAATAAGAAACACAATTAAAATACCATAAAAGTAAAAATAAGAAATATATAAGGTACATATATAAAAATTAAAATAAGGCATATAATAAAAAAGAATCAAAGAAAATACATGAATATAAAGCACAAAGTACAAAGGAGGCTAGACCCTACTTTCCAGGCAGAGCTGAAGATGAAGCTCTGCAGCGTCTGTGGTTCCACAACTTGGTGGCAGCGGGTGGTCTGTGCGGGGTCTGGGGATGGGCCATGGCGCTGGTTGTCCAATGCACATCTGCTTGGGAGATGCACCTGCGGGGTCAGAGGCGGGGTGGGCGTCAGCGCCTCTGGCCTCCAGCACGCGGCGCTGTGCTGCTCCCTGAGACTGGGCCAGACGCCGGTGGGGCTTGGGTACTGTGGCTCTGGGGCTCAGCATCCCGCTCCCCAGTCTGCAGGGGCCTTCACAGAAGATTCCCCAAGCCCCCGGGTCTCTGCCGTTTCTCTCCATACCCTGCGTTTATTTTGCCTGTGTTCCAGCTTCTTTTGGTTTTGTTTTTTATTCTCAGACTGTTGTCCCCAAGATTGTGAATCCGAGAAACCACCGAGAAGCCGACACCGATGCAAACACACGAGGGTTTATTTCCATGCTCGAGCTTGTGTCCAAGTATACCCAACACAGCGGAGCAGGGACTTGGTCCCTGAGGTGGGTTTTAGTTTAGTATTAAGGGCTGGTCTCGGGGACCTCCAGAAGGGCTGGAGCAATTCCTCAAGTCCTGTTTACATTTTGATATGGGGACTTCTTGGGCATTGAGCTCTGTTCTCATTCTAATAGGGGCTTCCTGCCCTTGGCCTGGGCTCTGTTTTTATTCAATTGCTGGGCTTTCTAGGACATTAAGCTGTAAGCACAAAGGTTCCACATCTGGAAGAGGGACGTCACACTGTCCCTATATGCTGAAGACATGTACTAGAAACAGGAAACCCGAGAGCCTCCACCAAAACCTGCTAGAACTAAGGAGTGAGTTCAGTAAAGTCACGGGACCCAAACTGATGCTACAGAGCAGAGTAGCCTTGCTGTGTCCTGACAATGAGCACGCAGGAAGGAAATGAAGGACGTGACTCCCTTCTCAGGAGCATCAAGGAAAATAAATAATGAGACTGAACCAAAGGAAATCTATGAGATAGCATGGACAAATCTCTAGAAATGTGCAAAGAAGCAAAACTGAAAAAGGAAGAAATAGAAAATGTGAATAGACCCATAACTAGCAGAGGAATTGAATCAGCAAGGCACCTGGGTGCCTCAGTGGTCGAGCATGTGCTTTGGCTCAGGTCATGATCCCAGGGTCCTGGGGAATCAAGTCACACATCAGGCTCCCCGCATGGAGCCTCATTTTCCCTGTGCCTATACCTACGCATCTCTCTGTCCCTCATGAATATATAAATAAAATCTTTAAAAAAGAAAAAAGGTAAAAAGATGAGAAAGGACCGAAATAAAATCAGAAATGAGAATAGAGAAATAACAACCAACACTAGAAAAATACAAACAATTATAAGAGATTATGATGAAAAATTACATGCCAGCAGCCTAGAACCTAGAAGAAATAGATCAATCCCTAGAAATATATAACATAGCAAAAATGAAAAATGAAGAAATAAGAAATTTGAACAGACAGTTATCCAGCAAAGAAATTGAATCAGCAATCAGGGTTCTCCCAACAAGAGAAGCTTAGATCAATAGAACAGAATGGAAAGCCAAAACAAGATACAAACATGTATCTATGACCCATAATGGACAACAAGGCTGGAAGGAATATCCAATGGCACAAAGACAGTCTCTTCAAGAAACCCTAACCCTGAACCCAGGATAAGAACAAATGATGTTGGGAAAACCAGGCAGCCACATGCAGAAGAATGAAACTGGACCACTTTCTTACACCATATATATAAAAAATGAATTCAAAATGGATGAAAGACCTAAATGTGAGATCTGAAACCATACAAAGAAGAAAAGATAGGCAGCAAAGTCTTTGACATTGGCCATTGGATCTTCTTTGTAGATATGCCTCTGAGGTGAGGGAAACAAAAGCAAACATCCTATTGGGACTTCATCAAATTGAAAAGTTTCTGCAAAGTGAAGGAAACAACCAAAGCTAAAAGGCAACATACAGGAGCAGGGGCAAGATGGCGGAAGAGTAGGGTCCCCAAGTCACCTGTCCTCACCAAATTACCTAGATAACCTTCACATCATCCTGAAAATCTAGGAATTCGGCCTGAGATTTAAACAGAGAACAGATCGGATGCTACAGTGAGAAAAGTTCGCGCTTCTATCAAGGTAGGAAGACGGGGAAAAAGAAATAAAGAAACAAAAGGCATCCAAGTGGGAGGGGCCCCACGAGGAGCTGGGCAAAGGCCAGGGCGAGTGCCCCCTGGTCAGGAGACCTCTGTCCCAGAGAAGCAGGATCTGAACCAATCTTCCTGGGCGGAATGGCGCTTGCAGGGATTCAGAGCAGGACCCCAGGAGTGCGGGGATACCCACGGGCTCCCTGGGACACGAACAGACACCTGCACTCCCAGGAGAGTGCACCAAGCTCCCTAAGGGCTGCAGGGCACATGCACTGACTTGGGAGCAGCTCAGAGGGGCTCGGGCAGCGTTCTTTGTGTAGGGGGTTGCATGCCCCGGGAGCAGCTTGGCGGCGGTGCCTCTGGCAGAGGAAGTGGCTCAGTGCAGTGGGGGCTGCGTGGCTCCAGGAGCAACACGGAGGTGCTCAGGCGGAGGCTCCCTGAGGGGGCTGCGCGACCAGGAGCAGCTCAGAGGGGCTGGGCAGAAGCTCTAGGAATAGGCGGCTGCACAGCCAGGAGCGAGAATCCAACTGCACAGGTTCCGGAGCACAGGGCGCCGGGACACATCCCAGGATTTGGCCTCCCCCGGGACAGGCAGAGGCCCGGAGGGCCCAGGACAACAAGGACGCTCCTGCCCAGAGCTGAGCAGATCAGCGGCCCCACCCCAGAGCCTCCAGGCCCTGCAGATGGACTGCTCCCGAGTTACTGCGGGGGCTGAATACAGGTTTCCAGAGGTGGCCGCTGCCACTGGGGTGGTTCCTCCTTGGGCCTCACGGGGTAAACTATCCCCACTGAGCCCTGCACCAGGCAGGTGACAGAGCAGCTCCCCCAAGTGCTAACACCTGAAAACAGCACAACAGGACCCTCCCCTAGAAGACCAGCTAGACGGACAAGTTCCAGGAGGAAGTCAAGGGACTTAAAGTATACATTATCAGAAGATACTCCGCCATGTTTTTTTTATTCCTGATTGCTTCCCCCACCCTTTTTCCCCCGTTTCTTTCTTTACATTTCTGTTTTTATTCCCTTTTTTCTTCTTTCTTCCTTTCTTCTTTTTTCTTTTTCACTTTTCTTTCCTTCTTTCTCTCCTCTCTTTTTCTCCTTTTCCCAATACAACTTGTTTTTAGCCACTCTGCACTCAGCAAAATGACTAGAAGGAAAACCTCAACTCAAAATAAAGAATCAGAAACAGTCCGCTCTCCCACAGAGTTACAAAATCTGATTTACAATTCAATGTCAGAAAGCCAATCCAGAAGCACTATTATACAGCTACTGGTGGCTCTAGAATAAAGCATAAAGGACTCAAGAGACTTCATGACTGCAGAATTTAGATCCAATCAGGCCGAAATGAAAAATCAATTGAATGAGATTAAATCCAAACTAGAAGTCCTAATGACCAGGGTTAATGAGGTGGAAGAACGAGTGAGTGACATAGAAGACAACTTGATGGCAAAGAGGGAAACTGAGGAAAACAGAGACAGACAACTAACAGATTAAGGGGAAAAAACGACAGCCTGAGAAAGAAAAACCTATGTGTAATTGGGGTTCCCAATGGTGCCGAAATGGACAGAGTGCCAGAATAAGTATTTGAACAAATCATACCTGAAAACTTTCCTAATCTGGGAAGGGAAACAGGCATTCAGATCCAGGAAATAGAGAGATTCCCCCCCCAAAATAAATAAAAACCGTCCAACACCTCGACATTTAATAGTGAAGCTTGCATATTCCAAAGGTAAAGAGAAGATCCTTAAAGCAGCAAGAGACAAGAAATCCCTGACCTTTATGGGGAGAAGCATTAGGGTAACAGAAGACGTCTCCACAGAGACCTGGTAGGCCAGAAATGGCTGGCAGGATATATTCAGGGTCCTCCATGAGAAGAACATGCAACCAAGAATACTTTATCCAGCAAAGCTCTCATTCAAAATGGAAGGAGAGATAAAGAGCTTCCAAGACAGGCAGGAACTGAAAGAATCTGTGACCTCCAAACCAGCTCTGCAAGAAATTTTAAGGGCGACTCTTAAAATTCCCCTTTAAGAAGAAGTTCAGTGGAACAATCCACAAAAACAAGGACTGAATAGATATCATGATGACACTAAACTCATATCTGTCGATAGTAACTCTGACGTGAACAGGCTTAATGACCCCATCAAAGGTGCAGGGTTTCAAACTGGATAAAAAAGCAGGATCCATCTATTTGCTGTCTACAAGAGACTCATTTTAGACAGAAGGACACCTGCAATCTGAGGATAATGGGTTGGTGAACCATTTACCATTCAAATGATCCTCAAAAGAAAGCAGGGGTAGCCATCCTTATATCAGGTAAACTAAAATTTACACCGAAGATTGTAGTGAGATATGAAGACAGACACTAAATCGTACTTAAGGGATCTATCCAACAAGAGGACTTAACTATCCTCAATATATATGCCCCGAATGTGGGAGCTGCCAAATATTTAAAACAATTAATAATGAAAGTGAAGAAATACTTAGATAATTATTATCTTATACTTGGTGACTTCAATCTAGCTCTTTCTACCCTTGATAGGTCTTCTAAGCACAACATCTCCAAAGAAACGAGAGCTTTAAATGATACACTGGAGCAGATAGATTTAGCAGAAATCTATAGAACTTTACATCCAAACTCAACTGAATAAATCTTCTTCTCAAGTGCATATGGAACGTTCTCAAGAATCGACCACATACTGGGTCACAAATCACATCTGAACCGATATCAAAAGATTCAGATCGTCCCCTGCATATTCTCAGACCATATGCCTTGAAATTAGAACTAAATCACAACAAGAAGTTTGGAAGGACTTCAAACACGTGGAGGTTAAGGACCATCCTACTAAAAGATGAAAGGGTCAACCAGGAAATTGAACAACAATTAAAAAGATTCATGGAAACTAATGAGAATGAAGATACAACCATTCAAAATCTTTGGGATGCAGCACAAGCAGTCCTAAGGGGGAAATACATCACAATACAAGCATCCATGCAAAAACTGGGAAGAATGGAAATACAAAAGCTAACCTACCTCATAAACAGCTAGAGAAAAAAACAGCAGATAGATCCTACACCCAAAAGAATAAGAGAGTTAATTAAAATTCGAGCAGACCTCAAGGAAATCGAGACCAGAAGAATTCTGGAACAGATCAACAAAACCAGGAGTTGGTTCTATGAAAGAATTAATACCATACATAAAACATTAGCCAGTCTTATTAAAAAGAAGAGAGACAAGACTCAAATTAATAAAATCATGAATGAGAAAGGCGAGGTCACTACCAACACCAAGGAAATACAAACGATTTTAAAAACATATTATGAACAGCTATACGGAAATAAATTACACAATGTAGAAGAAATGGACGCATTCCCGGAAAGCCACAAACTACCAAACTGGAACAGGAAGACATAGAAAACCTGAACAGACCAATAACCAGAGAGGAAATTGAAGCAGTCATCCAAAACCTCCCAAGACACAAAAGTCCAGGGCCAGATGGCATCCCAGGGGAATTCTATCAAACGTTTAAAGAAGAAACCATACCTCTCCTACTAAAGCTGTTTGGAAAATAGAAAGAGATGGAGTCCTTCCAAATTAGTTCTATGAAGCCAGAATCACCTTAACTCCAAAACCAGACAAAGACCCCACCAAAAAGGAGAATTACAGACCAATAGCCCTGATGAACATGGATGCAAAAATTCTCAA